>NC_051197.1:21106896-22422106 GCF_015220075.1 Falco rusticolus
AAGATTCTCTTCTTGTACCCCAGATTACCAGCTACTTGAAAAGATAGGCCATATTTTTTATGTAGCCTTCCATGGAAATTCAAATTGCACTTCAAAGTTGAAATTTGCACTTATTTTCAAGTGTTCATAATATCTTGCCTTTTTTAAGAAAAAAACCCTGTTATTTCAATCTTATTTTAGGTGCACGTGTGGAGACAGGCAATAGTGTGAAGGCACAACCCAAAACCATTTATTCCTCTCTGGCCTTGATTTTCTATATTGAATTAATTAGAGTTGGACTTCCCAATAGCTAGAAGCTAAACTTTCATATCTGTTTCTGTGAACCTGAAAGCAAGATGGTAAATTGTGTTGGCTGCCTTTGAAGGCACCTGATGTATTTTTCCATCTTTCATTTAAAAGCTGGCTGTACAATGGTAATGGTCAGAAGGGAACATGCCAAACATTTCTCAAGTTAAGGCTCATTTAAAAAAATATACCAGGAAATATGTATGATGGAGCCAAATATGCCACATATTTTACCAACCATTGAGCACGGTTTTGCTGAAAGAGAAGACACTGAATTTAACAAATACCCCATTATTCCATAGTATTGAGAAGACACTGAGTTTTTTTCCCTGGTTAAAATTTTATCTTTCATGCTTGATTCCTGCAAATACTATGAGAATCAGGGCCAGTGTTCCTGAAATAACGTAGGTTATAAGGGGAGGTAACTCCAGCATTGGGATTTGAACGTGAAAACTTTGCTAACTCCAGGCTACTGTTAGTTTTGCACCCTGCCAGTGACTAAAGTATGGATAAGACTTGCAGAAATCCCCCCAACTGTGCTCAGGCCTCGGGGCAGATTTAGATCAGACTGATTGTTCCATTAAGCTCCCAATCTGGTGAGAAGTCACACTAGTAATTTGCATCTTCATAAAAGAATTAGCAGAGCTGTTGCTTTGAAGTTCAATTATCCATGTGCATGTTTAAAGCAGAATATTGAAAATGCATTGTGCTGTTTGCACAGCTGCAGAGAGCTAAATACACGGGATGTTTGCAGGTTTGCTATAAAACTTTCCACGAAGCCAGGGAAACAGAGGGCTATTGAGAAGTCTGCAGAAGATCTAAAACCAGGGGCAGGCATTGAAGCAGAAGTGAAGCTCTAAAGAAAGTCTATAACTTCATTTGTGGACATTGAGGATAAATTCAACAGGCCACTTAAGTGTTTTCATTATGAGATGCCAGCTGCAGCTCTATAGTTAAGGCTGAATTAAGCTTTGAACTTAAATCAGGGGTTCAACTTCATTATTTATGTGGATGATGTTTCCTTTCTTTTTTTCCTCTTGTCTCGAAATTTACAGAACTTGCTCTTTGAGCACATGATGGATTTCCTATTAAACAGAAAGTAAATCAAGCAGCTAAGGGTTAAAATTAAACTGTAAAATAGATCCTTATGAAATCAGAATTCAGAATACTACTGATTTTTTCACAGTTATCACTGTTATAACTGAGTTATACAATATAAAAGACAGCTGCAAACTACTATGAAAGTAATTAATCAATGTTTACGTAATTGCTATGATCAACACCTCGTTTGTACATACAAGGATTATTACGGCATCAAAGCTTACACAGCCTGTTGTCCCTCCTTGCCACTACTGCCATCCATTGCCACAGTACTCCAGGTTACAGCTTTCTATGGTACAGTACTCCCGCGGAGAGGAGGGCAAGAGTGCATTTAAACAGACATCTTGGCCTAGCCATTTTGGCCCTCATGCCCTGGTGATCTCCTGCTGGTGTGGCTGCTCGGGTGTGATCGACCCTGCAAGGCTCTGTAAGACTCCCTGTACTGGTGCAGCCCTGCATGAGACCCAGGTGTTTCCCAGAGGCCTGGGGGCAGCTGGTAGTTTGGTACTTTAAAGCTCTTCCTATAGACCTGTCCTATAGAACATCTTGCGCTCCAGCCCAGGCAGTGCTAGGGGAAGCCTGGAGTTGCAGCTCCCACTTGGCGAGCCCCTGGGCACCACCCACGAGTCTGGCAGCAATGCGATCACTTGCAAAAGCATCTGAAAAACACACTGATATTGGCCTGTGCACCCCATTGAGGGAGATTCCGAAGCTGAATGGGGCTCTAGAGAAGCCACACAGACTAGATTATCCATTATGAAACAGTACACACCATGAGAAAAACTAATATTAAACAGATTGGCCCAGGTAAACCATCCACGCAAGGCACTTGATTTATGTACATTATGCCCTTCATCCTTACATAACTGACATAATATTTCATGGACCACTGTACTGCTTGCTGCCGCTGTGCCACATTTTGGCTGCTGGTCAACTTTGCAGAGAACAGGAGGGATCGCTGCAAAAGAGACAAGCATAACACATAATATTTATCTATGAGTGAGGAAGATATTTTGATAGGACTTTTATATTTATTGCTAGTGAGTAATCAAAGTTCCAGCTCAGCATCTGAGGATCAGCATTTCTAATTTGCTGGCTGCCTATCTCTTAATCAGAGCAACAGCTTAACATCAAGGATTCTGCAGCCTGTGGGAATGTACTTCATTGAAAACCTAAGAGAAACAGATAGATCTGATTGCAAGGAAACAAAAATATTACAGCTCTGATGTTATCAAAATTAAATGACTGTCTTTGAACACACTACTTTTCCTGTAGCAAAGACAATTGCAAAGGGAAATACAAGTGAAGAGGGTTTTTTGAAATGCAGTAACTAAGGAAATCTCATGTATGAAAAACCAGGGCGTTTTGTACAATTTCATGCATTGATGAATCTTTGCCAAAAGGAACAGAACTCCTTAAGCTTACAACTGTACATGTAATTAGCGACATCAAAATGATAACCCACAGGAATTCAATACTTTGCCCTAAAATATCCTCCTCTTGGGTCTTGTGGCAAACTATTTGTTATACAATAAGCCTAAAATGTTACAGTCAGATCTGCTCAGTTCACACACAGTGTATTCAGATAGCTGTGTCTTTCCAAATGAAAAATCCCAGTGGAAGAGATAACAATGTATTTATTTTTTTGAGATACTACTGATCCTCCCAAAACTAATTTGGGGGTTAATCAGACTTACTGCAGTTTATTACTTTTTATTTATGAATTAATGGAAAAGCATCAGATCCTGGTGCAGTCAAATCCCCTGTGTAAACTGCAGATCAATATAAAAATTGATCCAGTCTCTTTCCACAGCGTACATCTTCCTTTTGGAGCAAGTGTAAATGTTATACAACTTAAACTAAACCACTACAAGGAATATTAAGATTATGGGTGATTTACAGCAACTGTTAAACACCTCTAGCTCTGAAATCACACTTTCACTAACCGCACCTTAGTCAAGATGCATTTCTTTTCAGTGATTCACACTCTTGTAACGTATGGAATCATTTATTGTCTCTGTGTTTAGCACTGCAACAAATACTGACCTTTTGCTGTATTGCCATTTCTTTAATATCCAATACTGTTCACACTCCCATTGAAAAGAAAAAAAAAAAGAAAATGTTTTCCACAGTTTTAAATACCAGAAGAAATTCTGTCTGGCAAAGAAAACAACTCTTAAGTAGTAATGCTAAACAAAAAAACTTCAAAGTAATTCAAATAAGTCCCCGTCTAGCCTGCAGCCCGCTCCCATACGTCCTCATCCCAGTGGACAGATATAAGACAGATTTTGCAACATGCACAAAGGAATAATACATAAAACTAATGTTGAATGTGATACTATAGAAAGATCAGATGCTGCCCACATCGGACTTATTTACAGGTTCATTCCAACTTGTCATATTTCAATTAATACTTTCCTATTATTACTTACTAAATAAGTATTTGAATTATTTCTTAAATAGAAGTAAAGAGGGATATTTGCATGCCTTGTTGCTGCATGTACAGCAACTGTATCTTGTCTACTTTAACAGTCAGAAAAGTCAAGAAGGGTACCAAAACACTATGAGAATTACTCCAACATCTACTCCTTACATTATGCCCTACTAAAATTTGTTATTTTCCTTAGCTATTTATGATCTACACAAATCACGTTTGTCAAACTTGTAATATTACTGCCCCATTACAATGGGACTTCACCATGTATTTAATTACGAACCAAACCCACTTCAACAAAACAACCCAAACCAAGGGTCTGTCTTCATGAAGTGTTTGTATATTTAGCCAGGCAGAAAGTAGAAATGATGCCACATAATGCTTTGCTCACTTCCAATCTCAACAGCTGTAAATACTAAATATTTTTTTTTAAGTCATTTGTAGACAAATCACAGATATAAAATAGCTGAGAGAGGATTTGCAAGTGTAGACTTGACCTGAGATCAGCTTTGTCCTGTATGCTCTCTCTGGTGGATATCAGCACCAGATTTTTCACAGAAGGCTGGGTAAGAGAAAATACGCAGTAACAATAGCATAGGAGAAGTTTTCTCTTCAGGACTAAGATTGCTTCCTTAGCCTAATGGTTTAATTATACCATAAATACCTTGAAATCCTATCTACAATAATCATGAACACTTCCATCATCTATACATCTAATTAGTTTTTCTGAATCTCACTAAGCTCTTAGCTTCAGCAAAACCCTATGGTAATAGATGCCTGGAGTTAATTTAAGAAGTCACCAGTTTTAAGCTTGCCTCACAGAACAAATCCTTTGTACACATGGAAACAGCTCCCAGGTGGCTGGAGCTTCTCCCTTCCTCCCTTGCTCACTTCCATCATGGCCTCTTTTACTTGTTGCCACACCAAAGTAGATTCAGTCTTCCTTTGGAAGAGAAGTCTATTTTGCAAAATTATTATAACACTACTCAACACATACTATTCATTCCTCTCAGTATTTTTGCTTTTCTTTCATAAATATGCATTCAACTTGCTCAATGAAATATTTTGCTTCTGTTTCCCTGAAGTAAAACCCAAACATCCTAATGAGGATGAGGTGGTGTTTTTTTTTCCTATAGCTTCATCTGTTGAGCACGGCACACACATTAAGACAGGTAACACCACAGTCATATTACAGCTAAGAAACTGAGCACAGTGCTGCTAAAAGCCTGACTTTAACACTGGGGTTTTCTGGTGGCTGGAAACCTGCTTTAACACAGCCCTGCACTTTCTCTTTTCACTTAGGCCAAGTACCAGCTTCTGCCAGCACATTGTGAAAAGCCACAGGATAAAACGTCCGACATACCTGACTACTCATGTGTCAGAAATCAGGGACACAGAAGATGGTGCTGCTCATAAGGAAAAAAACCAAACATATTTCAACACTATTGTCTAGTCTGTCTAAAGAGAATGCAGGTATTGGAAAATATGCCAAGCCCCTCACAGTGTGGTAAACATCAAAATAAGAAGCCTCAGAGAGCAAAGATGTTTGTTCTGAAATGCACATGAAGGGGAGTGGCAGCTATAAAGAGCCCAGTTCCAAGTTCAGAAATCGAAAGGGTGAACCACAACTTGCAATTCCATCAGAAACTTTTCTGAACCATCCTTCTTCCCAACAGAACGTGACTTCTGCAATACAGTATTTCTGATCTTCCCAATAAAATGTCTAACATACATTGTGGGGGTCACAATTCCTGCTGAAAACAGTAGCTCCTCAGTAAGTTCCTTCAGAAGTGCCGCTGCCAGGAGCGGTCGAAGGGCGTCCTTTGAATGGCACTCCTAGCACTGCTGTGACAGGGCAAGGTGACAGCTGGGGGGTTGCTAGCTTGAGTCATGGCACACAGCTGCTTCCCAACCCAGCAGGAGGGAAAGGGAGGCAGAGGAAAATTGCCGGGGTGGAAAAATTAGCTCTTGAAAGCCCAAAATGACCTCTGTAGAAGAGGAGAGAAGTCTTTTTTAACACCCCTGGGCACAGAGGGTGCACTGCGGACGTAGAAATGATTAAGAACAGTACACAGCACTCACAAGCGTCAGCAATAACCATTACAATAAATACTCAGTAAAATGTTGGAAATAGCTGTAAAAAGAGGGCAAAGTGCATGATTGACTCAGGATAAATTCCCCATCTCATTTCTTGCACATAAGGTTCTTTCTAGTCCCAGCCCCATTAAAAAATGAATTTTGTTTTCTAACCTCTGAAGGGGAAATAGTTAAGAAAAAAGAAAGGATTATTCAGATGGCATCAGTTTGGTACCAGAGAGAATTTATTGACACTGAATCAATAAAAACAAAACATCCACATGCTCTGTTTGGTTCCTCACCTACCAGACTGTTTCAGGGAGGTGATGTGTTGAGAAAAACTATACAGTTTAATTGGGTATTATTATCTATAAACTACTAGGTAGGCCCTGAGGTGTTCTGAAATAACCTGTAAAAGGAAAAAGCATCTGTAATGAAGAGCACGAAGAACATAATTCTTTGCTTATTTACTACTTAGAAGTATTTTAAATCTTGGTTTTATTTTCAAGTGATCTCAGCCTGCAAATGTACAATGTGCCATTATAACAGCTGCAGATGATATTAAGAGAACTGAATTGCAAGCACACTTTGGAGCACTGCACTGAATCATCGATGAGTGTTGCAGAACTCTTCTCGCGTTATTTTAAATGTGTACGCACTACCAAATAAAATAAAAATATTGTGTATTATTGAACTATATTACAGCACAGTGGGTAGGCTGCAGAGAAACCAGAAAAGGATAATCAGAATAACTGAGTAGTTAAAAATATTTCAATAAAGTTTATAGAGTTTAATTTGTTACCTGAAATAATGACAAAAGTGAGATACAGATATAGGATCTACCCTTGATCTCAGAAGGAATTTTATTATATTAATTGCATTACAGAGGATGCTCAGCTTTTGCGTGATTTGTTTTTTTATAGTTTAATCATTGTAGGCTTCTCTAAATTAAATAAAATGTTCAATTGTTTGAACAAAGAAGCATAAATTATCACAAATACATTAGAAAGTATTTTTAATAAAAGCCTCCTAGGCTTTATGAATCAATGGTGGTGAAGGCTGTAAAATTTCATTTTAAAATGAACTCTTGAACATCAGAGAAACATTCTCGTGCTTAAATGCAAGCACACAGATTTTTCTCTAACATGGGAGTATTATTCTGCAAAGGAATGATGGAAATGCCATAATATGTCATAAACACAATTTAATACTTTTTTTCCATTACAAGACTGCTTGCAGGCACAAAGATAAATTTATTACAGCAGAATTATTCTGCTTTCACAGTTAATGCCTGATAGCATTTTCATTTAAAATTTGTTTTTTCCATAGTTTGTCATTTGATAAATTTGCCCTGGACCAAAACATGGTTCTCAAGAGCTAATGGTAGGGACCTCATTTAAAAAATTACTTTAAAGTATGTATTTTAAAAACAGTGGAACAACTTTTTCCATGACTGAATAATGATGGCATCTGACAACCACTCAGGATGCATGGGAAACTGATAGGATGGTGAAAATTCAGTTTGTGCTCCAGAGCAGGTTAAATATTACCTTTCCAGCAGCATCATGAGTTACCAGTCTGGCCCCGAAAAATCACCATCCCTGCATGTAGGAGCCATTGCTTTATTTCACCACTAAGAAAAACTATTGGCACTGGGAAAACATGAATGATCACCCATGCAGCAATTAAAGTACAAAGGCACCTCTGTTCTTTGAAGGGTCATCCATCCTCCAGTAAGTCCTCTTAGATGCCTCCTCACTAGCTGTGGGATGAGTCATAGGATTTCACTTCCCAGTGACTTGCCCAGGTTGCCACTGATAACTTAAAAAACCAAAACCTCAGCCTACATGTCAAACAATTCATCTCGCTAAACTTTTTCTTCTCTCTTCCCCTCCTTCCAAAAGATGTTCATCTAAACTGGAAGTTTTGAGTCAACAACAAAGGTATTAGCAAATTAAGCCTTGTGCTGTTTTCTTTCTCGTTCATTCAATGACAAGTAGGGGCAGAAATACTACTAAATAACATGTGCTAAGTGCACGATGGCTGTATGCCGCAGAACTAGGTTTCCCAGCCTGAACTTTGTACAGCTCTTTCCTACTGCCCTGTATCTCTTAATCTTTTATTTTTTTTATATTTAATTGTTTAATTATATTTAATTAATCTCTTAATACACAGTAGAGGCAAAATGAAGATTCCTTTGCTTCAGAAGAAATGTTCCAATATCGGGCTTAGCAGATTTTAAAAAATCCAGACGCTATGATTTCAAGAAATGGCTCTTCAGAATCCACAAATCTGCCACTTAAAATTCTCAAATGAGTAGCACAGAAGGTGCTTTTCAAAGGCGCCCAAAAGTTAATCCACTGAACTCCAACTGCAAGCTAAAGCATTTGATGTTTGATTTCTACAGACTCTTCAGCAAATCCCTCCGCTGTGGTACATAAGCATCTTTTTTCAGCCCAAAGAAATTGCCTCCAGAAGAGGCTATTTTGTGACCTAAGAGGAGCTGGCTGAGCAGCAGCGGCACGGCAGCCAGCATGAATGCCCCAACAACAAGCAAGGCCACTCCACGGGGGAGAGCACTTCTTGCCATGTCCATGCTCAGGGTGCACACTAGAAGGGTGAACCCATGGCCTGCCCTTTCCACCACCCTGCTGGAATGAGGTCTACTTTCTGCTTTTATACTTTCAATTCCTGGGAATTTTTCCAGGCTAATCTGTTCCACACGGACTGTTTGGGCTGGCTCTGCCCCTGCTAAGTCAGTGACGAGGTACTCATTGCTTTCAGTCCCTGTTGGCTGTGTCCAATGAGTTCATCAAGAGCTTGAGACAAATCCAAAATCTCAACATGAGCTCCTGAGCACGTCTGGAAGCCCTTTGCTGGGTCTGTCCCACGGTAATGTATTTCCACAGCTCAACACCCTATGCAATCATATTTCTTTGATTAGAGCCAAAAAACTAAGACTTTTAAGCTGACCCTTATAGGGTCATTCCAGCATCAACTCGCAACTGTCCATACATTAAGCCCAAATCCAAGTGTTCAGCCTAACATTAGGCTGCTTCATCCAGACGCAGGCACATTCATGTAGATGTGGGCAGTTAATATACTACTACTACTGATGATGATGATAATAACAATAATACTACTTTGGAAAAATGCTAACATTTGAAAGTTAAATGCATTTGAAAACTTTGGTCCAATGACACAGAAAAGTAAAATTGCTACCAACAGTTTGGAAAAGCCCAAGTCAACTGTAGTTCTACTAAGCTAGCTCTACTAGCATCTATTCAGACTACATACAATCAGAAAGAGATCCATCAGTATAAAAATAGCTATCAAATAAAGTTATACACTTTTAGAAGTAACAAAACTTCTAAAAAGCATTTAGAGAATTTCTTTTGAGTTTATAAAATAAAGAACAACTCCATACAAAATACAAATTAGAAAGCAATTTCTCTATGAAGAATGACTTTGAAAGCACAGACTACTAATTCTTATATTTAGTTCTTTCCAGACAATGTCCTGATTAAAACACACTTTCCATATTCCCAACTCTGTCCTCCCCATCTCTCCCCTTGTGCTGTCACACTATACAATAACACGTTTCATGTACTTATTTCACTATCCTTCAGTTAATTCTATTTTCTGTAGCAAGACAGATACCAAGGTGTAAGAAATCTCAGCCACCGATCTCTGCCAAGACTTCAACTGAACCCTGAGAGGCACTGCTAAGTAGGCTACAGAATATGCAAATATGAAACCCAGTAAACTACTAGCTGCCTTTCAAAATTAATTTATAGCTCTCCTTGCTCACAGATGGAGCTTTCCTTGTAATATTTCTCCTCACCTCACGAGGTTCTCCTTCATGGTTCATGGAAGTGTTTCCAAACGGGGTAAACATAAGGCAAATTTCATGCTCAAAAAACAGTCTGGACACAGTTTATGCATTTATGCATTCTTGTGAAAGTTTTCTAAGGACCTTGGTAACAATATCCCCTAAGCTAGTGAGCCCAGACCACCATCCAGCACTGCTTCACCGAGTACTGAGCGCCTGGCCCTAGGACAGCCTGCCTCTTCAGCCACTAGCATTTTTACCCAGTGACTACCATGGACTGGCTGTTTTAGTGGTGCAGAGCAACACTACATCAAATTGAAGAGCAAGGAGTGAAAACTCCATGAGTCTGTTGGTGGTACAGAGTAAATTAAGCCAGGTAGGATATGCTTAGAGGTTAGCCAGAATACAAGATGTACTACAGATCTTCTCACCAAAATGACCAAGATCTTGGACTACAACTCAGACTAAAATACATTTAGAAAAGGAAACAAGACATAGCTACAAAATTATATCTGCACCAAAGGTGACCTTTAGAATACCATTTCTGAAGAATAGGGGAAAGGAAAGATGGGGTCAGGGGTCAGATTTTATTTTTGCTGTTGTCTGAAATGTCCTGCTTTGATACTAGCTGAGACATGAAGACTAGGAGAACAGAGAAATGGAAACAAGAGCAATGCTCACTTCTAAAGGCTGGTGCTTTGCTGCTGAAAAGAGCAGGTTTCCTGAGGATTGGATTCCCCAGGAAGGTGATAAGCAGTTTTATTAAAGTCAGGGAAGACCGGCCAAGAGATTAGGTCCTTTCCTATCAAAACTAATGCATTAGAATCAATTTGGCTGTTTTGGCTGAAAAACTAGTCAAATTGCAATGTGTTCCAATTACTGCGACATCCAGCAAGCCAGAATTACCTGCCGTTTTTATACATCTGTTGAAGCATCTTATAAGCAAGCATATATTTGAGGTCTTTTCAATTGTTTTAGGATAGTTTCTGGTGAAAGAAATAAGAATGCAGGAAAATAAAACAACTATTAAATGGAATTTCTGTTTTGAGGAAATACTGCTTGAAGTGTTTCCTCTATGTTTAGTCTTTGCCACAGGTGTGCCTAGTAAATCAACAGAAAGAAGACCTGCATTATTTTTTAAAGTTTCAAGAAACTTCAATGTGTCTCCAGTAATTTTTACTGTCTCCCACTAATTCTCAAGTGTTTACTTAGCTGTCAGTTCAAGCCAAGGTCTTATGCTGGCAGAATATTGCATTTCCACTCCCCAAGCTTTGATTCATTAGGCCAGCTCTGAGGTGGGGTACTAAAAGATGCACAACTATTACAAAGAAAAAAAAAATCTAAACCTCCCTCAGTTCCTTCAAATCAAACTTTCCCTTCTCTGGAGCCTCCCAAGTGATTCAGAAAGATCTATGGGCTGGGCAGGTGTAGCAGGGAGCAGGTGACTATACTAAGATGAAAAAAAAAGGTCCCTTACCACAATTTTGCTTTTGGATACCATAATGACCAATTGTTTTAATAGATGATTTTGAATCCTCCTATAGCACTTTCTCATAGCTACAGAGTCCTGTAAGGCTGAGTACCTTATCCAATAAACGGAGCCCCTACGTCATTACTCAAAACGTTGTTAGCACTCACACAGCTGCAGAATTACTTTTGCCATGTC
Organism: Falco rusticolus; assembly: GCF_015220075.1. Lineage (NCBI taxonomy): Eukaryota > Metazoa > Chordata > Aves > Falconiformes > Falconidae > Falco > Falco rusticolus. The sequence continues at coordinate 21,118,291 of NC_051197.1, forward strand.
CCTTCAGCCTCTGCCTGACAAATCCTATTCCTAGACCTCTCCAAAAATACATGAGCAGTGAGAAACATCACGACTCAGACACCTAGAGTCAAACTGCATCTAAATTGCCTTTTGTCTAGTAGCCTCTCAAAACTGCTGTCATTAGAAACTTTAATGCTATTAGCAACAGTGGCAGTTTCTATTGCTAAGTTTGTAAATTGACTAATTTGGTTATAATCTGTCAGAGCATGTGTGCGTGATAAGAGAATCAGTGAATGATGGATTTGGTAGCCGTCACCTCCAGCTCTTAAGCTGCTTTTTATCTAGCTGGTATCAGAAGTCCTGGCTGCACAACCATACTTGGCAAAACTCCACTTGGTTGTGCACAGTGATCATGATGAGCTCCATTCAGGGAGCAGCAGGTCAGAAAACAAATCCCTGTTGCATAAATATAGTCTGTAAATATAGTCAATTTATACTTTTGTACACTGATCATAGACTGCAATTTCCTGCATAGGAGGGAACAGCTAAAGACTTAGTCTCAGAAAAGAAGGCAGAAATCTATTTGCATTTCTTTGTGTTTACATGGTTTCTTCAATAGAATATTTGGAAAGCTCCCTTTTCAATTGAGACTTTTTAGTAATTTTTCATCTGATACACTTAGCTACTTCAGTAAGCAACTTTCCCTCTTCAGAATCTTAATAACAGCTCTTTAAATCTTTAGCTAAATTTCTTTCTCCTTTTTTTGTTTCCATGCCTTTCACAGTAATTTCAGTTTTAAGTCTTCAGCAGCATAAAAGATGCTCATATATCCTGGCCTGTTCTTTCATGTTCACAGGGTGGCTGGATCATCTCAGTACTACACCCACTGTTCCAGGTCTGCAGATGCTGTGCTCAGCAGTGGGATCCCAAACGTCTCATAGACAGATAAAAGTGTCTATAGAAGATTATGGATGACATTTAAAGGTCCCAATTTGGATGAAAGCTCCATTTAATGAGAAGCCTTGGAGACCCAGATACAGACAATTCATAGTGCAAAGAATCTGCAGTCTAACAGATATAAATCACATCACATTTGTAGACAGATATGTAGTAAGAAAGCAAATACAGTCAAAGAAAGTGCTACTTCTGTTGTGTTATCCTGGTTTCAGCTGGGATGGACTTAGTTATCTTCTTAGGACCTAGTGCAGTGCTGTGTTTTGGCTTTGATGTGAGACTTTTCAGCTCCTCAGACCTTGCTAGCAAAAAGGCTGGAGGAGCACAAGGAATTGGGAGGGGACACAGCCAGGGCAGCTGACCTGAACTAGCCAAAGAGATGTTCTATACCATGGGACATCATGCCTGGTATATATATCTGGAGGTTGGCCAGGGTGGGTGGATGGTTGCTCAGGGACCAGCTGGGCATCGGTTGGTGGGTGGTGAGCAGATTCATTGTGTACCACATGTTCCTTTCTCCCTTTCCCTCTGGACGTTATTCTTTCTTTTCCCCTTTTCATTACAACTGTTATTGTCATCATTGTTATTATTGTTCTTTCATTTTTATTCTGTTTCAATTATTAAATTGTTCTTATCTCAACCCTTGAGTTTTACATTCCTTTTCAACTCTCCTCCTCATCCCTCTGGGTGAGGGGGCAGTGAGCAAGCAGCTGTGTGGTACTTAATTACCAGCTAGGGTTAAACCACAACATGTGTATTGATCTTTGTGACAATACAGCCAAAGTCAAAGGGACTAACAGTAGTGGGGGAGTCACTAAAGGAAGGGAGTAAGATGAGGGAAGACTGTTGCTTCCTTGGTAAAAACATGGTCAGCCCTATCTGAAGGACAGATGTGAAAACAGATGAAGTGGTACTTGCACTGGTATCAGCATGTTGCACGTTTGCGTGAAGAGGTAGACAACAGAAAATGAAAGGTGTCAGGGAGCCTGTGTGTTTCTGGCATTACTTAATCCACTTTGACCCTGCTGACACAGAAACAGAAGCATATAGGCAAACCAGCAATATACAGCCGTTACTGTGACAATAGCACTGAACACAAGAGCAGGGCTCCAAAAGGATCACAGTTGCCTGTGACAGAGCTTCCTCGGTCTCATGGATGACTGTGCCAGGACAGCCAGGAGGACACCGCTGCCTGGACCAGGAAGTCTCTCCCTGATTTTGGAATGTCTTACATTTCCCCTTGCGTGTACCTCTGCACTGAAATCAGCACTCGCATCAAATAACGCGTAACCTGGCAGAATGTCACAGTTCTACCACTGCCACAGGGAGACAGAAGCCTAGGTGTTGAAAAGTGCAAGGCAAAGCTATCTATTTCTCTATGATATATTCTAAGCCAATTACTAAACTGCAAACCAGTATCAAACAATGAGGAAGATGACACACTTAACACTGCAGAAGTGTCAAACTCAGAGGAATGGCACTGAAGGAAAACAGAAAAAAAAAAAAAAGCTAGATTAACATATGCTGCAAAGTTCTCTATGCTATCTGGTAATAAAAGCAATAAAAGACCAATATGGAAGAGTAAGTTCAAAAAGTAATCAAGAATAAGAAGCTGGCATATGAAAGCAAAGACAGCATCTGTTACAGCAAATGAATGGAAATCACATCTATCTCATACTCAAGGAATAAGAAATGATGAACTGAAAGCCTATTCTGATAACATACTGTCCTGGAGAAGGGCTGTGCCAGGACATCTTAAAGCTTCTGGGAGACACAGTTGATAAATCACATGATAATTCCAGTCTCCATCTGACAGGTGAAAGAGCCCTCCCCTGTTCCAGGGCTAACCACTGATCTACGCAAGCTTACAGCCTCCTGTCACAACTAAGTCTGTTAGGAAGAACGATACCAACATAACAATACAAACGTGCAAATACTCATCAGCAACTAGGACCGTGTTTCCCACAGTATGCTGTCCTGCTGAAGGCATCTGGTATCCTTTTACCCTAGTAGGAAGGAGCATGGCTGTGTATCTCAGCTCTAGCTACAGACCAGGAACAGCAGTGACACGGGAAGCTACATCTCTCATGCGACCTCCTCACAGTTAATGCAAAAGCTGTGTTTGAAGCATTGCAAATGGTCTGCGAGCGCAGGCTGGAGTGGGGGCAAAAGCAGAGGAGAGACGCGTATGAGAGGAGGTACTGTATTTGCATTGGATGGCCTACATTTGAGGTCTAATTCAAAGCCTGATCAGGAGTGGGGTATGAGTTTCAGAAAGGAGATCTCTCAAAGTAGGAGGACATAAAGCGACTGAAGAAGAGTGATGAAGATTGGGATTCTCCTGTCTCCCATATATCTTTGCTGGCGATTTTCTTTGAGTAGCTCCACGCAAGAAGCTTGCTTTGGAAAGGGCCATTTATCATACCAATGTTTTTTGAAAGAATTGTATCTTTTTATTGGTACAAATCGGACCATATGTTAAAACAACCCCTCCCACTCTCTGCTATGTCTTCTACTTAAATCTGGAACAAGTCCCCTGACTCCCACCTGGAGTTACACAAACCAGAATAGGCAGGAGCAGTATCTATTTCTTTCTTGAGCAATTTTCTTTGTTGCTGTATTGTGGAAGGCATGATACACACAGCCCTGAACATCTTTGCTTTCTCTTTAGTTTGTGGGTCATCACAAATTCAGGCCACATTTGTGCCTGTAAACATGACTGTCACGCCACTATCTGTAGGATCTGCAGTGTAGTGAATTAATCTAGTATGATCTGTTTGCTTCACCAGCTGCATAAGAAATGCTCATCCACTGTCTATAAAGTCACTGTACATTATATCCTTTGTATTCAGATTCAAGCCTTTAGTTTAGATTATCTTGCTCATGTTTATTAGCAAATTTTCCTTACCCCTCCATTTTTTCTGAAAATAAATCTCGTTTTCTACTGTTGCTCTACTCCCAGTAAAATAAATGGTACCTCATCATATTTTTCTACTTTTCTATTCACATTTGCACCTGAAAAATCCATTTTATGTTGGCTAAGGCCCAAGTCCAACTACACTTGCTGGTTATTACACTATGTGACACCGCAATATGTACCATCTAATGAGAAAGACAAATACCAGAAGCAGAGTGAAAATTGAAGACAGAGCACAGAGCCATATAACAACAGAAGCAGGTATACTAAAGACCGGTGAGGATGTATAGAAAAGTTTTAGTACTGTTCTCTTTTGTGTTGACATGTGTGTCTCTCAGCAATCTTCCTTCCAATTGAAACAACCACCATAGCTGTGGTACATTTGAAAATCAAATCACACACTGGAGATCAAGCAGGTCACAAAAAGCCTTGTAGGTGACCAAAACTTTGTGGCATTTCCCACCACAGTGCTTAAGACTTGTAGAAGAGGGCTCTTCCATTGAGCCGGTAGAGATGACTCTTCCCCTCAACTATAAGAAGCTTTTCGTTTCAGGTTTATAGCAGTATACAGGTTGAAGTGAGTTTACAATCCCAATTTCCTAAAGAAATGACATTAATGACCATGACTAACCCCTACATGCAGATCACCAAATCTGTGAAGAAAAATTCCATTCTATTCATTAAAACATGCAGAATACAGCCTTTTACCTTCAATGTGCAGGGAAGGCAGGTCATGAGGCAGCAAATAAAAAGCAGCAGCATAGTTTCCAATGCCATGGGAGTACCAGCTTCTCTTAATCTGACAAAGAACTAAAGATCAAAGATGTCGTGATTATCTGTTCTTCTAAGAAAAATGGTAATTGACTGAAACGTATACATTACAAGCAGGCAACATTCCCATAGGAGACCCAGGATGACAGAATTCTGTCACATAATCAGCTGACATCAAGTCCCTACTCACTTGGTTTCTTTCCTAAAAAGACAGCGTGGGAAAGCTCTCACCCTCCATTGACAATATATAGTTTGTTTAATCTTTCTGTTCCACCTCTTCTGCGCTCGAGTTCACTGCCATCCAGTGTGACTCCATAGAATAAATATAATACAAAAACAAGGCCATTCTCTGTTTCTCTCTGGGAAGACTTTATGCTCCAAGACTACATCTTTATTGTGTTTTCTCTAATTGCTCAGGAAAAAAAAAAAATGGGTATCAATCTCAAAAAAGATCTATCACCTTGCCTTGACAACAATACAAAGTATTGCCAAAAGGCAAGGGTCTTGTTTAATTCCTTGTATTTCCTACTAGGATTAGTTTCGAGTCCCCTGTCTCCAACAAGAGCCATAGGGACTTTTCTTTTTGTTTTCCTAAATAAGCATTTCATTCTCATCACATCAGACTTATTTTTAGCATATTTGAATAGAATATCTTTGTCAGTTGCTACTGTATAAATAGAGGTTGCTAAGGAAGGAACAGTAGCTGCTTCCTTAAACAACAGTAGTAAAAAATGATGAAACAGCAGATGATTTCTTAGCAGAAACAGCAGACTAAGAGCAGCAGTTCTCTTCTACTGCAGCGTTTAAAATATGTGGAAATGCCATCCACAAATGTATTGATATTTTAAGTTGGAAAGATATAGAAAATTTGCTAATTTGAGGTAGATTTGCTAACAAGTGCAAGACGGCATTTTCCCTGCTTCTGAAATTCACCCCCTTCTCATTTTGTAGCTTTTTAGTTTTTCTTTTATAGTTGTAGACATGTAGTCTCTTTTTGAGGGTTAACTGCCTACTTCAGAGCAATCCTAGGAATTCACAACTCAAGAATCTCACATTCAGAACCACATTAAAGATTGCCAGCAAGGCTGCAAGTTCCCTATAGCTGCAGGAAGTAGGTATTTAGGTATAACACAGTTATTTAGGGAGAGGTTTGTCAGAAAAAGGATTTGGTTTCTTATTTTTATTTATTTACCTATTTAGGTAAATAAATATTTTTTACCTGTTTTTACCTATTTACCTATTTAGATTTGAACATTGTCAGATGAAACACTGATGCAAAAAATTTGGTTTTGGGGACTAGAACTCTTTACTGGGGCTTCTACTAAAGCCCCCATCTTAGAGGACAGATTCAGCAATTTCAGCTGGAGAATACCATTGTGCCCATTCTTAATCACTTTCAGAGCACAAGAGCTGTCCTCTGCACCCCATCAGCTAACGAAGCCACTAGCAGGTGCATAATTTAGAGATGATTATTTTGCTGATGTGATCACTTCAGGAAGCCGCCCACTGTTCTTGCTGTAGTCACCAGGGGAAGACATTACAACAGCATAGCTCCTCCAGGAGAGAAAAAAAAAAAAAAAGACTTTGGACTTTTCCAAACAGAGGACAAATCTGAATTAGCTAGAGATTTGCTTAGTGCATTAGTTAGAATCACATAAAACTTCCAGGTGTATACTTTTATTCACAATTAAATTGCCCCAATTCAATTAGATTAACTTCCAAATGTTTTACACAGCTAGTGATAACAGACCAAGAGCAGAAGACATTTAAGATTATCTAAAATGGTCTGCCAAGGAACACACAGCCACTCTCCCCTTATGCCTCGCGAACGTCACAACTCACAGCAGAATGTAGTATCAAGAGCTGACAACTAGAAGGGAAGAAATTGAGTTCAAGGACATGATAGGCAGAGAACTAAATGCCACCATCACCTTCAGAAAAAAAGTAGTTGAATCCTGGGCACTAGCCAGTTATATTGCTCCCAGCTAGAGTGATCATCAAACATGCCTGGATCATGATATCCTTTTAGGCAAGTGGGAGCTAAGCATCTTTGAAGCCAGCCTTAATGACAGCTATCTTGTCACCAAGTCTTCTGGGATAGTGGTCATCAGACACTGGGAACAAGTTTCATACAGGATTCTCTACAGACAGAAAATAAGGTCCAGTATTGAGCAGAGAACCAAGTACCTAATCCTCTTTGTTGGAAGTGGACTAGGGCTTCATGATGAGACACATATAGGCAGTTTAGTATCAAAAGAAAACCTATTAGTTGTACCCCAGCATGGTAACGCAGCAAGCACTGAGGAAACAACCAGGCTTATCACACAGCCACACTAAAGTTCCAGATTCCCACCCTGACAGGAGTATTTCTGGGGTGTTCACAGTTTCCTGTTGCAGCACAAACTAGTAGGCTACAACAAAGCTTTTACCTTTGGGTCAGATTCTACTGTCGCTGCCGTTTCTCCTTCCTCCAAGGGTCAGACCACACTCCTCCTCCTTCCCCATCCAACCACCTCACCCACAATCCTCATGGCTATTTAACTACTTAGCAGGAACGCGCTACAGCTGCACATCATCCATGTCAATCAACCCACAGCCTTCGAGGTGAGGTCACAGCTGCATGTTATCAACGCTAATCAACCCACTACCTTCATTTCCCTATAGTTTCCTCTTCCCAGAACATGAGGTCAAGCCTGGAAACCCTAGGCTTTTTCAGCCATCCTCACACAAGAGAGGATGACAAAATGGCAACACCATGTTTTAGTGGAAAGCCCTGGTAGCAAATAGCAGGAATAAAGCTTGCACAACTCTAGGCATGCAACTGAGGTTTGAGTGGGCAGACACTGTGGAGCTTTCCTTTACAGAAGTCTGTGAAAACCAAAAGACCTAAGTAGTGGAGGAGAAAGTCAAAAGCTGAAGCCATATTTAGTTCCCATTCATTTGGCTTTCTAGTAGTCCAGGTGAGAACTGGGCAGCTACTGGCTCCAGCTGCAGTCGTGTTTGTGATATACTTCAGGGTGAGGGCATGGTATCCTGCTTGATCTGTCCAGTTTCTCAGAGGTACTTGAGGGGAGATGAAAAGTGCTGGTGTACAGCAGGAAGGACTGGTGTGTTGGGGTTGAGTCAGCTGTCAGAGGCAGAGCCTGGTGAAAACGTTCTTGGTGTGCTTGGTGGGAGCAGCTGCAGAGCTAAGAGGTCTGCAGGTCTGCTCACCCTTCCGCCTGCAAATGCTCCTGAGTGTCCCTGAGGCCAAGGCAATGCAGATGGCCAGGGATATATTTGATCAAAACAGACTCAGGTTATCTGTTCCTAAAATATAGCACGGATTGCTTTCTGCACGGAAAGCCTCAGAAATACCAAAATTAGACTTCAGAAGAATATAAAAAGCTCCCTGCTAGCATAATGTGCAAATGGACTGCCACACTCACCGTGATCTTGGACTGCAACAAAATTAGAAGGCAACAGCAAACAGCAAAGAAAATTGCAGCTGAAAAATACCAACATTATCCTCTTTTAAAACGTATTGTTAAAACGAACATTTTTAAAAGCTGAAGAGATGTGAGCCCAGATGCTATCGCCGTATGTCTTATGCAGTTCATGATTACAAACCGACAGCAGAATACATATAAGGAAATCTAAAATGGTATGGATACGAGCCCAGCTGGTGTCCCCATATGCCTTATGAATTCCATTTTTAGGAACATAGCACATATAGCATTAGAGATGCTTCTTTTAAGAGCATCTCACTTATAGAGTCGAGCTGTTTCACTGAAGTACACGCAGGAAAGGTCCACAAGGATCATAAAACCAGCTGCATTCCACAGCAATGAAACGGTTCAGTCTCAGTATTTTTGTTAGGGACCACCCTGCACCACAATATTCCCCGAATGAGGGATGATTCTTTTTGTCATAGGCTCCTCACTGGGATTTTTTTAAAAGCAACCACCAAAAAGCCATTTTAGTCAGAAAACGCCAACTTACTTTTGTTTTGGAAATCTGTTCCTACTGAAAGTTTTTTCAGGTCCAGAATGGAAGGGGCAAAGGCCCAAGCTCCAGGGCAGCGGAGAAGTACAGGTGTAATCCTTGTCACTTCTGAAAATCAATGAAAGTAGCATCCAGAGCGTGGCTTGTTCACATCCTGCGGACAGTCCTTCACCAACAGGCTGCTGGACTCTCTTCTGCAATACAGCTCTTCCTCCCCTGTTTTTCAATTTCACCAAAACCACCTCTAAGGAAAGGCAGTTAACTGTGGGAATTCCTGGTTAATTGCGAAAATATAACACCAAATGCAGTCGACATAAGATCATAATTTCATTATATATACACTAACAACCAAAATATATCTGAGGCAGATATATAAAAAAAATCTACTACATATGAATGAAAAATTATTTTATTTAAAAATACATTATACAGCAGAGTGTCTCTCTTGTTTTCTCACTGCTGGTTCACAGAGATAATATGATAAATTTTACCCAAATATTTGACTGGGAAAGATCCTGAGAGAGAAAGAGACCAGTTACAAGCTGATGATATACAGTACACTGAAAAAGAGTAATCTCTTTTAACATAAAAGAATCTCTTGGTAATCTTATAAATCAGATATAAAAAATGCAGGTTTTCTACCATGCAAAAATGAGTGAAGATTTCATTTAAATCTGCACATAGAGAAATCATTAGTACCTTGGACCTTAAATAGCTAGACTAAGGGAAGGGTAAGTGTGCCTAATGTGCCTAAACAAACTTTGGACCTACTACAATTTTGTAAACACATTTGATAGTCTAATAAAGGTGGATTTTCAATCACCTAAGTAACACTGCTGTAGCTAAGGGCTCTATTCTAGGACTTCTCTCCCCACTGGCATATTTCCTCATTCTCTAATTCTCATCTTAGCACAATAACTTCATGAGATAAGCTCTATTGCACTCAAAGATGACTTGGCCTTGCCCTGTTTGCCAAGCACTATTTAGGTAGTTGTATTTTAGTGAAAGCAGAGATTAAATTAAAAAGTAGAAGGCAAGTGTTTCCTGGATGACTATGTGGGGATTTATTAAAATTTGTCATAGAAAATATATACCTAATTCTACAGTCTTATGTTTCAAACATCCTCTAACAATGAGCAATGCACAGGAAATACAGTGAAAATATGGAAAATGTAAGGCCTAGAACGTCCAACAGCCTGCACTGAACATTACGACTCTCACTGTGCCTATAGCGCTAGCATCGTATCAGCTGTTCCTAGAGGAAAACTTTCTGGTAGATGTTAAGAGAACCCTTCAGCATCTACAGTATTTAGATCCATTTGATGCTCAGTTTTTCTAGGACAACATCACTATGAATAGTCAGCAAGACTGTCTTTTGAAGGGGAGACTCAATTCGATTACTCACAGCGATAACAGAGATATGGTAATATTGCCTGATGCTGAAGAAAAAAAAAAATCAATTCATCAACACTGCACAGACTGACAGGGGTTATTTTTGCAAGAATATGGCCCTAAGACACAAACAGAGATAGAAAGATCTGTAGAGAGAAAGTCTGCCTGTCCTGGTCACTTCAGCTGAAGAAAATTAATGAAGCCATTTTGGTTTTTCCTTGAGTGCTCCAAGATGAAAATGGAGAGTAGGAACTCATATGCACTTTTCTCACTAAGCCAGTGACCCTCTTATCTTAGCACCCATTCTCCCAGCATAGTATCAGGGCGTACAATAAACATGAGCAGATGCAGGCTGCCTTGAAGAATTTGTTAAAACACTTTATGAATAGCACAGCTTCCCATGAGATATGCTGAGCTAAGAATGGAGCCCTTAACCTTTCATGGGATAACATTAGTAATAAAGAATATATCAGTGACCAAACTTTCTATATTATTTTCATTTCTTTTAACCTAGATACATATATATCATCCAAGACATTCAAAAACTACAAAACAACAATTCAACTACAATTATGTCAGGAAAATATCCAAATAAATAAACTTTTAATTATGATACAATACTTATTACAGTAAAAATTGGCATTTTTTTTCTCTTCAAAAGCAGAAGCACCAGTCTTACATATAACATACTGTTTGAATGATATCTTACATGGAATACAGCGTAATACAATGTGCAAACAGCATTTTCATACAGAACATAATATTTGTCTAGTTTTTATACACTGAAATCGCCCTAAATGGAAACAAGTTCATGCTGAATTAAAAATGTAGATTTTAAAAATCAAAGTCAAATCAAAATATGAAGTACTGTTGGAATAGGTACATGAACCATTAAAAACAATGAGAAGCCAAAATAGAGGGTACTGTCAGATAAATATAATTAGTGCTCAGTTTGTCCCATTCCATCAAAAAGTAAACAGTTAACATTTTTTCTAGAAAGTAAAGTGACGTTCTAATATTTAAGAATTCTTCAAAATGTTGGTATCATTATAATGATGTAAAAATCAAGTCAGAAATAGGACTTCTAAAAATTTCTTATTTTTGATACACTGCAATTATCATGTGTGGGCTGTGAAAAGAGATGAAGTCCAATGGAGTGAATATACATCAGCGTCAACATCATGTGACTTCTGCAAAGGCCGTGATGTGGTTCTACGAGTTAAAGGAAAAACAAAGAGATAAAAACCCAGAAACCACACAGACAGACATCAGTCTCCATTGTGAAAACTTCTGCCTCTTGTGCTTTAGGGACAGCCTCATGCTTGGAGATTACTGCAGGATGATGTAATTTAAATTGGACTTCACTGTAGTCCTCTTACTTGCTCCCATAGCAATTCTTTGTTAACCACTCAAAGACTGGATATGTAAGCATGCTGAACAAAGTAATTAGGTGAGGTGGATATTTCAGTTTTAGATGGGGTTTTTAAAATTAAGCAACAATGTGAATAATTGAGTTAGATGTACTAACTCAATTAGGTTAATGTACTAACTAAAATAAGGTTTTATTTCTACCTTATTCATATTTTAAAGCAAAATTCCTAGAAGTTAAAATTAGTCTCTGACAGATTATAATCTTTTTCAGTGTTCATACAATTTTAATGTTGCATTTTTTTTTAAAGATTAATTGCTCCCCATGAGCTCAATGGCACAGAATCAAGTAGTGAAATGCTACAACAGAATTGCATTCAGCAGTTGAGAACTTGTATTCAAAATTTCTTTTTCAGAATCACTGCAGTGTCCTCTTCATTTGCAATGTTATTCTCCTCTTTCCTTCAATGGGACAATTCTTATGAACACAAGGATGTGTATCAGAATGTGAATATACTACATGTGATTCTACACAGTAAGACTGCAGCATCCCAAAGAGCTTTCCTACTTCTTCATGCTCTAACCTAAGCAAGTGCCTCTGCAAATGTTTTGTTGGTAGAGACAATTGCATAATGATGTGCAGGATCCAAAGGAACTGTATGTTCCCTTTAGGCACCAGTACCCTTGACTGCCACCATTTTTTATAAAACATGCAACATGTAAAATTAATAAAGGCAATTTTGATGTTAAGCCATGTGCTTCTTCCCCAGCACAAAAATGCACAGAGGGAAATAATACCACACAAAGCACTGCACATTTCTCTCATCACCTCACCTCCTGGAGCAGACCAAAATCAGAAGCGAGGAGGTACAAGCTGAAGAGCAGCGGCGATGTACGTAACTTATGGAGAGTGCAGCAGACCTCCCTTTTTTTGATTAAAGAGTTGTTCTAAGTCCTTTAGAAAATCCCTTATCACACACCACAGAAAGTGGTAGAGAGAAACAGTGGTCACCAGACAAGTTTATATTTCTCAGTTCTTCTTTAAATCAGATATTTGTCTGTCAGTCTATGCATGGGGAAGCAGGCAGGCATCTTTGATTTTCACATTACAGAAAAGTAGCCCGAGTGGCTGCTATCCTGTGCTTCCTCATTTCCCCCTCTCGAAACAAGGCTGGCAGCTTTGCTCCCTCCCAGTGCACCATAACTGTTCTGTGTCCAGGAGGAGCAGCTCTCTTCCTCCTCCCCTATAATACGAATTTTAGCTCTAGCAATGTTTGTGCAGTATTTTATGACAGCTTTCATAAGAGAACACCACCAAATAATAAGCATCTATATACATTCTTCTCCAAAATAGAAAGAATATATTTTAAATAACAATGATTAAACCACAGCCAGCAGATTTTTTTTAAAAGCATTAGAAAAAAAGTGTGCGACTGCCTGTGAAACGGTTTTCAGTAAACAATACTAGCAAATGTCATTGTTTCCAGATTTTGATTCTGCAGAAGAAATGCAAAATTAGATTTCCTAATTAGAAAGCAAAACATACACATTTCGAAGCATTTTAGTTGGCTGGCCATCTTCTACTTTCAGTACAGGAAAGACATACACTGGGCAACCTCAGTGACTCCAGAGTTGCTGTGAGGGTATTCTGACATTTTCTTCACAGTATTTACTTTATCTTTCCTTAATTAGACCTGAAAATAATCCTTAGTCAACTTAAACTAGCAGTCTAAAATTATTAATTTTGTTGATAAGTAAGATTGTTTAAAAATAAATGAGGATTTGGAGAAAAAAATATCCTCATTATTTATTCCGATCAACTCTTTCAAGTCCTGCTGTATGCTATCGCTTCTTCTAAGCAACATATATTTGTCTGTGACGCAGAAAACCAAATGCTCTTTCATGTGGCATTAATTCAGTACTGGGTAACTATTACTCTAGGAAAGGAGAATGTGGTTCACACTCCTGCCAGCTATACATCCAAAATGAGCAGTTCACCATCCTAGGAAGGACTTGCAGAGCACAGGATATAACACAGAAGAAATCATCCTTCCTCCATAAAACCTCAGAGAGAACTGCAAAGCTGCCTATTGCAGAGCTATTGATTTGGACCCTAGCAAAGACTTGTCAATTCATTTCCAACAGGCCCAGCAGGATGATGTGTAACTAGGTCAAAATTAATCACTTGCTGATGGCAAGAATTACTGATACAGATTCATGCAACAGTCTGAGTATTCATGCTTTTTCATGTTATTGTCCCAGGCAAAGCTACAAATAAGCCTTGCTGAGACTCTTTACAGAGAAAAAATAATCAGCAAACAGCATTCCTCTTGAATAACTGCATTTCAACTCTTTTACTATGCTCTTTTACATCTGCTTAAATTTACTGTGACAAAGCTCTGCATGAGACGCTAAGCACCAACCGCAGATTCACACAGATGCAGGAGACAACAAATAACCATGCACAAGACCTCAGCTTCTGCAACTCCATGGGAAATTTTTTCCCTACAGTACTCAAAAGAATTGGAATATGCTGAGGGTCTGCTCAATGGCAGCAGTTTCACAGACAGGCATGCTGGCTTCTGTACTATTAATTCTAAACTGACAGTATCAATTTGGTGTCAGCACCACATTTACAAAGGATGCTTCATAACCATGCTCTCACACCAGTAACAGAAAATGGAAGCTAAAGGCTAAGCCTTGAGTGCAGGTTTCTGGGGGCAAATGATCCATACCTGTACATCCTCCATTGAGATTTTAATTAATTTCTGTTTATAAGTGATTTTATAATGTTAAAGCATTGAAAAAAAATCCATGACAACTTTGTGGTTTGCAGTTTTCCTTATGTATATGAAGTATTTTTTATCTGCAATTTTTACTCTGCTCTCATGATTTCAGTTAGAAATATTTTAAGAAGTCATCATCCTAAAAAAGATATTTCCATTTTTGAAAACAGAAATTTGAAAAGTTGTTTGTAGTCCTTCACACAGTAGTTTGTTAAAAGAAATAAAAAAATACTACTGAAGTAGTTCAGGCAAATAATAATGTTCTCATATAATTCTCTGGGTCAGCAAAGTATATTTTATGCTTTCACTGGATGAATCACATTTTTAGATAAAAGAGTGAGATCATGCAAAATTCCCCATTTAAAATGTTGCAGACCTGCACAGAACGCTGCTGCCACACTGCATCTGCCTTTGCTTCAATTCCACACTCACTCATGTGCGCTCTTGCGCACATACGTTTATTGCCTTATATGAAGACATTCAAAACGGTCCATTCCTGATATCCAGGAGAAGAACCTAACGATGCGTGCTTTGAGGGAGTTTCGTTGCAAAGGATCTTCTTGATTATTACCAATACTTTGATTCTTTAACACCTAAAACCATGTATATTTGAGGCAGTCACACTGAATATAATGTTCCATTTCCTATGTTTAAGTATCATTTTATTTGAACATTGTGTGTGATCACAGTTTGCATTCAAACACAAGTAATTCTGCACAGTCCCCCAGAAGCAGATTTAAGCAGAAGAGTAGGACATAAGTGCAAATTCAAATGCTTCAAATTGAAACAAAATTGGTTACTATCTTTTATGAGCTGCCTCTCCTGGGTACCCATTTCTATGCATGAAACAATGTTGTATTGTGCCTCCTTTAACATACTGTATTATCAAGAGAGAACTGTTATGACAACAGAAAAGCAAAAACCTGCCTATAAGCTCATTAAGCATGTGGAGTCTAGTAAAGCCATCCGGGAGATACACATACATGTACTAAAACACTGGATGGATACCTACAAATGCCTTTGGACATTAAGCACAACAGTATGTGGATACTTCTCAACTAAAATATTTTCAAGCAACAGACACAGACACAAACCCTCTCCCCCATTTTTTGTGCTTTGCTTTCAACAAAACTGTGAGCTCAGTGATCTGGAGAGCCCCAGGGACAGACCTGACTCCCTAGGCCATGCTGCGTGTACACGAATGCATATACCAAGGAAAGACTTCTTAGTACCAAAATGCATAAGGCCAAGGGAAAAGCAGTAACACTGAGAATTAAAAATCAAAATACTATTTTCTGTCACTGTGAATAAGTTGTTCTACATCTCATGAATAATCAAGATAGAGTAAATGGAAAAAAACATTATACCCTAAAACCAGAAGGGGAATGCTTCCCCACTTTTAATATACTACCAGAATTCATTTGAATATCTATACCTACTATCATTAAATTTTTTTATCATCTCCATTAACAACAGAACAAGAATTACAGTATCAAACTCAACAGGATTTTTGGGACAATTAACCCTGATAGTAACTAGCAATTGGTACAACAGGCAACAAGAAAGTCACGTAATGTGAGAGGAATTCCAAATACTTGTCACCATTAAAACTTATAAATGGCTGAGAAAGAGACACTAAACTATCTGTTTCTAGCTCACAGTCATGCTGGAGAGTCAGTCTTATGGGTGGAGTATGAGAAACTTCATTGCAACAAGGAGCGGTGACTCTGTTTGGGAACATGGTTTTGGCATTGCTGATGGAAGAAGCACTATGAAAGAATACAAGCAGAGACTTTTGCGGTCACAGCACTGCAAAGAACCCACTGTGCAAATAAGTAATGTTGAACAGCTACAGAAAGCACTGATGATCAGACACAGTAATCATCTCATCCCACAGAAGGTGAACCATTGTGCCCCTCCTAACCCACCCCTTCCTTCTAAAACCTCTTACCTCAGTATTCTGTCTACTGCCTCAGTTAGTTCTCAAATGCTTCGTGTTCCCTTTGTATTTGATTTTTTCAAAGACGGACTACTTATTAAAAAGAAAAAAAGGCTAGGAGAGCCAGCAGCTACTACAAGACACGTACGAGCCCTCTGTAAGCCCTGACCAATTTCAAGTGACTTCGGCACGAAATAATGTCAGACTCCCTTGAAACAGGAAAAAATACTTTGTGACTGCACTGGATTGAGCTGAACTTTAAACTCCTCCAGGTACCACCCAGAATAGCTGTTCAGTAACTCTCGCAAAAGAAAAGGAGTCTCCAACCTTGACTGTGGAATACAGCACCCTCTCTGTAGGAGAGTGCTGGCTAACTGAAACACAAATTGTCTTGTAAGAGACAAAGAAGGTCAGAGACAGGAGAGAAAAAGCAGCAGATTGGTGAGTGATGAGATTTCTTGGCTTCCATTCTTTTCATTAATTCTGAGGATGAATGTACTTAAGGTGAAAGCAGTAAGTCTGCATTGCTGAGCCAGCTCTGGCAAGGATTCTTCAAGGAGACACTCTGCAACTATGACTTATTTGAGTACATGAGAAGTGGGTACCCATGCAGAACAGCTTAATCATCTGCACGCACCACAATTAAACAGAAGTGTCATGCAAACAGTGATCTACCCTTGTCATTAACCGGCAGCAGCTCAATTCAGAATATTACAAGTACACTTATTCCTATTTAAGTGCACTTCAAGCGTAGCTCTTGACCTCCACCAGAACTCAGACAGCAGCAGCATGGAGAGCATGCCAAAAGCAGTCATTCTCCAGCAGGAAAAATCATTAGAATAGCCAGTAGCTGATCTGGAAACATGAAAATAAGGTGCTTCCAGGTCTCCGTGATGCACCATGTTCTTATTCATTTACAGTGAATTTAGAACAAAATAGCAATGAGTGTGGTCCCATCTGGAAGGTATTTCTAATGAAGTCATTCTTTAAGACAGCATCTTTGAATTGCTAGCTCCCAGATACCCATATAGTTACTATTTTTAAATACCAATAACAGAGTTGCATTGCTTCATGCTAGCACTGCCTTAGCCCATGATAACTTCAGTCGGTCAGGATTTGTGCTACTCTTAGTAGCCAATTTCTGACAGTTGTATTTAATACTGGCACAGAAGCTTGCAGACTGAGAATAAGGAAAAACTGATTTTATATAAGCCAAATGTAAATGTATGTGCATTCAGAATATGGCACTGGAACAGCCCTAACTGAAATGTAGTGAAAAGTAACTTGCACATAGCTGAAGTAGGCACAGGCAAGTATTAAGCACCCCTCTCTCTCTAGAGAACAAAGGACATAAGAAATGGAAAGGAGTTAAAAAGCAAAGGTTAAGTTAATAATTCTTGTAGTGATGGTAGTTAACTGGGATGGCTCAATTTAGGCCTTAGCTTCACAGAAGTGTTCTTCTTAGTGCTTTTTATTTAAAAGGTTTGGCTTCTATCTAAAACTTTAGACTGAATATTAAAAATAATAATAAAAAAATCCAAAAAACCTCACCACCTAAAGCACTAGTATGTAATTAAATTTTTCATCAAATATTAAAATTTAAACTTTCTGAGAGTGGAAACAGAAGAAAGCATTTCCCAACAAATAGCAAAGTCTCCACATTATCATCCTCCCATCTCATCCTCTCTGTCTGGAAAGGAGAAAGGCTTTGCAGCATAGACAAAGATGAACCCATCCACTGAGATCTCACCAAGTGTAACACCCTATGGGAAGAATCCAATTTAAATATCTAGACAGAAGTTCCATAACAGTAAATAGCTATCCTCTACTGCCAGGAATATGGGTTTAGAAAGAAGTTCATCCATATAATAGTGTCCCGGGCAGTTCACAAACAGTAGAGGTCATTCTCAAGCAAAGCAAACATTATCCTGCCACCACCCTTCCACACTCTTCCATAGCTTTCCCCACATCTCAAATGTGCCTAGGCCAAGTCTCAGGAAAAGAGCGAAAGGGGGCCAATTCAGGTAGAAAGACTAAGTTCACATGAGGTCTTTATTTCCAGAAAAAAAAAAAAAAAAATCAACAGCCAGAGAAAGTACATTTATTACCTATGATGGCTTTTGAGCCACAGAAATAGCTTCTATTGCAGGAGAGCCTAGCGCATAAATAAGACATACTCTTATTAATGTGGTATGTCTAGGCCAACTGACATCTTGTTCTGTTTTGACATTTTACAGAAAGTTTACTGAATGGATTGTTTTGAAGATACACATTCATCATTAAATGCTTGTTCAAGCAAATGAAATTGCCCTCCTTGTGACAAGGTATCAGCAGAAGTAGCTTAGACACATTTGGTTCAAAAAGGCATGTTAGATCATTCTGAAAAGAAATCTTTCTTTTAGGGATAGGAATGACAAACCTAGGGCTAGCAGCGATTCTTACTAAAGGACAACTTCCACCAGTTCCAAGTGACTCAGACTGGGAAGTGGTTAAAAACACTTCTTATGTTTAATATGGAAGAAATATCAGGAGTAATTTGGATTTAAAACAATGTCATAGAAACATACTTTTGGCGCCCTACTCAGTGCAGAATTGTTTACTATCTTCAAACACAGACAATAACACAAGAGACTTTAACAAGTAATGACAGATAAAGTCATTAGAAAAAGTAGAATTGCTTTCAAACTTTGTATCAGTAGTTCAAACTTCCCCCTGGTAAAAACGTCTAAAATGTTTCATTATTTGGTTATGCTATCTATTTCAGTGCTTGTTTGCTCATAAAATTATTTAGACATAATCTTACCTGACACACAGTACAACATGACCTTCAAAAAACCATGATTTTGTATTACAGGAAACTCAAATAAGCTTTAAACACACCACAGTACTTGCTCATGCAAAAAGTCTTGGCATATGCAGGAGACTATCACTGGCATGTAATCCAAAATCCCATTTGCTGTGGCAAGTGATCATGGCTCCAGTCCAGTTACTGTATGACCCATGTTACTCCCCATTATTATCACGTTCATTAAGTTGTTCGCCCTGCTAGCACAGATGTCAGATCCCCAGAGTTTCCAAGTGGGTGCCCTGTCCTGAGGCTAGCATGTGGCTGATGATAAAAGCCCCACAGCTGATCTGGAAGGGAATGCATCCCATGCGCTACACTAACCTGAGGACATACCCCCAAGAAACAGGACAAGTGCCACTAGTACCTAAATTGCATAACCTCTTGGGCTCAGGGGTTAGAATTCTATTCTAAGCACCTCAAACTCTGTGGACTCTCAGCCACAGTGTTAACCAAACTCACTTGAGGAACACAAGGGAAGGTGGCCTCAGATCTGCTCAGCCTGACTCCAGGACCTCAGTGGTGGCTACAGCAGTAAACTGGACTGGTATTTAGTGATTGCTCTTGGAGGTGACACGAAGAGTCTCCCAAGGAGTGTCTCTCAATTAATTTTTCTTTTCTTTCTCCTTCACTGCCATGTCTCCTTACTTTAAATCTGATTACCCTGGCACACTTGTCAAGATAGTTTGGGATCATCTTTCCAGGAAAACTACATTTTATTTAATTGGGTTTTAAAAAGTCAAACTTTACCTTTTCTAAAGGGCTTTCTACTCGGGGTATGCTGATCATGGGCATCTGGGCCAGATTTTCCATATGAGAACGTTCATGTTCTGGCTGACGTCCTCTGAAGTTATTTACCACACAAACAACCTAGAAGGTATTAGAAGATAAACAGAACAGCTAAGGAACAACTCATTTTTTTGAGCTTTGATCCTGATATCTATAATTAGGCAGAACTGACACCAGCTTTAGTCACAGCTTACACTAGAGACACAGAAATGTGAAGTTCATGTTTTACAGAAAATCCTTAATTAATATTTCAAGACAAAATATTTTCAACCAATTCATCGTTACATGCATCATCCGAGAACTAAAAAACCCTCTTAAAAAGCAAATCCATTACTGAAGCTGAATAATAGAATACCAATTACTAGCAAGGTAATGAACAGATGTCCAGAGCACATGCAGCAGAACACGGCAAACACCCTATGTTCCTATTGAAGGGCCAGTACCATCTAAGTTTTGACCAGCAAAGACGTTCTCAAATGGAGAGTGAGAAAGGGAGAATGAGGCGGCAAGGACCATCCCCAAATCTGAACTAAACTCTAAACCAGCTCAGGGCGGCACTGACTCACACAGGGATTTAGGGATGTGATATATACCAGTTTGTTAGTGTTTCTACTAACTCAGACGTTCAACTGGGCAGCAATGTTTGCCCATTGTATTTTCTTCAAAATACAGCTCAATTTGATGTCATGTTACTCCAAGGAGTTTATGCAATATACATCACAAAATATAAGAAAAAATGCTGGGACGCATTTCTATTCTGTTCTCTTTTATGACTTTAGGGGCACAGACAGAATGGAAAAACTTCTTAAAAATGAACAACCAAATTTAACTTCTGGACTACTTGTGTGGAAGGGAACATTTGGAAGTGCAAGCAGGTATATTTTAATAGAGACCTAAAGGTGCCCTCACATTTCTCTGAAGAGTGAAAACACCCAATTCAGCCATCGCTGTGAGATTTCTCAGCCAAGCCAAACCTTCAGATCCAAGATCTTGAGATCAAGATCTTGAGATCAAGACCTTGAGATCCAAGAATTAAGCTCAAAAGTGTTTTCATGGTGAAAAAAAATCAAAGATCTATTTAGTACTATTGCAAGTTTGCCTGTCTGGCAGCTTGTAGGTAGTAAACAGCAGGAACTATTCTATGCCATAGTCTCACACTGAAGTTATCAGTGAAAGTGATTAACAGATTAGCGGCAGCTTTCTGACACAGACACTAGTCATTGTGAACTATGACTAATGATCTGGTTTTGGAACACAGTTCCAGAAAAAGAACAAGGATTTTTTGATACAGAATAACAAAATTTCAGTGTCAACCTAAGTCAGCAGCAAAGAAATTCAACAGGGTTACCTTAAAGCTGGAAAAGAAATGTTACTTGTTCTCTGATCAGCGTAGATATTACTATACTGAGTTTAGTACTTTATACATGAAATCATAACTAGACATTTTTCTGACAGGTATACACTTAAAGTGGGACTTGGTGTAAAAATCATTGGTTGAAATGCTACAATCTGTTTATAAGGAAGTCTTAAAATAGATAATTTTGTCAGTCCTTTCTTGACTTCACATTTCTGAGTGTGTATAAATCTAATTTAAGGAAACTGATATTTAATTGAAAACAAAAAATTAAACACACCTCTTTTGCCATTTAGTTGTCTGAAAAGTCAGGCTACTATTTTTTTTTTTTTTTTTTTTTAAGAGATACAAATTTAAACACTTTTTTTTTCAGGCACAAATGACACCAATATACACTTACCAAAAATACTGCTATAGATATTCCGATTATAAATCCTGCTATTACATCTGACCAGTGATTTCGATACTCTGCTACTCTGTTGATTCCAGTAAGGAAAGCCAAGCACATTAAGCCCAAACACAGAACAGGTTTTGCAAGCCTTGTTCCTCTGGCTTTTACTGTGTTGGTGATATACATCTGAAAATCAGAAAGGAAGAAAGTATAAGACTGATTGATATCTCCCACTAATTGGTGAATAAACCCTCTACATTTTGTTTGAATAGACTGTTTATTTGGCACTTCCCCTCCCCTCCCTCCCGGGATACAGAAAAGGAATTAGACGATACAGCAAAATTACATTTTATGTGAACCTGAAAAGCCCCCATAATAACAGGCAAATTACACAATCCCATTCTATTACTCCAAATCTATGTATTTATCTATAAGAGAGGTAAGCAGACTGATTTTTCACTGTGCAGCATTGAAAATAGAAAAAGATCTTTACCCTAAAAGGGGCTACCTCAAGGTCTTGTTTTTATTACCAAATGCCTTTCTTCATCATATACAACTTCTCCATGTGATTAACTAGAGATTTGTCAAAAAGCAGTGAAATTTGAACTAAATGCCAGCATATTTTTTATAAATCTATTGTATAAATAACGTGGAATAGTTTCAACCAGTGCTGAACCAATACAACTCTGTTCTTCACAGATGGTGACTGAGGATGTTTAGTACCAATCCCTCCCAGCACACAAACCAATCTAAATGCAGAAACTTTGATTTCTCAGTTTGATGCATAAATCTGCTCTGCTTGCAGTCTAACTCTCCCTGAGCAATACTGCTGAATTAAAAACATTGCCTCATGACAGAGCAGCTCTTCTTCCCTAAGGGTGCATTAGGGACTATTAGGTTTAAGCCAGCACTTTCCAAGCTCTGATGGGCCAGTGGTAGAAATTAATACCAAATCTTTGAATTTTCTTTCTCTTGAATCTTGACATAGAGCTGCTTGGAAGTTCCCCCCCTGAAAAATTATACTTAACTAACAAGATTTTTGAGGGGGAAAAAAAAATATTTACTTTCTGCAGATGTTTCTGCAATAAACCACTGAAATCCCTAAAAACTTCACACTTAGATAGACTTGAAGTTTTTAGATTGAAGAATGTAAATATTTTCTGTGGAGTTTCACTACAGACTCTGTTGCCATCACTTAGAACTGCAAAGGGAAACAGATGAATCTGCATTGAAGAACCAGTTCATTTTTGGCTAAGGAATGGGCAGACCTCTTTTTCTGTATGTGTACTCTCTGAAATTTCTGTTGAATTTACTGGGTAATCAGTTACGAAGTGCTGCAATAATCTAGTCAAGAAGTCAAAAAAGCATGGTTACAGTTACAATAAATCAAGTGTAGGAAGTAGTGGCCAGAGCTTACCTGAAAAAAGCAACATCTGACAGTAATTTTATTTAAAACACTAGAGAAAGATCCATTAGAGGATGAATCAAAGCTTAAGCTTAAAATCACAGCAGAGTACTGCAACACATACATCTTCAGTGTACCTTATGTGATAAACAGCAAACTAGTAGCAAGTTTTCAACTAACACAGACAGAGCAAAATGTTTGAAAGAGTTTTATTGTGTATCTCCAACTCACCTTTCTCCTCTCTTCTTCCTAGACCATTTCAGAAATAGTTTCTCCCTTTGCTGACTATCCTTTTACCTTAGCTCCTTATATTTTCGCAGGTTCTCTTCAGAAAGTTACTCTTACCATGTGGAATGCTGATATGACAACCCCAACTTTGATTTCCAGCTTTTTAGCCCCACTGGTTTTCTTCAAGCTACAGACAGAGCAGTACTACTCAGCAACACTATTTTAGTGGGTCTCTGTACTCCTGGATACTACTACCATTACCCACATTCACACTACCTGCTAGAACATCTGGTGCTAGGGAAAACATTCCAATCTTTGGAATATGCTGGAAGATCACCAAATTTCAAATGCAGCTTGGGTGAAGTTAACACAGGGAAGTTGACAGGAAGCTATCCTCCATTTAATACTGTATTGTGGCATACTAAATCAAAATTATACTGAGAAGAAAAAAATCAACTCAAAAAAGAGTGTACCTTGTTTAAGGCAGGCTTCAGTGGCAGATTTCAGTTATCTATAACACCTGGTCATTGCCCATGAAGATGATCTCAATTTTTATGAAGTCAAAATATATTGTTATACTTGATTCTGCAGTACTTCAGTCAAACTTCAACATTTTAATTACAAAGCTAAACTGAAAAGTGCTCTGCAGAAAATTCTCAGAATCTTCTTACAATTAAGCATGTCCTTCATATCCCTACTCACACAAAGCACTAAGTGAGCAGAAACAACTGCAGACTCGTGCTGTGCCTCACATGAGTAAACACCTCCATTTGCTGAATCTCTTCCTGTACGTGCAGTCAAGATTGTCATGCCCAGTCCACTAATCAAAATAACCTGAGGGTTCTGCGAGCATAGGTACCATTTCTATCTTTTCTTTAAAGAACAGATACCACTGATGTTAATAGGATTATATAAAATTTTAAAAGAATCAATAGAAACAGGGTCATTTTTTTCTGAAAGAGTGCAGCAAAAAGCCTGTATATTTGCAAAACTCGACATAGCAAATTAGGCTTTTTCAAGGCAGGAAGGATGCCCATTTTTAAACTTGGCCTCTTGCAGCTCTAGTACAATATATTAACACAGTCAACTCAGTCAAAGATCCGATTTCCACTAAGAATAAAATATAATTAAGCAGTTGTTTTCTTCTTGATTCTGGAAGGAAAGCTATAAACCCTCGCAGTCAGTAATTGACAAAGAATAAATTTCTTGAAAAGATGACAAGATTTTTCTTCTCTTACTTTTCATAAATATTAAATGCAGTATCAACAAAGGAGAATGGCTCAGTCATTTAAAACATTAGTGGGAATGAATGACAAGATAAGTCTTTACATGGCTAAAGACGTTTACTGAACAAGTCCATCTCAGTTCCTTTTAGGAACTGAAATTGGGAGAGGAGGAATCTAATTAAAGAAATATTTAAAATTAGTCAACAGCAAGACCAACAGCAGAGATTTTGTATGTAAGGTCAGGGACTGATACAGTAGTTAGAATTAATTTTGCTGGCTGCACATTCTCCTGTGACACCAGATCAGCAGTACATCTCCTCTTGAAGAATATCTGCTATTGCTGTTCCTTTTTCCCTGAAATAAGATTTTAGTATGAAAAGATATGAACGTGATACCAGCAAGCAGACACTGGCAGAGCATCATATAAGGAGGTGGATGTTATCTGATAATTCTATATACCAATATTTACTAGATTTTCAGGAAAACATACACATTTAACCTTCAGTCTTCAAGATGCTGGAAGTGATGTCTTCAGAGAACCTCATAAATCGAAAGAAAAAATTTAATTGAAGTTGTTTTGAAAATAAGTATTTGAAAGTCAGAAGCATCATGATCACCAAAGACAAAGCTACCTGTGAGATTTCTGACATGGCTGTCTCATGTCATAATTTAAGGAATAATCATAGCGTTGTCACTTAGCTTGTACTGGGAAAGCTTTCAAAAGTATCATGTTGCAAGTCTGACTCATGTGAAGTACGTCCTAAATCCAGCGCAAACAAAATCATTCCAAAATACCAACCGAAGAATAGAAATTGTATGTCAAGTGATGGACAAAGTGGCCTGGCCTCCTGGGCTATGCTGCAAGCTCTTCCTAGCTGTCTTCTTTTAGCCATCTTCAGGCTCACCCACACAAACATCTACGCTCACGAAACACACACCTAAGAGGTCCCAGAGTCCCCTTTTAGTTACAGTGGAGCTACTCATCAGGCTGGGTGCATCAGCCAGGAACAAGGTTTATTTTCCTAGCTGATTTCCCAGCCTAAGGCCCAGGGATGTGGGTAGGAAGATCCTCTCTCTGCTTGCTGTTTTGGTCCTCCCTGAAGCAGATGGTCTGGGGGACTGACAAAGAGACAGACAAGTCCATTAGTGGGCAGAGAATAATGACTCATGAAATGACAAGCAGAAAGAGAAAGGAATCACTCTACAGGCACCTATCCCAGCCAGTGCTCCAAATATAAATTATCTCATGTTTTGTTTTGCTTTTATAATGTGTTGTTTTTAAAGAAAAAAAAATCTTGAACTATTAATGTAATATAAGTAGCATTATAGATATTCCACCTGATGAACACACAACTTTCAATAGTCATTATCCCTACAAGAAAAGACATACTTCGAGATGAAAAAGCTGAGAAAGCAGTGGCCTATAGTGGATGGTACTCTATAACCAGGTTCAATGTTTAGTTAGAATCCTGTTTGATATTCTAAAAGCTCTTCAGTTTCCTCAATTAATAATTGTTGGGTCAGGTTATTTCTAGAGCAAATCACAGTCATATTCTCAAATCATCTGGGCCTTTCTGCAACTGCCCACTGAAGATTTTTTTTTTTAGTGCTTTTGAAGCCTCCTCCAGTTTTCCTCATAAGTTTTGCAGTAATTATTGATGACCCTAGACAAAAATTGGCTTTCAAAGTCAGGGGTCTGGGTTGGCAAAAGGACAAGAAAGCTCCAGAAATGCTGGACCTTACTATTAAGTTTCCTACTATGAGCTCCCCACAGTTGTAACTAAACAACTAGAGAAGAAAAGAGGTATCCTTCAATCTACCAGGATTGTAAGCTATACCCAAATATTAATTAAAGCTGATTCAATCTACAGAGGTCATTATCTTGAGCAATTGAACTGTAATGAAGAACTGACTCACAAGAAATACCTAGAGGTCTTTAGATAAAAACCTGAATCAAATTGAAATGTTATTTTGCTATCCAGCCCGAAAGTAACGCAGTCAATGTATGAAGCCTGTGATATATGTTGTACAATCAGTATTGAGGGACTTTTACTTGCTGCACTAGATGCTGAAAAATAAATTCCAATTTCCTACCACTGCCCCTGAAAAGCAGCAAAAAAATCCTTTAATTCTTCAAGTTCCTAACAAAAAATGGACAAAGCAGACTCAATAAGGTGGTGCTGCTACTCCTTTTCCTCCTGAACACTCCCCTGCACAAGCCTATCAAAGACAGGCCTGTCACACCTCTGCCAGTTGCCCATTGAGCAGAAACCAGACAGTCACTTCAAGACAAAGGAAAGGTGAGACAACACCTACACTTATAGACTGGAGTGACATGGAGCAGAACGTCACCATGTTGCCACCACTGTGACCCAGACTGCCTTGCTGTCTTTTCACAGTGACTTATAAACACAGTGAACAGCAAAAATTATACGGCAGAATGCCAGGAGCAAGAACCTTGCAAAAAAGATGATCACTGGCCCAACAAAAGCTCTGCAGAGGAAAAAATTGTCAGCTTTGCCTGCTAGCTCTGCCTGAGGCAGTAGCTGAGGCCAAAGTTTCACAGTACAAAGCAACAAAAGCAGCCTACAGACTTCAGGGCTATGTCAACTGCCAAGACATTAAACCTGCTCCTCTATCATTACACATCCAAAGCAAGTCTGAAATGTATGCAGTAACACCAAGTTCAAACACTACCCTATGGACAGGTTGGTTGCCAGCTGCGCTTGTCCAATGCAATAAGAAAGAAACAACGAAAAAGCAAAGTTTTATATAATGAACTAAAGTTTGTCTTGAACTACAACCAGCAATGACCAATCCCCTAAGTGCTGCAGCACCAAAGGTGATTAACAGTTGTCAAGTCTCACATTTATATCCATGGGAATAAATTGACTAAATCTTTGCACATAACTTTGAAACCCTACCCACCCCCTAAAAAAAAACCAAAAACAGAAAGAAAGAAAGAAAGAAAGAAAAAAAAAAAAAAGACTCATGACTTCTCATTTCTGTGCCTCAGTTGTGGAAAAAAACCCACGTATGTGCATACTTGGCTGCTTCAAAATATGCCTCTAATTGTCCAGGCTGTGTCAGCTTACACATATTAAAATGTGGCTTATACAATTATATTCTATTTAATAAACCTTCAGTGTTTGCCTTAACACCCATGGTATCAGATGCTGTTCCAGCTGAGAAAGGGTAAATTGCAATGTTGGTAAGAACTGAAAACAGATGCAGTGAATTTACTAACTCAACTCAAGCAAAAACAAACAAAAGATCTGACTTGAGCAGATACCTAAGGATAAATCTAGGTAGCAGCCAACTTGGTTAAAGATTTTGGAATAGATTTATAGTACTTCATTTTTAAGACTCTGGTACACTGGAAAAAAGAAACTTAAAAGTCTGAAGGTGAATGGATCCTTGAAAGTGTCTGTGTTTGGAGCAGGGTAGAGAAAGCGCCATAGTGCTGTGCTGCCATGCAACATTTCCACTGCTAAGTCTTTCTTGATAGGTACTCAGAGAAAGTAATGGAGGCAAACACTACAGAGAGGTCTAAATATTAGCAATACAATTGTTTGAAAAAGACTGTACTTTCAGCAGGAGGGGAATTCAGAGTTACCATAGCAGCCACCCACTCTCAAAAGAGGGGAGGGGGGAAAAAGGAAGACTCAAGAACTTAGATGAAAAAAGAAGCTATTGTTAACAAGACAATATGCACAGATGCTAGGTGATAAAGATGTGGCTGCACTTAAATGGAATGAGATAGGGGAATTATTAAATAAAGCATACACTTTGTTTTTAAATGGGTTGATCGGTGAAATCACACAAGTCTGTTGCTTAATTCGCCCCCTCTGAGACCAAGGACTCTGGATCAGCTTGTTGCCTGCTTATGTCTTTAAGCTGGTTTTGGTTTGCGCACAGCTGGCTCAAATATCCAGGGAGGATTCTGTAACGATCCTTCCCTTTCTCCCAAACATTTCAGTTAACTAAAAATAAAGCATATTTTGTATCAGAGATTATATGATCATGAAATACTAGCTGAGTAATATATGGAGATCTTTATGTCCATGCTCTCCATAACAGTTGTACCACAGCCCATACAAAGACTAGGCTACTGTTTAAATTTTCTACTCCAGTGAATAGTGATGAGAAAGTTATTATTCAGGGCCAGCTATCCTGATAAACATCATGACAGTGTAAGGACATGACCCCAAATATTGGAACACTGCACTTCTTTCTCTGTGTGTAATAAACAGTACTTTTAGCTGCAACCATGCAACAGGATGAAAAAAAAAAGAAAAAAAAAAAAGAAAAAGAAACCAAACCTGCCAACATTGCATCAAGGACCTAAATTGCAGTCTACAACTTAGTGGATACATCATAGCAATTCACTTTATTAGGCAGCCTATAAGAATTCAGAAATCCTGAGAGCAGTTTATAGTGCTTTAGTTAAATGATGACAGTGTCATGCATCATGCAGCAATACAGTAATGACACAGGATATATTAATTTCTGTGGTTACCAAAAGATTATAAAGTCATGAAACAGATCACAGCAGTTTTAGTTTTTAGTGTTGCTAACTGTATATCGATCACAGACACCATAAGGTTTGCATTAAGTATCCGTGCTCATGTCAAAAGCCATTGATGGTAGGTATTAGACCTTACTAATATCTACTTTTTTTGTTTTTAAAATGTATTAACACTATTTTCTTCCTGCTTTGCAGTAGCTGAACAGTTGGTTTCCTTTAGTTACTGTGACTCATGGCAACAGTGGAAATCCAACTTTACAGATGGATGAGAAAAATAGGAGCAATTAAAATGAAGAATGCTGAATATTTTCTAAAATAGCTTGTGCCAAATTTAGAGGTTTCAGTGAAGCAAAGCCTTAGCTATCTCCCCAAATAAAGGCAATACTATTAAGAGTCTTACACTTGCCTGAAGTTAGAATAGAACTTTATTGCTCATCTCCTATTTGCAGATACACTTGCCGTACTAAACAATGATCCACACCTCTTAGACATTGCTCACACGGAACTTTTAGTAAATGCTGTTGTCAGTGCTGCAGATTTTAAGCAACTGGTTCTAAATCCATATTCAGAAGCATGGAGTTGACACACTGTCTGTGGATGGGATTGGGATATTTGCCATGTTGGCAAGTATCAGTTTCCAGATCAATCAGGAGTCAAAAGTCAGCTCATTAAATGTATGCTCAAAAGCAATACACACACACACACATATATACATGTGCATATCTGCACACATACATACACACATACACATATAGGCAGGCTACTGTTCAAATACTGAGGGAATAATACTGAGGGAATTTAAGGGATGACTCCTGACATGACCACAAGGGTACACACACGCACACTTGCCTAGTTTCCCACTGACACTGCAAAGGCAGCCCTGAGCCCATCCAAAGGGCTACAAAGGACTGTGATTACCAGCGCGGGTCAGACTACAACAATGTGCACTCCAAACTAAGCCAAGGGGTAGTGCACAGAGTTACTTGAGATTCGTTAGCCACTCTGCCGCTCATCTGCCCCACCACATTTCTCAAAGCCTCCAAAACAGCTCTGATGCTGGACAGTAAACACCAGTTTTTACCCCAGGCCTGTTCATTGCTCCCAGTATCAGAGAGGAGAGAGAGAGGAAGGGCTGGATTGTCTTGTAGCCCACTTCATTACAGAGTAAGAGCCAAACGGACTTTGCATGTGCACTGAGGTACCTACAAATACCAATTCCGATACCTAAAGACATGCACAGATCTCCGGCAGAGATCATTTACATATGCCCACTCTTCTGCTTCACCCCACCAAAGAATATGGCTGTGTGCAAGTCTACTAATCTGTACTGCGTTAAAATATGAAAGGAACCCACTACCAGTCACAGGCAATCACTACCCTTATTCTTTATCACCCAACAAAGCCTCCTCCCACATTCTCTGGAAATTGGGAAGAAGTAAAACAAAAATCTGGTTATCCCAAAACTATAACCCTTTTTGGACAATGTGCCCTCTGTCAGCATTGCCTGAGCTTTCAAGGCTCAGAGAACCACTACATGTGTAATTGTCAAAATTAAGTCCAATGAATCAAATTCTCAAAGGCCTCACAGTAACTCATAGAAGGTTTACATATATAAAAATCAGCCAATAGTTGTCTTATCTCGCCATTCCTCCCTCCTCCACTCACAGCATGAGCCATTTGCTCTCAAAAATACAGTGACATTAAATAGTACAATATACTTACAGCCAGATACATAGCTGCATATATGCTTAGTGCTGCTTCTTTGGATGGAAATGTCTTTCTGGCTTTCATGATAAGGTCTGGATTTCCAGTACAGGCATGTACGCTACTGATGAACTGTGTATATTGTTTACATCCAAGTGCTGTATAGTTGGGTTTACAAAGTGCAAGAAAATGTGGTGCAAGATTCCCTGTTACTACTTGTCCAGCATTTACAAAGATGTCCGTAGCAAACAGTCCAAATGCGTAAATTCCTAAAGAGGGAAACAAAGAGTTAAATTTCCTGACAATTTCTCTCCAGGGCAACATACTATAGTATTTATCAAAGTAATATACCAGCTCTTTGCATTTAAGGACATGAAAAACCTTCACATGTATTGTACCCTGAAGACCGTGACTCACGTTGCAGATGGTACTTCCCTATACATCTGCAGCAGCAAGACTGCAATGTACCTGCACACCTGATCTCTCTCCATCCTTCAGAGGAACACACTCATCTCTTATACAAATAGCCCAATTTCCTAGACCTCATAGCCGTGAATCTCCACTGTTCAGGGTGGACAGCTATACTGGTACCTGACTTTTGCCCAGAAAAAGTCAAACAGAAGTGACAGAGGCAACTTCTTTACCCTATAAATCTGTCTGAGAATGAAGGAAGTTTGGCTCTGATGGAGAAGTAACTTGAAAAGTCATTAACACATACTGGACAAACATTTTCTTTCCCTTCGCAGCTGTAAAGAAGCTGAAGTACTGAATAATTCAATATTGCCATGCACGAGTTGTCTTCATCTGCCTGCTACTGGGTACATCTCTAAGCATGGTGTATTAGTCATAATATCAACACAGTAAGCTAAAGATCTATATGTTTGAGGAGCTACTTATGCTAAAGACCTTTAATCAGACACATCAGCAAAGCATTAAGCACATGTACTTGTTCATCAGAATGGAAATGCATGTATCTGATTACTTAAAAGAAAACAGATTTCTGCTATTCTGAGGTCCCTTTCTATACTTTTGGAAGCAGGAAATGAGCTCTGGGAGGAAATGCAGACACAGCACCATGACTGGGAGGCACAGCTAGCAGGTATGTGTTCAAATTCTACCTGAGCTACAGATTTCCTCCTGTATTTCCATGGGCAAGTCACCTTACCTTCTTCATACTTCAACTCACTGTGAATATAGCATGAGTTCTGGCAGTTCCCAACTTCATGGGGTACCCCAAGGACTTTAATGGATATACACCACAGCAGACACGATCCCACAGAAACATGTGCATTTCTGAAGGTCAGGTTTATTCCTCAAAGCTAGAGGACTGAGGATGATTTCTGGGATGATTCCTGGCTGGTCAGCAATGTCACACTGATGTTAATCCACCCTGAGCTGCTAGACACCGGGAACAGTGGATTGTGCCTAGCTGGGTGGCTGCACAGAAGGGCCCTTTCAGCAAGCCCCGCGGGTGTGCACTGCCCCAACACAGGTGGCCACATCACTTTGCGTGAATGTAATGGGTAGTGATGCCTCATCTGGTAGAACAGTGCAGAGGCCTCTGTTCATCCCTTCCTTCCCGATTCCTTTTTGCTTCTCTGAGCAAGGAGGGCCCACCAAGTGGTAGGGAAATGTGGGCACTGATTACACACAGAACAACTGGAGCAGGAGGAGCTCCTCATCATCACTCTCCACCTCCGCTGGAACTATGCAAGACAGTCTTGTTCTTAATGACTTCTAGCACTCCTGTGACAGCAAGCAATTATGCTCTTAGAAGGCTGGCACGCTGTTAAAACAAACACTGCAAATACAGACACAGCTGCACATGCCCTCCCTCCCCCTGCCACTGGGGCACACAGGAGGATTAGCTGCCCCAAGGCTTCGTTGCTCCAGCTGTTTCTCTTGGATACAACCATGAGTGAGAAGCAAACAACAGAACTAAGCCCTGCTGTAGCATCCCTGCACATATTAAAAAGCAGCACCTGGGAATATCCAATAGACATTTTGCATGGTGGTACTTCTCCTTCCAAACACATTTACAATGAACTAAGCAGAAAGGATGACATCTCATATCTACTGAAGTCAATGGGGGAGTTACAGCTGACTTCAGTGGAGCATGGATTTTGTATAGTTTTCTACTGAAGACTATAATACAATCACCAGGCTAAGAAAGTCCCTAAAAAGGGCTTGGCTTCAAATACAAATTTGTGTCCTAGTGCCTTGAACTTTGGCTGCTATGTGTGTGCATAACCAAAAGAAAAATATCAACTATAGTTATAGCACAAGGATACCTCCTTCCTCCACTGGACCCTATGCCCGGCCTGCTGGTTGTTTACCCCCTTGTGGTCTCAATTTTTTGTATTTTTACTGCTGTTTCTGCAACTGTTGGTTTTTTTTTTTATCCTAAATTCCAAGAAGCTTCATTTGCTACCCAAAAGGAGAGAACTCACTGCAACTGAGTTAAAACTACACATGAAATGTTGTACGGCTATCTGAATATTTTCCTCAGGTCAAAATTAAGACATAACTGATCACTCTCATCATTCAGAAAATGAAAGCAATAATTTTGCTCATACCAAGGAATCTGATGGTCCTGCGCACCAGTGGATTTATATAACAACAGTCTCCAGTTAATATTGTTTTTTCTTGGTTTTCAAAATCCTTTGTAGCTAACTGTAGACAAAACACTGCAGTTTCTCCAACGATAATCTTAGGGAAGGAGAAAAAAAGGGGAGAGAAATGGCACATCAGATTATAGCAAGTAAAATATATTAATATTACAGAGACAGCTATCTCATCTTAAGGAAACAAGACCACATTATTGAACCAAGTTCTGTATGTTAATCTTCTTATAAGGGAAATATTCTCTTTTAATGCAAATGAAGTAAAGCAAGCCTTTAAGTTATAAATTTCTATAACCAGGACTTGGAATTGACATAACATAACCTAGTTTTCAGGATGAGGGGAAAGAGAAATCTATTAGTTCAAGAACAACAGATCGCATAATGCACAAAACATGGACCAAATTAATGGCCTAATCCTGGAAAATTATGTTGAACATTTCAGTTCCCACACGGCTTTCACGGACACTCAGCACTTCACAGGGTTGAGCTCTAAATTCTGGACCATGGGGAGGGGGGAAAATCACAACAGAGCTCCTGTTCACATCAGGGGATTGGTTCGCCAGGAGGTACTTAACAAGGTTTGATTCATATTTTGCCAGCTAAGTTTATTAAGTCTGGCTTTAGCTTTGTTTCTCATGCTTGAGCAAAGTGTCACTACTGGTATTTTAACATCAAGCATGGCCTGTTTCACATTCATTACACCAAAATGAATGAAGTTCTAATGTCCACAGATTTTCACCATCCACAACGTGAATAAAGAAAGAAGAAAATCACAAGGTAAGAAAAATATAGGTTTTGAATGTAAAATATCCCCTTTAAGATTTGTATTTACCTGTACAGCAAAACATGATCTTTAATTCACTCACAACAATTATGGTTTAATAGCCAAAGCCAAGCCTTAAGCGTGTATCTATCTAAACCTACGATACTGAAGTTTTATGACAGGTAGCACAAGTATAATCAAAAAGAGTAGATCAGAAGGGTCAAATACTGACCACTATATTCCAGCTTTGATTCACTGTGGGACTTAAAGGCATGGCTCTTCCACCCCTTCTATATGAAAAGCAGTAAAGCTTATTGATAGGTACATCACACTTTGATGAACAGGAATGCAGACCACCAAAATTAACAGTCTTAACACTACACAAATACAAGAAATAATGCCATCAAATCTGATGCAGTGCCTAGATTTTTCTAAACCTTTGACCTAACAGGAAATCATAAAACTTTTCATATATCACAATAGGTCTGAATAGTTCCGCACACAGCACTGGTTACAAACCAGCAAAAAAAGCCAAACAACCAAAAAACCCCCACTATGGGTGATAGCTCATAAGCACAGTTTGTTGTCAACAGGAAGAATGCCATTAATGACCTTAGTTATTTGTAGATCAACAGAGTTGACTTTGGGCTAAATTGTGACACACAGAAAGGGAAAGTGCTTCTTATAAATAATGTGGCACAAATAACAAAAATAACTGTGGCAGCAAGCGTGTAAAAAGCAAAATTCAGTTTGTCACAGAAACAGTCATCATCTATTACTTTAGACTGGCTTCAGATCCTAGTGGAATTTTTAGATGAAACAGAAATCTCAATATCTGAACTAACGAATATTATCTCTCTACTTCGATGCAAGAATATTTTCAGCATAATGAAGTACAATTCCTTCATCTATAATTAACAAATGATTGGTACGTATACGAAACCTAACTCAACCTTGAATTCAAGGTAATAAAAATTATAACAATGGTAAGGAGAATTCAGCCCAGTGACCCCTACAGCTCTCATGAAAAAAACCCAAAAAGAACTGTTTTCGTATGATTCATAAAGGTGAGAACTGAAACACTACGATTTTTACTGTGAGTCACAGTAACTCCCTTCTTTCCTCTGGCATAACGAAACATCAAGGACATCATGAACACAGTCAGATTCTGCATTTTAACTGTTCGGTGGGGTTTTTTTTCCAAACTCAATATGTTTCAGCAAAATTATTGCAGATTTCCAAACTCCACAAAAAAGCAGAATCCAGCACAAAGGAAACATCTGTGATATACAGTGCTCAACCTTTTGCAAGAACACCAAGAGAAAGCGTGCCAGCAAGCTGAACTCCCCAGCTCTGAGCAGCCTCTGAATCTGCTGATCTAGGAATGCAGGCTCTTCTCTTTGGTTGGTAGGGAAGCTGGGGTTAGCAAATGGGTGCTCATTCAGTTACAGGAAAGGAGATCCTCACTTCCAGCAGCCTGTCTTCAACAGCTGCATCTAGGTTCTTGCTGCTGGCAACAGTTCTTCCTTGCTACAGCTTCTGTCTTTGATGGCAACGTGGATGAAGAAAATCCTCTGCTCCAAGAATAGCAAGAAGCGGTGTTCTAAGTTCTTAGCTGAACAAAAATACTCTTGGAGCGAGTACATAGGTGCAAGGGTCATAACAATGCAGAACTCAGCTAAAGACAAAACTTTTGCTATAGTAGGCTTAGTGCTTTGCTCTCAGAAGTAGTCAGAGTGGGATAATGCCATTGAGCACAACAGGCATTCATCTCTGTGCTTCTGTGACTTTACTTTGATGGAATCCTTCCGGAATTTGGCAATAAGTATACGTTCTGCATTTTTCTGTACTGGCAACTCAGCTAAAGCTGTTCTCCTTCCTCTTTCCTTCAGCACAAGCACTGCTCACCTCAATAATCAGCCTACTGATGTTTCAGAAATGGAAGGAATATCTTTTTCAGTCTCAGTAAGTCCCAGGAGAGATTCTGTTTCCCAGTGCAATTCCCTCCCCTTCTCCTCTCTGGCACTACTGGCAACAATCAGCTCCACAAGGTAGAGGAAAGGGAGGGCGATCTCTCCTTCTTGCCTGTTACCAGAATTTGCATGTCTAGTATATTTCAGGAAGCAAAAATTTCTGTATTCACTCACTAGGAGGACCACCACCACCCATTCCACCGTATGTGCAAGCTGCAACCAGTCAACAAATGACATTTGATGTAACAGAACTACTTGTGTACTTCTTGGCTAGAGTCTCAGGCAAAAAGGTTTTGGAATATTTAAAACTGGCAGTAGAGGATTGCAATGGAGAACGTGAAAGCTCCGACAACATAAACTTTTGGACAGAGCTACAAAAGTTCAGGTGTAAAAATACAATTTACAATGAAAAAAGTAAGGCTTAGAAGTAACTCCTACCTTATTCTGTCTAACAGGGTCATATTACTTTAGATTACTATACAGATTTCCTGAAGAATGATATATATTAAAATTCTTAGCTCACAGATATTTTAACAGCTGTTAAAAGCAGAGGCCATCCTTCCCTAAGGCTGAGGAAACCTTTTTGACACATAATTATAGCATGTAAAGTATAAAGGAAAAGAACAATTTTCAGCTGAAGACTAACACCATAAAGTACAGGCTTCCCAGTATTCTAAAGAACGTACGTGGTACATAACTGATACAAGAAGGAGCAAGACAAGAATGACCACCCTGCAGATATCAGCCTAAGCTCCAACAGCCAGTGATCAGGCCCTTGTTCCACTGCAGTGTCCCTCTGTAACAGGGAAGGCCCTCAGTCCTGGTTCACAATATAAAGTGTAACAAACAATACAAAAAAATCACCCTATATAAAGATATTTAATATTAATACATACCTCATAACTAGCATTTAGGTAATCCTTTCTTTTTACGGAAGCATGGAAAAGAAATATTAACTCAGCAAAATCTAAATTACAGGAAAATTTCTCATAACCATCTCCATGGCAATTGTATCCTGTCAGCAATGTGACAATCCACCGGACAACCAGGAAAAGAGTTTAGGAGGGTTGAGATCTATAATTAATATTTCTTCTTGTTTCACCTCTTAGCTCCTAATTAAATTATTAGCTCATTGATTTTCATGGTGGTTTTGTACTAGCAATATATTTATTGCCAACCACCCAATACCTGAACCTTTCCTTGTTTTCTGCACAGCATACAGTGCACATTCCCTACACAGAGTCCTTCCTCCCAAATAAGTTCAGGTTTTTTCTGTATTAGTCATTTTTCTGAATCCAGGCAAGCTGTTCCTAGTTTCAGCACTGCATCATGTCAATTTAGAAATCTAATTTGTCCTTCCCAAAATCATCCATCCAGTATATTCTTAACTTGGTTCTAAATTCTGAGCTCTTTTTCAACTTGAAATGTCAAACCTGACTGATTCCAAATATTAGAGCTAGAGCAGCTCTGACCTTGTTGATTTTCCAGTAAAGTGACTCCATAAACAAACTTCCCCTACTGTCACATACAGTTTACAACAGCCAGCACATATATAAATAAATGGCCTTATACCTGCACTTCTGAAATACTAATGAGGTTTATTTTATGCACTACCTTCTCATATATGATGTAACTTCCTATAAAAAACCCAGGATTCAAGTTAGAATAAAACATTCATTTGGATGACAAGATATCTTAGGGTATATTAATGCATTTAAACAAGATAAATCCTGAAATTTAAGGTTGATGATCTCTACTTGGGATTAGGAAAGAAATTTCTGTGTACATATTTGTAGATCTTTCCAGTTAACACCTATTTTAAGGTATACAAACGCTCATGAAATATTTCATATGGGCTAGGGAACATGGTAGAATACATGATTCTCTCTCTGCCAGTTCTCAGGGTTATGCTGTAGCTACAGCAACTGCTCAGATAGATGAGTAACGCTGAAAAGCAGTTACTGCATTAAAAAGACCACTGAATATTCATCCATGTTCTGATCTTCTCGAGAAGTTCAGTTGACAATACTGTGCATTGTAATTTCTCATCTGACTTCTTTTCGTTCATTGTATTTCTCTCATTTAGGCAGGACTTGAACTGTAACCCAGGCTTCTGTGAGACCACCTTCAAGAAATAATATGGCAAGGGATTGTCCTTTTGGGGAATAAGCATCTCAGGCCGTCCACAGGTCTACTTTTCTCTAGAAGGAACTTCCTCACACTTTCTTATCAGGCAGGAAGGGAAGTTGGGAACTAGAGCTAAAAATCTTGGGGATGATCTCTGCATCTCTAGGCAAATTGTTACCATTTCAGTTGCATGGTCTCCCCACTCATTTCACTTAAAAGTTGCCACAAAGAGCGTGGAGTAGATTTCTTTTAAAAATATGGCTTCCATAGGCTTTGTTGTTGCTGCTCTTTGTATCCTCCTTCTTAACTTCTAGCAAGACCATGAGCTATTTCTGGCCTATTTCCCCTTTAAAAGTGCCATTAACATACCACAGCACATGGTGGTCTCTAGAGTTTGGGAAAATCTAGCAGCATAAACCTTGGTCTTTAGTGATGCTGTAGATAAGCTCCACTCTCTACTTTAATCTAAAATTACTGTGCTAGGTGACAGCCCTGGCAAGAAAAGCAGCAACAGTATTTCCAGCAGTAGCAATTTCAAGTTCATTATGCAGAGCTTTCCCTTGAGGCCATTTTCTTTATGTTTTTCTTGTTCTCATTGCTTCTTGCTTGCTTAAACTGACAGCAAATACCCTGGTTGATTTTCAGTGAAGTACATTTTCTATAGTAAAAAATGACCTGTAGTTTTGAGGAAAATGAAAAAATAAATCCTAGATAAATCTGTCTGCTATTGATTAAATACGATATATCCCCCCTTGCCTTCAGCATGGAGATATAGGACCATACTGCATAGCAGCTTCTGAAGGTCTGGAGAAGAGATGTGGAAAGGAAATTGCTTTTCTAGAGAAAGATGTGAGAAAAAAAAAAAAACAACAAAACAACTCAGTCTTTTTTTTCCAGTAAACTTTGCTTTAAAAATATGTGCTTTCCATTTTTTGAGAAAAACCCAAAATTATAGAGTTCTTGCTATACATTTTGTCATGGCCATTTACAAAATTAAAATAGCAGTGTAAGATTATATATCTAATAGTCAAGCATCTGCTTTACTTGTATCTCTGTAGCGCAGAATATGGCTATATGCTAAACACTAATGTTGCCTCTGACAGGGATAAATATTCGTCACTGCTCTTTGTAATACACTGTACATATAGTCAGTATGCAACAATGGTAAAGGTTGCTCACTTCATGAAGACTTCATTGCTATGTGAAAGCAAGAGGGACATAATAACCAAACATTTATAACCAGGGAGCTTCAAGTGAGGCCCATGAGCACATAATCATAGAGACATCGACAACTTCATCATTCACTGAATTATCTACATACATTACTTCACCATATGACAGAAAAAGAAAATTCAGTCTCTCTAAAAGCTTCCTTCCCTCCCATTCTTTTTCTTTTTTTTTTTTTCTCCTGAGCAATTGATCGTGTATGCAAATGACATATCCTCTACAGCATGTCAGCATCACCCAACAGGCAAAGCCTCTGCACAGCAGAGGGAATCACACAACGCTGAAACAAAAGTTCAGTTATATATATATATAAAAGATCATTTTGAGAAACAGTTACCAGGACTCTGGTATTCAGAGTGCAACTAAGAGAAGGGCCTTGTGCCATCACCACACAGGGCCAGAGGGCCAGACATGGCTATGACACCAGGTCCGTGACAGAAGCAGAGGGGCAAACAAGCAGCCCCTCAGGGTGCACCAGCCCTGCCAGGCTCTGCCTTGACGGGAATATTTGCTCCACATTCAGCCTGCTTTACCTACTGCACTTGGCATTACATTCCCTACTCATGTCTACTAAACCTTTACATCACTGTGAGATGAAAAGTATCCAGCTGCTCTGCACTGCAGCTCCCCAGGGGATTAGAAATGGCCAGGACGCTAGGAAAACAAACTCAATAATGCTAACGTGGCAGCCCGGGGGCCAAATAGGTGTCTAGCACTTGGCTCTGAAACTAGCTAACTGCTGTCATCCTTTCACCACACTGAGACAAGTATTCTTGGTGAACACATACCAAGAGGTAGTAGATAACAGACTTTTGTGAGAACTCTTGCCCATCCACTAAGCTTTCCTAATTTTAAAAATGAATACCCAAAAGCTAGGAAATATTATTCTAGAGAAAATTCTAAACATTAAAAAAACTAGCAATTTTGATCTGAAAATGGTGAGGGGAAGAGAAATAACTAATTCAAAACTTCCTTCTAAAAAGCATCAGTTTACATTTCAAAAGGTAAAGTTACTTCAGGCAGATATAGTCCAGACAAGGTTCTTATAATAGGGAATTCATATGGGGTTTAAGCTGTCCTTATTTTTTTTTTACAAAAATGAGGATGCAATTATCCAAAGTTTCCAAGCACCACAGCTTCCCTCTACAAACACACCTCATTAGAAAGATGGGTTGTAATATGACCAGAGATCAACTAATTTTAGTCTCCTGATCTGAATGATACCAGAAAAAGGTGGCTGTCACATATAATTATTTGATTGAAGATTCTGAAGAACTTTACATCAACATTTTTCTTTTTTCAGGTGCTTAGCGTCAACCTTTAAAACACCATAATATTTGTGAATGAAAAACAGAATGGTCAAAGCCCTATCATTTACCTTCCCTATTAGAAGATTAATTCCATACAGCACGTTCAGCTATGCGCTCAGCTGTATCAAGGAACTCTTCTACTGGACTTCAAGTGATACATGTGAAAAGGACTGTGGTTCCTTATGGCCTGGCCCTGGTAAACCCCTTTGTTTCTTGCCTGCCCAGGAAAACAGTACTTTGTTCTGTCTGTTGAGGGAGATTGGTTTCTTAACCCTTCTGTGCACATTGAAAACATTATTCCTTGACGAGCACAATACCAATGCTTATGATATCCATACCAATTATCATTTCCAACAGTGATGTTACTTTATGCTTTAAACCTTTAGGTGATATACACAATTGCACTTTTCTACCCAGGATGAATATTCAATTGCTAAATTCGATATAAACGGTCTTTCATCCCTGTTTGAATAAAAACTGATTACATAAAAGGCATCTCTTAATGATTCTGGTCACAAAGCAGTGGTTTTACAGTCAGTATATGACTGGAGCCAACTGTTCTCAGAGGCTCAGAGGAAGGAGAATATCTGAATTTCCTGCTTTTCACACTGCCTTACTTCTATTTCACTTCTACTCCAGGCCAGCCACATTTTGCAGATACATTATTCCCAAGATCAGTTCAAGGAAAGCCACATTCACTGAAATGCCACCCATCATCGAACAACTGAAACTGAAGGACCAAACACTGTAGCAGTGTAAGCACCCTGCGCTTATAGCCTTACAGGCTGCATATCTGATCAATACCTGTAAGATTCCACAAGAATTGTTTTCTAGACTTCTGTAGCAAAATATGTGTGCCTGAAAAACGTACACACATAACTGTATTTTACTTATGTTTGTTACTGTAATTAGTATTTGTTTCATAATGATAAATTTCAACAGACGTCTCATTAAAATAATTCTGTACTTTTTTATTAAAAATTATCTTCACAATAGCACTCTTTGAAAGCACATAACTAGCTCCACTCCTACTATAATGGCCTCTGTATAAGCATCCCTTCCTTTACAATTATCTTAGGCTACAGTATAATTGCCAACCCACCAAGTACATTCAGGCCATTATGTTTTTCCAGTTGAAATAAAAGGAAACTTCCCCACTAAATTCAACAGGGGCTGGATTTGTTGTGAAAACCTACAGCATTCTAGATTAAAAGCAATATTTCAGCCAAAGGGGGGAAATGGACCTCAGCTATGAATGCCCAAGAAGATAATAAAACCAAATTAGGAAGCCAAGTCAAATTTAAAGGATAGTAGAAATAAGTATTTGGGAAAGAAGTTTACCAGGTCAGATCAATCAGAAAGAAGAGTCCAAAACTTTAATGCCCACTCTTGAGCCTATTACCTTAAAGTCATTCCTCTAACATAATACTTTATAGTCTTGACACTGCAAGCATTACTGCAAAGAATCCAGGTGTCATTAAAAATGAGTTAAAACCACTTTAAAAGCCATTGCATGGGAAGCATCTGATCTAGAGCTATGACTTTATTCTGAACTGTCTCACATTGGGTTTACTCGTGTGTAATACGTACATTCAGTACATACAACAAACCAGCAGTAAAACTACTGAGTAACAAACCCTGACAGTATTAATCCACACTTTAATACCTGTGAAAGCCAGGAAATAAAAGACCAAAGAAAAGTAGAAACTGCAACTTGGGACACAGTGCAACTTCAGTGACACAGTCAAAGCAAATGAAACTGTAGCTCTACCAAAGTTAACTTCTGAAGCTTCACTGACTTCAGGAAGACCATGATGATACTCCCGGAATTGTCACTAGAGATGCTGGTCAGTGAGAAAGGAACAGAAAGAAAAGGAGATCAGAAGTCCCTCCTTCAGATATGCCCCAAACAACTCATAAGCCCAGATACAAAACAACGGGTGACCATTTACCTGCATCTCTTTCTCTCCTCAGACTTGAAAGCTGCAATTTCGCAGTTATGTCTCCTTAAGAATGTTATTATAATAAATTAATATACTGAAGTGGTGTTTATTAGAAATAGAATCTTAATGAAGGCATAGAAGTGGGAGCAGAGAACTGTTCATGAGCATCCTAAGTTTTAATAATCACTTACCTCTTCTCTTAACAATGCAATGATAGTGAAGCAGCCAGCAAGCTTTTTCACAGAACATTGCACAGCAGTAGCATATCCCATTTGTCTTTGATACATATACATGTAGAAAGACTGTTTCAATAATGATTCTGTATATCCTGTAGATGAAATATGAGGCATTTACTTTATGGTTTTCTGCAAATATGACTTGCACCACTCTCACCACTCTTTCAGCTCTGCTACACAATGTCTATTTTACTGCTCCTGCCACAAATCCAGATGGCTGCAGATGTGCAGCTGGCAACACTATGTTATCTGACCCTGTTTAGGAGTTTACACAATGCAGTGCCTGAATTAAGAGGAAGTCCCAAGTGCCCTCATTAGCACAGCAGCCAATGAGCTGACACAGGAGCAGCAAGAGTGGGAAATTTTAGCAAAAAATTCCTAGTACAGGAAATGCCTGCAAGACAGAGGGGAGATTGTACACTTTGCTGTGAAGACAGCAGAGCATAAAAACAGCTCTTTTAGGCATGCAATGGTATTCTGAAAACTAATTACGAAGTCTATAGGCCAAAGTAAGCCCAGCTACTCTTCTTCACTATGTGACTGCATCTTCTTCCACTCCTAAATACAGCATAATGGTTTACCTTAACAAGGATCACCTCCTTTACACAGAATTGTAAAATAACAGTAAACATGTTGCTGGCTTTATCAAATATCTTCATAAAAGCTCAAGTGGTGAGAGAAGCATTTTAAGGATGAATGAGTCTGTTTAAAAATTTTAGATCTTGTGAAGCTTTGACACTGGCTGTCTTCAAGGCAGACTTTATAAGAGCTGGCATTTGGTCTTTGTAAAGACAATAAAGGAATATTAGATAAAATACATAATTATTATGTAAATGTACAAACATATATTGTGTTTTTCATCAGTGTTGATGTAATCTCTTATTATTTGAGCAACTTAAGACTAGAAAGAGAAGTTCAAAGTACGCAGTGTTGAAAGGTGCTTTCATACATTTGGTGATATGATAACCCTTTCAGGTATTCTGGTGTTGTGTACTAAACCTTTTTGCTATTTTCATTCAAAGTTTAAAACACATGTGAACTAAACTGCAGATACAAATCAACCTTGTAAACATGGCTATTTTCTGGCAGCATGTTGTGCATACACACTCACATACATAAATATATTGAGTTTTTTAAAGAAATATCCCAACTTTATGACTTCCTTCTAATCACACAGCAATCACAATCAATTCACAAATAAAAGAAATACTGAGTAAAACTGCAATACTGACTCTTAAAATGAATGAGATTCCATAAAAATATTTTATCAGCACCACACACGCTCACGTACACTGCTTCATCTCAGGAAAGCCTTGCTATTCCAAGTAGCACTGAAGTATGTGATTAAACTCCACAAATACCAAGATAATTAATTAACAATTAGTACAAACCTAGCTCTTGTATAATTCTTTTCATGCACAAATCTCCTACTGCTTTACAGAGAAGCCTAGTTTCACAGTAATCACTTAACAGCTAGGCAGTAAAGGCTCAATGTATATCCTGCTTGGGTGGCCAGATCCCTTTATGAAGTCGAAGTCTGATAGAGCTTAAACCCCAGCTATGTATGTTCATTCTGCCAGCTGCAGATGTCCACGCACTATTTACATACCCTAAGGTCAATCCGCCTAGAAACCTCATCTGCCGTTGCTAAATACTCTGCACAGTCCCCATGACTGACTGAAGCGCTGACTTCAGTCAAGCGTGAGCACTTCACAAAGCAGAGTCCCCATGGCTGACTGAGGCACTGACTTCAGTCAAGCATGAGCACTTCACAAAGAGGACCATCGTCACAGCCAGACTGTCCTTACCACCATCCACGTGAGCACGCTTGTGGCCTACAGTGGGATGCAGGACAAGCTCCTCATTCCTCCCTCAGGCCTCTTGGATGCTCAGACTCACCTGTGTAGTTTGAGTG
The DNA here is from genome assembly GCF_015220075.1 of Falco rusticolus. Lineage (NCBI taxonomy): Eukaryota > Metazoa > Chordata > Aves > Falconiformes > Falconidae > Falco > Falco rusticolus. The sequence continues at coordinate 21,162,951 of NC_051197.1, forward strand.
CATGATGGCAGCAGCCTCATGGCAGAGCCCAGATATACCCCAACAGGTCCAAGGACACCCCCCATAGGAGCAAGAGAGGCAGAAACTATGGAAAGGCTCTGGACACCAAGCTCAACCTATGTATGACCAAACTAGTATTAAGCATGTGCTGAAACTCAGGCAGGTCCACACATTGCTCTGCACAGAGATGAACTAATGCAAGGAGAAGTGCAAGGAGCACTTCTGCGATTGGGGAGGTCAGCCTTCAGACACCAGCCTGCAGCAGTCTGACCATACGAGGTCCCCACTTGTGAGCAGAGCTGTGTAATGGACAGTCTGTGCACCTACTCCATAAAATCCAAAGAGGTAACATGTCTTGGCCCAAGTCTCAATTAAAGCAGGTCAAGCTCAAATACTTCACCTCATGCTCCCTGCAGGCTGCAAATTGCACATGGTTGCTTACTGCAGCTCAGCTGACCCGTGATTAAAAAGTCTTTAAGCAGAATTAATTCAGTCATGTCTGAGCCCTAAATTGCTATGGACAGGTCACAGAAATCCCTATTACTACCCAGAATAACTATACTGGGAAGCTGAGTTCCATTTACTGATTCTATTATTTAATACTTTAATTATAAAGAAGCAAAAGTAAAAATTGACCAAAGAAAATCCTCATTAATATTATTCAGAGTCTGAATGACAAAATGTCTATGGATCAGATATAGGGACAGCATGAAACCTACCAGCCTAAAACAACAGGTGTTTCAAAATGTTACGTAGAGAAAGAAAAAAGAATAAGAACAGTAGGATACTGTTGGGCTGCCTTCTGTTCTTGATAGCTTTTAAAAATTATTATTATTTAGAAAAGAAGAAAAGTCTAGTTTAGGAATGAATGTCTTCATACACACTCCTTAACTTTACATGGGTGACCCGCAAGAAATAATATGTGCAGAGAAGGAAAAATACCTTTTGTAAAAAGGAAAGCCCTTTAAAAAATAGCTATATTGCACTTATAACTGGTTTTACAGATATATTGTTAATGACATTTTCATATGAATATATAATGTATAATAATGATGCAATGGATAACTATGATATGTTTATATAATACATGCAAAATTACCGGTAACAGTGTCCGTTGTCCAGATGGTAAGTAGAAGCAGAACCCACAGCCTACTGAGTTTTCACCCAGTATAACCAGAGGGGGTTTTATGGTGCCTCATACTCCAGGAAATGGCATCCAGGATTGAGAGTCAATTTTGAAGCTGTACTGAACTATTTATTAGGTTAATAGTAGATTAAAAAAATCGTGATATAAACAGTAATTTTCTACTGATGACTTCTCAGTGCTTTACACTGAAAATAAATATATTCCAACCTTCCAACTGATCATCTAATAGAAGTGATCTTTGCAAAGCCAGGTTGCTGAACAGATAGCAAGGGCTATAACTTGCTCTCTAATATCACGTTCACTGCACTACGAGTGACTAAAGGACTAGCATGTTTACAATAGTATTCCTCATTAAAACAGCATGCCACATGTACATGCTTTCTGAGTACTGGAGATGTGGTATATCCACCTCAGCTAGGCTTTTTATTTGCCTTCTATAAGGTACCACACCTCAGCTAAATAAGAACCATTTATGTTGAAAGCTGGGCTATCACTCCAATGTATCTGAGAGATGCTGCAGGAGCATTGTAAAGCTTTTTAAACATCACACTGCTTTTAAGGCTGAAAAACACAGCTAAAGCTACTTACAATTCTACTTTGGCTGTCATTTATTATATATCATATGGACACCCATCTCCTCAATTCTGCATGATGAAGCAAGAATTGTTTGGTTGAGAAACTGATCATTACTTCAAGCCTACTCTTTTACATTATAAACAATGCATACAAATTCCCTAATCGCACAGGATTAGTTGGATTAACAGTTTCTCACTTAAACATAAGTGCATAATTTACAGGACAAGCAGGCATTCAGCTGTTGCAAACAGAACCCTGTCCGCCTTTGTTCACATCTGCTTGCCACTTTACTTCCAGAGAGCCCATCAAGGGATGAAGCATATGGCTTCGATATTGTTAGTGTTTGTAAATAGCATGCATAGCAAGCACAGCAGATATCATACATTCAATTGGAAGTACAAACATAACTTCTACAGTTCACATAAGCCATCCCAGCACAAGAGGAAGACAGACATAAAGAATTCCCAAGAAAACCCACAATGGTTCTGAATCTTTTGTTTCTCCTGGTTACAGCTCTGTTGGATTAGTGGTTTTACACTGAGATAAAACCAGCATCAGACTATCAAACCACATATTTGTCTTACGATGTGTCTCAACAGGCAAATACTGACATCTGGTATACAAAGTTACTGCAGACCTTAACAGTGTGATTTATTTTTTGTTCTTAAGTAAAGTTGCAATTATTCCTTCACAAAGGAAAAGCATGACATAAATTTTCCCTTATCTTCAACATCTCCTGCTGGCATTCCCCCCTTTCAAAACAGTGTTTTTCTGAAGTCCCCAGCATTCACACATTTAAAAAAACCAAACAAACCAACAAAACAAAAAACCAAAACAAAAACAACAAAAAGCCCCCATGTTTGACATGTCTTTTTTTCTTCTCCCCACCCTACTCCACGTGAGAATGGAAGAAGAAAACTATAAAGGAAAAGAAGCTGCAGCTATGCACACAGGTTGAAACAGAACTATGAAGAGAGAGATCAAATGTGCCCTTCAAGAACAACATGATCACAGAGTAAACAAAGTACTCTGGCAATTCCTTCTTCATGTAAAGTCTTAACAGCTGTCAAATGTGCCAACAAGAAAAGGACACGTAAATAAGCTTAGTTAATTAATAAATATTCCAGGATTATTGAAATAGGTCACATATCAAGGAGCTAAAGAGAGTTTCTCATACAAGTAAAACCATTTCCATTTTATTTCAGGGGCTAAGTTTATTCTACCCAATTCATACCAGTCTGGATGTGCAATTCCCATCTTCTGTTGCATTACCATTGTCATTTCAAAAACAGCATTAGGAGATGTTAAATTATTGCAGCTACCTACCTAGCAAAAAACTTACTGCTCCCCAAAAAGAACACCAGAACGGACCCGAAAGACCCACTTTGCTGGGCGATTCCTCTAACTTGCTGTAAAGGTGCATACAAATGAACACTTGAATACCTCACTGCATACTCTTCAAATTTTTTGCCCTGTAACACAGAGCTGCTAGCAACTGTGCATCCTTACATTATTTATCAAGTTTGCTTGATTTCTTTCTAGCAGAAGTGACAAAACAGCTTAGGCTCCTTCAGGATGCATAGAGGCCACTTCTGCTTCAAGTAGCAGAGCAGGTAAAAAGTCTTTGATTCTGCCCCTGTGCTTTAGTTTTTACCAATAGTATCAAAGTGTCCATAGAAACTAAAGCAACTTGGTACCAACCAAGAAGCAGAAAAATAATCAGCCTAAAATAGATGACAGAAACATTTGTGAAGGAAGTGCTTTTTTCTGACTAAGCTCAGGAATGAAGAGCATCTAGGGTTCTCAGGTATGAGGGTAAATTTACAGATTCCTGGGACAGCTAATTCATAGAGGACATTTCCAGAAATACTTTTCTTGGAACCTTAGTTCTACATTATTTTTTTTTCCCTTAAGTTATAAGAAACAGATAACAGAACATTTTGATGTCCCCAAACCGAATCACAATCCAGCACCCTTTTTCATGTTCAGCACTAAGTTATACCAGAGTAGAACAGTTTCAATGAACTACAGGCTAACTAAAAGCTGCTTTGAAAACAGCATTTTGAAAACTCAGCCTGATAAAATCTAATCAGTCCCTGATGCCAGAGCACACGAAATTATAGCTGCCAGAAAGAAAACAGGGACTAACAGGCTCACAAAGGAAGAGTGAGATAGGAGCACGCCCAATCACATCAGCTACATTTATGTGCTGGAAAGAAACAGTGCATCTCCTTCAGGTCTCTGCATATTCAACTACTCTTGAGCCACCTAGACCTGGAACTATTATGAGACCAGCAAAGACACCGAAGACGACAGACATGAAATCTATGCTGATCCTTCAAAAGGTAGCTTCTCTTTCTCATTATTCACAGAATTGTCCTCATTTTTCTTAAAGCATCAGGGTACAGTAAATTCAATTAATGAACAATGATTTGCACCTCTCACTTTACAGGGGTTTTTTTGCCAGGTTTCAAAATTCCTTCCTCAAATGATCAGAAAGGAGAAAGTTCCTGACTAAAGCTAAGCTGAAAGCAGAATGCCCGATTTTTTAGATCCATTTCTTGTTTGGGATGTGCCAATTTAAAGATTCATCCAGTCTACTAAAAAAAAAAATACAGCACAATATTTTATGTCTGAATGGCAGATATTTTTTCAATGATGATATTAAAAGGATAATCCTAAAACTAATTAGTCTTTAATAGGTTTACAGAGAAAATATTAATATGCTAGGAATTCATGTAGGCAAATAGAACAGTGTATATTTTACGAATAAGTACTGTAATCATCCGCTTGTTACTTGGAAATAAAAACAAACAACATTTGCATAATAAAACTGTTTACACATCTAATGAAAGTGTGTCATTATTTCCTCCTGGCGTTTATACAACAGTCAGCATACATGGTAGGTCCAATACATTGAGTTTTACAGCCATTATTGCTTAAACAGTTTTGACATTTTAAGTAATTCATATTAGCGTGTGGACTCTAAAAGAATCCTTGTGCGCAGTTAATAGTATTTTAGAGAGGTCAAAATTATTAAGATCTATCAGAAAGAAATAATGCAGAACTGATTATACTATAGATTCTGAAAACATGAGACACTAGCCTCACAGTTCTACAAATCATTTTACTGGAAGCTAAAGGATTAGACTGACGTATATTTCCCAAGCTACATCTGTCATAACAAGTCTAAAAAAGCAGCCAGCCCACTGAGCAAGAACTGGCACCTTGGGAAATGGCTTAAATAGCACTGAGCTCTCAACTAGCACTTTTATGTTTATTACGTATTTGAATAGACTCAAATCAAGAGTGTATTTCTTCTTTGCATTTGATTTAAAGATAAAAATTTAAAAATAGCATATTAAGAATTCCACAGTGTAACAGAAATTTCTGGATATTAGTGCTACCGACAGTAAAATGATGGGAGTGCAGAGCTAGCAGTATTCTCCCAACCCTGAGTCACAAAGACAAATGGGAGGAAGGGAGCCCACAGGGGCACTGTCTCTGCAGGAGTCTCATTCTTCCATCGCAGAATCCGGCTTTTACATTCTTTTACATTGCAATCAGAATTGCAATTTCAGCTGCATTTACTTTTGTAGAACATTTCACTGTCAGCCTGCCTAATGCTCCTTATGCAAACACATCTACTCACTCAAGACATTACTTTACCTGTGCCTAAAATACAATTTAGGATTATTATTGGTTCCACCAATAATAATCTAACATTAGAATGGACCATGTATTTTGTAATACGTTACACTGCAGTTTTTTCAGTCTGTTTTTAAAAACAAAGCAAACACACACATACAATTGGGCCCTCAAAATTCTCCAGTGAAGGAACTCAAACTACAGATTTGACAGATAAAGAACAGAGCGTATACCCTTTAGAGATAGTCCATAGAACACAGAAACCCAATATTGTAACACATCCTGCTTCATTGCATGGAACCTGCATAAAAGCTGGCAAATCAACTGGAAAAAGGGAAAGGGAGAAGCTCTGCTCATCCTATAGAATGGCTGCTGGATTCCTCTACAGGTTTCCTACAATCACAGAATGGTTTGGGTTGAAAGGAACCTTAAAGACCATCTAGCTCCAATCCCCCTGCCATGGGCAGGGATGCCTTCCAATAGACCAGGTTGCTCAAAGCTCATCCAGCCTGGCCTTGAATGCTTCAAAGGATGGGGCATCCACAGCTTCTCTGGGCAACTCTGAAGTTGCAGGGACTTGAAGCAGATATGTCTATTCGTGGACAATAAATTGATTACTGTTGAAGTGAATAGCACAATAATTTGACTTCTTACTAGCTCCTACATGACCTAGGAGATACTGTAGAACAACACAGTTCAGTTGGAAGGGATCTACAATGATCATCTAGTCCAACAGCCTGACCACTTCAGGGCTAACAAAATATTTGGTTAATAGTTTGTAAATACTTGACCAAAGACTGTAGATAAACAAACCCAGAAAGTCCCAAGTGCAGAATACAAAACCTCTTCCTTCAGTCACAGTTTCCCTTTCCCACACCAGAGCACCTGCAAGTAAAGCATTACAATACAGCAAGCAGTCTCTGCTTTTGCCCTGGGTCTCCATTTCCCAGATCAGACTCCCGAGGACCTGAGGTCAACTGCGTCTGTCCTTGGATGGCATGGGGGCAGGTGGCATGGGGAAGCAGCTAGACACAGGAATGGAAGCACGGGAGCAACGCTGCACTAGTGCTGCAGACATGTATTACCAAGAAGTAGCATTTTAAAGATTAATCTGAAAGTTTCCAGGATTAACATGGTACTCACAGGTACATGGCTGTCAAATGACCAAGCTCATTATTTATGTTTCAGGACATGCATGTTGCTGCCCTGTGACCAGACACTCAGCTCTACCTCATGGCTTGACACTTGGGTCTGTTACTGCAGCTCTGATGTGGCACAGGAGTTTTGGATGAGCAGCCATGTGACAGCCTCACAGCAGCAAAAGACCCATGGCTGATGAGATGCTCATCAAGACAGATCCAGCTACCGCAGCATATGGAAAGAGGAAAGTCACTGGAAAGACTCATTTATTCTCTAATTTTAGATTTTAGACCAACTTCATTAAAACTCAGTGCAATGGAGCCATTGATTGAGTCACATTAAGACAACCTGGGTTACCTTGAAGCACTCTATGGCTCCAATTCAACAAGCTCCATCTCTCAAAAAACCCCAAAACCAACAAACCCAAAACCCAAACTAAAAAACAGATACCCTGAACACCAAGGTAAACACTGTCGCACTATCTCCAAACTCCAGAAACAGCATTAACCCCACACAACAAACTAACAGAAAGAAAGAAAAAAAATTTTTTCAAAGCTCTCACAAATCTTAGTATTTAATAAACTATATTCCATGACTATAATGATTTTGGGGATTAAAAAAAAAAAAGTACAATTTCATTCATAGAAATCCATTTCCTTCATTGGTCTACATTTGTATCTTCACAGGCAGGAATATGGATTTGTTACACATTCATTTTTGTATTTCATTTACAGACAAAACCCCCAAAAATTACACAGAAAAATTTATGTTCAAGCTGTCAGATGAAAAGCAAATGAAATTGAAAGAAATCTAATTCATCTCCGAAATCTTGGGAAGTTCATCTACTGTTAAAAGCATTTAAGTTGCTTTGGTGAAAGTATTACCTTCACCACTTCTCTCAATGAAAAGAACAAGCAACAGCAATGTCCATATCCTGCACAACTGAACAAGAGCCAACTTGTGCAAACGCTGAGTCCAGGAGGATTGCCACAGGAGAATCGGAACAGAATTCTGTCTAAAGCCTGGAAAATGTTGCATTTAATAATGTTAATAATTGAACTTAATGCTGTTGAAGGCATGGCGGTCCAGGGGCTGAATTCTCCATTACAATAATTTTGTTTAAAAAAAAAATGCAAGACAGGCACCTGCAACGTGGTTTTCCATGCCCTGACCTCCCAACGTATGCCGTTTGCACACAAGATTGGTGACTGGGAGAGGAAGCACAAATACCATTACATTCTATTATTAGGTTTTTCGCAAGGCTGATTACAAGACTGCCAACCCAAAACGTCATGTGTTTTCTCCAACATAATAATCTAGCATGCAGGAAATGAATGGAAACTACCTATCCATTTTGCTGACACATTAGGAAAAAGAAATGTAAATCATGAATATCTGACAATCTTCATAATTTCCTGAGCCAAACAAAAGAAATAATTTAAAATCAAAACAAATATCACATGCAAACAACAGAAAAGCATCACAACCAAAAAAACCTCCTTTGAAATCTCAATGGCATTTGGGGGTTAAAAAGAGCAAACAAACAGGTAATAAAATGGTCAACTAATTGATGTACAAATAAAAAGGAAAATGAAACCAAAAGGCTACATAACATGTTTTGCCAAATGATATAGTTCAATCCCTAGAAAAAAAAAGAACAAAGTTTCAAATACTAAGGCTGAGCCTGACCATGAGGGTTTTATGTTGGATACCATCTGAGACCTCATGGCGCTACAACGCAGAAGGGAATCGTGTCTGGGATTACCATAATATCACCCTGATTAAGCTTTCCCTTCTCATACTTTTCTTATTTTCCTGAAAATTAATTAATCAGTGAAACTAATAATTACCATTTTAAGACACCTCTTATTGTAATTTTTTTATTATTATTCTAATGATTACAGCTGATTAAAATAAAGTCTTTATAAGGAGTTTCTGTATGTGTAAGTGTGCATGCACCTGGAGAGTCTATATATAATCCATACCCCATGGTTAAATATTTCCATTTCATTCCCCCCCTGTCTTTGCCCCACAGTATGGTCAGGGATTATCAAATGATGCTAATGCCCTTGTTATCTGACAACACAAACAGTACATTCAACAACTTGAAGGGAAGACATCGCATTGCTTTTCCCTCTTAGCCGTTTTCCCCAAAAGTCAAAGAAAATCAATGAAATAAAATTCATTTTAGATACACCTATTTAAACTTGATTGACAGAAGATCATGTTCAATTAGAGACACAGGTTTAGTTTGCACACACATCAGTAACTGTGACATATGGAGACAACTAAATCAGGCACAACTGCTCCCTGTTCCTTGCACATATCAGTTTTACTTTCAAAAACCTAAACGGACAGAGGGGTTTTCTAATTAGTAGTGGGCAAAATATTAGTAGAGTGGTTGCTAACAAGTGGCTTTTCCTCAGGTAGCCCGTCTACCTGCAACTGAGACACGTTTCGAGAAATGGAAGATTGCATTTACCAAACGGAGTCGAACGGGGCTGGCAACACGGGCACTAGCAGTTACATAAACCGGTGCTAAAAATACACTTCAGAGGCGCGGGGTGGGCAGCGGCTGGGGTACGGGCCGGGGCCGGGCCCGGCAGCGCTGCTCGCCGAGGCCCGCGGGGCCAGGCTGCAGCCCCGCGGCGCCGGGAGCGCGGAGGGTCCCCGCCGCCGTGCCCACCCCAGAGCCACCCCACCGGCGGCGCCGCTCCGGCCAGGGCCCGCGGCCCGGCCCAGCCCAACAAGTTGCCCGAGTTGGGGCGCGGGCGGCCCCTGCTTACCACCAGCACCGGCACGCCTGCGGTCAGCGAGTAGAGGAGCACCGGGGGCACGGCGCTGCGGTCCTCCGGGCCCGGGTAGGGCTTTCGGTATGCGCCCTCGTAGCAGAAGAAGCCTTGCACGTTGACCGTGAAGGTGTCCGTGTACTCGAAATAGTAAGCCAGCATCACGGTCCCTGCCATGATCACCATCTGGAAGTAAAGCATGCTGGTGAGCGGAGAGGGCACTCGCACGTACGTGGGCTCCGGCGGCCGCGGCAGCCCCCCTCCCCGGCGGCGCGCTCCGCCCGCTCCCCGGCGGCATCCACCGCGGACGGAGGCGGCTCGGCGGCGGGCAGCAGCGCGGGCAGCCCGCGGGGCGGGGAGCGCGGGCAGGGCAGGGCAGGCGGGGGCCCGGCCCGCCGCTCACACCGGCTCCAGCGCGGCCGCCGGCTCGTGTAGCGGGCGGGCGGGCGGGCGGAGCGCGGCGGCGAGAGGGGGCGGCTTCGCCCCGCCCCGCCCGGGGAGCAGTAGCCGCGCCGGACCCCGGCCCGGGCGGGGAGGGGGGAGGGAGTGGCGGGCGGAGACTCCGCACCGGCGGTGAAGGCCAATCTGACAGCTCCCCGGCCCCGGGACGGCTCCCACGGCACGGCCCCGCGGCCGCGATTAGTAAGAAAACCCTCCCCGGTTTCCCCCCGCCTCCGGCGGGGCGGGGGTGCCGCGGGTCCCCCTCGCCACACCGACACACGCACCTGTGTGCGGGCGTGCACGGGCGGGGGAGCTCCCGGCGCTGCCCCCCGCCGCCCCGTCCCGCCCCGCCCCTCCCGGAGCCGCTGGGAAGCGCCGGGCGCTCGGCACCGCGCAGCCCCGCAGCCCCGGCCCCGCCGGCAGCCGCAGCCTGGCCGGGCCCGGCGGGCAAAAGGATCGGCCGGGGTGGAAGGGCCTCAGCATGGAAATCCTCTTGTACGTGGCTAGCTATTAAAGCAATTTCTGGCCAAAGCTTTTGTTTAACAGCTATAAAGAAAATGGGTAGCTGCAGACGAAGCTGTCTTCACCCAAGTAACATCCCAGAGTAAGAGGACAGTGTGTTCCAGTGCTGGGAGAAACCTTATACGTATGGACACAGAAGAGTTCCACTGAAAAATACACGTATAGCATGTATGATTAAGAATAGACCACTGCACCCAGCACTTGTAGGGATTCACGCATGTGCCGGCTCTAGTCTGGATTCCCAACACCAACAGATAAAAAGTTAAAGGTACACACCCACACACCCATCCCAGTATGTTATGTGTCCGGGAAACTGTCTTTAAAGGGACACCATAGCCTTAAAAATTCCACTTGGCTTACTTAGTAAAGGCCATTAGAAGTAAGAAATGAGATCTGATCACCCTTATTTATCATTTTTCTAGTGTTGTACTTTGGCTTTAACTGTTCGTTTTTTTCTCCATTCTGGAGAATTTTGTTCATATTCAGTGATGTTAGTTTCCATGCATTTATTTCAGTCAGCCCTTGAAGAACACACTCCTCATGCCTGTCTATTTTTATGCGTTCTTAACATACTTGCCAGAAGACTTTACATCATGTCATCGGCGTTGCGCTCACCAGACTTCGCTGGATAGCTCCCTACCTCCGTGAAAAATACATAGTGAGACATGAGACATCTTGTGGTGAATTCTGCCTAGCACAGAGTTTATTTTCTCCATTTCCTTAGAACAGCCCAATATCCATTACCATACACACATAAAAATCTTAATTTCATCCTGGAAGTTGCGTACAAATACCCCCATTGTTAGGATATGAGGCCTGATCCAAAGACCAAAGGCAACAGCAGGACTGCAATGAGCATGAAGCTCAGCTCTTCAGTTGTATTTGGGTAGATGCTTCAGGGAAACACTGGTGGCATATTTCTTTCAAAAACTGGCATTGGGGAAAGTCAACCTTTTTCCAGTAACCATCTACTAAAATACTTCTGCATTTTGCTATTGCAAGCCAACTTCTTTTTGTGGCTATACCAATGGACCTATTGCATATAGGAATTAGAGGACATAAAAAGTCCTGGGTTTACAAAGCTTTTTTGAAGCTACTATCAAAAACCATGAAGGATTTTGGATCATAGATTTTGGAAAGAATAGGTCGTATAGTCCAACTACCTGCTCAACACAGGTCCCATTAGACCAGGTTGCTCAGTCCAGTCAATTGTCAAGTATCTCGAAGGACGGAGATTCCACAGCCACCCTAGACAACCTGTGCCAGTGTCCAACCCCTGACATGTAAAACATTTTTTCCTTATATTAAGCTAGCATTTTCTGTGTGCCATCCTGGACCTGCTGCCTTTCCTCCTGTCACTGCGAACCTGTAGGGAAGAATCTGACTCTCCCTTCTCTACACCCCACCGTGAGGTAGATGTAAACAATAGCAAGAAATGTTCTTGGCCTTCTCTCATTAAGGCTAAACAAAATTAATACCATTGCTGGTGGTATGGGAATACATCTGTATCCTGAGTGCTTGGTTTTTCTGCTGATACACAAATGCTAACAAGTGTCTGGCTGCCATTAAATGAAGCACAAGTATAGAAGGTCTTATTAAGGAGCATTACAGTGAAAAGTAATACAGTGTCTGTATGCTTTTCTCTTACTCTGCAACAGTGACATTATTTAGGCTGTAATAGGTAGCTTCCAATCATTTAAAAACATGGTGTGCAACGGGCTGGAATAAATCTATTAGATAAAACAGTCACTTGTATTATCTGGCTCAATCTAGTGCCTGTGTTTCAAATACTACAGGTGGGTGGACCGGCCATTTAATAGTTACAAACCAGAGAATACAGAATTTAAGTAAAGGAAGAGTCTTAAAGGCAGCTTCGTTGGTAGTCAGCTCAGAGTGATCTGAGGCAACTCAGGTGACCGATGGAAAAAAACAAAGATATGAAAATGTCAGGATCTGGTTTTCATTAAAAAAAAAAAAAAAAAGGTAGGCGAATTGACTGATTGTCAACTTGATGCTTCACTGAGGAATTAAGGGAATTAAGTATTCCATTTCTTCAACCTTCAGTTTTTAGAGTGAAGATCATTAGGTGAGAAACCAGTCAGGTCACCTTATTGAATAGCAAGAGGCTCAACTACAGAGTAGATGACCAGATGCCAAAAAACATTAAAGCAGAAAGTATACTAAAATGTCAATTATTTTTTTCTTTTAAAGCTCTGTATGATGGCTTGTGAAAATAATGATAAACTTTGTCTTAATTTTTATACAGGTAAGGCCTGCTCTGGTACTGTCATCCTTCCTCAGTCCATTCTTCCTCTTCTGCCATTTTGAAGATATTTTTTTTTCCCTTAGAACAAGCCTGAAATGCTTGCTTTCTTGCAGTTGATAAAGTTAAGTTAAAATCTGAATTAGCTTCTGTCTGACTTGCTACCAGGTAAAAACCATGGGTGTGCTTGACAGTTGCTACTGTTCTCTTCATAGAAATCGACTGTTGGACGGTGTAGACTACTATTTGGTAGAATAATGAAGGGTAGAATGCATAGTAAGGCAGGTCCAAGCTGCACAAGATTCTTAGAACATTACAAATGCAAAAAGACAATAATTGCTTTATTTTAATCTCATAAACAAATTCCCATTGTTGCAGACATACTTTATAAGCATGGCCTGCACACCAGTGGCATGCCTTCATGAATATGCAGTTAGCTGATGAAGTAAAACCAGAGCTATACTTTTTATTATAATGAACATTATGTTTATTGGCTGCACAGTTGAATATGCAAACATGTATTAAATCAAACAAATAGAAGCACAGAACACAATCCCCAGTGACTAATGCAGCCAGCTAAATATATTCTGCAGTCACAGTATTCCCTGCTCATTTATAGCAGTGACATGCAATGACAGCAGAATGGCAGAGAAAAACCCAGAACCAACAACTTTTGTTTGAGAAGGCTATTGGTAAAATTGTCAGTTGAAATTCAGATGACAGACAGACTGGTTTTGAAATTAACTTTCTCGGGAATAATGCCACTGATCTCAGAGCAGGAGTTCCCCTGATAGTCCTTATAGATTTATCTTGTTCTTTATGTTTGTTACCTAATTTTAAGTGAAATATCAGCTCAAGAGACAAAATGTAGGGCAGGCAGACAACACGAAACCTTAGCTGCACTGTTTTGCAATACTTTGAAATCATGACCTTCATTACAAGGAGATATTTCTAGTTCCAAACCAAATTCACTAACCTTTCATGTGCTTACATCACCACTTTTTATAGTATTTTCTAGTTATAAAATATTGCTGTGGCAAAAGGCAGTAAAGAAAGCAAGCCAATCCAACAAAGCCTTCTCAATGGGAAGAAAACATGAATTGGTATAAAATCATCCCACTGTTTTTACCTTTCTCTTTACCTCTTTCGTGCTTTATCAGAGTGACAGCAGCTGGCAACTCCATGGCTGTTTCCCTGTTACATCTCCGCACTACTACACTACACCAGCCCTTTCTGAAGGGCTGTGTTGATGACAGCAGCAGGGAAGAAACAGAATGAACTGAATTTTTAGAGACCTCCTGGCTTTATCCAGGAAGAAAATTAGGAAAATCCCTCTAATTTGGCAAACAGCAGGAGAGAGAATTACTTGCATACAAACTTTAGAAGAACATTGTATAATACTTAGTTATTTGATGCAAGCTTTATTCTGCCAATATACAATGGCCTCTTCCTGTGTATTTAATAACCGATATTGTTAAGAGATAACTAAAAGGACATTTTAACTGTTTAATTAAATTGTTTAATGATATGCAGTGATTTCAGTCCTAAAGCCTGGGGCATTTACAGCTAAAATTCATGCTTGTAGAACCATCCTAATGCAACAGAAAAATAGTTTTCTAGCAGCTGGTGTAGAACCAGCACAGAATCAGAAATGAAAGCTTGCCCAGAACACTTGCAGTGTGATTCAAACAAGTTAGGCACCAAATCTAAGTTTTTCGTATGGTCTTAGTATGTCTTTCGTAGAGAGACAACTCCGGTAGGTGACTAAGCTCCACTACATTAGGGCAGGATGAATCATCCTCTGAAAATGTCATTCATTCCATCCTAAGAAATACCAGCCTCTGATGATAGCACTTGCAACAATAATGAAACAAGCCTTGATGACTAGCTTAAGACTTAGCACCCTTATTTTGAAGGGCTCTAGTGAGATGTGATCAATTTACTCTTTCAGTTGCACATAGCTAAACTGGCATCAAAATAGGAATTAACTTCTCAAGAGTCACACAGTGAGAAAAAAGTCACATTAGTAGCAGCAGTAGCAGCATAAGCATTAATACTGCATTTGTATTCCAGTATTATGTAGAGCTGGACCCTATCTCCATAGAAGAAAACATTTTGCCCCAGAAAGCTTGGACATCTCATACATACAATGCAGTGCAAGTATATGAGAGAGCGAGCAGATGGAGATGAAACAATGAGGAGGAGGACAAGACAACAATAAAATGATTGAGCTTGATATAATGAGTAACAATCATAGCTTATTAGTTGACTAGTCAGTGTTTACATCAATAAGATAATCAATCTTAAAACTGCTTGCTACCTTCAAATTAAGGAGTACTATTGCATGCAAGTTCTTTATAGATTAGAACAGAAATTTGGGATGCCAGAGGGACACCATGTACCTAAGGGCTGTACATTAGCATATATTAGGCTGTATTAGCATATCTACCACTACACAGTCAAAATAAAAATACAGAGCACAGTTTTGTCGATGTGAAATTAAATGAAACACTTATATTTGAAAGCTCAAATAATAATTGTTTAATCTTACCCAAGATAAACTTAGGGAAAAGCCTACCTCCTAGAAAATTATCTTCATTGGTAGAAATGTTTTCTGTAACTGCAATGTTGCACAAACTTGACTGTAAACTTGGTAATCTTTGGCATAATCGATTCAATAAAAATCATAAGCTCAGGCTCTTGGAATAAGACTTCCTTATCTCATTCACCCATAATATCATCATTCTTACAATTTCTTTTGATGAAAGAAAACTCCTTTCTGAGTGAATCAGTGATACCTTAGAAGACTGATGCAGCAGATTACTGAACAGTAGCTGACATAAGCAGAGCCTATTCATGGTGCAGTAGTCAAGTGTCACACAGACCTGTCCTGTGCAGCACACTGTATGTATCTGTACAGCCAGTTTTGTACATAATACAAAATTAGTTCAGATGTTTGTACAATGCCTGAAGGTTTTACAGACCAATCCTAAAATTCCCTTTACATATTACTGAATTAATTTCACATATTTGTATATGGCAATTTGCTGCATTGCAATTTGCCTTCTCTTTTGTACATTTTTTATTATAAAGTGAGACTAATTAATACAATTTATCAGCTAAACATTCTGTACAGCCATTAAGGGGCTGTGCTTCAAGTAAATGTTTGCCCATTCCTCAAGGTTCTGTGTCATCAGTATAAAACTTTAATCAATCTGAAAACACAGAAGTATGAAGGAAGGAAATGGTCAGCCCATCCAGCCACATTTCTGTGGTTACTTACGCTCTCACCCACAGCTTAGCTGCCTGTAGGAACTGGACTCTAGCAGTCCCTAGTGCCTTTATACATACTGTAAACACATTGCTTGAAGATCTGTAAGCAACAGCTGAAGTTACCAGAGAGATGGAGGTAAACTTCTGTTTTAACTGAAGGAGACCTTGTTCATTTGCAGGAAAACTTGTGTGAAAAATCATGCTCAGTCTGCTTGCAGGGTTGATGTTTTATAGCCTGGTCTCTACCTGGATGAATCCACTCTCTCATTTTTAAATTCCACATTTAAACTAAAGTATGACTAATTTTTAGCTCTGCACATTTGCCATCATTATCTTTTGCTAATTCCATGACTGGGGAACAAAATATTCTGAAATACAGAGGAGGGGAAAGGTAAAACCATCCAAAAGTGTGTAAAAGAAATTAGACTGTACTCTGCATAGAACTGTGAGGGTTGCCTTCTGAGACAGGATTCCTCAATTTAGGGGCAGCTGCACAGTAAAACTTGCAGTTATCTCTTTCCATAACCAAGCCTGGTCCTTAACAATTGTATCATGAACAAGTAGGGTATACAAGATTCCAAAGATAATTTCGGGCACAAGTCTGTACGTGATTTTAAATTAACACACTAACTTTATCTCGAAAGGCAAAGAAAAATACTCTAATATCATAAATTATGCACCATAATCACTACATACTTCCAGCTCTAGTTATCATTTAATGTACGCAGCTCATCCTGGCAGGAGTCCAGTACATCCTCTGTAACAGTTTCTGCTGGAGCCAGTGGTTCAATGGAGAAAAAGGAAAAAACAAGCCCACAGAATTTAGCAAATAGAATTAGACACTCTTCATTGCTAGCAGGTAATTGTTCAACAAAGCTAGAAAAGGAGCTGATTATTTTCTTAGATTACTTTGAAAATTTAAAATATTAAAAATATTTGAAGTCTAGTTCATAATACTCATCATCTCCTAGCTCTTCTGTACCCTGGTGTAGCCCTCAGCATTAACAATCCACAGAGCTGCAGGAAACATGGGTACTGCACACTTCCATTCAACACCAAGACATGCATGTTACATTCATGTTTTCACACACATCCTTTCTCTGAAAAATGTGCTTTCTTTTATAGCTTGTTTATGAGGATTCAGTGAAGACAGAAAACTCAAGAAAGAGCAAAACTTAAAGTCTAGTGACAAAAAGTAATCAGCTAGAAAGACACAAAGCATTCATAGAGTCCTATGATACCGCCATGAATGACACCATCACCAAGCCAGTGAGGACAGACCTCACAGGAATTTCTTATACTGATTTGTGTCACAAAGTCACATTTTTCATGTCTGCTGCAGGACAGATGCCTCTGCACTTTGAGAAGCCCCCCCTTCTGCAGAACACTGCCTCTACACTATCCCTTCTGGTTACAGGGCTAAGCCCACAGCAGGACTAAAAAGACAACCTTTGTTGAAGGTATTAGGCCTGCTCATACTGAAGTTAGTAACTGTGTTTCTCCAAACAACTGGATTCCTACAAAACAGTCATTGCAGGAATCATCCATTTCCATTCATCACTATTCAGATACGTTGATAGGTGGAAAGTATCTCTGTCCTTGGAGATACTCAAAACTTCACTGAAAAGGCTGAGAGGACCCTGACCTGAAGTTGGAGTCAGCCCTGCTCTCAACACATTTGTGGATTACAGGACTGCTAGGAGTCCCCTCAAACCTACATTTTTCTATAACTCTGTGAATTACTTCTAATTTACTTCAACCCATATATTTGCAGTCTTTAGTCTTAATGATTACAGTCTATTCTAATGGTGATTCACTGCAATTATTGTAATTCACTTGATTGTAATTCATATCTAAAAATAAAATCATATTTTCTCTAAATTGGTGAATTGGTATGAAGTGAAACTGCCCATCCACTTCACTACACTGGTAGCAACAAAGATATCTCTTAATTTTCCCTTTTCTAAAGGGACAGTCCTACACACACACACACATATATAAGTGTATGTATATCCTCCAGTAAGGTGCTACATAAAACATGTTAGAGGATTGGTCCTTAAAAAAATAACCTATGGGGCTACTCCTTTGACTTAGTCATCATTTCTCATCACAATTACCTTCCAGGCAAAAAGCATACTGTCAAGCATTAGCAGGAGACTCAGGAAGGCAGCAAGGAAGGAAATAGTTGAAAAGTCACTTCTGAGAGACATAGCAACAGCATTTTCTGCTTTGAGAAGTGAATCCTGAACTGCAAGGAGCAGCTGGAAAGGTAAAGAGCCAGAGTAAAAATAAAATAATAAATAAACCAGCTTTTAAAGATCCTTTGTGTTAACTTGCGATTGTTGGTACCATCAATTACTAATAACGAAAGCTTTAAATCTCTTTACTAAATAGAACTTACTTGAGATTGCTTCTCATTTAAAAATACTCTGTATTTAATAAATTTTTAGACTAAATGGTAAGAAATTTATTAGCTTAGAATATGAATATCACTGATATAATAAGGGACACTGTCAAATTATTATGTAATAAAATAGATGCTTGTTTCGTTAATATGCAACTCTACTTTGATCATTCCTTTTGGAAATCCTTACTCATTCAATGCCTTATTCATCCAGCTAGCCAGCTTAACTCCAGACAACCAACTGTACCAAAAGAAAGAAGCGGCAAGTGAACATGTGGGAAAAAATGATAAAAGAAGGAAAAGTAGGGAGAGAGATTTGTGCAAGGGTGCTTTTACAAAGTTGGCAAGAACATCAGAAGCTAAAACTACAGGTTTCTTGTGGGAAAATGCAGTAAGTGGGGGATTCTGTAGGCTCCTGTCAGAGCAAAAGGATTAAAAGGTAGCAGCTCCACAGCTCAGGCAGGCAGCTAGTACGCTGGCATGACAGCAGGACAATAGGAAGAGCCTGATTATGCACAGGCAGCCTGGCTCTATGTGGGCCTGGCAGGTGGTAGAGGGTTAAGGCGGCCATACCACTGGAACAGAATCAAGGAATATAAAATATCCTAAGGATTCATTTCAGGAGAGGATTAATTGATACCTGCTAGAACTGAGATCAGTATGTCTTTTCTCTTATGACTACCTAGTGACTTTAGTCCTATGGCCTTAAAGCGTTGTGCAGTTTTTATACTTTTCATAGTGCCAGAAACTGTTGTTCTTTGGAACATATAAGGCTCGTTTACTTTGAACTGACTGCTGTGTGGTAAAGCTGTAAATATGAAGTACAACTGCCTCAGGAATAGGAAGACATTATAATATTATTAGTGTTTGCTCTTTCCTCCCCATAAGAATTCTGTTGATTTAGAGAAATTAAAATCAGTAGGAGATCTGAGTACAGAACATAAGGGCTGCAGAATCAGATTCTCACTAAGCCAGCACAAAAATTAACCTTTGGGAAATGGAGTGGGCAGTTGCTAAAAAGATACAACCATCCTAACACACATAATTTTTATGGCATTAACCTTTTCTTCATAGAGCAATGCCAATATCCAGCATGCTGAATACTGCTTCCACAGTAACTAGGACAGTATCCAAATTGGATTTAAGCAAATTATTTAGCTTATTAGGCATCCTAATGTCCAGTGTTTAATTCCATTAGAAATATTTAAAATTTCAGTTAGGGGGGAAAAAAAAGTCATCCCACAGAAATGGGAAGAATATCAGATTTATCCCAGCTGACTTTGGCATTAGATACACAGCCAAAGATAACAATAAATTTAGGAAAACCATGTATGGTGTATTATGTATGACTCTAAAAAACTACTATCATCCACACAGGTTTTAATCATGCATTCTCTACTTAGTATCTCAACTGTCTTACAATAACGTTGTAACTAGCAGCTCCAGAAACAAGGGTAATGAAAATGGGGATGCAGAGCAGCTTTTGTTGTGTAATCTTCCCCATGTCTTATAATCTTCCCCAAAGATAGAAAAAAATCTTGGAAGGAGAGATTTTCATTGCTGTTGATACACAGCAACTGTATCTTACTAGTTTCAAGTAATGAATAGATACTTCTACATAATCTTTTAATATCAGTTTTCAAGAAAAACATCACCAGTGGGGGTGTTTTAAAGAAATACAGAGTAACAAGACTTATAAACCCATCAGATAGTTTTGCTATACAAGTTCTTAGAAAAGACTTCCACTGTCTAAAAATATCCCAGAGAGAAAGGAAAGTTTAACTCCTTGTTCATATCCAATAGGTACAGAACTTACAATGCCCTTCCTTCTAGGATAGCCAGCAGGAGGGGTAAACCACAACACATTCACTGGATGCCAGGTATGTTTTTTCTCCCTGCATTTCTCCTGAGCAGGGCTGGGAAAGTCATTGTATCAGGGAGAAGAGCAAAAATTCTGGAAACCTCTTCACCTTCAAGACAATTACAGAAAAAAAATCTTTAATGAATTAGTTTCCCTCAGACTAGAGCTTCCTTGGATACTGCTGTCCTTGGCATCTTCTCTTCCTGCCTTCCTGTGCTTTGATCTATTTCTTAAAATGGGCATTATGAAAAGCAGGAGAAACAGTACCTGCTTCATGTTACTGGCTACTACAATCACATTCAGTACCAGCAGGTGAAGATGAACAAGGAGGAGAAGGTGGCTCATTTCTGCAATGCCTGGGGTGAATGACACAACCCTTACTTACTTGCATCTGATTCTCTATTATGCAAGTCCTTAAACAATTATCTGCTACAGTGAAATTGCTTACTAGGGTGTTACTGGTTTATGAAAGCTACACTCAGAAATTGCTTGGGAAGATTACATTACAAATAAAGAACATTTATTGAATTACTATGCTTTATCCATTTCAAAGAAGAAGCAGCTTGCCAATGCTTGCCTTGTCAGTGGAAGACATTAAAAAGTTTCATTAGCACAATTAGGGCTTTTCATCAACGTCAGTTCTTTCTCCCCTAGTTGCATTGCTCTCAGTGAATGATTAGTGTTGAAATCCTCTTCTCTCTGAATGCTTATCATCCTGTTATATATGGTTGGAAGTTTAATTTTTCAGGGCATTGTCAAATAAAGTGTGTTGCTATTCTTGAAAGTAAAATACTACACAGATAGCCAGAGCCCCCTGGGGACTGTATCTAACAGTGGACTATTCCTGTCTAGCAATGATGGAACAGATATCTATTGTGGCACATATATTTTTCATTTTAAAGAGTTACTGAAATGAATTACAGAAATTGGCAACTGAAAAGAACTGTGAATTACTTTCATGTAAGGTAATTTCTGTCCAAAAGCTATTTAAATGAACAGTGTAGTAAATATAGGCTAATCAATACGTGGCAATAACATTCACAAGGGTTAGATTCTAAGCAGGTAAACTTATTTTCACAAAGGAAGGGAAGACTCTATTGGAATGGGAAACTCACACACAGTTTCTAGAGATGTATTTCCCTCCACACTCTTTGTCAAATCATTGATACATCAAATTCAGCAAGATTTTAAAAGGACCAATTTTTTTTTTTTTTTTCTGTTTTTGGAATGGGGTTAAAGGACAGCCAGTCATGACAATTACTCTTTAAGATGATCTCTATAACATCTGGACAAATATAATGACAAATACTGTCCAAGCAATTCACTTCCTAGTTCAAAGCTTGTGATTTTCCCTAAAGCAACTTCTTTGTGCCAGCTGTTATGATTGTATCTGAAGCCATAAACTAGGAGCGGTTAATGGGATGCAAGATTAGGAAAAAAAAATCATGTCCCCAGTTCAGATGCTCCAAGAAATATGTAGGATAGACAAAAATATTTTCCCCTAAGTCAAAATTATTTAAAGGGCTACTTGTAATTGAAGGAACAGCTTTCTACCAAGCAGCGAGCCAAGGACAGCCAAAGTCGCTGAAAGCTATGAAGTGGGGTTTTCAGTTACAATTTATTTATTTACTTTTTAATTGTTTTAAAACAGTTTTCATTTTCTTACAACATAATTTAAAAGTTTAATATATTTTAAAATTATTTTTTGTTTTTATTATTATGATAGAACTGCCTTTCATAATCTTGATACTTTTTGTAATTCCTTTCAGGACCTTCATTTTGCATTCAAGTGGCTATGCAGAGCCTGAAGAGCTAAATCATGGAGAAGACATCAAAATACATAACAGTATTATTAGAAACAAATCTGCATGACATTTTAATATTGTATTTCCCTGCTCATGTACTGTTTCATGTCACATTGAAAAGAAGAGTTATCAGGCATCTTACTCCATACCTAAAGGGGATTACAAGTCTTGGAATGGGAATAAATATACAAGTAAATGAAGAGCAACAAATATACTTGTTAGAAATAGAAACAACATTCTATTCATCTAAGTGCAGACTCCAGTATACATATCTAGTGTTTCACTTCAGTGCAATATCTTTAAGGTCCATTGAAAAACAAAAATACTAGATTTAAAGAAAAAATATATTTTGAGAGTTATAAATTACAATAGTGATTAATAAGTTGAGATTTTGAAGACTGCCTATTTGGATGGGAGATGTGAAATGCTTTTTATTTACTTCCTTGTTGGCTTTCTGGTGTCAGCACAAATTTACAAAACTGCAGTTCAGCCATTCATATGCAACTAGTTTCTGCTTATGCTAAATATCTTACTGGCCAGGTTTTAAGACTGTCAACAAGATACTTGAAAAAGAGGAAAAAAACTGGTAGCCCGAGAAAATTACACAAGAGAAAGATTATAAATAATGTCCTTCGTTGGCAGAAAAGAAATCCTTGGAACCCAAAGGGTAAAGGAGAAACTAAGATTGACCTCCTGTTGAATCAGCTGTAAATTGGCTGAGCCATCTTGATTCTCAGCTATGAGAAAGCTCAAAATTCAATGGAGAATAAATTGCATAGAGAGCTCTGCAGAGTGCATATCCAAGGCAGAGATAAATGTCAACTAGGATCTCCTGAGAAGCATGAAAAAAACCACCGCTGTATTGCTACAAAAAGTATCCCCAACAAAAGCTAAATTAGGACGAAGCCTATCAGTGTTAAGCACGGTTGAGAGCTCTAGTCTAAGAAGTCAGAATTCGCTTGCACATTAAGGTAAATTTTTCACCAAACTTTGATAGGTAGTTGATGAATGTAAGTAATTCTGAAGTACAGAGAAGTCAATATTCTTACAGGTACTTATATTAATATATCTGCCCACTGCCAGAGTTAGGAATATTCTGGTTCCTGCATTCAAAAAGGGTAAGTTTAGTAATTCCTAAAAGTTAATACCAGGTGAAAGAATTATACCTTGTCTAGAAATTCCAGTGAGTATCTTTATATGAATGAGTGGGGAAAAAGAAAACCATAAAAGCCACATAAAATAGATTGTTTAAATAGTACCAATTAATGCTTTTAGTAGGAGAATGCCTAAGCATAACATTGCAAAAGTGTGCAAGATTAGAAAGTTTGCACCTGGTGATACTAAGTAGTTACAAGATTAGTACAGTTACATTTAGGGTAGTTAAGACTGAGTCCAGCCGGCATTTTTGATAGCTAACTGCCATGTCTAAAATATCTCCATTACAGAGCGATAGCTAAGGTTACCTCACAGCTGTTACTTGTAAGCATACATGCTAGAAAAAGATACTTCACTAAATGAGTGAAAATATCTCAGGGCTTGCAGAAATAACTCAGCTTTTGCATAAGAATGGACAAGGTAGAAAAAACTTAGGTCAAAGGAAAATTGAACAGTATTCTTGGACAATAATTGGCCTTTAGAATCTAAATTTATGGTCTGCTATGATAGCTGCATGAGTTGGTACTTCTGGAGAAACTAACTTCTGATATTGAATGGTTTTGAGAAGATTAATCTCAAAATCTGATGCTTACATTAACTTCTTTAATGGAAAACGTACTAGCAGGAAAACAATAAATAAACAAGTGCAGCAACATACTGTAAGAATTCAATGTCTGATATGGAAAATAAAGTATTTAAAAGACTGCATAAATGATGCCTTGAACCAGCAGAAGCTCTTGGCAGCAATAGCATATAACAAATGTTTGCATTGATCAGGTTCTGCCATGTAGATTCAGTTTTTGGGCTTTCAACCTCTTACAGAATTTGAATTTTTTCCTCTAGCTTAGGTAGTCAGATACAAACTCCTAGTTCCATCCACTCAGATCAACAGATAAAAAGAGATTAATCTTTTTGAATCAGACTAATGAAAGTATCTGGAACAGATGACAGAATATCCAGGTGCATCTTTTCTATCTGTGAATTGAAGAGAAGAGAGGTTTTTGGAAAGGTTAACAGTAGTATCTTACAAGCCTGCTCTGTAAAGAAAAGCTGACATTTTGAAAAGTATAGAGTTTATTATCACCAGAAGAATGAAGTCTACAGACACCCTGGTTTTCTTACCACTGAAAGTTTCTGTACATCTTATCTGTTTAGATAATTTCTCTCCCAAGGTTAGAAACAAGTTAGGAAACAAATTCCACTAAATATTGCTAGAAAGGCCAAGAGCACAGAAGCTGGATCTACTAAATAAATAAATAATCTCCTGATGTAACATCATTGCTTAGCAGAGTTGAGCCTATGCTTGGGAGCAAAAGAAGTGCAGAAAACCTTCTTCTGCCTTGTTGCAAGACAGAAACTAATCTTAGAATTTCCCTAATGTAAATCATTCTCATCTCCACCTTTTCTTTTGCTCCTAACCTGCAGGCTACTCATGAAAAAGTCATATTTTTCTAAAAAAAAGTTAAATAGAACCTAACACGTATGTAACTATTCCCTGCTGTAAGTTCCAGCAAGCACATTCACACCTGCCAGGGCTAAGGTATTTACTGACCTTCATGTGGCTTTAGCTGTGCTGCCCCACACTGTGCTGCCCCTGTTTACCTCCCAGCCAGGAGTGCTGGGCCAAGCCCTGGCTGAGAGCTAAGCCCCTGCTTCCCAGCTGCTGTAGAGCTCAGGAGAAAGTGCTGCCAGGAAATCAGTGCCATGGAGAGCAACGGCATCTCAGACACACCTCTCTGAGAAGCAAGCTAGGAGTTGTGTACAGTCCTGTGTCATACCCTGTATCCCACTTAAATCTTTTCAAAGTCCCTAATACGCAAGTCAATAAAGGCTGACAGATTCCCAGGAAAGCAGATTTTTTCTGTGTCCCATGCAAAAGAAACTCTTGAAATACAGGCTGGCAAAGCCACACACAGCCACTTACTACTGTGCCTCTGCAAATAAACAGTTTCTCTGACAGATAGCCCAGTCTTATAAACTTTGCAGACACATCAGGTCTCTACAGGCAATCACCACCAAATGGGAGTCACCACTACTGCCACTGGCATCTCATGGCTTCTATTCCCTTTTATCAGTATAGAGGGCTTGATTTTGTGGCTGTATGGCTGCAGATACTTGAACCCTTACCTGATACCTTCTTTTGCTCTCCAGCTGCAACTTAAGTGCACGTGCAATTGTTCCTTTATCACATCTTTTATGTATGTGAATGGACTAATTTCTTCTGCTAGAGAGCTGAGGAACATACAAGGAATTTTTTAAAGGAAAGCTAAGAAAGCTCACAGACCTTTTCATCACCCAAACACCTAAACCCAGGTGCTCAAATATTGCATACTTCTCTTACCCAGTTGCTTTAAAAAAAGAATTACAGCTGTTACAACGTTTGGATCACTTTTTGATCCTGGAGAACAATGATAAAAAACCAAATTATTTTAGAATACAGTACTGCTGCAACCTGTCTGTTGACTTCTATCTGTGTGTGTTATCAAATGTGGGTGTAGAATTGTTATTCAGATTTTACAAATAATGAGCCAGAAGTTGAATAAGGCTAAGCAATTCCCCCCAACATTTAGGAATAGAAATCATGTCTCCTGATCCCCATCTACAGCTCTAGCTGCTCTGTACCATCTCCCTAACGACTTCTATGACATAAACTTACATAACAGTATCATGAAATCATCAGTTTTGGATCCCCTAATGCCATTAGATTTGATGATACATCTTGATGCTGTCTCAGTATGACATAGCACAAGCAAGAAAAGCCAGTGGATCTGCAGTGATTTCTGTCACAGTGGATCACAAACATTACTTGCAAACAGTGAACATAAATTGCCAAGTTACAAAATGAGCTGAAATGATGTGACAGAAATAATGCCAGACAATGAAGCAATTTTCTATCCACATGGAAGCAAATTCCAAAATGCGCTGATAAAAAACCACTGTAATTTAAAACGCAAAGAAGAAAGACCTTATGGAGGATGAAAATTTCTTCAGGAAAGGTCACTTAAGTCATAATATTTACACCGTAAAAAACTTTTCTTTGGCATGTTGCTATATTGTCCCTCAATTTGTGACACTGCCCACTCTCTGTTTATCAGATGTCTCTAAATGTATCAGAAGGATCTAAGCATCCTATAGCAACCAGAACACCAGTTTCCCAGTATCAGTGTGAGGTAAGGAGGTGGATACCAAGACACAGAGTCTAGGAACTAGATCCACAGAGGGATCTTAATGGTCCTCAACTTTTACTTCTTTAGTCCAATGTTAAGCACCACTGAAACCCCTGGAACTGCTATCAAACAGGCTGAGTAAAATCCAGGTGTAACGATGCCCAATGCCTCGGACGTAAGGCCCAAGTGGTATTTTCAATATGGCACAGGAAGTCTGTGGTTGAACAGAAAATTGAATGCAAATGTCCTACTCTCCCTCAGCCTAAGCAATGTTTATCTGAAGATGTTCTACTTTGATCTGCAGTCCACAGAATCCAATGGTACCAGTGTGTATGAGTAAGTCAGGAAGTACTGTGCTCAAAATACAGTTTAATCATTTCCCTAAGGTTCCCTTATACCAAATCAGCTGGAAACCTTGCATGAACCATCAAGACTTTTCATTATAATTAGCATGCATTAAAAGAAAGGCAAAATGGTGCCTGAATTTTACACGTGATCCAAATGTTTTGGATGTAGAAATGCCTTAAGATAAATGGGAACAAAACCTCTGCCAATAGAAATGGGCACAACTACCCTAAACTGAGTTACCAATGTAAAACCTGCCATATGAAGAAGTTACTTTCTCCTTCACACCAATATTTTATTGGGTTCCACAAGATTATCATATATTTCTTACAGCATAGTTTTGTCCATTCTCTAGAAGCGAGTTTGCACCTAGCCAGAAATGGGACATTTCCACACCACAGGCCTTGCATGACTGCAACGTATTCATTTACACCTAAACGCTAGCACAAGATTTACTACAGGGATTAAGGGGCTGTACCTGCCAGCCTTACAAACTTGAATGCAATGAGCATGTCCCTCGCCACACATCCCGTTATGGTTGTGCAGCTTCTTTATCCATACCCCTCTGGATCTAACGCTGGCTAAGCTAGCTTTAGCATAATTAGGTTACTAGTGGGGATATAGCCAGAGCAGCCAGGCTCTCCAAAATCCCTGCAGCTGGCCAGTTTTGCTGAGTTCATGGTGGGGCTGAAGTAAGCCACCTTAAAGTCAGATCAAATAGAAACAAATAGATATATGCTGTGCTGCAGCTCCAACTCCACAGCAGGACAGACATAACTGGGGTAATTTCCACTATGAGCATTATCTACAAGCATCTGAATAAAGAAAAGGAATTGTTTATAGTGCCTTCAGTAAGAATAGTCTCAAAAATAAAAACAAAAGAAACACAAACTGGTATAGATGGTGCTTAAGTTACTCAATATGCATTATTCCACAATGTCTAGGTTCCTCAACAACCTTGAACAACTAAAGTAACTTTCTGTTCCACTGTTTCCTATCTTTAAAATGAAAATAATTATATTTACCCTCAAATGTAAGGTGGTTTAAGAGTGATAAACAAAAAGAATTCTAGACTGATGGAGTTTTACTATCAAGATTTAACTTCCAATATCTATATGGGTCCAGCTCAGAGGTACTTCACTCTCCTGGATTCTGGCACTTCGGAACATCACAGTCACTTAAAATGAAATTGCAGGCATAGGGATCCCCCTTCATTCCCTCTAATGAAAGAACTGGGGAAAAAGAACTGACAGCATGGGGGCAGAAATTTTTTATTCACAGCTGCCATAAGTGATTGCCAGCTAGCAGATAGCAGTCCATGCTGAGATAAACATAAATATGCTGGTAAAATATAAAACTGCTGCTGCTGCGAGCGTTTTCTTAAAAAACACACCCAAGAAAGTAGAAAGTATCTACAGTGTCTTCTTACCTCAACTAATTTGAAGCATGGCAACGTCATGTAGCTTCTCTGAGACTGACATCTGCTGTTTGAAATCATGTTCACCTGTGAAAGAAACAGAGTAGTGTGTCCATCTGTAAGAGGATAGCATTGTTTAGAATACTGTGCCCACAGCAAGCCGTGAAAGTCCTGCTTAAAACACAGGTTTGTACCAAAATAAGGAATGGTGAGAATTACAACAGGGAAGAGGACTGTTCATGTGTGCTCCTTTATTCCAGTATGAAAGAGCTTCAAGTTACTTTAGACTTCACTATTTTGTTAAATGGATTCCAGCCATTTTTGTTCCAACTAATGGTATCTATACGAAGACTTGTGTTAGGTTTTATTGCCTATTGTGTATAATTGTGTATATTGTGTATAATTGTTTTAATTATATCCCTGCATACTTCAACAAAACAAATCCTTTATCGCTTTTCAGCAGAGCTTTTCTAATTCTATGGACTTCAAATAAATTTTAGCATGTTCTTGGAGTTAATACTGGAAGGCTTTGCTGAAAGGGCATTAGTCAAAGGCTTAATAGTTTTCAAAACTAAAATTTTAATCTACCAGGCTTCTACAGAACAGAGGACTAGAAGGAACTACCAAGCTTGTTGTCTTGCAATCACAGTACAGTAGATTTCTGGTTCTGAAGGATCCACAGAATATTTATTCTCAACACCACAGCTACAAAAACTTTCCTAGTCCCTTACAACAGATCTGTTGTTACAAATAAAACAAATCAAAAAGCAATAACCACCTGGAAGACAAACCTACACTACTAATCCCTACCATAGCAAAAGAAGAGCAGAAACCAATGCGCTGGTGGAAGTGATGAGCCTAGGAATCAGCCCATGACTGGAACAGTGAATTGACGAAAGTCTCTAGAGGAGCTAGCATCTTCAAGAATCAGAAAATTCTAAATGCTGGGCAGGCCCTCTAGATTATTCTCTTCTTTCTTAAAACAAACAAACATCCACTAACCACTATTATGTTGATTATTTAAGATTTTAAACTCTAGTTTTAAAAGCTTCTCTCCTGTCTCTTCCTAAAATATACCGAAACAATTAATCCTTCAGCCCTTTTCTGTGTTTCTCAACTGTGCCCCTTACTGTTCTTCATTTCTGTCTCACCATTTACTCCTCTTTTTATTGTTCTTTCCTTCCAGTCTCCTTGTGTTCCCCCTCCAGCTTCTCTTTATCCTTTTCACATACTCCTTTTTCCTCATTCAGCTTTTCTCATGTAGCACATCTTCCAGTATCTTGCATCTCCTTTGCTCTCTTTCATGGCCTCCCAAACCCATCTTTGATTCCCTTTCTTCCTCTGATGATTTAGCAAGCTGTAGCTGACTCCTTCCCCCTGCCGTGCCCTGCCTGTGCCTGTACATGTTTCATACAGGGCTTGGGGCTGAACAGTCCAGGAAGCAGCACACTAAAGAGAAGAGAAAGCAGATGCTTCCAAGCAATATCGGAAAAACATATTATGCTATGTGTGCGTGCAGCCTGGCTCCCAGCAATGCACTGAGCATCTTTGATGCTCTCTTCCCCTCGTGGAGGTGGCTGAGGGAGTCTGACACTGTGCCTTCCTACCCTTCTGAGTCGGTTAGTAGAAATGTGGAAACAGAGCTGTTGCTCTGTTCAGTGAGACTTGTGCATGCACCAGCTGGGGTCTCCCTGGGAGCTATGAGCTTTTCAGCTGGCACCCTGTCCCTCTGGGCATTTTTAGCCCAGTCTTTGGTGCTATCAAACACAGCAGTGGTTATCTGCATTCAGCTTGCGTTTATCAGAAGCAACGAAAAAGAAAATGTTTCATAAGCAAGCAGTATGGCATATGTTCTTGAAATCTCTCTCAGATTGTTAAAGGCTGAACTTATTTACCAAGCAAATAGAAAATGGTGGCTCTGCTGTTGATCAGTTTACTTGTTTGCATCCGGGGCCAAACTCTGCTGTTCATACTCCATTCAAACCCTCACTCGGGCAAGAGTCCCAGAGACTTCTTTACGCTCTGTTATACAGTTACATAATATAACCATTAATATTGCATATGGAGATGTGCATGCACAGCTACTGCACATTGGGACTACAGGCTCAGCTCATCAAAGAGACACTAACATAGCAGTTATTTATTATTTATTGGCTGCTAACAGCACATTGAAGAAAAGAGAACAAGCTCTGCGCATTAAGGACCAATATGTGGCTGCTCTTCAGCTGTTACCTCATGAACAAAAAGGACCTAAGATTCATCTGCTTCATCATAGCATCAAAGGAGAGACATGTTCTTGTTAATGTCACACAAGTATTGCAGATGGGTGTCTGCCAGTGCCTAAGGCTCTCAGTGCACCAAAATGGGGATGAACTGTAGAGCCTGAGGTGTGTCCCAGAATTTTCTTTTCCCTAACATGGAGGTGGACACAGGTTGGAGCCTGGAACACCCTTTACACAGGGTAAAAATATACCATATGTGAAATTGCCTTTCCAGAGGTTGCTGCTATGAGTTTAGAGGAGGATCAGTCAGTCTGAGTGAGGCATCAAGAAGTCATCTGTGAGGGCATGGCTGAAATGCTACAAGCAATCCTATAAATAGCTCTTGGGAAAGAATTAGTTGTTTCAGTCATATGAAGTCTTTTTATGTAACTAGTTACTAGGCAGCCTATGAAACAGTTTCTCTGGCAGTAGCCCACTGTATGCATTAGGCAGCCTGCCTCCCTCCAGCTGCTGTTCTGGGGGTATGCCTAACAGCAGCCTACAGGATCACTTTCCAGACAAGCCTATCCCTGCCACTTGTCATCACCAATCCGCCTCACTGCTAGACTAGGGAGTTATGTTCACATCTGTGCTTTTGTTAGAAATACTGCAGGCACACACCTCCAGGAGGAGCTCTGGACAGCAGCGTTTGACTGAGCAGCAGGGGTCCACTGCAGCTCTGAATGACGGCCGGCTATGAGCCACAGGTGAATGTCACACTTGGCAGCCATAGGCTGAACATCCTCAACACACACAGTTGTTACACACATGCTCTCAGTGCTTCTGATCCCATTTGGATCAAAATTCATTCCATTTATAACAAGCCTCGGCACCTCTCCTCAATATGAAAGAATTGTATTCATGTTTCTAGGGTGATTTATTTTTTTTAACTTTTAACTACGAGACCATGGCCAAAACAGCAGAATGATTTTACAAAAAGCAGTCACTGCCCGGGATTTTGCCTGGAAATAAATTCTATATGTGATTTCTAGGCATGCCTACTGGCTCAGGTACTTCAGGTTCACAGGGAAACCACCTCTTTTGAATCTGACATGAGCAATGGGCTCTGGTAACTCTAAACGACTTTTAATGTAACTAAGATGCCTAGAGTTTAAGGACTTTCAACATTACTCAGAAATAGAAGAGGAAGCACTTGGGCTCACAGCTTGAATATGACCTTAAGTGTTTTATTTATACCACATTTCTGCCAGAGCCACAAAATGAACTTAAATGCCCTTAGTTCTGAAAGGGAGTCCCCTAATCTTCTCACTGTTTTACTACTTGTATTATCCATAGCTTCCATTTGTATGACTGTCTTCTGGCATGCCCCTTTTTTGGTGAAAGCCAGTGTGAAGGCAGTTTGAGAGCCTGGTGCTGCTCATCTTCCATAGCTTGTTATACAAGTGCCAAGCAGATCTAAGACACTACTGTATCATTACAAGATGTCTGTTCCATCACAGGTTTCCCTGTAACTTAGGATTCAGCTAGAAATACAAATGGCATATTCTATTTAATTTGTCTCTTTCCATTTATGGGTGAAGTTCACCTACACCAAGGAAAAAGTGCTTATCAATAATTCAGGAGGTGTAAAGATACACTCTGAACTAAAAAAAAAAAAAAATTACTAAAATGCAAATAAAGCTCACTAGAACTATCTGTAGCACTTATACTCCACAGCGTGGTAAAACTGTAGTGACTTGCCAGGAGGTAAACAGAGAATGTGTCTGGGGAATGTTGGATTTGTCAAGAAAACAGGAAAATAAGTTCACTGTGCTAAGAAGAAAGCAAATCTTCATGATAGGAAACCATTTTTATGTGCCAAATCTGTATAGTCTTCCTAAAGGTAATGGAAAATGGAGAAGATGATGACATTTTAATGAAGAAAAAGAGCAAGAAAACAATGAAGATACTTTCCTCTGAGATACTGACATTTATTTTTATCATTTGTATTATTTATATCTACCTACTTATCATCAGTGTCTACTTGTAAGGAGGGTGAGTATGCCTCATGAATGTAAAGCATGAGAACTTAGAGTTTGTGGGCTAAAGGATATTTATATACAGCTTGATCAATTTTGCAGGATGAACTGGCTGGGCGGTCTCTGGAAGGTTCAGATTCTCTGCCTAGGTTGATAATCAACATACCGAAACACACAAATTGGTTTGGGCATGGCTGCAGCTGCCTGGGGAAGCCTTCAAGACAGTTCAAAATTCCCACCTAGATAGTTCCTGTACCAACTAGTCACTTAGCTGTGAAGGTGGCTAAGAATTCAGTCAACCACTTTGTCTCAAGCTAGTCCATTGCTTCAAATTGTCTACTATTGTGTCTCTGCAGATGGCCAGGCTGAGAGTTCCTGCACCAGCCAGTGTATTTGCCTTGATGAGCACAAAGGCACAGTCCTGATATCCAGCTACACAAGAATTACAGTTACAGTGAAAACTTGAAGAGTTTCATACTTACGACATAACTCTTTCATATCTCATACCAAATTTCGTAACTCTTGTCACTGCTGAATTTAGTTGGAGTGAAAAAAACACTTTTTAAAGTTAATTTTTACAGTAGTCGATACTCTACTCATAGAAAATACAGTCGGTGAAGATCTCTCTTTTTATTTTTGCCTATGGTCCAGCTACCTCTCTGTTTCATGCATATGTACAGAGACATCTGCTTTTTCAAACTCTACTCAGGCTTTCACAGCTAATGAAGTCTCTGTTCTTATATCAGAAAGCATTCTTACATGATTAGCTTTAGCTGATAATTTAGCTTCTCTAAGGCTGAGGAAAATCATCAGAGAAAAATACTGTTGTAACCTGAACCATATTAATGGTGGAAAAACTGAAATGTATATCCAGAACAATCTTTAGAAGAACACAGTTCATTAAGTTTTCCAGAATTTCAATCTTCCTCCAAGAGGATTTCTCATACATTTTAGGGTTAGGTGCTGCAGTAATTAAAAGTTTTTTTTCCGTGATGCTGATGTTGGTGTTGATTTTGGGGTGTGAGGAGAGAGGAGAGACAAAGCAATGTGAAGCTAACCCTAACTCTACGAACAGCAAATGAGCTGTTGAATTTGAATAACTGACAGAATAAAGATAAGTCTAGTATCTGATGTAACCTGAATATCAAACCAACATACAGAATATCAAAGAACTCATCTTCAGATAGGAGTAATAAAACAGAGAATTTTGTACACTGATGTCTATACCTGTTTCAAGTAAAATGCTAGGGAGTGTGTTCTCAGCCAAATATGTGACATTTTTTCCAAATTGCTTTTCTCCTAGAAAAATGCTGTAAAATGAAAAAATAGGAATGATGATCCTTTCAGGCTCCAGATCTGCCAGAGTAAGAAAAGAAATACATGAGGAGCAGTTCTCCCCAATAGGAGAAAGAATATATATCTTATGTACATAACAGGAAAAAGAAACAGAAGTAACATAGCTCATACTGATGGTAAAGATGGGAGGGGGAGAAATTACTGTTTAAGTTAACCTGGACACAGATCATACAGATCAAAGTCAATATATTCATGTATATTCAAAAGCAAGGTGTGAAGCCAATGAAATCTAAACTGTGCAATAATAGTTTGTTATCACCTGAGAGACACATGAGAGAAGAACAATTGCATATCACCCTGATGAGAGCAGGAAAAGGCACTCTTGGCTGCTTTTGCTACGTGAAAATTCATGAGTGCCACTAACTGGTGAACCTTAGTAATGAACTCAGATGCTTTTTCCCCTCTGAAGCCCAGCACAGTTACTCGCTTTCCACTTCCTCCAAATAACCTTCCATCTCACAAGTGTATTAATCCACAGCCAACAAGGTCCCTGTAGCATCTGCCGGGCCATCAGTGATTGCCAACGGACAGCAACATCTATGTCAAAAGTAAATGAAATGTGGAGAGGAATGTCATCAGCAGATTGGAGGCAGTGCAACATACAGCAACACAATATTTTCCCCAGTGATTTCCACATATGTTGCACAAATGTCTCTTGTTTCTTCATTCTTTGCTGGCCTTCTGATGGGTGTACATTTGTGATGATATTGAGAACTAAATTGTGCTTTCCTGTCTTGAAATTAAATAAGATGATTTTTTTTAAATCTGGAAAGCAGTTGAAACAGTATTGAGATACAATCTTATTACCATGAAAGATGAAAGCTAGGAACTAGAGAAACTATACCCCTCTCTTCCTTAGATTACTCATTATCTGAAGATTAACACTAGGAGGACCTGGAAGCCTGTCAGACACCAAATCAAAAGCTTCCACTGGAGTTCAAATAGTAAAAAGTGTTATCAGCAAGAAGAGGATTCACTGGATTATGTTTGTAGCGACAGGATTAAGTTTTGCCCAACAAGCTGCATTATCAGAAATAACAAGGTCATTTTTACATTAAGAAGATGAGGGAAGAATGCACTTGTTTTGCAAGCAGACAAATTAATATGGGATTAACCAATAAAAGAATTTCATAAAATTACTTCATTTGTGAAGTCAAGGCAAATCTTAATCC
This sequence comes from Falco rusticolus, assembly GCF_015220075.1. NCBI lineage: Eukaryota > Metazoa > Chordata > Aves > Falconiformes > Falconidae > Falco > Falco rusticolus. The sequence continues at coordinate 21,197,672 of NC_051197.1, forward strand.
TATAGCTTTGTACTTAAACAAAGATCCCACTGAAGTGAAGGAGCAAAATCCTGGTGCTGACACAAAATCCCATCCAACACATATGTGACAACAGTCCTCTACTGTAATAACACAAAACCCTTGCCACTCAGAAGGTACCTACAAAGACACCTTCCCACAGTCAGGCAGCCGGTTGTGGGAATCTCTGCAGAGAAAGAATAATTCCCCCTATAGATCTTGGGATAGCTCATTGTCTTCATTTTTATCTCTGTTTTAGAATCAAAATATTTAAATATGTGGAATGCTTTAAACAGCTAGTCTTAGTCGGCAGCTTGCTCTGCAGTCAGGAATGGATTTACAGGCAAGGCAAAATCAGCTGCAGCTCTGTGTATTACCAATGGCTAGTGAGGTATGAATGACACAGGCCATGCAATGGAGTAGTAATATCAGGTCTGGTTTAAATCCAGTGTAACAAGTCTTGAATCTTAAAAGTTCTGAACAAATAATTCACAAATAAAACATATTTATGTGATTTAAAACTTTTTTTTTTTCTTTTAGCTGCACACTGATGACACTAGAATTACTGCTTCTGAGAGCCTCTTAGGGTCAAGCTTGGTAGTGCTTGGAGGTGGTGGGTAAGTCAGGCTTGCCTGATGCATCCATGACTGCACCTTTTATCTCACAGTTCATTGCCTCAGTCAATGCTCAGTTGAGTATTTAAGGTCCCTGAAGTACTTTATGGCCAGCCACACCTTCTCTACTCACTTTGCAGCGTGCCATATAGGATCTACATGAGCATTTGTGCATTGCTTGCTTCAGCTCTGGGGCTGATCAGTCACAGTCACTATCACAGTAAAGATCTTAAAGAAAAAAATAACAAAAAAATGTGACTTATTTTCACCGGGGAAATTTAAGCATAGGCTTATACATGAAGGTGTATGAGCCAATTGGCTGTGTTCTGGGCCTGCCTGAATATTAAAACACTGCCCACACTGGCCACTTAAGTATATATGCTGAATCCTACGGACTCCTCAAATAAATTTACAGATGTCAAAGTAAAAGTGAAATGGGACCTCTATGTTGTATTTGCATTTTTTAGTGATAAATTATGTACTTCTTATTCAGGCAACCAGGACATCTCACAGAGGGTGGGTGCAAACTGCAGGATTTGCTATCTACTAAATAACAATATGTTCACAGGAGTATATAGCCATAGTATAACTTAAGGCCAAGTAAACATAAAATATAACCTCAGCATGTGTATATGAGGTTCATCACAACAGTTTGTGCTGTGGATCTACCCATGAAAGATTCATTTTCTAAATATGCAGCCAGTGATTCAGAAGTAGAACACTTCCATCTGGCAACAGATGGTCAGGACGCATCTTTTTTGTAGGAGAGTCTTCTGCTAAAAGAACTAATCCTCTCCATAATCTGTATAATCAGATAAACAGCTTCTTTCTAGTATCACTGACATGAGAAACCAAACCAGCACCTTATCTCACAAGATCAATCAACCCTGTATACACCTACATCCCTGCTTAAGTATTAAGCTTCCTCCTATGTATCATAGCCGCTTCTGCATTTCACTCCTAATTTTGTAGTTGATAATGTGCATGTTCTGCATGTAACACCTGTGTAGTTCTCCTAACGTGCTAGTTGGGGCTCTGAACCTACATAGCATTCAATCATACATTGTGTCAAGTTTATTAGTAGCTGCTCTTATTGACTGAAGGGTGCTTGCAGCTTCGTAGTAGTGTTTGCCAAGGGTTTGCAAAGCCATCCCTTCAAATTGAACCTACTGCATGGTTTCACATGTTTTTCATCGCTCATGCACAAGGCGGCAGTATCTGTGGGAGTAACAGATGGGTGATAACAAAGTAGGTTTATCCTATTTCCTCCCTCACCATTCCAGATATGTGTTGCCCACTGCTGACTTTCTTCTCTAAAGATTTTGGGAAGAGTATTCCAAAGCTCAGCACATCCTAACCAACCAGTGAATATTTACTCTTTGTAAAAATCCAACAGATTCTGTTTCACAATAACTGGGAAAAAAGAAAAACCAGTTACTTTCACTAAATGACTTTTTGTTCAGGAGTTGTTCACTCAGCTCTAAGAAATAGCACTCAGACTTCTCTAGTGGAGAGTTATGAGTCATCAGATAAGAAAATTCAGCTCTCCCATTTTTATGTGATATGGTAAACAAGAAAAGCACTGCAGAATTAATTCAGTGCTTGATTTGGTCACAGAATCTGAAGTGACTGTTGCCATGGGTACATAGAATCAAGTTTTTAAAGGGGTTTTAGGACATGACAGAGGAGAAAAGAAAAGGCAGCATGGAAGATTCAAAGATTGTAAATCCCTGAAGAAAACGAGAATCTGAAACACAGAGACCCAGAAAAGAAAAGTAGTAATTCCTGCCATGAAGACAAGGCTAACAAAAACACATCCAACTGAAAGATCAAGGTGGAGAAATAAAGACAAGAAACTGGCAGACACACTAAGGGGGAAAGAGCAGCTAGCTCTGTAAGAAGAGAGGAAGGGGCAATAAAAATAAGCAGGGGCTGGACCATGAATTGCATTATACAGAAGATCATGACAGAGATCAGAAAAGGACAAAAATAATAGATAAAGAAATCACAGATGAGGGATAAGGGAAGAAGCACATATATGACATGAAAAACAGACATGCATGGATGATTGGGGATTTTCATTAGAGCCAATGAGTAGGTCATCAGAGCTGATGTGGAGGAAAGAAAGATATGTGGTATGGCAGGAGAAAGGATATATGTTGTCCTGAATTACAAAAGTCATCATGGGAGAACAGAAGAATCCACTAATCCTACTTCATGGTCAAAAATGTCACTGCAAAATTCCATTGAGAAGAGGATCAAAATGCTGCCAGCTGGGGAAGACTAGCTTATCTGGTCTTAAATGGAATTCTTTCAGCCCCAAGACAAGAAATATTCACAAAATACCAGGTTAAATAAACTGGAAGATGACTTGATGACTAATCTTAGAAAAAATGTTTTAGGTTGCTTGGCCACTCAGCAAAGGACTTTCTTCCAAAGGGAGGACCTTTTAAGGAAGAGACAGTAGTGAGAAACAAAAGATAAAGAAAACAGGTGAGTCAGTGACATAGCTGCCAAAAGCTGGCTTTTAAAAAAATGTGATAAAAAAAAAAAGACAGTAAGCAACACCTGAAATGTATGTGCATAAAGGAAAAAAAAACCTCTAGAAGGAAGGCATATTGCAATAGCAGTTGTGATGACAATACCAGCATCAAAAAGAACTTGCTGGCCAGGAAAGGGATATAAACCTTAATACAGTGAGATCTCATTTCACAGTAAAGATGTGACAGATTATAAAGACATAAGAAGGGCTACTGTGGGTGAAACAGAATCTAGGTAAATCACAATCAGTGTGTGAAAAGCAGTTCTATTGAGTAGTGTTGAAAGTGCGTAATCACCACAATTGGCTGGTTGGATATTGGGAAATCAGTTGCAGAAAATCACAGAACCACAGCATGGTCAGGGTTGGGAGGGACCTCTGGAGATCATCCAGTCCAACCCCCTGCTAAAGCAGGGTCACCTGGAGCAGGCTGCACAGAATTGTGTCCAGGCGGGTTTTGAATGTCTCCAGAGAAGGAGGCTCCCCAGCCTCTCTGGGCAGCCTATTCCAGGGCACTGTCACCCTCCCAGTAAAGAAATTTTTCTTCATATGCAGAAGGAACTCCCTGTGTTTCAGTTTGTGCCCCCTGCCCCTTGTCCTGGCACTTCACATCACTGAAAAGAGCCTGGCCTGACACTCACCCTTAAGGTATTTGTAGGCGTTGATAAGATCCCCTCTCAGCCTTCTCTTCCCCAGCCTAAACAGCCCCAGCTCTCTCAGCCTTTCCTCGTAAGGGAGATGCTCCAGCCCCCTCATCCCCTCTGCAGCCCTCCACTGGGCACCCCCAGTAGTTCCCTGTCTCTCCTGAACTGGGGAGCCCAGAACTGGACACAGTGCTCCAGATGTGGCCTCAGCAGGGCAGAGCAGAGGAGGACAATCACCTCCCTCGACCTGCTGGCCACGCTTCTCCTAATGCACCCAGGTTCCCATCGGCTAATGTCCGTGTAAGTGTTCTTACCTGAAGGCAGTTACTAGAAAATTTAAGGTTACCTGCTCTTCAATGAAAGCTTAGCTCCAGTGTAGCTTTCAGCTTGAGTTGAGAAGCACAGTTTGGCCTTTCTTTATCTTGCTATTATGGTGTTAAGAATTGAATCGCTAAGAAAAGAAATGTACTGTTTCAGAGAGCTTTTTGGAATTTTTATATTCTTGTGGAAGCTAAAGCTGTGAAAGGGCTCCCGAAAGAGTTAAAATGCATTCACTGAAGACATGATCAGTTTTTAAACATGATGATCCAGATGAAATTTCAGATTATAAATCACTAAATTCAGGATGTCTTTTCAGGGGAAGGATCATTAAGACATACTCTCTCTTTCTTCTACTTTTTCCTTAAGCATCCTTAAATGGGCACAGACACCAGAGACAGGCTAGATGGCCCTCTGTTCTAACTCAGCATGCCTGTGCTCTGAGTTTGAGATTGAAACATGCCTTTGTAATGGAACAAGAGGGAATAAGAACATTTACATACCTCTTACTGATTGCATGATTTCTTTATCCAATGGAGCATGAATAGGAACACAGTGATCTATGACCCTTCATTCCATAACCCTTTTTCAGACAAAGAGCCAGAGGTCTTAATTTGATACTGGTAAACAACCCTTCAACTCCATACTCTTACTAGAAAAGAAGACTAGAGAGCTGGAAAGCTGTCTGGAAGTTAGTGTCTCGTCCATGGCTGCTTCCAGAACTTTACTGCATGAAATGACAGTACAATATAAAGTGACATCCTAGAATATATACCTAAATCATAAAAATGATTGAAAAATAAAGTTCATGTTCTCTGGAAAAAAGTAATGCTAACCTACTATTGAGACTGGATGTATGTCTTTGTCCGTAAAAGTACATGCTGAGAAAAGCCTCTTCCTAACAACTTTCAGTTAACAGTTAACATATCATTTCACCAAGTGTGTTACTTTTTGTTTATGAGAAGATGCTGCATATTTTTAATTGCTGTACAATTTACCACATGAAGCAATGTCTTTGTCCAGGAAGCTTATACTGTACATATGAAGAGTAAAGTGCTCTTGCTATCAAAACCAGGTTCTTTTGCCTACCACTACTGTCAAATAATCTAAGACAGATAAAAAGAAAGCTAAAGTATTGCCACTAGAACATTTTAATGTTATTAAAACACCTCCCTTCTTTTTGAAGAACTGTGTTTTTCCTTCACAGTCAACAGACTTTCAAGGATTTGGGTCAAACGTTTCAACTGGTTGAGACCTGTTGGAAAGCATCTTGCAAATGTCTTATGTACTATGTGAGTTCCTTTGTGATAATGAATGTTGCAGTGCCCTGTGGCTCTGCTGAAGTCTGTAAAGAAGCTGCATAATTAGTAATATTCATTAAAGTTTCAATAATACTCCAAATGTATTAGCTGCTGTCCAGGCAGATATGGAAAGGCAGTCACTGTTGTAAGTGGCCTGTAATTTAAAATCAGTAACAAATAAGGGAAGAACAAAGGTGTAGGCTCAGATTATCATATGGTCCAACTTACAAGGAAAAATATTTAGCTGACATATTTTTACAAGTATTTAGGTTAGCTAACAAAGGCTACTGTGACAATGGCAGTATTTGAAAATGTGCAGTGACCTATATTCATTTGAATGAGCCACTGAAAGCTTTAGCATAGTCTGGAAGAACAACTGCGAGGCCAAAGAGGGATGCAACCTAAAATGGATTCTGCACAATTAAGCACATAGTTCATAATTTACCACACCCTGTATAAAAAGTTTTTGACTGTGGATACAGTCACGATCCACTTTCAATTTAGCTACAGCTATGATTTATATTTCTACTAGGCTTCTGGCTAACTTCCCTCAAAAAACTGCACAAGTGGTAAACACCACATAGTAAAAAAGGGTTCAAATGAATCCCAACATCTCAGACAGTCACAAATTTCTTCTAGGTTTTTCATTTAACTAACTTTAATATACTGTCTCTTCCTGAGGCCCAGATGCTGTTGCAATAAAATCAGTACAAGAGATAGATGGAAAGACAGATTAACATCTTGCTGCATATCTTTAAAAAGAATGTATTGTGAACAGAATTTTTTCAAGGTAGGCAGCAGCAGTAATGATAGAACAGGCAGTGACTACCTGACACTGAAATCTGACACTGACATTTGAAGGATAACTTGAATTGTAATATTTGAAAGGTTCTGGAAGAGAACTTAATAGTTCTTGATAAGGACTTATTTTTACTTTTCCCAGTTCTTTCCAAACTCAAAAGAAAAGAAAAAAAGAGAGAGAAAGACTAATTACCCTCCCCCACCCCCACTCTGCCCCAGTTGAAATGAATTGGACTTTTGGCCTTAATGTGCAGGAAAACAACTCAACAGCCTGCTATTTTCTGAGCAGGTATGTGCCTTTACTTTGGGGATATCAATTTGTACACTTTTGTGCATAATTTCAAATACTTGGTGACAGAATTTCTTGAGATATAATTTATACCTTTTTAAAAATGGCCTTTGAAGCTGTTAAACTGGTGTCATCCAGGCTGACTAGTTAGTGAAGTGCTACCTGAATGTGTTCTGAACACCTGCTTGTTATTATATATGTCGTGAATTCTAAAGAGTGTTTGCAAGACAACAGAAGGAAGAATTGACCCTTGCAAGACTATTGCTCTACTGTATATCTGCTTCCATCAATTCTCAGAGGGTAGATACTCTCATCCTCTTAGACTTCTATATATGGCTTATGCAATGAGGCTCTTCGTCTTCACAGATCTCTAGCTTAGTGTTGTCAACTAAATGGACTAATGCAGGTACGTCAGACACTTTCACTCTTCACTGCAAATCTGCAAAGCTTCCTGCTATCTCCTCAGAGGCTCTGGGTCTCAGCTCCCATCCTCAAACTGCTAAACACTGGTCAAAATTGTGAAAGTTGGCTGTTAGTTTGGAGATAAGGACAGGGATAAAATGGACTTCTCTACCATCTACAGATTTTCACTGAAGGAACTAGAACTCTTCTCCAGTCAAGCTGAAGGCTATGAAAGAACTCCACAGGAATGTTCATGAATTACCAGCCTCACTACCTCCTGCTCCAAGTTCTGCAGGAGGACTGCCAACTCCAGGATAAATCTAGGTCAGCACAAGCATGTGTAGGCTCCCTTGTATAATGCCTATCTTAAACAGTTCACACCTGAAAGAAAGACTCAGCTGATGCCATGTGTTCTGAAAAAAATAATCACATGGCCCACTGAAATAAAAAATAATCACATAGCCACTCCTAAGAGGCTTTTCTAGAGATGACATCAATATAGGAGACAAAAGAAAATAGATGAGAACTATACAGGTAAAAGCCATATCAATTTGCCTGGCATATTTTGAGATTTGAAACAACGTAAGCCATGCTGCCATCTCTCTTTGAATGCCTTTACAAAGCATTCCAAAAAGTGTAACAAAAAATCATTAAATTTGCTGTCATGTAATTTAAAAATCAACAGACATCTATCCTGTAAATGATGCCAGGCTTAAAATATCAACCCTCCAGAATCACCAGATAAATGGATAGCACATAAAAATTAATACACAAGTGGATCTTTGAAATCCAGTAAAATGTAATGAATTTTTATGAGCAGGGTAGGCATAAGTTTAAGAAAAACTATAAAGTGGAGAGGAGAATGTAACAGAATCAATTAAGCCATTACTCTCTGCCTGCAGAACCCTGGCACAAAGCCTGCCTTCATTTCCAAGTGTGATGTGAATTTATGGGCACTCTTAACCTCTTTGTACTGAAAATTTGGCTATGTCTCATTCTTACTGGACAATATGGCTGGTAGGCTAGACAGAGAGCTGGTCTGCTTGATTACAGTACCCAACATCAGGAGCAATTTTTTTTTTAAATTCATGAAATCAGAAGCACCTATATGAAAATTTGTAAGTATCACCATGACAAACTATAGTCCATTACGCTCATTCCTACCTGCTGCATATCTGCAAAAATTTTCTGGTGTACCTATTTGAAGTGCCAAGTCCACTGTCACTTAACATCTCATTTTGAACTCATATGCCTAAAGAAGACAGAGGAAAGGAAATGAAAATCTATTTATGCGGTGTTGGGGCTCTTGCTGTATTGAATGATTATACTGAACTCTGAAGCAAGTGGAAAAATACTGAAGAGATAAGACGAGGTTACGGCCAGAACAGTGGGATGAAGAAAAAGGAGCAAATTGCAGATGTTTGCACAAAACCAAGGCCAACGGGACGTGATAAGAGGAGCTGGGAAACCGCAGAAAGGAGCCTACATGCTAGAACAAGCAGAAAACAGAAATCTTCCCAGTAAACAATTGTTAACCAATCATATTATTATACGCTTGTAAAATAGCCAATCACATTATTGCACGCTTATAGAATGCCTTATAAAAGTCTACCTGGTTTGTACAATAAACGGATCAGATCTTGAACTCTGTGAGTATTTGAATCTGACTCCCGCTCGCCCGAAATGCCCGCAGCATCGCAGGAACAAGTACTGCTGACATCACTGGTGCACTAGGGTGAGGATGTCTCTGGGTGACCTTACAGTGGCTGGTCACTCATCATGTCACCACACTACCTCTTCACCAGCCAATGTCTATCAAGAAGTCTCTCCATTTTTCTTTGTTAATTACTTTATTCAGATTATCCAATGGTACGTAAATATGTACTTGATTTCCAAGAATAAGTTTTTCTAAGTATTTCTAATGTACACAAAAGAAACCTCTAATAGTAGAAAGCTAGTAGGAAGCTGAAGGTTATGGTTCCTATAAGAAGACCCATTTGTGCTTGATTTTTATGAATGGTATACAAACACACCAGAAAAAAACACCTCCCATGACACATATTAGGAAATACATCTACTAGAAAAAAAAAAAAAAACATTGTCACTACTAGAAAATTAAATATATTGTCAAGGTTGTTTCCTTCCCAACGTGTTATACCATGGTATTGTAGAAATGGTATTGTAGAAATACATCAGGTGAGGGGCTGGGCAGAAGGGAGTTGAAAACAAATTCTGTAAAATTTTACAGCCGTACTTCTCAAGTAGGCATAACTGCAAGGAACCATACTTGTTTTATTACCCTATATACCTGTATTTCACACATACTCAGGACCCCTCAGTTTCATTATTGAAAACCTTTTCCCAGCAAACTAAGGATATGGGATGTGGCTCAAGAAAGACCACACAAAATCTCATGATCTTTCTGCTATAGCTGTTACCGTGAAATTGGAAAAGCTAGTACCTGGTCTTTTGTCTTTCCATCCATTACTGTTATCTATACCTGCATCTGTTCATGTTCCCAGGTAACTTTTGTTTCCTTATTTACTCAGAGTGTGACAAAGGTACCTCTGTTTCTCAGAGGTCTCAGCTGTGGACATACAAACTGCTGTTCTTCCACCACATAGGCCAAAGGCCACATGATAATTTTCCATCAAGAGCACAGCCATCATTGTGATGTTGTGCCACAACTAATAGGCTTCTCAGAGTCCTATCTCAAACCAAGCTGCATGTCTTTTCATAGTTTGGCCCCATGTAATAGGAAGAACATCCCAAGCATGATTATGGCGGAAGAATCTGGTACAAAATCAGTATAGCATGTCTGAGTGGGGTAGGAAGATGGGTGAATAGTGGGCAGATAGACATTTTGTGTGACAGAAATAGTATGGTTCTGTATCTGTATGCAGCTTAAAGAAAAATTTAAGTGATATGTGATGCATCTATTTAGTGGAAATCACTTCTTCCAAGACCCCTTAGTCTTTTTTTTTTCAATAAGAATTTTAATACTAAATGTTAGGAAAGTCATTTTTGCATTCACCCAAGACAAATAAAATCCTCACCTTACCTGCTGTCATAATCTGGGAAGTGTTAGATTCTGTTCACTCTAGGACTATGGTAATGGTACATCTGGTGTTGGATGTACAACTGATTATTTCCATTAAATTAATTGTTCTCTATTCCGATCAGAAGGAAAATGCCCATTTGGCCTATTTTTCATCACTTTATTGTCAATTATTTCAGTTAGAGAAAAATATTTCAGTAACCAGTTTAAGATCTTCCTCTTCAAACTACTTTATTAGTCCCATCCTGGGTGTCTACCTTGGACCACATTAGGCAGGTCGTTATAGCTGTCTAGTGCTGTAGCAACACAAATCAGAGACCTCAGCAGAAATGCACTGGTCACTGGTGCATTTAATGGAATTGCTCTTTTCTATTTTCAGAGAAAAAGCTTTTGTGCAAGGGGGTTTTTGGTGGCTGGAGTATGAAATATGTTTTATCATTTTTTGTAATAAATACTAGAACACCTAATTGATATCTTCCATATTCATAAAAAATAGTGCTCTGCACCAAATCCTACTACTTTGGAGATTTAGCCAATTGCCTTCTATGTAATATTCTGTGTAAAGGAAGCAAGATTTTTGTGGAACGTTTGCAGTGCTTCTTTGTATTGTAGCTGTTTGTAGCAATTTAGGATCATTAGAAGTACTATACAGGAAAAGATCGGAGATCCATCTAGCTTTCTATCTTTTCTGAACAGCTACTACTGCTCCAGAAAACATTAAACTCCAGTAATGCACTGTTTGATAGAAGAATGAACTTCCCATTCTGAGTAGTTGATCACTTTATGCCCCAATGCTTAAATATTCTTGGTGCTGCAGTGCATGCAAAGCATGCCCCAGCAAATGTATGTGAAGTTCTATATGGGAAAGTATCATATCACTCATAAATTGAATTGAATAGTTCTACTGCAGAAAATGCCTTCTGTCAACAACCACAAATCATTTGTGGGTTTGGAATTGTATATTAGAAGAAAAACCTATTGGAAAAAATGTGCAACTATAGAATATTTTATTTTTAAATCCCATATATTGCCTTCCAGTACACTTTATTCCCACTCATTAAGTCCTTGACATCAGCAAAAACAGTACTGTCTACATCCTGCAAGCTTTGCATAGATTCATCCTGTTAGATGAATGCCCCTAGAAATCAGATTCCATTTTTCCAGGGAAGTTGTATCCAGTTTTGCTACAGCTGTGTGATGCTTTGTCTCCTTATTTACATACCAATCCATCACTCATTGCATAGAAAAAGCGTTTTGTAAGCCATACAAATACACATGTACCAGATTTCAAAAAAGGTAAAGTCTGTTTTGTTTCCTACACTCTAAAGATTTCTGAAGACACAGGAAGGTTGCATATCAGCCTATGCTCAGTAGAGCAGTCTTTAACTATAATTAGTCTTCCTAAATACTAATCAGCATTTCATCTATGTGCATTCTTATAATATACTCAATTCCCCAATGCATTAAAGAGCATTTCACTGCATATTTCAATCTCTTTGGTTCATTTCTTCCAGAGGATAAATAATTTTAGGCAATTAAAAATATTAAAAAGCATCACTGTCCTTCTTAGTAACATTAGTTACTCTTTATGTGTGTTAAGTCAATATTAATAGAATCACGTGCAAAGTAACAAGAGTCTTTAGGAATTTTCTATATGCATTAGGCATCAATGTAAACAAACTACCTTACACGCTTTTAAAGAAATTAAAGGCTTCTGTTGAAGAAAGATACAGTACCAAAACTATGTTTAAAAGGCAATTAAGGAAGAGCCAGGGCACCGCACAGCGCCAGGTTAGGGAGTGCCAGGGTGGCTGGCAGCATGCACTTGCCCACAGGGGGGATCCAAGCACGCAGAAAGGCTGCTGACAGTGCCAGGCGGCTTGCAGCTGCTGCAAGGAGTAAGAGAAATAACAGAATAAAAATGAAAAGCTCTAATAGCTCATGACTGCTTCTAGATTACATGGACTCATTGAAGGGGAAAAAAAAGCCCAAATGTTTGCGGTTTTTTTGTTAGTTGAGCAAGTTTGATGCATATTCACTTCTGAATTTCAAAATGCACTGTGTTGATGCAGTGGAAAATCCCAGCAGGGATTGCTGGTGCCATCTGAAATAGGATTATGCACACATGACTGACAGTCCCTCATAGTTAAGGAAGAAGCAAAGCAAATCACTGTTGATTACTTTTTACAGATCAATTACACTCAACAGACAAGATATTTCTATCTCCTATAACAGAGTTCCTGTTTGGCTGTTCGGACACCAGGGCTAGAGGCAGACATGGCCCTTGGTGTCACCCTTGCTGTGTCCCAGCCACCATTGCCACCACCCACACTCGTACCCTGCAGCCCCAGCCCGGGCCCACCGCCCCTTGCAGCAGTTCTGTCCAGGCCCCCTTTCCTCACCCCTGTGGCCCTGCCCAAACTGCAGGCCTGGGCCAGTCCCCACAGCCTCTGCCTCCTGCCCGCGCACCCTGCATACGGATCCCACAGACCAACAGATGAGAAGCTGGGTGAAAATACTAATGGCACGCTCTTGCACCATGAAAAGAAATTAAGAGAAAAGGAGCAGAGCCTGAAATGACAAAAAATGCAGAGATAATTACAGAGAGGAGACCAACGTCTCCATTACGTTTGCAAGAGCTTGGCACTCAGCAGAGGACTCCAGCCCCCTGTGCCAGCCCACAGGCAGCTGCTCACTGTGCCCCGGGGTGCTGCAGGCAGCCCACACTCAAGAGGGAAATTGCACAGTTTGTCCAATCACAGCAAATATAAACCTCTGTCTTGAAACTAGAGTTAAGATGTTCATTTTGACTTGAAAGAAGAAATAAGCTTCATGTTTTCCATTCATACCATTGTCTGGAAATCATCATTACTCCTAACAGAAAAAGATCTATGATGTTCCTGCACTGAGGAGCTGCAGGGACTGAAATAAAATGGCTCACGTCCTTTTAGTTCCTGTGACACATCCACCACACAGTAAAAAACAGACAGCAGAGCAGGAAGCATGCCAGGGTTCATGTGCCCATGCACTCTTTATTAGTGACATAATGTAACTTGTTCTACTCAAGTGAACAGAGTGAAATTCTTGTTCTCTCTTTCATTAAAGATGTTATTAAAAAAAAATGTCTGGATTTCAGTCTCTGCTCCCACCTTGTCCTTTACTGAGGGCTCTCTAGGCTATAGAAAAAACATTGAAGGAGTCAAACAGAGACAAAACTGTGTTCCAGGTGTGGATAATACCACCACAAAGTGCAAACATTTGAAACAGCTATTTAGTTGAGCCTAACATGAAATACAGAAGCAATCTGCCCTGATTTTGTGTGTGTGCTGGAATTACTTCCTTCACTGCAGTACAGTTGCTCCTTACAAGTACTTGCCACTGCAAGCAGATTAGCTCTTATTCTAAATTAAACCCTCTTCACAAGAATATTCAGAGCCCATACCCCAACCTTTATATACTGCTTTGCAAGATATGTTGTCTAGATGGTAATACAATTATTACTTCTTTTTTATTATAGTCATATTTAGATGTTAAGAAAAAAAAAGCGCAAGGTTTCTTCGGGCTTAGCACTGGATATTTATTCAGTGGTAACTTAGTTATTTTTGTGGTCTTTAATTGTACAGTAGGAGACAATTGTACAATAGAGGACAAATGTACAATTGTACATCTTTTCCTTCCCTTCTCCCCATACATTATTATTTAGTTTTATTCACAGGTTTCCAATAAGCAGAACAATTGTGAGTGCACAAATATGCATATGGATTGATAACCATGAAACAGGGCAAAATTACAAAGGGGTGTGCTTAGCTGAAAGAATGGGCCTACCGCTACCCAGAGCAGTACACATGTATGTGGGCAACCTTCACATACAGTATGCACAACTGAGTTACAGCAGTTACAGATGCAGACATCAGACATTATCGGACATGAAAGCGGTCTGGAGCTATAAGCCTAAAGAAGACCCCAAGGATTCTGATATGTTGATCCCTCATGAGAAAATCTCATTGAATTTAATGTGTACTGATATGTTTTGTACTTTTTTGTAGTGTTTACTATAGGACAGCAATGATATTGCTACAGAATTTCACATGATTTTTTGCTTTTCAATTCTTTAAGATCTTTATGTCATTTCTCTATGAGATTGTCTACTTGATAAATAAATGTTTTCAGCTTTATCCAAATTTAGACAATTTTGCATATGGGATATATTATTATCCATAAGATTTTTGTTCTTCAGTATTTACTGTAAAAAAAACCCATCCCTCCCTCAAGAGAAATTCTAGCAAGGCTGAAATCACACTCAGAAACTCTCAATTTATGACGAGTAGCCTGGAGATTAAGGTTTTCTCTGGTAGAGAAGTTGTCCAAAATATTGAGTGTTTACTCCTCATGAAGTTCAGTAACATGTGGCAAATTCATTTGTTCACTAGGTAAAAGTGTTCAAAGGGAAAGAGAATTGCCCTAATGCCCAATGTAATATGACAGACCACTGTACTGTTAGTGTTGTAAAGCATGAATGTATAGACAGAAGAAGCTCTGATCTCACAACCATAATTGCAGGCAAACTGCAGTTCAGAACAGGCCAGAAACAGCAGGCTTTCTCATGACAGCCTTCCCTGTACCTATGCATGCAATGCCTGGTACTGTTACCATCCTTTTTCTTTTGGACTACAGGTAGAAGACAACTGTATATTTATTTCCCTGATGAATTTGGAAGATCAGAAAGAAGAAAATCTAGAAAGAGGAAACGCAGCATTGGGGTGAGAGTGAAGTTTTAAGAGAATGCCGCAAGTCTTACATATTTCCAACCTGGTATAAACAGGATTCCTCACTCTTTTGCCTGAAACTTCCATTTATTTCAAGAAATCTATTTAATTTAAAACAGGAAGATTTGAAACACAGCATTGTTAAAATGTGCATCCCTATCCTCCTCTAACTGATTTTTATTAAGAACAAAGGGAGATCTGGAGTAGGCCATGAAAAGGGTATACAGTGAGTTACGCATGCACAAATGAGATTTTGAGTGAATATAGGCATAACAACTTTTTACAAGGTAGTACATTCAGGACTGAAGACTGTCAAATGCTAAAGTACCTTAGCACTGTAAAAAAAAGACTATGTAATCTCAGTAAAAATATCTATTTTAATTACACCACCAGCAATTTGAAATACAAAATGAGCATTTTACAGTTAATTTTAAAGCTAAGGATGAGAGGTGCTGAAAACACAGTCCTATATCATGCAGATTTTCCTCTCTGGTTTGCTTTGTTTCTGTGATAATGGGAGTAAAATTTTTCTTCTCCTTTTTAAATAACAGAAAACTACCAGAACGAAGTTAGTAATTTTCAAGGGGTCCATTATCCTATTACTGAGAAAGAAATCTAAGAGTTTATTAGATATTTCAGAGCAAATGCACTAAAACGCTGCATCATAGAATGCAGGACATAAATATTTGGGAGTTTAATGTTACAGTGCAGTTAAATAACTATCTCTTACTGAAAAAGGACAGGAAGCTTAACCCCTACAGGTTTATCATGTCTTTTATCCCAGTGAAATCTATGGGGAACAAAATTCTCCATTTTGGAGAAAGGAAGAATGTCTCTGCATTGAGCCAAATTTACCAGTTACCATGGTGGATCAGACTACCAGCCTAGCCATGAAATCAGTCCTGCCTGGGGTGCTTTTGCAATCAAAGTGCAGATAGACCCTTACACAAACATGAGCTGCTGTAACAAGGAGCAATCCACTCTGAACTACAAGGTTGTGATTTCATATTTCCTAGGAAATTACATATATGTCTGTTTCCACCACAAACATAATTTGGCATGAGGTTAATTGAAGATACATTCTAAAGACTTCAGCTTACAGTGGGTCTTAGTTTAATGCTACATAGTTAAGATGCATTCTTTTCAAATGAATCCCGACACACTAAGAGACGGATTTTCCCTGGCATAGCCTGAAGGATAAAATGCATACCAAGGCTTGGATTCATCCGAATTTACTTATTTAACTGAGGTACCTCAGCTAGGAGCTTCCAACTATGCCAAAAGTAGCAGAACCTCAGGGATTATCCTTGGTCTTCCTAAAAGCCAAATCACCTTCTAGAGATGCCTCTTTCTTACAAAACACACTCACTCTCTCCATTGATTATGTGGAAAAAACAGGGACTGAGTGCCTGAACTTGTTCAGAGTTCATTCGTGCCCAGATATCTGGCCCAGATGTTTGTGGCCTCCATGTGACATGGAAGAATGCAGTACTAAGGGAGAGTATTGTCATACAAAGAATGATAGAACAGATAGATCAGTGCCCATGAGGCACCCAGCTCACTGTAGAGGTAGAAAAATTATACCTCTTTTCTTCTGTGAAAAACATTTCATACAGTTTTATCATGACTGCTTTTTTTCATTATAGAGCTATTTTCATTTAACTCAGATTACTGCACTGCTGGGTTGATAGAATAAAAAAATTATGAATTGACCATAGAACATTCCATAATGACAGTTTTTATTTCCAGCATTAATATATTTTATATAAATGACAAAATGCAGTTGTTCTCCGTGCCACCTCATGTATTTTCACCACAGCACATATCCCTGAGAACTACAACGAACTTTGCGTTATAGGTGCCAAGATAGCTTTGCCTTTCCAAGGAGGGGGGAAACACTGCCAGAAGGTGAAGATAACTATATGTATTTCAAAACACATTCTCCCTTTGGTGCTGCATCGTCAGACTGACTGGCCCAGTTTTACTAGATCTCAAGTTTAGGGCAAGCACACAGGACATTCAGTGAAATATGGCCTTACAGTGTTCTCGGTCTACTTCAAATTTTAAAATTAATATAAGACAACTTGACATAAAATATACATTAAACAAATGTCTAAAATACACATTGTAAGGGAGTGCATATGTTGTTCTTGCAAAGTGTTCCCAAATGGACTTTCTGTATTGCAACTGTACTGTCAGCTCCTTCACTCAGTGGAGCTGTACAAATTTGATGAATTGATAACCTTTTCTGTCTGTAATATGTAGTTTGGAGAGACATAAAAACAAAGCATTATCTGTGTTCGCAAATCCTACTGAAAATGAAAGTTGCTACTCCGAAACACTGTGAAGCAGTATTTGGTTCTAATGGGTTTTGCACACAAGGTGGTTATGTACTGAGTAGTTCCTATCAGGAAGATATTTTGAAAGATTCATTAGATTCATTGACTTCAGTCATGTGCTAGTTTCACTGGCTTAAAATAAAAATGAAGGCAGAATTAGGCTATTTCCTGGTTCAGAATGCAGCTGTTCTCCTCCTGATGGCATAACTAATTCATTTAATAATACTCAAAGCATTCTGTAACAACATATTCTAGCAGTTTCCAGTTGTCCATTATTTTTTTAGTTTCCCCTCATAATCAGACTTGATTGAGAGAAAATGGGAGGAAAAAATATGTACATTATGCATGTGTAGTGCATAATGTCTGATCTGTGATGACATTTCCCTTCATTTGTGCAGAGACAGAATTGTTTTCTCCTGCCTATGCTGCTCTTGAGTTTTTCTTTCTCTTTCTCCCCACAAAGATACGTTTTATAGTAATGACCAGACATTATATGGCACTGAAATGATGTAAGCCATATCAGTGGGGCAGGAAATATCAATATTATTATAGGAAAGTTTGACACTTTGAAAGATTAATTAAAATTTTAGAAAAAATGTTTAAAAGATACCTTAAAAAAATCTCAGGCAACTCTAGACAAAACTGCCCTGTATGTATAACAAATGAATGTGAGCTTTATGGATGTATGACACAACTTCTTTCCTCCCCTGTATTCTTTTTTCAGCTTAAAAAAAGGAACATAGATTCATCTCAGTAAGATATTTCCTTAGAGAGAAAAATGTGTGCAGGTCTTCATGAAATGCTTTAAATTACAGTTTGACTAAGTCATTAACTTCAATTGGGCCTGGATTTTTCTCTCTTAGTGTAACACTAGTCTTAAAAGTTATTATGCTAAAATAGTCTGCTTTTACATGGTGGATAACCTCTATTGAAATATTAGGTAATTTCTGCTGACCATAGTCACAAAACTATTTCCTTTACTTCTTTCTAACTCCTAAGAAAACATGAAGGAGCCAAACATCCTTTTCTTTTTTGTTCTTGGTTGTATGATCATTTACTAAGCAACACATATTTTCTAAGGGATTGTGGCTGTTTTGCTAAATACCATTAGGGTCCTCAGGCCCTAAATATAGCACAATCACCTGAAAATTCTGGAGGCAGGATAACTGACTGAAGATGTGAAGGTTTCTCTCAGGCATCTCAGTGAAAATTATGACATCAATGAAAACTTAATGAAACTGGCCAAAGAAACAAGGCAAGAACACAGAAGTACATGACCTTCATTTTTGCCTTCCTGGAGCCATTTAGCCATAGAAGTCGTAACGCAGCTGAGCGGGACCGGCCAGGAGCCAAGACAAGCTACACTCAGCAGAAGGCACAGCTGAGCAGTAACCAGCGTTTCCGCATACACCTGCTGGGAACTTGCACATAGCAAGGTGCTTGGGCCTAACTCTCATCAGTCATCTCTCACAAACCAGCAGAAGGCTACCAGCACAGTGCAGGGGTCAGCTCAATACGATTTGAAGGCATTGTTGTTACCACTTATCAGTAACTAATACAATCTGCAGCATTTTAATTGCAGGTGAGGATTCATTGGAGGAAAGGACTCAGCATGATTCTCCCATCCAAGGTTAAACACTCAAGGCTGGAAGTGAGGACAAACAATTGCTGTTGATTTTCAACATTTTTTACAGGGAACCTATTGAAGGGAATGATGTTGTCCTGCTATGCTAATTACTGAAAGATCCATTCCCTGTAAAAGTGGCACTTACAATAGCATTTCACTCCCAGGAGGCTGAGTAGTTATTTGAAGGAAGTGGGAGAGGGCAGGGGTGAGGAACAGCTATGAAATCTTCCTTTTAATTTTTGCATGTAATGCAAAATCTATGTATACCACATTGTATCAGGTATAATCTGCACCTCTCTGCTCTGTATCTTATTGCAAATCTTTCTAGGGCCAGATTAAGTAGCAGCAAATAACTCATAAAAATGCTCTTCCTCTTTTTTTTTTTTCCTTTTTTTTTTTAATGAGGTAACCTCTTCACTATAAATCTTGCAGCAGGCAAGGATGCCCAGAAAATCTACACAACTTGCATCTGCAGAGCCATATGGGGCTTCTCCTCCCTCCCATTCCTAGAGTTAACACAGCTCCTGAAGTAGAAGCACACAGAGGAATATTACACTTAACCTGGCAAACTTCTCATCAAATAAATGTGCATAATTTTTGCTCTCCTGCATATGCCAGAGGTATGTTTTCAGATGTACTTTTTATAAATCATGAGTGATGATAATTTTTCTTATAGAACTGCATAAGAATCAGCTTCCATTTTCCCATACTCAATACAGTTTTCCAAAACACAAAAGCTGATCTTACTCAGAACTGATTTCCCTGACATTTGGTCATTACACTGATAACACTACTGTTTCACCATATTTCCATAACGGGAACAAATTGGAAAAATAGCTACTGCTTTTGAAAAAAACCTCAGCAATGCTTTGCCAACCCTCATTTCTTTTCTTTCCCATTTTACATTTTAAAACACTCCTTGGAGACCCAGAAAAGATTGAGGAAAAACGTACTTAAGAATTCAAGTATAGTAAAAGAGGATAAATTACTACATTTATATAATAATCTTATGTGTTATATTTAAAAGGAAAATCTGTCACATATAATTCATAGAACAGTACTAATAATAACCCATATTTCTTGGTTTCTGTGAAATTTCTACATGAAAATTCATCCCTTTTTGTTATTAAAAAATTGACATTGCATTAAAAAAAATACTAGCCATGGAAAATACCCATCTGAAGGCACAACCTCAAGTTCACTGTGTCTTAGAGGAACTTTATATGTTTTATGGATTTTCTTTGAGAGACACAGAAGTAGCTAACAACTGCTGTATTGTCATTTTGTGACAGGAAGAGTTTAGCTTGCTGGAGTAAGAGGTGAACCTCTTATTATCACACCCGATTCTAAAAATTCTAAAGACAGTAAAGGATTCCCATAGCTCCTCTGGGAAGAGGACACAGTCTGTAATCAAAATGTACAGCGGGGCAAAGATCAGAATTATTCATTCTAGGTCTCAAATAACTTTAGAAGCCCCTGAAAAATTCTAAATCCCATCAACATTTTTTAGAAATTGTACCCAATTGAGTATCTTTAACAATTACAGTTACAGTAACAACAGACTTTCTTCTAATGATCCCACAATACTGAATTTTATTATGGTTTACATAAACCTCCTATCGTCTTCTAAGACTGAAAAGGACATTGTCCCCATTTAACAAAAGCATAAACTTCAGCATACAGAGCTTATGAGGGAAAAAAAAAAAAAAAAAAAAAGAAGAAGAAGGAACAAAGTTAATGAAAGAAAACCAAAAGTTTTATGCACTGTGCCAATGTGCCAATGCCACCTTCTTGCTCTTTGAAGGGTGATTTTATATCCCATTTTTCTGGTTTTCAGGAATAGTCCTTCTTCAAGCACTCTTTGAAAGAGTCACAAGTGGGAAAACTGAGTCACTGGGTAAACAAATTAACTACACAGAAATTAAGCAAACTGAAAAATAGACAAACTTTCTCTAATCCTCTATGTGGATATGTTACTTCCTAAAACAGATGATGAAAATATTCTCGGTAAGAAATATGATTACTTAGCTGAGAATGCCCATGAAAATAAAGTATTGTTCGGAGCAAGGAGAGGTAAAGGTTGATCTTTTGTACCTGTCAATGTCTCTCACCATATCTTTGATACACTTGATATCCATTACATATATTGTGAATGAAAGGTTAGGTCAACAGACTGGAAAAGTATCCTTAGGTGTCAGTTCATAATATTGACAGCAATGCATAGAAGCATAATTTACATGATTTTCCCAAGCATTTGGAAAAAAACCAGATTGGATGGTATGATTTGAGTACAGAAAAAAACCCTCAACATATCTGCATACCTGAGAACTCTAGTTAGGCAAGTAACTAGGGAAGCAGGACACTGGTGATATGTCTGTAATTCCATCTTCATGTAGAAAACATGTTTTCCTGCCAAACTACTTTGCAACAAGAGGTACTGCTTCCCACTGTCTTCCTTATCTTCTGATAAGCTGAAGTGTTGCTTAGAGCTCCCTGCACTGCAACATCCTACTGACTCCAGCACCCTGAGATAGCTATCCTGGATTCTATCAGTCAGTCGCAGAAAAAGACACCTCCCCACAGTCTGCAGTGGAGTTACTAGGATGAGAGAAAGAGAGGCTTCCTGGCTACTTCTACAGCCACTTTCCTGAAGAGCTCAGTGCCAAAATACTGAAGGGGAAAGAGGTACAAGGACAGGATGGGTTGGGACAGGACAAGGTAGGACAGGACGGGACAGGACAGGGCAGCTGGGACCACCGGCCATACCTTGGACAGCTCCTCAGTTCACTGCCGCCTGCAAAACCGGGAGTGTCACGCTGGCAGCGATGACCTTGCTACCGGTAATATTTAGAGGGGTGTGGTAAGCACGGGGCACAGACACAAAGAGAAGGGTATCATATTGCTCTTCCTTTAAGGGCTCGGTCACCTGGCTTCTGCTTACTGTCTCAATTAACTATTGCCCTAATCAAGGCAGGTTGCCTGGCAATACGCAGGAGACAGCTTCACGGAGTAAAGCAAGGAAGTAGAGCACTGTGGGGAAAGGGGCAGGGAGCTTGGAAACAGACATGGCAAAGATAAACAAAAGAGGGTGAGAAGGCTAAAATGGAAGACCGAAAGAGCTGGATGAGAGAAAAGGATAAGGAAGGGAGGATGGGAGAGGAGGCAAGAAAAGTAGGAAACTATGTAGGAGGGAGTGAACAAGACATGAAAATAAGAAAAAAAGAAAGAAAAGGTGTGTAGAAAATGGAGTGATAGAACTGGGACAGTGAAATGGCAAAGAAAATGAGGAAATTAAATGGAAGACACATGAACAAGAGATGTACAAGCATCTGGATAGCATAAAATAAAAGGAGAACATACAAAAACATGTAGCAAGAACATACAGAAATGCATAGACCATATTATGGGCAGTGATACCTGCTTCTGGAGCACCACATCCTTCCTTAAATCTCCAAAGCTTACATCTATATCCCAGAACGTATCAAAATTCACTGGTTCAGTCACCAATCCATTAACAGATTAATGGATACCCTTCAGCTCCTCAGAAGGTGTTCATACTTTCTATCCTCTTAACCACGGTCATAATCTTGACATCACAGTGATTAAATATGTAGCATTTTAACCTCTTTAATTAAGATGATAGGTGCAGTCATTGCTTTTAATTTTGCTTTTGCACCATAAATAAACTTGCTGATCATATCTAAGAGTCATAAACAATTTCTATCTGGTATCCAAGATGGCGATATGGTTCATCTGCATATTCATCAAGTGGCATGCACATAAACAAGAAAGTTTTGCTGATTACTTGCCCTACTTCTTCTACTATAGTGAAATTTTTAACCATTAGGATATTCTCAGTGCTGGTCATACTATCTGAACTTCATTCCAATGTGAATGAAAGAAAACATTCCTACACTCTTATTTAATTATTATCATATAAGTGTAGAATTTTACATCACAATGGTAAAAAACAGGTATATTAAATCCATAAAAAATAGCAGAAATAAATTATTGCCATTAGAGAGATAGATGAGCCCATTCAAAGAACAGTAAAATTAAGTATTAAGCAGTAACAAAAAGATCACCTCCTTCATATATTTTCCCTCTTTTTAGACATGTAATTTGTCATCGGTCATGGTTCCCTATTTATCATCAGAATTTGTATCTGGAAAGCATTCTGCCAGGGCAGGAAAGCAAATAACAGTAATGAAAAACACATGAAAATGACGTTCTACTGAATAAGCGTTTATATCGATGTTCTGTTATCAAAGCACTTTAAATCCCAAACAAATGAATCCCTCAATCAACATAAATGGACTCTTGGGAAAGATGAAGAAAACTACGCTATTGAATATTCTGATTAATTTGGAATTAAGAAAATATTTGTAAGGCTTTTGCTTCTTTCAAAATCCAACAGTTTGGTTTTTAATTTGAGTTAGATTAAAGATATAAATAATTCTATTTCAGGGCAATTCTGAGGTACTGCTAAAAACTGGGCAGGGTAACATCCATTTGTCCACAGCAGAAAAAGAGATTTTAAACAATTACTGGTATCTAATTAAGCTGCATATTAATTTGAGATCCTAGTAAGTAAAATGCTGTGGGCTTTTTAAAGTAATATTTCAAAGAATGAATGCCTTGCTTTTCATGGATTTACAGGTGTTTGGGTGAAATAACTTTTGTAGCTCAACAGCAGTTTTTAATAAAGCAAATCACAAAGACTGCCTCAACCTACAATGATCTGTTGCCTCAGGCAATGCACAGCTCCTTGCTCCACAGTTAACTGACAGCTTATTTACCCAGTTGAAAGGTCTGTCTGTCCATGGAAGCCATTTTCTTCCATATTGTTCAAAAGGAGCTTCTCCCCTTTTGTATATCTCACCACCTAATTCATAAAGCTGGAACTCCCTGGGAATGGCAGCTGAAATTTGCTAGGCTACATAGCATCTCGCTTCTCAACTCAATTCAGGTGAACTTTCCTAAGTATCTGTTCTACTTACACTGCTAATGCCACATGTATGCTGATACAAGTATCCATCAAAATTGTTGCCTCCATTTTACTGACATGAAATGAAGTAATGGATAAATTTCCTGGAAATAAAGAATTCTTACAGTTTTAAAGGGACATCATTTACTTGGAGGAATTGAATTTCTTTTAGAAAATACTGCAGGACAAAATTTTTGTAACTGAAAGCATTCAGAAAAGCAACATCTCTGTTACACATCTGTTTCCTGATGTCCTGAAGGACTTTCAGCACTTTTCATCTTGTTGGTTTTAGTGCCACACTGCAGAACATTCCTGTACGTAGACATTGCTCGTTTGTCACTTGATTGTGTACGTCTATGTTCAATTTAATTTCCATTCTAGATATAGAGTTTGGTAAGGAATAGAAATAAGGCTTCCTGCTTTCTTACCTGTTCCTGTGTGGGTACAATTATACCAAGGCTGACTGGAGAGCCTCTGCTGAGCCACTTTCATATGTCCAAGTCACAAAAGCTTTTTTCTCAGATTTTGAGTTTGTAGAGACATCTTGAGCTATTCTACCAGGTGAAGAAACAGTAATTCTATGTGATTTAATTTAGCATTAAGCTTTTCTGTAATCATTAGACCACAGAGAACTTGGAAAAATTGATTTATTCAGAAATGCTGGGGCAGCTATGAAACAAACAAAGTATAAGATTCAATTTGATGACTGTGGTGGGTTGACCTTGGCTGGACGCCAGGTGCCCTCCAAGCCGCTCTATTGCTCCCCTTCTCAGCAGGACCGGAGGGGGGGAAGAAAATAAGATGGGAAAAAAAAAAAAGCTTGTGGGTCAAGTTAAAGACAGTTTAATGAAGCAATAGCAAAAGTTGCATGTGCAGAAGCAAAGGAAAACAATAGATTTTATTCTCTACTTCCCATCACCAGGCAATGTTTGGCTGCTTCCCAGAAAGCAGGGCTTCAGTACACGTAGCAATTGCTCTGGAAGACAAACATCATAAATAACGAATGCCCCCCTCTCTTCCTCCTTTCTCTTAGCTTTTATAGCTAAGCAGATGTCATATGATATGGAATATCCCTTTGGTCACTTTGGGTCAGCTGTCCTGGCTATGTCCCCTGCCGAGATCTGGCCCACCACCAGACTACTGGTGGTGTAGGGCAGGGAAGGTCGGAGAGACAGCTTCGATGCTGTGCAAGCCCTGCTCAGCAGTAGCCAAAACACTGGTGTGTTATCACTGCCTTTCTAGGCACCAATACAGGCACAGAACTATGAGCACTGCTTTGGGGCTCAGCCAGACCCAATACAATGACTAAGTCATTGAAGAATTTATGTACAAAACATCAAAAAAGGGTTATAATACACATGGATTGGGATCTTGGAAAAATACGGAAAACATCACATTTCATATTACTGAATTATTGACTTACAAATCAATTTTTTTGCAGAATTATTAAAGTTATCAAAGTTGAATTATTTAAAACGATTGAGGGACTTGTGTTTGCCTGGGAAACACTATCTAGATTTCTAAGTTCAGAGCAGGAATCCTGTTTTCATCTTTGTACTCATAGATCCTTGTTTCAATTAAAAAAAAAATAGAAGTCCTGCGAGCAAATCCATGTATCTAGTCAGGCTACAGGCAGAAGCCAACATGCAGCATTTAAACTGCACAAAAAATAAATGAATGGGGGTTTGTATTACATGCTTGCACATAATTATGTGAAACTATGCATGCACCACACTGCAAGGAGGCAAGTGAGCCAGTAGATGCCTTATAATGCATTTTATTACGCACTGGGCAAATTTTATTCTCTTACAGCTCAAATACGGGTGGGTTTTTTGACCCGTGGGGTTTTCCATGCAAATACATAAATAGTAAATCTTCTGTCAGTATGTATCTGTAACTCTGTCTCCAATTGTATAGTATTGGCTTTCCATACAAATTAAATTGTTTATTTTCATTCCAGAAAGAATAGATCATAACATTCTGTCCTCAACCCTTCCACTTAGGCTAAGTTTACAACTCCATGAAATGATGCTGACCTCATGTAATCAATGCACATATTATACTCAGTATATACACCTACAAAATCAAAGATAAAGACTAATTCCTCTCAAGTTACATGAGTAAAGCTTTTGTCCCTTATTTGGGGCTTTCTTACAGTTCTCTGACTACACAGAAGCCATAAAGATGTCAGGTCTCCCTTTGGAGATGTGCCAGTAGGCAAAGAGACACACTGCAGAGATATAAGGCCAGCAGAACTCTCCACCAGCCAGTCCACAAGGCAGAGGCCTGCAGAAGCTATGGTTACTAGAGCGCTTCAAGTATTTGGCATTCCTGAATGCTTCGACAGGACACTGTGGCAGGCAACAAAGTTAAGGCACAGTTGAGCTACTTCAGTTTATCTTAGAGCCCTAATTTCCCTAGATTTTATATGTAGCCATTTTCTTTCTAGACTGTAAAATTCAGGAACAACCACCCAGCGAAAGCCAGGTGCTAAATGGAAGAACATAAAACTAAAAGCATTCATTAAGTCATCAGATATGTCTAATTCCCTGTTCTTTCCCATTTCTTTTTATCCTACCATTGGCATTTACTGGAGCAGCTACACAGAACAAGAACTTAGTGCCACACCATAGTGAGCTGCACACAGCTCAAGCAGATACACAGCCTCCACTTCTGCTTGCCCTATGACAAAATCATCTTACATTCTCCACACGTTCTGCAAACATAACAAGCTGTTGCAGGACAGTTATCTGGGGACTGAATCTGGGACCATCAGCAATAACTGCCTACTCCCAAATGCTATCTGAAAAATCTGCAGATTTTTGTCGGTATGTACCAGAAGACAGACTGAATTTAGATGCAGAGTTGACAACTTGGAAAGTATATATCCTAATATGCATATGCTCCCAAGCACATGTAGAAACATCTATTTATTAAAGCAGTCCACTTTAAGGAATTAATTATAAGTAACTGACTTTTTCTTTAAAAAAAACAAACACAAGTTATTGAATGAGTACAAACATAGAAAATACCACCCATTTAACTCTCAAGCACATATTGTACAGGCACACCTATAAGCAGAATATGGCCCACATCACTCAAGTTACAGAGAAGCACCTCCATTTTTTTTTGCGGTTTACACCTAATAGTTACAATCCTTAAAACTCAGTGAAAAGTCATAATGGCTTGAATATGTTTAAGATATTCCAGTCAGGGGAAATGAAGAATTGCACCAAGACAAAACACTCCCTTACATGATGGATATCTTCTCATTATTACTGTTGCCATTACTTATGATAATTTTCCTTCAGTTATTAAGCTAACTCATTTGGTCTGTGTTTTATTATTCTTTGCCCTTAGTTTTTGGCAAAGGAAGAAATGGAAGTTTGGTCCAGTGGTTTAAGGCACTGGCAAGACTCAGAAGATACTAATTCAGCTCTCAGCTTCCCTTTAGGCAAACTACCATAGCACAGCTTACCAAATTCGATTGTGTAACTATGCTGAGAAAAGTGTGACTTTTTTATTTCAGGAGCCTTCAAGATAGCTGTATTTTATACTGCAACAAAGTAAGTCTTAAAAGTCTTATAACTAGGATAATGTATTTCTATTTTCCAAGTGAAAAGCCATAAGGAAGATATATTTGTCAATATCACTGAATCCATATTGAGCTCTTGCTAGTCTAACTGTGCCAGGTATGTCTAATCAAAGAGGTATTACAGCAAAGCTAAGGTCTTGTTAAGGTCTTAGTCTTTCATTTTTAATTTCCTCAGTTACAAAATAGGAATACCTTTAGGATAAACATCTTAAATTATGAGGTGCTCATTTACTGTGATAAGCTAAATCAGTATTTTAGATGAATAATCATAACCACCCCAATACCAAACATGAAATACCAGAGTTCTCTGCTTACCCAGATTGAAAGCAAGCCCAGTGTACTTGTCACTAAAGTCTTTCACCTCCATTTGACTTTATATACAAGAGTAATCAGTATATTGCAGAGAATTTCAACCCTGTGCCATTGTAAACTACACGGTATTTCCACTGAAGGCAAATTTTAGGTAAGAATAAACAAACTATGAGTGTTATGAGCTCATGTGCTTCTCTGCAGAAGCATAAAGGACATTTTGATTCACTTTAAGGAAATCTCAAAACCAAATTCATGAAGCTAAATTACTTCCTCTAGAACCTGGTGACTGTTAACAATGTCATATTATTGCCATATAACAATGTCAACATAGATGTTGTTGAGAAGAACTGGTTCAGAATTATTGCAACTGAATATTGCATAATTTTGAATGCCTATCAGCCACTCCACTTTGTGTCCTCTACATAAGCAAAGTACTAAATTTTTATTCTAATATTATTGAAACTCATTCTTAACTGCCCAGTGGTATTTTGCTGGCTATATGCAGCTCCCTTTTTATGTAAGGCCTCACTAGCTGCTTTTTCCTGAAATATTTGAAATAATAGAGTAATAAATAAAAGGAGAAAAAACCTTCAGTTATTCCAGAAACCAAAATATCAGCAATTAATGATAATACAGGCAATTGTAACTACTTCTTGAAAAGCATCCCTTTCAGTTTCAAATGCAGGAGCAGCTTATTAGAAAAAATTAAAGTGGCAGAAAATATGGGTTTACAGTATTTTCAACAAGTACCAGGGTGTAACACCTCTGTTCAGGATTTGCACTCTGAACTTCAGCAGTATACTTCTGTCAGGCAGAATTCCAGAAGTTTCTACAAACAATGAACTTGTCACATAGAAACAAGTCATTTGATATACAATAAAGATAATATTTAACTGGCTGCATAGGCACTTATTCATTGGGAATGTATAGAAACCAAAGTGCATCCAATTAACTGTGTGCACAACTATGGTCCAGAAGATTACACCTAACATGCACGGGAAGTATTACTGATCTTCATGTGTGTGGCAAATCCACACCCCTGGGAATCACTGCAGCTACCGAACATGTGCAGACAGATGATAAAATATGTGTACAGTAGATTCCATCATATGACAAGAGAAAGATTGCAGTTTGCAACTTTTCATGTCACTGGAGGAAGACCAAGCACTATAGCTTTTAATTATTTGGAGAGCTAAATAGCCACTTCTGCCACTGTCATTTTATGTTCTGTGCTAGAAACTAACCAGAGCATCAGAGCATGTCTAAGAAGCATGCCTATTTGGCATACCTCTGCTATGCAGGCACTATTGCTAGACATAATTTTTTAACATCAAGTGCTAAACCCTCAGTTATTTTTATTAATGACTGCACAGTTATATCTTTACCTATATGAAGGAATAATTACTCAGTTACTGTTCCCTTGCTAAGGTTGTCTGTTTGAATCTACACTCCCCCTGTTAACAAAATTTTCCACATTGAATTTAGCAATGGTTGACTTGAACAGCTTTCTAAGCATGATCACAGAGGGGCTGAAAGGCACCTGACAGCGCTTCAGTCTCACATTACAGAATCAAGATACAAGGTGATTGTATAGCCTCTTTTATTTTTGCCCAAGTATTAATTTTACAAAGAGCATTCTCTCTGTGAATATTCAACTAGTTTTTACAAGTTCTTTCTACTCAACTTATTCATAGATTGGGTTTTTTTCACTTTTAGTTTAATAAAATGATAGACTGATTCTTGTGCCATGCTATTTCTGCATAACATTTATTGATAATGAGATTTTTTGCTGCCTGATGATGTAGAATATGTTCAAGGAAAATTTTATACAAATAATAAAATATGCATTCCATTGTTTTCCCTTTTCTGTTAGTTCAGTGATATAATGTTATAATGACAGATGGAACCAGAGTTCTGTGGTGCTATACAGTATAAATAGTTAATGACGATATATATTGAGCACTATGGTGGAACTGCGGTAATATTTAGCTGACATGATTTCATTCAATTGCCACATTGAATCTAAGCCTTAAGACCTCATAAGTACATAAAAACATTTTTATGTGCATATGTACACACAGGGCAGGTTCTTATGCCTCAGTTTAAAAAACTAACGGTGAAAATGAGTATTTAATGGTGAGGAACAGTAGTTTTCTCCAGTCCTGAGGCCACCTAATTTGTGTCCTTGACAACAAAAAAGCACTATGATTATATACTTCCAAATTAATGTTGGGCTTCAATATTGTTCAATATTGCAAAAATAAATATTTTTATCTCTTGTGAATTTGGAACATCTAAGAACACTGAAAAATACATATTTTAGTATTGTAGACATTTTTCCTACCACCTCCTATGAATAAGCCACCATCTTGTGTTTTTACCATTCAATTGACAAATTTCCTTCTCAAAGCCATGCACACAGTCTTGTTCACAGAATCTGAAGCATACATTTTTCATTAATTTTGTGTCCATGCATATTAATTTAAGAAAAAAAAATGAGAAGGAGGTTATTTAGGTCAGAAAAACATGACAACAGAGTCTTGGAAATGGCAAAACTAAGTTCAGAAGCAAATATGTGCAGTGGTTAGAAAGGGATAGATTAATATCAACAGAATATTGTAGCAGTACTCCTCAAAATGTCAGACATGTATATCAGCCCTTTTCTGACATGGTATTTCATACAGATTGCAGGGCAAACAGGATTCCTGCTGGGACTTCTGTATTTGCATTTAGACAAATGGGTGCTACTTTAATTGCATGGCTGCAGTTTCTCACTCGACCTCTGCCTCAGCTCATGCACCAAATGGCTGATATTTAATTAGCTGGTGATAAGTAACTTGCCCAGATTCAAGCAAAATCTCTGTGACAGGTCACCACATAAAAACCCTGATTTGTGCCTTACTGATATTTACACAAAGTTACTTTAAAGAGCCATTGATATCCCAGCAACAGTCTGGGGTTTTCACATTCTGATGTTTTCATGCCTCCATGCCTGTAACTAATATCTGTATATGTAAATGTAAATGTAAATACATATATCCAGATGTATGCAGGTAACCAAGAATATGCAGTTAACACCATCAAAATAAAAACATATTTGTCGTAATACATAGCAAACATAAATGCAGTTTCACATATTCCACATCAGCCAGCCACAAGGCAGCTTCACTAAAAAGCCACATAACCGCTCAGCCTGGTGTTAAATCTGACTTAAGGAGAAGCAGTCCATACAAACCACAGTCCAGCCTTAAGCTTCCACAGCCACATAGCTTGCAACGCAAAACTTGCCTAACGCCAGAAGGCACAGGCATGTATATCTGCAGGATACTATGTAAATGTGTTTATAAGTAGTATGTAAAGCCATAGATTCAGAAGAATGATCCTAGCATGACTCATGCAAAACATTTTCTAGACCAAACACTGCAGTGTAAAAGGCAGCAGGAAAGCCAGGAATCATTCAGAGTCATCTGCTACTTTAAAGCTGTGACCTATATCTAGTAGCTACAGAAAAGACATTAGAAGACACAGTTTTACAGCAACAGGAGATTATTAGGCATAGTGGAGAAAAAATTGCTTGATGCAATTACAACTTCAAAGCAGAAATTAACTCTCCCATCTGCACTGTGGATCTCTATTGTATGTTTTGAACTTGTTCCACTATGAATCTCCTCCCAGTGCTGTCACATGCCATCTATCCAAGAGTGCTATGTGCAGCTCACATGGGAGCTACAGATGGGTCAGAAGAAAAATTTGCCCTAATGTGAAAAAGTAAGGAAAAAATAAACTTGTACTTGAGAAAAGCTAATGCAAATCTTAATAACTAAGGGGATGCCTTTGATATCATTCAACTATCCAATTTTGCTGTATACTATCATTTCTCCCTTTCATTACACTAGACAGATTTATATGTAAGGTACCTTTTTAGGATGCTAGAAAAGATGTCCTTTTGTCTGACATGAACTTTGTCCTGGGAGCCACCATTTTCTTTTCTCCAGGTAACAGACTGTATTAAGTAGTTGCACCAAAGATTAGAAAGCCTGTTCATGAAATATTTGTAAAAATGTATCTGTCTTATGACAACAATAATCTTTTAAATACATGATTGTAAAACAAGCTATGCCCTCTTACTTGCTCAGGGCAGATTTTCTTATGGAATAACATGTGAATTCAATACAACAACAAATTCCCCCAGCCAGACACTTTCCTGAGGGACTGGGGGGAAAAAGAATAATATATATACATACACACACACACTGCTGCACTTCTGAAAGCTGATATGGCAAGCAAAGCAGAACAAAAATCATCTGTCAGTTCCACACAGCATAGCCCAGATCCCATATGCCACTCTTTCTCCAGAAGAGGATTTCTGTTTTAATATGCTGAGTTCACATCATCTGTTCCAGGATCAGTGGGCAAAACAAAACAAAAAAATCCATCTATATAATAGGAAAGAGTTAACTGATCCATGCACACAGTCCCAGAAATTACCTTTGTGCAGGGAAATTGTGTGGACACCAGGGGAAACCAGGTTTTCTTAGGCTACTAAGCAATGGTAACTGCTACTGCAGCAGCTGCTGCATCCTCTGGCCAAACTTCTGCTTGCTACAGCCCTCCAGAGCCATTGTCTGACCAGTGGATCTGCACAGCCACAGACCCAGCAGCTCTCAACCATTTCTAATTCTTTCCCAAATTATCTCATCCTGCTTTGGCAAGAGGGTTTATTCAGTCATATAGCACAGGTCCCTGCTTACGCAGTGTGCTTTCTGTTCCCATGGAAGCAGTGAAACCACAGCCATTGACTCTGTTCAGCACTTACCAAAACCTGGGAATAAAGGCAGATTTTGCTACAAAGGAGAGAGAGCACCTGGATAAGGAGATGATGACCTGCAGTCACGTTTTATACAGTGCAACTTTGCCAACACACTAGACTATGCTGGAAAATAATTTCAAATTATGTTTCTAATAACTGTGCCAGCTACTGTCTGCCTGACAAGTGCAAAAAAAAGGGGCTTTTTTTGCTAAACTAAAGAAGCTCCACTGACAATACTTCTTTAGCAGGGGCAAGGTTTTGTGTCAAACTGAGCTCTTAAAAATCAGCTTGGAATCACCAGGACCACCCACTGGATGGCTATGTTTTCTTTTTGTTGAAGGCAGAATGCATCTCATTTCTTAAATCTTATTCCAGATGAGTCAGAAGAGGCCTATACTCCAGATCTATGAACTTTATTTTTTAGTCCCCCAAGTTCTTTAAATTTTTCCATGAACTCCATTGTTTTTGCTGAAGTAAAGCATAAACAAACAGTTCTATGCTTTATGCTGACACATTCCTATGACACTTCCCTGTTACAGAGATTGCTTCAAGGCAGGCAAAAAAAGCTGCCAGCATTAGTGCAGGTCTTGTACACATGACCATCCTGCACATAGATAATAGGCATTTTTAAGTGAGGCATCACCACACTTCCCTGTAAGACTATCTTGATTGAAATGGACAGGAGGTGTTTTCCGAATTTTTTACCACCAATGCATTTTCCTTCGTGAGATCATATAGATGATAATCATTGTGGCGAGTTGACCTTGGCTGGATGCCAGGTGTCCACCAAAGTTGCTCCATCACTCCCTTCCTCAGCTGGACAGGGGAGAGAAAATATAAGAAAAGGCTCCCGGGTCAAGATAAGGACAGGGAGTTCACTCCACCAATTACTGTCATGGGCAAAATAGACCACTCAACTTGGGGAAATCAGTTTAATTTGTTACCAATCAAATAGAGTAGGACAATGAGAAATAAAACCAAATTTTCAACTAACTTCCCACCACCACTCTCTCCTTCCTAGGCTTAACTTTACTCCCAAACACTCTACTTCCTCCCCCAAGGGCACAGAGGGACAGAGATTGTGGATTGCAGTCAGTTCATCACACATTGCTGCCTCTCTTTCCTCCTCAGAGGAGTAGGACTCACACTCTGCCCCTGCTCACACTGCTCCAGTATGGGGTCCCACACATGGAAGAAAGTCCTCCATGAAATTCTCCAATGTGAGTCTTTCTCACAGGCTACAGTTCTTCACAAACTGCTCCAGCATGGGTCCCTTCCACAGGGTTCAATCCTTCAGAAACAGACTGCCCCTGCATGAGTCCCCTACAAGGCCGCAAGCCCTGCCAGAAAACCTGCTCCAGCTTGGTCTCCTCTTTCCATAGGTCTACTGGTACTGTCAGGACCCTGCTCCAGTGTGGGCTTCCCACAAGGTCACAGCCTCCTTTGGGCATCTGTCTGCTTCAGTGTGGGGTCCTACACAAGCTGAAGGTGGATACCTGCTCTACTGTTAACCTCCACAGGCTGCAGGGGCACAGCGGGCCTCACCATGTTCTTCACCACGGGCTGCAGGGGAATCTCTGCTCCAGCACCTGGAGCACCTCCTCACCCTCCTGCTTCACTGACCTTGGTGTCTGCAGAGTTGCTTCTCTCACATATTCGCGCTCCTCTATCTGGCTGAAGTTGCCAGGTGTCCCCCCTCAAATATCTTATCACAGAGGCACTACCACCCTCATTGATGGGCTCGGCTTTGGCCAGCAGCGGGTCCATCTTAGAGCCGTCTGGCATTGACTCTATGGGACACAGGGGAAGCTTCTAGCAGCTTCTCATAGAAGCCACCCCTGTAGCCCCCCCCCCCCCCCAAAAAAAAAAAACCTTGCCATGCAAACCCAATACACACCTTTACACAAAATCCGTTTCACACTGGTATATCAACATTAGGGATATTTAATAGGGCTATAAATGTATGCTATACCCATTTGAAGGCTGCTTATACTTCTAGAGCAATCCAATGAGATTTTATGTAAATGTAAAACAATCCCATAATTTCTAATAACTAACTGTCAAAAGAGGTGAATACAACAGCACTGGGGGGGGGACTTATGTGTTACCAGGTGTTAATATATATATATATGAATCCTTTAGTCCAAAAGCCATATCATTACACTCAGGAGGGGATTTTTCTCTTTTTCCATCAATATTCACGTGCTTGAAAGAGGACACACAGGAACCTTAAGAGAACCTTGAGAAGAAGAGAAGAAATATTCTTACTCCATTATGTTAGTTCAGGACATAAGGGCCAAATGACTGCAACCCTCTCTGGACACTGCAAGATGAAGAGAGATACAGAGCCTCGACACAGAGTCTGCCAGGTGCTACCCTCTGAGTCTCAGGCAGGGTAAGCTGGAAGCTAGGAGCACATCACTGGCAGCACAGCAAGGGTAAAATGATGAAGTGACACCTTCACTGTACCTTGGTTACCTACTCCTGAGAAAGTGCTTGCTATAGTTGAGTCTCAACAGAGAACAAATGAAAGTCCAGAGAGAAGGTTGGGAAATGCAGCCCAGCCATGTCCCGACTTGCCCATCAGTATCACCTTTAGACTAATGCAAGGCAGACCTACCACACCCTGGGACCCAGCCACTGATGATCCTTTTCCTCCTCAATTTGATTAGATAAAGGGCAGGAGTTCTGGTCAAGGTCTGTCACTGGCAAAAAAGTAATTGCTTCACTCCCAGAAATACTCGTGGCCACCTCTGCTGCCTGGAGCCCCCCAACCTCCCTTTTACAGGGGTACTAATGAGTTCCCCATTCCCCTGAGTGAGCAGAAACCCTGGAAATCTTTCTTAACAGGGTTAGGTGAAGACTATGTGTTGGTGTGGCAACACTTGCAACCTGTGGCAGCTCTGGAAAGTCTTTTTCAATAATTTGGAGTCAGACTACTGATTTGCCTTCCACAGAGTATGATTTTGCTTTTACCCTCTTATGAAACTTCTTTCCCTGCCTGCTCAGTGCAGAGCACAGAGTGGCACGTCCTCTACGAGTAAATGAAAGGAGAACAGCTAGTCAACAAAAGGGGCTGATGAGAATCTTCACCTTCATTGCCATAGGACCCTGGCTACAGCAGCCAAATTACTAGCGACCATCTGAACAAGAACAGCACATTATTTCCCATTTTCCTCCCCAAAAGGAGGGACAGAAAATAAACAATGACTCTTTGAGTCACACTCTGCTCCTTGAACATTAAAGCTAAACACCGCAATGCAAGAATAATCTTACAGGCACAGGACAACCTTTGCAGACATCATTAATGTGCTACAAAAGAATGAAAATACTATCCCATACAGAGAACTTCTGCAGGACTTATCCAGGGTACCTGTCATTGACATCAACAGGAGCTTGCCTGAGAAAAGGCTGCTAACTGATCCATAAATAGAATCTCAAAGTAACACATTTCACCATGGAAACAACTGTTCAGGTTAATTCTGTTCCCTTTAAGATTGTAGCAGGACCTGCACCAGATACCTCACAAACTGGAGAAATCATGCCTTATTATTGCACACGGGGTTGAAAAGCTCAGTTTTGCTCAGTCCCAGCCACACGCCCTCTGACTAGTGTGGAGGCTGGGGTGAGCTGTCCTTAGCAATTTCATCTCCAAAAGAGTACACCTGCAAGAAAACATGGGCCATACAGGAATGCTGCTCCCTAGGGCCATTCTACTTCCCTGTTTCGGAGAACGATTTCCCAGAAACACGACAAAAGCCCCCAGCTCCCCATGGCGCATCTTGTACGCCCTCGCGCCTGCAGGGACCCTGTTCAGGTGGCTCGGGCCCGTAGGGGTACATCCTCAGCCGGCTTGCAGCAGCCACGGCTTCCCTCGGGCAGAGCGCGCCGCCCCGGGGCTCCCCCTCGTCCCCGGTTGCACCGACCGTCCGCGAAGCCCCGGCGCGAAGGAGTTAAGGCGGCCGGGACCCCCGCCGCCCGCACCGCCGGGGCCGGGCGCCTTCCCCCCGCCGCCGAGCGGCTCCTGACGTCAGCCGCGCACGGCGCAGGGACGCGCTAGCGGGCGGCGCGGGGCTCGGCGCGGCGGCGGAGGAGAGCCGCGGCGGGCGGCTGCGACGGCCGGGGGAGCGCGGGGCCGCCGCCCGCAGCCCCCGCCAGCATGTCCGCCAAGGAGCGGCAGAAGGGCAAAGTGACCAAGGACAGCGTCACCCTCCTGCCCTGCTTCTACTTCGTGGAGGTGAGTGGCCGCCCCGGCGAGCGGGGCCCTGGGGAGCGGGCGCGGGGGCGGCGGGGCGGGCGCGGGGAGCGGCGCCCCTCGGAGCCTTGCTGCGGGGAGCGCCGCCGTCCCCGCGCAGGGGGAGCTCGCCTCGGCGCTGGTGCCGCACTGCCTGATGCAGAATCCCTACGTGATGCTCTCTGCCTCACCGCAGTCGGCATCGAAGCCCCCGTAAGGCGCAGGCACAAGTTAACCTCTTTGCAGTCTTTGCAAGCGGGAATTATTTCTAAGAATCGCTCAGAAAATGAAAGGGTTGCTCAACTAAATCCTGCGGTGTGCACAGGAACCTCTCGGGAGGAAGACATGTTTCAAGGAGGGCTGGCTTCTAGGCAAACGGCGCTCGCACTGCTTTGGTGGAATAAAAATCACCTTTGTAAGGAAATGCTTAGGAAAATATAAATGTTCTCAGAATGATAGTCAGTGATATGTTTTTACTGACTCCTGGATTATGTGCTTCTTCTAAGAGAGCTAAAAATGTCCATTTTGAAAATGGAATTGTGTTCTCTGGACATCTTAAAGAGCAAAACCTGCTATGGCTGCTGAGCTGGTAGCAGGTGGAGTTGCAGAGGCTCTAGCTGCTTGGTGTGTCACTTGGAGGCATTTAACCCCCCTGGAAAGTACAGTCGCTTACGTACCTCTATGAGAGCATGAGTAGGCACAGCTTAAGCTTAAGGAAATGGGTGTGATGTGACTTGGTTTAATGGCACAGCAGTAAGAGGGAGGTAAAAATGTTTTACGGATTGAACAAAGTGTTTCAGGTGACCCCACTCACAGGGGAAGTGACAGGCGTTTTGAGGCACCATGTAACTTACCCCAGAGAGAGACTGAAAATAACATGAAGAACTTAATGGTAAAATATGGTGTGAGTTAATTATAACCGGTATGCTAAATAAAAGCATAAAAATACATACAATACTCAATGTATAAAGTATTAAAATATAAACATTTTGTAAAACAGAAACCAAAAATTATTTTCTTTCAGGTGCACTTGAAGGGCTGTGGAGGTTCTCTAGGAGGTAGAAGGAGTTGGGCTGAGAAGGGATTTTAGGTAACGGTGGAGTGGGTCTGTCCCCTGCACTCCCTAAGCACCTGGACATGGTCAGGAGCTAACCCAAAGCAAACTGCACCAACTGGAAAGCTTTGCAGAGGCTGGTTATATGGAAGCATCAGACACATCCTATCAATGTATTCAGGCCTGCTCAAGAAAAGCCCTTTGATGGAAGGCACTGGCTGAGCCATATATCTTACATTAGCTTTGCCCATGAGGGAGAGGTCAAGCTTGGAGAAGCCCTTAAACAACGGTAGAGGCTTCCTCACTTTCTGTTCTATCTTTGTTGCTTTGGGAATCCAAACAGGAAGGGAGATTGCTGGACCTCAGCTTGGGCATAACTAATGCAGGGGACAAGGTGGAGATCCTGCAAGACACAAGAGCTGTGCTGTTTGGTAGGCCATGCTTTGGCCTGCAGCAAGATGGGATGAAGTAATGTGTGCCTGCTACTCAAAAAAGTGGCCTTCTATAATATTAATTGCATACTTGTAGCTCCCCTAGAAGCCCCCTGTAGCTGTTCCAAGGAATAAGGCAAAGGGTTCTGAGAGCAGTGAAGAACTTAGACTGAGCTCTGTGTACAGTTGCCACCTGAAGCAGGCGAGTTCTCCACTCTGTTGTGGACTCTTACAACCTTCAGCAAGTCATTTACAGCTAGATCTAAAAAGGGGTGAGATCTTTTCAGCACCCAGCTGTGCTGAGAGGATGTAAGAGTCCCTGTTTAACAGAATGGTCTCCAAATGAGCTTTCAGGCCTTCTATGTTATTCAGTCACAGGAGCAGAGTCTTGAGCCTGTGCAAGCCCTTTTACCCCAGGAGTGGGTTCCAATTATGGAACTGCATACTTACAGTCCCTCTTGAACTGATGATCATGTAGGTATTCAGTACAAGTAAAAGCAATATCAAAGAGAAAAAACTGACTGCAATACACCTGAGCCTAAACATTGATTAGGAAGCTCTTCACCGATTTATCAGCCATCTTCCATTACACAGAAGGAGGATTTGAAACCATTTCCCACATTTTAGTTGAGTATACAAATCACTTGAGTGAAGGGGTGACAACAATTCATATGATATTTAGAAAGAAACATTTAGCTTGTGTTACTTGTGTACACCCACCCTGCTTTTACCCACACTAATTCTAATCAGACTAATGAGAATGCCTTTCTAGAGCTTTGTATCACAGGCAGATGCCAGCACTTCAACAGCATGAGAAAAAGAACATGATGGCTTAGATTCTTCTGTTCTGATTGGCTGAAGGAGAACCAAAGATTGAGCTGTACCTCATAAAGTGGGATTTAATCAAAAGTAATTTAATTGCAATGAGAAGTTCACAAGTGTGAGGTAGAGAAGTCATCCATTATTGTTGACTGGCATTACTACATAATATGGATTTCCTTTGTAAGCAGGAGGTAAGCTCCTAATGTGATCCAATAGCCAACTACTTAAAAACAAAACTCACTCAATTTAATTAAGGCTCTCTGAATTTTAAAGCTTTTACTTTTGTGAATGGTAGTTGAATGGATGATGGGAAACAGGCTTTCAACCTCTCCCATCTGAATGCTGTCAATTTTTTAATGTATGTTTTTAGTTCTGCCACGCATTTGCTTTAATTTTCTCGGTCCCATTCATAGCAGACAGTCCCTCCCCACCCTGAATTGCAACAAAAAAAGCATGGCATGTTGAGTTTGTACCTTCAAACAAAAAAATTAGGGTTTGCTGTCATCCGCTTTGTATCACGACCTAGGTGGTCTAGGCCAAAGGGAAAGCAGATTGTTTAGAAAATACATTAGAAAAAAAGTGCTGTTTTTTCTCTCAAACACTAGACAAAAGGAAAGACATGGGAAAAAAAGTTGTTGGGTCAAGGAGGAAGTCAAAATTCCAAAGCAGTAGGAAAGGGATTTGTTTGTGTTATACAAATGAAATACATTACAGATATTTTTTCACTCTAACTGTATAATAACTAATAAAATTCAGGCAGAAGAACAAGTAAAGACAGATTCTCTGCTTCAGAAGGACTTTATCTTTAGAAATAGTAGCAAAAAAATACAATTCTGACACTGAGGGTTTTCTGCTATTAAGACCCTTAAGAATGTGTTACGAATGAGACCAACTCCTGCAAACAAATGTGTTTGGTGGCAGCAACTTTCAGGATTGGGTAAAATATGAGTATGTAGAATGTATGCAGGCCAACTGATGGTTATTTCAAAGGAAATACTCTGGGCCTGATTTTGGTTTCAGTCTAATTTAAATTTTCTGACAATATCCCTTGTACAGTCAATTTTTTTTTTCCTTATATTGCCTTCTAGACTCTTGTGTGTGATGCATGCATACGGATACAGGTAGATTCTTTTTTCTACATTTTCCTGAGCACAGTCAGGAATTAATCACACTGGAATTGTTTGGAAGCATTTCTTTGAGTACTGGAAGACCACTTATTTTTCTTATTTCCCCAAGGAGCTGGAATTCTCACCAGCAGAAAGCACAAAGATCTGTTATCATTGTAGGACTCCAGGCTGCAAAACACAGGAGGTCATCAGCTTCCACTGAAACAAGTGCATGCAGAGAACGTTCACTGTGTTTCAGCACCAGATGCTTTGTTTCCTTTTGTTTCTAACATACACCTACATAGCTAGGTTTGAACTGTCAAATGTTTGTACACATCATTTGGTAGCTCAGTGCCACTTTTCTGTCACATCTGGAATTTTTTTCAGCTATTCAGTCATGCATGACCCACCACATTTAAGTTATACACTTTGTGACCTGCTAGTCATGTATAGTTGTGACTGCAAGAGACATGAAAAGCCAAGGGAGTGTAGCAATTATGAGTAAGAGTAGCCGGAGAGTAGGCTATGGGGTTAAATCTTTCTTCCTAAGAACAGGATGTTTGGATCTAGTGTAAGAGTTAAACTATACTTCTGTGTCTTGGAGGCACAGTGTAGTCACAATTCTCTCTAGACAGGTTTTCTGTTATGCTTATATTAGCCTTGGGGAAGGGGGGGGGGGACAGGCCCAGCAAAAAAAACCCCTGCTGTAGAAGATTAAATTATCCCCATACTGTGGAAGTAGTATAATACTTTCCAGATACATTGCTTTTTCTCTCAAAAGAGTCAACCATGTGTGAGGGGAGGGGAAGAAGGAGAAATACACAACAGTCTGCTCATTGAGCTGACCTTGTCATGTGGCTGACTCACAGGGGACAGATGTCAGATTTGTTTATAACGGTGCATTAGAGACTGGCATCCCCAAAATATTAAGGAGCTGAGGCCCGAGGAGGCTGCTACGTATTCAAAGCAGCTGTATAATTCATTGCCCAAGTAATCAAAATTACATCCTCCACATCACTTCTGTGCTTATAGAAGAACCATACTACTGGCTTTTAGCAAAAGATGACCAGAAAAAGGGAGTGAAAAGGAAAGTGTCAGGCCTGTGCCAAGGCTGTCCTGGGAGAAAAAATGCAAATGCCACATGTTGGATCTCCCTCTGTGTTTGGCTACTTGCTTGGCAAGTGTAGAGTTTGAGTAGTTCATAGTGAAAGGGCCTGCTCCCTTTTCAGTCCTGCACTATCCTCCTGACCTAATACCCCAGTAGTAAAAAGAGGCCTGAACTTGTTGGAAATTAGAGGAGATTCATTTTTCCAGATGATTAGCTCTTCCAAAAATGTATACCCCTCTCTCTGATTCTATAATTATTAAAAATCTGTTACTCAGCAGCCAAAATTAATAAAGAATAGCCTATTGTGGAATCTTAAGTACACAGAAGCTGAGCTATTAAAAACGTTGCATCTTGACTGATGATCATGTCACTGAAAAGTTCAGTTTGTAGGAAGGGAGTTCAGAAGTGGCAAAACAGCACAGGAGTAAGCCTCTGGAGAGGGGTTGGCACCCACTGAATAGGTTTTTTTTAAATGTATGGAAATCAGTGTGTTTTAGAGAGTAGAATAAATAGTAGTATTGCAGAGGGATTGGCAGCTTTGTCCCCAAGAGATGGAATTTCTGAGGAAACTTCCAGCTTAAGTTTGGTAACACTCTGACCCAAAAACAACCACCTTTTTTTGAAGTGTTGCAGTTCTTGATTTACCATAACTTTGCAGCAGTAGCATCAAAGAAGTTTCATTATTAACAGTACATGCAATATGCTAAATCTCATTGTCTGTAGTTATTCACTGATTATAACTAATAATCTATTTAATTAATCAATAATCATAATTAACATAACCATCAATTAGGTTTGAAGTCACACTGAAAAGAAATGCATTAATGGTATTTTTTGCATTGTAAAATTTCTAGGATTTGCTTTCTATTTAAACACTTAATTAAACAAATATTTTTAAAGTATTTTTAGATTTTTCCTGCCTGGGAATATTTTTGTTCATCATTTTGTTTATTAAAAAAAAAAAAAAAAGAAGCACTTTTAGGATGATCACGCATTCAGCATGACTGAGATTTCTGAAATAGGCATTTTATCACTGATGTATCAGCTCTATTTTTGGTCTTACACATACTGAGAGGCTTTCTATTAAGATTTGGCAAAAGATCAAGGGGTCTGAGAAGTTGCATGAAAATATTTATTGTATTTCTAATGCCGGACTCTAACTGGCATTCACTGAACAATTAAATGCTAAAATCAATGCTGGAATTAGGGATAACTTGATTTTCCAAAATTGTAATGATAATAGATTTCAATCACATCTGGCATTTGAAATCAAACTGAGTTGAAATTAAACCCAACAGCGTTATATCTGGAAGAAAGACCATCATATCATGTCTCTGCAATTAGTTTCCACAAAACTTGGACAATGATGAGGTAAAAATCCTTTAGAGAATAGACCAGTTCCTTAGGGCCACATGAAACGTATCCAAAAAAGGGACAAGCAGCAGCAGAAACTCAAGTTCAGAGAGAAAAGCAAAAAGCCTTTATACAGTTGCAAATCTTAGACTTCTGAAAAGCCTGAATGCCTTCTCTTATAAGCCTGAGGCATTTACAAATTAAGTTTAGAACATAAAAAAAAAATCTACAAACCTGACTTTTAGGTCATGCAAGTCCCCTACTCTATAGCCATCCTGTGCTTAGTCTCTCAAAAGTCCTCATGACAGCCTAGTTCGCAATGCATTTGAGCTTGTGCTTGGTCTTAATCCCAGTCCTGCATAGCAGTCTCATTGAGGGTGAAGGTACAGCACTGGTGTAGCTAAGCAGGAGCCATGGTTTCTCAAAACCAACAGAAAATGGCAGAATTTGAGCAGATACTATTTCTTCTTCCTGACCTGTTTCTGGAAGGTATTCAATCATAGCAATTTCCTGCCAGGATAAGAGAGACCTATCCTCCTTCCGTTCTCTCCTGTCTTTCGTGAATCTCACAGCAAAGTACAACAGGACAACAGCCAGGGTGGTTGAAAGCTGCAATTGCTGTTAGTAGTTGGCTAAGAATAGGAATACCTTGTCTCCTCCAACCCACCACAGTCCTCTTTTTTGTCTCATCCATCTGTTGTGCCTTGTCATTTAGACCATGAATTCTTTGGCACAAGGGCTGACATTTATGATACATTTTAATAGAAACTTCCACAATGCCTTGCAGTATGAACACATAATTATTAAATAGACCATCCTTCTCCCAAGTACGTGGCTGGTATGTTTTCAATGAGGAGGAACCAGTGGCATTCACTAGGTATCTCTTTGAGGCAATCTGTTTATTTACCTGTTTGCTTACAAAGATTTCTTTGTCATTCTGATTCCCAGAAAACAATAGAAACACCAGCAAGCAGCTCCCATGCTCAGGAACTTCTTTCTTGCTGTGGCAGGGTTGCAGAACAACCTAAGGATCTAAGAATTTCCTGGCCATCCAAGTGTAAAAATTATTTACAAAATATAAAAGATTCCAATAGTGCATCAGGTATTCCTTAACTCTTTTTGGCAGGTGGGCTAGTCATATTGTCTTTATTCTGCATCTGGCTAATCAAGTCTTGACTTTCTCTGAATGCTACATACATACTGCCCCTCTCTTTTCTGCCTATCTTTTATTACAGGCAGGTAAAAATAATCAATTCCACAGCCTTTGTATTTGCATCCAGTCTCAAGGAAAGTCACTCAAATTATTCTGGCCAGCACACTGAGCAGTAACTTCAGCAGTCAACTACAATTACAAGAGAGGCTTTTCATTTTTCTACCTGCTTAGCCTGACTGAAAGACAGCCCAGGCTAATAATTTTTGTAACCCATGTTCAAAGAACGTCTGCTGGTAGCCACCAACACAGCCCAATAGAACACCACCACAGCACCTGGATAGGAGTTCACAATAAGAGATAATGCCAGTAGTGCATTTTAGCAAAGCAAAGAGAAGTCACGTGACTGCAACCTGCAATACAGGGTCAGGCATTTGAGTATGTGACAGTCCATGGTTGCACTCTCAGAAAGCCCATGTATTTTAAGGTATTATTCTACTGAAGTTAAATACAGACTCTGCTTAACTAAGTGCTGGCAAATATAAGAGTTAGATACCAGTGTACAGTCTTAAAGAAAGTGAATGTATAGAAGCTACTGATTCCCAGAGAGTTGGATTATGTATGCATCCAGCTGCATATTCTTTCAAGGTAAGAGAAACTGTGGGAGAGGGTGTGCTTACTTGTTGCCTTTCTTTCGGTTTGAGCCTCACTGTCTCCATGGTGTCATTTAAGAAACTATCCACATCTGATTGCCGCTGACTTGCCTGTAATGCTTGCAGAGAGCATGTGGTTTTAGTGAAGCGCTGATTGTTTGGAAATTCTCCAAGGAGGGGAAGCACCTTGAATTAGAAACTTAGCACTCTGCAGACACCCTGTGGAACAGTA
Organism: Falco rusticolus; assembly: GCF_015220075.1. NCBI lineage: Eukaryota > Metazoa > Chordata > Aves > Falconiformes > Falconidae > Falco > Falco rusticolus. The sequence continues at coordinate 21,242,214 of NC_051197.1, forward strand.
AAGTTAAAAGTCCTGCACTTTAATTCAAGAGCAAGTAGTTCAGTTTTTCCTTCAGAGCAACAGGCTTTGTGCCTTGTGGAAGGCCAGCAACAAAAGTCAGTGCCCCAGGTGCTGAGCCATCCAAAGGACAACCTTATGCTATTCAGGGTTCCACCCACTCCAATAGATTTTCCTGCTAAGGCTTAGCTTTCCACTGCATTTACGTTTGCAAGACCTCTGCTGTCATACCAGACCTGTATCCTGCATTATAGAGGGTGCAGTATGGAGGAGTTCCAGGTGCAGGATAAGAGATGGGGCATATACTGGTACTGGAGACCTCAAGGCTATAAACAACTCGCCCAATGGTCAGATAAAGAAATGCAGAACTGCAGCTGGCAAAAGTGATTTTAGGGGTAACAAAAAGTACAAAGAACAAGCATACAACATATGTAAACCAAGCCACATATAGTAAATTGGGGTGTAATGTGAAAAAACAGACCAAAAGAGAAAGAGCAAGGTTTAAAAGTACATTAGCAAACGTAAGAATGAACCCAAGTGGTTCCTAGAGTAAAGAAGAATCACCATCAAAGTCATACTGCTCCTGAAAAAGGGTTTGGAATGCACTACACTAGTCATAAATAGCTCATTTTATACAGAATAACTACTTGTTACTCCTAGGTATTTATCCAAAAATCATGCAGAATTGTACCATACAACAGAAGTGAAAATAAAACAAGTCAGGCATAGCCTAACTTCTAAGGTCATTAGAAAAACTGCTGTTACAATTAAACCAAATAAAACCAAAGCCCTAGACAGGTCAAGACATGTACAGACAATGTTTGACAAGCCCCAATCCTAAGTCCTTGTAAATTCAATACAAAATCTATGGCTTGTTAGTAGCAATGACGATACTGTATTCAGTGGGCTATAGCTATCTACATGTTCCTCTTTTCATTCATTTAAAGCCATGGGAAACTACTCTTAGGGAAGTTTTAACAGAAGCGTTTCCATTTGCCTGGGTGCACCTCAGCAAGTCTGGGCCTCGTGGTTAAGGAGTAGCCAACTTCTGGGCCTTGGGCAGGACCAACATGGCTTCCACGTGTAGGCTATATCATATGACCAATAACAAATTGTGCTGGCACTGTGGGTCCTGGATGATCCTAATCCTCACAAGTAACTGAGGAGCACCCCAGAATAACCCCAGGGGCAATCATGGCATGTCCCACAGAAGAATGATGGGCAGCCTGAAGAACTGTTACCTCCTGCTTCTGAACTCCTCTTATAGCCATCTCTTCTTTCAGTTCTCTGCAATGTGATATATGTCTTGTGGCTCTTGGCCAGAAGGAAAATTTGTTACATATCCCATCAGTGCAGAGAAGTTATTGTGCTACTGAATGCTCTTTTGCTTTGTCCTGAGTTATGTAACATACAAGAGTTTTTCACCTTTTATTTTTCTCCTTAGAAGATCTCTGGGTATTTACATCCTTGTTGAGCTCTTGGGAATAGAGATCATCTTTTCTCATGCTTGGACAATTCCTAGCTCAATAGAGCAAAATCTTTCTAAATATTAATAGCATTAATTATTGTTAATAGCAAACTCCTATGGCTTAATAAAGGCTTTTAACCTACAGTTTAAGGAAATAACAGGAGGGAAAAAATATTTTTTTTAAAAAATAAATAAACTCTGAATGAAAATTTCTCTGCAGCTATGCTGATCATGGTTCTGACTTTAAGACTCTAAGCCAAATTTACAGTCTAAATTTCAAACTAAACAGGGATTGTTCTCCTTTAGCCAACCACGGAAGTAAGAGTATAAAGACTTATTAGTCAAGATATGTGAACAGAGTTTGGAGGTTTTATTATTCTAATTAGGAACAGGAAAATTCCTATTCCATTTGGTAATTAAAACAATACACATTCTACCATCTAATTATATTTGACATTTTCAAGGTGTTGGGAGCTGAAGTCTATAATTGCAGAACTACTGCTGCCTTAAGCAGAACGCTCCATAAATATTCATATATTAAATAGCCAGTTATACTGTTTAGAAGACGTTTGCTATTTTTTTTAGAAATGTTAGACTTTTAGAAGATGCATTTTATATTTGTATTTTTAAAAAGATAGGAAGAAAAATGTCCTGTGGGATCTGACATACTGTATATAGCAAATTGGCTATAAACCTATTCATTAGTATTGTAAGCAGTTAAGCTGGAGATTCATAGTCCTTTAGAATTATTTTTTTTCCTTAAGCAGAATGGGTAATTACAGTCAGAAATAATATGGGAGTCCTGTAGTGAAGTCATAAGGCAGTAAAATGCAATTCTTAAGATTCCTTGAGTTTGTAATTAACAATAAAATTATAGCTTACATACAGTAGTTTTTAAAAAAAAAGTTATCCACATACTTTAGTGTGTCACAATAAAATACTACTTCGTATATATCCTATTTTTAATAGTTCAATATTGCCATTTAAAACAGTTGCCTGCCTAGGTATACCATAATCAAATTAGAGGTGGACTTGCAGGTAACCCAGAGCCTGTTGTTCAGGGAGAGGCTTTCCTTTTCTTGACATTAGAGAAATAGAAAAATATACAATAAGGATGAAATTGTGAGTGCAAGGTGTTCGTGAGTGCCTGCTCTGTGTTACCATTCTAGGAAATGAACCTTTGGGGACATCTAAATAAAAGGACATAATTTCTGAAAAGAAGGGCAATAGGCAGTTTGCTCGTTTTGTCCATTTAGCTCATCTCATTGGAATAGGTTTGTATCCTGTTATAAGATGCTTTGCCCCATGGTAGGCTGGACCCTGGCTAAGTCATTGGGTTTGATTTTCAAATAGTTAATAATAAAAGACATTGCAGATGTTTCAATCAAGCAGAATTAAATGCTGTGTAGAAGTGAAGTTGCAACGCATGAGAGTTCAAACGCTGTGCAGTATTTCAGTGTCGTAGCAAGGGCAGCAGAGACTCAGTGCAAGCTTCCCGCACACCAGGTGAGCGCACACTGTGCCAGCCGTCTGGTTAGGAGGCCCCTTATCCCAAATAGCTCCACAGTCTCTGTGCTGGCAGGTGTGGAAAGAAGGGCACACAGTTCCACAACAATCTTAATTACTCCCAAAGTATGAAGACTTCAGGGAAGTCCTCTTTCATTCCTGCACATCTGTATAATGACTAGAATCAGTCTAGCCCATGCTGACTAATCACACATGATTTCATTATAGTCAATCAGAGACTGCATTCAGCAGGAAGTGAGAAGTAGTATTACCTATATAATGCATCCAGCTAAAGAACTGGGCTTCTTTCTGTGGTGGGCAGGAAGCAGGACTCAATTTTTTTTTACATTGTATATAATTATTCCATACATATTATATGTCAGATATATAATAGTTCTATTATATATTATGTATCCACATAACATGTATATATTACATCCTGTGTATATTATATGCTATACCTAATATGTATGTGTAATATAGTATGTGTGTGCAAATAGGCATACATGTTTGGATTTTATATATATACACACACACTACTTCCTGAAACAAACTTACTAGATGGCTGGTGTTATTTTTGTAATGCTCATAGCGCCAAGGGATGTCAGTACACATTCCCCCCCTTTCTACACAATTACAGCCTCTATACCATGTGATGTTACAATGCAATCAGCTTGAACAAAGATAACCAAACAGGCAAAATTCTTCTATTCCCTGACTTCTGCAGATTTTGCTTAGAACACTTTGAAGACACAACCCACCCTCTTCAGATCTGTCCTCCAGCATGTCAAAGATAAGCTGTTCTTTCCAAACAAAATCTAAGTTGTATTAAAGATGTCTCAGTGAAATTTAGCTAGAACTCTCCTTTAACCACCCAAAATTCCATTTTATGCACAAAAATGTCTGCATTTTAAAAGCTCAGTGTTTAAAAATCTGAAAATGGCCAGTTAAGGCAAGAAACCATTGTCCTTCTGCCATATATAGCAGGTTTTATTCATCATTTTTCCAATACACATATTTATCCAGTTTTACCTCTGCTCTGTTATTCCATTGTGGACTAGAATGAATGACATTGATTTTAACCAATTGTTTTTGTAAAAGTGTACTGAACATGGCAATAATATAATCTAAGTTTGCCCAAATTTGTATTAGGACAATCCCTATTTCTCATGAGGTGCTTGATGCAAAAGCAGAGGGTTTTTTTCTCAAGAGATGTGGTACAGCCTTATCAGATATTTATGATTTTATCCTCTAAGTGTATCTATTTAGTAGTTGCAAGCTTTTACTTTTCAGCTGCAGCTAACAGGAAAAATAATGTGATAGCCATCTTAAAAAGAAAAAACCAAAAGGAAACAGGCAGTTAACATAGGTACCTCCGAGGGAAGGAGTCATATATCCATTTCAGTGGAGGAGCAGGCTGTTGTTCTAATGTTGCCATGTTCAGTGAAGAATGTGTGAAACAACAAACAAGCAGTTTCTGAGCATTTACTAAGAAGATACAGAGAACAATCACATGCTGCTGGTCACCTCTGAATGCCCTGATGCCCACCGCAGGGGCAGGGCTGCCCTCTCTGTTCAATTATAAACCAATGGCTTCAAAATGCCTTTTTGCTATTTCTTCTTTTAAACAAATTCCTTCCACAGAGGCTTACGGGTTGAATCTGTGTTTTCAGGAGCTGGTGGCAAACTAGGGTGAATTTATCCCCAGAGGGGCCAACTTCACTCTTAATAAATTACTGGAAGTAATTGCAAAGGGTAAAATCATTAAATAGCTAAAGGATAAAAGAACTGTGAACTGTAGTCATCATGGTTCTAAACAGACTGAGTCTTGCCAAAGTTAATTGCTTTTTTGATAGAATTACAAAATGAATGTTCAAAGGCAGAGCACTGTATTATCACAGATTTAGATTCTAGGATACTGTTTTTCGTTAACTGTTACATTGAAACTAAATGCAAACTGGCTTTGATATAAACACTGTCATATACATAACAAAGAGCTAAAAAGTGTCATGATGAACAGCAGAACACTGAGGCCCCACATGGGAGACTGCAGTCTTAGTGCTTCCTTTAAAAAAAAAAAATAATTAAAGTTTTTCAGTTAATGATTCATAGATGAAAAGGCTAAATTATGTAGACTAAAGATTGGATTGAGTGTTTTGACTGGCTTGGTAGACAACAGGGTTATTTGATATCAACAGAATAGTATATCTCTAGAGAATTAATTATTTAAAAATGGTAAAATGGTTATGACAAGGAGCAGTGAGATGTAAATAGCAGTCATCACAGAGATTTATTAACGGGCTATGTTGCCTTTGCAAAAGTATTGCTATTCCATCTCCAATAGTAATTTGTTGCTTTCTTCTCTTCCAGTTGCCCATATTGGCATCTTCTGTTGTTAGCCTCTATTTTCTTGAACTTACTGATGTCTTCAAGCCAGTTCATTCTGGATTTAATTGCTATGACAAGAGTCTGAGTATGCCATACATTGAACCTACACAAGAGTCTGTTCCCTTCCTGATGTTGCTTAGTCTGGTTTTTGCTGGACCATCAATTACGGTAAGTTTGAGGTGCCACTGTCACTTATTAAAGATTTTGAACAGAGTTTCAGCTGGCATAAAGAAAATAGCTCCTTTCATTTCAGTTAGTCTGCAGAGTGTCATCCAGGCTAATTACCTTAGGATTTTAAATTCATTTTTTATTCTTCTACAACAGAAGGAAAAACACTCCTTAAAACATTCCCTGTAGAACTTCATCTACCTGCACATCCTGATTGCGGGCATTAATGTTAAGAAACAGCATCCTTAGTAGGGCGAGAATAGTTTGAATCATTCTGTTATGCTGTACAAATATTTGAACTTTTACAGACAGGACATCTCCATGCTCTGAGATACACCCAAAATTCAAGATTTTGTTGGAAACTGAAGCCTTTCATTTGCAGCCATGAATATATCACTTTGTTAGTGCTAGCTTTATTCAGTGAGAAGGTATATCAAATGTGTCAGTGAAATCAATTACACTTTCCCAAATAGCACTGGGACTCCTCTAAATTGCAAGTTAGTCATTAAAAGCAGGGAAAAGGAGGCTGGTTTAATCATTCATCCAAAAGGAGGAGATGATTTCAGTAGAACAGAAATGTCCTGTCAGAATATGAGTGGTTTGGTCACTATTTTACAGAAAAAAAAATATATTTGCATGATACAGTTGAGTATTGTCCTTTCTGGAATTGTTGTGTCAAATTCAAATGAAATCTAAACACTTTATATATATACTAGAGGGAATTCACTTTGCCTGTTTTCAGGCAGCTCAGATAGGAGCCTTATTCTCACACCACTTCTGTTTGGTAAATGAAGAGAGAAATTCACCTTGAGTGTGTGATTCCATGCACCTAAAAAGCTGAATCAACCTTCTGAAAGGGTCTGTTCTCTCCCCTGACAGCAATGACTGTGCATCTCGGTTAGGCACTGCTCTAAGTCTAGCTGCAAATGTACCTCAGCTGCCAGCTCCTCTGAATTCTCTTAAATTCAACCAGTTCATTCCTTTTATAATATACAGCCAGTTTACAATTTAAAATTCTATAAAATTTGATGCACATATAAAAATCAAGTGCTATTCTCACTTTGCTTTCCAGGATGTTTTTTGTTCATTTGTCTTTTTTTAAACTGAACTCTTCTTACTTTGTTTGATATTGGTTGCTTTAGAAACCATTTTCAAAGAATTTTCCACAACCATCAGGCTAAAAAGTGTACTTATTTAGGAACTGGAAGCTAAGACTTTCAGTGGTCCTCATGCAGACACTTGCAGCAAACACTAAATACTGTGATAAAAACGAAACTTGTTGGTATTGCAGTTTGGCTGGGTTTCTTAAGTTTAGACAGTGTTTCTGATAGCAACAAAGTGGACTTCCCTGAAACAATGATAGAAGGAATGTATACAGGCTCGCTTGGGCCACAATAGAGGGGCAAAAGCTGATTTTTACTTCAGAGAGTTTATGTCAAGCCTAGGTAGTATCAAACACCTTCATCTGAGATGAAAGATGTCCAATTCATTAGAGTGTTTTTTAAGAGTTTTGCTTACAGCTGAATTACTTGCAGCACAGCAGTACAGACAACTAACCAAAAGCATGCCACATGAGGAACTTACACCCCCATCTGAGCATGCCTATCAAAGAGAAGATGGATAAAGGAAATAAATCCTGAAGCTTCAAAGTACAACCACTTAAAAGCTGCAAGCCTTAGGAAGGTGTAGTTTGTTTGTATTAGTGTGAGCATGAATGTGATGCATGTATTAGCTGGAGAATGGGCTCTGATATGTGAAATACACAACCTTCTTTAATAAAAGGCATTGAAGATGGTGTAGAACATCAGCACTTTATTTTTCAATACCACTTCAGAATTAAAAAACTAGGGGGGGAGGGTGGTGGTGTCATTTTTTCCCCTTTTGTTTGAAAAAATAGGGCAATGAAGCTCAATGCGAAAATTGTGCCATTGTCATCTTTTAGATTTTAGCACTTATAATTGTTTTCATTAACATTTCAATGAATTACATAACTGTAAAATACAGAAAAGAAAGCATGAGCTATATGAGGAACTGAGGATGTCCAGTAACACAGCATATGCTAGCCTCTGTCTGCAGTACTTAACTGCAGTATGAGGCAGGTCATCAAGACTCAGTAAAATACAGGTGTGATTAAGCCACATATTAAATATTACCAAAGAGTCTAAATAAGAAAAAATATTTTAAAAAAGAGAGGGGGAAGAACCAAGCAAATTCTAGTCTCAATCCCTCCTTAAAGCTTTATATAAATATTAGAATAGGACTTTATTTTTCTATATTATTTTTGTTGATACACTCAGTGTTTCCCAAGACTGGAGAAAATATTATATCTATTCACTTTATAGTAAATTTTTTAACAAGTCTAGCATTTTAAAATTTATTTTCCCAAGTCATTATTACAGAAGGATGTGTGTGGATTTGGCTCTTTATGGTGGGTTTTTTCTTTGTTTTTTGCTTGTTATTAGTGAGAAGCAACTGCTTTTAACCAGGTCTGTTCTGTAGTTCTGAAGTGCTATAGAAAATTACCACCTGTATTATTGACATATGTCTTATTGCTTGTGTCATGTATGAAAATTTCTATATGTATTCATAAATCACACAGGACTTCAGTGTGGAACAACTGGCCTTGTTTGAAATTACCAACATGGACATTTTATGTCTGGAATATACTGGAATTGCAACGTGACTTCCATTTGCTTCAAAGAACTCTGATTCTCTGACATACATTCTCTCTAGTTAGTTATTAATTCAAAAATTTTAGGACCAGTTATTTAATCATATCAGTGTAGGTTTAAACCCTTATATGCCACTGACTGAAAACCTACTTAAAGGTAACCATGTGCTTTCTAACAGAGATCACCAGGAAATTAGAACACATTGATTTGGGAAATCAATTCGCAAGGAGAGAAATTCAATGCTGGCAGTCTTAGTCCTACTGCCTCCTCTACTGTGGGAGTTTGTTTCCTTGGAAATACCAGCCTCTGAATTTTCTTTGACATAGGCCTTGCTGTTTTGCAATTTTCTTATCTGTCACACAAGATAATCCAAAGCTTTGGTGTTTTTCCCTGTGCCAGACATTCCCTAGAGCTTGGCTAAAAACTGTTAGTTTCTCTGGTTTTTAAGTTTGCAATACTACTGATTTCTCTAGGAAGTTTCAGCTGTAAATTGATGAAATGGTGACAGATAATAGTGACCCTAGTTCTCATCTAATTAAAATTCCTTAAATAATCTTTATCACTGGCTTTTCCACGTAATGAGACAACCCTCACTACCTCATTTTTCTAGCAAAGAATGGAAACTTCAATTTATTAAACCTTCAGCTAAAAAGAGTTAGACTAAATTTGTCTATTTTATCTCCCTTCTCCTAGGGTGAGGGGTCTTAGTATGTACAAAGTTCACTGGTAATTAGAGCAGATTCAGCATAATTCAGATGCTTTAGCATCTCATTGCTTGCAAGCTTTATGCATTGCATGTATTAGTTTTCAGTGCATCTGTGGATAGACAAGGTGAACCTCCTGTTAGTGGTGAGAACTGCCTCACTAATTTCAATATTTCAACCCAACCCGCATTTTGAACTCTGTACAAGCCCAGTACAGAATTCCAAGTTGTTGCACTATTTAATAAGGATAACAATCAACCCTGAGACTGCAAATGCAGAAATAGATCTGGATTTTCCAGCAAGTAACTGCATTTTTCATTTATATTCTTCTCTTTATAAATTCTTGTCTATGGCTTCAGTCATAATCTATTTTGCTTGGTGTGTTCAGAGGGACCATAAGGACAGAACTTTTTCTACTGTGGAACTGGTTAAAACCCAAGCCAAATTAAACAAATACAGAAGAGCAGGCTGTCACATAATTAGAAGCTGCTGGAGGATTGCTAGGCTTGAGGCCAAGACTGAGTGCTAAAACCTCCTCAGGATCACAGTGGTTCTGGATTATTTTAGAGGCGATATTTTCTGATTATTACTTTTTTGTTGTAGAAGCACCACATTTCAGCTGTGGATCAAGACCTCAATTCCACTGAGCACTGTATACTGTATGCCACTTGCATTTATTTCAGTGCCACCTTCTAGCCTGCCCTCACTCAGGCTAAGTCGCATTACTTAATGTTACATATTGATACAAATCTTTCAAAGGCAAGTACATGTCAGTGGATGACATTGGTTGTGGTATAGTTATATTTCAGCCCTTTAAATTCAATCAGTGTCTTCTGAGTAACTGCTACATATAAATTAATGGCTCCTTTGTCATTGCAGATAATGATAGGAGAAGGAATTCTCTACTGTTGCCTGTCCAAAAGAAGAAATGGGATTGGAACAGAGGCCAATATTAATGCAGGAGGATGCAACTTCAATTCTTTCCTTAGAAGAGCGGTCAGATTTGTTGGTGGGTTTCAAATGTTAGTCACAAAGAGGAGCTTTGCATATACATTCAGTTTTCACCATGCAGGTTTCCTTTTCGAACAGCCTTTCAAAGCAGTGTGGGGCTGTCACTGGCATAGATCTTCTGCCAGACAATGCAAGAAGAAACTGTCAAATGGAGTGATAGAGCAGTGCCATCTCAGTAGTGCAACATCTACACTCCCGTGTTTTCTGAAAGAATAATTTGGTTTTCCTTCTCTGCCCACCTTGCTTCCTTTTAATGGTTTCAGTGTATGGTTTCCCCTGCCAGTCTTCAGTGCATCATAAGGATTCAACCCACCTGGCATGGTATTCAGCATGACAGTAAAAACTTGACAGAAACTCTCGGTAGATTTTACATTCTTTTTCTGTGATGTGTTTTATCTATCTTGAGAAAGGGCTAGAATCTGGCAACCTAATGATAGGAACGTGTTGCATTATTTTATTTTACTTTTGTTTAATTTTCATTTATGAAAACTGAACTTGAAAAGGCAACTGGACTTTGTTCCCATTGTTACAGTTAATTTCCTCTACCAGTGAAGGGCTAAAGGAAAGGTTTTCTCTTTTCCATTAGAGAGGGCAGCCTAGACAAAGAACTTGCAGGACAGCAGACTGAAAACCTGGTAGAAGGACTATACACTAGGTTTCTGTAGTCTGGCAAGAGGTAATGACAGGACAGGTTATAGAGTCCATGACCAGTAAAGCATCCTCTTAAGAGCAGCAGTGAGGAAGTGAACACAGTGAATGGTAGATTAATCCTCCAGCAAGGAGGATTGTGAAAATACTCCGTGCTTTCCACTTCTCCTGTATGGCATCCCATTCCATCACCAAAAATGACAAGATCAAAGACACATGAATTTGGTTCTTGATTCATACTCTGAACCTGCAGTTTCTTTCTATATTTTAATAATTTTAACATTCTTTCAATTTTAAGATGAAAAATAAATTTATTTTTAAGAATACAAGTGGATAATTACAAGTATTTTTTTTAGATTTAATTACAAGTAAATCTTTAGGGAAAAAGCAGTTGAAAATGCTCAGTAAAACACCTGCATTTACTTCAACTGCATTGTGAATTTGCCATTATTAACTAGACAGAAACACTGATCAATTATCAAAAAGACTTAAGTATTTGGACTCGTGGAAAGACTTGGTACTCAAGAAATACCAGAGGTGTGAAGGTAGCCCAACTTATTGCCAGCTGATGAGTCCCTGGTGGTAAAAAGAGAACAGGTCAGAGCAGTGGTCTCAGAGCAGCTGTCCATGTTACTAAAAGCCTGTATCCCAGTGGGCAAGTCCAAGGACTGGATGAGTACTGATGCTCTTCTAAAATAGCCAGCTGCCCTTCAGATAGTTCATAAAACTGCTTTCCAAACTGAAGCAGCTCCAGTGTAGTTCACTTTTATGAAAAGATGTTGCAGGACATCGAGACATCAAAATGAAATGTTAGGTATCAACAGGAAAAAACCAAGCATAAATAATAATTTTTTTTTTTACATTAAAGAATTCAACTTTGCAATAAGCAAATACATCTTATTCTGCAGTTAAATTATTTCAAGTCCAATGACACAAGCCGCCAGAATTCCACTGAAAGTATTTTGTCAGAATGGATTAATCTAATCTATGCATATAATAAAGTTAACGAGCTCTATTGATTTCTTTCCTAGGTGTTCATGTCTTTGGTCTTTGTTCTACTGCTCTTGTTACTGATATTATACAGCTCTCAACAGGATATCAGGCACCATATTTCCTAACTGTTTGCAAGCCTAACTATACATCCTTAAATGTATCATGCTCAGAGAACTCGTATGTTGTGGAAGATATCTGCTCAGGAGCCGACCTCAATATTATCAATGCTGGAAGGTTGGTGCTATCCTTCATTGTGTACATTTTTAAATACCCATTTTTTATTTTCTGTCCCAGTTTCAAGGTTTTTTCTAGTTGAAGTCTTCATTATTTTGTCAGGTTTTTATAGCAAAGGTAAGAATTTAAGTGTGTTTTTAGTGATGTACAATTTTTTATATAAAGATATTAGGCTAACAGTGGGCTTTGGAAGACTTTGTCAGATTCCAAAGCACAGTCATTAGTAGCTACTTATTTTCCCTCCTTCAAAGCAGACAATTTCCTGTACAATTATTATTATGTATATCTTTGATTCCCCGTGGGATCTGGGTAAGTTCCCTGTAACAGGCAGGGGAAGAAGTCACCCAAGTACTTTATCTAAGACCTCTGTGTAACATACATTACTGTTCTGGCATTTTGGTCTTAGTTTGTGAGGCTTGGTTTGGGGATTTGTTGGAGTTTATTTGGGTTTTGTTTCTCTAATTGATTATTAATTTTTTTACATTGATGGCATTGAAAAAATACCTTTTTTAGAGGAAAGACCACAACAGTGCAAATCTGTATGTTCCTAAGCATATGCCTTTTCTTTCGTGGTATTTCTAACTGGTGGTTTATCCTCCTTGATCATTTATTCTTTAGCCTCCCTACTTAGACAGCCAGGAGAGAAATTTATATGTTTATATTAGCAAGTTTTGGACATGCATATCAGTCAAGACTATGTATCTTATTTTAAACAACTTAAGTGTGATAAAACAACGGTAATTCAATAACTGATGAAAGGTCATATATTTAAACAAGCAATCTGAAGGTATAAGTCAGTAAGTTGTACTGTTGCAATACATCTGCTACTAGTTAGTTCAAGGACTTCATGAGGTGTCCCTAAATATAAGCACTACCCTACTGAAAAATCATGAAGCTCTTCACTGAATACAACTTCAGTTGTCTTCTGTATCTTTGCCACACCAGGTTAACCTTTATTGCCTGTTAGTCATTGAATATTTGAATGTTTTGCAATCCTTCAAAATTTTAGTGCTTTTTAAAACTTCCTCCTCCCTCAAAAAGTTACAGCAATATTATAGAATGCTTGAAATGACTACAATTTCTGTCTCTGACTCGGCTGCATAATTTCTCTGTGTACCTGCTTAGCAGACATGAAGCTATGTTACTTCTGACACACCCACTTCACTAAAGCTTTGTACTCCTTTCTTGTTCTGTATGCAGCCCCAGATGCTAGCTTCTGTTTTAACTTTATGCCTCATGGCATTACATTTTTGCTGCATAGATATTATTAAAATGTTCTGTCTATGTACTAAGGCACCTTTCCCCCAGTTTGTTTGCTTTTCCATTAATTTCGATGGTTGACACACTTGGGAATCATGAAGTCATTCACTTTGTAAGTATCATCCAGCAAATCTCGTCACCTGTCTCCTTTCACTGGGACAAACCAATTTTACTGATGTTTAAAGACCCTCAGTTATTTGATGTACTTGGTCTTAAATATATCTAGTGGGCTAAGGCTCGTAATTAGCATTGATTAACTTGCCGTATCTTTTCAAGTTATATATGTGGGCATGATCCAGAGCTGGAATGAAGAATTGTAGCTCTGTTTGGCAAAAATAATTTGGTGTCAATAATTGTGGTGAAAGGCATAACCAGAATTACTATATCAGCCTTCACCTCACTGTCTTTTCCCATCACCATTTGCTGTTACTGGGATAGTGCCATTGAAGCCTGATGTTTGCAAGCAATGTCTTGCACCTACATGGCATCCCAGGGAAATCGGGGTAGCTTTGCATGTCAGCAAGCAGAAAAATTTTCATGATTACATCTCATTCATTTCGTATTGGAGGTGATGATGATGATAACTTCTTTGAATTGACTATCTTTAGCCATTCCAAAGCCACTGATCACTCCTAAATTTAAATATCTTCACTTCCAAAAAACCAGAAAAATTAGTTGTAATATATTAAGACTAAGCAATCAGGTTTTGCGTGTTTCTGTTTCTTTAGGAAGATGACCATATATTAATATCTCAAATTTATTCCCATTACAGAGGATACATTTGGTGATTTATAATATTCTGGCACCACCTCCAGTTTCTCCTTAATTCAATTTTATTGCCTTTTTCCTTTATTAAATTGTTGCTTACTTATGCCTGTCTCAACTTTACCAAAGCAATCAGCACTTGCTACTGGTTCAATACTTCCTTCAGTCATCTACTATAGGAGTTATACCATAAGTTCTCCAGCCCAGGAGGTCAATTTGTCCTCAATAATATCAGCTTGTAAGGGACTTGTTCTTCTGAGATTGCTAATCGCCTTCACTTTTTATTTGTACTTCCCACAAACTTTGGCTGCAGAAATTTGCCTCAAGACCCCACTATGAAAAGTATAGAGAAGAACACAAAATTGTCCAGCTGATTATATGAAACCATTTTCTGCAACATCCCCAAATATCCAGTGGTTTCCTTATTCCTCTATATCTTCAAAGAGCCTTTTCAGTCATTTGAGTTCAGATTTCCAGTGAGTTCGCTATCCTCTATAATTTCTGATGTTCTCAGTATGACACTCTCTCACTCAGCATGACTCTTTCTCATTGTTGTTCTCCCTTTACACATCCTCTTGCATGAGCATTTAGTGTGATACACTGTCATCCCAGTTCAGGACACGTTTTCTTTGAGACCTTTGTTCACCTTTTCAATACAGAGCCATACAAAAAGGCTACATATTTTCAGGTTGGATTATTTTCATTTTAGATTAAAAGATAACAAATAAAGGAACAAAAGCAGTGTCACCATTAGAGAGTACACCATTAGAGAATACACAGCGTGCACTTAGTCTGTAACATGCTGTGCTTGCCCTGAAAGCATATGAATAGAAAATAAAGAGAAAATTGACTGTAGCATGGTGGCACACCTTATATACTATAAAAATGCCATCAAATTAAGGTTAAGTTCTGAGTGATACTAAAGTTCATAGAATCAAATCTATACAGTAGCTCCACAGAAACTGTAAGCAGTTTTATGCTTCCACTAAAACCTGCACAGACTAAAGGAGCTGATTAGCCATTATAAACATTTCAAATTTTTTTCATATCTTTATCCTCCTGTCCTCAACCGTGACAACTGTTCCCCAGGGATACTATTTGAGAAAGGTTTGTTCAGGTTTGGGGGGAGGGAGGAGAAGAAGAATGTAGGTCTGTCTTTAGAAGTGAAAAAGGACTCACACCGATTTCATCTTGGCTAAAGTCATGAACCTCCTGGAGCCATGGGCTCAAATTCAGGTCAGCAGCATGGCATTCACTCTGAACTACATGCACACATTTAATTGCTAATGAATCATTTAGAGCAGACACGGCAAAACGTGCAGGAAAGAAATTTAGACAGTAGACTCTGCTGCTTTGCAGAAAAATGTCTTTGTCTAAAGGTAAAGGACTGTGTTTCAATCTTTCCTGTTTTAAACTAACTCAGGTGCTACTAGGAAAATGGCTGTACATGGAGCCCAGTTAGGGTGGCAAGACCCATCTGTGAAGCTGAATGACTGTTCAAGTATTTACCCCAAGCTGAGCTTTCTCAGGTGAAAAGATGCTGCAAGATAGACATACCCGTCTTCCCCAAGACAGCCAGCACATTACATTGCATGTCCATGCCATTTTAAGGGGATAAATGCACAGATAAAAACTGTTATACATCTTCACTGCATCTTACTCACTTCTAGAGCTCAGAAGTTTTTAGGTCTTCTACAAGCTATGAACTACATGTCCACCATAAAACAGCTGAAGCCACCCCCAGCTAAATTTTTCCCTCTGCTGTGTAAAAATCTCTCCTTCAAGTTCCCGTCAATTTTCTTTTGTTGTTTTTAGAGGATTGACATGGTTCTATAAGAGGGATAATACTAAAATGTTAGAGGGCCTTATGTGATTGTTCTGTGTAGCTGCTACTTACACAAAACCTCCTTTTCCTGGTCAGAGAAGTAGAAGCTAAGCTGTCACTTTTAGTTTTCTTATCTGTAGTTTGTGACTCAAGACCCAATCTGTATCATCCAAGTCCCCATATTTTCAATGGCAGCAGAAGGCCCCCAGCAATTTTCAGAATAGACCTGATATTCCCCACTGTCTCACACAGTTTGGACATATTTTCATTTACCCTTTTGTTCTGGGCTTCAGAAAAGGAGGGGCCCAGTAACTCTTCAAATGCCCTCCCCAGTTCTTGTGCTCCATCCTATCATGTTACAAAGTGCTGAAATCTAAAAAACAAACTTGAAGACATAGCAAATAAAGATGTAGCTTGCCTCCCTCCAAGAATAACGTTACCCTCCCATTATTAAAGCAACAAAGCAGGGGCACAAAGATGATGAATTCAGCTGCTGAAGTTAGGGCCTGATTATCAAAGTGTATGAGTCCTTACTCTGAAGAGAGTCAAAGTGAATTCAGTGAGAATAATAAGAAGATTAAACTTCAGGCATTAAATAAGTTGTATAATTATGTACTTACTGAAAAGTTATTATGGAAATTTATTTATAGAAATAAATATATACATATTTCTCTCAATCAAGCATTCAGTCTTTAGTTTGTTGACACTGTTCTCTCAGTACACTTTTCTTAGTACGCAAAAAGAATTTCAGGCTAAATATTTACTTCAAAATGAAGGCATTTCATTAACATTGGTCCTTTCTCAAGATTATAGAAGAGAAATTTAGAAATTAAATGACTGTCCACCCAGTGTTTTTTTGAAGTGAACACTAGCGCAGTGTATTTGAACTGAGAAACATAATTTGAGTGTCCTTCCTTGGCAGAAAGTCATTCCCTTCTCAACATGCCACCCTGGCAGCCTTTGCAGCAGTGTACATTTCGGTGAGTAACCAACTCTGTTCATTTTCATTTATATAAAACTCAAGTTAGAAAGTAATTTGCTATATATTGTAAAGTGATGTGTTGCCTGGATATCCCGTATAGATGTAAGTTTCTATCCTCCTAGCCTTAAAGCAAAATAAAACTACTAACAGCTAAGATAAAAGCAGCTCTATTAAGAACACAGAAAAGATTAAACTGCTTTATGTCCTTTGTTAAGAAGCAATAGAAAGTGTAATGTTAAGGTATATTTGATGCCTCATATTATTCACATATAAAATGCCATGCTTATCTGTCTTACAGGGTGATATTATAACTTACCATTCAAATTAACCTTCTGCCTTTTCTTTATTGCTGTATTCACTTGACTCGCTGCTTTTAAACTTGAGGCATTAAGGAACAAACATTTATGTGGTGTAGTTTCATTTGACCTCCATAGAATTGCAGTATGGATGAACTGGCACAATGACTTCCAGAGGCCTCCAAGGTGCTACTGCAAAGCAAGTGAATAAAAACCATCAGTAACCAGCAGAGAATTGTAGGACATGCTGCAATGATCACAGCTGATTTTCCACATTTGACCAATGACATTTATTCAGTATGGGCTACAATGTTTGTATGAGTGACCACTTACTTGAGGTTTTTAAAAAAACTGAATTCCATCACTCATGCTGTGAAAATCAGAGGAAAAAAATAACAATTAATCAAATTACATAATGGAATTGTGCATGTACTAGGAGCTTGCCAGTATTTATTCTGCCCAGTGAAAGGCCAAAATTTAGAATAATACTGATAAACCACCTCCACTTAATTATTGTGACCTCCCTGACATCATGGCCCCCTGTTGAGAAATGGCTCTCTAAAGCATCTGGGGTGGTAGCTTTTGTTACAACAGGTTATTGCTTTCATCTGGCATGACAGCTGGCTTCTATATTTCAGAAGCAGTGGCTCCTTAGTCACATTTACAGAGCATTTAGGCTCTGACTGTGAACAGTATTTAGGTATAAAATCCCTGTCCTAACTGATGTCAATAAGCAATGCCTGCCTATATTTCTGGAAATCCATTCCTTGTGATTTCAGATTTTTCTATAGCAAGCAAGCAAATTTTAACAGAGCTGTAAAATAAAATTAAACTGATTATTTGCAATATTACTGTGTAATAGTGATTTATGTGTGAAAGAAACTTTGAATGTGAGAAATTAATGTCCTCTTAGGTAAATTTAAGTTTCTTCAACTGCTTCTTCATTTCTTTCTTTTTTCAAGATGTACTTCAATTCTACGTTAACAGACTCCTCAAAACTTCTGAAACCACTCTTGGTCTTTGCTTTTATCATCTGTGGAATTATATGTGGTCTGACTCGTATCACCCAGTATAAGAATCATCCAGTTGATGTTTACTGTGGCTTTCTCATAGGAGGAGGAATTGCTCTCTATTTGGTAAATAAAATATGCATGTAGTTAAAGTTTTAGCAAATAAAAATGATAAGGCTGTAAAAGTACTGGTATTTTTTATGAAAACCTTTCATCATGGTCACATGCTATAACTAAAAATATAGTCAAAATGTGTTGAAAAGGATGATGTTAGGGGTAATCACTTTAAAAGTAAACAGGGAAAAGCAAATATGTATTTAAATTTGAAGTGCAATAACAGTGCCTGAAGTGGTATATGATCATCTGGCATTGTATACAGAAACAGCTCTAACATTATGTGCTTCATTAAATACTTAAAGATGCTAATCTTTTCTACACCACACTTAACAACCAAAACACAGGAAAAATATTGGATTAATTGGTATTTATTGCCAGCCTGAGTTTATTTGCCAATGTTAGCTTTATGATCTCAAAAAAATGCTTGAATTAATATGCAGCTACTCAGGTGAGTAAATTGCTGAACCTGCAAGAAATCAAAGGCAATATTACACCCTTGTGATACTCTAGAGCTCTTGGGGAAATTATGGATGGGATATGGGATGCACAAGGCAGGTTATTCCCATGCTTTTCCTCTGTACGGGGCTGAAACAGATGGAGCAACTTGGAAGGGTCCTGTAAGGGAGTATGTAGGATAGGCCTGTTTGCATCTGTCAGTAGGAAGGTCACCAACCATTTGCTTTTGCTTGCTGCTCTTTATATCTCCAACACGACTGTTGCTGCATTAGCTGTTCAGCACAGTGCCAACCCAGGTGCCTGTGAGCAATCAGGAACTTCTACTGACAGTATTTTTGCTCCAGTGTGTGCAGGTGAACAGAAGGTGCTTTTAATAGCCAGTGGGATGATTCTGACCCCCAAGAAATCAATGATTAATTTTAGTATAATCCTAAAATAAGTTCATGTTGTATCCCCCTTTTTTGTGTGATGAGATAAGGTACATGCAGATGGTCTACAAAGGTGACCAGGGGAAAAATGGAAAAACAGCAACTAGGATGGATAATAGAAATCGCACAAGCTACTAAAATCAGTTTCTATGATTGCACTGTGAGCAGAAAGGCACTTTGTTAAGAATATTATTTCAAATGATTAAGCTGTTGTAGATTCTCATAAATGGAGCTGTTGTTCCCATGATTGAAATCCACAAACAAGTATGCTCTTTGTTAGGTCTCCTCCATATAGTGTTGCATGACAACATACATCAGAGAGTACATTGTCCTGGATACACAGTATCCAGTAAATCTGCCCTGAAAACTACACACAAATAAGAGGAAGGGGAGGAGAAATAACATGAAACTACAAATAACTCTGAAAGGAGTGTAAAGAACAAGTAACCTAAGTGATTGAGCCAGGCACTTGACCCTTTCATGGAATATCCTTTCTCGGTAGAGTCCTTTTAAAATGACAGCATTTTACAGTGAGTGCTGAATAAGAAAATGTTGTGTAACTAAATCCTGTTACAGTTCTGCACATCTTGGAAAGCAATTGATTTAAAGTTGATAAATTGTTCTATCATGTAGATATTGTATTACATCATTATTATGCAGTAGAAAGGGCAGAATCACAGAGCAGAGAACAGTTCAAGCTGTAAAAGATTCAGTAAATCAGAGCAGACAGCAATGTAGCTGTAAAATGGAGAAGACTGCAAACATTTATTTTGTTATTTTCGTAACAGAACATTCTTTCTTCAGCTGTATCTGTTGCTTTATAAAAAGAAGAAAACTGAAGGAGGCTAAATTCCTCAACTATTTACTGCTGTGAACTATGTGCCCTAGTTATCCTGCTGGGACTACTTCATACATCTCTAGATGTACCAGTTTGAGGACAGAATTTGGAATAAGGATATACTGGTGAGGGAAGGAAAGTGAGCATACCCTGCCAATTAAGCTGGACTAATTCTATCACTCAATACTTATTTAAAGGCAGAAGAATATAATTAAAATACCTTAAAATGTCCCTTTTTTCCATAACTGATTGTTGATGCTTCTGTTCAAATACCAGGGCTTGTATGCTGTGGGGAACTTCTTACCAAGTGACGAGAATGTGTTTCACCCAAATTTTCACAGAGAACCGCTAAGGTCTTTGACAGACCTCAGTCAAGATGCCAACAGAATCCTGCCAGGTAAAAATGGTAGCAGCAGTGATGGCATTGTCTCTCACCGTACAGAAAGTATCCTGAATAGAAACCACAGAGAATCAGGGTCTCTGACCAATATCAAGAGAGCGAATGCTGATGTAGAAATAATAACACCACGAAGCCCAATGGGAAAGGAAAATATGGTTACTTTCAGCAACACTTTGCCGAGGGTCAACACACCATCCTTGGAAGATCCAGCAAGACGAAATGCAACAATACATGCATCAATGGATTCTGCCCGTTCCAAACAGCTGCTTTCCCAGTGGAAGAACAAGAATGAAAGTCGAAAATTGTCACTGCAAGTAATAGAGACTGAATCTGGCCAGTCACCACCAAGGGCTATTGAAATGAGGTCAAGCTCAGAACCCTCCAGAGTGGGTGTAAACGGTGATCATCATGGCCCCACTAGCCAATACCTGAAAATTCAACCTGGCAGTGTACCAGGTTGTAACAACTCAGGTCTTTCTGGCGGGCCAAGGGTCTCTATTCAGTCACGTCCTGGCTCATCCCAGCTAGTGCATATTCCTGAAGAGACTCAGGAGAACATCAACACATCACCCAAAAGCAGTTCAGCTAGAGCTAAATGGCTAAAAGCTGCTGAGAAGAGTGTTGCATGTAGAAGCAATAGCCAGCCAAGAATCATGCAAGTAATAGCCATGTCTAAGCAACAAGGAGTGCTTCAGGGCAGTCCAAAGAGTTCAGAGGGGAGCACAGTCACCTGTACAGGAGCCATCAGATATAAAACCTTGACAGACCATGAGCCAAGTAGCATTGTCAGAGTTGAGGCCCATCCAGAAAATAACAGACCTGTAATTCAGATGCCATCAGAAGGTGAAGGAAGTGGGTCATGGAAATGGAAAGGTCCTGAAAAAGTCACCCTTCGTCAGACATATGAGCTAAATGATCTTAACAGAGACTCTGAAAGCTGTGACTCGTTAAAAGACAGTTATGGGTCAGGTGACAGGAAAAGGAGCAACATAGATAACAGTGAGCATCACCACCATGGAATCACTACAATAAGAGTCACGCCAGTGGAGGGAAGTGAGATTGGCTCAGAGACTCTTTCTATTTCTTCTAGCCGGGACTCAACACTTCGAAGAAAAGGTAACATCATTTTAATCCCTGAGAGAGGAAGCAGTCCAGAGAACACCAGAAACATCTTCTATAAAGGCACATCCCCCACACGAGCATATAAGGAATGAGAGGAGACATATCAGCTGGTCCATACCACCACAAAGCAATCACACCTTGACACAGGTTCTGCTCTCTTTGTTTTGAGCTGATATTTACCTTTGATGTGCCAAATTATTGACTAACAGCTCAACTGTTGTTGAATACTGCTGATGTGCAAAGTGTGTAAGCCTGTGGAAAGCATGTGGTGGGGGGAAAAGCACAATGCCAGAACCTAATTAATGTGAAAAATTTTCATGCAACTTGTTTCTTCAGACTCAAAATGTTTATCTGAGGGTGATGATGTCAATCAAAACAATGGTCTTGAACACAGACACTTTATTTCCTGAATGTGCCAACTTTTTATTTTATATGTGTCCAAAATTGACTGATTTTTTCACAGCAAAGGCTGTATCAGTGGTATATATTCACCTTTGCAGAATTTGCACCAAATCTTTAATACAGGATGGTGCTGATGATAACTTTACATGTTTTGAAAAATCGCATACTTATTAGACTCTACAAACACATGATGTATTGATGTGCAGTTACTTTAAAAGTAATATCGCTAATACTATGATGATGCTGGCTGCATTCATTTAGCGTAGGAAATATTTACAGCTTTGTTATAGTGGATCTGTCACATTCAAAGATTGCAAAGGTTTTGTGTAGTTCTTTAAGATGTCTACTGCAACAAAAAATATGTGGGTGACATTCCATTAGAATGGAATAACTATTTTGAATAGTTTTGCTGCTACTGCTCAACTTTTGTTTAAGAACAGGTGCTACTAATGAAGAGGCTGCTTCTTAGTGGGCTAACTTGTAGAATTATTTTAAATTATGTTTTTAAGGGGTCTTTTAAAGTGCTACAAGTAATCCAGATTTTACATTTTTAAACCTCTTATTCTGTCCTTCAGCAACCCTTCAATTTTTCTATTGGTTTTTAACCATACAATGCAGGACACCAATAACTGCAAGATGTGCAAAAGTGAAAGGTGAGCCATGAGTAAATACAAATAAATGGCCACTTTCCTGACCAGCTTCCAAGGAGACAGTAATTAATGTCATAGCTCACACTTAGAAGCAGTCATTCACCTCACTTGCTTAGTATGCCACAAGAACAATCACAAGTTTCACCCCAGTCACCATCATTTAGAGGATTTATGCTTTGCTTTAAAAATTGAATGCCTTGGTATTGCAGAATCACTGAATGAGTGTTACATTGTGCCACTGCTACTGGTCACCTCCCTTGACACACCTTCCAGAGCCTTCTTAAGCATGATATTTTTCCCCACCGCTGCCACTTAAGAATATGAAGGGTCTCTGCACCTGAGAGAGCATGAATTATTTTAGCAAATTGAGCTTCAAATATAACAAAAGAACTTGCCTGCTAAAAATCTCTGTTGCCAAAAAATTGTTGAAAGGATAAGCTCTGAAAGGAATAAACATAGCATGTCCTGGGCATGCTAGAAGAAATGCCTCATTACATTTGGTTCTGACTTAACTTAAACCATAGAGGAAGCCAGGAGCAGTGCTTGCCCAGTGCAGCTCTGCATTCTCTCCTAGATTACTTCCACCTGAAAGAGAATTACTATTAGACACCTCCCAGCTCCCCTGCTAGGAGGGGGAGGGAATAGTTTAGCAATCTCCTCACTAAGTAGTATCAGATTAGGTCTGTTCTCTGGCTTCTTGAGATGAGTGTTTGCTCTAAGTCCTCTTCTGATTTAGAGTGTCAGATACATACTACGTAGCCAGAACCTGTCTACAGACCCTACCCCACAGTACTCTGAGGAAAAGTGCACCCTACCCCAGCCAAGTAGGAAGTAGAAAGGAGAATCATCTCATCCCAAGAAAATAAAATAGCACAACACACACAAACCAAAAAAAAAACCAAAAACCCCACCCCCCAAAAACCTCAAAACCAAAACAAAATCCAAAATCCAACACCAATCCCAAGTAATTTCAGAAGCATGAGGATGTTTTTTGCTAATCTGTGTAGAAGAAGGGATTCAGCGTCAATAGAAAGCTTTATATACCTTCCCAGTTATACAGGTGCTCCAGGCTTAGTTAGTGCTGTCAGCCAACCCTGTCAAGCAATGCTTCCCTCACCTACCTATCACCCAGTGCTGTGGAAGAGCGTTGGTCCATAGGGAAATGACCACTCTTTTCCTGCTAGTAATAGAAGATGACCCCATCATATATTTGATGATTGGGAGGAAGTATTCTGCAGGTTACATGTAAGAAGCTAACCAGTAGGGTTGCAGCATATTGTGTATGTTAAAGGCACAATATGTTGAAGACACACTTTAAGGTACATGAGCTGGGAAAAATAATCATAGATGCCAGGGGAAAAGAAAAAAAAAAAAAAAAAAAAAAGAGTAATTTTTTAGAAATATGATCTCAGACTCTAGTATTTACAAGTCAGGATGTGCTTTTTCTTTTTAAAAGGATGAATCTTTAGTCCTTGGTATTTAATATAAAATTTTGTACAAGACTCCTAGGAATTACAAACACTTGGATAGTCATGAACAAAACCCTTTGGATTTAGTTTAGTCTAGGTACATGATAAAGCAGGTAGGATTAGCTTTAAAGGAATGGGTAAGACACAATCACTGTTGGCCTATCAATGCAGGGAAATAAGATGCAATCGTTTGTTAGTTTGTAAGTGCAGGGAAAAAGAACATAAGTAGATGAACCTGGAAATAAAGGAAAATTGAAATGCAGAATAATGGCAATAAAGCAAAGATTAGAAAATGTTCCCTCTGGCAATTTGGCTGTTTTGGAAACAGCAGGATTCCTGGTGGGAGTGTTTGTTCTTTATTCCTTGGTTTTAGTCAGATATATATTGGCATATGTGTTGCTTTTATTACTCTAAAACTTGCTGCATTATTTCAAGTGCAGTGTGATATTTTTCCTAAGGTTTCCTATTTCTTAACAAAAGATTTTAAAGCTCTTGTGTAATCATTGAAATTGTGTTCTTTACATAAATATTGATATATTCTTTTTTACTCAAAGTGCCAAAGGCTACTGTTTTTAATAATGGCTTATCAAATTATATTACGTTAGAGAGCAGAAATGTAATAATATATACATTGGAACTCAGACCTCTGCATGTATATTTGATAACGAGCCTTTTGTAAAATTACTCTTTGTTTACATTCCACTGATACCTTAATTTAAAATTAATCAAATAAATTGACAGGTGACATCTTCTTAGTGTTCTGATTTTCTTACTTGCTAACAGGCACGAATTTCTTTGTTAGGCTGTGCTTTACTGAGAAAAGAAAATACTCAAAAATAAAATATGTTTTTAAATGAGAATTCTCTATATAAAGTATTGTGTTTAATAAAATGTTATGCAATGTTTTCAAATGGAAAAAAATTTGTAAATTGCTATAAATGTATTTTGTTAAATAAGTACAGATCAATGCTACTGTGTGAGTTTATTGTGCTAACATCATGAAAATAAAGATAAAATTCTTCATTGATGTTCAGTCCTCTCTGTGGTGAAGCAAAGTTTCTTTCCCCACCAAATTATTTTTCAATGTTAGCTATCTCATGACATGTAAAAGTGTTCATCAGTGGGAAACCTCAAGACCTTGTGTAGTTGTAAGAAGTCATGAGAAGCAGTGTCCAAACAAGCTTGTCTCTATCCAAAAAACATTTTACAAAAAAAGAAAGCAAGTAAGTTGGGATGTTTAGGCCATGTGAGGACACTTCTGCTAGATCATTCTGCAGGACCAGCTGCATTGCTAAGCCTGTAATGCCTCTAAGCCACCTTGCTAGTGTTGGGTAGAGCTGCCAGATGTGGTAAGGCCCACCTTGGATTTGTGAATGAGAACAGGGCAAATACCAGGAGCAAATCTGAGAGGAACGGCTCTCTTCAGGGAAGGAAGTTAGGATGCAGGAGTCATCAGGTGACATACACCTTTTGCTGGCAATAGTGAAAAACGTTATGTGTAGCAGCACACTGTCAAAAGCACTGTCTTATCTAGAATCCACACAAGGGATGTCAACAGCAAACATTGTTTCCAAGCCTGTCTTGAAACACGCTGATAACAGGGCAACAGCAGGGATGCAGGTGCCCGGGATGGAAGACACTGCTGTAACTGAGGCAAGCATGGACATTGCCAATGGCATAATAAGGACCACAGGGACTAGTAGGGCTTTGCAATGCACAGCAGCAAAGCAAAGTGACTCCAAGCAGCTTTCCAGCACACGTGCCTGGGCCTTTGTGCAGGCTGCCACTTTGTAGTTGTGTGTCCTAGCAGGTGACCTGCCTCGGCTGGGGTGGTGGAGGGACTGGGCAGCTGATGGCACTGCTGGCTGCAGCCAGGCACCACGCTGCTGAGTGGTACAACATCATACATGTGCCATACTCCCAGTGAAGGCATGCTGGGGTTGACTTTTGCCACCCCAAGCTGTGATGCAGATCTGGGTCATTTGGTAATTCCTGTCCCAGGACCTTCCTGACCATTTAAGATGGGGGCCCTCAGGCAAAAGAGAATTGGAAAACAGTGATACTGCTCCCTCTGTGGCGACTGAAGGAGCTGTCTGCTTGTGGGTGGGGCTGAAGAATGTCCTGACCCCACTGCATGAGTAGCTGGTTCCAGGAGAGGCCTCTCCTTTGGCCAGCAGCAGATGCTAGTGTGGCAGCCACAGCAGTAGACTGTCTTGAATGAATCTGTGTGAAGCGTGAGGGCTGGGGACCAAGGTTATGGTGTCCCACCCTCTAGGACATGTATTGGTAGCCTGGGAAAGCTACAGGCAGCAACAGCCCAGGTATGGCTCAGAGAGACACTAGGAACGAGTGCAAGAGTAAAACAGATCCTGTTAGGGTATGACTGCTGAAAGGTGACATCTAATACAAATCTGATGAGTTCTCCTCTGGGAATGGCCGCTTCCATGGACTACAGAGGGACCTAGACAATTAGTTCAAACATTTTAATAGGCACATTTCAAACATCTAAAAGTTAGGCTAAAAAATGAAGTCCCCCTCTGAAAGGTACCATTGATGTAAAGGTTCTATTATAAAACTTTGTCTAAGATGAGAAATTACCTCTATGGCAAACCTTGTCTTACTCTCAGACCATTCTGGCTACAGCAACACTGTCACTAAATTAAGAGCTCACTGATCCAGATTGATGACTGTATCTAATCATACAAAGGAGTTTTCAAAAGTATGAAGGATTAAACTGAAACTTAAATCTATTTTGTGCTGCATTTTAAAAGAGCTTCAGAGGTCTTGATATAAGAAGCCATAATTATACCGTAATCAGTTTGGTATAGATTTATGAAGACCTTTTATATGACAGATCAGTGCACAGCTAATTTGGCAGGAACATTTTAAAGGCAATACTGGCTCATAAAATTGTGAGTAAAATGTCTTCACAAACCTGATAGCACAGAATGTATCAAGCATTGGACAAAATTAACAAGTGTGCCCATACTGCACATTCAAAACGAAAGTAAGGGAACTCCCCAGCTGCATAGATGTGCCTACACATGCACTCCTAAAACAAAGTTAATGTGTTCAAGCCAGGCTTTAGAAAGAGAAAGCTAACCAGATTATTTAAATTGAGAAACAAATTGTGGCAAGGCTGCAAATACTCTCTCTAAAATTTTCCTGCTTTGTCTGCAATAATCTCTCCAGGCATTCCAAATATGCATGAAGACATCATTTGGTTATACCTCCCATGGAAGAAATCTGTTCCTCGAGTGGTTTTGCCATGAAAGATAATAGCAAACTTGCACATTCCATGGCTTTACCAGCATAGATTTGCTACAAAAAAAGTAACAGCTAAGAAACCATCCAGAACTCAAGCAAGTCTGCTCAGACCTAGAAAGCACCTCTTACTTTTGAAGAAAGAAAAAAAAAAACCCCAACACTTTTTTTTTCCTTTTTTTCTTCTTTTTATTTTCCTCCCAGAAAAATCTCCCTACCTTCAAAGGCCAACTGTCATTCAGCTTTTTCCACCTGTATTACATTTTCCAGTGATGAGAGTCATGGGGATTTGTGGATCTGTCAAGTCTCTGCAGCTACTAAATGATGCATAAGGGAAAGCTCTGCTCTCTCACCAAATCATTCAGAGGAGACGAGCATATCTGGGTGTAATGTAATCAACAGAATTTGATTCTTTACCTATTTCTGGTCCTGCTTCAAGCCGGATTACAATGTCTGTTTCTACACTGTACTGGAGCCAGAAAACTAGCTCTGCTATGAGAATAACACCACACAATTGGGATCAATAGCTTTGCTTATTTTCACCTGTAAAGTATATGACAACATAATATAAATTATTATATTTATATTATATAAATTAGGTATTATAGCTATTATTATAACATACATAAATTAGGTATTAAACAATACCTATATTTTAATTTTCCCAAAAACTAGCTATAATGTTGTTTTTCAATTAGCACAGCCTATGTTTATCAGAGTCCTCAGTAAGCATTCTTTTGGTGCCCTTTCATATACATATTCACATGTTGTTCATTGCCTGAGCTACATAATTTGCCCTGAGGGACAGTCACCCTGGAACTTATTTGCTTTAGACTGGAAGAGGTGTGGATACTTAGCAGAGTACCAGGTGTACACTTTTTCAGTAGAGCATCATCAAGGGCTGAAAATTTGTTCCCAGGCTCAAAAAAATTTTAGCTAAAATCTCTGGACGATATCAGTTGCAGTCTTCTCTGGTACTTATCTTTTTGTATGGCCTGAGACAATTATGTTCACTCTTGTCAGAGAGAGGAGTTTTCACAGAAGTTGTTCCAGCAACCTGTATCGCTTAACACTGAGAGCGTGCCAACCTGGTAAGGGAACAGTTGCAGGCTTCGGCCACTTCTAGGTTTTAGTTTCCTGAGAACTACGATGGGTCTGGCGCCCAATGAATGCCATGGTTACTACCAGAGACAATGAGGCTTCCACATTTTAATAATGAGCAGGAAAATGGAAGAGAAGCATGTTGTTCAAGTGAGCAGGACAGCTAAGACTCTATATATCACATTCTGCTTGGTAATACAGCACAAAAGCCCTGTGAGCTCTGAACACCTAACAGATTGCAGATTTGTCTAATCTGCTAAACTAAGACCATTGGAAGAGGTTTCTTAAAATGTTTTAATTTTTTATTAGATTTATGAAAGACTCCTCCTTTCACTAACCTTTTTTATGACACAAGTAGAAGAATTCAGGCACAAGGTAGCAAAAGGAAAGAAAAAAAATCTTATAATTTACCCAAGAAAAGAAAATTAGCTGGTAGAAAGTTCTAACAATGAGTCAGGAGAAAATCTGTTTTTTCCAAAATGGAAGTTTAAGCATCATTTAAGCACAAAATCATAATTTGTAAATTTGTATGTCATGTTTATCAAGCAGAGTAGGCAGATAATTAGTACAATCAGTGCTTTCTTAGTCCCTTTTCAATTATTCATCAAATAACTGAAGACTGGGTCACTGTAAAACAATTCATTGCCTCCATAGTTAAGATACAAAATGTGCCTAGTTTAAAAAGCTCCTCAAACTCTTGCCATTGGGAGGGGGCAGGGGAGGAACCGAAGGAACTGATGACAGCTTATTTTAATCTGTGAAGTGATACAAAATCTATATTAATACTTTATGAGATTCAAGGTTTAAAATTTGGAAAATTAAAGGAAGAAGACTAGCTAATTTAACACTGTCCATGGAACTAACACAACCAAAATATTTCAGAACTCGTGAGAGGAGAATATTGCCAGGTCAAGCTCACAGAGTGGATTTTTAGCAAGAATGGTGAGCTGGGCAGTAGCAGTTGTGTGTCTTTAAGCAGTGTTATAGTGTATATTGCTATAAAGGGAAACCTGTAGAGACACCTGGCAGGAGATCTGCTGCCGTAGAAACAAATGTAGATGCTGGATATACTGCATCATTGCTACACTAAGGACAAACCATGGATCAGCAGTGTTCCATGAACTGCCTCTAACCTGTTTTGTTCTGTAACTTAAAATCTGAAACAGGTACATGATGATCAATTATTATCTATAATGCAACGTATCTGCACAGACTTGCCATATTTTCTACCAGGACTTAATAACTAGTGGAAAACTGGACAAGAAAAACTCTAAGAAATTAAGGATTAGATATCACTCAGAAGCTTTAATCTGATGTCCAGAGTGCTTTGCATCCTCAGAAAAATGAAAAAAAGAAAAAAGCTATAATGCCTGATCCTTCATTTCTTATCTAGGCAATACCCTTATAGCAGTGACAGGGTGCTTTACTTGTGCAGTTTTTGTGCCCGTTTCCCACAGACTGAAGTTCACATTCTACATTTCTAATGCAAGGCCATTTCTCTTATTCCAATCAATGGTACTTTCTTGTATATAAGGAATCCAACTGCCAGAACCATATACTGCAACACTGCACATCTCATCTTCTGCTATAGCCAGTCTTGTAAAGACTTACCAGCCTGTTTCACCTGAAGTGCAACTGCTTTATGTGGAATCAATGAACTTTCTGAACAAATAAAAATAAGCCACTGTCAAAATCACTGCAGAAGCTTGACTTTAAAGTTTACTTTTAGAAAAAAATGATAATGACAACAGTTCAAGGCTCCAATGTTATTTCTGTGCAGCCAGTATCCCATTATTCATAATTCTATAGTGAAGCACAAATATTTCTGCTTTAAAATTATGGCACCATGCAGCATTAGATTATCCAGAGACAGTTTAGCATTGATATATAGCTGATACATTGAATTCTGAGCCCACCTGATTCTCGCTTCCTTAAAAGGATTTGACTACATGAAACAAATTAGTAGGATAATTTACAGGGTGAGACATAATATCTGTTATGTGTATTGTATTTGGGGCACAAAGATGACATTTGGTAGATGTTATAATCTCCTGCAACTGTATTAATCTTTACTCAGTGCTGCCAGTTCCTGGTAGAATTCTGATGATATTACTTAAATGGAAAAAAAATAATATGTTTGAAAATTATTCAGTTTTACTGAATTCAGACTGAATTATTCAGTCTCTCTTCTGTGAGACCAAAATAAGGTGTTCCATTTGAATGCACTCCTACATGGATTTCACCGCATAATGGTACTCAGTGGCGGCAGCTTACATAGTAATGCTGCTTTGTATCAAAAATCATGAATTGACCTTATATAAACTGCAGTAATTTTTTTCCTGCATTAATGAAAAGATCTTTCATCCTTTCAGAACAGGAAATTCAACTAAATTAAGAAGCTATTAATCCAGCAGTTCAGATATTTGCAGCTTTTACACATCTCTAGTACCAATACCACAGAACAACCTATGCAAGCAGAAGCCTCTGGATATGAGTATCACAGATCTATCACGTTAAGCATGAAAGTGTTGAAAGTACTTTCAATCTATGTCTCTTTAAGAAGACATATACTTTCCAAATATGGAACCAATATGCATTTTTAGACATTTTGCTGAGCATCCAGTTGATTCTGGGGTCTCTTCACCTTACTGAGAAAAAGACTGCCTTTTGGCTCAGCGGTGTTGGTCTCTGAGAACATACTATGCCACATCTCTATTGAATATATTGTCTCTGCACTGAACACAAAGTTGAAATCTATGAGTCTCCTGTTTCTAACTGCCTAAAAGGAACCTTATGAAAAAAAAGCTCTTGCATTTGGGTTGGCCTTGTTTCTACACCTTGAGAGTGCTTTGTATATACCAGAGTAATGAGTACTAATTAAGAAGGTGAGACAAATGGACAGATGGTTTGTATATTGTATGCTATTTCTTTTCAAACTGTCATCCACATCACCTTAAAAAAACCCCCACAAAACAGGTGAAGACCCAGTTATAATGAACAAGTTCCTTTAACTACCATAGTGAATGTTAAACATTTCTGCAGCTCTGTATGTTAGGTAACATAACCACTCAGTGTTCTCAGGATGTGAATTCCACTGAACTGACTGGAACCACATAAATATGGGGAAAATGTATACTGTCACACTGATGGATGGATTAAATTAATTTCTAAAATATTAAAAAAATAAAAAGAAATGTTCCCTTGAAATCACCAGAATTATTTGATAACTGCCAGTAAGAAATCAGATGACTATCCTTTGTATGACTACATGGAACATGTAGATTCATACAGGCTCAGCACAGTTCTGACTACTTGTTCCAGCATAAGTAGTCTGTGTGAGGCTTCAGGCTTTGAAAATTGTTAGCAATGAAATCTTGGGAAATAACAAACCTGGGGCAGTAGTAGTAGCAGGTGTCAGTGATTAACCAGCATGGAAATTGCTGACAAGCAATAGAAGAAGGACAAGAAGGGAAGACAACGAGGTCTGGAAACCTTTGCTGTCTCCAGTTTCTTCCATTTGCCTTTAGTGCTCTTAGAAAAGTGGAAATCCAGGTATTTCTTAAATTTTATAGTATGTAGTACTCTTCACCATAGCACTGATGCCATGTCCTAGTACCTTCCCTTCTTTTCACACAAAAACTACATCTCCATACAATAGGTGGTGTTTACCCATTTTTTCTTTTTACTGTATCATTACTTTTTTCTTAGATTGCACATGCTCTGGGAAGCACAATCTCTCCCTGTGTTTGTCAACACAGTGAGAAAGACAGTGATTGTAACCTATATAGATGGCCATAATATATTTGTCAAAAAGTGGCCCTAGATGCTAATCTCTGCCAAGCATTTATGTACTAACAGTCAGGACACCAGGGAAAGTACTGCATAACCCAACATAAACTGCTGTACTACAGCCCCCTGAGACAGTATTGGGCCTTACTGCATTGGCAGTATGAATCACTAGCAGCATTATGCCCCATTCTCTACAGAAACAAAATCTGACACACACTTCTGGCAGGCTGATACTGCTTCAAGGTATCTATTTTTAATGCTCTCTATTCCTTATCTCCCTAGTAAGAAAGGGCAAAAAGTTTATACAGAAGGGAAGTGCAAATAATGTGCAGTACCCATCACATGTATCTTTCAAAACAGGAGAGTGTCTTCCAAAGCAGATCAAGCAATCAGCACTAACAAAATCATCAATGCAAGCAGGAACTAATTATTAACCCACACTAACAGATGAAAGCAGCAGCATGTCAGCTTTCCCCTCAGTGTTAAAATTCAAAACCTCAAAATGAGAAATGTTCTAGCTGGAACTTAGCAAATGTCCTAACCCTTTCTCACCAATCTGTCTTTCCTGCCCATCAAATCCAATTGACTGACAGGCAATTTGTATAAGCCTTTGTACTACGTAAGCTCCAGTAATTCCTTCTTTTAGAAAGCCTTTCATTCCTGCTCACTGTAAGAAGCAAAAAAAACGTGTCTGCGTGAAGAGAACACACTAAATTTGGCAGAAAGCAACCCATCAACTCCCATTAGCACTACTCTTGGGTATGGCAGCTGGGATGGGCCATAACTAGCCACTTTCTCATCATTTAACCTAACCTCTCAAGAGACAGTGATGAGATCTTATTGGCCCAATTAGCATCTAAGTCTTGTCAAACTATCTTATCTCAGACTTAGGCAAGATTGTTTGGACAGATGAAGCTACGAAGCTAAAAAATACTGAGAATGACACATTTTATGACATGAATTGGCCATTTCTTCAAGGAAGAGGAAGGATTATTTCTCTTACAATTTCCCTAGCAACAGAGAAAATCAGGGGTTCTTTTTCATTTATAGAAAAGCCTTGATTTTAGGATTGCTGGAAAATAGAAGCATCTGCTTATAACCAAAGCATCTTCTGAATAGCACAGGACTTTCAGTTAAAACCCTAAAAGCTTTATAGACCTTATGTCTTATTATAGCAATTATTTCGGATAAAAGGAAATTACAAAGCCTGAGGTATGCGAAGGCTTTCATCACACCATCTAGTGCTCACATTGTAATTCCTCCCTAGGAGAGAACTTGCTTGACAAATACTATAAATAGGACCCTACATAAGAGGATAAATAATTATTCATCTGCTGATAAATTCTGACAGATCGTCTTTCCTATGCAACTTGAATGAAAGACATAATCAGAAAGTCCTCAATCTGTTAATGGGCAAATTGCACTCTAAATCCAAACTACCTTGAAAAATCCTGAAAGCTTTGAAATGTTGATTTACATTTTTCTCTTTATTAGTGGGGTAGTATCACTGAACTCTAAGCATCATATTGACATAGGATTTGGGGGGTGGGGGGCTGGTATTTGTATGGGGTTTTTTACTTCTTCACTCTGTTAATGTTTAGTAGAGTTATTTTCATTCCCACTAAATTCAGCCTAAATTCTCAAGCATTGCTTTTTGTCATGGAGGCTGGCCACTGTCTTCGGTTGAGACAGAGAGTTAAAATGGTTGATAATTAATTAATTAAATCAACATACAAACCCCAGATTTTCTTACCAACTGTTACCCTTGCTCTTTAGTCAGTCATCTGTCTATTTCAAATGGACAAGCAGGTAACATTGGAGAAAATAACAAAAAAAATTCTGCAACTTCCATATAATCCCATTATATAGTGATTGCTCAAGTCTCCCAACTAAGAATTTCAGCTAGTCCCTTTCCTTAAAGAGACTGAAGAAATTTTTAGGCAAGGCAGTTGGGTGACTATACAAGTATATGCCATTAAATAGAGTCTAGAAATGGAAACAGATACCATCTCCACAGCTTCTTTGCTCTGTCCCGCCCATTTGCAGAGAGAGAAGGTGACTAGTGCAGGAGATGAATGAGAGAACTATTTCTTCTTTTCCACCAGACCAATTATTTTTAGAATCACTGTGCTGCTGACAGTTTGGAGCCTGCTATGATAGCAGATCTGAAAAACCAGAATAACACACCTCTAGTGTACAAAAGCATAATGCTTTTTAAAAGATTTAAAAATACAGGAATGCATAACAACTTGTCTTCCAAAATTCTTCCACTGAAGCCATGAGGCAAAAAAAAAGTAATAAAGGTTTTAACTATGTGATATGGCCACATTTTTCAGATATTTATAGATATTTTGTGGAACGGTGTAGGGTTGTTTTTTCTTCTATTTTTGCCGCTGAGATGAAACATTTAAAATAAAATTATAATACTTCACATTCAAAATGAACCCTCCATGCCAGATCTCTGAAGAATAATGATGCTAAAAATAAAACGTTACCAGGGAAACTGAATGGAACAGAAATTAGCAATAGGGCCTGATCTAAAGCCACTGAAATAAATGAGAACAGCATCAAGCTACACTGAAAAAAAAAATCTGCATTCCAGGATTTCCTCCTTTCACATTTTAGTGGCTTCTGTTACATGCTTATGAAGTTTGAGCTGAAATAACACATAACTTGTCAATAGAATACAGGTTTCTAAGATTCACTGTGCTGGGTACTGTGAATTCAGCAACAGGAGCTTTTGCACAGGCATTTTTAAGAGGACTCTGGCCTGGTTTTGTTCCCTTGTCCTTCAAGGATACAGACTTGAAACAGCTAATATACTTCAACTGTGGAAATACTAGAAAAGAGCAGAGAAGGAGACAATATAGCTGACTGCATGGGAAACCTGCAAGGTCAGCCTGGACATGAACAAACGCGATGACAGGTGGCAGGCACAGGTAACTTGGCATCCCAGAATGACCAAGGAGAATACATGGCTCACGATAGAAGAAAGGGGGCGGTTGGTTGTATAACTGGTTCAGCAAGAACGAAGAAAAGGAAGTTACTTTACAGGAAGGAGGAAGGACAGTGAAGTCCAAGTTTCAGTGCTCGGAATGAGGCAGACACTGCAAAGGAATTTCAGCTATAAAATGGTCAGTGTTTCCACATCAATGGAAAGAAAGCAACAAAGATAAAAAGACAAACTGGTTCAATTTGCTCTCAGAACTAAACGGTATCGTCCTTGAGAACATTATTTACTAACTTTTTGTGTCATTGACAGCCGCTGTTATTAATTACTTG
Organism: Falco rusticolus; assembly: GCF_015220075.1. NCBI lineage: Eukaryota > Metazoa > Chordata > Aves > Falconiformes > Falconidae > Falco > Falco rusticolus. The sequence continues at coordinate 21,277,459 of NC_051197.1, forward strand.
GCTAATAGTTTCTGGTCCTGGGGACATAGGCCATAACTGCTATTTTGGGGAGGGAGAACATGAAAATTGGGAAAAATCCTATTGAATAAATTCGACCTCACTTTGTTCCATCAGTAACAGAAGGGCACAGCTGAACGTTAATGCTCTCAGGACCCCCAAGCCTGTATTTTTACAGCACTAGGCCAAACATACAGATCTTATACAAAAGTGGCATGTGTTAAAATCCCCATCACTGTCTTACAATAAAGCCAAAAGCCCAGATGCAATCTTTGTACAGGAGCCACTCCAGCAGCAGCCCAACAGACCAAATATCTGTACATGTAAGTAACATTATTGCAGTCTATGGAAATACTTATATAATTACGCCCACACTGATGTAATCAAGATTCTGTGACAGAGACCTGTTCTTGGATGCCATATTACTGCCTATAACTGGTTAGTTCTGTCTTTTTATTCCGTACTAGTTTTTGTAGTGGTATTTCCATTTTACTTTGTACAGGCAAAGGCAGAGGAATACTTCAGCCATAAGCATGTTACTGTTAAAGGGACAAGTATGATTTTGCCCAAGTAGTCTGCCTGCAGACTTCTAGAGGAGTTAAATCACCTTTCTTAAATACAGTTTCAAACTCAAAATAGGACTTATTACACATAATTTGCCCTAAAATTTAGTTTTAAAGTGAGGGAGAATGTTGACATCTACCAAGCTGAAATAGACTTCCCATCCATTTCTTCATAAGCAGCTCAAAGGCTGGTTTATCTCTGTGTTCCAAATTTTCTGTTCCAAAGCCAGTCTCCCATTTAGGAGTCAGTCCTGGACTTCTATATAAGGTTATTGCAATTATTGCAATTACGATCCTTCAACAGCAAAACCTTTACTTTGTTAGTATCTCTGGTTATAAAAATAACCCCAAAATACAGCCCCTGGCATGACTTTTTTCAGCTGTTTTAAGGTCTTTATGTGGAGTGCTGAACAAGACTCTCAATATCTACTTAGTGCCAACTGGCTATAAGAGGTCCCCAAGCCTGGCCTGCACTGCACTGATTTTCCCCTTAGCTAAGAGCTAGTAACTCCAGCCAGTTTTACTTAACTAGAATTTCATCTGTTCTTTCACTTATATTAGCAAGTCCCATCTTATGTTTCTAAACCCCTTCTGAGAAAGCCAAAAGGTGGAAAATTATCCAGGATACATTTAATTAAGAGTCTAGATACTCTAATTTCAGCATACAGATATGAGTATAGAGTCACTTATCCCAAAGTAAAAAAATCCAAACTGATCTATTTCTGCATAGGTTAGTCTGCTGCTGTAAAATAGCCAATTAACTATTTTCAGACAGAAGACATTACTTCAAGATTAAATTATTTACAGAGAATTACAGACTTGCCATCTCTATCCCACATTTGCTAATTTTAGCACCAATCTGAATGTTACTTCCTCGCTTCAGCCCTGACTTCATTGTGGTATTGGTATTGGAGATCTCTGCCACAATACCCATTCCTACTCAGTGATGGCAGAAAGGTTCCCCTATTTGCACCAGTGCTCCCCAGTGGAAGAAATCTTGAAGTCTACATACTCCTTCAAAAGAATGAAAGCTTAATACTTACCAAAGTAACTACCTAAATACCTGTCTGCCCTGGAGCATCACAGTGTAACTCTGCATCCCTACACTCATTCTACCTAAACCCTAGAAATAAAAACACCAAAGAAAATCTGTACTGTCTATGATACTGACAGCTTCACACAAATCAAGCCAGTTCTGAACTCACAGAGGGCACACTGCCTGATAGGAGCACATTGCCACATATGAAAACAGACAAATTCCACATAGCAAAGCCTATAGCATATTGCGTCTTCAGAGCACTGCTCTAGCAAAATTATTTGATGACCTTCCATGATTTTTAAGCCATTACTCATCAACTTAATGGTGGTTTTCACTCTTCCAATTAAAAAAAATAGAAGAGATGCAGAACTAACCACAGCAGATCACCAGCTAATACTGAAAAGCCTTAGGGAGCTTACCTAATTCAGAGTTCTGAATTCTGCTGAAGAAGTCACTATAACCTGCTATACAGAGAAGAGAACAGCAGCTTTAACTGGCAGTGCAGAAAGATATTGGCACATGATAAAAGTTTGAAGGGCAACTTTTTCTGCAAAGAAATTTTCCTTTTTGATGAAAATTCTAAAAATATTAACTCCTTTCAACCTAAAACAATCATTAAAATATAAAGAGGTAAAAAACAAGCTAACTGGGCAGAAACTTCTGGATTTAGCCTCATCTTTCTTTTCACTAATCCCTCTTCCTGTGACACTTGCAAGAAATCCACCAGCTTAAAACCCTAGACTGGGACAAAGAAAGGCAAAAAAAAGAACCACAGCAATAAAAAACTCATAGGAACATAGATTTGACAGAAAGCTGTACATCTTCAAGTCTAGGTTGCTTGCAAAAGCAACACCCATGAAACAAATGTTTAGCTCTGGCATTTATGGCATAGAAAAATTAAATAAAATATATTCAACATTATGCAGTGAGACACAAACATATGAGAGAATGAGCACTGAAGTACAGTAAGACAAGCAGCAGCATCTGAAGCATCAGACAGGTAGAGACTAATTTCCCATTCAAGTAATTATAATACATAGGTGCATCACATGGCAAGTATTTTGGTATTGCTCATTAGTATTGCTTAACTCACCAGAGTTATCTGCATTTGATTTGTCTGTTTCAAGCCTTACATTTGCACTTGGATTTGCTCTATGAGCCATGAAACTGACCCAGCAGCTGGATTTCCACCACAGGAACTCTGTACATAGGCAAGGACTCTGCCAAGGCACAGAAACTTTGGTGTAAAGATCCCTTTGCAGTTAAGTCTGTAGTTTCTAAGCAAGTATGAGCAGTCTGTCTTATATTTGTATGAGTCCATGAGCCTTGTTGGGATTTCTAGGGGTTACTGTGCCATAGATATCTACTAAGCAGTAATAATTATTATGCAATTACATTTTTATTCTACTTCTCTTGGGTTATGCTTATTAAACTCAGATGCACTATTTCTATTTTCAAATTTCTGGAAGCTTTTAAAGCTGTCACTTAAAGAAAGGATTTTTAATTCTATTTTATGCATAAAGTACTCAGGGTTTTAAATTAGAAACAATGAAGAAATTGTCAGCTGGGAAACAAAACTATTTGTCATCTCTATCAGATGGAATTTAAGAATTACAAAAGCCAATACACAATAAAGAAACATTAAACATTAAAATTCAGAAGTACAAAATGTTTCTTCCTCTTGCTCGAGTCATTTGACATGGGTCAAGTAGAAGGGTAGGAGTCCGCTCTTTTAAAAACATGGTTCCACTCTTAGGCATCTGGGTTTGACTCACACTAATTTGGCTGTGCTAAATGAACACCAACCACTCCAGCCATAAGAATGAAACCATAAGTACTGAGAGATCATGTGGAAATACTCAAATCTCAAAATATAAGAAGGTAAATCTGTATCAAAGGTCTGATTCAAAGTCCAGTGAAGTCAAAGGAAACAGCTTTTGAAAGGAATTTTGGATGAAGCTGTGTGAACTCAAGAAACCAGTTAGCTCAGTGATATTTTTGTCATCATGAATTGTTTGAACAGGAACCCAAATCGATCCTACACAATTATTCGGTATCTGCATTTGTATTGTTGCAAACCTACGTTTCTTATAGTGGTTTTGAGTTCTCAAGCCACGCTTGCCACTCAGTCACAAGACTCTGAGAGTCCCCATAAAAACCTGAATGCTATTATGAGTTAGTCATAGTGAATGAAACGTACCACTGATTACAAACCCCATTGTGTTCTAAAAACTGGCTTGCATTAAAGCATCTACACTGTAGTCAGAGGGTGGGTGCAGCTAAGCAGAGACAAGGGTGAGAGCACTATAAAAGTGAAAACTCCATCTCATAGCTTGTTTCCATAATCATCACTGAGGAATATTATTCAGGGATTAGAATCCTCTGTTGTTCCTCCTCCCATTCTTCTCCACGTCTCCTTTTAGAATATGTTGGGGAAAAGCAGAAATGTACATTTCAGTACAAAAATTTGCTTCAAGGGCATTGACCTCAACAGATTTGTTTAACATGTGATGAAGTCTGTACACAGGTATAGGAGCCAGAGCTAGGTTAATGCTAGCTCAGTTATGCATATCCATACTATAGATAGACTTTCCAGTTATACTGAGGACATACTGATAGGTTTATTAAAAAAATCCTCACCCTTAGTCTGGAAATCACTACTTGTTCAAAACAAAGGTATTCAAGGAGCAGTCTTTCTGGCACTAATAAATACAGTATGAGTCTAAATAGAAGAACTGCTCCCCCTCTTGCATTTATAACCACACTTGCATTTATAACCTTCTCCTCCCCCCTACATAACTGGCTTTCTTCCTTCCTTACTGTAATCAGAAGTAATGCTAACCTCTCTAAATCCAAGGATTAAACCAGGGTACGTTTGCCATGAAGAACTTTGGCAAAAATTAAATAAAAAGTAAAACTCAAGAAGATCAGAACAGCTGAAAGATATAATTAAATTCCTGTTTCAAATTTGTGCCTCACCAGATGTATGTCCCTTGTCTAACACTAGAAAATGCAAGTCTTGCATCTTGCAAACAGTGGAAAATATTTGATCTTTTCAGAATCATATCAGATAACAATAGTCAAATATAAGAATTAATTTATTCCAGCATAATCTGAAGTAACTTCAATGCCATCAGTGGAGCACTACAAATGAGAGCGGCTGTTATACCAGGTTCACGCTCAATGATTCTGCAATCTCTTTTGTTTAGTCACCTAACAAGTAAAATTATGCTGGCAGTTCTCTGAGCAGTATTTTATCTAAACTGTTATTGATTTTGGTTTCTGGAATCTGTCAGAAAGGTTCACAATATAGGTTTTAATGAGTGATTTTTAACAGCTAATCATTTTGCATGCATCTTTGGTTCTCAGGCCAGATTTCTACATTCAACCCAAACACAGCTCAATGTTATTGTTATTATTAATCATTTGTTCAGAGTTGTCATTGTGGGCTAAGCCTTTTCAAGTTGATGCCCCAGGGTTCATGCACAAATTTGCAAACTCAAGGGTGGATTTTCATACTGTGTTATGGACAGCATTTGCACCTTCTGTGTAATTAGTCTAGCTCAAATGAAATGTAGGCATAAGGACCCCAGAGTACAGTATTTTCCTCCCTTACCCTGTAAAATTTTTGTATTTACTTTCAGTAGAGTACATATTTTTAATCAATTTAAATGTAATTATTTTTGCAGAAACCCTATTTTAGATGTACAGTCATAACAATGCCAACTCCTCTGCTTGGGAAGAGAAACAACAGTAAACTATTTATATCTCCCTTCTTCCACCTTTCCTTCCTGCACATCCCCAACATATATATCTAAATGCCAGGAATCAAAGTTGGCATGGTATCAGTTCAACACATTAAGTTAAACTAACAACAAAACAAAAATCCTAACTCTGAATTGGTCATTTCTGAGTCACATGCAAATCAAAATACTCAGTAGCCATGTTAACGTAACTTACTTCCTAAGCATTATATATATTGAATTCTTGCTACCAAAAAAAATTATTATTCACTACAAATATCTCTTTGTCTTTACAGTATAGGCACTGGACTCTGTTCAAAATTTTAAGACTACATGGATAGAACTGGGGAAGGGAAAGGAATCTGAAGAACTTTGTCTCAGTTGCTGTGGTTCCAGTTGTAAGAGACTGAAATGACAAGTTTAGGATGATTCAGGAATGTCCATCTTTCAGAAAAAGTCAGGCATTGAATACCAACAAGTTATATGTCCTCCAAGATTTCTTATGTAGCACAGCCGGTTGCTGTGATGCCAGGAAGTTAAATATCAGATGGCTACTTTCAAATGCAGATCCTTGTTTGCTCCTGAACAAAGGCTGAATTTACAGCTTTGAGGCAGGTTACCTACTACTGTGCCTGATTCTACAAAAATGAACAAAATGAGCCAGGTGGTACTGCTCACATTCCCAAAAAAAAGTCATGACACATTTTCCCTCCCCTCACTGGGAGCCCAGTCTGATGTGCCCTACTTCTGTGACCTGTTCTTAAAGAGGAAAATAAGGCTGGATCTAGGCCAGGTCCTTAGACCTTGGAATCAGTCAATAGTATTATTTACTAAAAAAACCAGTGTGCTGTAACATCAAGTAAAAATAAAGGCTGGTATTGCAATTTAAATCAATAAGCTAATGAGGATGTAGGCTTACAGTATGCTTAAAAGATCTTGAGGGACTGTAGGATTTACAGTCTTAAATAAATATGCATTGTTGTGGGCAAGATGTTGAAATTAATAAAAGTAATTAAGACCCTTTATATTTTATGTGGTTTGCATGTGTTGGTGACATGATATACAGGTGGAAACTACCATTCAAAGGAAATGCATTGCAGTTATCTGCAATAGGCTGGAAGTACAGAAGGGAAAACAGGCTGATGAAATTTTATAACTTCATTTCATTTTATATAGATAGACTATGAATACTTGTAAAATAGCCATTTATACACATATACATTTGTTTCCCTGTCTAAATGTAAACTGTGGGTCATTATCATTTTCTGTAGTTAGGCTTCTGTCATTAGTGTTAAGGGCATTCATTTCCTCTCCTAAATCTTTTCCATACATCTTTCCATACACCGTGCCCACAGCTTTTCTTTTTTTTCTTCTTCTTCTTCATTGTCTGCAGTGTGGGTCTAATTCACCAGTTTCAGAGGGCACTGGATTATACCTTACACAGAGAATTTCAGCCTAGTGCAGTTTAAACACACAAAGATCTGAAAAATTTCCATGAGATGAAGCACCTACAATACAACGGGGTCTGTTGGTACACTGAAGTTGGTAACATTGCACTGAACAAAGTCCACATGAAATAAGAACTTAGAGCAAGATTCAAAAGAAAGATGGCAATGGAAAAAAGCATATGCACTGGACAAAAAAAAATAATCAAAAATCATTAATCATAAAATCAGCCAGATGGTTTTATGGGTAAACTGCTATGCAACTTCATAGCTTCAAATTGACTGAAGCCTATTACTCTATCTTCATCCTTCTATCCTCCATGTATCATTTTTATCTCTCAAATAATGACCAAATAATTCTCTTCACTATTAAGTCATTTTCTTCACTAACATCACCTCATCTCCTTGTTGCACCAATTCTTTTCTTTCATTTCATAGTTCATGGCAAATTACTGTTTGTTCCATTTCTTCCTCTAATTTACCTTCTCATCATAATCTTCTTTACCAGCTGTATTAAACAGTAAGTATTCATTACTTCTAAATGTCTGTAACAGTGATTTTATGGTGCCTGCAGGTGTTAGTATAATAGCCTGTCAAAAATAAAGTGCATAAAAGAAGAACTACTTATAAAAAGAGAAATACCTGTTCACCATTATAACCTATATCCTCTTACTTGTATTTCAGGTGATACATATTAGCTACAAACTTCACTTCTGCTTGAATTAGGAAACATTTTTTCAGGGGCTTCTGTGAATGTAGAAAGGCTTCTCTAAACAAATCGCATTTTTGGGGACTAGTGTTTTGATTAACTTGATCCCAAAAAGAGAATTGGCATGGAGACAACTCATTCCATGAAAAGGTTGAATTTTAATTTTTTTTTTTTTCTGGTTTGCCATTTAGAAGGATATGCACTTGGAAACATTGTTCAAAACTGAACTATGCATATTAGACTACAGTCAGCACAGCCAGCAATAACAATCGTGCAGTAATTCTGGCTTATCAATGTCAACAGTAGGATTCAGGTAAAAGGGATAACTCCTAAATATCAACTGAAATACTGTGAGCAGCTGCTCATCCCCTTTTCCATGCTATGGATACAGCAGCACCATGTGCTTCTGCTTGCATATTCACACACACCAGAGAGCAAGTCCTTGCTGGATACCTAAGCTCAGAGCAGCAGCCTAGTAATTTGTTGCATGTCCTTCCCCATTGCCCATGATATAGGAAATGTTAGGCTGGACCGCAAAGTCTTTATGAGCACTTCAGTCTCTCTGAGAAAAACAAGCCAATCTTCCAGATTGTGGGATGAAAAGCAAATGTTTCTGAAGGTTGTGAGAAAGTGTCCATACTTAAAAAATTACATTCTACAGTAGACTGTAAAGAAACTCTAGGTAAAGCATGTCCACTGATGCAGTAAGTTAAAGTGTTGTATTGAGGTCTGTCATTGCCAAACATCCACAGTATCAGTTTCAATGAAATTTCCATCTGTTCACTGCCTTTACAGCACTAAAGGAGAGTCTAGTGTATATCCATGTTTGAGTCATTAGTTTATAGCCTATATGTATGTGGTTAGAAGACATGAAGTTGAATAAACTTTACCATTTTGTACAATTCAAAAATTAAAAATTCAAATTTAAATTGTTCTTGGGTTCAATACTCATTGATACTTCCCTATTTTACCTTACCTGAAATTCTTGGAAGTTATTTTTGAGTCTGTACTGCAGAAATGAGTACTTACCTAAAGTCGAAAGAACAACCTGAGGTAGTTTGTTTGCCTGAGAAGCAGCTCTGCAAGCCTAATATTTGACACCGTGAAATGAACTTTACCTCTCTCCGCCCACAAAAAAAATCACCTCAATTGCTTCCACTTGCTTTATTTTCTCTTTCATGCATTCTACTGGCAAACTACAAATGACCTGTTTCCTCCCAGCAACATTCTGCCTTACCAACAAGCCCATGTTTCTGTGACATACAATGGCTGTATACAAGAACGTCTACTAAGGACAATTGAAAACATGATAATGTTTTGTAATACGTGCAGATAATAAAAAGGTACAGAAGAGGATATTAGTATTTTGTGATATAAAATATTATTAGCATGCATAATACAAAGTTATAAAACAAGAACAGACTGCAGTTTGTAGTACAAAATGATAAAATTATAACTGCCTACAATACGAAGATTCATAGTCAGCAAGAATTGTAGAAAGAGCCATATGTTAGCTCTTCTGAATGGCTAATTAACGTTCATGAGGAAACAGGAGATACCCTGCAAGGAAAAGCAAGCAATAGCACAAGTCCATATAAATTGTCAGACATCACATTTAACACCAAGCTTGCAAAGCCTCCATAATTTTCCACATAGCTATAGAATTATAGAATCATTTAAGTTGAAAAAAGACCTGTAAACTCATAGAGTCCAAGCGGTAAACTGCTAAGTCCACCACTAACCACATCCCCAAGTACCACACCTACATGTCTTTTAAATACCTCCAGGATCATGACTCAACCCCTGTCCCTGGGCAGCCTGTTCCAATGCTCTGATAATCCTTTTGGTGAAGAAAAATTTCCCAATATGGAGTCTAAACCTCCCCCAGACGCAACCTGAGGCCATTTCCTCTCATCCTATCAATTGCTACTTGACTCACCTCGCTACAACCTCCTTTCAGGTAGTTGCAGAGAGTGATAGGGTTTCCCTGGAGCTGCCTTCTCTCCCAGTACTAACAATCCCAGTTCCCTCAGCCATCCTCATGAAACTTGTGCTCCAGACCCTTCACCAGCTTCGTTGCCCTTCTCTGGACATGCTCAGCACCTCTATATCCCACTTCAAGAGGGATACTGAACACAGTATTCAAGGTGGGGCCTCACTAGTGCTGAGTACAGGGGGTCAATCACATCCCTGGTCCTGCTGGCACACTATTCCTCATACAAGCCAGGATACTATGGGCCTCCTTAGCCACCTGGGCACACTGCTGGCTCATGTTCAGCCAGTTGTTGACCAAAACCCCCAGGTTCTTTCCACCAGTCATCTCTCCAGCCACTCTTCCACAAACCTGTAGCATTGCATCAGGTTGTTGTCCCATGTGCAGGACCCGGCACTTAGCATTGTAGAACCTCATACAGCTGTCCTCAGCTTGTCAATCCAGCTCTGCCCAGACGCCTCTGCAAAGCCTTCCTATCCTCAAGCACATCAATGCTCCCACCCAACTTGGTGTCATCTGCAAACTCACGAGGGTGCACTCTATCCCCTCATCCAGACTTCATCTTGTAATGATATTAAACACAAGAGTGGCCCCAACACCGAGCCCTGGGGAAACACCACTTGTGGACTTGGCCATCCAGCTGTTTTTTACCCAGTGGTTCAGATTTGTACCCCAGAAGATACAGCTCAGGTAGATCGGAGGCAGAAAAGCTTTTAAGTGTGCCTTCCCTGTATTTGCAATGTTTGGAGGCTGAGGCAAGTACTGTAAGGCTAGTAAATCTAAACCTCATTCATAAAGTGGTTCCAGCAACGCTCATTGTTATGAAGATGTTCTTGCATCAACCTGCTCCAAAATCTGGTTGCAGACCAGACAGCTGGAGAACATAGGTCCACCCATACTAATTATCTTCTAAGAACTTCTGTCCTGTATGTGCTGAACCCGAAGAAATAGGGCCTTGATGCAGACCCCAAGGTCTGCCATTGTCTCAAGGAAAGGGAATATGTCATCTCCATGTCAAAGGCAATATTAAAAAAGAAATGCACACCTCTATTTGATGTTTTGTTAACATGTAAATGAACATAGCAGTGACACTTTAATATTTCTAAGGCATCAAGCAGAATTAATCCTCAGAGTTATTTTGAAGCACTCCAAGAGCATTTTATTTAAGTAGGTGATCTACTATCATGCTGTCTAGCACAAGACATTTGCCTTAAAAATTTCACTTGGAACAGCATCAGGACTCAAATAGCAAACCTCTTATTTGGGTGATTCCATTAATAGCTCGTTTGTTACTTTCAGCATGACATGAGTTTGATTTCCCCTGTCAAAGCTTCTCTTTAGAAAACACAAGGGGTCTGATTTTAAAAATTGCTTAAATTACATACATTCTCAATTGTGCTTAGACTTGAATTTTTGTTTGCTATTTAGATTGTTATTCTTTTTATATGTGTGTGTATATATATCCATTATTTCAGGATAAATTAAAAATAGTTGCAGGGTATAATTTGAAATACCTTTTCAAAATCCTAAAATCAAATGCTAAGACACAAATATTATGAATTTCCATTATGTAGAAAAAGTTTCTAAAAGTTGCCTTTTCTAAATTAAAATGAAATCAAAACACACTTTCTTTTGTGAAATGTAAATTCAGAGCTTTAACCAATGCTATGCAGGTGCTATACAAGAGACTAGGGTAGAATACTGCATAAGATGTGTCATAATGAATGTTAATACACAGCCAAAATGCAGTTAATAGGTATTCTACCTCCCCATATGGCTAAGACAGTAATTAACTGATATTATTGCACGACATCTTGTGGTTTATTTCTAACTTAAGTATCTGAAACATCAAAAAAGTGCTACAGGTGATCAAATCTGGAACTCAGTTTAAGCAGCGTTCAAGCAGCTTCCGACTTTTACTACCCTAAATGCAAGCACAGCTGCTGAATATGTTCAGTGTAGCCGAACAGCAGCAGCTGTCTAGATCCACTCCTGGAAAAGGCTGCTGCAAAGGTGATTTATCAGAAAAAAAGAGCAAATCCCTGATATCTCAGGCTTTATTCTCTGCTTTTTTTTTCTTTTTTTTTTTTTTCTTTTCTCTCCAAATCCTGCAGTGCAGTGTAGTGGGAAAAGAAAGCTTACTGAACCTGATAAAAGCAGAATTTCTGCTTGAGATCAAGCGAAAGTACAGTCTGCCATGGAGTAGCTTTGCCCTTCTCAGCAAGCTCACTTGATTTATGGGAAGTATCTACTGCATGTTCACAAAATGGTCTGAGGAAAAGAACTGATTCTGAAATGGATTGGACAGTATGAAAGAGGAAAGGCATTGGCTGCTCATTGAAAAATATCTCTAGGAGGCACTGGAAGCAGCAGTCTGACTGAGGGCACAACCGACAGATGGCTGTACATCACCTGGTGGCTGAAATAATTATATCACCAAGTATTTCTGAATTACAAAGAACAGCACATACAACAAACGCAACTCAAATGTGTCCTCCCTACAACTGTAGCAACACATTTTTACCAGGTGCTTTAGCTAATATGTAAGCTCAGCATAATGCACATCCAGTGTTTGTGATTATCAGCTGGCTGTTACAAAAAGCATATAACAATCAACATTTCTGTAAATCAGGACTCGCCTCCCCCTTTTACTCCCACAGTCTTCAACATTCTTCAAACCTGTTTTTCCAGTAAACCAAGCCAATGCCTATGGAATTCTATCTTTACTGTTAGCTATGGCTGATGTACACAACACAATATCTAATGTACCACAATCGCTCTTTTCAACATTTACAAAGCTATTCAAGACTAATAATCCTATGTGCTTGTGTATATCACCCTATGTGCTGTTGTATCTGTAATCAGAAACTAACTGAAGCTTCGAAGGGAAAACCAGAAGTGTTACAAGTGTAACAAGAATTAGAAAAATACAAGTGTTAATTAGAATGGCTTGATGGAAGAAATATCTCAGATATGGAAGACCAAGCAGAACTATTATTACAATAATGTAAGAAAAATCTCAGCTGCTCAACCATCTATGGCTCAGAGGGTTCTCAAACAATGTCTTTGTGGTAACGCACAGGGCCTGATGCAAACTCAATTAATTCAGCAATGGTTAAATGACCTGTAATATCCTAAACCACAGTGACCATTTACTAGTATCTGATTTGAACCCTTGCAAAAGCATCTACCGTGCAATTTTCTGATCATTCTTCTATACAACTTTATTATCTTCTACAGTTTGGTCACAGATGGGAAGATGATAAAAATTCTTCATCAAAACATATAGCACTGCTGCCCTTACATACTTGCTACCCTGTTCTAAGAAAACGGCCGCTGCCACTATGAATACATTAGGCTAAAAAACAGCTGTCCTAAATATCTTATCATGCTTCACCATAGACAAATATGGCATGAAGCCATTAATCTTTTGTTTTTCCTTCATCTATGTCAGTTACAAATGAACAAAATTCACAAAGACATTTTGTGATACCTCTGATGAACATGTTACTCTGTGATAACTTCCACTCCAAAGTGCAATTGCAAAGAACCCCAAAGAAAGACACTAGGAATAAAAAATTATCAAAGCTGACATAATATTTCTGCATGGTTTCTAATGGTTAAAATGCAGACTGCTTTAGGATTGCATCAAAACATCAGTGTTAACTTCCCTTTTCTAGATCCGATAGACCTTGTTATAGATCCTCCTGCAGAAAGCCTCTAAAAGGAAACTTGGGAAATACAAAACATCAAAAGACTGTTTTTCATGTCTCATTGGAGCAGCCAACACACTACTAAGAGCCGTTGAGTGCCGACAAATTGAGGATTTACAAGAAAATTACTTCAACTGCCTACTGTTTAAACGAATGAGCTCATCAAAATATAAACTAGATTAAAAGCAAACTTAAAACTGTGCATCCTATGATGGCTACAATGCAAAATTACACAAAATGAAAGAAACAGAGCAGGTTTATTTCGTATTTCCCTGCAAATTAGGCAGAACTCCCAGGAATCAGTTCTATTAGGAAAACATAATATGTCTGGAAATCTCAACCGGAGCTAACCCCAACTATGTATTTATAGAATGTGTTACCAGGCTGCTAAACATCCTTATAAAATATGCCAACTAATAATTTCATTCTTCATGTCCAAGATGTCAATACAATTACACTGGAGTAAAAGAATAACCACAGCCTGCAACTGCAGGGAAATGTATCTGAGTTCACCATTAGAAGATGGGGACTATGCTCACCACATACATGCCTTATCTCACCACAATATAAGAGACCTACAAATTCAGCTTTTAAACTTTGCAATATCCCTAATGAAATAAATTTAAAAGAAGGAAAAAAAAAAACCCAGATATTTTTTTAACTTAATGTAAGACAGTGAACACAAAATCCTCCAGCCTTTTGCTCAGCCTCAGTACTAAGACTGCTAAAAGCAGTATTTTCCAAAAATATTTACAGCAGCTCTGTAGGCAACTTTCTCTTGGGGGGCAGGGGAAGTCTTACAAGGACAGCATGCAAAGGTATGCAAATTTAATGTTGTTACAGAAGTCTAGTAACCTTCTGCCTTGGTCTAGCTGACATAATCACCACTAGCTATTACCAGTGCAGAATACTGATTTAATGTGGGGTAATGTGCCCCATACCTTATTATTTATGTACTCTTTCTTCCTTCTTGTTTTTATGAGATGTTTCAGAATTGAATTAATGACGCATGGTGAGAATGTAATGAACATTTAATATCTTCATCTAGGTTTGTATCTAAATCACATCTGTCTTGGGATTAATTTTTGTAGTATAACTACAAAACTCAACGTTTTAATCTTTTTACCTGGTCATAGTTATGATTAAAATGGTCTCAAACTGTAACTAGCTAATGATAAAAACCTTTTTATGAGTTTTCACAACGGATGGACTGAAATCATGTTTGCTTTCCCTGTGGCTTTGTCACTCGTTTCTACATAGCAGATAAACAAAACAAAGCCAGCATTTCCATATAGCTGCTGAAAAGATTTCTCTTATTTTTTACTTCTCTCTCCATCTAATTCCTCTCCCTAGCTGCCAGCTTAATCCTAACTTCTTGCTTCTACTAGCAATGTTCATCACAAGATTCAGTTCCGTAATTTCCAGCATAGTTTTCAGATGGGTTGTCATTCAATACAGGGAGGCAGCCATGATTTTAAAGTTCCACTTTCTCAGCAGATGTGAGAATGAAGAATTCTGCCTCTTTCTCTTCAGCATATTACATTTCTTCTTGCTTCTCAGCACCAAATTTCACACTAAAATCACTAAAACTTCAGACAAATCTATTCTAAATATTTCCCACTTTTTTTCAAAAAGAAACAAATCTTAACACATGATGGTCACCTACTCTCATTCATATTACAAAAAAAACCCCAAGACAACAAGGATTACTATATATTAGTTGTATGTGTGGGGTTTTTCACTTCAAACTTTTCTGGTTTTCTCAGGGTGATTTTTCATGTTCTTCCTTTACTTTTTAGGAAGTAAATTAACACAGTTAATATTTATTTTTAAATAAACACTCACTAAGGTGAGTTAGTTCTTGGCAGAACAGATGGCTCATTTAGATATGACATTTAATTTATAAAGCTTTTTAAGCACTTCCAGAGGATCACACAGGTTCTGCATGTATCTCCATGGATCTCATCCATGAAGGACAGGCTAGGGCCCACATACAGGCATAAAGAGGCTGCTGTGAAATGATATACAGAGGTAGTCAAGCATAAACCAGAAACAATTCATAGATACAATTTAAAGTAGCATTTATAAAGTCATAAAATAGCATAGTCATTTTAAAATTTCAATAGCATAGTCATTTAAAGTAGCATTGGCGGGAAAATCAGGACCAGAACAGTATTGCACCAGCACACCACCAGTTCACCTCATTTAGATACCTCACCCTATTGATTTTTGCCTTGAAAAATGGAAATGAAGATGTGATTTCAGTATTCTAAACTGCTTAGTCTGTTTTCCTCTATCATTTGTCAGAATGTGTGTGTTACTCAGATGTGGTCACTAAAATACAGTATGTCACCTAAAGTGAGGATCTACACAGCTGACAGAAAATTGTAGTGCCAGGAATGTTGCTGCTGATATCCAACATTTAGCTGTAAGGTGATTTACATCACAATCAAAATATAATTTCTACTTAAAGATACTTTCTGTTTGAATAATCCTATACTAACAGTGATCCAAGTATTGCCAAACTGATGAATAAGGCATGGATACCATGCAATCTCTAAACAAACAAATAAGTGATCCTCCTTTTCTCTACACTTTGTACAGTCTGTGTCAGTCACCGCAACTACCAAGAGTAACTACAACAAATTTTGAAATAAAATTTTCACAAATTACTACAAAAAGTACAACACAATAGAAAACCAGATGAAATGTTGATGAGAACATCATGGCTTTCAATACTTCAATATTTCCTCTCCAAAAATTATCTTTAACAATTGTGTTGGTGCTTTATGCATACAGTTACTCAGTACCCTGTCATATGAACCTCAGCTTTGTTTGAAAAAGAGATCTTAAATGTCTTCTGCTGTAAGAGCTCTAACTGCAGCAGTCTTTCTTGAAAACAATAACACTAAAAGCACAAGCCTGACAGCTCTGTAAGAGTAGGTGCCTGTCATATGCAATGACAGATATTCATCCATCCATGCATCTATAAAGACACAGTTAAATTATTATTTTTAAAAATCATTTCATGTTGTTAAAATGTCTTATGGAGAAGGAAACATAATTTAAAAAACCTTCATGTTAAGAGCTAGTTAAAACAGAATTCTTTACATACACAACTGCTCTGAAATTCATTTGAAAAGCCAGAACTCCAATGGAAAACCATTTCCCTTTTGCTTTTGTGAGCCTGCAATGTGTTTTCCCCCCTCCATAACCACAGGAGTGATCACAGCTAAAGTAATATAATATTAGATTGGCATGTCTTAAGAGCCTTGATTATTTTCATCAGAGCCACTGTGGAAAGTTAAATATAATTTAACAGACAAATTGTCCAATATTAGTACTAAGATACAGTGACTTTCACCTTCATCATTTCTCCATAAAAGAGGTAACAGTAAGACTCCTGGTCAAAGAGCACAGGATCAACCTGACAATCTAAGAAAAATGTTGTAGCTAAGAAGGAGTGTTGTCTTCAGTCTAAGCTGCCATAGACTGAAGTACCTGATCCTAAATTTTAATTATGTTTGGGATGTATAATGCTCCCTTAAAACAGTGGATGGAGTGACTCCAAAATTGTCTCCATGAAGGCGATACAAATGCTGAATATGGTTTTGATAAGATTTCTTTTTAGAAGAAACAGCACCATTAAGGATGAAGGGACAGAGTCTACCCTCAGCAATCCTGCTGATGATACAAAACTGGGAGGAGTGGCTGGTACACCAGAGGCTGCGCTGCCATTCAGCGAGACCTGGACAAACTAGACAGCTGGGCAGAGAGGAACCTCGTGAAGTTCAACAAAGCGTAGGGTCCTGCACCCAGGGAGGAACAACCCCACACACCAGCACGGGCCCGGGCTGACCTGCTGGAAGGCAGCTCTGCAGACAAGGACCTGGAAGTCGGAGGACAGGCAGGTTGCCCAACAAGCCAGCAGTGTGACCTTGGCCAAGGAGCCATGTGGGACCCTGGGGGCATTAGGAAGGACCATGGCCAGCAGGTCGAGGGAGGTGATCCTGCCCCTCTGCTCTGCCCTGCAGAGGGCCACATCTGGAGCACTGTGTCTTGTGTATTAGACCACATCGTATTATTTAGACACATCTATTATTTAGAAGTACCAATAATTAAAACAGTGAGGAAAAAATATGGACAGCTAATGGACCTCATGAATTGAACTAGCAGAAATACCTGCTATAGCAGAACAGAGACTTTAGAGCTATTTTGTGGGGTGGGCTTCTGTATGTAGGTGCGTTGCAGGCCATAGTACATATGTTACGCAATATACACAAAGAATGCAATATAATTCTGTCTCTCTTGTTTCCACTAGCAAGGATCTGAAAACTAAATTAACAATACCAGTAGTGACCTAGAAGAACCTGAAGCCATGGCTAAGCTGTAGACAATATCATGAGAAAAAGGGTTGTGTTAGAGTACATGTCAAAGGCCTCCAAGACCCAGTCCATGCCTCAGGCAAGAGATACAGCTGTAGGTCATCTAGAAAATAACTAAAGTGAATGCCCAGAGAAACCGCTCCTGCACTGCAGGAGTTGCCTACTAAGGTGCAATCAGGCTGTATCACATGTGCACGGGACTGCCACATGGTCCTGCTCTCCTGTGACCTACTGACAAAGCCCCCAAGGCTCTCAGTCTGTCAGGGTCTTCTGCAGCAGGATGCCCAGTAAGCCATATAGGTATATTTATTCCCTCACCTTTGGGCTCCTAACTCTACAAGATCATCCCAAACTTTCTACAGTCAGTGGAAAAATGGAGGTTTGTACAGCAGAGAGTTTCTGAGCCCTGAGGCCCTGCCTCAGACATGCTGCCTGAGAGATCTGACCTTTCTCCATGAACATCAGGAGTCTGGTCATCCAGCAGCTCAGTGAACAGTTACATTAGGTGGCAGTGCCTAGTATGGTGTGCATCCCTTGCTGCTCAGTAAGGTGTGACTGTTCGCTGGTGTGTCTGAGTAGGCACTGGAACGTGGAAGTTGTTGATATGGAGACACATCTGCCATTAAAATTTTAAGTACGTATTTAGTTATTTGTGA
This sequence comes from Falco rusticolus, assembly GCF_015220075.1. Taxonomy (NCBI): domain Eukaryota; kingdom Metazoa; phylum Chordata; class Aves; order Falconiformes; family Falconidae; genus Falco; species Falco rusticolus. The sequence continues at coordinate 21,295,702 of NC_051197.1, forward strand.
GGAAATTACTCACATGAGTGAAGTCATGGAGTGCAGGGGTACCCTGCTCTTTGTTATAGATAGGATTACATTCTGACCTCTAAATTACTTGTATATGTCAAGCACTAGCATTTTTGTATTCAGCATAAGGCCTACTATCAGGACAGGCATAATCTGTCCAAAATAATTCGGCACAATGCCAATACAAAAGCTCTTATAGAAGTTTTAATTATAATATTTTTGTGACTATACTGCTGCAAAGATCATAAAACAGTGGGTCTGGTTGGTTTACTGAAATAATTAAAATATGGACAAATGTCCTATATTGTCTTTTTAACTGAACTGAAGTAAACAAATCTAGTATTAGCTGGATCAGAAATGGATAGAAGGGTAAAAAGTCTGTACTGGAGGTAGATAAGAATTGTTTGACTAAATATTTTCAATTAAAAACATGTCATTGTCGGAGCTAAAACATTTTCTGGAAAAGAAATACTTTAACAGATTTCTTCTTTAAGAGAAGAGGAAAAATCTCTATGTATATCCAAATAGCTTATGCTGGTTTTTCAAAACACAGAAAATATTGGGTTTTGTTAGAATGTCATTTTATATCTGAACATACAAATTTATAATATAAATTAAGGATAAAAATTAAATTAAATATTCCAAAATAATTTTAATTAAACTTTTCAATTTTCCTGACTGCATTTTTTCTATAATATAATTAATATTTTCAAACGGTCCAAATTGCATTACAATAAAGAAGGTATTTAAATATTGAATATTTATAGGGTGGGAAAACAATTTCCTTCTGTGCTGTAAATAAATTGCTTTTATTAAAAATCGCTTGGCTTGCTTTAAACCATATACAAAATCATGGTTTTATTCACTTTAACTAATGCATCAGCAAATAAGAACTCTATTTCCACAATCATGCTTTTTGTGGAATAAACATTACACACAGGGGAGAAAATTGTCACAAATGCAGAATTGTTTCATTTCCAGCAGGTGAGTTGCCTGTGAAGTATCTTATACACAAAAAAACCCTGTTAAATTGCTCCTCTTTTGCACTTGTGTAAAATGCACAATCATTAAAAAAAGCTGAGTAGGATAATGACAGGCAGGGTAAGCATACAGCAATTGGCAGGAAAATTTCTTTTCCAAATCCAATGTATTTGGCAGGCAAGTCTTTGGAACCACCACCATTAGCTGGCATTTATATTGGAAATCAGAATAGTGTTCTGATAACAAGTACAATCTGTTACATTCTATCAAAGCCCACATTTATTTTGTACAGCCCAATCATTCATTTCTCAAACACTTTCTGTTAATATTTCCTGAGAGTTAGCTACAGAACAGCTGGTAGACATAGCAACACTAAAGCCAGGTAGAAGCACTAACAAAAGAGCTGAAAACACCACAGCTGAGTTTTCAAATCCTTCCTCATTCATAGAAAAACATGAGAAATTTAGATTTTAGAAATCATAGAATCATAGAATGGTTTGGGTTGGAAGAGACCTTAAAGATCATCTAGTTCCAACCTCCCTGCCATGGACAGGGACACCTTCCACTAGACCAGGTTGCTCAAAGCCCATCCAGCCTGGCCTTGAGCACTGCCAGGGATGGGACATCACAGCTTCTCTGGGCAGCCTGCGCCAGTGCCTCACCACCCGCACAGTAAAGAATGTCTTCCTAATATCTAATCTAAATCTACCCTCTTTTAGTTTAAAATCATTACCCCTTGTCCTATCGCTACAGGCCCTACTAAAAGTCTGTCCCCATCTTTCTTATAAGGCCCAATTCCCTGAGATCTATAAGTTAATACTTATTCATGTAAAGCAGCCCAAAATTCTCTCTGGTGGCATTTTCCCACATGGTGGTAATGAGCTCTATAAAGACTTGGTGGATTAAGCACATGGATTTTTAATCACATCATATCTGTCTAAATCCATACAGTAACTTGATTTGTGTCCAACATGCCATTCTCACCCTCCAAATATTTTTTCTTCTTCTTTTCACTACCATTAAAAAAAAGATTTCCATACTGGGATCTCCCACCATGCTGTCTGCACCTGACAGTGGGCCACCCACACAGCTCTGTACAAGTGATAAGCCTAGAGTATTCATAAGCTCTCTGAACTGCAATTCAGAATATTTCCTACAGCAGATGTTTTTCCATGGTTCTGCTTTCATATTTAGTAAGATTTAGAAAAAAACCCACCACCACATTAAAATGAAAGATGATAGAAATATAATTGTAGGGATCTGAACACTGGAATGAAAACCTCCATTCAAGAACATGTAAATGATCAGCATCTAGGTCTAAGCCCAAGCCCAGATGCTAAGTGAGAGCATCTTCTACCCCCAACTTTTGCTTCCACTGAAATGATTAAGAGGGTGGGAGCTGTTTGTTACAAGTCTTCCTTATTTGCATTGCTCTGGTGTTTTGATGCGTATATACAATGACTGAACTTATGTGTATAAAGGAAATAACCGAAGATGGGCCAACATGTGCTATGTGTGCAGAGTGACACGCACAAATATTGGAATTAGTAGGGGGGGACCATGAGACACCTGCTGTGCCCTTGAAAATGCAATCCACAACTCCTGTGTGAAAACAATTTGTCATCTTTTTTATATGATTAATTTTTGGGGGGTTTCCATTGAACTCACAAACATCAACGATGATTTTATTAACTGCATGAACTTAAGCATTCATGAGTAAACATGGTCACAATGCGCATATCACTTCGCGTACTCAGACTTGATATAAACACTTCCTTCTTTTGGGGGAAGGCTGTCAGCAAATCAGCCAGATTATGCTGCAGAGTAAGCTTAAAGTCTAAGACTCAAATCCACATTAAAATATTTTGGCGTGGGGCTTATATATGTCATAATTTTATTTTGCCACTGTTACATAACTTCACGTAGTTAATGTATTGCTGTATATCAAATTCATCCAACTGTTATTTTTTTCATTCTAGGTAAAATTTTTGCAACAGGTGAAAAGAATTCAGCTGATTTGATAATGAACTTTGAAACTTCTGTTAAGACAAAATGCGTTAAATCACTAGAAAATTAATATTTAATGGTTAGTGAAAATAGTAACAAGAGAAACTCCCTTTCTAAGCCAAGAGAACAAAGTACTCCATTCTCATTGTAAGACTAACAGGAAAACAGTTGCTTTTGTTGTCTAAGATATTGTTGAAGGAACCGCAAAAACACAGAATTATAAATATGACCAGAAAGAGAAAGAATGCAGATAACACTAAAACTAGAGGGGACAGTCAATAAGTAAATGTAACAGCTAGGATTTTGTTTGCAAGGCCACTGCAGCGGCCCAGAAAGAAGCAAAGAATAGAAATTCCTAGGCAACCACATACTGTCAGATAGTGGTGGTCATTATTGTACAGACAACACAGAGATCTTTATCTGTAACTTGGGAAGGATAAGTAACGTATCACTCCATTTTTTGGCAGGAAAGTAAAAATACCCTCAAAACAAACATTCTCTGTGTAAAGTCTCCATGACCATCTCTACTGAACTTCTCACACAAATTATCTGTCCTGTAGCTCAGAGTTCTCCGGGTCAAAGGCTGAACAGTGCTAAGTTGTGAGCTAGAAAAGTAAACGGACAAATTATTTTCAGTGCTAAGATGTGAGAGTCAAGTCAGAGCTCTGGTTTAATTCCACTAACTTTTGTGGAGGCTATATTTGTTAAGTAAATTTAGCTACTGGATTTCAAAATAAAGACTTTAATATATAATGGCACTGCTTAACCTAAGAGTCTAACAAAGCAATGTTAAAGGAGATCATCAGTTTTAGCTAGGAACCACAAAAAGCAAAGGAAAGTGAAATATGCTTTGAGGAAAATAAAGGAAAAATCTCAGAAAATGTTTAGAAAGCAGAAGCCACTGCCTCACAACACTTTATTGAACTAAGTATAGCTCTCATTTGGTCTCTAACCCCTGGTGAGAGAGTTACCAAAAAATTTAGAGGAATAAGAAGAAGTTCAAAGCACAAGTGCTGTGCTGAAAAACTCATCTGTTACTTGCAAATACAGGGGTTGGGGCGGGGGGGAGCTAACATTTACTGTTACCTGATATTGTTGTTATATGCATCAATGCTGTTACTACTTAGCTAGAGGAAAAGATTCAACATACTTATTGGGAAGGAATTTGTGCTCCCCAACAGTAATGTGCTCTCGTTGACAGGTTTATTAGACATCACAGGAACTTATGAGAACACGAAAGTTAAAAATGAAAGATCAATCAACTAGAAAAGGGAGTCAAAAAACCCCACAAACCCAACAATCAGTTATCTAAAATGTAAATGTAGGAACATTTAAACAAATCTGACTCATTTCCTTCCAATGCATCTCAAATGGGGCAGAATCCAGGTAGCATGCCTGGTGGTGTACTCACCCACTCCAATACAGTGGTATCATTTGCTACAGTCCTGAGAGTCAATTTTTCCCTTCTTTGTCATGGTTACAAAATCACTGGTACAGTGCAGAAATAGGTGTGTCTGTATCCAGTGGTCTAGATAACCACAAAATTGTTTCCTTAAAGCAAGCAACTTGAATAGAACCAAACCAGAAGAAAGCATTCCTACTGCTCGCATAAAAATACAGTATTCCTATGCCTTAAGTACAGCACTCCATTTTCTAAAGCTTCCATACAATTGTGCCTGTTGTGGCTATCTTACAGCCATCCTGTAAACACAAATATATCCTAGAAAAATCATGTACCTCTGTGTTTGATCTTTGAACCAAATTCCCTCTTCATTTAAACAGTCCCCACTAATGCTGGCTAAGCAAGAACTAAAACTATGTCCCTTTGTCTTCCGTCTTGTTCTAAGAGGCTTTATTAGAACTGCCTTCCAATAGATATTGATTACCTAATTAAATAAATTAAAAAACTCATGTCACCACACCCAGTGCTGATTTAAACAGTTGCAATTCATTAAAAATAGATTTAGGAAATCAGCAACTGGTGTGTGACAAATTGAGTTGTTCCATTCTGATTTTAATACCATTCTTTATCATCAAAGATTAAAAAAATTCAGCCCTGGAATAAATGTTATTTCACTGTACCTTTTTTTTACAAGGAACAAACAGATCTAGAGAGTTAAAATGTAAAAAAAAATAAACCACAATCATTACTTTGCCATACTTGGGATCGTAATTAAAAAAAGGCAGCCTTATATTCAGGTGCACCTAATAAGCAAGGGAAGCATTAAGACTTCATTGATTGTAAACACATCAATACTTCTGTTATGAAAGGAGTTTCACCAACACACTCTCATGCATACTTCATAACCAGACTACATGTTAGTGCAAACGGAATTACAAATAAAAAAATAAATAAAACCTTACTTCCCCCCCCCCCCCTTCTGTTTCTTTTTAATTTCTTCCCCCCACCCTCAGGAGCTTTAAAAGTCAGTTTTGGAAGAAAGAAAAAAACACTGCATACTTAGTCCCCCCATAAAAACCAAACTGATGGAAGCTTGAAACTTAAAAAGCAAAAATACTCAAGGTTGCTTCAATACATCTAGTTGGATCTAACTGCTGTTTCACATACTATTACGAAACATTCCAGAGGAACACAGAAATACAGGTGAAATAAATAAACAGTGCTTAAAACATATCTTCCAGTAACCTGCTAGTGCCTTCAAGGAGATCATGTAGGAGACAGAGCCAGGCCCTTCACAGTGGCACATGGTGGGAGAGTGAGATGCACTGGGGGTAAGCTGAAATAAGAGAGGCTTAGGCTGATTGTAAGGAGGAACTTTCCCACTGTGAAGCAGTCAGGTAGTGCAGCAGATTGCCCAAGGAATCTGTGCCACTTACCTCCTTGGAGGTTTTCAAGACTCACAAAGCCCTGAGAAACCTAGTCTGATATGATGGTTAACCATGCTTTGAGGTTAGACTAGATATCTCTATAATCCTAAACTTTGCAATAAAATGCTATGATGACAAGGTCCTTCCTTTGCAGATGTAAAGATCACACTGAAGTTTTCTTTTCCACACATACTCCAGTCAGTCAAAAGAGGTGATTATTGTGCTGTATTTAGCACTGGTACAGCCTCATCTTGAGTACTGTTGGTAGTTTTGGGCCCCACAGCTTAAGAAGGATGTGAAGGTCCTTGAATGTGTCCAGAGCTGGGCAACAAAGCAGGTGAAAGGGCTGGGAGGAGTTTCCTATCAAGTGCAGCTAAGGACTTTGCATTTGTCTGGTCTGGAGAAAAGAAGGCTGAGGGATGACCCCATTGCTCTCTACATCTTCCTGAGGAGGAGAAGTGGAAAGGGAGGTGCTGATGATCTCTTCTCCCTGGGATCCAGCAATAGGATGTGTGGGAATGGTTCAAAGCTGTGCCAGAGCAGGTTTAGACTGGAAATTAGAAAATGTCTCTTTACTGAGACAGTGATCAAACATAGGAACAGGCTTCCCAGAGAGGTTGTTGATGCACCAAGTCTGACAGTGTCTAAAAGACATTTGGACAATGCCCTTAACAACATGTTTTTAGCTTTGGTCAGCCCTGAAGCAGTCAGGCAGTTGGACTAGATGATTTTTGTAGGCCCCTTCCAACTGAAATATTCTATTCTGTCCTAATTGAAAAGGCCAAAAATCCTCCTGATCCTAGCTGGATCACTGGACTAGTACAACTAAGACACACCAGCTTGTATAGCCAACTTCACCCAAAGGAATGGTTTCACTTAGCATCAGATCTGCTTACTTTTGCCTTCCCAGCCCAAATGACCAGATACCCATTTGGATATAGCTCATACAAACAGTCCTTAACACAAGTCCAGAGCGAGGCCTGAGTCATAATAAGAAAAATTAATCATTCTGCTTCATGCACTTCCATATGTAATTACTATTTCAGATCTGAGCTTAAGGCATTACAGAATTTATCTACACTTTTCTCTTCCATGCCTTCAGTGTCAGCCTTAATTAACAGAATCCAAAAGCATATTGACTGCATTTGATTTCAACTGCAAACATACTCTGTTTAGGGACTGATCAAGTCCATTCATGTCAGGGAGCTGCATAATTATCCCGGAACTTTAACACAAAATGTAAGCTTTAAGTACCAGCCCAACAGGCAACTGACACATCCATGTAACTATATTACCTATAGTCGCTTCAGCCTACACTAAGTGCTTTCCTCTCAAATATACCTTCCTGCCAAAGAGCGCTGATTATTTGTTTGCCTAGAATTTTTCAGTGTGCATTGTATATCATCTTATTCATGTGTACAACCTACTGCACTTGTACTTTAAAACCCTAGAGAGACAAAAAGACAAAATAATGACTATAGAAGCAAGTATACTTTGCAAGTGCAGTAAACTGCAGAAGAATTATCATTTCTTCTCATGCATGCTTGTATGGATTGGCTATGCAAACACAGGAGTAGGTGTTTATTCATAATGGTTCTGCACAAGCTGCTGCGAAGTAAGCTCTAGAGAAAGAGTAGTGAAGCTGAAGTGCTATAAGCAAGTCTCAGGTATTGTATATTTCATGTCTCTGTAGAGCTACCGCACAGTAATAGCTAGTAGAGAACTGCACAGAACAACCAAATCTCTCCTGAATATTTCATCACAAATGTCCATCTCGGAGTTCTTAACAAATCTGGGACAAGTGCATTAAATTCATTTATAAAGTAACCTCTGTGAAACAAATTTCGGAAGACTTACTCTGCCTGATTGCCTAAATATAAAAACAATAGTACTGTGCAAAACTGAGTCTAGAAGTATTATTCACGTTAAATGGGTAGTACTGTTCTGCTTGGTTAATAAACATTTGGCTACTCACCAGCTGAAAAGAAATCATGTATCCTACATTTTTTGTTACTTATTTCACTTTGGTGAAATAAAATAATGAGATTAATCTGGTACAACGGAAAACAAAAGCAAAGGAAGCCATTTAGACTAGTAAAATTTTCAGGAGTGAGTACAAGCTTTTAAGAGAATTCGCACTAATCACTGTCAATCTGATCTTTTGTCATTGCTAGGCTTCAATTAGCACCTCAGGGAAAAGCAATTCATTGCAAGGTTTTCATCAGGGGAGACTTGCCCTTCTCACACAGCTGTAAAGCTAACCAGTGTACTAATTTCTAGCAAGCAATTCCTTTCAGCCTCTACATAGAGCAGACAAAGGCTACTAAACTAAAACACCAGTTTGCTAACCTATTATCAATTAAAAACCACCTCTTAGAAATTTATAAGATAAATAAGAAGCTGTATTATGTCAAAATGTTATCATGACAATGGAGTTGAAACCACCCAGCTTTACTATATATTAGTATAATGAAACACAAATACAGATGCAATAAAACTGAAAGAATAGGGATAACATCAGAATAGAAAGATCTGATAGGGTTAAAATATTGCTTCATTCTTATGAAAACATATTTTAGAGCTTCTCTTGGGATACATATTCTGGGTTCTGACAGCTTATATTCAGGATTTTTGTAGATCAAAAAAATAAGGAAGCAATTAGCAAATTACTACTGCAATTATATGCATGGGAATTTGAGGGCAAAATATAGTCAGAAACAGTATCTCTTTATTTCCATCTGCAAAAGCAAAAAAAGGGTTTTCTACAGTGCTCAACAAGCTTGTATAAAAGACCTGCAGCAAAAACAATATTGCTGATTAATGCTGTGCTAAAAAATTATTTTTCAGAAGACTGTCATTGATGTAAGCCAAGAAACGGCTTCAAAGCACAATGAGAAAAAGTAATAAATGAACACATCTTGAAAAGTGAAGTAGTCCATCCTGCTTGTTGTGAAGAAAAACACTGTTTCTTTTCAGTAGCTATGCAAAAGGATCAGCATGGATCTAAGTATGCTACTAAATGTCAAGACGTAATATTGAAATTCCTAAGTGTGCCCTGTTCGGGCAGCCATAACGGTGCATCAGTGCTTTTTCTTATTACAGTGATTTCCACCAATGTTAAAATAAGACTTTGAGAGCTAACTAGTATACACCTTCATGCCACCATCATAGGTAAAAAACAGATTAAATTATCATCTACTGAATCTCTTACCACAGTTAGTCCGGCATTCAGTCTATAACAGCATGATGTCCTAGAAATGCATACAGATTTACTCATTTAATACTACAGAAAGCAGTTAAGTACTCAGTCTTCCATTCACCACATCTGTTGGGAAAGGCTCACAACTTTTACTGATCTCTGCGTTCAGTCCTTTCCTATAGGAATGGAACACAACATGCACGAGCAGATCCCAGTATACTTAAGATACTTCATTCCATACCCACTCGATACCACTGTGGGAGTCTGAACACATTTTGCACAAGAAGGGAGCATATGGGCTGGTTTTGTTTTGCTTTTTTTTTTCTTCTCCCAAGAGCATCTCCTAGGGAGAACAGCTTTGTGCATGCTGCTGTTCAGAACTGTCTGTCCCAACAAGAAAAGATGACACCAAGGGAATAATTGTTTACTGCCATATAGAAAAGATTTCAAACAGAGCCTCTTTTAATGGAAGCAGTCTTAGTAAATATCAGCCAAGTTATCCAAACTGACAAAAGCATGACCACAAAATTACTGAACTTAACACATTTCTCAGAGATCAAAAATTAATTGGCAGATGCCAAGGGGGAAAAAAAGCGATGTGGCATACTGCATTTTTTTATGACAGATGGTTTCAAATAGATTAATGAGGTAAGTGCTGACTTTCTAGGTTGTGGTTAATATTTAACCTCCATCCAGCAGAGACCTCTAAGATTTTTACACCTGAGTGGTATAAAGGCCTACCTAATTGAACTGTTGGAAACACTGTGCTAATTTGAAGAGTATCTTCCAAATAAAAAAATCAATAGATATTGGAAAGTGTCGGGGGGGGGTGGGGGGGTGGAGGGGTGGAGAGGAGTAGAGAGTAGAGAGAGCTTGTCACAATGCTGGTGTGGAATTGGAAATTCAATACTTTTTCCTCTCTGTGAAGCTATGATGAGGACAGATGCACAGACTACACGAACTCATATTATACTATGTCAGTCAAATGAAAAAAAAAAGGATCAATAAGATACATAATTTTTTTCCCCTTCATTTCTACACGGTTTTAGTATGGTAAAAACTTACCTTTCCATAAAAAAAGACCCAAAACAGAAGAAATTTCATCTGCAATAATAAATCTTGTCACTGCACGTAGGACACCAAAGAAGTTACTTGCTTGATATAAACAGCAGACATGGCACGCCTTCAATACCTCTGCAATATCTCCAAATTTTCACAGTTCATTTGACTAAGAAGTTACAAGAATGTGTATCACTTTACAGTATTCAGAACCTTTCAGATACTAAACAAAATCTGAAAAGTAGTTGTAAGCAAGACCTAAAGTCAAGGTTTGTGGCTAAAACAATTTGAATTGGATTTATATGTATAGAGTTGCTGATTAAACACTTCAGAGTGATTACTAATATTCAGCCATATACATTTCAAAGTAACTACTGGAAATGCACTGTACAACAGTATCTACAAGAATTCAAAGATGAATGAGATCAAAATCAAATGAGAATTATTAACATTCTTAGTGTAAATATTTACTATCCTAACAAAAATAATTATCAGGACATTCCATCTCATTATCTTCCTCCTGCATTTATTATTTTCCTGGCATACAGATGAAGTAATTCTGAAGAGATTTACTGTCATATTGAACACTGCATTTCTCCAACAAAATGGAAAAAACAGTGCCTGGTCACATACTCATACTGTGGCTATTTCCACAGTACCCAGTTCACAGAGAGCCTACATAGGCCACGGGTAACCCCATGGCAATTTCTAATCTTTGAAGAGCATAGGAAGTACTCATTATTCTCTAATAACTGAGGAAGAGATTAAGAAATTACTCTTTTTTTAAAAAAATAAAATAACGATGAGAATTAAAAATTCCTTTTGGTTTCAAAATTCTTAAAGAGAAAAATTTAAACCATTTTAACTTTTTTTGCTGACAGACCAATAAAAGATTCGTGCTTTGTTAACCACAGAAAAAATGCAGTCACTAGAACTTGCCTACAGGAAGCCAGCTTTAAACAGCTGAAACACAAATGCTCTTGGAAGGATCTCTGCCTTGGTCATACAATGTTCTTGCTTAAAATTCATCTTTCTGCAGTGTATTTGAGAGCTAATGACCAACGTGACACACCCAGCTGCATCTCATTTTACACGGTTCCGACTGCAAATCAATGCAGGCCTCCCTACCCCTGTCACCAACTTGTTCTATTCCAGGGCAGAGAGGGGATCTATACCTTTGTCTGCAGCATGGGCTGGGCTACACTGTATGAATAAAATGGCCCTAAGGGTTTTTTCTTGGCAGAAAGGAGTAAGAAACTCCTTAATATCACATTAATACTGCCAAGTAATTTGTAACAAAATGAAAGATTGATATTCTAATTCAAACTGCAGTCCATATATCTGTTCATCCCTCTTTACAAATTCTGTACAGGAAGCATTCATTTCCACAAAAGGCTGTCACACAAATTGACGCATAACGTATTTTTGTAACTTTTGGAGAAGAAAAAATATACATATATGTAAATACAGAAATAAATTATATCTATAAAAACATTCCATATGTTTAGATATTTTCTATTAAATCTATATTGATGTAAATAAAATGCAGAATATGCTCCTTGATGATTGCGAATATCCATAGCATTTGCCAAATTTGTCTGTGCGCTGTTTCAGCATATTCCAGGTAGACATTCAAGGGGTAAAATAATTAGCCAAACTCTAATACATGGTGATTATCCAAATTGGTACTTAGAATTCTGCTCTAATAAATGTGATGAAACCCTTAACAACTTCAAGCAGTAACGGGAGGAGGAAAGGAGGGAAGAGAGTTTGAAGCTGTTTTCATTACGAAAACTGACAGCTCTTGGTTCCAATTTCACCCCAAACTGCCATAGAGATTAATATTTTTCTTTCAAAGCTCCATTTTTATAAGAGATTACATTTTCCTCTATAAGCAGAAGAGCTCCATTCAAAGACATTCCCATTTGTTGTTGTCAGATTCTGCCTAACTGGGCTAAGAGCCTGCTGTAGCTCTGCGGATCTATGACCTGCACTTCACTCCCTCCAGGCACTATAAATAATTTCCATGGAAACAGTGCTGAAGAAGATATCTGCAAGCCAAAAAGATATCTATAGCCTTTTTGTGAGATTTATGTCTTTTATTTTTTCCTCTTTATTTTCTCAGTTAAATCAATGTTAAATACATCTATTTTATAAAATACATTACACAAACAACTAAAGTTATAAAAGAAATTAAAGAGAAAGGGGGGAAATACTGAAGGAAATTCCTACTCCACAGTATGTATGTATCTATCTATAGATTATCTTCACATTCTGCATTCCCACTTGCCCTGAGGAAAAAGTGCATTGCATCTACACTGCACTTTTTTCACCCAAGAAAGAATTCTCCCTTAGTCATCAGCACTGGAGCTAATCATCTGTATAAGGTATTTAATGAAGAGTGCTGTAATTCACACTTTGATGAGGCTAAGAAGAGAAGTAGATATATGTGAAATCAAAGCTGAAGGGCTCTGAAACAGTCTCATCAGACCACGAAGGGAAGAACTGATCACTTGCCTAGCAAAGTGCAAATCTGCAGCTCTTGAGGCCTGGATGTCAATTTATCACACAGTGAAAAGCAGTGGTCTCCTCAGCCACTTCTCTTTCAGCAATGGAAAGATAATGCTCAATGTGTGTAAAGATAATCTGGAAATCTACCAAATCCTGTTCCCTCATGATCCCCCAATTAACGAGAGTCCATGTATACCAGAGGTGTACGGTACTCCCTCTTTATACTGGAGGTGTACAGTACTCCCTCTTTCTCCTCTTAGCCACAGGAATACGATGGGTTTAGGTCCTCCCTGCAAACCTTACAGCTGGTATATTTTTCATCATCCACTGAAGCTGCAGATGACTAGTCTTAGGTTATAAGAGTCTCCTCACTCCCAGATCAGTCTACAGATACGGGGAGAAACAGAGATTGCCTTTTCCCTCCTTTGGCTGGGCTTGTACAACCTGCCTGTATCTTAGGGAAAAACAGAAGCTAGACAAAGCATCAGACCAAAACTCAAACACATGCACCTAAGGAGAACTAACCATGATCACTGCTTTGTTTTTTCTGAAGTTACTGAACGTAACAACAAATTCAATTATTCTTAGCTGTATTACAGGAATCTTTTTGAGCTCCTTTTCCTCTGTGCTTCTCCTGTAGGATCTAGTTTATCCTCACATAAGCTCTGAGTGCTGACCAAGAGGTTTTTCTCCATTAAAACACATCAGATAGCACATAATCTTTTATATATTTGTCTGTATTTTATGATCCAAAATATTGCTCTCACATCAGGAAGAATTCATACAGTTCATAGCAGTATAAACATCAGCATTAAAAATAACAGCTTAGGCTTCCTCAATCCACTGCTTTAAAGCAAAGACTTCTTTAAGAAAAGGTTGCGAACTAGTACATAAGCCATTAGCTGTACTTATCTTTTAAGGTTTCTGTCTGTACAATAAATGTTAGAAAACTACTTGAGAAGCCAAGACTTTCTTGGAAATTTTTGATCCAAAGAAGTTCAGAAAAATATCAAATAGAAGCTAATTTGTCATAAAAGATACATGTATTTACATCTGTTCCTATAGCTACTGAAAACCAGATTGCTGTTCAACTAGTTTGACAGGTTTAGGTACAATACTTAAAAATATAAGAGTATCAAGATTAGAAATTGATTTCTTGCTCTCAATCTAATATATCCTGAAGGTGTTGGGGTTTTTTTAAGTGGTTCTCAGATCCCAACTCTATCTGTCAGAATTCACACTGTAACTACTTCAGATACTAACAAAGTATTTAACATTATGTGTATTATTTAAATTCTCTGTGCCTTGTCTTACCACTCTAAAATGAGTCTCTCATAATAATTACCAATCTTCTTTCATGAGATTATTAAGAAGGTTAATTAATTAATGTTTCTAGCACTCCTGAGATTCTCAGATGAAAAAGCAACACATATGAATGGCTTTGAAGAAACCTTTAATTCACTGTCATAATCACAATTAAACCAAGGAGAAATTTTATATTGTTATTCTCAGACTCTCTTTTCTTCAGTTCTGTATTTTAGTTTCCTACAAGTTGCCATTCGCTGCAAAATATCTTAACCAATTTGAAATTCCATATTACAACTTGCTTTAGAAAAAATGTAAATTGCATCCATCACACATTAATCAATTGTATCTAGGCAACATAGGTGAGGTTAGATCATGTTTTTGCAATCACCCCTGTGCAAAGAGATAGACTCAGCACCTCTCACCTCTTTCATTCCTGGAAGTAGCCACATTAGACCAAAACAAGATGCATAGCAGCATAATTGTTCCTTAACTCCTGACACCAACCAGGTATCTCATCAGAATCTGTTCACTGGGAACAGCAACTCACAACAACGTATATTAAAACCACCCTGATTCTTCCTGCCACTGTAACTATGTACTTTGACACTTGGTCCCTAGTTTCTACTGCCAATCATTTTGAATTAGCAACAGAGTAACAAATTATTTTACAAAATATGGTCTAGACATTAAAAAAAATATCAAGAATACGTGGGTGAAGAAGCCATAAAGGAAAAGGAGAAGGAGAAGGAGAAGGAGAAGGAGAAGGAGAAGGAGAAGGAGAAGGAGAAGGAGAAGGAGAAGGAGAAGGAGAAGGAGAAGGAGAAGGAGAAGGAGAAGGAGAAGGAGAAGGAAAAGGAAAAGGAAAAGGAAAAGGAAAAGGAAAAGGAAAAGGAAAAGGAAAAGGAAAAGGAAAAGAAATTAAACACTACTGTACTGTGTCTATCAAATGTATGCTGATTTCCTTCCAGCAGTTTTCGGTGGACAGACAGTCCTCTCATTTACTTAAAGTTATTAACTGAATGTTCCTGAGAGACACCCATTTAGTGTCTGTAATAATTATCTAATAAGAAATCTTATAAAGTACAGTAAGATAAATAAATTTCAGAATCACATTCAGAATTTAAGATCGTGACATTTGATTCATCAAAGATTGCAGACTTATTAAAAATAGATTATATTGTTTTAACTTTCTGAATACCTGATTATTAGCTAATCAGCTTAAATATCTTAATATTCTGACATTAACTTAAAACTAAGACATTACATTTAAAAAAAAAATTTTCCAGGAAGATAAAATGCCAGTTTGGTCACTGAAATATACACCTTCATGAAATACACACAATTATAAATGTTCATGCTTTCAGTATTCTCTTGATTTTTATTTACCACTGAATCTGAGGCAGGTTCTGGCCTCCGTTATATCCAGGGTAACCCCATAGATTTATTTCACTAACCTGAATCTGATTTTAGCTTTATAATTAGAGTTTGGATTTACTTTTATTATTTAAGCATGCTTTAGCCATATCAATATATTTCACTATCACACAATAGAACTATATTTGCCCTGTATGTAAGTACTTATGAGTTCATATACTACCTGTTTTAACTTATCATCTGATGTGGAAATGCAGACCAATTTGATATGCTGGCAGCTTCCACCACTTACTGAGCTTCCTGAACAGCACCACTGTGAACTCCATGCTGCCACTGCAAGAGCACCATGCAGTCCAGCCTTGGACAACCCAAGGGAGGAAAATGAGGCATAAGCCACTGGCAAAACAGAACTGTCTCTGCAGCTGCTTTAAAAAATGTTTTTAGCTGAAAACTTTCTGAATCTGTGTTTCAGCCAACTGCAAAACTCCAACACACAAAGCCACTTTCTGAATTGTTCTACTGAGGAAAAAAATTAGTAAAAGCATTGTTTCTGGCTTCCACTTTGTGTGGGTATTTATACCTCTGAAAGTTAGTGCATAATAATATGCCTGAGGAAATTTTTCCCTTTAGTACTTTTTCAGTTTGCCTTATGCAGACCTTCATCTGTTCCTTGCTAACTCATCCCCTTTGAAATAAAGTACTCAGAGATTCCCCCAGCACCCCTTCATTTTTGCCCCTTTAGGTTGCTGCAGCAGCAGAAAATTCTGAAGCTTTTAACTTCAGTAGCCAGTGAGGAAAGCTTAAGACATGAAACAAAAGGAACTATAAGCAAAAATGAAGGGAAATTTAAAAAATCTTAATAAATGTTTGGGTTTTGTGGGTGTTTTGGGGTTTTTGGGTTTGTTTTTTTTTTTGGGGGGGGGGGGCAGAGGCTAACTCATGATGTTGGAATTAATGAGGCCAGTAATAATTGTAAAATATTTCATTTTCACTCTATTTATAGGACCAGAAAATTTTCAATTCTAGAGTTGTTTGATACATGTTACTATTTTCTGCACTTAAGTACACAAGATTTCTGAAGTTTTACCACAGCGGCACAAAAATTGCTTAAAGCACTTGACAGATGTTAAAAATACAATCATACATATAATTGTATTATCTTCCTTAAAATATATAGCATTTTAATACATTATTATAGCCATACATGCCCATATGTTACACATATAGCTACATTGTATATTTATTTTAAAATATCGTATCTAGGGGGAAGTTACCATAATCTGATCCTGAACCTTTAAGAGTATCTTGGACTCCCCATCTAAACATATAGAAAGTAACTAAAGATGGTTTCACAGTCATGTAAGTGACATAGTCATGGTGAAAACAGAAACACAAACTTTCACCTCCAGAGTGCTGCTATAGAAAGTTTAGGGCAACTTCACAGAGCCTTTCAATACCTGCAACAATGCCCTTGGGAAGATAATACTTTTGCTGAGATGCCTGGCAGGAGGATGAGACAACAGACATAAACTAAAATGGAAGGTTCTGACATGACATTAGGAAATTAGTTTTTGACAGTGACAGGACATGAAGCAGAGGAACAGGTTGCCCAAGCAGCCCAAGAAGTCTCCACACTTGGAGGTTTTCAAAACCCTGAGAAACCAACTTTGAACTCAGTACAGACCCTGCTTTGAGAAGTGGGTTGGACTGGATCCGGGGTCACATCCAACCTGCACGAGTCTGTGAATCTATGACATGTCTGTGTAAAAGCCAAAAGTATAATTTCTTACATATATAGATTCTGAAGCATAGCAGACTCTAGACTTTTAATTTTTTCCCTACAAATCTGATTTTTGAAATGAGAAAAAAATCAGAAGGATTTAAAACAAAAATACTTGAAGTCTCTGGCAGGTTCGGAAGAGAACTGGCAGATGAACACCATCATGTCATTGTGACAGAGCTGCTATTTGACTCGTGTTGTGGTCGTTTCCTGTAAATGCATTCTTCAGTACAACCCACCACCATCCAAAGTGGGTGGTTTAAGCTTTGACAGTGCAGAGGACCATGCTAAGGTTCACAGTCTCAGTTCAGAAGTGATGGGTAAGAAACAGTATATGCCTGGCCTCTGTGCATTTATTTAGACTTCTGAACATTCAGACCTTCCACATCTGTTTGTATTTACTCTACCTGTTTGACATAGGTGACCTACCTGAATAACTTATCTGTCAAGCCAAATGCAATACTGAAGCATAAAGTTTAAGTGAAAAGTGAAAGTTCCAGAGATACTCAGGTTAGTGGAGTCTTTAACTAGAGGTGGTAAAGAGAACCTCTTTCTCTTAAGCAAAGGAGGTAAGCTTTGCTGGTAACTGCTGAAGCACATTCCTTAAGCCCAGGAGATCCTTCAGCAAAGCTAAGTGTACTCTCGATTTCAAGTTGCTTTTTCACTGCCAGAGTGTTCCTATACAAAGTTATGATGAATGAAAACCAGGTTACTCTCACCACAGTTTCTGGTGCCTGGTGATCTGTACCTCTGGTAGCATATGTGTAAAATCATGGCTATGAGCAACCCACAGATAACAGCTACAGGCTTCACACCTCAGCTGTAGATTTGGAATGCCCTGGGAACTACTTGATACATTTCTCATCTCAGATGATTCATCTCCTTTTACAGATATTAAATTTTGTGGTGTAATTACTAAAAAGACTTCCACAATCTTCTTGCTCAGAGATGAGTACTCAAATCATCTGGGATTAGGCTATTATTAATTATCAACAGCATCCCTTACGAGCATATCCACTTTTATGAACAAATCTAGGCTTTGCTCCTCATAGCTATTTGACTTATGGTTGGGCTAAACAGGCTTCCATGGTCCCCTTCTATCATAGTGCAAGTGGGTCACTGCAATACCTTAGAAAGTAGACTGCCTTCTGCATTATTCCGAGACACAAGAAACACTTAAGACATCAGGGTTCTCCTGTAATTGGGCATGGCATAAGCCTCAGGCTCCTACCATGTTGTTTTTACAAAGGACAATATAGTGCTACAGTCCTGATTGTAGTATCTAGGATTATATTCAAACCATGTTTCAGAAAAATAATATCTAAAATGCTGCAGAGGGGATTAAAAACATCACTGTTTTTTACAAGATGCGAAACATACAGATTTATTATATAGTTTTATATAGTTTAAAAATGCTTCTGTAACTAGATCATAGGACTTCTGTGAGGATATATAGTATCTCAGAAGCAGCAATACATATATATTCACTGAAGCGGAAGCTAAGCATTGTTTACGTAACTCCCCTCCAAAAAAACAGAAGACTTGCTTTCACTCAGTCGTACAGCTGCAGAGATTGTGCTTTTGCAGAAATTGACGGGGTGGGGCGGGGTGTGTGATGATTAAAAGCAGGGCTGTTGGCTTGCCCCCCGCCCCCCCCCTTTCTTCTCATTAATTTTTGTCTTGTCCTGCCCCCTGGTGGGAGCACAGGCCGCGGGTCTGTTGGTTTCACAAAGGCACATTTGTACAATGCAACCCCAAATTCCACTGCATTTCTCATATTGCTGTTTGTGAAAAAGAATGTGTATCACTTACCTTAGGAAGAATTTAATTAAATACTAAGGGAAATGCACTATTATTATTGTTTAATAAAAACACACATGTTGATTTATCTAAAACTTAACAAAGCACCTGCAGAATTTTCACAACATTGCAATAAATACCCTTTCTATTCCAGACAGATATTTAATTATCACAATTAGATTAGAATGGATAGTAAAAAAATATATCTATATATATATAAACATACAGTGTTCATTATTCAATAGTGCTTTAGTCAGAGCTCAGGATATAGCACCATCTGTAGCATGAGAGAAATTTTGTTTATTTACAGATTACATAAATTCCTTTATTTTCTTTCTAGAAGGATCAACAAAGATGATAGCACAGGCCTGCTGTGCGTTACAGCTTGGTAGTTGAAAAGGTACTTCAGATCTAACAGGTAGGAAGAACAACGGCAGAATCAAAGGCCTTACAAATGTTAACACTTGTCATCTGTTTAGCTACTGCAGTTCTACTCTCCCTGAATTATTTCTTCTAACAGTTACAAAGTAAGATACTACCAGCACAGGTAAATGCTAATTTTAACCTCTTCAGCATGTTCAGCCATTTTTAGATTATTTTTGACACATCTGTATTGCAACCTCAATTCCTTCATCCCATTTCAGCTCAAAACTCTTCTGTATACTTAGGAACTCCCTCAGGCCGTCAGGTCACCCACTGGCATTTCAGCTTTCTCTTGCCCTGAACTCTGGGTGCTGTAGAGACTAATGGCCGCAGGCAGCACACTCTGCTCTTGTCTACACTACAGTTGTAGCTAAGGTGGGAATAATCACCCAGCCCCATTCAATTCACTGAAGGTTTGACCCTAAAAGTATCAGCACTGCACCCTCTAAAAACACCAGAACCTTTAAGGCAACAATGTTTGCAAGGGCTCACTGTCACAGTAATGGCAAGACCAGGGTGTGACACTGGAGTACACTCACCTCCCATGTTCCAAGAATGCTCATCTTGATAAACCAGAACAGCCTCAGTGGCAGCCAGAGCCCCGCGCACTCTGCTTTCTTCAGGTTCATTGGTTGCCATCATCCATCCAAAAAAAAATTGGATTCTTACACCTTTCATTGGTTTTCCACTGCAGAGAGTAAGAGTTACTTTTTAACTTGTGTATGTATATGCAAACTCATAGAAATGCTCAATCCTGTTCTCACTCAGACAATAGAAACTAAAAGTACCTGTAGAGGCATGTGTAAGAACAAAACACTAAAATACCAGAAATGTCAGAAACCAGAGCAAAGGCTTTATGATTTCCGTATACATCATGGGCTAGATTCTCAGTTGGTACAGAGCAGCATAATTTCCACTGCCTTCAACTTAACTGCTTTGTACTCACCAAGAATCCAGCCATGTGGAACAGCTTTGGGCAAAGGGAGATTAGACACCTTATAGGAGTTACGTAACAATTTGCCTAAATTGAGAAGTTACAAGTTGCAATCAGGCTGCTCTACCCTGCAGAGGCATCTGAAAATGCCCCAGGTTATGTGACAGAATTACATAATGCCATTGACTGATCAAAAACCTGGTAAAAAGTGTAGGTGGCAGATGAAGATAAACAGCCAGCTGCAGACCAAACTCAGAATATTTAGAGAAAAATTTCTTATGACTGCATATTACCACAGGACAATCTTTTCTTTACTTATCCACCCAACCCAGACTAATTTGTGCTCAGGCCTTTAGGAATTTTATGTCTTTAGGATTGTGTTTTCACATACATAGGATTGTGTTTTCAGGAGCATTTGATGACTTATTTTAATAATGCTCTAACCACACAATTAAAACCTAATCAGATCTCAGTTTGGTTAAGCTCAGTCAAATTGCCAAGGGTACAAGTAGGTGCTATAAAGTCTAATAAAAAAAGAAAGGCCCTCACTTTTTTTACGTTGAAACACAGAAAGGATTATGGTTCATCTCCAGTGACTGTAATTGATTTATTCCCCTATTTGTACAAATTTATATTCTAAATGATTCAGATGAGGACCTGATTCTGCAATCCTTGTTTGTGTCAAACAGGATACACACAAGTGAATCACAACATTGATTTTAATATTCTAACTGCACACAGGAAACAAGTAAGTAAATAAATAAGTAGTAAGCTTTGCAAGGTGAGAAAGTATCTTATTTTTTGTGGTACTTTGGATTATAAAACAATACCACACTTGAAGCTGTTTGGTTGGACCATCCAGCCCATAAGCAGTTTTCCTGACATGCTCAGTGAAAAGGCAGATAGCCAAACCCTGCCTACTCACAAATGGCCAATGAGTCTAGCTTCCTGAAGCAAGCTAGAGATAGCACAGGTCTGCCTCACCACCAGGCCACAGAAAGGACCCCTCAGTGACCAGCTTCGGTGTTAAGAAGAAATTCCCACCTAGCAAGCTCTAGGGCTTTCAAGACCTCTTTGTGTAACACCTCTCTTTTTAGCTGCTGTGATGCTCCAAAATTTTTGCCCCAAAGCCCAAACACAGAGTTGGAGACAACTGAGGGAGGTGGCAAATGCTTTAGACATAGCTCTCAGGCCAGGCATGCTGCTTCACATCTTGGGGCTGCTGACCAGGAAAGCTGACTTCTTTCATTAAACCATACCATATGACATCATGCTGAGTATATAAGCTGGGGGAAGAAGGAGGGGGGGGATATTCAGCATTATGGCATTTGTCTTCCCAAGTAACCAATATGTGTGATGGAGTCCTGCTTTCTGGGAGAGGGTTGAATACCTGCCCGCCAATGGAAAGTAGTGAATTAATTCCTTGCTTTGCTTTGCTTGCATGAAAGGCTTTTGCTTTACCTGTTAAACTGTCTTTATCTCACACATGAGTTTTCTCACTATCACTCTTCTGATTCTCCCCCCCAATCACTGTGGGGGCAGTAAGCAAGTGGCTGTGGTGCTTGGTTGCTGGTCGGGGTTAAACCACTACAACCCATAGGGGTTGAAGAGGGGAGTGAACCTAAAGTAGGAAGATAATTCAATGATCTTGTAATAAGTGTGAGGAACTCTATAGATTACTTCTATAGAATCGCTAAATGGCTTCCATATAACCATTAAGTGTCTGAATATATTCTCCAGAAAGACATGCTGCTTGGCAGTCCCAGTCATACCACTGTGATACCATTACAGGATTTGCTCTTTTTGCCCAGGATGCAGCTAGCATAAGTTACCTAACCTCCCACACAAGATTTTAAGGTGCTTAAAGGAAAGCAACAAAGTATATGTCACAAATGCAAAAACAAATTCTGCATTTCTCGGCAGTGTTAAGTACTGCAAAAACCATCAGCATGCCTTTCTGTGTGTGTGAGTGCAAGAGTACCAGTTGTCCAGACAAATAAGAGAAAAACGAATTACAGTTATGCAAATTTTAAACATCCATTTGAGCTCACATTCTGTAAGGCTGCATCAGACTTAATATGTTGTACTGCACAAAGTATATTGCAAATATTTGTTTTCACTATAAAAAGAAACAAAGTGTAGCTAATTAAATATTATATTGCCTTTGGAAAAGAAAACAGAATAAGAGGAGACTGAGAGGGCTATCTGTACATGGCCCGGTGACCAGAAACTGTAACTAAGGAACCTATCTCGCTTCTAGCACTGATTTGCTTTTTCATTGTGGACTGTGGTCTGTGGCTGGGCTCTTGCTCTCTGCAGCCTGACTGGCCGTGCAACTCACCTTCTTGAAAAACTCCCTGCAGAGGTTTTGTTGCAATGCCTAGTGAGGATTGTCAGGTTTTCCATCTCTTCAGGCTCCAGTCAAGTGCTTTAAGCATTATGACCAAAAAGTGAATGACTCTGATAATTAAATACTAATACTTGTATATTTTGTATCTCCTAAGCAACCACTCTTCTTTCTCATTTCAGAAGATCTGAAATACAAACACACACATGAAAAGATTAGGGCAAAAATATACATCATTATTTCCCTCAGAAAGATATGTGCTCTCCCCTACCTGAGATACTTTTGCCATGGCTTGTAACCAGCAAACACCAGGCAGACATTTGCATCACTTTGCTGGAGAGTTGTGAGGAACCTGCTGGCTTGTGTTAGGGAGCTCTTATCTGATTCACGTCATGGATCTCTGCCTGAAGCGCCTCATTCTCCCCCTCCTTCTCCAACCCTGGTGGTCGCAGGGCTGTTTCTAACACTTTTTACCTCACATCTCACCGCCTTTGTGGCGTTTTGCCCTTTCTTAAGCACACTCAGACAGAGGCACTACCGGTTTGGCTGAGGGGCGCAGGCGCGCTCTGCTCTGAGGCAGGTGCGGAACCGGCTGGAACCGGCTGTGCCCGGTGCGGGGCAGCCCCAGCCTCCCCTCACAGGGGCTGCAGCCCCTCGCTGCCCCTGCCTCGCCACAGGCACCCACTGCAGAGAAGCCCAATAAAGAGAAAATCCAGTACAAACGGCATTTTCTGCACTCCAATGAAGTGAAACTCACACTGCTCTAAGACAGGCAGTAGTTTGCTGGTTTTCCTTGATGAAAAGTGCTGGTTTTCCTCACTCACAAAAGGGACTTCTTTTAGCAATTTTCTGAAATTTGTGTGATGCCTTATGGTCCGAGCAAGTCAAAATTGAATTCTCCTTAGTGAAATGCGTCACTGCAATCTTCCACTCACATCCATAACCACATCCATGCCTGGCTAACTATTTGAGCTGGTCAAAATTACAAAGAAAGAAATATACCATCAGCTAAAATGCACTTGCATGGGAGAACTGAATGGATTTTGAGAAATACAGCTGTTCCCAAGAGGCAACTGTACCGCCTATTAGCAGCTAAAGATGAACTGAAATTTCCAATCTGGTTCTCCTAAAGCACAGTCTTTACCGCAAGAGTGATTGTGAACTGTTGGCTTTTTATCTTAATTCAGGATGAAAACATGCTTTAAAGAAAAATAAAAAAGAGCCACTTAAATGTTTTCCTGGAGGAAAATTCCATTTCCCAACTGCCTTCTTAACTCCTTTGAGCAGTTTCTCTTTGCAAAGACACTTTTAGCAAAGCTCTTTGAGTAGGGAATATTTTATTAAATATGTTTGAAAGAGATGTTCATCATCCAAAAGGTGCTAAGACGCATCTTAGCTTCTCCCAACAAATAACGTGTCTCCCCCTCAGATCAAATGCGCTTCAACAGAGCAGCAGACAAGATGGCCGCCTCTGCTCCTCCAGCACACGCTGCTGCAAACATGCTCACTGCTCACCTCAGAAAGCACAGGTGAAAGTTAGCAGGACAAGAAAGGATAAGTAAACATGTAAACATGAGTCTAATCTATTTCTTATCTATGACCTATAAATAAGCTACAAAATAACAGCTTGGTATCGATTGTTCAGGATATGCAGTATAACAAGAGGAGAAGAAAAGGCAGTCTCAGATCAAATTTTCATGGAGAAGTTGCTGTATAGACACAGAATCTTCCTGTTGTGTGCTTACCTTTGATAACTTTTGATGTGGTTAACATATAAGGTCTACAAAAGGTCATTAAGTTGGCCTCTAATTTTATATTTAGAAGCCCACTGAGTTTCTTCAAAACCAACAACCATCTACTTTATACCTGAAGCAATGGAAAGTCCATCACCCCTCTCCTTGTTCCTTCCAGACTTTATTATCTGACTGATAATAATTTCACCTGAAACACTATAGGCGCACACCAGTATAACCATGTGATTCAGCCTTCTTTACTGCAGCAGGATTATAAATGGGAATGCTCCTCCTAACATGGCTGTAGAAATGCAGTCCCACTTCTTAGTGCTTGGGGACAAAGAAGCGGATGCTTCTGCCTGGGCAGAGGCGACAGCTTCATGAAATCATGCTTTAGAAATCATGCTGATAGCATGTACCCTCAGAGCTGAGAGTCATCAGGGAGCCCATTTCAACCTTTTCCTACCCTCACCACAGGTACCATGATTATTGTTTTTATCTTCACACCTGTGCAGAAGATCTCCTCTTCTGCTGCTATTTTATACATTTATCAGTAGATTTCCACAAGTTATATTATGTGAAAATCTGGACTTTCATTAAAATAACGAGGTAACTTCTATACCTGCATTCAGTTATAAAAATTATACCTATTTTTAGGAAGTGGTTTATACACCTAGGAGTCATATATATTACTATTCCTTCATTCCTGTGATTTCTCCAAGAGAAAAAAAAAATATTTGTACTACAGTAGTGATTATGTTCCCCTAACAGTGTCTGACTGTGCTAGGCACAGTAAACGCATGAAACAATAAAGTGACTTCCTGCCTCAAAGAGGTTACATTTTAGGCATACGTGACAACAGATGGAGAAAACCCTGGAGTATTAATATTGCATGCACCAGAAGGGATTATTCTCACCGTGCATGAATTAGACTGTACACTGCTGCTACTTGTACTGAAAGTCCTTGGTCCAATACCACATCTTGCAGGACTGGAGGTGGAATTAAATTTTCTTTCAATGTCTGCAGATTGAGTGCTTCCTCCCACACATTTCATTATACTGCTGTCAAAGTTCATTCTCACTGGCATTGTCCTTTTTATTTCAAAAATGTTTTCAGATTGCAAAAGGCTGCAATGGAAAGAATCACTGACACAAATTTGGCATGATTTTCTGTAAGCAGTAGAAGGAAACTGCCTGCATTGCAGGCATGACAATCAGCATATCCCACGGGTAAGAGTACTTGTTTCCCACATCTGAAAGCAGCACAGAACATAGCTGCACCAACAGTCATCATTTTCTTTCATATCAACACACCAGTGGTCAGCAACAGGGGGAAAGGAGAACTCAGTAAAATCTGGCACGTTGTGCTTGAATATGCAGGGTCTGGAGCATTTCTGCAGCAAACTACTGTCTTGAAAGTCCAGACAGTTTGTAAGCAGTGCCCTTACAAGTGATTTTCACTCTGACCAAGGCAATTTAAAATCTGTTATGCTTGGCTCTATTGAGAACAGGTTTTGGCGTATCTCAAATACATCTTAGAGTGGTTTTCATTTTTGAGAAGCTTTGTTTCTTATTATTATTATGCCTAATACATTTCGACTTCCACAGAAGGACTAATCAAACTGGAAGGATATTCTGTCATAGGCTGTGTGTGGACCAGATGTGTTTCTGTTGATGTTGCGGAGAGATTTCTCCCGGTGGATTTGAACTGGGAACATGAAGAGGCCATATGGTAGTAAAGATAATTTACATGGCACCTTTTATCACCAAATATCAGAAAGCACCTTGCAAATCACCTACTGTACAAGAAGAATTTCACTCAGAACTGAAATGCAAATACCTTTGGGGTAGCACTTTGCAAACACATAATAGCACACAAAAATGCTATGAAACAACTTGTAAGTAGTTGTGAAGAATAAAATCATAGCAAGCTGAAATCTTGAGAAGAATATAGGTGTACAAACTGTAGTTACAGATCAGTTGCAACCTGCACAGTTTCACCCTATATGTGAAGCAATAACTTATTAAAACTACTTTCTTCCTTTTGATAAATGCAACTCTTTTGAAATGATCTGCAAATACAGACATTGAAAACAGAACACAAGACTAAGTGGATAACTTCATATTAATTTTGCAGACATTTACTGTACATGTGTGATGTGTACATTACAGTACAGGACAGGACAGTAAATGTGTAAGCATCATCTTAATCTCAATGTCCCAGAAGCTAATGTAGCTTAGAAAAGTTAAATAATTTTTTTTTAATTTGTTATCAGGAGTAGTTTGGGAAGCTCTGGACAGTTTCTGATACCATCATGCTTATCATTACATAAGTTAGAATAATCAAGATAAAGTAGTTGTTTCAAATATAATAAAACTTTCTTTCAATCCATCTTAGGAAAAATGAACAGTAGGAGAAAGAACACATGATAGAGTGCAATATGCATCAGAGTCAGCAAAGAAAACAGTATTTAATTTTCAAATGAAACAATATAAAATTCCTTTAGTGAGGTCTATTGTTTGAAAATTTTACCTTCTTTGGTTACCATCCTACCACTTTCAGACTGACACTGTTTCAGCTCAGAATCTGTCTGATCTCCTGTAGATACATTCATATTATGTTTATGTGCTATAAGAAGCCAATTCTAAATGCTGCTCAACAAATCAAATGAATATTAAGTAGACATACAACATGATTTAATTTATGCTGTGTATTTATAGAGCTCCCAGAATAACTTACCACAAAATAATTCACTGCACTTAAAATGAAACTGAAAATGTAGTTATATTTAAGAGATCTTTGAGACAAGGATTTTCAAGAACCCAAAAAGTTCAGCTGCCAATCCTTTTGATTTTCTGTTTCTAAGAATTGCTGTCCACTCACAGTAATCCAGGCCTGGTCATACAAAGCCACAGCAGTCTTAGTATCACGTTTATCCTCATAACCTAGCCACAGTGGTCCTTCCTATCCCAGAAAAGAAAGATGTAAAGATGTTACTGATACTGTAGTAAATGACCAGCAGGTCTTGCCCTCATTCCAGCCTTGCAACCTTTTGTAACCAAGGGCACAACATTTTCAGTATAGTCATGTGACAGCCGCAAAACTTTTGTGTTAAACTAGCTGCTAATTAGGAGCAAAGTGTTTTGCCGGAGCTGCTCAAACCCTTAAAATTGATTTCAACAAGATACCATGTCAGGATATTCCTGTTTGCTCCAAAGGAAGCAGAGGCTATACAACAGACACACAGATACACATCTGTCTTGAAAATTACGGGTTGGAAAAGACACTAAAGATTTCATTAATAAAAACACATCTCTCCGAGGGGAAGAGAGCACAGGACAGCTACATACTGAGGTCCTGTGTGCTTACCCCTGACACGTACCTAACTAGCATTCCGGGAAAATGTGCACTAGCAGTATACATTTATGATGACCATTGTCATGGCCACGTTTTGTTCACCCTCCTGATAGTAGTACTTACAAGCAGAGGTGCAGAATAGCATGAATACAGTGCACACAACTCCCAGGAGCAATGTTCTTTTTTTATTTTTAAAGTGAGAGTCATATGTACTAAAAGGATGTGATGACTATTCTTAAACTACTTTTAAATATGTTTAATGGCACCACATGCTGACTCAGAAATTCCTTTCCTCCAAGTCTATGCAAAGTGGAGGGTCTAATTGTAAATGTTTTGTTACTATGTTACTATGTACTGTATCATTCACTCCTTTTTAGAAGAATTTCACACAGCTCTTTTTTAATACAATGTTTTAAAAGATAAAAGTCCAATGTATCTATTTAGAAGAGCAATCTTAGCTTCTGTAGCAATAATAATAATAACAGCACTTACTGCACTTCAGATCTTCAAAGTGCTGTATAGATATCAATTGTCCCTGTTGGCAAGGTTTTTAGTCTGCCTTGGACAGTAAGTAGCAGTAGGTATCCTTCCCCCACTCACTCCATTAAGGTATTTTTCTTTTTGCATTTTACTGCACACATGCTAAATGAGGGCTTCACTTCTCTGTACATGGGAATTCCAGACATCCCTTACTGGTGCTACTGAAAGGCTTGAATTTGCTTTTACAAGCCAGAGGAACCCATCAGACATCTATAATTTTTATGACCTCTAAGGAACAGGGTCAAACTTCCTTCTGAAGTCTGCTCTCTTGCCATAATACTGAGCTGCCCTGGGTAGGTTTCATAAAGAAATATCCCCTTTTTTTATAGCTCCAACACTCTTACCATTACAACTAATAGAACTAGAATAAGCCAAAACCTCATATTTTGCAAGTGCTGGGGTAGAAACTCACCATAAGTACAGTCCCAGAAACAAATACAAGGATAAAAAAAAAACAAACACTAAGGAAAATAATGTTTAAGTAGTCCTGTCAAGGAGGGCTTGACAATTCCTGCTGTTTATAGATAACCACCTCCTTTTCAGGCAGTAGGAAGTGCAAGCAAAAGAGTCATTTCTGCTTTACAAACTACGGCCAGCTGTACAACAGATAGCAGATTTGTAGAGCCAGAGCCTGTTACAGCAGCAATCAGAGCCTGCCATCCCAGAAAATAATTGAGCTTAAAATGTGCTGCACTCCCATCCCACCCAGAAACTCAGAAGCTGGTACAGTTCATCTTTGCAGCACCTCTTCTTTCTGTAAGTGTTCAGTGTAAAGTACCCATGACTTTGACATTTCAAATTAAACCCCAAGGAGACTGAGGAGTTAGCAGATGTAACAAGTGTTAATTCAGTAGTCTCTGTTGGCAGAAGAGCATTCGGTGTTCAAGTGCATTACAGCCATTTATCTTTTGCCTATCCAGGAAACTATTTCTATAAGCTTGTGAGGGGAACATTGTCAATAAATACTAAAATAAAACCATTGGAGCATCTTGGCTTGTGGAACCTCTCCCAAAGTTGAGAATTACCACCACACAGAGGTGCAATCCCACTTCTGAATGGTACCAGAATAGCGGTAAGGCATACCCACAACTGGCTGTGAATGTGCTGTGACCTTCTGTTGCTTCACTGTGCTCCCTTTCTACCTCATAACAGTATGCGTTCTCGAAGTGTTAGCCCAGTTCTGGGTTCTACATTCAGTGTGCAAGAGTCGGTTCACACACAGAGTTATATATTTATGGCATGTCTGCACAGACATGGGTGCTAACAAAGGTAGCGCACCTCTTCACACATAGTAAAACTTTTTATATAATTCGAACAATTTTTATACACTTTCACAATTACCTTTAGTCACACTTAATTTTCATTGGTACTTAAGAGCCTCATCTCCATTTAAAGCATTCTCTTTTTTTACCAGGCATGTTCTGTGGGGATGGAGCTTTGTTAGCAGGGGGCTTTCTTTGCTCCAGGGTGGATGTTTTAGTATGCTAATTAGGATAGTTCACACATATTTCCAGTAATTTTCTGTTTATGTTTAGTCTCATTAACCATTTGGTTCTCCTTGAGCTTATCTTGCTACCTCCCAGCTTGACATATTTATGGTGTCTGTTCCTTCTCCAAAGGCCATGGTTTTTTCACTGTAAGGATTTAACTAACATCCTATGTTTTCCAGATTCTTTCTTGTTTTGCACTATAGATATTTACATTTTCTCCTTTTCTTTTTTAAAGTAAATAATTCTTATATCAAAAGGGCTCTGCCACATGTTTGCTTCCCGCAGGACTGCATAGCTACCTCTGCAGAAGCAATTCTGAAGGGTTGTGTTGAAACCCAACTCCTTGCTTTTGTGACTAGTACAAACCAGTGGATCTAGAGAAAACAGCCCCTGCACAGTGATTATCTTGCCATTTGCCAATACCAGTAAACAGTGCTCCAGGAAGATGCAGGCTGGTATTTTGCCACAGAGACAGCTCTTTTCTACTACACAACCAAAAAAGACCTTAGTTTCTTAGGTGCCCAAGTCAGTCAACATTGATTCAGATATGAGTTGTTAAGCTTTCCTCTTGAAAAACTAACATGCATATGGCTTGTATTTCACATTATATCCAGACCTGTGTTCTGAATTCTGTCTTGGAGGCTGCAGTACTTAGAGATTAGGGTTTGATTACAAGAACTAGGAGGGTATTATTTGTAGAGGGTAGGACTTCCTGAAAGAATTTATACAGCTGAGGAGAAAAAAATACAAGATTTCTGGATCTGAAAGGATGAAGCAGAATTGTTTATCTCTGATGCCACACAGAAAAGATTTCTGAGCTGATTTATTGCATAGCTTATGAAAGATCAACACATGCACACAGAACAAAATCACTGGTTTTTTTCCTCTCCCCAGAACCATAAAACTGTATTTCAAAAGCCACTGCTGAAGTGGAGGATGAGATGGAAAGGTTGAACTCTGACTCAGTTTTCAAGGGCAGGTCTCTTGCTACTTAACCCAGGAATTTTCTCAGTTTTCTGTTGCATTCTATGCTGCCATCATCTGGCTCTTTTCATAAAACCTGACATTTTCTAAACCTCAGTTATCTCCAGGCCTGAGTTTTATTCTGGGTAGGAAGCTTCAATGCTTTTCATGAAGATATTTCACAGTAAGGACTTACTTGCCTTTGTCCAAGCAGCAAGCCTCTCTCTCCAGCTACCACACCCTCAAGAAAATTTACCCAGCCTCTTGGCCAGGCATCCAGCTCCCTTTGCCTAACTGAACACTCGAGATAGAGGGAGGATATTGATTTATGTGTCTTTTCATACTCCAACATACTGTTCTGATTCCAACTCTCCTCAATCATCCAGCAGAGATTTCTTGATAGCAGGTGAGTTACCTTTAGCATGCCAGCCGCCAGGGTCCTGATTATGTCCTCCTAATTTAGGGAATGCAGACATCGGGTCATGGAAAGCACCTTTCCTCCTACAGCAAATAGGTGTTACCAACTTTTCGAGTGATTATCTTAAATATAAACAGGTTGTTTACTTACTCTGAGGCAAATACTTTTTTCTGCCTGACAGGGCAATGATGAAAGGTGAGAGACTTTCCAATAAGTTTACACTCATCCGAAGCCACAGTGCTTACAAGAGATCCCAACCTTCACCTCCTGCCCATTTGACTGGCAACCAGAGTACTGCGTTCAATTCAGAAACACTGATCTGGCTAAAAGTTGAATTTCTGATGGCTGATAAAACTCGGGGAACCACAAAGGTACTGACACTAACTCAGATATGGGGAAGAATACATACAATAAACTTCATCTTTAGATTGCAGCATATTACCCCGGGTCCTTGGGAAAGTCTTTTTTCTTTTAGCATTTCCAGTGCTTGGCTTTTGCCTACTCTCTGCTCTTCACAGGAGCCTTCTAGTTTCTGCCCATGCCAGACAAAGGCCTACTTAGCAAAACAAGCTCAGCTGCTTTGTCTTCCTGCCAAAGGACTCACCTAACCTGTTACACAGGTAACAAGGACAAGAAAACAAGGTTGCCTGCCTCTCTGCTGTCCCCAGTTCCCGGTGCAGAACAGAAAGACACTACACAGAACATTTCTGTTATACATGAACCAGAAAAAAGCAAACATAGCAGATAGCCTCTATCACACAGAACATCAATCAATGCATGCAGGTCTTGACAGAACACTGATCGATCACCATAGGGAGACAACAGCATGGGGTTACTGGGAGACATTCCAATATTCCTTCCTTCTTTTTCCTGAACCATTGCCCAGGAAAGCTAGGTTGGATAAGGCTCTGCTGGAATTTGGGATGCACATCTTTCAGAGTACGGGAACTATTGCATACTAAGGAGACTTTGGGGCCTATAAAATACAATTAACAAGTCTTGGGACAAACCATAAAAATGGGCATATTTACATAGGGACTGTAAGGAAAGACAAACCTAAAAAGAGAAAAGAAGGGAGACTTGGTCTTAGAAACTGTAAGAACAGCTGCTTGGATTTAGTCCCCACAGCCGAGTCCTGAGAAATTCTGCAGAATCAAAACTGAAATTAAATAGAGACTTCTTTAACAAAGTAAAAACACGGCTAACGTTTGGTATGTAGAAATGACCACATATTCTGCCTGAGTACTAATTACAAATGACAGCGCACTGAAATAAATGTACAGATTTTCTATTTGGTATTTATATTTGTATTGACAGAACAGAGATGGGACAAAGAGGGTGGAGGATGTGACAGCTGAATCAAACCTCCATTCTGAAAGTAAATCTCAATTGGACCTGAATCAGTGCACACAGGTGTTGAGCCGCACTGTGTACCTCCCCTAAAAAGATTCACTGACCTAATACTACATGAATGCCTCCCTCATGCATCCTGGCAGAACTGAGCTGAGACTTTCAGACCATTTAGGAACTGGCAGAAATGGAACTGGGCTCCCAAGGCTTGAAAGAAGTCTCAGTCCTAAAGAAGCAACATGGAAAGCAAAATGTATATTTCTGTAAAGATACTTATGTCAGCATAGTTAAATATTGGAGGCTTGAGGAAATACCTTACATATAGTTGTTTGCAGAGGAAATGCAGACAAGTCCTTTATTGGCCCTATATAGCATTGCTGACATTTATTTCTTGCGCAGCCAATTTTCCTAGCCTTGACCTGCATAACTTTAGGGTAAGAAGGAAATAGAGAAGAAGTAAATCATGTAGAAATACGTGCAACATGTTCCTCACTCATGGGTTAACAAAACAAAGAACGCTTGATTTCATTTCCCAAGCAGGCTCGTTATGTTTCTGGAGAGTGCTGATGCCCTGTGATATCTGAGAAAGATAGCATTAGGACTGTACACACTGTATTCCTCTTTGCTTTCTTAATAAAAGAATAATGAACTCAGTGGTGCAGAAGCAATAGAATGTGCTGCTATGAAGGAGACCTCAAAGCCCACTCAGCTGCTTCACCGGTGTGTATTAAAATTAATGAGTTTCTGCTACACAACGAAAGAGGTGTTCTTACATGGGAATGAGATCTATGATCTTTGTATTGTAGCACAACCACCGAGCAGCACAGAAGTCTGCACGGCTCAGTCTCAAATAATAAATTTATTTCAACAGGAGGAAAGCGAGGACAGACTGAATACACCTACTGTACATATTGAAAGAGGGCATAGGAAAGCTTTTCATTTGCATCTTAAGCACCTTCCCATTAGTAAAGACTGGATTGCTGTTAAGGCTCTCCCCCCACCCCATTTATATAGCTAACAGAGCAAAAAATTGGCAATACTAAATGGCAGCCAGCACCTGAGGCTGCTAACTCAGCCAATACAGCCGTGATACTTAATGGGTCTAAATTACAAAACCCTTATTTTTGTGCATGGGAACATATATCTGGAGGTTAACACATTTCATTAATGTTTTTGATTAACATATCCTTCACAGTGGTTTTGAGCTTTTAATGCTTCCCAGTTAATGAAGCAAAATTTTGAAGTAGCTATTAGCTTGGTACATAATACATTTTTAAAAAATGCCATTTTATTCAGACAGCTCAGTTTTATCCTAAATTCTTCAAGGTTTCATCCAACTGCAAAGAGGATTTAATAACACACTGCTACACTAACATCTCTTTGAAACTTGTTTCCTGCCTAAGAGTTCCAGTGAGGAACAAAAATGACTAGCACGTTTCATATCTGAAAAGCATATCAAGTATTTTGTGAGTTCAGCTCACTGAACTGCTTTGACTGAACTTCTAACTAGAGGACACTTCTACTATTGATTACCTAAATTCCACAGAATAATTGTCCAAAATCTTAAGGAAGATCGCTTCCTTTTCTTAGATGCTAGAGACACATATCAATGTGTCTCAAATAACCACAGATATATCAATGAATGCTAGCTTCAACGATAGTATAAAATTACAAGCACCAAATCATGGTAAAAATCAGAAAACCAGGATCACCTCAAAACTGCTCTGAACTGTCCTATAGGCAGCAAATATTCCCATCTTACTGCAAACATTTTATCTCAAACTATTTAAATTTTACATTTATGCACTTTCTGTCCCAGAGTTAATTGTGACCCACAGAGAACTCTGAACTTTTACAGAGCAGGAAAGGGAAGAACCAGGGAACAACAACTTGAAGAAGCATCAACAATTCAATTTGCTAATGTGTGCAGCTTAATAAATCTAATTTTTTTAGGTTCACATGGCTGTGATTTATACCTAAAAATCTTTGCTATGTCACTGATGTTGAACTCAGTGTTTCCAGAGCATGCTTGCCTCAGTGTGAAAGCTGCTTCTGTTCTAATTTAATCAAGTTCAACCTATTAATAGTATGATGTAAAGGACAGTTATTTTGCTTATCTCATTAAAATCCAGAAATTTGCTGTACTGCCATGCCATTAAATCCCAGTCAGTCTAGAAGCATTCCATTAGGACTGCATTAGTTCATCATTACTGAAATTTATTTTAGTCTCACTAGAGTAAAGCCTCCTCGAAAAAGATACCATACGAAGAAACATGACATCTGAATGTCAGCCTCTATCACTTCTTTTTGAGGAGGTTTTTGGGAAGGTAAGAAAGAAAATGGAAATTAAAATGTGCCCCAGCAGACTCCAGAAATTATTATTTATACGGCGTAAGAAAAGAACACTTCATTTTGTCACTTCCCTGTTGCTAGCTGGCAAATCTTTTGTATCTACTTTTGTAGGAGAGACAAGCCTGAAGTTAAGCACCAGAGAGTGCCTGGGGAAGGCTCTGATTCTGGGGATATTGGAACCCAAATGCAGTCGATTCCAGCTTCCCCAGTTTAGGCAAAGCAGAACCCCAGCACTGAGCAGTCTGCCACGTATTCAGTAAAACCTCGAACTGGGCTCTGGCAAAAAACTGATTTCCTTCCTCTTCCCCTCCTAATATAAAGTGGAATTGGAGGTGTGGTCTCACAGGAACATAATTGTTAAGAGATATTTCCACAAGGACTTCCAAAGCCAAAGAGACAGATACCACCTCTGCTAAAAGGAATCATACTAACAAGACAGAGGCCATGTACACATCAGCAAGCACTGGGGTTCAATAGAAACTGAGCTCTGGAAAGAAACATTTTGGGCTGACAACCTGACATCCTCAGTATGCATATTTCTGGGGGGGTTACCTCTAACAAGAATCAATCAGGTCCTATTAGGGACTGAATGCAGTTGGTGAGCACTGAATATGCTCTTGGAGCACATTGTCCTCTGCAGTTTCATCTGAAAGAGATTCAATAAAGCACCTCAAGACTGCTCCATGATGTGAATCAAAGCACATTTAGCAGGGACAAGCAGATTTAAGCTTCAGAAGCCCATTCCTCATTTGAACTAAACCACTAATCCAGACACACTATAAATTCTTCTGTGTGAGACCCTAACAGCAGAATACACAGAGGAATGAAATACATTCTGAGCTATGCCAAGAGGTGCACCCCTGAAAAGTGGAATCAGGATGCATCTTCCAAGGTGAGGTAATGCTATATGAAAGGCAAACAGATGGGCAGGCAATTTTTTAAAATTAGAGATAATGGAGTGAGGCAATTTAAAATAATTTTACTCCCTCTAAGAATAAAATTTGGTTTTACATTTTAATCTAATGAAAGCAGCTATGCAGCACAAGCCACATAGCTAAACACCACGATGACTGTCTTCTCTAATGTCTTGGGTCTTTCTTCAATGACATTCAAGCGACATAAAAGAGATCAGGATTTTTTACAGGCTTAAGACCTTTGACACTCCCAGTTTTTCTGTATCTAGGCTTTGTCACACCAAATTAACCAAAGTTATTTTGACATGCCTAAATAGCAATAAAATTATTTTTAATCAGACAGAAATTAAATACAATAAAAAAATCTTCCAAGCAACCTATTTTCAGCACTCTGAGAGGCTGGAAGACATTAACAATTTTATATATTTGTTTGGAAACGTTTATACTTCAGAAGCAGGCAACTAAGCCCAGATTTCTAATGCCAGGAATCAAATCCAATCAGAGCAGCACTTCTGTGTTTCAGATGAAAGTTTGGCAGTACTTTGTGTAGGAAAATGATGCACAGGAAATGACACAGTGAGGGTGGGTCACTTTAATATAACACAAAGCAGAACAATATATTATCAAGCCTATAATTTAAATAAATCTCAAGAATACTAATCTGAAAGAATACTAATCTAAAAATCCATTGCAGTGGATCAGTTCTTAACGATCATGGGTGATATTTGCAAATCTGTAGAGACTTCAAGTCAAGCTCTAAATTTGCATTTCAGCATCTCCATAAAATACATCAATTTTAAGGAAGTCTGAGTATGTACAGCTTTTGACTGACTCAGGTGGCACATCATGAAAACTATGCAGAAAAGTTGAGACTTTACAAACTTTGCTACTTACTGCCTCTCGTATCTGACCAGTTGAATAAAAAAAAAAAAAAAAAAAAAAAAAAGCATAAATCCATCAGCTGCCCTGAGCTGTTCAGTTGCCAACCCACCATGCCACTGCTTCTCTGTTACGGTTAAACTGAGCAACAGTAAAAAAGATGATATCTTGACAGAGGAGAAAAAGGCGTTCTTTTCCTTTAAAGCTGTTTTAGGTTTAAATTCAATAGCAGCAAGACTCAAAGTATTCAAGAACATATCATCACATCTACAATACTGTGCAGCAGTTCTGGGAACAAAACTATCTCTTCAGCCAAGCAAAGGTCCTGTAGTACAACAAATAACATTAAGATAATTTAAAGCGACAGAAACTGTTACATGAAGACGAAAGTCTCTATAAAGTAAAGCCAACATGGTCTTTGGTCCTTAATATACACCTATGCATATTTTTGAATGTCCATAATAAAACCTATAGAGCACTAACTGCATGTTCCTGCCGTTTGCATCACATAGACCCAGACAACCCTTTCATGGAGAAACAAGAAAATTTTTATGTTACAAAGGAAGATTTTCTTATCAGTCACACTCTGGCAGGTTTCTCTCCATTTTGTCAAGTCTTTTCTGAATATTTGTATATGTATGTTTTACATATATATATATATATAAAACACATATGTGTAAGTTCGTTATATTCCCATCCCACTTTTGGTGTTACCATTCAGGTATTGATTTACCTGAACATGACCGAAACATTCACAGTAGACCAGAATTAAACATTTGTGAGTAATGCTTCAACATGGCACGTGGTAAGTCTTTCTTAAATGTTTATATAGGGGACACATACAAACTACAGTACCATAATTACACTTCTGCCCCCTTCCTTACGAGGCTGATAGGCCTATAGCAAATCATAATTCCATGTGTATGCTTTTAGAGAGCATAAAAAACAATACAAAAGAGAAATACTTTAAAATGAGCTACATTGTTTCTCTCCAAGTAAGAAGCACAAACATTTTAACGAACTAGGACTCTTACATTGCTCTAAAAATACTTGTGTCCTGATGTATTAAACAGTTGATCATCAAGATTGAGATGCAGGGCTCTGTTCCTGCTGGTGGTTGCCTTTCTGAGGTGTCAAGAAAACGAGCAGCATTTGGGATGGGCTCTGTTTTTCGCTCTTGTCTGATACTGGAACGCTGCTCCCCGCAAGCCAGCCCGCAGCTACTGGCGGGGCGCGGCCAGGCGCGCCGCCCTGCCTGGGGCTGCTGCTGCTGCCGCCGCCGCCGCAGGCGCCTGCAGTACCCAAGACGTCCCACAAGAGGGAGACCTCATCGCGCCAGAACTTACGAGTGAGCTACTTCAAGCGGAACTCGCAGCAGCTATTTCATCCTGACCTAATCCACACCCCACCCAGATACGCTGCAGACGTTCCGGAAAGATTTCAGTGTAAAGAATTCTTTTTAAAGGAAATATTATAAAAATTACAAAATTTGGGTTCCTATGCAATCCGAAGATGCAAATCTTGAATGAAGGGCTTGATATTCAAATCAGTGTAGTGAAATAATCTTTTTTTTTAGTCTCCTTTAAAATTATTTCCTTACTAGTATTTAACATATTTGTCTTATCTTATCCTCAAGACAAATACCTGGGGCAATATATACACAAGAAGCAAAGGATTTTTAGGGGGTTTGCCTGGCCAAGAGTAGAAAGGACACCTACAAAATTATATTTTTCAGTTCTTTTATGTTTAATCTACCCGAAAGATGGGAAGAAGACAGGAAGAGGTCAAGAAGGAAGGCTAGGAGGTCATACCAAGACAGTTCACCAGCCTTCAGCTCTGCTGGCCGAAGGACAAAACTCTGCGACTAGCAAGTCCCGTAAGTCAGCAGATCTCCCCATCAGCACAGAGAAGACCTTATTTATGGCTGGTAATCCTGCGCAGCAGGAGTCACCTCTGGGGAATGGGGTACACTGCTTGCACAACGGAACTTGTATCAGCCAGCAAAAGTATCACAGGCTTGGACCCAGACTGCCACACAGCTGGTGTTCTGTGCTAACCAACGCCCGTGCCAACCTACCTTTACTTATATTACAAAACACAGAACAGCATCACAGCTGGCCTTTGGATATTTCCATGTCTCAGTGAGATCCCACATAGCCATAATGGAAAGAACTAAGACGACCGTGTCTTTCTTTGATAGTTCAGAGATTTACATGCCAGACTTCCCATCCCCTGAATCTTCCACTGCAAGTGGAAACGGTCTCTCACATTTCTAACCTCTTCCCAATCTCCCTACTTCCTTAACTCTTTCTTCCTAATGTATCTGTTTAGAGAAGTGGCTTTTCCAGATCTTTGAATCTGTCTAATATACAGCTTGAAAATTTCAGACTGCATATTCTTTTGGCCAAATCCTTCACAGATTTGATGCAGATACTCTCTGCTACAGAGATGTATGCTGAATCCTGCACAGCCTGAGATATGGCTCAGAGAGCAAGTATGGCATCCTGTCAAACACAGAACCACATTTCCTTTCATTCTTTACACACCACTAGATCAATAAATCAAGGTGTCATGAAACTTGGCAGAGGAAAATTGAAGAGGTGCCATGAAATTATTGCTTTCAAAGCAATTTTGCATGAAACAAAACAGGTATTGATTCCATACCCACTATAGTACTCCGGTTGTATATCTGAGAAAATTTAGCATTCCTGGTCACAGAAGTTCAACTTTAGAATGCATTTGCTGTGGTTTTTCCTGAAGACTCTGAACACACTTATTTCATTTAAAACAGTTCATGATATAAAATTTTATCATTTTTGTTACAAGTAACCTTTGACACCTGCCTACTACTTTTATCTGTCCAGAAATTACAGTAAATCACCACAATCTTTACCTCACCTGCTAATTTAGTTAGGCTATGTCCAGAACAAAGGGCCACAATAAATGTCAAAGTAAGGGCTACACCCACTTATAAATCACAGATCCCCAATCTCTTATTTAGCAAGTTAAATATTTACTAGATTATAACCAGCAAACAAGACAAGTAGGTTCCTTAGATGGTAACCAATCTATCAGATGAAAGTTCTTTAGCAAGTATTTCTTAGCCCTACCACCATGGATATTTCTAAAATATCTTTTTCTGTCTGTTTTTCTTAATCCCACAAAAGAAGGACAAGCTTCACCTGGATGGATATGTGCATGAATAAAGCACCGTAAAACAGCATCAAAAGGATTTAGCATCTCAGACTATTCTTTCAGTCTTCCACCTTGTCATCATTTGCAAAGTGGTGGTACTAAATGTGACATTAAAATGCAGTCTGCTGCTTTGGTTTCTGAACATCAAAGACAAAAAAGGTAAGATCCCAATTTCTTAAAATCTGTTTAGAGCACATACTGTTCTTAAGAAATGTGATTGTCAAAATCAGTCTTTTCATAGTATTTTGATCCTGCTCTTAATTTTGTTTTTCTTACTAAACAAATTTCCTAGTTTATACACCTGCAATTATGGTATGGATATGGATTATGAGTTCTTGGGCTTTCAGATGTGAGAGGGCAGGACAGAGAACTATTTGTATTAATCAAACATACCTTAAATGCATTTGTGCCAGCTCACAATAGATGAGTATCTATTTCAAAGTTAGAACTACACAAATCTTGAAATATCTGTGTGACTGTAACTACCACTGTTCTTGGGAGACAAGGCTAAAACAGGGAGAGAGAGGGCAGAAATCCAGGTGAAGAAGAAAGAAGAAGGGGATATTGAAATGCAGTTAAATTTAATCCAAGTGTTCTAAACCTGCCTCTGTGAACATTAAATGGTATTAGAGAGTGATTCTGAATAGAGAAAAAACACTGTGGTCACTGTGCTGATTTGCCCATCAGCAAAGCAGCCACGCATAGCAATAATCACAGCTTACACAGATACACAGATTGTGTGGTCTGACTTTAATTTAAACCGC
Organism: Falco rusticolus; assembly: GCF_015220075.1. Classification (NCBI taxonomy): domain Eukaryota; kingdom Metazoa; phylum Chordata; class Aves; order Falconiformes; family Falconidae; genus Falco; species Falco rusticolus. Next base: position 21,336,210 of record NC_051197.1, read on the forward strand.
AGCTTTTCACTGTCAGAACTATTTACTTTAAAATGAAAGTCTAATTAGCCAGTTCTAGTTTAAACATTCTGTATGATCAGGAAAGGCATCAAAAAGCATCATGAGGAGAGACATCACTGAGAAACAAACATAAACAAAGTGACTTTTGCTTTGATTTGTGCAACTTCTTTGGACATCAGATCTATACCTAGCAATGGATTGCCTTAAACATTCCCCACACTGAGCTTTCTGCTGTCTTATATGATGATTCCATTATCAGAAGTCGCATTGTCATGAAGCTCATGTTTTACCTAACTTCTCAGTCCCTAACCTCCATAAATTCTATCTCCTGCTCAGATTGTCTCACTCTCAAAACTGGTTATTTCGCCTTTCAAACACTCTGGTAACTTAACCTTCTCTTTAATTTGCTGAAAACAGATAATTTCAACCCTCTCTCTCTTGCCTTTCTGAATTATATCTTCAGATTGCCCTTTTTGTTTCAATCTCTCTTCCAGTTTTCTCTGTTGCATTTTGCTCCTCTCCTCCCCGACTCCCACCTTGTCTATAGAACTGGTCTGCACAGATGGAGCCTCTTTTAAATGCAAGGGGCTTTCCTTTTGCATGAAGAAGAAGTCTCCCCTAGCTGTTTACCTTTCTCTCTCATCCTGCTTTAACGGTGATGCTCAGAATATTCATTTCTGATTGAATCCTCAGAGCAGAAAATTAACCATAGTAATTTTTACCTGCTTTGTGGTAAACTAAAACCATGGACATCCATAGTTTTGGACTTGTTTTGGTAGAGACATTTGTCTGTTGTAGAGAAATAAGCAGGTGAATTAGGAATTAGTTTAGAAATTACTGAATTCCTCCCATGCTTTTTTCTTTCTCGCTCATTTAACTATAGCTCTTAGTGTTGATTATTTCATGTAAATAATACATATAACGTAACATAGTTGGGTTTTTTCTTTAATATGCTTAGTTGCAAACTAAAGTGTTCCCATGCAGATTACCATGGGTTATTACTTCTACCTAGGAATGTAGAATCTCAGATCCACTATCAATCAACACAACATGCGCATTACAATAAAAACTGAAATTATTACACAAAGGGATCCAAGCACACTGGGTGAATGAACAGGAAGATAAGAAAATAAAATCAAAGTTGATAAACATGGTGTGAATTACTAGGACACTTTGCTGAACTCTGAATTAGCTGTAGGTATGTTTACATGGCAATATTTGGTCAAGAAATGGACATCGGTATTACCTTAGGTAAATGAAGATCTGTGTACACAGATGTAGCTGAAAATGCGAAGAAGATACGTGGAGACTGAAACTGTGAATAACAGAATGTTAGAGTATGTTATATAAATCGCTAGCACATTTTCTAAAATATTATAGGCACTCTGATCTCTGCATCTATGCAAAGGACTCTGGAGAATTAGGACAGACATGGGGAAAGATTAAAAAAAAAGACCCGACTCCCTGAAAAACAGAGAATATTAAAATCACTTACTTTAGAAACAATGCAGAAAGGAGCAGCCAAAAGTAAGGAAAATGAAAACCTCCTAATTTGTGTGCATCTCTGTTCAAAACCAAGGAGGCATTTCATAAATGGTAGAAAATCAAAATAATACTTTTACACTCACTGTGTAATCAAGCTGTTGCCATGGGTGGCTTTTGAACCGTATAATTCAATATTAAGAAAGGGATTAAGTAATTATTTCCAGAATTTTCAAGTACAATTAGGAGGTCAACTTTGTAGAAAAATTATTTGATATTTCCAAATTCAAGCCAATCTGTAACTGCTACAGATCAGGTAAGGCCCATGAGGGAAGGGCAGATCATTCCTCATTTGCCTACTGTGGGGCTGGTTGGGCCTTGTCAGAAGCATCAGTACTGGGCTGTGCAGCATTGACAAAGGCATAACAGACAAAGAACCCGCTTGTTTCCCTTCCAGAATGGCATTTTGGTTTTCCTAGATTTGACAGTAGTCAACATTCCGATAAGAGTTAATACTCCTCCATGCCCATATTAGAAGGATAAAGAATGTACCTTGCTGTGGAAATGCAACATAAATGCTTCTGTTCATGTTAAAATGTTGATTTAATATATTTTCAAGGTCTGCGGACTTTCATTTGCCCACACATTAGACTTGTTCTGACCTGCACTGTTGGTTATTTTTTTATATATACAAAGAATCAAGAACATTGCTTTGTTAACAGGAAAACAGCAGCCAGAGGCTCCGCAGTCAGCAGGGGGAGACGGTCACTTCCAGAAAGCGATTAATCTATTTTAGGCATGGCCAGAGTGCCTTCTGGAGATACCCATCTCCACTGACTGCAGAGGGAATTCTAAGGCCTGCCCTACATTTAAAGTGAAACTTGTACATGGAATTGGCGGAATGACACTCTCCCACAAACTTGTGAACAATACTGGTACTTAATTAGCTTAATCTCAGGTTGTCTGTCTCAGCAAAGAACTGCTCTGCTAACTTCCTTGTGAGAGGTAGTAGGCAGATGCAGGTTAATAGACAGAAGATTTTCACTGACTTTGGTTTTAAAAATATCAGTAATTTAAAAAAATGAAAATAAATCCAAACTCAGGCACAGAGAAGGCTGAAGTCAAATTCTGGCAGCTTCAGTCCAACAAGCAGCCACTGATTTCTGTAGCCTTTTTCCTAAAGAAAGGATGTATAAAATTGTCCCAGTGTTTATGTGCTTCTAAATTCCTCTCAGAAATCCAGAACCTGGATGAACATAAATCTTTTCCAGTTTTTCAGCAGTGCTCTAGTGCCATTTCTCTTCCAATACGCATCAAATACCTGTTTTTTAAAAAATTCATGGTGGGACTGTGTCAGAAGTTTACAGAACATGGCTATATAGAGCAAAAGGCAGACAGCAAACAGCAGCACCGTGATTGCCTGGCACTGCCCGTACCACCTTCAGGCTGTGACTTGTATAGATCAGTCACAAGATCACCAGCTACGCAACTGATAGCAAAGTTTATCTGTGCACAGAGCAACAGGAGCCTGTATGATCTCACTAATTTAAGTACTTAGAAGAAGCAAAGAAAAAGCATAATAGATCATGTCATGAAAGTCTGAAGGTAGAAGGGTTCAGGGGAGGGAGGGAAAGCTGGGTGCTGAGGGGAATTCTGGACTGACTCAGAGTGGCAGCAATAATAGCCTGTCTGACTACGGTCTACCAGCGTGTACATGGCAGGACTCAGTGGTAGTAACCATAGTTGAACACCTACCCAGCTGCTCTCAGGTGGTATTCTCTGTAAGAAAACAGGGTGACTTTATGGAGGCGTTTGGTTCAGAGTAAACTGATACAGAACATGTTCATGACTTAAGAGAGCTGTTTCTATTTGTTTAAAGACACTTCAACTTTTTGAATCCGGCAGGAATCCACAATCCACTCTGGAAACAGTGTGTCAGATTCCCCACTACTGTCCATTTCCATACGTGCCAGCAGGCAATGTGATTCCTAGCAAACACTATGAAGGTGTAGTTATGGGGGGGTTTCTACCTAAAGCACTAAACCTGCACTTATTTGCATTTTGGAAAGGTTTCCTTTGCTTATGCTAGAGCCAACACAGTTTTCTTATTCTGTTTAATTCGTGTACCTTTGCCTGTCCTGATTACTAAAGAGATTACAAGAATCAAGTTTCCCAAAGTCTAGATGGCAAGCACTAAGTATGAAAGGGAAACCTCTAATGAGCAGCACTTATCTATTAGCAATCAGCTAGGGAGATTCCCACTCCATCTGTTGACTAAGAGATATTTCAACAGGAAGATTACTCAGATCTGATAAGGAATATTCCCATCATAGGAAGGTCTCACGCTTAATGGATGGTAATAGTAGTAGTCTAACTTTAAAGTGTCGAGCAGTGTAAACAGGTTCAAGAATATTTGATCGTGGTTTCATTGTGGTATTAATGAACTATACCTCAGTGGTCCTATGCTGATAGTTTAATTCTCAGATTCATATATAATTTTCTACTTTGGACAAAGTGAAAAATCAGCATAGACCTCTGGACAAATTAAATCATGGGAGAAGAGATGAATTTTTTCCTGGTTTACTTTATAACACTGTACTTACCTTTGGCCTGTAATAAAATCCCTGAAATAAGCATACCATAGCAATTTGCAGGCAATTAACAAATACAAGAAAGACTCTTGAGAGATCATAGATGCAGCAATCACTTGACAGGCCTGACAGTTTTATGAAAACAAACATATAGAAGCTACTGCAGAGTTCCTTAACTTCTCAAAACATCTGCTGGGGGACCAGATATAAAGTGACGGATGACTTGTCGCACACTATTCCTACAAAGAAACCATTTCTAGCAATCACATAGTCTATATAGATATGCAAATAAAGTTATGTAAACCAGTACTTTTTGCTGGATTCTTTATGTGTTCTTTTCTGGTAGTTGCCACATGAAAGTTACAGAAAAGCATGGCTTACTGTGATATATATAAACAACAACAGAATGACAATCAATTCATTCAGTTGATAATCCATTTCCATTTCCTAATCTGGCTTTAAGATAGGAAGATCAAAATATCTTAATATTTAACTATGAAATCTAGTTTGTCTAAAGCTTATTACAGAAAGTTGGAATATTTTTACACATTCATTTACTTGTAGCTTCATTTCTGCAGTTCCATTTTCTAATTGAGGTATTTTTGAATGCGCAAAACTACCTTACCTAAGAGTTATTCCATACACTAGATAAATCTGAGAAATTACTTAGATGATCAGCACTTTATGTCCTGTGCAGAATACCATACAACACTGCAGCTGCAGACTGCAGAAAAAGAATGAAGATGGCAGTTGTGCTCTTTTGGGAGGCTTAAAAACGCAGACTAGAGAACAGAAAAGGCCAGACTTGTAGGACCATGAAACCCTATCACAACTATTACACAAGACCTCTCTTAGGTAGGTTACAGACTTCTCTATCACTGTGGTTGCACCAATAATACCTGACCACTCCCATTTATAGAATGAGATCAACCAACGAAACGTGTGTCAGGACACAGGCTCAGAGATCCTTGCACTTTAACAGCTGCACATGGAGGCGGACACATGGTTCCTGAGCCCAGTTCTAAAGTTTCTGCTGATGACAACAGTGGAATTTGGGTGTGAATCCATTCATCTTCTATTCCTCTGTCTAGAATGTGGCAAGGCCAAGCCAACGATTCAGGCCACAGCTGTGCTTCTTCCTTAAATGCCTTCCTTTCCTGTTTGCCATATTTCCTTCTTCAAAAGGCTATCTCCTGTGGGAATAAACAGCTCAAGAAACAAATAAAAGAATAACTTTTTGCCTTTCACAATGAGATGTTTAGAGCACTCATCTTCCTTTGCATTCCCAAACATTCTTCCAGCTCACAGCTATTTTAAAGATGTATTTGAGATCTGGGCACAAACAGTGCTTTGCTTCTATATTTATGGTAAGATCTTATTTCTTTGTATGTAAAGATTACAAGTGTTTTCCATTTTCAAATAGATGGCAGTACAACTTGCTTCATTCAGAGGACAGTTTCCATTAGTCTGGAAACAGCTAATGTTGGCAATGCTAGTTAAGGAAACAGTAAGCTGGAAAATACAGCAGCTGTTATGTGAAAGAGAATAAAGTGGGAAAAATAAGAAACATTTGTCTCCAAGCCTGGGTTTGTCCATCAGAGTCTCATTGTGATGTCCTCCCAAAAGCAAGTACTTGAAAGTAAGTATTTGTCTGCTACATAGACTGGAATGCCAAGTATTTGCACCTTGATCTAGATTTCAAGTGATGAGCTTCAGTCCTGTTGAAGGCATTATAATGTGACGCTAAATTCAGAGTATTGAGGAAAATCTACCATGGGAATTATCAGGTACAGAAAAAGCAATTCAATTCTCCAAGGAAAAGGCCATCACAGGGAGTATGAAGCAGTGCTGCAGTGGAAAAAAAATCTGAACATGGGTTATGCTTATCCTAGTGGGATCATGCAAACATTTGTGCAGACCACTACTACTTTTTGTTTCAGCTTAAGAGGGAGATAAAATCAGTCCCTACATTAAGAGTGAGGGGAAAGAACAGACGTTTTTCCCTGCTAGTGGCCCTGGCTGTAACCTAGGTCAAAGACTCCAAAGACACCAGGCCTATCATAACTTTTTACACACAGCACAGAGGATGAGGTAAATAGACAGCACTCTAATAGCAAAAGGAGCCCTGTATAGTCTTTGGGGCATCAAAAGACCTATAATGGAAACAAAATCTTGACGCTGAAATGATCTTTACCTTAGCGGACCCACCTCCTCATTAACTCACAGAGTACTGATAGGCCTTTTCTTAATTGTTTTCATAAGATTTTTTTCACCTTTTACTGGAAACCAAGAAAAGGCAAAAACATTTCTTTGCAAATGCAGCTTTTGAACAGGCAGCAGGGTGACTCATGATGAATAACAAAAAGCCATGCTAAACCCTGCATTCCATTAGGGAAAAGCTCTCAAAAGGGGATTCTCCTGCAAGATTCGGCACAACCTTTATACTAAGAAGCTTGGAACTTAATACAATTATAACTCCTCTGACTTCAAAGGTACCCAAATAATGAATTTGGGCCTGTTTGTTTTGGTAATGGCTGACTAGCCAAAAATGAAAGCTAGAAGGCTCAGGTAATGTCAGGGTAATCTTATTTCCTTTTCCCCTAATGCAGCGATGCAGAGTTCCCAGCTGACTACAGGACAGCCAGGATAATGTGTGTCTTGACTGCCATTTGTCCTCATGCTACTGCTAGAAATCAACGATTTATCTTCTCAAGAAAACTTCTTGGCAGAGGCTCTTAATTGTACGGCAGAGTAATTCAATGTACTGAAGCACATTAATACAGTTTGTCTCATAGTTAGAAGGGAGTAAACATATTCCTCTATAGACTTAATCCCTAGCTGCCATTTCCCATAAAGATTCTCTCTCTTGAGGCAACAAGCTTGACCTTGATTCTGCCCGGACAGATCTTGTAATTTTATGTTTTGAACTAGAAATACTTCATTTCTCGGTGCTCTTTGCCTCCTCAGCCCCTGTACAGTAGAGATCACCATGCCCTGGCATTGCTCAGCGGAGTCCAAAAACAGTCAGCAAATTCCATAAGAGAAACTCCTTATAGCAAGATGACAATTTTTTCTAATCAATCTTTATATTTCAAAATGTTCTTTTACATAGATACAGTTTAGTTTTTGTTTCACTATCTACCATCATATTGCTTTACTTAAGAATTAGATTTTAGGGATAAACTAATAATGCCTGGCTGCTGTTTTGGAACAGGCACTGTGATTCATGCAAAACTGAGTGTAAAGTGGACACAGTCCATCCACTAAGTGGGATCTTTGGTTGAAGTTCAAGAATTTTTTTTACAAAATAAATACTTTCTTTCCAAGAGTACACAGAAATTACCTTCTTTGAGATGAGAATTGAACAGTGGTAAGAAGTGATACTTCCCATCTACACAGAGCTTTTCAAGGGCTCCCAGGTAAAGGATAGATCCAGGTTATTTATTATTCCCAGCATAACCCTACAACATCTGTCAAAAGAACAGACAACGATAGTCAATCTTCCTTACAAAGTTGATGCTGGGGGATAAAGATTGTGTGTGTGCCTTTAGGAAAACACCCACAAGAAATGTTATTTTAGAAAACTACCCCCAGGAGTCTATGAACGAGCCAAAATCTACCTTACTCGCACCACTGAAAATTACTTGTAGTTTTCCAGCCAATTTTGAGCATTACAAGAGTAAATGTTCTTTTGGCTGGCTCCCTCAGTGTAGATGAGATGCTAAGCTGTTTGGCTGGCCCCTCCTTCAGCCCAAGCTTGCAATATCCCAGCAGATGCTATAAAGAAATTACATTGCACAGCCAGAACCTTTTTTAATAAATTTGATCTCTCCAAAAAATTAAAGCTATTTCCCTCCCACGTGACCCCCAGGAGCAAACTTTGTGCTATAACTCAGGGGACTAAAGCTCTTTGGAACCTCACGTTAGTTGATAGCACCCAAAGCTGTTCACGAATAACAGGCCTGATGCTGTGCATTCTTGACAGAAACCTGAAGTAACTCTGTCAAGGTCACACATCAGATGTGAGGGACTTCAGCTAGGTCTGAACTGATGAACAAATATAGAGAATCAGGCTCTATAAATTGAAGATCAGGCTCCTTGTAATTAAGTTCTAGCCACATTGAATTGTTAATATTAACTTCCCTATGCTGCAGGCTGGAAGGATCACAATCAGTAACATGAAGCGTGTGCTAGCACTCACACAGCTCCCAGGGCCACAGTCTACAAGCACCTGTGGACACATCCTCGGCAACATCAGTTTTATCCAGCACCAAAACATGCAAAGGGAATTGCTGGTGCCCTTAGAAAGAACCATAATCATGGCAGGACTTCAGAAGACAGAAAACTCTTTCTTAAATTAAAATCCTAGCTGAAGCAGTGTTTTTCCGCTCTCAGGGAGTTTCATGCAGTCTGATGACTGTTCGTTGTGTTGTTTCCACACTTAAGCTACTGTGTCATCCCATATTTACCTGACAGAACACAATACAACCCTCTTCATAGGCAGTGCAGACCCTGCCAGGATCTGACGAAACATGTGTAGAATCTACACGCCCACAACAGACAGCTGAGACGTACAAGCCCTAGCAGGTTCATCCCTGGAGCAAGGCCAGTTTCTATGCTTCCTTATTTGAAAGTGCTTCCTTTACTCCGGCTGAACAAGTAATACTAGATGTACTGTTGGTTAACCTTTCCATGCTCCTACTTCTCCTGCAAACAGTGGCTGGTAAAGGTTTACCCTATTACTGTTCTTACTGATGCCACACTGACTCCTGCTCTATATCCATCCTGTAACTCAATTTATTTGTCAGAATGAGGTATCAGCCGAGCAAGCCCTGCCTCATTCCCGGCGTGGGAGCTGAACTGCTGATCAAAGAGCTTTCAAGCTTTGTTCTTCTATACCTGCTGATGGCCAGACAAAAGGCCGAACTGTAGATCATGAAACTATAGATCATAGTGCTTCTTCAGCAACTTTCTCATGTATCGGTTAACTTTTTCCTGATGTTCATCATGATCTCTGATCCTCATCTCTTCCCTGTTTTCTGTGTTCTTGAGGATATGTTTATAATAACAGCTTTTCCAAAAGTTCAAGCATGATCTATTCAAATGTTTCCAGAGGTGCTAAGGTACATCTATAAGTTAGTCATTGACATCAAATAATACAAAAAGAAAAATGAAATCAAACTAATAAAAAGCTTCTTGTATGTTTTCCTAATTCCCCCCACTGCTCATCAGAAACATCAGTTTACTCTCATATTTTGTGTGTTCAGTACCATGACCCACTATGCCCTACCTTTCCCATTAAATTTTGTAACCCTTCAGGCAGTTCTGTACCCAAACTGGAAGGTATTTTTTAGAAAAAACACTATAAATACGATAAAACAGGGTCTTGTATAGAATAAGTACAGACAGCTGAACTAAAAAATGAGTTATCTAGCTACAGCTAGAATTAAGGGAGTGCAAGGCTAAGTAAGTCCAGCTAGTTTTAGATGATCTTTGGTCACAGTAAACACCGAATCATGTTACATTATTTAAAGTACATTAAATACATGTTTTCCAACAGTGCACTTTGCCTGGTATAAATAAGGTTGCTAATATTACCAGAAAAGGTAGCACATACAGAACAACACATATTCAAAGCCAGCTTTTTCACGAAGGCTCCTTTTATTTTCTTAGTTTAGAAGCTCACCACTGGCACCATCACCTGCCAAAGTATTTGTAAAACACCTAGCATGACCGGAGCACAATAAGCTTCATCGGTTGTAACAGACTGCACAGGCTGTTCTGTCAGTGGTCAGTTCTCTGCATGAAGAAGGGGTTATTTATAGAGATATGTGCATAAGAGGGGTATCTGGATTTGTAGATTTTATGTTCATAGATACACACTTTGCTAATATGTGCAGGCAGCTAGAGAGGTATTATTACCTCTTCTGCTCAGTACTGTGGTTTGTGCTGTATACACACCGTGCAACAATCTCTCACCACCAAATACCACTTATCAGGGCAGAAGGAATTCAACACCAAGTAGAAGCTCATTATTGACAAGTTACATTTCTCCTTTCAAAAGCCAACACACAGCCCCTCTGAAAACAAGCGAACTTGCAGGCGCTCCATGCACAAATAGGTGCTTGCTGCACACAGAAACAGACTTCCCGCACTGCTGACAAAGGCAGAGGCAGAGTTTCTAGGGTTCTCTGGAGCTCACTGTCCTGGGCCTTCAGAAAACTGCCTGCAAGTATCACAAAAGCTGACTGAGCCCTCTTGAAAACACCCTAATGTGCTGAGCCTGTCACATAAGCAATGCCTTTGTAAAGAGCAGTTGTGCCTACTGCAGCCGACATCCTTGTCACAAAGATTAAACTGAGGCAGTGATACTGCTGCAATACAAGGGAGAGAGCACTTCTGCCAAGTGAGAGAAGCACCATTCCTCCCAGGTAGCTCATCTTCATGCCATCAGGCTGACCCCTAAGGAAACCCTGAATGCAAGGAGACGCAGGATTCACCAGAAGCTCTGCTTACTGGTTGCATTTTCTGCTGTGTATCGGAACCACCAGGCAGTTCTGCACAAGCTGTGACTGAGGAAAAATTCAGCGGCAGCCCCTGGCTCAGACTCCAGTCTCCCAGGGTGAAAAATGCCACCCCTCATCACCAGCCCAAGTGCTGTCATCTGCTAACGCATGACATCAGTCTGGTTGCTGATTTAGAAAGGGCACTAAGAGGAGATCTGAACTATAGCCCTCTGCGAAGATAGTCAGCCTGCTATATTCTAACAGCCTCAGCGTGCAAAGAATTGAGAAGTCAGCCAAGCCAGACAGAGACATTTTTTGAGAGGTACTAAATCACATGACAGGACCTTCCCTTGGCAAAATCCACAGGGGCAGGTTGCTCTTAGCAAGTGTAACTACTCCTGGAAAAGGATGGTAATAGCATAATTGCTGGCAACAGATGGGGTTCACCTGTCCCAAAGGGGGAAAAGGATTCTAGGTCAGGAGCTAGCAGGGCTCATCGGGAGAGCTTTAAACTAGATTCAGAGGGGGAAGGGAACAGAACCAAGTCAGAGACGAGCCTGGGGGCAGCGTGCCAGTGAGGGAGGTGAGATCAATAGCACAGCCGAAGGGCATCTATGCCAGTGCCCAAAGCATGGGCAACAAACAGGAGGAGCTGGAGGCCACCATGCAGCAGGAAGACTGGGACATAATCGCCGTCACAGAAACATGGTGGGATGACTCTCACGACTAGGGTGCTGCAGAGGGTGGCTACAAACCCTTCAGAAGGGATAGGCAAGGCAGGAGAGGCAGCGGGTGGCTTTGTATGTCAGGGAGTGTTTTGACTGCCTAGAGCTTAACGATAGTGACGATAGGGTTGAGTGTTTACAGGCAAGGATCAGGAGGATGGCCAACAAGGCAGATATCCTGGTGGGAGCCTTATAGACCACCCAACCATGATGAAGAAGCAGGTGAAACATTCTGCAAGCAGCTGGGAGAAGTCTCACAATCGTTAGCCCTTCTTCTCATGGAGGACTTCAACGTACCAGATGTCCACTGGAAATACAAGACAGTGTACAGGAACCAGCCTAGGAGGTTCCTGGGGTGTGTGGAAGAGACCTCCTGACGCAGCTGGTCAGTGAGCCAGCCAGGGGAGCTGCCCCGCTGGGCCTGCTGTTTGCAAACAGGGAAGGACCCCTGGGTGATGTGGTGGCCAGAGGACATCTTGGGCATAGTGATCGTGAGATGATTCTTGGAGAAGCAAGGAGGGAAGGTCAGCAGAACCGCTGCATGGGACTTCTGGAGGGCCAACTCTGGCCTATTTAAGAGCCTGGTGGACACAGAGCCCCTTGGGAGAGAGTTCTGAAGGGCCAAGGGGTCCAGGAAAGCTGGACATTCTTCAGGAAGGCAGTCTTAAAGGCACAGGAGCAGGCTGTCCCCATGTGCCAAAAGATGAGCCAGCGGGGGAGAAGACTGGCCTGGCTGAACAGAGAGCTCTGGCTGGAACTCAGGGAAAGGAGGAGAGTTTACCACCTTCGGAAGAAGGGGCAGGCAGCTCTGGAGGACTACAAGGATGTCACGAGGTTACACAGGGTGATTAGAGGCAAAAGCCCAGCTAGAACCCAGGCTGGCCACTGCAGTAAAAGATAACAAAAAATGTTTTCAGAAATACACTACAAACAGGAGGGCCAAGGATAATCTGCACCCTTTATTAGCTGCGGGGGGAACATTGCCACAAAGGATGAGGAAAAGCTGAGGTACCCAATGCTTTCTTTGCCTTGGTTTTTAACAGCCAGACCAGCTTCCCTCTGGGTACTCGGACCCCTGAGCTGGAAGACAGGGATGAGGAGGAGCAGAGAACTGAGTCCCCACAGACCAGGAGGAAACTGTTAGTGACCTGCTGGAGCTAGTTCGGAGAAGGGCAACAGAGCTGGTGAAGGGTCTGCAGCACAAGTCTTATGAGGAGCAGCTGAGGGAACTCGGCTTGTTTAGCCTGGAGAAAAAAGGCTCAGGGGGATGTTATTGCTCTCTCTGCAACTACCTGAAAGCAGGTTGTAGCAAGGTGGGTGTCAGTCTCTTCTTCCAAATAAACAGCAACAGGACAAGAGGAAAGAGCCTCAGGTTGTGCCAGGGCAGGTTTATACTGGATATTAGGAAAAATTTCTTCACTGAAAGGGTGGTCAAGCACTCGAACAGGCTGCCCAGGGACATGGTGGAACCATTGTCCCTGGAGGTATTTAAAAAATGTGCAGATGCCGTGCTTAGTGACATGGTTTAGTGATGGACTTGGTAGTCCTGGGTTAACAGTTGGGCTTGATAATCTCAAAGGTCTTTTCCAACCTAAATGATTCTATAAAATGATTAGCATAGGAGACTGTTCAAGGGCAAATCACATTTGCTAATGATTATAGTATATTAGCCTGCTGCTGTGTCTGCGTCATACAAAATAATTTGTTAAAAAGTAAAGCTATGGAGACCAGTAAGACGCAGCAGCCTATTGCAACAGAAATAAAACAGAACAGGCACCCTTTGAAACACAGGCAGCTCCTAGTGAGCACTTGGTTATGACTTCCAGGGTTTTCAACAGGAATCAAGCAGCTGTTTCAGCTCTCTTCTGGGCTGGCCTGGCCTGCATTTTGGTAGGACAGTTTTGGCAGTATTCCATTATCGCTATGGTTAGTTGCCATTTCTATTTTGCATGGATGCCTATAAATCAAAAAGGCGGTTTAAAGTGATTTTTTTTTTTTTAACACTTATTTTACCAAACATCCAAGCATAATTTTAGGTATGTTCTGAAGTCAAATCTCATCTAAATGGCTGTGGAAGGAGTATTCCATGTTTAACTATGGTACTCCTTTCCTGTGAGCTAGGAAAGCATCATTCTCCTCATCTGCCGGATGGGAAACAGGAAATACACAATGGAGCAGGGTGTATTTTCCTGACTTAAACAAGCTCATTCACACTTCATGCAGGCTCATGATAAGACAGTGAAAAGACACAGTCCTTATACTTTCATTTCATTACTCAGACCACCAAAAAAACCCAGCAAATCCAGTCCCCATTTGAAAAATCACTGGTTCTGGATTATATAAAACAGCTTAAAATGTACAAAATTCCAAAAGGAAGGCTGCAAGCGAGTGGATTCAGCAACTGTCACAACAAACAGATTCTGTAACTGGTACAGTAGGACTGTAGGTGCTATTAGAATACTGACAGCTAACTGCCAGAAACACCACCTACCCACGACAAATAGCAAATTTTGGTGTTAGATTTTTTAAAAAATGTCTTCAGGTAATGTGAAAAGTCAGAACAAAATTGGAAAAATACCAATAAGATTTTTTTTTAAATTGTCCTGTAAGCAGTGTTTTCAATCATTCAGTAATATATTTGTTTCTACATAACTTGAATAATTTACTTGTCTTCATCTGATAGTAATTACAAAGAAAGTGGTAGATGAAGAGTTGAATAGAAATATATTGTGTAGGTATAAATCTTGAACAAATTTAGTATAAGGGAAAAGTCTTATTCGCACCTGCACTCTTACTTGTGTCTGTCAACCACTACAAAACTTTATGTTCAAAGAAAAACATGGAAATGTTTCATTAAAACTAGAAAGTGCTGGCCAAGATTCTAAGGAAAGCTTAGGTGTAAACAGATCTAGAGAAACCATGGAAGACCAAAGAGTGTTTCTGGTGGCTGAGGTGGTAGAATATGTTCGAACAAGGGAATACCAGCTCCATGTAAGGGATTTTTGAGACCCTTATTTCAGTAAATGCCTAAAACTCTACTAAAAAGTTGGACTGACCTTCGATTAAGCCATTTTTGTATCATCTCATTTGTTACTTTCCTGAGCATGCGAAGAAATTTGTCAGGTTTTGTCATAGGTTTCATCATTTCGCTTTTGCCACTGCCCCGGAATTACCGTCCATCGGATTATAAGGCCAACGGAATCTGCTTTTTTAAGTCTGCAGCAGTGGAGACTGCACTCAGACCTTGTTGCCTTAACTGCTTAATATCCTCTTCTAGCATGCAGAAATTTCAACTTTCAACATCCAGTCACTGAATTTCATTATAATTTTTCTAAAGAAGAGGCCTTTTATTGTCAAATTTCTGTTTCTTATAGAATGTTCCTGAAGAATCACTTAACTTTCTATTTAATAAGTTATGCTAATTATATCTATAAAATATATTATAAATATAATAGAATATAGTTTCTATTAAATCCTTCTGTCATTCTTCTCATAACATTCCAGTCAGATTTTAGCATCCCTCCTGAAACATTGCCAGCAAAATTGGACAACCTATTCCCCGCGACAGTTGCACTCACTCCCAAATACAGAAGAACTTCCAATCTCTTTAGAACATTAGCCCTTTATGCTACAGGTTTTCTATCAAGTTAATACTAATCTGGTTATCCAGCATGACCACCAAGGTCTCCTTAGCATCATGAGGTCTCAGGGCAGTGCCTTAATCTGAGCAATTTCATCCCTCCTAGACATACAGCCCTGCTTTTGACAGTATTGAAACGGATGCTGGTTACAAGTATACGGTGTGCTAGTGTTCCGGATCACCCTGTGCCTGTCACTTTTACTTCTTAGCTCTCACAATCTGTGTTCTTGAGTTGGCTTTACATAAATTTGGTTCCTAATGAAGGTATCGATGAAAATAATATATCTACTCTATTACCTCCCCCAGAAGCAACATCACATTAGAGTGACAGAAATTATTTCCCATGTATTGGTACTCACTCTACCACTTTCCTTTAATAGATTATTAGATCTTGTATCAGCCTACCCAACACTTTGCCTGGAACTGATGATGTTACACTGACAAGCCAAAAATTATCTGGGTCATACTATCTACCTCTTAGTAGCAGTGCACATTTCTGTCAGGAATTTTAAACTGCAGTAAAGGCCACAGTTTGAATCAATAACTTTTGCTGAAGACCACGCTTATACTTATTGTACAGAAGAATGGTTGAGAAAAAATTATTCCTCTCCATTCAAGAGAAAATGACGTCTGCAAAGAAGAGAAGCCACAGCCAGGGCTTTAAGGTTTTGTGGAAGCAGCTTTTACTGTCTTCAAATATCACAGCAGTTCAGTTGGAAAGTAACATCGTTTGTTAGAAGTCAGTAGAAACTCTGAAACTTTAATATGATGTGGTAGATGTATAAACTGTTTGACTGTGTAGCATTACTCATGTTTCATTTAAAGCAAGACTATGAACACTATTTCTGTCCCCTCATGGTGTTGAGGCGTGAGAAAAAACACAAAAAACTAATTTTGGTTTTCACTCAACTCTTCTTCAAAGAGTTGTCAATTTATTCTCTACTTCTATATCACAAGTTTCTCTTGCAAAGAGTTTTACATATAGCAATGAAGGTAAGTTGTAAGTTGCTAGCATTTTTTCATTCCTGTTTAAAGTGACAAAGAAGAATTTGCAACGATTACATTATTTTCCCTGCCAATATATTAATCTTCAAGAAAGAATTGTCTAATCAAGATACCTAACAGGAAGACATTGCCAGTTGAATCAGATGGTTTTAAATTCAGTTGCTTTCAATCAGTTTCTGCTTTTTAAAAAAGTGCCACAGATCAAAACACTGAAGAGTACAAAAGGCCACTTACAGTTTGATATAACAAACATAGTCTTCTTACTGCACAATGGCACATCAAAATCTCATCCGCTGTTGTTTTAGCTCTAAGCAGTACTGGTTTTCAGTTATAATAACTGTAAACTGATACTGTCACTTACATTATGTCTCCTATACATGTGAATCTTAAGAAAAAAGTAAGATTCACTTTCCTAGAACTACAAAACACATATGGAACAGTTTGTTATTTCTGAATTGCAGAGGTCTATTTGCCCCGTGTAGACATTATTGTCAGAGTAAGAAAAAGAAACACTGCTAACAAAGAATCCTCACAATATGCAGAAGTCCCAAGGAAAATGCAGTCCTCCAGCTACCCCTGCATAATGCTTTGTTATTGACAAGAGCCTTGCAAACCAGAGTTTGAAAGGAAAAAAACCCAAAAGCCTGATTAGGCAAATTAACTGTTCTATAACTATGCAGACTGGAGGCAGATACCATCAGATATTTTCTGTAAACTTCTAAAGTGCTAAGATCAACCCAAGCAGACTACTAATTTGGCCTACAGATAAGTGAGAATGCATGACAGACTTCAAACTATTAATCATGCCACATTCACACGGAAAGAGATGGCATCTTGTTCACAAATTGTTGTAAACCTTTTCATTACTTGGGAGGATCCAATTATTTAGAATTATTAAATGACAAAATAATTGAATATTCAAAGATGTACAACCCAAAGAATTACAACAATTCTTATCCTACTTTCATGACTGAAACTAAGGGTATCTAGATAACAGAGGTAACAGTAAATTAGAGAGATTAGTCATTGCTCTTGTTAGCTAGGAGTGTTCCTGTAGATCAGACCAAAGTCTGTTGGCTAATCACTCAAAAGATCAAGTAAGTAAATTAAAGGCAAAACTAGATTAAAAAATATAACTGAGAGGTTAATTTAGGATAATAGATTGTAGGATCTAATAATTGTAGGATTCATGGACAGGATGCAGATAGCAGGGAGTAGGGGGCAGGCATGAGACAGAACAAAAGGTGGATCTGAAACTGTTGATTTAGCACCAGAGGATTTGTGGTAGTCTCTAGTATATTTGCCTTTTATGCTGAATGTTTTTGACAAGCTGTACCACAGATAGTTTTTACCTACAGGAAGCAGAAAATCACAAGTGAATCAGTACTTCCAAGGAAAGGTTAGTTAGAAAATCTAATTTTCTAGAAGGGAAACATGAAGAATCAAGAGTTTTGCTGATTCACATTCCTCTTTGAAATCTCTTTGTAACCAGAATAAGATCTTAATTGCTTCAGTCATGCTCGTGATCTTTCAAAGTCTGTCCTATGTATCTGTTCTTGTATCATTCATGTTGTTTCCAAAAGTGGTATTTGAATTTCACTCACTCAAAGACGGTCCTACAGCACAAGCGTTATACACAACACACCCTAAGGGACCAGTATGTAAGAAATATTTTCAGAATGTCCTACAAGCACTTAAAGCTGCTCTGAGGGTTTCATAATTGCTTAGGTTAGTGACAATTAAACGGGAGGATTCAAACTGTGGTCAGTTTTGACTGCAGCCTGTAAGTGCACGGAAAGCTGTCACCCTGGTCCTTCCTCACCAAGCACGGACAGAGGTAGACAGATTTGCTCAGGGTTTATAGGATTAATATAGAGTAGGGGAAAGACTGAGGATTAGGATAATGTCTAGCAGAAGTGGGAGGAGGAGGGGGAAGAGGCTGAGGCTCACACAAGGTTTTCTGGAAAGCAGGCACTCTCAGTTTGGAGAAAGTACCACCCAGCAGCTCAGTTTTGCTGAAGCTGTCATAATGGTAAGGCAATTAAGACAAAAGGTTGCAGTCAAAGGAAAAAGGGCTTGGAAGAAGAGCTGCTTTTAACCCCCTAGCAGGAGCCACTGAACAGACCCATTCCACTCACAGCATTGTCAAATCTAATTGCTAATTTGCTTATGGTAGCACATAACTGGCAGCGTGTGCCAGTTAGTGCAAGCACAGAACACTCACACAGTTCTGAAAATGCCCACCACACATATTTTTCAGGACAGGTCCCCATGCCACTCTCTGAACATAGCCAAACTAAGTTAAACATAGCTAAGAGTTGTGGTCATAACGCATAGAAATTGCTCCTTTTCTGATCTATATTGTACTTCCTGAGAATTCATGCACATATCTTAAAGAAATGTGTTTGTTAGCTTCAGAAAGCCAGTGATCAGCTCTCCCAATAAGAGGAACTTATTTCTGAAGCTCTCTGAAGCCAAATGATTACTACAGAAGTCATTTGGTGCCTCTGTCAAGAACAGCTATCCCTCAAGACAGCTCTTAATTCCAGAAGTTGTTCAAATGGGAGGGGTGGGGTGCAGATTTTATTAATTTTTTTCAACCTACTATGCTACAACCAGTATTCAAAATAGGAACCTGAAATCATGGCCTGACAGCATTTTGTTGAGATATTTAGAGAATTATGAAATTAATGGGAGGCTAGGAGGTGATAGAAGAAATTATTAAATGGCATGAAAGTTCTCTAGATATGACCAACTCATATGAAATGAAACTGTGTTAATCATGAAATAAATTCCATACACTCAAACTGGTAAAAAGAATCACTTCAGAATAATATGACCTTGATGTAAGGCCTTTCTTAGGACTAAAAAGAGTTAAAAACATCAGCTGTGTTTAAGCCCCCTTTTCCTTCAGATAGATCATTAGATCCCCAAAAGCGCCTTATCTCTGCCAGCTGGAGGTCTAAACTGATGCTATTGAAGTTTTTTTGATCTATTTAACTTTAGCTATTCCATTTCTGAGCTACAACATTAAACAACTCAACAATAAATCAGTGCAACAGTTATTGAGATTTATAGTAAAAATTCCAAGCAACACCAATATAAATGGCTGTCTCCTAAGAGAATCAAGTGTTAATATGAATATATCTATACTAACATATACATCATACAACTGGAGAAAGGGTATTTACATAAACAATGTTACTGAATCTCAGCAGAAAAAAATATACATGTTATAAATAAATTCATTATTAACTTCTACTGGTGTTTGAAGCGTGGACCATGTGAGAAGATGTTGATACTTACATTGACATGTGGTGTTCCTTCAGTGAAAGGACAGATTACTGTTCATGCTACTCATTCCTTGGTTTTTCCCCCATTGCTGATGGTCCACTGGAAACTAAGAATGTAAAACTTGTCATACAAGCACTGAGCAGCTGTGAGATAATGACAACTTTTGATTATAATCCTGAGCTGCATTAGACAAAATAAGCGAACAGACCAACCAAATTAAAGGATGACAGCAGTTAAGAAGAACTGCCACAGTGTTCCTGATTTTTACTTCAAACACCAAAATTAATTGTGTCCAATTCAATGATGATTATAAGCAAGAAATGTAGAATAAGTTTCTAATCCAAACCCCCAAGAACCAGCTTCTTGAAGTCTCCTTACTGCATTGGCTGTAAGTCTGGCAATATAGCTAGATCCCCCTTGCAGCAAGCTATCATAATACTTTCTGAAATGAAAAATTACTGGACAAGCCCCTTTTCCCAGATCAACACTACGCATCAAAAGCCTTTTCAAAAAGTCGTTTCACCTACAGGCTAAATGCAACAGTAATATTTTCAAATTTAAAAATGTTTTCCTAAAATCGATGATTAAAATAGTATCCAACTCTAGCCTTTGCAGGCCATCAGTCTCCAGGTGCATTTGGGCAGTGAGAAATCTAGAGAGACTAATGGATCTCCCAATAAACTAAAGATCCTGCTTGCTAGGCTAAGAGAAATTTGCAAAGACGCCTCAGAAATTACATCTAATTAAGCAGTACCATTAGTTGAAGATTAGCTTGTTTTTAAATAACTTCAAAAATATGGAAAGTTACATCTCAACTCTGGAATATAAGTAATGTTTTAAGCTGAAATGTCATTATTTCTTTATCAGAAGGTTTAAAAGATGTCACTGAGTAAAGAACTTCACATTTGAGAAGATATGACAAAAAAAGAGCTTTTATCTTCCCAAAAATATTATTTCATACAACTTGGAGCCAGATTATTTTTTGCATTATTCACGGATGGTAATAACATATTGACCTTTGATCTGCCAACAGTGTTTGAAAGGCCTATTCAGCCTCCAGAGGAAAGGAAAGAAAGTTTCCCCATACTGTGTCAAATAATCTGTAAAGGTAAATTTACATTTAACAGCTTAGTTTATCTGACAGCTTGCCACCACTTCCCTTTCTTCCTACTCCTCCCTCCTCTTCCACTGCTCTTTCCTCTTTCTTTGTGGTTTTCAGTAGCCACAGTTCCACCCTCTGCCCTCTTCCTTTACCACGTTTTGGCACTCATCAGACTTCTCTGGGCAATGATTTGACTCATTAGCTCAGCAACAGCCACCTTTTTGCTTGGTTACTTCCCTGCCAGTTTAGTGAGCAGATTCGGTGAGCAGCCAGCCAAGTAAGCTGTGGGAATAGTGTCCAGGGCTAAGAAAGAGAGGGAACCAGGATGCCTCTTCTGAGCACCACGCAGCCATTATAGCAGTTCAAACTTCTCATGTAATTTCACCCTAAGTGATACCAAGCAGAGAGTACAATGTCATTCAAAGGATCCACTTCAGATTCAGGTGAAGAGAAGGAACATAATATTACCTTTCTGGTAAGAAAAAGGAGCTATGAAACAGGTCTGAAATCCTGACAATCAAAATAAATCTTACAAGAAAAATAAAGGAAATCATATTATACCAAGGTCTGTTTGCTCCCAGTTAATAATTGACACTCTAAGGTAAGGGGTCAAGTAACTATACGGTGCCATGACAAGCAGAAGTGAAATATTTGAATCTGTTGAAAAACACAAGTTGGTGATATAATCTCACAGGCATCTGGATGCCTATTCGGCTTCAGCTGCTTGCGCCACATCGCTTGGCACTCCATGCAGCAGGCGTCAGCCGCTCAGTCAGAGTCTCAGAGTCCCCATGTTATTCAAATGACCTACCCGGCCCTGCAAATGAACAGGAGACAGCTGAAATTAACAGGCTGAACGACTGACAAGCTGAGAGTTTTTCTCAGCCGCTCGCTACTCCCATATAACAAAATCCACAACAAAAAAATAGGTCTCCTTCACTGAAGGAATTGGGCCTGTATTTGCAACAAGTGTTATCTGCCATAAATAATCTTATCAGCTCTGCTAACAATAAAGTTCTGCATAATCTTATCATGTATATATTTTCCATTAATACTTGGAAAGGCTTACGCAAAACAAATTGTGGGGGGGATATTTTTTGCCCACCCACAGCACAGGATACGGAATATCTGGAAGCACAGGAAGGATTGCCAGAGTCTGAAGTCATCATGTTTTCACAGCAGTTTCAAGTTGCAGATAAATAGCTGAGCATACACGCTTATTATACACGTCAGTATAAGGTCTCCCATGGTCCCTGGACCGCTGCGGCAAGGCAAGCCTGAGCCCTGCAAGATGGCAGAGTCCATCGCAGCTCACTGCTGCCACGAGAGCCACGTTCCCTCCGTCTTTCTCCTCATGTTGCTCATCCCCCAGCCAGAATCCCATTCCTTCTTACTCCCTAACGCTACTGTTCCTCTTGTCTCCCATTCAGCCTGTTCACCTTACCGGCACAGCAGACACTCATGGATTTGGAGGTTTAGGTTTGGGGTCGTTTTTGTTTTGGTTTGGGCTTTTTATTTTTACTGATATGGTTATGTTTGGGTTGGGTGGTTGGGGTTTTTTTAATTGCTTTCCTGACATATTAGCAAATTCAATTGGTTTGCAGAGTAGTCAGAGGAAGGAAAGTGGCTGGAAAGTGTGGCTGGAGGAGCGGGAGGAGCGAGCAGTAGTCCTCCCTTGCTCCCGAGAGCGGCAGGCTGGGGCTTTCCAGCCCTGGCACTGCCCAGCCACTGGCACAGGCGGCTTCACCCCCTGGCAGCAGGGCCGGCGTCTGCCCGCGCCTCAGGAGATGGGAAGCAACTGATGCAACCTGCACAGCTCCCATCCTGCGGCCTGCAAACAAGAGGCTGGTCATTAGGGGAACCTGCTGAATGGCTTCACCACCTCCGGTCTTGTCCCTGCCTCTTCTGCACACGCACACACCCCTGCCCCAGCTCCAGCAGAAAGATTTTCTCCTAAGGTATTCCTACTTCAGCTCTGCCTTCTAGACCAAACCATCTATACTTTCAAGGCCTCCACCAGCAGCACTTGTACTCGGAGGAACAACACCTGGCACTAAGCATTCACAAAAGCTGTCTGCAAGGCCCTAATTTTGCCCTGCAACCCTGCCAAGGCCCATAGACCCAAACACCACGACTGCTCTGTGCTCTCAAAGAGCATCAGAAAACCAGAATCACAAGTTCACCTTGCTGTGGACACAATACCCATGTGGGTTTTGTCACTTTCCCCAGGATTTGGCCCTGGTTATGGGGTATTTGTTTTCGCTTAATGGAACAGAACCGAACTACAGGACAACTAAAGCTGGTTCTCAGAGCCCTGCTAAAAATTCCCCACACAGTTGGCTGGGTAGGATTTAAAACTCCGCACTATTCTTAGAAGTGTGTATCTGCAGCAGTTGGAAAACACTGGGTTGCAAGCAATGCATTCCACAACACATTTAAGGCTCTGATCCCGAGTATTTCAGACTTTGTGGTTTTATTTATTTCAGTTTTCATTAAAAAAAAAAAAACAAACACAATCCTATCGCTTAATCTAGACACCTGAACACATTCTATTAAGAATCTCACATCTACTATCCCCACAGTAATAACACTTAAACTATTCACTGAAGTGTGATTTTTAAATGACACTACAGAGTTTGTTAAGGCTGCTTAGGAAAACCTCCCACGTTCACAGCTTCAGAAAACATTTCCAAAATACATGACGCCAAGAATTGACAAGTGTCTGGGAACATGAAAAAGGCTGTAAAGAAAGTGTTTAACTGATTAAAAAATAGTCAATAGACTTTGTCAAAGTTCACTGTGTAATTTTAGAAAATAGAGGCAAGATGATCCATACTTAGCACAATAGCATTTATAGCTCGGCTCCACTGTGCGTATAGTATACACCCCTATCATGGAAGGGACAGCGGAGCCCGTGCTGTATTCTAAAACTTCTTTATAATATTGAAAGATATCTGACAAGCAGATTTATTATAAAATTATTAAAATAATAAATGTTTTGAAAACAATTAAAGGCGATGATCAACAACTGTTTCTTTACTTTGATTGTAAAGACTTAACATATTCATAGTTGTGAATAATGACAGGAAGGGAGTTGTACCAACAGAAACATAATAGTTCAAGGCTTTTCCTCCCAGGGAGTCAGGGTGTGTGTCTGCTCAAACAAGTAAAGAAGATAGAATTTAGTTTCATAAAACTGCACAAACCTAAGGTACTCCGATATTGTTTTGCTTCAGTGAGAATACCCAAGAAATCCACAGTTAGAAGACCTCCCTAGTAGGGAATTACTTCTCCAAAATCGGCCTTCAAGGCAGAATTTTAATCCTTCCTGAGAGCTTGCAGAGGTTTTGTTACAAACTTCCTCTAAGATCCTAAAAATGTATGCTTTTTGAAACTATTTCTAAAATTTTATAATTTGAGATAATGATAGAGGGACATGAGGCTTTTTTCTGCACGCACACACCCTCACACCCCAATTTATCCCATACCTTCAAGAATCCTGGCTAATATAAACTGGACTCTGACTAAAGTATAAAAGAAGGTATCTTAAATTTTATTCACCTGATAAGATCATTAGATAAGGTCATTATATTGAAGATTTAGTGACCAACAGAAACAGAGGCTAGAAAGCTATAGATGCATGAGCCACAGAAGGAAAGGAAGAAATGAAAAAGTCTTCCATAGACATGCTACACATGACTAGCCTGGTAGTGTATGTAACCCTAGATGCAATATTTAAACTTATACAAGTACTCAAAGATGCCTAATATTTACTAATAATTATATTTTATATATATATTTGCATATACACACATATTCATGTATATAAAATCATATTATGGGAATAGGTTTTAACTTCATCTCTCTAGGTTGTCCTCACTTCAAAGTTTTTTTTCCCTATTATTAACACACACATTTTTCATGAAACACCTTCCAGCTTAGCTTGGAATTTATGACTTGATGGATACATGAAAATATGTTATTTATAATATGAAAGAAATCAGGCTAAAGTAAAATAAATTTAATTCAATACGTGCTGCTTCTAGCTAGTATTCTCTCCCTGGAGTTCAAGCCTTTTATTTACTGAGGGCTGTTTTCCATCACAACTGTCTTAAGCTTTTTAGCAAACAAAAAAAAACCAAAACAGAAAAAGATCACAAAAAAAATAAATAAGTAGCACCATGATGAACCCCAGAAGAGTTCTTTAGCTGGTTGTACCCCAGACAAAAGCTGTTTGCTGCTTATTGTGAACATTAATGCACTGTTGACTGAAACAGCGGGAAGTACATTCAGACTAATGGTGGAAACGGCCTTCAAAACCAGCCTTTGAGTGACACAAATGAACCTTGCTTCTTTTGGGAAGTAACATACAACTACAGAGAAAGTCTCTAAAAAAACCCCAACACATTTTGGAAGCGACTGCCTAAAGGCTTTAGTTGTCTAATTGTATGCCTTTCATCTGAAATAAACAAAAGGGGTTTTAAGACCTTCACATTTCTACTTCTTGTTGGCTTATTTTTCACCTTTTAAATGCAAAATCTTGGTTCTAGCTGGAGAAGGGGCCATTTCGGAATCAGCTGAGGCATCCCAGACACCAGACCTTTGGGTCAATTGACAGAATGCTGCAGTAGGCATTTTCCATGAAGGATTTTCCATAAA
This sequence comes from Falco rusticolus, assembly GCF_015220075.1. Lineage (NCBI taxonomy): Eukaryota > Metazoa > Chordata > Aves > Falconiformes > Falconidae > Falco > Falco rusticolus. The sequence goes on from NC_051197.1 coordinate 21,361,214, forward strand.
ATTTACCTCTTCTCCATTCCTCTGCTGTCAGAGATTCAAGGCTACATACAGACAGATGCACAGTGGCACTACATTTGCTCTCTGTAAGAATACAAAATTCACTTTGACACCAAGACCAAAACACCCTTTTCCTGCTTCAAACACAGCTGCAGAAGGCAGCTCATCATGAAGCAAAATAATCAGACAAGATGCACCAAATGGCGATTCATTAACTCAGTAACCACCCTTTTCCAGAAAATAGAAGCTAGTTTTCCACTGATAACAATCTGAGCAACTCCCCTCACTTCAAACTCGCTTTTTCAAAAAGTGAAAGCTTCTTGCTCCTTACCTTTAATGACATATTTTGTCTTAGAAGTTCATTACTATGATGATCTGTAACTCACCGTACATGTTAGGTTAATGACTGGTTTTGAAAGAAATCACAGTGAAATGAGTAAGAGTAGAGCTGAGGATGGTTTTGTTTGTGGAGTACAGCCAGTGACGGCCACTGCGGTTCTGAAGTGTCAGGATTTCTCTGTGCCAGTATTGACTTTGCTCCAGAAATGGACAACTTCCATTTCCAGCTGTGAAAGTGCTTCTGTGGCCCTCCTCCTAGATTTTGGTTCAGGATATTGAATTCTTCTAAATTCCCACCTGCTTTTCTGTATGACTTCATAATGAAACTCTTTCAACTTGTGCTTTAGATTCTCATGATTATTCCTACATTAGGTTCCCAGCGCAAGATGGAAATAAACAAAGGAAGAAGTCAAGCCAAAAGAATACAACCTGTATGATTCATGTGATACAACAAACATTTTCTGCATAACTCGGAGAATCTGTTCTACCAAAACAAAAAGATACAGAGTTACCAGTTACAGAAACACAACCTAACACATTATTCTTCCAAAAGTTACCCTTTCACACACATCACCCCCCCCCGCCTCTTAAACTTCCAGGATAGCTAGATAGTTTCCTCTGGATATATTTCTGGTGGTAAAGTTATGAAAAACCTTGTTCTAAGAATCCTGCAGACTGAAAACACAACTGTTCAGGTTCACTGATCTAACACGTAACATTGTGGGTACTCCTGCTGGTGAAGCAGGCCTAAGGGGCAGAAAAAATGACAGCTGGTCCATCTCTTGTCTTGCACATAAATCCCATTTAGAATAGGATTAAGATAACTGGAAAACAGCCTATTGACTGAGCAACAAATCCTGCCTAGCAAGGGGATATATTTGATGTAAACAAATTAAAATGTTTAAAGCAGGCTTTAAATACTTTCTTAATAATGGTCACTTAAAAAGGTAGCTAACATTTTAGAAACCATCTTCAGTTTACTTTTACTTCAGTTTACTGGGGCTTTAGATTAGGGAAAGCCAAGTTAAATATTTTTCTGGTCTGTGAATATATAACATCCACAAGTAAGGTTTATAAAAGCATTTAAATAATTTTGGAGCACAAAGGAAAATATTTTAGATCACAAAAATTCAGAGTTATGCAATCCCATTGATTCTGATTTGAATTTGAAATACTGATTTCATTTCTCCACCCATTAAGAATGGAATCTCATTTGTATCCTAGTACAGATTCTGGCCGAAACAGACTTTCTTATTTCTAATGTAATCATTTGCTGCTTTAAATATTTTTATAGATTTTGAAGTCTACATACGCACTTAAATTTTAAGATGGACTCTGCAGAAGACAAAGATGAAATAAGTTTAGGGGTTTTTTTTCCAAAACATAGTTAAGTGGGCTATACTAACTTATGAAAGATTAAACAGGAAGACGGTCTCTCTATTGGCTTCAGCAGCAAAAATATATTTAATTCAGTTGAGTGGTTGAACTTATTCTCAAACCCACAAACTGAATCCATTTAAATTCCCATGTAATCTGTCTTTTGATACACACTTGCCTTTGAACTTCACATTTGCTTTTATGTGGTAATTTTTTACATTTCAGCTGCTGACGAAAGGAGGCATACATTGTTTTTTAAAAAAACTTCATTGGAGAATAAAACACGGGGTCTTCACAAGTTTGAGCAAAACCTCTGGGTGGATCACAGTATAAACAAAACATTAATGCATCCTTAGTCCCAGTATAGAGGGGGTAGCCTGCTTGTACATACAGATGAGTGATGACATACTAGAAAGCTGGAAATTGAAATTAAATATTGATTCATATTGAATTATAAGGATGTAACTTCACCATCAAGTGTTCAAGTCTGTAGCACAGAATTCGCTAGTATAGTGACCCTGATTTGCCACCAAGATTCAGGTCACTGTACTGACATGTAAAGTAAAACCCCTCACCAAATCCTGCTGAGTTTAGTCATCTCAGTGAAATAGCAGGAAAAAAACTCCAAAGATGCTGACTGAGTCTCCCGTTGGTGTCCTTACAATGACTTAAGTTACACAATACTGAGGGTAACAAAGGGATTCCAGGTTCACATTATATCTTTATGCTGTTTGAATTCAGCTTTATCTTGCTTAGAATTTTTTCCACAACTGGATTTTGCTAGAGGCAGTTCCACTTGTTTTTCAGGTTTCCTGGATTGATTTTGGAAGGCTGACTCCCACTCATATAATTGGAAAGGTCAAAACATATGCCATCCCTTAAGGAGCATAATGCTGTTTTCAGCAGAAGTCCACAGCAAAAAAAAAAAACCCACCCTTCAAGTCAGCTGAATGGAAATTCAGCATGAGCGCCACTGGCATTTTAGACTCATCTTGGTAACACTCAAATGATGATCCTGAAATCCTTACTTAGACAAAGCTTCCCTTGAGTCCTAGATAGCTGACCAGTAATTGCATTACAGATTAACAGTTGCATTCAATGACAGACCTCATTGCTTAAAGTTTATTTTACTTCAGGTTAGAAGTTCTTAGACATTCGTCCAGCTATGAATACAGCTTCTCCAAAAATTTCACTTAGGAAACTGAATTAAAACTGCCATCTCAAAAAAACCCATGCCATCTACAGTGCTAACGTTACAACAGTTTAAAAAAAAACCACAGGTAAAATAAGTTTCATAAGAAAGAGGAATACTTAATAAGTTTAAAATACCAGTTTATCACCAGAAGCATACACAAAGGGAAGAAAGAGAAAGAAAGAGAAATAGGAATGTAATGTTTACTTCTACCATGGTCCTGGAAGATTTGGTTTTGGGCATTTAACAGTTAAAGAAGCAATGGCACGCTAACTGAGCACATTAAAACAAAGAGTTGGCAGCTTCTGAAGGAAAAGGGCTTGTGCTCCACTGTTCCAACTTGTCAGTCAACTCATGCCAGCACTCTCCACGTCTGCCTTTCCTACACACCCTCATTACATGTGTCTGTCTGGACTGATCTGCTCATCTGTTCAGGGACTCTCCTAACAAGTCAAAAATTCTGCCTTCTCTCTGCTCTGGAATTGGATCAAATCACCTCAGATTTTTTTGTAGCCCCACCAGGAGGCTTTTTGCTTATGGTGTCATTCTGTTTTCCTTCACTACTTGTCTGTTTTTGATTTCTAGAATGGAGGAAGCTGAATTGCTGAAAGAAAGATTCCAGGCCATAACAGTAAGTACTTATAGTTATACCTCACTACTGGGGGTGGGGGGGGTGGGTTGTGTGTGTGGAAAAAAAAAAAAAAAAAAAAAAGGCTTAGAAGAAGCATTGTGTTAACAAGCTACTGTATGTTTTCTGAAGAATGATTTATTTCAGGACAGAAAAAGAAAGTCACTTCTGTCTGCTTAAAATTGTTACGTTTTAATCCTGGTTTATAAGCTATTGCTTTAAGACGGCAGTTGCCTGTACTGCCTTTATTACGGGTTGTATTGCACTTTGAAATTAAATTCAAAGCAGTGAAAGTATGCATGCAAATCACTGCTGGACAGTCTGAAATACATATTACTACCATCACAACTGAACGTTTGCCTGAAGGACAGCAGGTCAAAAGGCAGCTAGAGAATTCCAGAACAAATCAATTTTCCCATTGCACAACAAAACTGAGAGATGAAAGATTTTTAGTTTTGCGCTGTGGGATTAAATACAGTTTCTGAATTATTGATGATCTATCATAAATATTGCTGCCTGACAAGTAAAAAAGGACAAGGTTGGATTCAGCAATTTCATATCTGTCAGTTGGAGGGGGGGGAGGGGAGAAAAAAAGGACTCAGTGGAGTTTATGCTGAAGATGTTAGAAAACATTTTCAGCTTCTTTTCTAAAGGGAAATCTGATTCAAAGATTTATTACGTTTTAAAGGAATTACTGAGCTATTTTTTAAAGGAATATAACCTGATGTAACAAAACCAGCTGAATCTAAATTCACATCTGATTTTATCTCCACTGAAACCTATTCAGTTACAAAAGAATAAACCTGAAACCAAATTTGGCCCTTTGGGATGAACGGAAAACTGCAGAAGGAACGCTCACTGTCACAGGCAAACTTAAAAACAAATAATGGTAACAAAGGTAATTTTCACACTTAGCATGATAGATTAGTTGTGAATGGCTGAATAAATGGTGGGCAGAGTTAAAAAATAACCTCATTGAAACCAAAATAAATGTGATCAGGCATAGCTGGAAATCTACTGGAGCTGAATAGTTTGGGTTTTAATTTGGTTAGGTTTTAATTATGACACTCAATAAATGCCAACAGGCCCATTTATAGTATTTACTTGAGACCTAACTCAAGCCCACAATAAGGTAATTTGAAATGTTTTACAGGGTTTAGAGTATGTTTGTTTGCTTAACTGTAATGGTATTTGAAGCAGACTCATAACCCGGACTTTGTCTCTAGCGTACAGGCTCAAATGATAAGAAATATTTTGGCGCTCCAGGGAAGTCCAGGCCTGGCAGTGGATTATACTTCCTGGTACCTAGGGAGGAACGGGGCAGCACAGTCCTGGGGAAGACTCCTATGAACCTACTAGGGGCTTAGTGTCCTCTGGCTGCATCTTTGTCTCCAGATGAATACTGGAGAAGTATTTTATTAAGAAACTGCGGCAGCGTCCAGTGTCTTGCATTACAGGAAATGGGAGAGTGTATTTGGGTTCTGGCCATGACTTCATCTGTTACACTTGCTGCCTAAAGGAGCTATTTGCTTTCTGCTTTCATCAGTTGGGAGCATTTAATTGAAACAGCGTGCTTGTTACAATGCACTGCAGAAATGAAGGAGCCTAAATAAGGTGAAGTTATCATCGGGTTTAAGAATCTGCAGAACGAGTTAAGAAAACAACATGTTACAATTACAATTACGAGTTAGTTGGTGGCTCTGGGAAATTTTGTCCCAAGCAACATACCTGGGAATTTCAAATGCTGCCTACAAGATGTATGTTGTAAGGGATCTAACAGAGGATGGCAAGGGGCACTCAGAGCAGCGAACAACTACACTTATGCTAAAACTCAGTTGGTTTCTGTTGTTAGATGCCTGGCTCCTTTACAGAATTCTGGCTCTCACCAAGCCACTAGGAGTTTTCAAATTCTTTTTCATATCTTCTCTATGTAACAAATAAAAAAGGACAACCCCCCCCAGTATTATTATTATTATTATTATAAGATTTTGATACTCCCATAGCTCTGAAAAGGAACTGGTTTTCTCTGTTGTATAGCTTCGACCTGCTGCTGGTGTATATAGAATATAAGTAGTAAAAAAATCAAATGCAGCCATTTCGTTAGAGACTGTTGTATCTTAAAATACAGATGCTTCAGCACTGGCTGTGGCAAATGTTGAGACAAAACAGTCAAAGAGGAACCTTAAGCTTAATCCCTTCTCATCAAATTCTTCATTCTATAGCAAAACTAAAATTATAGAAGATTTTTAATTGTGATTAAATATTTGAATTATGACATTTTTGCAGCCTCATGACACCAGACTAAAGTGTCCATAACTCCAGATAAGACCCCTCAATAACCAAGCAATAACCAATACCTCCAGAAAAATCATATAAAAACAAAACCACACCAGCTAAAATATTAGCTGCTCCATTGGCTCTGACAGTACATGGCATCTGCCATGGGACCAAGCAGACCAACACTGGCACCACTGTGGAACACTGACACCAACTAACGGACTTGGCACACAAGATACCTAAGCAAGACACTGCTCTGTAGATGTGTCTCCCTTCCTTTCAGAGAGATCCAGTTTGGAGCACGATTCTTTTCTGTGCCAGAAGTCAGGAAAGATTCCGACATGTTTCAGTAGGAGTGAAAATTAGGACCAAGGTTCGTCTTACCTTGCATTGATGCACGACAGAGAGGAAGGTGTGAAGGTGCTCTTTCATAAAAAGCAAATCTTGCCCACATTAACAAGACCATAGTAAGCGACGATTAGAGTACTTGTGCCGGCAACCTGATTATCTACAGGGGCAGAGTATGAGGTTTAGTAGAAGCATGGATCCCTTAGCTATCTAGGAATAAACATTTATTCCATTAGATGTCTAGCCAAAGCTTTGTACAGCAAGACAAGATTTGCAGACAAAGCCTAGCAGAATACACTGCAGGAAGTGTCCTAACAGGTTTTAAAAATTATTCTGACAACACAAGGTTCAAAAATGTTCCTCATACACCTTCCCTGAATTTAGCTTCTGGCATTAGACCTTCAGATTTCTTTGACTATATATATAAAAGATGATTATTTCAACCTATTTAATCTGGATAATTGTGTGATGGATGTTTATTACCAACTAGTGAAACTAAAACATGCTAGAACATCAAAGGATACAAGTAGAAAACTTGTAATATATAAAAAAAATCAGGTGCAAAAGAAATCTAAACCTCTAACAGCAACAAAAAAACCCCAAACAGGTAAAAGTTTCATTACTGAGTAGGTTCCTTATTATACAGTTAATTTAAAATGCAGTTATTTGGGCCTTTATGCTCTAACTTCTGTCTGCACAATATTTTTGTGTACCACTTCTCATTTCAGAGTGCCCAAACTCTTATTACACATCTCTGCTGGTACAAAAATAATATTTAAATTGACTTAGAGTATTTTTTAATAGTATCAACCAGGTAAGAGTTCATTCTCTGCCTAAGAATCTTATCCAGAACTTTAGTAAAGAGTAAAAGCAGTTAACAGATTGCTACAACTCTTAAAGAAACACAAGCTCTTGTCACACTTGGCTCATCTAATGATAGGTTATTTAAAAGCCATTAATTATACAATGAGATCAGGAATATTTCCAATTAAGGAAAGGTGTGAAGGCCAAAGACCAGATACTATGTCTCCAAAACCAAGAGTGGCTGAGTAAAATCCAGCATAGCAGCTCTTGGATAAAGTCTCTAAAAAGGGCCATTGCAGAAAAAATTACATATTGTAGTGATCCTAAATCAGTTGCTTTGTTAGCTGTATTGAAGAGCATAGGCAAAACTCAAAACCACTACAGAGATGAGGGTAGCATGTATCTTGAGGCAAGATCCCTACCTGCCCTGTTTGGTGTATTAAAGAGGCAGACTAACACCATCGAGGAAAAACAGTAAAGTACAGATAGTGTTTATAGGTGGCTGCTGCACTTCGCAGACTGCAAGGCAGAAGAGGTCACTGGCACTCATTCCCCTACCAAGCCCCAGCACACCCCCAGCTGTGCTTGGCCAGCCTGCAGTCCTGCCCTCCACCTCCACAAGGCTGGGTGGCTCCTTCTGCTTCCGGCCCTTCAGCAAAGTGTCCCTATAGCCTGTGGCCACACTCCTAATTTCCAGTAACAGTCAAGTGATTCAGCCAAGCAATGCTGCTTTTCCTATTTCCAAACCCCAGATCCTAGGGAAACAGTGGAGAACAGCTCCCAGCCTTGCACCAGCCTTCCTTACCGACCTTCTACACTCCTTATGCACAGCTAGTTCCTCAGGTGGGCAGAAAGGGCAAGCCTATTCCTAAATTTGTGAAGAATTTAACTCCTTCCTAAACCATACTTGTCTGAAAACAGCCTTAAAAACCCTGTCAGTAATCTGTTCTTAATTGAAAGGGAAGGGGGCTTAGCCTCCAGCCAGCAAACACTTCTGCACAAGACAACAGATGATTTAATTTACTCCCCTAAAACATACCAATACACAATAAGAAATAAATGCAAAAGTTGCCATGATCAATAACAGAGTTTTTCAGCAGTAAGGCTGACCAAGAAATTAGCCTATTAATACCAATTGTAAAAGCTAGTTTCCTTCAGCATTTCTGTCCCACCGGCTGCTGAGGGCACCAAGTAGTAAATCAGTGTTTGGCCTCATACAGAGGAGCCACAACTCCACATGACAGCACCTATGCAAAGACACAAGAGGCTCAAGTGCTGATGCTTTCAGAGACTGTTCACCCATTTCCTTTTCCATAATCTGTAGCAGCATGAAGGTGGCACTATGATAGATCAGTACTACTTGAGTTTTTCCTTCTAAAATTCAGCCGCTGTGAAAAGAGCCTTTGCACAGACAAAAAAATACTTTTTTAATTGAGAGGTAACAACAACATATATGAAGCATACTATATTTCTCTGTGTTCATCTTTATCACTGTTCGACTAATGAAATAAATTTCTAAGCCTTTGTTTATTCCTGTTTATTCCAGCTATTAGCCACAAAATACACAAACTGAGTGCTGGATTCACCAGCAGCTCATTTCATTTAGTGATGTATCACAGCTGCACAGTGTAGCTTAGATTCGTTCCTCTCCTAAATGATGTGCGGGCTGCCTTAGGAATTTTGGTCAGCACCCATTTCTAACCTCATTCTGCATGTACAACTGTGCTGAAATGATATTTATTTCCCTACCCTTCCAAAGGGTAAATTATTTTTAATTTGGATCATCTCTGCTTCGGGGTCATTAACATGTTTAAATGTACTTCAGAGAAAGAGTAATGGAAACCATAACTGCATAGGACATGAGCTGTTGCTACTAAGAATTATGCATTGCCTGGGCATCATACAAGCTTTAAAATAAGGCCTTATTTGCATGGATTGATTTCACTCTACTGAACAACATTTAAACAATTTTTTTAGCAACAAATCATTTCTCTAAAAGTATTATTGTTCTTTTAATTTGTAGGACAAAAGAAAACTGCAAGAAGAAATTACACAGAAACGTCTAAAAGTGGAAGAAGAAAAAATGAAACACCAACATCTAAAGGTAAGTGTTGGATTTATGTAACTACAGATAGCCTCAAGCCATTCAGCATGAATAAAGGTTTTCAACTTTGGCATGCAAATCTTCATGCATTTAAGTCATGCTTTTACTGTCAAATTTTCACAGCTTTTTGGAGTCTTACCAGGACTCCATTTGACTTTAATAAGCATCACCCTTTGAAAAAAATTACACTCAGGAGGTAATGTTATTTGATCACTTTCATGGCATAAAATGAGATCATAACCAGGAATAACTCACAGCTGAAAATTAAGCCTCATATTTCAGACTGGGTGTGTTCACTCAATTCCACTACAGCAACCTCACTTCATACAGGGTGCAGCACAATCATGAGGTCTAATTTGACCTTTTCCTGGGAAAAAAAAAAAACCAACAGCAGCCTATTTTTATTTGGCTATAGTCTTTTATCAGCTTGTTTAATGACTCTTTGTTAAGGTAATGCTGTTTCTTTGTATATTTTAACAAAAAGTGCATAAATGCTGCAAATATTGTCCTGAAATATGGCCTGGTAAACTCAGGATTACAAAGTCCAAATTACCAAGAAGCTAAAAGATCCACCTCTGCAGACACTTGAAATTGTAGCAATTTCTACCCAGCACCACTATTCTTTAAATGTCTATTACAACTTGGCAGTACATGTAATTTAGGGAGATGAGATGAAATCTATGCTTCTAGAAATACGCACAACTTGGTGTTTTACACACCTTTTTAATTATGTGAGTGGATAAACAGTTCCGAGAAAAATATGTTGAATCCAATACCAGGAGCATGGCATGTCTCCTTGAGCAAATATGGGAGAAGCATATTTAGAAAAAACTCCTTTTCAAAAGAGACACCTGATCCTGGGTTTCATCCACCCTCTTCTTTAGTGTCAAGTAAAAAAAAACCCAGAAGTTATGATAAAGTAGTTCACTGGGCCAGGCAAGCCAATGCAAAAGTCACCCATGTCACTAGTTTTACTGGAAGGTATCAACCAAAAGGATGGGCTTGACCAATTGCATAATGTCTTGCCTAAAGCAGAGGAGAGTATCTTTTCCAAGTCCTGTAACTAATGAGCAGTAAACATGGGACTCTTTCCCTCCATCTTAGTACACGATTACACTGAGTACTGCAACTTGTGTTTCAAGTTTCTATGCCTATAAATTCAGGATGACTCTTTTGCCCTTCTTTTATGGGTAAACTGATCTCTTCTATATAACCAGCCAATACTCACCACTGCTGTGCACAGGCAGAGTCCTAGGGGCAGCTTCCTTACAGATTTAGTACATGCCTTCAGCTAAGATTAATAGGTACAGCATAGTTAAACAGTTAAGAAAACAAAACCCCACGTTGCACTTATTCTGAAGACGTTTTATGGAATTTCACAGAAGCTAAACACTCCCGGAAAAATATTACTGAAATGCTCTTCCTTTAGAAGAGGGCAGAAGATGTGATTTTCTTGCCAGTTCTATGCAAAAATCATACAGCTATCAGCCTGTTTATGTCTGATTAAAATCAGTCATATTGCATAGAAGCCAAATCAAGGATCTGTAGAGGAAATTATTCACTTGACATAGAGGGATCAAGTGTACATATGAAAAAAAAAGTGTATAAATACATACATACTATTAGCTATTTGGAGCACCCAAGTGGAGACTAAGACAGGCACCTAATACCAGATGCAGCATCACTATATGAACATCCTCTGCTTGATGCCGTAGAAGCCTTGTCCTTTAATGAACATTTATGCTTCAGCCTAATTCAGGTATCTCAATGGAGGCAAACACCACAAGAATCTAGTGCAGAAAATTCTTTAAAACAGATTTAGACTTCTAAAGTGTTTAGACACTTCAGTAAATTTTATTGAGGGCTCATTTCCCTAGTGAGTCAGGTTGATTTCACTCATTTATACGCCTACCAGTTGCGCATGGTGAAACCTAGAGCTCCATGACCTATTCAACATAACTCGCACCTGTCCCTTAGGAAACTATTGCAGGTTAGTAAATCTCACTCTCATATAGATGTTCCTGTTAGCTGGGTATCACTATCCTGTTCCTCATTTTGTCCTTCATTCCTATTTATAGCCCTTAGCCACGGGTTTATTAAAAGGTTGTAGTTCTGTGGGTTTTTTTGGTTGTTTTTTTGTTAGGCTGGTTTTGGTTTTTTTTAACTTCCATTGTGTAAATAGGAATCTCTGCTCCAGCTTCCCAATGATTTTGTTTGCTGTCCCCAAGCCAACTTCTTACTAGAAAGAGACAGATGAGTATTCTAACAGGTCTTAGTTATCCTGTAGAACTATACTTGAGTATTTATTCCCTACACATGCACTTCTAACACATGAAGTAGAGGACATGCAAGCAAATACAGACACCTGTGTGGATAGGGCTTCATGGAACTGCAAGGGATAATGGGGCTGCGAGTGAGGGTACAAGGTGAGGGTACAAGGGAATTTCATCCTCAAGTAATTCTAGATGCACCAGCAACTAATTCTTCCTCCTACCTGGAATCCTTCTCACTGAGGCAACAAGGGAAAGGACCAGACAGAGTTGCTTGAAAAGCGTGGAGTCAGCACTCATTTGCATGTACCTTCCAAGAGCTTTTCTAGTTTAGCTTATTAAATTTTTGGCTTCTGACATGCCTGAACTCCATTAGTGTTACCTTACAGGTGCTGGTCACACACCTTCTTATTCCAGGAGTTAACAGTGTTGAACTGTATCTTCTGTGAAACTGTGACAATGATTTATGCCTCCCCCAGTATGCCATAAGATGAACTGCCATACTACTGGGAGAGCAAGCCACACAAACTCAAAACACCCGTGCCTTCCAGTGAAGGATGATTCTTTCAGTGCTAGTCCAGCCTTGTTAAGGCTTACCGTGGAGTTATACCTGCAGCACAAGTAGGGCATTACTCACAGAATTTGCAGAATATTGTCACAGTACTCCTGATGTGATCCTTAACTACAAAAGAAAGTGATTGCTCTCCAGCACTCTGTCTGTTCCCAGGGTCTTACCACATCACGATGTATAAGTATCCCTTCCCCTTAACGTACCATGCCTAATGGAAAATGAAGGCATGCACAACCTAGTACTGAGCTAGAGACACTTCACAGCAAAAGAAGTGCTAGACAGCAGAAATAACCCAATTGCCCCAAAGCAACCGCTCCTGCACTGGCTTGTCCCGATGACTCAGTTGAGCACCCTTGAAACTGTCTGTTGTTCAAAGGCTGTTTCCAAACTATGCAGTGTGTCATTCTTTCAAAAGTTAAATTAAAAAGATTACATGGCACTTAGTTGAGAACAGCAGCAAACTATTCTAGGAAAAAACAAAAATAACACTATTATCTTATGCCTGTATTTAGGGAGTTTGTTTTCTTGGGCCTAACCCTATATGTGCATGAAGCTTTTGTTGATTTTGATGGGTGTTACCAGTTTCTAAAGTCTACAGTGCCAGCCATGCTGTAGTTCTCACAAAGAATTATAGATTTATTTTTGGAGACAGCAATGTTAGACTAATTCAGTTCCAGCCAGGATTAAAATCTTACTATTTATCATTAAAATCTAAACAGCTTAATTGAAAGGGAATTAATGTGTTCCCTCCAACTTCAGAAAACAGTATTTTGTGGTCAATAACAGTTGTGCCAACACCAGATTACATGCACCTACCAGATCAAGTAAATCTATTCTATTAAAATCTGCATTTATTTCATTTGAGCCTAAGACACAGCTACCAGGAAATGCTGCCAAGTGATCCTACCACCAAAGTCAAGGCTCAGGGCAGTGTTGAGCAGCCGTTGCTTCCCCACAGATTTCCTATGATCCAGTATTGAGAAACAGAATACCGTTCCGCAGGGCTAAGGCAACTATAAACATCAACCCTGTGTTCCAGGAAAAACAACAACCATCCACCCACCCAACCAACCAAAAAAAGTACCATGGAATGCCACAGAACTCCCAACAAGCCTGTTTTAACCACAGTTTCTGCTATATTACATATATCCTGCATCAAGCAAGTTGAAAATTGCATTTAACTGCAATCAGGTCCTACATGCATCCTTCTCCATCAGCTGGGCCTCCTCACTAATAAAGCACATAGCAAACAGAAAAGTGTAGGAAGCAACAGTTTAAGCAACTCAACGCACAGGATACAGGCAGGGATTCCAACAGCCACTGCAAGCAGCACTGAGGTTAATGCAGCCTTCTCACCAGTGCTGGGCACAGCTTTGCCTCAAAGCAGCACTAGTCAAAATCCAATTTAATCTTCATCCACATCCTACAATTAACAAAACCATGTAGGGGAAAACCCCACAAAAAACCTAACATGGAAATCACACAGCTCAAGGAATCTATTCACAGTTAATGAAAAACCTTTTATGTGTGCTTTTTTCCTCCTGTTGAAAAAGTTTTTCTAAGGAGCCCTGACTCCCACTTCTTCCCAAAGGCAGCTGCTGGTTTTGTATTCCTGAGTTACACTGAAGGGAATAAAAAGTGCGCAAGAAAGTTTGCATGATTTACAACCTCTAGCCTACAAATACGAACTTATCCCTATGAATATTTTTTTTTACACCAGGAATATTTTACAGAGCTCAGATGACTTTCAGATAACACCTTTTATATTGTAAAGTAGCTAAGGAAGCAGTTAGTGCATAAAGCCATATTTTTCAAAATTTGAAAGCACAGCTGAGAGATCCATTCACCTGTTCACATGCAATACACCCATTTGTAAGGCATTGCTGCACAGAAAGAACTCCACAGGCACTAAACATGTCAAGACCTAAATACGTAAGCCCTGGATTGCTCCTCCAACAGAGTTCTAAGGATGTAGCAGGTCTGCTGAAACACTAACCAGTCACCAGCCACCCATGCTCCATCTTTCCCGTCCCACTCTTACCCCATACATCCTCACCAGATGAGAGGCGAGTTCGCTACTATAACTACCCAAGTCCCTTGTAAACTTGAAGGATAGCATTGCCTCACTAACACCCTAGAGATCTCTTCCCCTTATACAATTTTATTTAAAGAATATTTAAAATATATTTAATAAAATTATATAAATAGAAATAATATGTATTTTTATATATTAAATTTAAATATAAAGAATAATTATAAAGAAATACAATTATTTCTTTAAAGAAACTTTTCATCTTTTATACCCTCTCCCAGAATCTATGCAATGCTATGACCCCAGAAATCAGGTCTATTGAAATGAAATGATAGCACATCCAATTGGAGCCTTTTACATGAGTCTGTAACAGGTACACTTTGATACAACTGTTTTTCTTTATTGAAGAAAGAGATACCACTGGATCCACTTAAAAACATTAATCTGTTATAGGTAGCAACTGACATCCTCTACATACTTGTTGGGTGGACTAATAAAATGGGACATTGTTCTTAATGAGTTTGGCTTTAAGTCAATCTCAAAACATAAATGTTTTTTAGCATTTCCTTTTTAGTGGCACTCACTGCTGTCAGTTTGCCTTATGCTAGTTACAGCACAAGAACGTGGATCAGGCTGATGGCATCAAGGCAAGTACAGTAAATGACTGAACAGCGTAACTTTTAAAGTACACTTACTCGTCTGTATTTTTCTCCATCAGAAAAAGGCCTTGCGAGAAAAATGGCTCTTGGATGGCCTTAGTTCTCTCACTCCAAAAGAGCAAGAAGAAATGCAAAAGCAGAATCAGGAGGACCAACAAAAGACTCATGAGCTGGAACGAGACATTTTCAGGTAGGGTACAAGACCTTTTCAAGTACGGTAGTACCCCTGCCCTTCTGTTTGCATTACAACTGTCCCTTCTTACAAGTCTTTCCTTATTTTGCAAAAGATGAAAGTGTCAGCAAGAGCTTAAATGTATGCAGTTCGATGTACAGAGTAGAGTAATCTTTGTTGTATTTTCTAGTCAGCTAGAATTAGAGAATACAAAATGCAAGCTTCCATACTGTGAATTTTTATGAAATTACACAATAAATACCTGGCAAAATGTTTATTTCTCTCATTCCAGATACCCCTTCCATGCTATACTCACTAGATGTGAGCTACAATATATGGGTTTTGCTCTGAGATAGCAATTGTTGAATCAGAATTTCAGTATCAGTAAATAGTTTTAAAAGTTCTTCAGTTTCACCAGATCCTGCACAGCCTTTAGTACCCGACTTTTACTATAACACAGCACTTCAGAACAGTGCAAGCTGCCCAGCTCCATTAGTATCACTTGCCTTATTTTCTCTTATCTTTCATTCTGGTTTGTCTCAATTTATTCTCAGAAGCCTGTTATAGTAAAGGCCTTTTTCTACCTTTTATTAGAGACGTTCCTACAAATCTCAGCGCCTAGTGCCTCACTACCACACTGGGCTAACATCAAACTGCATAGACATCTCACATACAACTCCTTTATTTACGAACGATATGATTCTAGGTGCCTGTTAGCTGCAGCTAGCCTTTCCCAAACACCACAGGGCTCTGTACATCATCAGCTCCTTCCCTGGGTCCAGGCATACTGACCGGTACTACCCACCAGCACTCACAGAAAAGATTAAGTGTTTACATTTATTTAGATTCTGTAAAGTTTCATCATCCTTTCTTGATGTTTCTTCCTCTATCTCAGTACAACACAGCCTTCCCCCATACTCTTCCTCCACTGTCCTCCTACACACACTCTTCTGGCAAAGCTGTCACCAAGACTACCTCCCCCAGCTATCTCCCACCCACTTCCCTCCTTACTCCATCTCTGCAACACAAATGATAATGGTCTTGGCTGAGAGGCAGCAGCCTAGTGCTAGTTTGTCCTATAATTATGCTGACTTCTTGCTCAAAAGCACTTTTCTCCACAGAACAGCTCTTCACGCACCTCCGTAGAATTCTTTGTTGCGGTGGTAGGAGGTAGACAGTGTTCTCTAAAAACAGCCCAGCAGGTTGTGATTATGAGGACCTGCAAGAGGGGTCCCTGTGATGGTGTGATCACCAGGAAAGAGAACTGTGTGGGGAAGGACTGGCTCAGGAGCAACCACCCCACTGGAAGTTCAGCCCTTCTCCAGGCACTGGGAGGATAGGGTAGATTTTCAAAGTCCTGCTGACTTTGTGTAAGAGCTGGAGGTTTAGCAGAGCTCTCCTTTATGCCCTAAGAAATGCGGTGATGGGCTATCTTTAAAAACAACAAAAAAAGAGGTTTAAGCCTTTAAGTCTCAGAACCAAGTTGAGAACTGGATTTGGTGTGTGGCTATGTTGTGGGAAGGATGCTTTTATTCTCCTGACATAACCTACATCTACACTCTTGCCAATTCATTTGATGACGCTCAAACACAGAACAAGTGTTATAGTCAGGGTCTGTGAATGTCTAAGCCCCTAAAAAGGGAAGTTACTGAACTCCTGACATATCGATTGCCTTAAAACAGTGAAATAGTCTAGGAGGAAATGTACTCTATCTCCAGCATCCAGCTCTACTCTGTCACCTCTTCACATACCTTTAGGTTTCTCTGCCCCGAGTCATTGCAACTGAGCTATCTCACAGCAATGCTGGCAGCAGGGCCCTCCTGTCCTATCCCTGGGAAGACTTGGAATGTAGGATTAGGACCTCAAAACCTTCCTATAATACTAATTCAGAGATTTCAGCTAATAGGGTTGATTATTCACATACATAATGTCACCTCCATGTCTCACAGAATCCTGTGTTCGTAACTACAGTTGTAGAGTCTTGATAACTGTTTTTGTAATTATTGTCCTGAATTTGCCGTCAGCTCAATGGCCTTAATGTTTATGCCCTCAGAGACCAAAACCGAACATGCATAGGGAGGCTCTTCACTCCTCTGAATATAGCCATATAAACTTTTTTTAACATTACTAGAACTTATTGCTATTACAAACAGTGAAAAAGCAACCCAACTGGGGCTTTAGATCTGAAAGCCTCCTTTAATTCCTGTAGGTAAATTAGCACCACAAAGGAATATTACCTCTGCTTTAATTCTAGATCGGATCAAAAGTTGAAAAGGCATTAAGTTTTTCTGAATTAGCAGCTTCCAGGTCTTTTAAAAGATGCTCCTAGGCATTTAAAGGAAGATTTCTAAATGTATTTGTGCTTTAAGAAAGGAGAAATGAAAGTGCCAAACCCATAAACCCATCATTTGGCCCTGATTGCTTTCTTAAATCACAACACCAATCCTGGAGTAACACCTCAGCCTGTTTCTGTGTTTTGATAGTTACAAGGACTAGATGCAGATAACCCTGAATGGCAAGACTGCACATTCAGTACTGCATCACATCACAAACAGCGCACACATTACACCAAACAAGACGGAGGCTCCTCAGCCCATACACTTGATGTGTGCCTGAGCCTGTAACAGCCTAATTATAGAAATGTGCCTGTTACCTTCCCACTGGAATTTTTGCCAGCACTTGGTTAACATTCAGCATGTACAAACCCCCGCCATTTTAAAATTCCTTTCCCATGTAGGTGGGATACAGGGATGACAGGTTTGTTTTGTTGTGTTGGTTTTGGTTTGTGGTTTGCTATCTAGTTGGGGGTTTTGTTTTGTTTGTTGTGTTTTGGTTTTTTAATAGTTTCTATTTACATGCCTGCATTAGGGAGAAATGTAATAGGTACGAATTCTTCTCCTACATAGTTCAAGATTCAGTTAATTACAAGCACAAGTAATGTTTGTATAATCTACATGGCTGATACTCTGACAATTAACCAGCAATTTAAATGCTAACAAAAATGAAATTAGTTTACTTGCAACTGTAAGCACTAATAGTGGAAAAAGTTGCAATAAATGTAAGATTGTGGCCTTTCTCCTCTTATTAAAAATATTATTCTTTCTCCAAGAATATAAGGCTATTTGTTTTACTAGACTTGCTTAATGAAACTTGTGAATGGTTCCTCTTATGGCTTCATATATGCTGCTCTTTCATGGCAATTTATTTTTTTCATGGCAGACCAGGTAGTTCCACAGCCGTTTGTTGTTAATACCAGTTACCAGCTATTTTTTCCTGCCCATGACTTCTCCTGGGAAGCTCCACCAAATTGCTTCCTCCTTAAAACAATTCCTACTTCTTGACATACATCTGAAATACTTCAGGTTATTTGTGGTCAAATGAATCAGACAAATTACATCAGCATAAAATGAAAAGATTAACTGACAAAGAGTATAACACAAAATGACACGCTGTCTTCACTCTTACAATAATAACTTCACAGGATAATACAGCCTAGAAAATGAAAATCAGTATAGAAATGCTCCTAATTACATTCCTGAGCCACCCTGAATTAAGAAGGCTTAATTCACCGTTGCTGAAGCTCTAGAGACAGTTTGGAGGTTTGTAAGGCCTTGATATCAAAAGAAATACTTGCATTACTGATACACTTACTCTCATAACCAAACAGTCTATGCAACTTAGAGTCCTTGGCAGCTTTTACCTTCACCAATACACAAAGAACTCAGGTAAGGGCATTTGATTTCACAGATGGAGAATGGAGGCAGAACATCACACCTGGAGTCAGGTGGGAGCTCCCCTCTGAACTAGGAATTTAAGCAGGTTTATTCACATTGAGCATCTTTTGCTATAAATTATACCTCCTACCACTCCCTCAATAGCTGTCTAGCAAAGGCCTCTAGAAGAACATCCATGCTGCCTTCCAGATATCGTTATGTTTTGTTTAGACATACCCAGCCCAGTTTCAAACCAGTCAACAGTGATACAGAAACCTAGTAATACAGAGTTCAGTATGAACAAAGTCCACAAAAAAGAACAAAATATGCACCATACAGTGCTTGCACACTGCTTTCGCTATGCCATAGATAGCACCCAAGTTAAGAAAAGCTTGCTTGACTACATATATGTGAAATCGTATCTTTGACCTGCCCTGTAAATCAAAGATTGCTAAACTGATCATGTAGACACATGTCATGCAGGAGCAGTAAGATACATTATTGAGAAGCTCAGCAGAATTCTTTCTCTGGGCATCTGATTATTAATCTTCGCTTGATTCAGACAGATTCTGTCCGCTCTGATTATTCTGCACGGGGTTTACCTTCAGTTAAAAAACCTGAATCACTTTCAAAACTTTTGAATACCCTTAGACCAGTCTTTGTTTCTTTCTGCTGAGAGGACAATCACAATTGCAGGCAGATTATTTACAACAGTGGCATGGGCCTTTCAATCACCCTCCTAAACAGCACCTCTGTTTTGAGACATTCTTACTCAATTGTCAAATAGAGCTAGTGTATGTCTGCTAATCAGTTCAGATTTGAGCATTTTTTGATAAAGGGGAGAATTTCATTCTTTGTATCAACATCACAGTGAATAGCAAGTGGTCTGAAACACCTTGCTGACAAAGAGCTGAATACTCTGTTTACAGACCAAAATTAGCATTTACATTATCTGTCCTATTGACCCCCTTTACACGTTACAAGTTACAGGTGAGCATGTCCTTGGTCAGGGTACAAGCTGAAAACTTAGGAGTCCCATTTTCTCATTTAATCTGCAGCCAACAGCACTCATTCTTGATGGAATTAGTTGCTAAACAACACACTTAGAAATGCACACACAACATCACGTTAACTAAGGTCTGTTCAATAGTTTATAATGTGATACATGAAGGCAGGCTAAGACTAGATGGACTCTGGAGCTGCTAAAGCATTTGACTCACCTCAGAACATGTGAGGACTTTGCTAAACTGCTTTTTCCTCCCAGCCCAGCATTCCCCATGGTGGTATCCTCCTATCTGCTTTTCATTCTTAAACCATTCATTTTTTTCTCTTCTGGGGTGGCAGTGGTGCCAACTCCAGCAGAGCAGCTGGTGGCCAGCAGTAGTCAGGTATACTCCAGAATTTCTTAATTCAGTTACTACTTTGGCAGAGAAACCTCCAATTTAGTATCTCAGCTTCTAAGGTTCCTTCTTCCATCCATACCTCCATGCTACTTGTTTTCCTTTTTCAAATAACGAACACTACTTATGGAGAGAAGAACAAACATCCAAAGGATTGAATTAATACAGTAGCTATGCCATACTTTATTTCTCTACAAGACACAGCAGCATCATTGAAAGATAATTTTTGTATAATTGCTAGCTTAGCTCCTAGACTCTTTCAAGACAAATACAAACTATGATGTAACTTCATAAACAGATCATTGATTTAGAATTTCTAAAGACTTAGACACACCAGAGAGATGCTGGCCTAACTTTTCAGCTGCATGAAGTCAAAAGGACTTTGATTTCTTTGAACTACACAGACTGCATCTTTTAAAAGTTTCCTTTCAACAAATTCCAGTGTGCACACTCACAATATCCTCTGAAAATGAACCATAAAAATCTGTGTTTATACACAAGTATGAGTACCAAAGAGATACTTAAGGTCTAGATGCAATTCCCATTACGTGGGTATGAGAATTTTTCCCCAGCCCCACTAAGCACTTAATTAGTCCTCTTAATCACCATATGAAGTGGGTGTTGGTATGGGTGTGAGAGCATATATAAACTTAAATAATACTTTTCTTGATCTCCCAGATAACCATATGGGGTTTATCATCTTTGATTTATGTGGGGTTATGTTTTCTTTTTCTCCCCCCTCCTTTTTTCTTTTTTTTTTTTTAATATCTTCCCAGGATTTTTCCTCCTCTTCTTCAACCTGTGCATCTAGGAGTATTTAGAGTCCAGACTGAAATAAACCCATAGTATAAGTTAATGATTCTTCAGTTCATTATGCTTCTGTGAGCTTTCAATGATTAATTTTTGCATTATGATAATACTGCAATCATCTCATGTAAAAATTTCAATATATTAGACAAATATTATTCTGTAAGAAGTGCAAAAATAGCACATGGTCATTGCATTAGTTTCTTTTACAGCCCTCCAAGAGTATTGATCCCCCTCATCACAGAATTTTGACGTTTCAGCACTATAATCATTACCTTTGAACAGGGTCCTAAGGGCATCTTGCAGAGCTCAGGTCCAAAGTGCTATCTGCTTTTAAATATTTTTTTAAGCTTTTACTTTCATCCTGAATGTATCTTTCTTCACATCTCAGTTCTGAGATCTATGATTCCTTTGTGTTTCAAAAAAGAGGATATTCTCGCTGACAGATAAAAGTCCATGTAGTATCCTATTATTGTAGCTATATAAATCTAGGTTTATATAGGGCAAGAGTCACAGTGTTATTATTTCAGACTTCTCAAGCAGTCACACAGGAGATAAATAACGCTTCTCTGCCAGCCTGCATTCAACTTTTCTGGTCTGCTTACTTTAAAGGGATGACAGGCTTCTATTATTAATGTTAACTTTGGTGTAATACCGTGGATCCTAGCACATACTAAACAGTAAATCAAAATGTAAAACAATCTTTTCTGTCAGTGTTATAGGCTATCATTATTCTGTTTGTAACTTTGCCTCAGATCATCCAGTTGTGACTATTCTGACTGATCTCAGCCCCCAGCAGTATCAGTTACAGTTGCCTTAAGTCTACAGTAATCAATTTCTGACATGGATTCAAAACCAATGGAAGACATATTTCACTCAAATACAGAAGGTTTTGAAATTTGCTTTTGGCTTACCTTTAAGTAAAAAGTTCTTCCAGAATCGATCCCAAAAAGAAGAGGTAGATGAACCAGGAAGCTGAAGCTATATGGCACTCACCTACAGCATGAGAAAACCAATTCAAGTTCCAGTTCAGAGTTAAATCTGGACTTGATTCTAGATCTTCATGGAAAAGTTGCTTCCCAACTACTAGGTTAATATGGCAAACTCCTATCTAAAACTTAACAAATATGCACTTACACAGAAAGGAACGGTCTTGACTTGAAAGAGGGAGGGAAAAAAAAAGGATATGGGACACCTGCTTAAGTCACTGCCTTAGAGAAAAGAACTCGACTGAGATACTTTAGCTTAGAGATGTTCTTTAACCAGACGTAGCTTTCTCTATCTCACAAACATACAGAGATTAGATATTTTATCTTGGACCTTTCCGTTAGAACTGTTTTGTCAAACATCTTAGAGCTATGAAAATAAAAACCCTAATTAGGAAAAGATGCCATAAACATTGTACTTAGCTTTAACATGTGAGTAACCATATAACATAGATTTAACATATAGCAAAAAAGGGAGGGAAAGGGAGCTGTGACCATTTTAAAATAATGTACAGACCTACAGCAGAAGTAATTCGCCCCAAAAAAATCTGGACTGCTGAGCTTCAATCTCCCTTTTACATAATGATAAAGGTTTCTTAAGAACACAGTTAGCCCATCAGCCAAGTCACAACTGGCAAGACACTTCCGTTTTGCATTGCTAAAATGTGACAGAAATAAGCCAATTGCTGAATATCCTGCTATCTAGAGAATATCCAAAGTTAGTGTATTTGTTATTCATAAGAGGAAGGCTTGTAGTCTGTCAAACAAAGGTCTTGCTGACTAGACCTGGGTACAATTAAGGCTCCTCCTCTAACAGATCCTTAAAAAATTGTTCCTTACTGTTGGAAGTCTCACCTAATTGCAATCAGCACCTGATGCACCATGTATTCACCTATGTGAACTACCCAATTTTCTCTTGGAAATTCATCGGTAACACTCGTAAGGATATTACTTGAGCGAATGCTGCAAACATCAACCTTCCCAGCTGCTTGTCCTAGCACACTGAACCAGTGTGTCTTACATGACTGCTGTTCTGCTGAAAGGGAATGCTTTCCAGAAACGAGGTTTCAGCACTTTTCCCAGAGAATTAAGTACACAAAATGCTGATGAGTGAGAAAGAACAACACATGTATGTCTGTTAATAGGTATAGTCTATTATGTCTAGTAATTAATACACAGCCCCCAAAAGAAGCCCTTAACACTTGCTAGTATTTTTAAGTCTGTAGCTACACAAGCTCTGATCTAGTCTATCAGGAACACCCTGATAGATAACACCCACCCCCATCAGCAATAACTTGCATTTGTAACCAAGATTTCTTCTGCGGAAGAATCAAGCTTCAGGCTGTCAGTCAAGCACTGTTACACTTGTTTTACCAAAGCAAAGAATTTTGAAATCCTAGAACCCATGTTCACACATGCAAAACCATGGAGAACTGCCCTGGCATCTTGGAGCTGAACATACACACCTCTTTGAAAGCCCCTTCATCGTCCTGGGTGTTTGTAAATTCTTCATTTTCAATCCCAGTCAGACTGGAAAAAAAGCTTCAGAATTTAGACTCTTGAGCATCCTCCCACTATGAGGTTGCTTAGTTTTCAAAATCTACAGAATATGAAGTTATCACTTCCTAAAAGTAGCCTGAAAAGCACATCACTATTATGATTTCTAGCTGTACTAACTCACATATTAGAAAATTAGTTAAGAGCTGTTTTATGTATAAAAAGTACTTGAAAATGTCATTATTATTTTATAAAAAAAAGTTATACCTGTTCTACCCCTCAGAAAAACAAATGTAATTTGATTTTCATTGATAGATGTGGCTCTTCTGGAATTGTAACTTCTAGTTATAGATTGACTAGAACTTTCCTCCACAGGGAATCCTCCTGAATACAGTTTAGCTACATATAATAAAATACAGCATATAAGGTTATGTACTCTAGCCCTTTAAGTACTACCAGGTACAAGAACATCCTTCTGACATTCTTACAACAAAATTTGCTTCTTTTCATCATGTGTACAGGTACACATAAAAAATTAAGACACAAACTCATAATCCTGGTGTCTGTATACTAGATTCCTACATCTTAATTACAATGAAGTAATCACATCTCTTGAGATAATGTAGGAGAGAAAATTTGCTTAGAGATGAGGAAATCCTGTGGGGCCCTATATTTCTTATCTATTCCCTCCTGAAAAATAAGTTAGTTTCAGCCACTGTTTTCAAAGTAGGCTCAGAAGGAATCAATGGCAGGTACATGGGGGGGGGGGGGGGGGGTGTGGAAAAAAAGAAGAAAGAAAAAGAGAGAGAATACCATTTCACACTGTTTCCTGATGCATATGAAATTATAAGATGATTTCATATTAGAGCAAAAATTTGTCAGGGTAAGTAGAACCAGCCCCACTAATGTCCATATTCACAACGTATTGAATCTGCGATGTTATTCTCCGCCTGGTATTAAATCAAAGGGAATTATGATTGCAGACTGGAGAAGGAAATTGAGGCTCTGGAAAGAGAGGAAATGGAAGTCTCAGCTAAGGAAGAAGCAATTTTAAAGAAACTGAAATCTGTTGAGAAAACAACAGAAGACATAATAAAGGTTAGTGTCAAATTACTCCAGAAGAATTCATTACTCGTTCATCATAACCAGGGGAAAGGGAATTAGCTGGTTCCTGTGAGTGTCTAAGGTGACAGTAGTTCAAATACAGAAGGGGTCAACATGTTACACTATTCAAGTGCCCAAATGTCTCCATTTGCTGGTTTATGGGGGTGGGGGAGCAATTCCTATCGTTACTCATCTATAGCACAGCTCAAAAATACAGCACTGCTACTAACCAGCAACTTTGCATGTCAGCCAAAGACAGACATAACAGGTACAGAGTGGGTACAGAGGGTGACATAGTCATCATACTCCTTTAGATGATGTGCCCAGTTAAACTGCATCATGTTTCCCCACCCCCTCCCCCAAAATCCCTGAGGTTATAGTGAAACCTGACTTAATATTATCATTAGTCTCTGTCAAAAAGTCATTTTGAAATTTGAAAATCACTTTAAACCATCTCAAAAAATATAGTGATGAAACTAAACTTCAGTTCTCCGGTTGCTCTTACACATACACTCTCTCTAAATAAATGCAGGGAGATAAGCACAACTGGAAAGTCAAAGTAGAGCCTTTGACAATCTTTGAAGCCAACCAACCAGCTTGGGCCACAGTGTGAGGCTGAATCACCAATTAACACTTTTGTAATGTCCTGCCCTTCTCCATCTGACTTGGAATCATATCAGCGAAAAAGACCAGAAAAAATCTCACCCTCCCTTACCGTGCTCCAGCTAGGCAGTTTCACTTTTAGCCCCTTCTCAATATGAAGCTGTGCACACAAAAAGTTAAAACTATCAGTTAACTGTCTAGATAACAACTTAAACTGACTAATCACATTTATTTTTAATGGTTCTCTTTTTCTAGTCTGTGAAGACTGAAAAAGCAGGAGTTGAAAAAGGTATGTTTAGACAAAAAAAAAATTAAAAATGTTCTTGTAGAAGTCAGTGAAAATACAGTAAATGCTTTGTGGATTTTCTTTATTCAGAGGCAGCAGACTACATATATGCCAGCATACCCGACCTTCCCAAGTATTTCAGGCCTTCTGCATTGAGAAGTACAGCACATGCTGCCACCGATGAAGAAAAGAGACAAGGTACGGCTTATTAGTAACTCTAGAAGGTGTCAATACGTGCAAAGACTTCCTACAAATTGACTCTAATACACTTTAGGGGAAGAATAAATATTACAGGATGGGACAATGTTGTTCTCATTTAAGCTGTGTTGTCAGTGAGGTCATCAAAATTGAGAGGTAGGTCACTGGTGTAAGGCAATTCCCATTGGGAATAAGGATCAAGTGTTTTCAACGTTTACACTTCTTTCTAGCATTTCACTCCTCTAGCTGGCATAACTTGAAGTAGTTCCTCCCTTCATATCATACATTTCACATTTTCTAGCCGCACTTACACTTACTGGGCAGCCAGCCGCAGTCTGGTAGTTTTCCAACTACTACAAAGCCTCCCAGCCCTTCTGAGCGCCCAAGACTCTTTAGCCCCGTAGCACGTTAAGCTCTCTCAGCTGCTACTGCCTAGCACAACACCAGGGGCCAAGGTTAAATCTGGCTTTCTCGGTCAATCGCATAATGAAAACTGGCTCCTCAACAGCTTAGTTTTCCTCACAGAATTAGATCCAAACAAAAATATTTTTTTCCACTTCAAGTTTCGACAGGATGGAAGGGGGCATTCAGAATGAGAATCCAATATTTTGGTTACCTATGTGATAATTTCATGTATTCGGTAATTAATTCTGTCGTTCTCTATCACTGTCAGAACTCTTCTGTAATATTTCTTGTGGTTGCTGAATTATCAGTTTGAGCTCTTGTTTCTTTCAACAGCATTGTTTGCCATGGAAATTAAAGTTGAAAAAGACATGAAGACAGGAGAAAACACAGTGCTATCAACAATACCTCTTCCCTCAAAGGAGTTTAAAGAGACAGGAATTAAAGTCTATGACGATGGCAGGAAGTCAGTCTATGCAGTATCCTCAAATGGCAGCACAACACAAAATGGGATGGATGAACTTGCTCCTGTTGAGGTGGAGGACCTGCTCCGGCAGGCAACTGAAAAAAATTCCCAGTCTCCCACAGAGTATCATGAGCCTGTGTATGCAAACAAATTTTGCAGGCCAGTTACTCCTCAGAAAGACAAATTAGTCCCTGGACCAAAACAGGAGGACACTCAGAGAAGAGAGATTAATGGATTTAGCAATCATCAGACAGAATTCTCCTCCAAAACAGAGCCCTTTATACAGCAACATAAAGAGAATGGGCTTGATCTTTCAAAGGTAATAAAGCCCAAGTCTCCCTCTCCAGTACCTTCCCATTCAGTGAAGAAAGTGCACACTAATCCCGAGAACAAGGTGATACATAATGAAGAAAGAAAAGCTGCACATGAGGAATTAAAACCTTACCAGGACACAAGAGAAAGACACAATGAGACAAGGCTTTTAAGCCCCTGCCGTCTTAATGAAACATCCCCTGCACCTCAAGATGAGGAAGATGTGCATTACAGCATTGTCCAAGCTGTACCATGTTACGTGGATGATTCTGAACCAGTAACAATGGTTTTCATGGGTTATCAGCGCATTGATGATGATGATGCAGAAGCAGACCAAAAGTTGTCACGATATGATGGTGTTATTCGTGCAGAATTGGTTATCATTGACGATGATGATGATGACGACACCAGCAAATCTGAGAAACCAGCATACCATCCCATAGGCCACTACAGTCAGGTTTATCAGCCACCAAGCAGGAAAATCACAGATGTCCCTCAGACAAACCCTGTGAGCGGTCTGGGTGCAAGTCTGAACAGGGTACCCCACAAAAATTCCATCTCCCTGCGAGAACAAGAAGAACGCTTAAGCTCACCAACACACCGTGCTCAGCTTCACAGTCAGGTATCTGGAGATGGTACTGAAGATCCCTCACTAACAGGTAACAGAAAAGGAAAATCATGTTACTGCTGTTCGCTCATGTAGCAAACTGATACTATTCTTATCTGCTAGCAACTGTTTCACTTTACTGTTTGGACTGTTTCCTTGACTAATATGCAATTACTAATCATTTCTTTGCTCTTTTTTGTTAACAAATACCAATCTGCATTTCAGTATTGTTTAATTATTTCATCTTTAGCAATGCACTAGTTACCATATCAAAATTTGCAAAATAAACTATCTCAGAAAAGCCATTCCTGTAACCTTCGAAGATTAAAAGTGGTTCTCTTTCAAGTGACAATTAAAAGTTCCATTAATGCTACCTCAATTAGCAGAATTAGTTTTTATTTCTACCAGGTAACTAACAGCATTGCTTCTGAACACTCTCCTCACTGGAATGTTTTTGTGCCTTTCTGCATTCTAACTACTTTCCAGATAATCCAAACTGCTCCTTAAATCTGAAAGACTGTTTAATAACCAAGCTTTACTTTGCATTTTTCTGGAACCAGCATTGCCAACCTTGCATTGACAATGTTTATGTAAGTTTTAACATTTTTTTTTTGTTAACCTGAGTGAGATATTTGTATAGCCTCTGAAAGACAACTAAATAGTTTTCATCACTACATGTGGTTAGTCAATAGTGCTATATTCAACACTTTT
The DNA here is from genome assembly GCF_015220075.1 of Falco rusticolus. Taxonomy (NCBI): domain Eukaryota; kingdom Metazoa; phylum Chordata; class Aves; order Falconiformes; family Falconidae; genus Falco; species Falco rusticolus. Next base: position 21,389,076 of record NC_051197.1, read on the forward strand.
ACATTCTATTAACACTCAAGGTGCCCATTTCTTACTATAAAGTTTTATAATAAAAGGTTGAAAGAACAATAGCAAGATCTTCCAGAAATACGGAAAGCTCTTCGTTATGATTACATTGCACTTTAAGGTATACAACTGAACTGCATTTAAGTATATTTACAGGACAACAGATCTCAGACAGTAGTCACATTTGCTTCAGGGAAAGAACGCTGTGTTTGAGTTTTAGGAAGATCAGGGGTCCTGATCCCACATTCTATCCCTGCTCCTCTTCCAGCCTATGTTCTGAATAATTTTGTAATTTCACAGCAAATGTGTAAGTTTGGGCCCTGCCTAAAACTGCACTACCAGCCCAGCATTTCTTTACAACACAGCTAAAGCCAGGAGAGGGTGGTCATTGGATCATGTAAGGCCTTTTGAGTATTTTTGCATCAGTATGCACCACTTAGGAAGAGCTGTTCAGTAAGTAACTGATCCCAGTTTACAGGAGTATCACCCTTGTGCAGTCATGCACACAACAGCCTGAAATATTCCAGCAGCGCTGCCCAGCCTTTCCGATCACTGAAGCCACCGCAACTTTCTATCACTTAAAAGGACCTTTGCTCCTCTCAAGCACCAATTCAGCCACCTGTGCACTTCCCTGGTCCTCCAGGACCAAAGGCTGCTGCCACCAACCCTTATGCCAGCAACTGAAAGCAGAAGTAGCTGCTACAGGCAAGATAAACCACTCCAGACACTGCTCCAACCCATTGTATTTTGGGGATGGTCCCTTAACTGCCCCATCATGTATGTATAGGCATGTACTGGAGGAGTGGCACTCACTCACCCAGCCACCCATTGGCTGCTATTAAAACAATGCGTTCATCCTACAGCCTGCTGCATGGTTGCTCCTGAACGGATCTCGGGAAAGAGGTTTCCAAGAAGTAACTATGAGCTGGCAGCACCATTCAGGTGGGCCATGTATAGGCCACGAGATGTTAGTCGAGCACCTGTCTGTAACAATCTTTGCTTATTTTTGCCTCCTGAAAGAAATGTCTGAAATGTCTTCATTTTCCCTGCTACGCTCGGAGACATTCTCAGAACAATATGGGTTCTCCCTCTTTCGAGGTTAGTGGAAAACAAACATTGACTTTCAGGGAGAGGGGGTAAGTGTAGACCTAGCAAAGATGTTTGAGAATCTGTTCTGTTAATATTTATTCGATCTTACCCATTTACATGTAAGTATTCTACACCAGGGAGAAAATCGCAAATTAGGCAAAACCCAGTGCCAATTAAATTAAAAGCAGTTTGGCAACTGCCTCAAAAATACACCGCAACAGTCAGCACTGCCTCCAAGTGAGTGTCTTAAGTGCTCAGATTCTGGAATTAAGCCATATTCCTCTTTACCCCTCCATCTATTTATTGTCACTCCCTGGGACATTTTGATCAGTGGAAAAAGCCAGGAAGTGACTCAATTTTTCCCAAGCAGTCCTGTAATCCTACTGTGACTTCTAAAAAGGAAACAAAACCAGGAAAGCCTCTTAAATCTAGAACAATGTATTACACAGAGTTGTTTCTTAGGGAAAAATTGTTTTCAAAGCAGCCACTGATGCCCAGCCTAGCAGGTTCACCCTAAACACTATTAGTGAAAAGAGGAGAGTCAAAATTATTATTGGTACCTCACCATTCATTACTAAAACAACAAACCATACAAAAAAAAAAATAACTCTCTCTGAAATGAAAGCTTTGGGAGGCAATTGTAGGATTTGAACATTACATAGGCACTAAGTAGTCTCTGAAAGAGAATGGAAAGCAAGGAAGCACAGGACAAGACTAGGAGACAGTCGACGGTCCCTTACGTAGCAATCTTGCTTTAGGAAAGAAATGAACCTTCAGAGCAAGTTACTGAAAAAGTTAGCAATTGTCAAGGACAACTAGGAGGCAGGGGAATTGTTCCATGTGCCAATGTATACAGAGAAATATCAGATTAAATTAGGAGCTTTCAGCATGCCCCCAAACCAACAGAAATGTATGACATACCTCTTTCCATATGGGACCAATTTTCCTTTCCCTATAAGTTTGGTGGAGGACCAATATCTCCAAGTATGCGCCCTCACATAAAAAATACAGAGAGAAGGATGACAGTGCTATAATTAGGACACCAGTGTTTTGCATTATTAGAGTTTATTTTCTTTTTTAAATTTCAGTCGAATTAGTATGCAAATGTTTAGAAGATTCAATACTCATCAGGGAAACTAAAAGTTCAAGGCAGGGGGGAAGGCTAGACATAGTGGAATGAATAAGGAAAGAAAAACTGAAGCCGAGTAGGCAGTAAAACCTGACAGGGTGTTACAGGCTCTCACGGGACACAAAGGTCCACAGCTTTTGGCAGGTAGCTAGTCTAGATGAGATAATTTTTTTTTTTTCCTTACCACTGGAAGCTGTGCAACCTTCAAAAAACAAATAGAGACTTCAGTCCATTTGTGTTGAATAAAGTAACACACAAAAATACTTTTTACTAAAGATTCATGCATACTAGGTTTCTATAATGCACAGAGCAAGACAAAAACAGACTATTGTCTGTAAGTGAAGCATCAGACTGATTGTTCCCTCAAACTACAACAAGGACTTGAATCTTTCAGAATTCCCTGGCCTTCAGACAGTACATGGGGTCTTTGTAAGAGCCAAGCTTAACATCAATGGCCCTATGATATACAGTTACACTCAGATGCTTCAGTGATTTGCAACAACTTCAGCATTCAAAACATAACTTGAGTTGGACATTTGCTGACATGCATAAATCAAATAAACAGCTGCTTTGACCCCCTGTCTCTCAGTACAGACACATACGCAGGATGAAGGAACGAGACACACTATTTTGGGTAACTCTTCAAACCAAGAGGCCAGAGAGCTAGAGATTATTCCCAACTGCATTCTCAGATCAACGTCGGGGGGGGGGTGGGGGGGTGGGGGGGGTGGATTTTTACACATCAAACTACAGCGTTACATTGCTGTTCTACAAATAACCTTAACATTTAATCATCTGCCCTGCACTGTAACTTTCAAACTAACCCACGTTATACCCAGTTACAGACAACAGCTATACCGATGTTTACACAGATACCTTGTTACTCTGTCAGACTTAAATCAGGAAGATGACTAACTCCCACTGTGACTCACTACACCCGGAAGAGAGGAAAGTTTTCTGTGAACATCAACACAAAAGAAAAAGCTTCCAAACAGTTACAGCTCCCACTGAGGAGTTTAGTTTAAACAAAGAGTTTGTTTAATTATTCATGCATCCTTTTAATCTGTCAGCATCTAGTCAAGAACAATATCGTCTGTCTGCAACGTGTTAGTGAAGGTAACAGAAATATAACAGATATAGAAGAGAGTGTGCTAATTTTCAAATAGTGATGATGGAGTAATTTCTTAATATACTCGCTTTATTGCAAAATTACTAGAACTAATGCCTTCTACTGATTTCTTTCTGTAACACTAAAACCAATGCTTATTCTGCTGGATTAACAACCGGAGGTACGTGCAGTCTTTTATTCTAAATAAGAAGATTTAGCATCAGAAATACAAAGTTAGTCTTAAAATGCAATGGCTTTGTTTGTTTTCTTTTTCAGCTCTGAGGATGAGAATGGCAAAGCTCGGGAAAAAAGTCATTTAACAGCTGTAATGACAGGGAAGTAAAATTTACTACTCCAAGCAAACTGAAACTAAGAAGAGTTTCTTAACACACCTTTTTTGGATCATAATGCTTATTTTGCTCCTCTGTTTTATGCATCTGGGTTATTTTGCCCTCTGCATAATCCAATGGACATTAACAGAATTTTAGATTTGACCAATTGCCACAAACACAAATGACATCCTGGGTTTTGCTGAAAGTAGTGGGAAGTTACCCAAGACCATAAATGCAGTGTATATCCAAATATGCAGACATGTGCATATCTGTTCCCACAATCAGAAATATATTGTTGCTATATACACAAAGCAGATAAACATCCATCTCCACAGAACTTCATAGACATTGTCTCACTTCAAATGTGCCAATCTACCTGATTTTGATTGAAAATGCTGTCCCAGCATTTTTCTGGTAAAAGCGTTGGTTAAATAAAAAAATAAACATGTGAAACAGGATCAGGAAAAATGTAAATATAAAAGTTGGTTTTCAGTCATACCACCTTGGCCAAAATTTAAAGCATTCCTTTCTAAGTGAGAGCAGAACAAACCAAAAATAGTGAAGCTGGCATTTAAATATTTAGCCACCTTCTAGAGCTCCATACTCCACTGACCTTTCCATTTCATATATGACAGTATAGCCATCCTCAGACCCTGCTCCCTTCCTCATATTACGTACACGCTGCCCACCCACAACCTCACATATCCATCCTGTGCGTAACACTAGCCTGACCCCCAAGCATGGTTTCACCTCCTAGCTTGCTCAAAAAGCCCTGCTTTTCCAGGAAACTGGTTGCCAGACAGGCAGTGCCTGTCCATCAAAAAACAAACAAAAAAACCCCACAAACCATAACCCAAAAAACCCAAACCAACCAAAAAACCCACCAAACACACACCCAAAACTGAAAAAATACTGAGGTTTCAGTTGGCCAGAGAGCTAAAATTAGTACAAGCCTCCTATCAGAAATGTTGAATTGCCAATGGCTTGTCCTGCAGCTGCAACAGGTCTGTTACAGGTGCAGCTGCTGCTGGGCACAGCTCTTCGGCATGGTCCAAGGCTCCCACCACAGAACAAGCTAATTCGTTCCACATGAGGAAGGAGTTTTAAGGGCCCTAAAAGTAGCCATAAGATACAATTACACCTAGAAGAGTCACATGCAAGTCAGATTTATGATGCTAGGTCTTAGCCAGGTTTGAATCGCTAAACAGATAAAGCTCAGGTTATTACAGCTGACTCAAATTATGCACCAGCAGAAAACCACCATAACTTTTTTGCTGGTCTTCCTCATTTCAAAGGAGGAAACTGAAGCTACTACCTCATACTGAGGCACGACGGTAGTAATCAGCTGACTTGCAGCCTCTAAACAACTTGGTGGCCCCCACACTGAAGTGGGTAATAATCTCAAATTTCAGGACTTGTCAGATATGGTTACCTGGAGATTGGAATAGTAGATAAGAACAAATAAATCTAACTATATTATACTTTCCCTATGTCTATTCTGGTTTTTTTTAATTCTTGTTTGTTCTGTTATTTGTTGGTTGTAAGAGCAGAGGGAGTTACTCTCAACTATTTTTGATTTGTTTTGTTATTTTTACATCTTCTTAAAAGGTTCTTAATAGCATACACCAAAAAGTGAGAAAGTAGGAGTGATATGAAGTAGTCATGAGTAGTTTTTATAACAGCACAGTTTACTATGGACACTCATTCCCTGCCTTCTCCAATAATCTGTGCTGTTAAACCTAAATGATATGGAAAAGGGGGCAAAAATGCCGCTGCCAACATAACATTATTAAAAATAGTTTAAAAGAAAGGAGGCTGAAGGGAGAATGAATGCATAGTAAATCTACAGGTGAAATTCACTACCGGTACATGAAAAGCCATGTTAAAAAAAAAAAACAAAAACTCTAACCTTACACAGCATGAGAAGTAGCTGTTATGTTGGTGTTATGAAACTCTTGCTGGGAAGAAAAACATCTGGGTATTATTTTAGATAGTTCTCTGAAAACATTAACCCCATGCTCAGGAGCCACAAAAATGAAGAGAGGTTTAAAACTCATTAGGGAAGGCATGCAAAACAAATCAAAACACAACCCTGTCATAGCACTTCATATTTACAATTGAATAGAGTTTGGTCACCCCATCTCTGAAGACAAATACGGAAAGCAATGAAGACTATCAGAAGTGAGAAATGGCTAAATACAGCAGCAGTCATCCATGGAAAAAGACAGTAAAGTACAGACATGGGAGGCCTAAAGAACGGTGATAAAAGCAAAAAGGTAAAAAACAAAACTCACATCTTTAAACAGCAGTATCAAGAAGGTGGTTTAAAACAAAACCAAAAAGCACTTTCTCATAGAGACTAATGAAATGAGAGGGCAAAAGCATTAATGGAGTATTTTATCTTTTTTAATAATTCATTGCACACTTCACAGACAAAATCCAATCACTACAAAACTTCACAGTCCAGCTGCTGTTTCTAGCTTAGGACATCCTTGCACAGATTCTGGCAAGTAGCAAGGAGATCTTGCTGGGAAGAGAAAACATCACTGCAGCCTTGTTACATCTCTTGCTCTAAGCACTCCTTACTACCACTTCTGGAGACACTACTGGGCTCAGCAGATCTCAGAATTGCCACACGGCAAAGCAGATGTCATGTATGTTAGAACTATTCAGTTTGTGCTAGATGAATCTGAACTGTCCCACACTAACACACTAGCTATGTAGCAGCATGGATATCTAATCATTAGTTAGGAAGAACAGAGACATAAAATGGAGCATTCAGGAGTTGTGTGCTTCTGGGAAGCAGGGTGTTCTGAGTGCTGCAGCCCCAGAGCTCTCCTGCATCTCACATCAACAAGAACAGAACTGTAAGGCAGCAAATTATCTTTTCCACACTTAAGTACAAATGCCATGTAAAGTTCCAATTCATCATTAAAGCCAAATGATTTCTAAGGTCCAGCATGACAGAAGTCTCTCTGAAACAAATCCAAAGCTGGAGTCTTTCTTAGTGCATCCAAAGCTGGAGTCTTTTAGTGCAGCATCCTTTGTCCAGTACGACTATCATAGATACTTGCTTCAGTGTGACACAAATGTTCAGCTTTTGTGGTTTACAATATGTAAAGTCACTTATGTACAGTGCAACAAAGACCAGCAGAAGTTACACAGTGGTTGAATTAGCCCACGTATGGGCTGAAACAGATGGTACCAAGTGCGTTCTGAAGCACTTACCCTGTGGCAATTCTGCTGTGCTAAATCCTCACATAAGTGAATGCAACAGGTCCCCACCATACACATACCCCCTAGAGATGGTGGGATCAGACTGATGTGAACAAAGAATTTCTCAGAATTACTAGCAGAATATCATTGTTAATCATTCTTCTATTCATTTGGTGTCTTCCTTACTTCAGCCTGCACCAAAGCTCTAAAATCACTGATACTAACTTCTGCACTGAAATGCAGAAGATGGCAGTTTTTCCTCAATGATTGCCGTTCATCTTGTTTGGAAAGGGATGTACCTGCACCGAGCACAGCTTACACACATGACAAAAAGAAAACAGGCCATAACTGTTCAAACAAAAGCTTAAACATAGATATCAAACAAACACCCATTTCATGTCTATCTGCATGAACAGGCTTGATTGTAAAGTTTGTTAACAAAGCTTGAAAATTCTTCTGATTAGTTCATCTAGAACACCTTCTGTTTTGGACATCCTTTACATGCCTCAACCTCTCTCAACGCAAATTAAAGAAAGCAAACATGAAAATGTTATTTGAACAAGAGCGCCACACAGTGTTCCCGCAGCCTTGGAAACCCTGACAGGAAACAAAAGGCAGGCAATCTCCAGCCTTCCTAAGCCTGGGTAAAGGAAAAACTTGGGCATTTTCACACTGAACATGAAGTCTCCTCATCTTGTGATTTTTGAGAAAACAGAAGTGTAGCATTCAGTGTAAGGAAAAGAAACAAAGCACACCTTTACTTAGTTCAATCTGCAGCCTGCATGTCAGCTAGCAAAAAAAATATTTCAAGTAAAGCAAAGTAGCAGCAACTTTCATTGCATTTCAGCTATTTACATCAGTTTTCATTCAAAACACATGCAAGAAACATGATTTGTAGTTAAGTCAAGAGCAGATGATCACTGTTTGGAGGTTGTGCCTAACAAATCAATTAAAACAGTAAACTACTTGTGAGACTGATGACAAGTTTCTACTTGACTGGGAGTGTTTGTGTGTCTAGAAGAACCCACAGAGAAATACGCTAATGTTGATTTGTTGTCACAAGCCTAATCTGAGAGTAAAGAAGAACACAGAAATCTTCTTGATCTCTTCTTGTGAAGAAATTTTCTTGACTTCAGTGGGATTCCTTTATGAAGCAAAGCAATGGGTATTTTCTTCTATACAACATTTTATCATTCAAGGAAAAAAAACCAACCCAAAACCAAACAACAGAGAAGCCACCAGCGTCTCTAGAACCAAATTGCTTGTCACCTATTTCCCTGCTGATATCAATCACTTCCACAGACTTTCTTGTTTTCCAAGGAGTATACCAAAAATGTTGGAGGTCACTAGAATACAGACATATTGCGTCCTCTCACTAGTCATGCATGAAGAGGGTGGGACAGTGTGTGACCAGACATTACACAAAATTAACAAGTCTTTCAATCAAGAAGTTACAACACTGCACGTAAGGTCTCACATAAACTACACAGTATCACTAGCACTGGGAAGGAACAAATTATCCAGAGCATCGGACAATTCTGCCAACTTGAGAAATGTATTAGATGTGGAACAAGTAATTTTTTTTCTGCTTGAGGAAAAGATGCATTATAGAATGAAACTATTTGAACATTCAATTTCAATAAGACTTTCTTCAGGAAGCATTTAGATAGCTTTAATTTATAAAACAACATCTACAAAGAGAACAGACAATCCATTTTGCTGCTAGGCAAAACTATTTTTTTTCTAGTTTCTATTTAATAGTGTTTTCACATTATTAAAAGGGACAAAAACTTATATTAAGATATTTATATTCACATTTTAAAACCCCTGTGTTCATTGTCACATGCAAATGAAACAACACACAGTATAGCTCTTATTACAGAAAGAATCCTGTATTGACTTCAATTGAAAAAAACAATCAATCATGCTTAGCTTGAGAGATGTTCTTCTATAAACTCATGGTATACAAGAGAGCCACCCAAAACTTTAGCACCAGATGGGCCTGTGATTCCCAGGCTTTTGAGATCAGAGTTCTCAAAAAAACCCACAACCCACACAATTAGCCACATGCTTCTTGCCCGTCAGCCTGGAGTTTCCACATTTCTCCATAGTTCCCCTTTCCCAACCTGCACATGATTTTCCAGCTTCCAGGAGGAAGGGGGATGAGTCAACTTACACTCATTTGCAGTCTACTGGTGCCACCGCTGCCAAAGGGATTAATCCCAGCTCTGCAAATGTCCTAACAACTAGTTACATGAGCAGCCAAAAAGAAGGTCACTGACTAAAAACATAAACTTGTTACTTTCTGAATCTAAGTTGTCCCTACAACAGGCTGCACTGTGGATTTGGGGAGGTGGAGGAAGAGACAGAAATAGACAGCTTTAGTAAAATAGAGAGAGCCACTACCTAACCCATACATATGAGTATTTTTTAAGCTGGCCACCAGGTAGTAAAGAGATGATGCTGTAACAGTCTATTCTATTATTTACCACTCTATCCAATCTCCAATGCCTTTATTCCCAGCTAGTTTAGTAGTCCCAGGCTGAAGATACATTTTGAAGCATTACAACTGAAAATTGATACTTCCCAGTATCGAAATGGAGATGTGTGGAAGCAAACTGTTCAGAGCTGCAAAAAACAAGGCCAAGTGCTGTACTGCATGGCTTATTAAGGGTTCATTTCTGAGATGCCATTTCAAGTGTCCTTCCATACTTAGGCTAACCATGAACCAAGAAGGAGTATATTGTTTTAACTTTCTATTCCTTGTACCTAGTTCATATATTTAGATAGATCTGTTGACTACAAAAATGACCTCCCATATTCTTATACAGTTCTGTCTCCTAGATATGCCATCTCAAAGGACTCTCACTTAACATTAACAGAAGCCGCTTCTCCTTAAGTCAAACCAATTCCAAATCTACATTTCACTAGATAGTGTAAATACACCTTCAACATTCCTAAGCAAATATTTTCACATCCATTCAAGCATCAAGTGGCACAAATCCATCTTATTCACACAGAAAAGTCATTCAGAAGCCACAAGCAACCAAAGACACCAAAACAGACATCCATACACACAGATAGGTTCTTCCTGTTGGAGTTCTGGTTAAGTACAAGTGGTTTTAATGCACTTATATTGCAAACATGTTTTCTCTTTATAGTTTGGAAGCACTGAGGATGATGGGACAGAACAGTAATTTGAGTGAGGCAAATGGTGGTTTTACTAAAGGACTGAAGTTCCCAAACTCATATGCTTGTCTAAGCGTACCGCTCTTAGAGCGGACAGGATATTTTTTTTATATTAAACTGCAATGACAGACAACGGCATTTAGCTCATGCATCAACCAGTGGCATTTGTGACAAATTTTCACTAAGATTTTTCTCTTTTTCAATGCACAAAACTGTCATGAGCAGGAAGTTTTCACATCACACGTCATTAGAACATAGTAAACTGAAGAGATACGATAGGAAAGATTGAGCTGGAATCTGTTCTCCCAGTAATATTCACAAAAGGTTTAAGGAACTATCAAAAACAATACTTTCAGCACATCTCAGTTGTCCTAACCTATAAACTTCAGTCAAGTTAATTACTACACTTAAAAAAAATAGAGACTTCATTCCTTACTCAGACTCCCATTAAAAGTCCCATCAGAAGACAGCTTTCACAGGACTGAAGCATCCTTCCATAGATTTGAATTCAAGCTCTCCCTAACACCAAGCACAATGCACATGTGCTATTATTCTTCAATTACATCTTCAGGGAAGTGTTGAGGGAAAAGTTGAAATAGAAAGCATTCCTCACAGGTTTTTCAGTTGTACAATATTTCGTCACAAAGTTCTCAATGACTTATTTCATGTTTGGCTGATTGCCACCAGGAAGGCAATGAGGAATACTGTATTTCCACAGACATAGATGGTTAACATAATCTGTTTAAACAGACGACCCTGCAAGAGAAGAGGAAAAGCCATAGAAGTGTCAGTCTTTTTACTGGTTTAAAAAAAGAATCATCCCATCTTTTAATAGTTATTTACAAAATTATGACTTACCTCTGCTTCTGCAGAGGTCAGTGACTGCAGTATCTGTACTCTATCATCCTCTATCACTTCAACTATAAGTGGGGAAAAAAAAAAAAAGTTGTCTGCTATTAAGAGGAAGGTTTTTTTCATTTTTATACTGTAAAATTCTTTATCCCATGACTAAGTATCTAAGTCTTATACAGCATCAAATCTGAAAAGCACTAGGAAGTCTCATTTGATGTTTCATGACGTGTACTATCATGCTCATAGCACAAGTGAAATATTATTCTAGGGCTGACCTACAACAAGTAACCTCTGGACACTGAAGTGGCAGTGTCTCTTTTGCTAGAGTGAATAATCAAAACACTGAGTTTTGAGCTGAACAAAACATTTGTTTGATCTAAACACTTCTCATGTTAAGAGAATTATATTTCATCAAGTATTTTCCATTAGCCAACATGAAGACATTCAGTGTTCAAACATTTCAGGCTCGTTTCTCTATTCCTAGGAAATAAATTACTGCAGTTAAATTTAAATTCTCATATTTTATAATCACTCCTCCATGTGCCACCTTACACAATCTCCTAACTAATCATGCTTCTTCAGTTCTGTAGATGTCTCATCTCCCACTTCGATACAGGTCATATACATGTGCACAGTCATCTCCTCTCAGTGACACTGGTCACTGAAGCTAAGAATTTCCTATGAAGTTACCACCAGTCTCTTCCCTAGACCTGTTGGAGTCAGGATTTCACCTCCAATCCCCTGTTCACGCAAAATTGCAAACATCTGTACTCAAGTTTCTGATCATTTCTGATCATTCTGATCATAACCAGCAATTTGTCACAATAAAATGCAGACATAATCTGCATGACTTAACCCGGACTTCACCTATCCACCTAGAACCAAAATCATGGCAAACACTGATAGATTCTTGGAAAATACTTATGTATTTCAGTCTGTCCCTATGAAATGTGGTTTGAGAAGTAAGGGGCTACTATTTAAAGTGGCAGAAAACCTTTTTTTCTAGAACACTTTGGTCTTGACAACTGGTATATTCCCATATCAGTTTGTACAGTAGATATGACACTATTACTCAAGAGTTATTCCCTTTCAGCTTCCAAAGCGAGGAAAGCCAAAGAACTCCTCCTGAAATTCAAACCACTCCAGCATTTTTTGCACATCCTCAGCAAATTAAGGTAACAACAGCAGTTTCATTGGATTTGTACCTTTACGTATGAGACAGTAGCTGTGTATTTCCAGAAGAACATCAATGCCGACATGCCAAGCTACAAACCCAATCATTGTATAGGTGTCCCATGGGTCTGGTAGGTCAAGTGCTGGTAGATCCATTCCCAAGAACATAGTCACCACTAGTCAGTAAAAACAAGAGAAAAAGACGCTAAGAGTGCTGTGTCAGGGTAATTAAAAAAAAGTGTTCTCGACACCTTTGGCAATAGATTTTTCCATGAACTGCTTACTACTTGGGGAATGAGGTTAAAAGGAGTCCATGCAGCTAAGAGATTTTTTTTTTTTTCTGTCAGTGTGAGGGGTAAGGCACGGAGAAAAAGAGGCGGCCAAGATAGGGAACTACACAGGATGAAAACTATCACAAACACTAGCATTTGTGACTATTAACAAGACCACAGCCACCACAATATTTGTGCTTAAGCTGCCTGTGGAAACTTGCCACTGTTAATAGAATTAAGCCCAGTCTGGTTCTGTAAGTGAGTTTCCCCTCTCCCAGTGTTCAAATAACATCGAACTATGTTACTGCAAGAACACTACCCTCAAATCTTCTAAGATAAAAAGAAATTACTCAAGATAAGAACAGGTCTTCATTACAGAGGTCTTTCAGATTTGTCTGTAATCTCTTTGGTTTTATATAGTCACTTTCTCCCTAAAGCTGTGGCCTGATGGACACTTAAATTTCACACAGAAGATGGCCAGCAAGAAAAAGAATCTTCAAAAATACCTGGACTGGATATCCATAGATGTTTTAGACAAGCAATAGCCCAGACAACAAACAGAAGTCCTTTAAATCTCTTCAAAGGGAGTTGCATAGTTGTAACTATTAACTTCTACTCACCAGCTAGTATTCTAGCTGTTGTACCAGTACTCCAGTGAAACCAGTTAAACAATGGTCTCCTACAAAACAATTAAGAGCATTTTATTGATTCTGTAGCTTGGGATATTGAAATCAAAGAACATTATTACCTACTTAAAAGATAACTTTTCAGAAAAAAAAAAAGAATTTTTAAAGAAACAGTCATATAACTTGCGGCTATAACTTAATGAGTTAGTTGTGAGTACCTTGGTGCATGACGAGATGGTCTGAAACCTGCCATAAGTGGTTGAAAGATTGTCAGAGCCATCACAGTACAGCCAAGATAGGGATGAAAACCTGCTTGCTAAACAGAGAACATTTTTCTTTAATATCATACCTATATAAAAATACAGAAAAAATACCAAGAAGTTGATAATTTTATTTATGCTTGTGTTACTAAGTTACAATAGTGGAGCAACATTGTGTTTAGACTGGCAGAAGTGACAGGACACAGTAAGCTGCCCTGCAGCTAGATGGAGATTGTTCTCCTTGGCAGGATGAGACGCTGGTAAATCGGTCCAGGGTTTGTCTCATCTTTTTGCTGTACTGAGAAATTCTTCCAGCTGAAGCTATGCTACAAGCTCTTCATCCTCAATTCTGAATCTTCAGGAGAGGCCTGTTTCATAACTCCTCCCAGCACTGGTCTCCCCTCTCACCTTATCTGTTCTAATCTTAATCCTAAAACATCTTACTCAATTTCCCTAGTTCCTAACTCATACCTGTGGCCACATCATCCCACCTTTAACTCAAATATTCTCTATACTTTCCAATTTCTGATATCACTTTGCACCAAATATTGTACAGGTCACACTAACAGGTATACAAACTCTATCTCTCTAATGATCCAGACTAAGCTTAATCACTGGATACAGTTACTCAAGTCCAAGTCCATAACAACATTTATTCCCAGCAGGTTTACCACATTAATAAGTCAGTTGTCCCATCCTCACTCCCCTCCCAAATTCAAGTTCTCCAAGGAAATGGGAAGACTTACCTATGCACATAAAGAAAGTGTGAGCAAGAACTTTATTTAAGAGAAAAATACTGAAGTTTTTCAATTGTATTTAAAGGAAACAACATTCTTCTGTGTTGCTAGAATTTGAAGTTAGCCTACTTAAGGACAGCTTTCACAGCAATTTCCACAGCAACAGTTGTAATGCTTCAGTCATCAGTGGACCTCCTTCTCATTCATTTGGTCCAACCTTTACATTTAAGTTAAGCAAAACAGAAGCACACACTTACCTGGCTCCAGCCTCCTCGGTATATAAAAGGCAACACAAAAGAAATGCTTGTAAGCATGACCGTGGTCAACATCAGCATACGATGTATCTAGAAAAGTCAAGTTTGCTTTTAGAAACTGTACAGCTTTCTTAATACACAGTTAAAATACATTTAGCAGATCTACAGTTAAAGATGTTCTTAGTGTCCTCTTTAGACTTTGCTTTTACAAGTGAAGTAGACAAACTTCTGATTTGTAATGCTCCATTTTTTAAAATTAAAGAAAGAAAAAAAATCACACCAAGTTTAATCTCCTATTTCTTGGAACTAGCAGGTTTACAATTCTGCTTACAATAAAACTACAAAATACAGCTAGAGATATGTGGAGATTTTGCCCACCTGAAACCACATCTCCTTTCCAAACAGGAATGAATGAGACCAGACAGGTTTGAAGAATCGTGCAACAATAACACCAATACTAACTGTGGTAATCCAAGCAACAAACATCAGCACTCCTGAAAATTGAAAAAATTACAAGGTAAACATGAGTAATTTAGCTGCATAAGAATACAGCTTCAAAGACCGTGTAAAAGTTTAGTCCATACACATAGACACAGAATTTACCAGTGCTAAGTTTTTAATCACCTGATTCAGAGTACAACTTTATAGCATTTATCTTGCTAGAGGGCAGAAACATCTACATAAAAGATAATCACACTATGCCTACATACCACAATAGATCAGCTCTGGCTACTGTGTATTTCATATGCACCAGTACAGCCAGTATATACTGATAAGAGATGCTGTTCTGTCACCAACTTTGACATCAGAAGATAGAAGTTGACATTTCATCCTCTTTTTAAATCCCAAACTTAAAACAATTAAATTTGTTTTACAAAGAATTAGTGATAGTTCTCTCACGGGCCTGCTTTGAGGTCCAGTACCATGAGAGAAAAATTCTCATTAACTTCAATGGCTCTAGAATATCAGTTGAGGGGTTTCTCATTTCAAATGGAATTAAACCAATAATGCAACTAGAACAAATTAAACTAGAGAGAAAGAGGTAAACAGGAACAAGTCGCAATTATAAATGTAAGAGAAAAGGTAAATGCATGTTCATTTTCCTGGGCAAAAAGATTCTTATAACGCTGTTCTTGAAATGAAAAATTATTAATAATTTACTCTGTCTTCTCAGCCTCAAATCTTGCTTGCTAGCCAACAGTACACAGAACATGAGGGCCAGAAAGACAAGAATAAATACCTACTCTACAGTAATAAGGAAAACTTAACTCTCCAGTCTCAGCAAGTCTAGAACTGAAAGATACAAGTAGACATTGCAGCTTACCATGAGCCTTGATGAGTCGTGGGGACCGGGAGCCTCCAATATCCTGAGGAAGGCCTGTGACATTGTACCTTCCATTGGTGATCAGAGGCTGACGACGATGTTTGTGTATTAGTCCACCTAAGCAGTGACAAAGTGGTTTATATATAGCTGATGAAAGCCACTGCACTTGTGTGCCCACTCATTTATGAACGCATGTTCTGTTGTGACCACTGAACATAGTCATAAAAACTAAATGATTAAGATGTCATCTAAGCTGTCCTGTGTAATCAATGTACAAGAACAAACTCACCCCTCTACAGGAAATAGTTTTCTTCACTACATGCACAAGATGTGAAGAATAATTCCCTCTGATGCTAGTCTTGTTTAAAAGAGATGGGGCCAGCTCTCAAGAAGCTACCAGTTCCTAGCATCAAGAGGGCACACAACACACATATATCAATAAGCTTACTACAACTTCCAAAAGCAAACCCATGATCCAGAGAGGTAAGGATGACTGGATTAAGTTCCTCATCCTTGGAAACCTTAGTTCAGATACTAATTCTCAGCTAAGCCATACCTTACATAAGGGTTACTAACTCATTTAGAGCTGTTCAAAGAAAAGCCACCATATGTAAGTCAAGTTTACCTTCACTAGCTTCCCCATCTGCCAGAAAGATGTAGTAACTGGCATCCAGATTAAATCTGTCTTTATAAGAAGGAAGACGAATATTCCTTCTGAAAGAACATTGAAGAACACCATCCACAAGCCTCCATGACACATCTTCAAGGGGATTCTGTGAAACAGGATATATTTAATACTCTGCCAGTCTGAAAAGACTAGGTAATTGGCTTGTAAGTTATCCTGCAAAAGACAAGAGCGTCACTGGTGCACAAAGATTGGCGGTGATATCGGGGCGGGAGAGGGGGACGATTAAAGTCTCTTGCATACCAACTTAGAAGGTATGTCAGTAAGTCAACACTGCAACATAAGGGTTGAACTTATTACCACCAATTTTTCCAGCTTATGAAAATCTCCCCTACCTTTCAAACCTTTCAGCCAAGATACATCTATTGCAACTGCAGCCCTAGCAAAGGGACAGAGTAATAATGGGCATAGCTCCTCAACAGAGTAAGCTCACACCACATGACTTAATTTTGAAAATTAAATTTAGACTTCCAAAGTTTAGTGTAGATTTCCACCTTACTATTTACAGCTGCTATACAAAATAAAAGCACAAAGCAGCAGCATACCATTCATCATCTCAAAACTACATTTGTCAAAGTGTCTTTGTCATTTTCAAACATACCTCTGAATCCAAAACAGGAGGACTTCGCCCCTTCAGACAGGCAGCGCTTACATGAACATGATGGTCCTCATTAACACACAGATATGCATCATCACCACCCTGGAGAGAGTTTAAAAGAAAAATGTATTTATAGCCTATTAAAAAATCACTACTGGCACTCTCCAAAAGCTTTTTGATTTAATACATGCAACAAGATCTGAGACAGATTTCTCTAGCTGTCAAGCTATTATTTCCCAGCTTTCAAACACTTCAGTATTACAGAGAAACCACATTAAGTCAAACAGATGACACATAGTAAGGCACACTGATTTACGCTTCCTTCCTCCCAGGGTAACAACCATATTATCAGAAGTTTCTTTAATTATTTAGAATTTATTAAATTAACCAGGTAAGATAGAGATGGATGTTGATGTTACTTAAAAATCCTTTTTAGTTAAAAAGGTGTAAAGGTATTGTTAAGAACCAAGGGTTCTTGAATTAGGGACATTAATATAAACAGCATTTCGTTTGTGTAACAGTTTATGGATTATGCATTTGTCAACAGCATCATCCCTTAAATATAACACCAATTAGAAAAAAGGATCTCTAAACACTTTTTAAGATTGAATGGGGTCACTCCTGTACAAACAATGATGAAATGTAAATGGTATTCTCGGCTTCTGACAGGTAAGGGTTTTTGGCTAGGTAACAAAGATAGATGGATCTAACCAGGAATTCCAGTCAGCTACTGTGCAATCGGACAGGTTGGATTCTGCTAAGGCAGATATCCACAGGGAAATTCCACTGTAAATAGTCTGTCCTGAGCTAAAACTGAACATCCACCTATAAAAGGCCACCCGTGCTTCAGCACTACGGCAGAGAAGTTACTTTGTGTGACATCTAGCCGCATTTCAGTTTCCCATATGCATGTTTTGCTAGAATAACATTCAAACTTACATTAAGATCACAAAAGCAACTAAAACAGGAGAATAGGACACTCACCATCCACTGGTCATGGGACAATGCAAATGCTAGATATCCTTCACTTGGACCACTCATTTCAATAAATACTGAACTCTTCTCTTGTTGGAAGGACAGAAAAAAACAGGAAGTACTTTCAGGATCACAGTTTGAAGGGTTCCTGATACAGAACTTCATACTGCCACAATGTGAAGCATCAAACTAGACAATTAAGGAAACAAGTTGTAAGCAATGAGAGTTTCTCTCTTCTTCCTCCCTTTCTACCCCATTTCCAGAATAAAGCATACAAGGAATAGCAAAAAAATGCTATCTATGTCTACCTACCAATCTCTTAACCCATTCCTACAAATAACCCAGGACTAGTAGGTAAACTAGATAGTGCATTTCAAGCTGTACTTTTACTCAAGTGGAATTTTAACTTTAGAGACATTATAATAGAATAACTTTTGACAGAAAGTCAAAACTTTAGAGAAACTTCCCCTGGTTTAATTTTGAGAGAGGTACTATCAGCTGTAGGATGAAGGAGAAAAGAAGGGAATACAAGTTTTTAACTTCCTTTTTAAAACAGGAACTCCACTGATGCACAATGAGAAAATACATGGATTAAAAGTCATGCTTATTCTGGATCAAACAGTGATGCTTGCTCAATCCATTCAAGAAACAGTATTGGAAGTCAGTAACACAGACTAATTCATAGAAGGATGTTTCTGAGCCTGCAGTTATTACATGTGAAGTAATCAGTCAAGACCAGAGCAAGTCTTTTCCCATCTCTCTTCCCAGGTATGCATAATATTTTCTGACCACTAAGTCCTAAATGTTCTGTAAAACTCCTGATCCATGTGGCATGACAACATTTAACCCACGTAAGTTCAGGCAACTCAACTAACACAAGAGGATAGCTGTCCATGTTCTTAGTCTCTGATATCCAAGTTACTCATCCATCATCTCTCCCTTTCTGTCATTAGGCTGTATTGATGTGATTTCATTAAATTCCATTGACCACAAGCATTACAGATAGCCTTATTTAGGTTTATAATTACTTACTGGCTTTGATAAATAGGAAACCGGGTGTGAAGTTGATAGAGCCACTGATGTCGCATGCAAGGGTGTTGTTGGGGACAGTGCGTTAGGCTGAGAAATGATGGGACCAGGAATCTTCACCCAGAAAGTCTTGTATTTCTTCACAACTGTGGCTCTTAAAAAACACAACGCACAGAGTCATTATTGTATACATCAACAGCTGATTGTTACTTTAAGAAAAAAGAAAAAGAAAAAGTTTCTATAGTTTGTACTAATCTGTAAAATCCCCATCTTTATGTAGATGTCTACCATTTTAGGGATTAAAGTAAGAAAATATCTCAGTGGAAAAATAATTTTAAAACATACTAATGCATGCTCTACTGGACATAAGAAACATTCACGTCTGTAGCACAGATTACAACCTCAGAGAAGAGCTGTATAGCTTGTACCCAATAGCTTTTATAGTAGTGTAACTGAAAGGTATATCTACCATTTTGTTAGATACAAGCACAGAAGAAAGATTCTTAATACTGTATATTACAGGCATGAGAAGCGAGCAGTTAACTAGAAACATTAAAAAAACACTAAAGAAACTAATCTCTGAATCCCCTTCTACTCTCCCCACAAAAACCCCCAAAACAAAAATCAACATAATCATCTCCAAGCTTTCCCTAAAGAACAAGCGTCTGCATCAGTGTAGACTCTGCAGCAAGCAAGAGGTGTGGACTTTTCAGGCCGTTAGTCCAAGGATACTTCTCAGTTGCTGGCCACTATTTTGACACAGGTTAACCTTATTTGCATTTTAATAAACTTACAGAAACTGTACACGTCTTGGTGCATCTCCAGGAGCAATCCAATAAACTTTTATGTTTTTCTTTTTCGCTTTACTTGTGTGACTGACAGCTGAATTCTGAAAACACACAAATAAAGGGTTATACAGTGGAAATGCAATAAGGAGATTTCAGTCATCACAGGCTGCAGCTACACAGACACTGCACTCTTGCGCTGCACAAACCCAGCACAACTGGCTTTTCCCCAGTCAGTCGTGATCAACTTGAATGAAGTCTACTACTGAAACTTACACATACTAACAAACTTTAATGCTAAAAGGAAGAACTAGAGGTCTTTCAATCTGGAAAACTCCACTGACGAGACAGAGGTCCCTGCACCGTTTATGCAGAAATGGTGTAATAACACTCCATTTTTTTTGACAGTAAGATAACACTCCGATTTTTGATAGTAAGAACATGAAGGGACAGTGCAATGATTGTACAGAGACCAGAACTAGTATTCCAGAGGACAAAAAGCAAAAGTAGTCTTGGGGTCAGACAGTTATTCACACAAGATAAATCAGACACAGCACTGAACTAAGTCCTCTGCACACAGAGGGCACAATCCAGAATCCCCATGGCTCTACAGCACTGATGAATGCACTACTTGGATGCCACTGGGGGACAGGTGGCAGAAGTGGAGAGAAAAAAATACATCTAGGCAGACTGAGAACTTTGTCCACACTAGCTCAGATGACACCATAAACGTTCATGAAGTTCAAGTGGGTTACTGAAACACTGGTCAGAGTTCACATCTCTTGCATGAGGCAGAATCAATTTATCTAAAACTGGTATTAAGATTGTGATCTAACCTGTTACTATGAAGGCTCCACTAACAGTTGCTGACAGAGCAATGCTAAAGATAATAGCCTATTCTAGCACTTGCTTACAACAACTGCCCTACGCTTTCCTTCCTGTAAGACATTTTCTCTGTCCTCAAGCATGAAAAACGACTGATGGCTCTTCTCTTCAAAGCAAATAAAGCATGCCCTCCTCTTTTTAATATTAAGTACAAAAATAACCAGGAACACACTAAGTTCATTGTGCACAAGTAAAAGTTATGTTAAGAATGCTGCATCTTCCTGCAGCAGTCAATAGCCACCTAGTCTGACAGAGTTGCAGTGAGCTATGCCTCTATACTGCAAGTTGGACCAATTTTGTGAGACACTGAGCTCAAAGATTACTAGTATAAACACCTCAGTGCCTGATATCCCATTTTACAGTATACCTTGGTACGGCCACATGTCAGAAGCTGAGAAAGTCTCCGGTCAGCTAACATGAAAGAACCAACTGCAGGGCTATCCAGGTGTTCTGCATCCCGGGCTTGTATGAAAAACCCTTCAAAATCTGGTCCAGACAGAAGAACTGAAGCAAGAACAAAGACAAAAATAAGTTGAAATATTCTCCAGAGGAAGAATGGAATATTTCAACAGTGACCACCAGAAGCTCATTTTACAAGTACTGAATGACTGCTAAATGGATCAACCTGAACAAGATTCAACTGCTTAGATAGATCTAGTTAGATAGAACTACGAAGATAGATAGAACAACACAAAGAAACAGTAAATTAAGCTCCTCAGCTACATACCTTCTATGTTGTCCCCTGGTTTAAATTCAGTCCCATTCACTGCAATGGTATGCTCAGGTGACAGCCTTGGAGAGCTACCATGACAAGGTATCATGCTAGTGCAGGCTTCTCTTACTTTTCCACTTGGATAGCTATCCATGGATGCATAGAAGCAAATAAACATCCAAACAGCAAAAGCAAGGCCAGGCAGCTCCATCTATATAAAGTATGAGTCACAGGCAATTTTACAGGTCACCACTCATCTTTAGAAGAGTCAGTTGAATACTAAACTTTAAAAACATGTTTAAAACAAAAGTATGCATGAGAAGACACCACTCCCAGCTGCAGAAGCTAAAAGTAATGTGCACTTCTGATAACTGCCAGACTTTGCAAGAATGTTCACAGATACCATATCTCAGGCCAACAAGAGAGTACAGGTAATAGATGGTTCCCTCCATCCACTGGATGATTTCTCTCAGTGCGTTTTGACACAACTTTTTAAATTTCTTTTGCTTACGCCTCTCCCATTCTCTCTCTCAGAAAGTCCAAGTCCCTCAAACATCTGCACAGGAGAGATGGATCTTAAATGTTTCATTGATGTATAAACATCCACAGTACTGAGGAACTAAACTGCTAGTATCAAGCCCACTCTTTTATTAATCATAGCTCCAAATTGTGCATCATTACAGATTGCCTTTTGTTTCCACAACTCGTGTCTATTTCTTCACATATGACAAATAATTCCCAGGTAACAAGTTCTTCTTTCTGCAGGGAAACTAAAGATGTCAAATATGAGAAAGATTTTATACATGCAAAAACAGTGTGAATTTGGTATAAAGATTTAGACAAAGTAACATGCATGTTTGCTGCAGATAAGCACAAGACTTTTCCTTTGAACTCTTTCTTTTGGATATTAGGCCTCCAGACAATTAGTCAAACAATATCATTGCTTGTCACACTCTCATTAAGGGAACGGTATGCACAAAAAACATGTGGGAGACAAAGAGCCTAAACCAGTTACATGAACCCCTAATCCCAGCATTCATTATATAACGTTTTGCTTTGCTACAATACTTTTTTCAAAAGAGCTGTGGTAATTGTTTTGTTACTCAGCAGCACACAGGGTTTACAGTTTTATTGTTGTTTACACAGAACACCTTAACCAACAAGAAAAAGCATTTGCACGTCTAAAAGGCCAGGAGAACAGAGATAAACTTTCTTTAAATCGTTAGGCACAAGAAGGGGGTTATCAGCTCTTGTGGAACATACACCAGGCAAATAGGTCTGCTTTCTGGAGAAGCCATGCCCATTTTGCACCAAGTGATAAGAAGCATGAGGTTATGAAGTTCCCTGACAGCATGCATGGACACGAGGATAAAAAAGGTACAGAGCCATTTCAGACTGAACTTTGATACCCAAAAAAAGTCAAATGAAGACAAGGCGTGCCATTAGTTTTACATGCTCTCTAAGAGTCATCGGTATTAACTTTTCCAAAGTCCTTGTACCTTCAGTGCTAAAAATCCACAATAGCCAGGGCAATGCTACATTTATACCTCAACATAATAGCTCCTCAACAACTTTACAACAGTAAATAGAAGAAAAATTCAGAGGGGAGAGGGGGTGGAACAGTTACATTTCAGGAACTAGAAAAAAAAAGAAAAAAAACCACCCAACACTCAGCTCCTCCTCCCAATTAATCAAGATAAAATTGTGATATCATCTTTAACTTCTTGTTAAAGTAAGTTCTTCCTTCTAGTTCAAATACTTCTCCAAACTGTCACAAATCTACATCAATATGATTTTATTCGTAAGGTAAAGAAGCCTAAGGTTCATTGCAATGGTGGCATTAAAGCAGTTTTACACATACACCAGTGAAATCCTCAAAACAAGTTGCTGGCAGAAGAGATAAGGCTGCATACCACAGAGACAAGAAAAAAAAAAAGTAGTATTCTAGTATAAGTAACAGAGGATGTGGTAGGGATTTAAAATGAAACAAGAAATATTCTTTGGCAGACTCAGCCAACTCAAAAGCTGGCAGACAAAGAAGAAGAAGCAGAGATGAAACTACTGGAAAAGGCCAAAATCTGAAAGTAGTACTGTACTGAAGAGCAATTTTTAAAAACATTTTTTATTTTTTAAACAGTTAACTGTAGAAGAGCAATCTTCTCTATGCATGTTCAACAGTAAGGGCTAGATCCTATAAAGAATAACAATTTCCATATTAAAATTTTGCCTTCTTAATCAAACAACACTTATTCAATTGCCTTGAGAAGTCTCTTTCCTCCTCTAATCTGGAAATACATTGTGGTACTCTACGTTCTCCACTTCCACAGCAAAAGAGGCAGAGGGAACATGGGAAGCATTCTTCTAACACCAGTCATTCTGCGGTTGAAGCTTCATTTTGTATTTTTAGGAAACATCTCCTCTAAAGCATTACTGCAGACAAAACAGGTAAATAGTATAGAGAAGTCAAGCTCTAAGAAAGTATTCCTTAATTACAGATTAAAGAACTCTGGACTGTAACTCAAATACCATAGTAACTCTCTTTTTATTAGACAGCAGAATTTCATATTTAAAATAGTAGGCTGGAATAGCCAAAACCAGATGTTCTTCAATCGTTCATCTGCTGCCCCTACTACAGCTAGGATCTTACTGTGCCTCCCTACCTCCTCTTACAAATGCACATATACCTTTGCCTTTCAGCCAAGACCTGTTCAAAACAAGCCTCATACTAATCATAATGTGCAAGAAAGACAAGGGCACAAAACCTGAATATGCAGGATGGAAGAGGGGAAATCCAAGAAACAGCCAGAACTTCCTCATATATGCAGGTGAAGATTTTTCCTTTAGCTCTAAAAAAAGTACCTGTTATAAGAGCACAAAACAGTACGTCATGCCCTCATGAATATGACAGTCTGGCCAAGAGAAGGAAAAAGTGAGAAGGAAAGCTGAGCACATATCACTAGTAGTTCAAAAATGAACAATATTAAAAAAAAAAACTAAGGAATATACCTAGTTAAACTAATGAACCAGCAATAAGCAACTCTGAGAAGAGAAAATAAACAGTATCTTTATACTCAGGCTGAAGATCAATAAATAATTATATTCATCCTCAGCCAAGTATTTGCACAATAAATCATCTGCTTTGCCAAAAAAAACCACCACCAAAACCAAAGCCAACCAACCAAGTAAGGGCAGCCACTGGTAAGCAACATGTCACTCCTATGTAAAAGTCACCTTTTCTTCTGTAAGATTACATGGTTTCCTCTCTTCTGATTTGAGTTCTACAGCCACAATAGTGTTATTTCCCTCCAAGTGATCTTGACAGGAATGACTGCATTGTTAGATATTTAGCACATCATATATACCACAATGCAGAACAGTTATTTTAAATTGGAGTAACTAGCTTTAAAATTTTAACTAACTGTACACAGAGGTAAAGGAATCAGGTTTGTAATAAGTGAACAAACTGCAGAATATGTGACTTTTTTCAGATATCCCCCTTAGCAGGAAAAACAGAAGACGACAACTAAATCTCACAACTACATACAGAAGTACAACCCCAAACAAAAAGTGTTAGGATTAATGGCATAGAAAAGATTTATTACAGAGAGGTTAGGTTCAGGAAAGTTGAAGTGTCATACGTGAATCGTGCTTAACCTTACCACAAAAGAATAAATGCCTTTTAAAGAATAAAGTAAAAACAAAAACAGTTTTCTGCCTGTTATTAAGAAGGACCCGAGAGACTCAAAGCTATCATATCTTATAGAACTGTTACTCTACTATTCTACTCGTCCCAGAAATGCAGCCAAATTAAAAACCCCACTGTTAATCTGCGTGCCAATAAAGATGAATCAGCACATCTCCACAAAATCATATTTTCTAGATAAGAACATAAACTGTGTCAAAAACCTTAAATCACCAAGTATTCTCTCTAAAGCTAGATCCAAAATTAGAATCCATGTTAACTCAAGTCTTGAGGTGTGTAAGCTGCAGAACTGCCTGCTATTACCTATACCCTCCGGTCCTTCCTCCTTGATAAGATTTTGCTTGAAAACTGTATTAAGAGGCTTTGGCCATAGTGCCTCATTTATAACCCTCTGAAATACAAATCATTGGTGACAGCCTACAGATTAGCAGTCAAATTCCCTGTAATAAAGAGGAACAGAAATAATTGACTTCAAGACTGAGGCATAATGATGTTAAAAAAACATAAAAGATAATTCCTGCAGCATTTTTCAACAGGCAGCTCTCCAGTGTTTTTGTTAACTTACTATCATTTGAACAGCCTGGAAGAACAACAAGAAGGGAGTTGAGTTTAAGGATTCCTGCACTACCCAGTCACTTGTTTTCCAAGATAAATGCATTACACTGAAATGCTTGAGTTAACCATGGGCCTGAGAGTACATATAATCTTCCTCTATCCTGTCTGCATGTGATAGCATGCATCAGTAAATGCACCAGTCAAGGTTGCAAGGATGTGCTACAGAGCATACTAGCTTCATAGCCAGAACGAACACATAACATTGATTGTTGATTCTACTTCATCTTGTACTACACACACTTTTCAATACATTATATACTACCAAAGACAGCATAAGATCCAGAAGGCCTTTCTCTACAGATATACATACTAGCGCATATCACACCATTACAATATAAGACAGTTATTCAAACCAGTGTTTCATATCTTTCCTTAGGATGGAAAAAAAATATTTTAATACTCATTAGTTTGAAGCATGACTGCAAATTTGTTAGTCTCTCCCTCCCCCTTCCTACTTAAATCTTCATTATAATACATAACTCAAAGGCCCTGGCATGAAAGAAAGCTTCAGAACAAGCTTGTTCAAAGAAACTTCTTCACTACCTGTAATTCTAGTTGTGTTTCAAATATCATGTCGCTCTTGGGGCAGAGAGAGGGAGGAAGATAATTGTGTACTTGAAGCCATTTCTAATACAGCCTTCTAATTAACAGAAAGCAAAAAATAATAATAAAAAAAAAAAACTAGCAGCAGTCATCATCTCATCACGCTTGTCTTAGTTGGGCAAAACACTTTAGAAAGAAGTGAAGCTTTCCCAAGGAAGCTGAGTAATCAGAATGTCAATATTTACTTCATACAGAAGTTGATTATAACAGTAAAATTCAATTTAATACAGAGATTGCTCAATACTAACAGCTGACTTATAATCTGAAACTTTAGTCAAGCATTTATTGAATTATACTACCAAGTTATTTTATATGTTTGCTGGGCAGGTGAGAACTCAAGACAGAAACAGAGCTTTTTGTTAGAGCACCCTTTTTTAGGAACTTACATTGCATACAACCCACCAGAAAACTGAAGGAAGGTCACGTAGAAAAATCATAACAGGTGTCCCAAAGGTACTCCACTCATGGCCAATTATTCCAACAGTAGTAGGATACAGAACAGTTACTTAAATAAGAGCAACCAAAAAAAAAAGTTCAGGTATTCCTGAAAAGTGAACTAGAAACAACCATTTCCATTAGTATGAATGGAGATAAAGTAGCTAGCATTCTTCATACTTATGATGGACTATGACAAGACAAGAACACCTCTGTGATAATTCAAACATTAATGGTCAAAGGCCAAGGTAATTATCTGTGGCTTAACCTCAAGAGATTCTGCCTGGCAAGGCAAATTGCAAAGAGAAATACAGGTTTGCTCATAAACGTTGAAACTTCACAGAAGCTGGTAGCAATGTAATACAGCTACATTTGTCTGAACGTTTAGAATTTATCATCCCATTCATCCAGGAGTGATCTCCTCCTCCTCAGGAGGGAGAAAGGAAAAATAAGAAATGGTTGGAAAACAAAACAAAACAAAGAGAAGTGCTACAATTTCAGGAACAGAAGCTTTTAAAGCCTGAAGCAATCATACCAAAATTTTGTGAGAATCTTTTCGAAATATTTAGTATACATGGAAAATTGTTCTCCTGGTTACATCTTGCAGTCTTACAGTAACTGGATTTGGATAAATGAAGAGCAATAAATTACTCCTGCTTGTGTTGAAAAAACTCCCGCAGTCCCTGTAGGTATTAACAGCTGAAAGAGCCCTGGTAGCCTAATTCCTTAAGAGCACAATGTTCACACAAAACCTCAGGATCTCTTCACAGAAATTTTCTTTCAGCTGTTTAACAGAACTTCATTAGCTGCAGAACACAACATCTAAAACTAGTTTCAGAGAGGAAGAGCAGAGGAGACACAAGGCAAATATATTGCCAACTCAAAGATACAAAAACTAGCATAGCCAGAACTTTTTCTCTTGAGCATCATCAGACAGGATGGCAAACAGAAAAGGAAACAGCTGTCTAAGGTGTATTAACGCTGAGGTGTCTAATAAGGTGTATTAACAGAAGGTGTTTGAGCCATGCCCTTTTAGAAATATACTCTTACAAAGCAAAAGCGGGCAGCCTTGCTGTCCAAGAGTCACCTTCCCTCTGAGTTCAAGAAAAGAGCTTGGGTTAACTTCTCCTGATCATTCACAACAGCTGGATTGAGCAAGGGCAGAAAACAAGCAGTGTTCACATTCACAGTAACTCATTACTTTTAAAATACAAACACACATACACACACACCCATACCCACAAGACAAAACATACACACCTCAGCCTTGTGGCCTTTCTACTCAGGAAAGGTTCAAAGAGAACTTCAAGGCTTGTATATTTCAAAATGAATTTTTATAACAGTTTAAGCGTAGGTACTTACCTTACAGCCAGTCCTGTTAGTGATCAAGTCTGTAAAATTGCCATTGGCTTTCTACTTATAGTAAGACAGCTTCTATTACATGTAACTTCCTCTATTTGGCTTGCATCCAACAGTATCGACCTTCATCAGAGGAAGTTTGTCTGAAAGAAGAAACAGTAAACACACACAAAAAAGAAACATTTATAAGACCATTCTTCACTTCAGGCACGCATTCCACACTGCTTCCCAAGCTAAACCTGTAAGACCAAAATGTGTGAAGTTGCAATGAAACAACCCTGCAGCTTCCTTTACTTTGTCAGGTGTGTATTTCCACAGATCTCTGAAAGTCTCATATTAAGTAATAATTTTAATTATCTTCTGATGCAGTTAGGAGGAAAAAACTAACAACAAACAAGCCACAACCTTTGATACCTTCTTTCTCAAAGCACAAGTTGGTATAAATTTGCAGCATGGTTTTAAAGCTTGTTATGTACTTACTTCCTATCAAAGAGACACTATTTAAAAAGCGGGATAAGCAATCTTACAAAGGAATGCAATAAGTTTGTCTTTTTTCCATATATCCCACTAAGAATGAACAAGAGGCAAGGATTTTGCCCTGTTCAGTTCTTTGTTTATTTACCTTTGTGTTGGGCAGCTGTTCTGCAGATAATCTTTAAGGCCCCAGCCTTGCAAAGTTTATCTATACAAAGAACCCAAAGTTGCAGGTTGACCTAAATGTGAATAGTTTGTCACCCCAGCAAGCAAATCCCACCACAGGATCAGCACATTTACTGTAATAGTTCCCATACAGCCATCTCCTACACACATTAACAAAGAAATGAAATAAGTAATATTCATCTAACATTAAGACGCAAACAAGATGCAAGAGGAACATGGTTGGTGTGGCTCCCAGATAAAATAAGCCATAGCTTACCTTTACTCATCAAAGCAAGCCAGCTTAAGAGTTTTCTCTAAAGCAATTCAGAAATGCTTGCATGACAGGCAGCAGCTACATGGTGCTTTAAAAGCTTCACTAGACTTTAATTTGCTTCAGAGCTACTGTACATATTCTATTAAGCATGTACAGTTTTCAAAAAGCTTGCAGTACCCACGCTTGGAGCACTCACTATCATCAGTTCAACCCAAGCGCCCTGGAGCTACTGCACCTTCTCAGCTAAGGCAGCCCTGCACCCTGCCCTCCGGCCCCGCTCCCGCAAACAGGGCGGCGGGGCCCAGCCCACCCCTTCCTGCGCTCGGGCCTCCCTCCGCGGCAGCGGTCGCCGCTCCGGCTGCGGGGCGGCCCCGGCACCGCCTCCCGCCGCCCGAGGAGGCGCAGGGCCGGGCCGGGGCGGGCAGAGGCCGCCCCCGGGAGCGGGGCCCGCCGACGGGACGGGTTGCACCGCACCGGGCCGCACCGCAGCGCCCGCGGCCAGCGCTCCGTGCTCTCGCGTGAGCCGGGCCCAGCGGGCACCCCCGAAGGGCTGGGGTGCCGTGAGATGTGTTAAGGGCGAGTCATTTCTTTGCCGACAGCAGACGCCGGCGGTGCTGAGGAACGCCTCGGCTCGGTAAGGAGAGCCTTGGCCCGCGGGATTCACCGGGAGGCTGTCCTTGCGAAAGCGTGCGGAGCTCACCTGCGGCGCTCCTGGCGTGCTTGCAGGTGTTCACGTACACAGGTTTGCAAAATCAGGCTTTTCTTATCAAGAAAACAAATAAGTACTGGCTATAACCGGGCTTTTGCTGGCAGAAACTGCACTGACTTACACAGGCTTCGCCGAATTCTGTTTTTCTTTAGTTTAATTGCTCACAAATCAAAGCAGCACAAAAAGACAATTAGTTAATAAAAATCTAACAGGAATTTTGCCCTCCCACAGAACAGAAATACTGTGTTTGCATTGGCAAACACCTTGACCGGAGGGGTCTGGTATTTTTGTTGCTTATTAGTAGGTCCGAGCCATTAAGTTTAACCGTATTTTCTTTAAAAAGTATTGTCTACTAAAATACAGCACATTTGTAAGTGCTCTGTTAGTGCCCTACTTTTTTCTCAGCTTCTATAAAAGCAGCATTAACCTTAGAGGTACTCTGTAATAGCATATCATAAGATATGTTTAATGAGAAAAACAATAATGAACTATTTTGCCTAATAAGACAAATTATTTCACTGTTACGCTTGTATTATCTTGCTCATGGAAGTCATGGGGAAGCAGAGATCTCACTAAGTACACAGCCACTGAAGAAACATAACATGTAATCAATAGTGTAAAATTAAATATGGATATTTCCCCCTAGCTGGGGGGAAAATATTTTCAGTTTACAATAGCCATTCATGGAGCCCCCAAAATATTAAAGAGTTTATTAAAAATGTAAGCCCAAGTACGTACATACTTCATTAAGTGCTTGTGTATTTCTAATTAATTTATGCTGATTAAAACCAGCCTTCCTTGAAGATACATTATTAGTATGACAAATACTAACAAATACATTCACAGTATGAAAACTCTGGTGACTACGGCAACCAATATACTTGACAATATTTAGGTTCATAACTTATAAAGATTATAGTGGAATTAACATCTAAGTATTTTTAAGATCTTATTTTAGGGTCTTGGCTTATTGACAGAATGGGGTGTATACTTCTGAAGCATTGTTATAAATATAATATATGGAAGTAATTTCCTCATTAAAACCCACAAGGAGGGATGAAAATGCAAGCTACAATTCTGTTGGAAACTGTAATTGGAGTTTAAGAAAAAAAAAAAATCACTTATCTGTGAACGGCAAAGTGGGTAAGGGAGGGAATACTATTTTACTTCTCATTTTATAGCTTCTCATATTTCAGACAGTGTTAGTTATTGCCAGAGAGCTACAAAGCAAGAAAACGAGGAAAACACCAAGAAAACCAGGAAAAAACTCTTTGAGTGCAAGTACTCTTTCAGCATAGACAGTCATGTCTGGAAGGACTCTTTTCAAACATACTAGTCTCCTTGAAAGACAAAATCATAATCAACAGTTCCACAGCCTTAATGAAAATACTTCTATGTGAGAGTACTGTATGCTAATTTGTTAAGTGTTTATATCAAATATGTAAAAAATGCATTAGGATATATGAACTATAAAAAGTCTGCAGATGCATCTTCTTTGTAAAGTGTACTCCAATTATAGTACTATTAGTGTGTTCATAATAATTCTGTATTTACTGCAATGCACAAGTTTTTAGCTTAACCATATGATCAGTTAGGGACATAGAGGGCTGCAGGCTGGTGTTTTAATCTTCCTGCAAGCCTGAAGAGATAAAGGCGTGTAATCTACTACTGAACTGTGTCAAAGACAATGACTTTAAGTGGCAAATGAACAACATAACATCTAATATGAAAAGAAGCTGATGACTTTTTTTTGGCATAGTTTGTTACAGGACCTCAAGGAAGTAACTGAAAGCTTGTAATTCTGAAAGCAACAGCAATTTCATAAAGGAGACTTCATGGTGAGACTATAAAGGGGAATTTCTGTTGCTTAAGAACAGAGGAAACAAGTGAAATACATATAATTTTGAAAATTAAATATTGTGCAGTCTAAGGCATATACTGATAGCTGTGTCATTTTTTAAGCCCAAAGTAATATTGAAAACAATAAGCCATTGAAGCTAGGTCTGAAGAGAACCTGTGTTATTACATGGCTCCTTCTAATCAGTTTTCTTAGGTATTAATCTAACTATACAGCAAAACTGTGGTATTTTAGAAGGTCACTCCCTGCTCAAGTTTCATATGTGTGCACTAGGCAAATGGTTTCTCTGTGCTACTGGCAAGATCATCACTGTAAAACACTGCTTGAGTTCAAATGATGTGCAAAAAGGCTGCACGCCTATCAGATTGTAAAAATTTTTCCTATCAAAACAATTTGCATATGCTTTTTTCCCCCCCAGGAGTGTGGAGTCACTGAAACACTCCTTACCATCCAAAAGTAGATAAATCATGATAAAAGTCACAATGTAGGATAACTATTTTTCCTCCATAATTAATTCATTCTTTTTCCTTGAGCTTTGGCACTGTTTCATACTTATCTATTTTAACAATTGACTTACTGTTAACCTACAAATTAGATAAATGTATTCCACTGACCTCCAGAAATATTCTTTTTAGGTATGCTTCTCTTCGGTCTTTATTCCTCTCTACGAATCAGCCCTTTCTACTTATACTAGTTTTTTATATTTTTTTTAAGTCACACATAAAAATTCACGCTTGGAAATGTGTTTACACGAAAACAGGTATTTCCCTAGAGGTAAAACAAAAGCGCATTTTATGGCTTTCAGTCAAATACACTAACTAGCCACCTGGGGGCATTAGCTGCTAAGTAAAATAAGGTTTTCCATTCTGGACCACACGGAAACCTACTTTCCTTTTATATCTCTATTCTGACACATCAACAGCTGAAGCACGGACACAATAACTTTCTACCAAAACGTGCATCGACTTCGATTTGAAGAGGATTTTTTCGAAAAAATAGTTCCTTGCTTATCTGAAATGAAAGAATTAAGTTTGCTTCCCTGATAGCAGTTTGAGCCAGGTCTGTATAGTTGCTATGATGCAATCATAACTTACCACTTCTCTGAAAGAGTTTCCGCTTAATTCAGCACACAGCACAATTAAATCAATGGATAAAGGGCTGCAGTAAAATCATTTTACCCGCTTCAAGGGATGTGGGCCATCACTTTATCTGATGCACACTACTTAAGTTTTATCTGATGAAACTACTGAATTATTGACTTACTGAGTTTTCTATGTTTCACCATTTTTGCACTGCTTTTTAAAATTATTAATTTTATTATATCAGCAAGGTGTGATGAGATCCTATTATTCTGTTTTACAGGGAGCAAAGAGCTTGCTGGCAAAAGCATTGATCTGTAAGTGCTTCAGTTCAAGCCTCTTTAGACCTGACAACACAATCTGTAATGCGAAACTACAAGATCAATTGAAATCTAGTACAATGCTCTTCCACATACCAATCAGTTTTCTTTGCCAGCCAATCTCAATTTCACTCTGCCCTACAGCCTTTTTTCCCTCTTTTCTTTCATTCAGACTAGGATCTAATTTTACCACTCTTTTTGATCTCACCTCAAGAGGTCCTTTCACAGACAATCCCCTTCCAGTTTTTCACCTTCTCAGCAGCTCTCAGTTTGTCTCCTTCATGGCTTATAAATGCATTCTTTGTTCAGACCTGCTATGTCTGTAGGTTTTGTGGTTGCAATCATTCTGTAAGGGTGATGCAGGATGCACAACGCTGTTAGATGTAACAACATGCTAGTCAGTACATGCCCAGTACCTCTGTGGGGGAACCATGTGGTGATTTGAGTATGGTCCATAGGAATGCTTACAGGGATTTTAGTTCTTTAGCAAGTCTCACCTAAATGCATGCAGAGACTTTTAAAAGCTAATAAACTGGTCAGACTGGTAAAAAGTATATCCAACACAGGAAAGTTGTGAGAAGAGTAAGAGACAGAAGATTGTTTCATACCAGCTTTCAAGTCCTGTAAGCAGCAATCTTCATCTGATGAGCACAGGGGAATATCAAGTGAGGTGTAAAGTGATGCGGTCCAGAGATGCTGTGGAAAGCTGCCCCCTGCACAGCCAGGAGCACATAGTCTCTGTGCAAGCTGGTACCTCCAATGAAGTTCCAGACTTTGGAGCAGGGGTCCTCAAACTTTTTGAACAGGGGCCTGGCGCGCGGATGAAGTGGCAGGCAGTCATCTGCAGCTGCGTGGTTTCCTCCCCCAGCCCCCGGGGGAGGGGGGGGGGGGGGGGAGCTCTGTAAATACCAGGGGCCAGATTGAGGACCCTGGGGGTGTATCCGGCCCATGGGCCATAGTTTGAGGACTTTGGAGGAACCTGCTGCACAGCACTTGCAGTGACCCAACAAACACATCACTGACATACTCTGAGGCAAAATATCAATACTGCACTACTGTATGAGACAGCGATTCCTTCACCAACAAGAATCCAGTTGGAATGGAGAACCAGTGGTTTGCACAGAGGTAAGACACTCTAAAAAGCTGGGCAACAGCAGCAGCAGTTTGTCCCAACATAGAGCAGTAATTCCTAGCTCCTGTCAGTTCATGTAGGAGCCACTGCCCAGTTATGGGCAAGCTACTTCTGATGAGCGATCCTAAACTGGAATTCATGGCTAACCAAAAGATCTGACAACATCAATAAGACCAACATTTAGTAAGGACTTTGAATTTCTGGTAGCAGCATTTGGTGATGGGTCAACTGTAAATGCTGAATTAGGTGCACTGATTGCTATATAGCAAAAGAAGATTTGTTAGTCTGAATTTTAGCTTTGTAGCATTCTGGTGTGAACCACTTTTGCACCACCTTCCCTACTCTTCCTGCTCATATTTAACTTAGTGGTAGCATGCAAAAAATGACTGAAAAGAGGCCCGAGACTGAAAGGGATTTGGCAATGAGAAATCAGGAATTTGTTGCAAAGCATGAAGATTAGGAAGACATGAAAATTATATTTTAAAACAAATGCTTGCTGTAGTCATACATTTGGTAAAATATTTTCCTTCTGCAACGTATCACAGCATGGTAGACTGTTTAAATTGCTAAGGCTTGAATTCTCTCTGTGCTGAAAGATTACAAAGCAGGCCCACAGACCTCAGCATTAGCTTTCAATAACCTCATGTTATGTGAGACTAGTATGTAGTTATTTCTTCGCTGAGAAATCAGATGCCAGTTTTATACAACAGACACAAGTGCAATCAATTATTTATCATTAAAGCATAAAAAGCTGGCTAGATAAGATTTAAGGATTATTATTTTAATGGACCAGGAAAATATCCATGGTATTCTCACTATAGTTTGATACAATAGGAAGGAGCATCATAAAGAAAATAGAGTGTATAAAAGACACTTTAAAAATATTTATTTTTGAGGAGGAAATATAAAACGAAAGAGCAGATCTGCTTAATAAAACATTACTACAGTTCCTTTAGGAACAGATGATCTGAAGTCTTAAATCTTAGTATATCTCACTAGTGTTATATGGAACAATTTACAGGAAAATAAAAGTGCTGGTAGTGATTCAGCAAACTGATGTAATATGTTCTCTTGGGAAACAAAAACTGGCCCAGTACAAGTGAATTTATTTTGCACTTAAACAAGTTAAAATGTACAAGAATACCATTCAGACACTTAAGTTTAAAATTTTATTTGTCAAGTCACCACATTTGCATAAGATTATTAATATCAAATTAATGTGATGCTGTTATCTAAAGCACAGTCAAATGCATCTTAAGCAAGTCTGTGAAAAGCTATATTTAACTACAACAAAATTTTATTTGGACCTCTTTAAAGATAAATGCATTGAATTTTACAATTTTCTATTAAAAATTAATAGCACCCTAACTTTACACAGAAGTTAAAGCAGAGAGCATTGATTGTTTGAGGCCACACAGTAAAAGAATGGCTGAGCTGGGATTAAAAACAAACAAAAAATGTTCCTGCAATCCAAAAATTCACAATGACATCAGGTTCATCTTTGAAAGGTCAAAGCAACACTGCCAAGTAACTAGAGGAAAGGGCATCTACAAGTTCAGTAAGGACACCGCATAGGCTAGTGTCCTAGCCTCTCCATCTTACTGGATTTCTTGCTTAGACATTTTTATTCCAGCCTACTATTTACTCACTGCCTATCTGGCTACTGCAATCTGTTTAGCTGTTTAGAAGGGATTGTAAAAAAATAGGCTACAGGTGATTACTTCAATGTTCTGACTGATATTTTGTCTCAATACTAGATTCTAATGTCCAAGGCCATATGAAAATTCCTGCTGGGCACATAACGTGTCTAAGGATATCGCTTGTTTTCAGCCACTGCATAGCAAAGATCTAACTTACAGAAAAGGCTGCAGTCTGATCAGGTTGCAGAGATACAGTTTTAACGAAAAGGTGCTTTCTTTCAAAATCAGGTTTGCATTTCTGGATGAGATCTCCCCATAAAAAGACAACAGCTAGACAGAAGATTCAACAATTCATGAATTTACAGGTCATGAGTGTGGGCCATTGAGAATAACTGTGCTATTGCTTTAAATTTTATGAAGTCTCAATCTACATACAGGCCAAAGGAATGTGCTTTTAATTTTAGCTAGATACTCAGTTAAGTTCTGTCTGTGCTAGTTGGCTTTTTCTGTTGCTATTGGGAGCTGTTGTTCTGTTATTAAAAAAAAAATAGAAAAAAAGTAGTCACGTAAGTACTGCAAGTTCCCACACTTCACAGTCATAACCTTTAAAACAGGCATAAGCAATATGACATGAGTGTGATCTGACACCTAGTGAACGGGCTCCCCAAAGTTTATTGAGGCCACTACTAGGATAAGCATTCTGTAATACTGTTGCAAAACAGAAAGCAAGAAGGGAGAGAGTAAGAGGAAGGTGTGCGTAAAAGGACTGTTCAGAGCAGATACTTTAATTTCAAAGATAATGAATTTCAGCTTAGGTTACCTTATGTGGAATTTTTTTAAATTTTTTTAATTGCCTGTCTATGCACTTGTGCACTGATGTTTTGCTGGTGTGGTTCCCATATACAGAGAGCCTGCTCAATTTACTTCTGCTAAATTAACACAGGCCCAAAGTCTGCAAGGGATGTGGCAGCATAAGAGGTGATGATGATGGAGAAAGGATTACAGCAGTTTGCTCTGCCTTCCTGATTAAACTTTATCAAGGGAACTGCTGTATTCGTCAGTAGCTTTGTAACAGTAATTTTTTTCATATTGAATTGAAGGCCAATGCAATGATATTGTTCTAATTATTGATTTAATAGTACTTAGGGAACTTTTTTACTGTGCAGTGGATCAAGCCCTTCATTTAGACTGTTGACATCTGTTTTAACTACAGTCACAAATGCTGGTCAAAATAACTGCTTCGGGATTCAGAGTCAGGAGGCTGTATGCTGGTTTGGTTTCCAAATGATTTTTGTCTTGAGAAATTTAAAACTCCTTTTTCATAAACTTGGATACATTTCAAAACACATCTAAATGCATAGTATAGTGGAAATGCAGCAATGTAAAGCTAGTAATTAGAGCTGGGTGAGTTTCCTTATTAAGTTGGGAATACAAACGGGCCACATTTCGAAACTTAGGAGCAGTGGTGAAATTGCCTTCAGTAATACCCTTTCGGGGTTTTCTTGCTTTTCACCAGGTACTCAGCATGCACTTTAGGGTAACTATTTATGCAGAGGACTTGGCTACATAAGTGTTATTTGCTCTTCTTCTCCCAGAGCCGTTCACTGCATAAGCAGCACCCCATTTGCAGTAGGTGACAGAACAATAGCAAGCCTGGAAGAAGAAGCACCTGTGCAAGGCTCTGTGGCAGACCAACTGCAGTCACTTCAGAATACTGAAACCGGCTGAGGACCATAGCAAAGAGATGGTCTGGACCTCTTTCAATTACATGTCTGTTGGTTTTATTTCTACCACGTCCATACCTTTTGGACCTTTTTGTATTTCACATTCTTATGTTGTATCTTCTTTACCAGGCCCCATCCAATTCAAAGAAAACAGCCAGCATACCAGGAAAGCCAGGCTTCTGCTAGGTGCAAGTCTGCCCTGTATACAAAGTACGTAAGCCAAGCTAAGGAATAAGTGGGCTAGGAAAGACAAGGAAGATGGGAGAATCCTGTTGGGCCCCCAGGAAACATCCATGTAAAATAATCCAGATTGATAGTATCATGTTTGCATCATATCTGAATGAGTCTCACTGAGATGAGTGTTAAAGGAACTGAACAAACGCACAGGGGGGCTTTTACTAGGAATTTTCTGTCAGTCTGTCCAGGAACCCTAATATTGTCAGGGAGCACAGAAGTTCAACATATTCACTTACACCAACATGAAAACCTTTCTCAACAATACTAAAAAATGTGAACTGTAATGAGGAACAAACATTTCTTAGAACGTTCAGAGCGAGGAGCACATGAAGGGAGAAAGAAAAAGATTAGCTACCACAAGATAACTCAGTTTGAAATGGGTGGAAGTGTTTCTATGAATATCAAGACCTTTGGGCTGCCCCTAAACGCATCGTAGTTGGATGAACACATCACAGCAAGACACAGTTAGAAAGGCAGGCATGGGATGACTGGCAGTAAACGGTTAAGTCTAAATTGTTTTGCAGACTCCTCCCAATTCCACAAAATATACCACCTTTAAAAATAATTTTAAAAAATGAATAGTGTAACAGTGACTGTAAATTGAGAAGCACTTGTTTGTTTGGTTGTTTTTAACATAGTTATCGGCAATAAAAATAGACTGACCTTCCGGAGCTGCAAGGCTGACCTTTACAGTGGGGTGCAGTTAATGACTTCGGTGGTGAGCAGCCTGGAGCAATTGTCCCAATATTCTGCAATATAAAGCAACGGTGAGGGCTGTGGTGGCAGCAGTTCGGGTGACACTATGCTTCAAAGCAAGGGTCGTTTGGTTTTGTTGGCTTGTTTAGTTGTTTTTTTTAAACCACCTTACCTCTTGGTCAAAGACAGATCCCCGGAGTTTGTGGTCTTGCCCACAGGCTATATATAGCGCCGAAACCCCCGCTGACATCATGTTTTTGTGCAGCGGCGCCTATCGGGAAGGAGGCGGCTGGCGGCTGCCGCGCGCCGCGGCGGGAACGCTGAGGGGAGCCCGCGCGGCGGCGTGTCCATCGCGGCCGGGCCCGCAGGGGGGCCCCGGGCTGCTTTTGGCAGCCTTTAAAAGTCACGTTTTCCTCAGCGAAATGCCTGTTAAGTCACACGGAGCTTTAGTGTCAGGTATCTGAGCCCTCTCGGTGGGAGTCCTCTCGTGCCCGCACGCACAAGCCGTGTGAGAGGCACTTGCGGGGGCTATAGCTGTGCGGGCAGGGACAGGAGACCGGGTACCGCCAGGCTGCGCTCCCTGAAAGCCCCGGGGTGCGCCGGGGCCCGCACTCACGGAGACCTCAGCCCTCTCGCAGCCGCGTGACCGCTTGAGAGGGGGGTCGCTTCGGCGGTAACCTCTCCCCTCGGGGCGCGCTCCCCGGGGCGGGGCAGGACTGGCCGGGGCGGGGCGGGGCGGGGCAGGCCCTGCCCGGCGGGGCGGGGCGAGGCGGGGTGGGGCGGGGCATGCCATGACTGGCCCTGCCCGGCCCTCCCTGGCCCGGCCGGGCCCTGCGCTCTCGCGGGAGCTGCGCCGGCGCCGCCCGTCTCCGTGCGCGGCCGTGGCGGAACCAATAAAATTTGTTTCAAAAAAAGCAAGAGAACGGGAGGAAAAAGCGGTCCTGCCGAGTTTGACGCGGCTGCTGGCGAGTGCGTGAGTGACTGCCCGCCCGGCCGGCCCGGGGCTGCTGCAGTAGGCGAGGGCGGACGGGCTGCGCCAGCCCCCGCCCCGGCTCCGCTCGGCCTCGGCAGCCGTCGCCCTCAGCGGGGAGCTGCGCCTCCGTCGCTCTCCGGGCCCGCTCGTGAGTATGGGGGGAGCGGCTGCGGCGGCCGCCGCTTCCCGCAGCGGCAGGGCGGTGACAGGGGGCCTGGCGCCGGCTCCCGGCAACGCCGGGGCGAGTGTCAGGTGTCAGGCTCCCCCCCGCCCCCCGGGGGCGGCTCGGGCCGGGGGCACCTCCGCGGCGCTGGCTGCGGGCCGGGCTGCGCTGTGGGACGGGGAGCGGCTCCGGGGCGCTGCCGGCGGCGGTCCCCGGCCGGGGGAGGGCTGGGTGTCTCCTGACAGCTCCCTCGTACCCTCCTGCTCCTCCTCTCCGCCCTGCGGCGCCTCGTCTCCTCGCTGCTCTGGGGCTGGGGAACATGTAAGCAAGAGCAGCGGCGTGAGGCGTTTCCAGACGGCCGCCGCCCGCCCGGGGGTCGCCGCTGACCGGTGGGTTTTTGTCTGTGTTCCCTCACGGCAGGGCTCGCTTCTCCCTCCCCGAAGTGAGTCTCTTGGCGCGGGCGGAGTGCCGGGCAGACGGCCGCAGCCATGCCGAGCGGTAAGGAGACGCGGCTGCTGCACCTCAGTGAGATGGAGAAGCTGGATAAGACCCTCTTCAGGCTGGAGCAAGGTAGGAGGGGGGGCGGCGGGCTGCGGCCTCCCCCTCCCCGCAGGGAGCCTCGGGGCCGGCTGAGGGAAATGGCCGGGAGCCGGTCACCTTCTTCGGGCAGCAGTGGAAGGGGAGCTCAGCCTGCGGGGGTGTTTTGGTGGTGTTTTGGGATGGGTTTTTTTCTCCCTTGTTTTAATACGAAACAATTTCTTACATGCTTGCTCCCACTGCAGAGCTCTGTGGGCTGCAGTCACGGTTCGGTCTGACTCCTAAAACTCTTCAGAAATGAAGAGCGGATTGACTAGGACCCGTCAATCTTCACGGGAATGAAGTGAAAGCATTTTTTAGACAGGCCCTGCAGGACAGGGCCTCTCCTTCTATAACATGTACTTCAGGGACCTGAAAAAGTCCTCATAAATCCAGCTCTCTAGTATTTATCTGCAATGTGTTATGCAGCACCCCATCTTTAATATTACGGTTTTGAAATGCATCGGTAATACTAACATTTTGCAAAGTCTGAGGTAATATTTCAGAATATGGGCTCTAGCTCTTCCCAAATCTTATCTTGCCTGTTGGATTTCTTATAGCAGTGCTGTGTTAGTATTGTGGCTGTGTACTTGTGAGAACTTGATATTGTTTCTCTGAAAGTGTTCGTAAGTCTATTTAAAAAAAAAAAACCAAACAACAACCAAGACAAAAAAACACCCCATTATTATGCTGGTCAGCAAATTCAGACTATACAACTGCAGCCACTGTCTATAGAAACAGTTTTTAATGATGCAAAAAAAATTTATTACTTATGAAATTTTGTGTGGTTTATTATTTTGTTACTGATCTAGGAACCTGATATCAAAGTGGTTTGGTAGAAGAGCAAGATCTTGGTTCTCAAGAATAAGAATTCAACTATGCTGACTTCAAAATTTTCAGTCTAATCTAAGAAAATCTTAGTAGTGAGGAAGTGCAGAGTTGACCAAAACCTCTGTTGTTAATTCGTCCTTCCAGTCCTGTAAATTCTGTTGGAAGGAGTCACACAGAAGCGCATGGCTATCAAACATTCAAAGTGCCTCCGCTGGTAGCGGTCTCTGAGAGGGCATAGCTAATTTTGAGCACTGCATTCCTGATGTCAGTGTAACTGTTACAGGAAATAAAATAGCAGTGGCATATATCCCTGTGCTCTAATTTTAGTAATCCCTGTAATAAAATGTCAGGAGAGTACTAGGGAGAGTGCATTTAAACTTCCAGCGTGGTGCTGGGGTTTTTTTGGTGTGGGTTTTTTTTTTTTGTATGTGTGTGTGGTGGGGTTTTTTCTTGTCTGTTTTGAAGTGGGGTGGGGTGGTTTCTTTGGGTGGTGGTGGTGACGGTGGTGGTGTTGTTCTTGGGGTTTGCTGTGGTGTTCGCATTTGCAGTCAAATTATCTTCATTTTACTTGACAGACATTCAGATCCTAAACCCACTGCTTTATCTGGTTGGTTTTGTTGCAGTGGTGATTATGTTAGTAAGTGAAACTGTGAGCTTGGTGATACATACATTTAAATGTATTCAGACTGTCTGGCATTAGAGTCCCTGTGATTGTATGTAATAAGCAAGTGGGGTTTTTTCTACTTAAGATACTGGAACTTTGTTCAGGGTGTGTTTTATTCTTTGTAATTCATTATCTGTGTACTAATGACTTGCTTTTTACAAATACTCAGCTTTCTTTTACTCCCTGTTTTGTAGACTGCTAGGGCTAGTAGGTGTTTTACTACAGTTAACTACTGTAGTAATGACTGCCATGTAATTTAGTAAAAGTTATTGTGCAACACTTATACCTGTTTAAGTCATTTGAAAGGACCCTGTAATTAGCCATGCATGTGATGGTGTCCCTCATACCTGCAAGTGGAAACCTATTCTGAAACCTCTTGACTAAATGGAATTTTTCATGTCTAACTGAACAAAGTACAGTATGGTTTTAGGTCCTAATATTTTAACTTAATTTTGTTCTCATTATCATGGGTATCTTAAACCTAAATACTGTGCTTTGTGTGTGTGTGTTTCACCTGCGGCACATACACAAAATGCCCTTTGGTTGGCTGCCGTTCTCTGAAAGTGTAACAATTTGTTTGTACATTGTAGATTGCATGCAAGTATATATCATTTTACAGTTAAAAGCATAAGGGGTTTAGTGTTACTTAGTGAACTGTCAATAGAGAATGAAGGAATTTGAAATATTTTCTGTTTCAAAATGCATTCCAAAATTTTTTCAGATGTTTTCATGGGTCAACTTTATATATAGACTTGATAAACCTTGATACTTGATGTAACGTAGTCCAAAATCTGTATAAAATTGTATGTGATTTGATGATCATGTTGTTTTGCTGTATTTTGGTTTTAATACTTTTTATATAGCAAAGAGGAACAAATTGGAAAGGAGATGAATAGTGCCATATAAGCAAAGGAAAAGGACTATATGTAAAGTCTGCAAAGAACAATGTTAGGAAGGTAGGGAGAGATGATGCAGTAGAAATATACCATTCTGCCGAAATTATTGGCAGATGTGTTGGCGCGCTTTCTTCTTAATGTAATATCAAACTATTATTTGTAATTGCAGAACAGAAATATCTAGTCCTCCTGATAAAGTGACTTTTATCTTTTTTTCTTGAGGTTTTGAACTACAGTTCCGATTGGGCCCGACTCTTCAAGGCAAGCCTGTTACTGTGTACACAAATTATCCAGCTTCTGGAGAAGTATTTGATCGCCACAAGTTCAGGACACTATCGTGGCACAATCCTACAGGAAAAGAAGATGACTCTGACAAATACTGCAAACTGGATCTCCAGATTTCTGGGTCATACCAGTACTATTTCAGTCTTGGGTAAGTGAAATTCTATCCTGCAGCAAATGCTGTCTGCTCCCTTGGTCTACATTTTAACCTGAAGAAATCACTGTTAAGAATAAAAACGTTTTTTCCATTAATTTTTCAAATTGCAACCATGGGGCCTATCTGAATCTGCTAATGAAAGACAGTAGCTGTGGTGGTTGTTTGGTACTTTCTGATGTAAAGATACTAGGGAGAATATACAGAATAAAGCTGATCAGTTTTCTGTGAATGTTGGCGAGGCAAGCCATTTTTACAAGATTTGAAGTCATCAGTGTTCTGAGTATCTGAATGATTAATTTGTGCTTTCTTCATTGACTTTGAAGGTTGTTTTCTGTATTTCTAGCACAGAGGTTCTGGCATTGTTTACTTCACATTCTTCACTTCCTCCTTTGTTTCAACAGGGGAAGTGCAAACGAGAATGCCAATATCTGTAATGATTGTAGTCTGGTATTCTGAGTGCCTGGAAGATGGGTTGATAAATTCCCTCGAGCTTAAAAGGGCATTTAGCTCGGGACTCTTCCCGAGGATGGTGCTCCAAATGGAGGTATTTGTATGAAAGATGGACAGTCATGCTTGCGTTGTTTCTGTCCATATCCTAAAAGGGAGAACCTGTACCCTGTCTCAGAAAATAAGAAAGGTATCTTACTATTGCAGAGAGTGTAAAGCTTTCTAACCCAACTGTATTCTTGTAAACTGCAGTCCTGTTCCTCCACCTACCCCCAACCACTATACTGTGCTACTGTGTTTTTGAAATAGCTGAGCTTATTGAGCTTTCT
This sequence comes from Falco rusticolus, assembly GCF_015220075.1. Taxonomy (NCBI): domain Eukaryota; kingdom Metazoa; phylum Chordata; class Aves; order Falconiformes; family Falconidae; genus Falco; species Falco rusticolus. Next base: position 21,432,653 of record NC_051197.1, read on the forward strand.
GAAACTGAATTGGTACAATGGGTATTTACTAATGAAAATCAATTTTTCCTAGAAATGAAAAAAGTGGTGGAGGTTACATAGTTGTGGATCCTATTTTACATGTCGGAGCTGATAATCATGTGTTACCTTTGGATTGTGTTACACTCCAGACGTTCCTCGCTAAGTGTCTTGGACCATTTCATGAATGGGAAGATAGGCTTAAAGTTGCAAAAGAAACAGGTAATGCCAATACATGTATTAAAGGATATCTGGTTTTGTCTTATGATCAAAACCCAAAGTTACACTGAAGAGTGGACAGCTCATTTGTTCTTTAGTTTGTAGACTAAATATTTTCCACTAGATTCAATTTAATTAACAGATTAAGTCAGTCAAATGATTAAAATATTTGCAGAGGTGCAAGAAGTCAGGGATTTCCTAATATGGGAAGCCACTTGTGTTTTGATTTCAGGTAGACTTGGAAGGCTGTAGAACTGACAGGGTGGTTTTTGAAGTTTGTGTTATGTAGAATGTCAAGGAGAAGATTCACATTAATTTACACTAGTTATCCCACACACTAGCTTTAAGTACATGTTATAATTGCAACTTGTTAAGCTTCTTTCAGTTAACTGAAATTTGTTTTTCTTGTTAAATAAATGGTTTCTTATTATATAGGTTACAACATGATTCATTTTACACCACTGCAGAAGCTTGGACTGTCTAGATCATGTTATTCACTGGCTGATCAATTAGAAGTAAATCCTGAATTTTCAAGCCCTAACAAAAAGTGCACTTGGAGCGATATAGGAGCTCTTGTGGAAAAACTGAAAAATGAATGGAATATGCTTTGCATCACAGATGTGGTCTACAATCATACTGGTATGATTTTTTTTGTGTGTGTGTGTTAATAACCACATTGGTCCTATAATTATATTTCATTATTTGCCTTAACTTTCCCCCTTGAACCAATCTTTTAGTACTGGTTTTAAGCATCTTAGTTGTCTCTGCCTTTGAAAGTCTCAAATGCACGATAACTCTTTATGATTGTAACTGATATGTCTCCATAATAGATGTGAAAATTTAGTATTGTTACTGAAAGGAGTGGATAGAGCCCTTAGAGCGAACTAATGAACTGTGCATGTGCGTGTTTAATAATGCACTTATTTTTATGATCTGCGATATGCAGCTCCCACATAAATGAATGGAATCTGCATTATGAATTTTGTTGAACAGAAACTGAGTACTTGTAGTTTAAAAGAAACTACTCTAATTTGGACCTAACATACAGACAACAAACAGAATAGGGACAAGAGGCTAGGATTAAGCAGTGGAGGAAATGTTACAAGCTAGTCTGTGAGGAAATGAGGAAAAGGAGAGAGCTTTGTGTTCGGGGTGGAGGGTTTTTAATAGTTACACCAAGGCATTGAAGGATTTACTAAATAGGTTGAGGGGTGGTGGATTTTCTTCAGTATGATCTGATGAAATTTCACTTATAGTACCTAATCATTTGTATTTTTGCTGATTATTTGGATAATGAGTTTACTTTGATTGTGTTTATAATGCAGTTCTCATCTTATGCTGTAATCCTGAAGATCACAATAATTAGCATGCTTATACTAGGAGTACAACAAATGGTTGTGTAGGTTGATGTTGCAGTTCTCTGATGCTTTAAAAAAACCAAAAAACACCTAACCACAGATAGCTGTGAATTTAAAGCTTTATTTGCTTCAGTTCTTTGGTGGTGTTGACCACTGCCAAACACTCCTATCCAATCAGTCTGCGGTGCAGTGTGGGGCTTGTTTGCACTATCTATTTGTGGAAAAGTTACTAAGCATAGTTATTGGCTGTGTGTCTAAGGGAATTAAGCTTTTAAATGTTCTCCCAATTTTGGATAAAAAATTTGCACTTTACCAACTGGAAGTCCAGTTTCTCTCACACATGCTTAAGATCCTGTCATCTTTTTATTGTGTGTATTTGCATGCTACCAAGGAGAATGTTTTTATGGAAAGAAATACCTAACTCTGAGATAATTATTAGACTCCAAAATACTTGAGAAGAAAAATGTCACATTATTTGGCTGCATTTGTAGAAGGAGCTTTTCAGGTTATGTTCAGAATTCAAAGTAATCTTTATTGGGATGAATGACTAAACATCTGTACTACAGTGAAATGATGTTTAGAAGTGTCATCTAACAAGACAGAAATAGTCAGGTGACCATGGTCCTGACTTATGTCATTAAGCGAGGTATACCTGACAGCTTTGTTTTTTGCTTTCAGGTGTTAAAACACAATTCACACACAGACACTTTGTTGTTTATTTTGAAAACCTCTTGATTTCCAACTGACTCCAAATTTTGTGAAATGCCAAATTTGGCATAAGCAGAAAGAGAAGTTGATAAATGTCTTGAGTAATCAGTGATGTTGTATATGCTGGGGGGGGCTTTTGAAATAAGAAAATAGGCAAATAATTTGGGGATTCTTTTTGTCTGGATCTTGATTAGATGGAAATCTAACTGTACTATTTTTTTGTATTTTAATTGAACAGTAATTTCTAGTAGTTAAACTAGTTCATTCCTGCAAGGTAGGGTGATTTTAATTGTAAAACATGTTTCATTGAGCCATTTGAATATAAAAGACACAAAAGGTATAGTCAGTTATTTTGAGCAGGTTATGGATACTTGTGCATCGTTATTAATTCTGCAGCATGTCTGCATTAAAAGCTTAAGTTGTCTGACAGTAAGTCCTCTAATGCTGGTAATTCTAATAGCCTGTGACCCCTCAGCTTACAGTGGTTGTACCTGTTGGAAGTTTCTGCTTTCTAGATGAGACCACTGTATAAGAATGGCAGTGCTTCCCCTCTGTTCCTGTTGTGAAGTCAGACGCTCACTTCCAACATTAAGTGGTTAAGCTAAGGTGTTTGGCCTTTAGGCTGGAATGGGGAACAGACTGCTTGCACAGTAGAGAACAGTGGGAATCAGTTTTTGATGTTAACATCTCCGTTGGGCTCTAATGAAAGCCAGCATCTATGGCTGGACTTTAAAGTAGATGCATGCGCTAGCGTTAAATATAGATAAAACTTCGGCATATTAGCATGAATATCATAGATAAACCTGCAAGCGCTAGTAACTGGCAGATGTGCCCTTTCTGGGCTGCTCTTTCCTTCAGGGTATTCAGATGCCCTCAAGTGTGTGTTCGCTGGCATTTGCTTCTTACTAGGAGACAGGAAAAGGAGAGTTGTTCTTTTCTGAGCTTTCAGTGACTGTAATAAATCCTATGAAGTAATAAAAATAAGCCGAAATAAATTATATTTTCTTTATCTTTCAAAGAGGCTACTATTGTTTAATGGAAATTGAACACTTGAGTAAATCCTACTTCCAAGCACTTGACTAGTTAAATCAAACACCACCTTTTCTCAGCATTATAAAGGCAAGGGGACAAAAAAGAAGTGTTGGGCAGTAAGCATCACTCCTGAAGATTAAGTCTGTGTTTGATTTATATAACAATGGATTAGTCCTTAAAAAATATGAATTTATTTTCTTAAATAAAAATGTAATTAATTTTAGAAATTGTTTTCTGTAGTTGCTCATCTTGATATATCCATATTTTTATATTTATGTGTATTTTCTTCCTACCTCTAACAAATGTAATAACAAGTGATGTTATAGGCAATTTTTTTTTCTTTGTGTTCTTTTGTGAATCATTGGAGCTTACCTTCTGATCAGAAATCATCAGTCTGTGCCATAGCAGAATTAGTGGAAGGCTTGTTGGCTTTTCTTTTGCATGCTGACACCTTAGATTAATTCTAAAATGACAATATATTATTTAAATTATGTTTACTCATGAAAGTACTTAATAATAAATCATGGTCCTTGCTAGATGCGTAGAATAAGCTAGTTTTACTTTTTGGAGAGAAATAATTTTTTTTTTTTAGAAGGACTTTATGTGTTTAAAAAAAAAAAGCGGGGGGGTGGATCTGGTTGGCCTAGAACAGCCTTTAACAGCCTGAGCTTATTATTGCTTTATGTAACTTTAAAGTAAGTATAGTAGACTTATTTGTAGGTGGCATTTAAACCATGAAGACCTTAATTTCCACAAATGGTCTGACCTTATAAACATGAAATTTTGCCATTTTCATAATGGTCTTGAGGTACAATGTAAGAAGGGTGTTCAGAAGAGCTGTTCATACTATAGACTGAGAGAGTATACTTTTTTCCCACTTTTGACGTTTTTGTTTGAACTTCTTTGAACTAAGCAAATTAGGGGTTAATTGTTCTGCTGTCATTTTAGACACATTAATGGCTCTTTCTTCATATTTCCAATGTAATTGTTAGTATTTTCCCTTGTGTGAAGTACTAATACCTTTTTTCTATGCTTTTCTAAAACAATAGATTAATAAGATGTGTTCTGTGAGAATTTTTTTTAAAAATCCAACTTGTAAAACCTGAGTAAAAATTTATTTTGTTCTTATGCATTTCATTTGTCTTTTGGTTTTTTTTTTACATTTAGCTTTTCAATTCCAGAGATTTATTCAAAAGAATATATGAAAATTATTTTCAGTTAAGCAGCGTTTAGCATGGTTGGAAAGAAATTAACTCTTGAGGATTTTTTTCTTGTCATACCTCCAAAATCAAAGTTATTCTTTCTGTGTATATATTTACTCATACTTCTGCATGCACACTACTGTCTATGTTAGAATTATTATGCTCATTTTCTAGTGAAGGCTCCTTACCTTCTTTGAGTTAATTCTTGATGTTCAGTGTATGTTCTGGTGTTTGTTGATGCTGCTGGGGAGGTTTAGGGAAATAGACACAGTGTGTAGTGTTTGACCTGAACTAGTGTGCCATTTGCATGCACCAGACAATTCAGTCATCTTACTGTGTAAGTGGCATTGCTTCCCACTGCTCTGCTTCTTATTACATACACAACACTGTCACAGCTGATCGTTTCTTAAAAGCCCATTTAATTACGTTTTTCATTACTTATTTTTTGGGTGGTGTATGTGCACTCTGGCTATGTATGTGTAGCATCTGACAGGGTTAAAAATATTGAAAAATAAACAACTTGGGCTATCTTAAATCTTAGCGTAGGATGTACGTCAGGCTTTCAGCACACAAAGAGCATTTAATGTCCATTATTTGATGCATTTTCTGCAACGAAAATACAGGGTTTTTTTAAATAGTTTTAGAATTTGTGGTACTATTGCGTATTTTTATGTAAATATTAAGTTTCTCTGCAACTGTATTTGTTCAAAACAAATGGCTATCAATAATGCACGCTTCTGCATAAGATGTGGTTTTCTATTGGCATTGAAAACTTAAGTGAAATATGAACTAACCATACACGCCATCATAGTACCTTAACTGCTTGGTGTTAAGACAATTTCAGAAAATGTTTGTGTACTTACTTTTTTCTTTTTCCCACCTCCTCCCTTTCTTGAATAAGCTACTAACAGTGAATGGCTCAGGATGCATCCAGAATGTGGTTATAACCTTGTAAATTCTCCACATCTGAAGCCAGCTTGGGTCTTGGATAGAGCTCTGTGGCACTTGACCTGTATGGTGGCTGATGGAAAGTGTACTGCTAAAGGGGTCCCTCCCTTGATTGAAAATGATCATCATCTGAATGTGAGTAAGAACTAAGTATAAGCTAATGAACACTATAAATAGCTGAATAATCCTTTAGTATTTCTAAAGTTGGTGTTATACTTCGCAGATATGTTTAATGATTTACTTCCAATATTTCTTCTGAAAAATTCACGAGTGCCTAGCTTTTCTTAATTATATTAATCATCAACATTATTAACTAACGTAACTCTTATTTTTACAGTGTATCCGTAAAATAATTTGGGAAGATATATATCCAAAAATTAAACTATGGGAATTTTTCCAAGTGGATGTTAACAAAGCCGTGCAGCAATTTAAAACTCTTCTAACTCAAGGTAAAGGAAGAGTATGTTACTGAGACATGTCTTAAATAGTTCAAGTTAATTCTAGGTAAACTTAACATTAAGCTGGAAAACCAAATAATCCCTATTCTCCCTATGTGAGAAATTTACCATGCTGATTTTTAAGCATGCAAGAATGCTTTGAGGGCTAGTAAAGCCTCTGAAGACTTTGTGCCTCTTCAAAGCCTTTACCCATATCTTGCTTATGCTAGAATTATGAAAGTTGTATGTCTTTTAAATGTAATTCCTATTTTTTACTTTTTCCTATCTTGTTCTTAGGCAAAATCAGCACTAAATCTGATCCAAATCAACATCTTCAAATAGTTCAGGACCCTGATTATAGAAGATTTGGCTGTACTGTAGATATGAATATAGCATTGGCAACATTCATACCACACAGGTATTGTATTATTGATTACAACTTAAAATCACAAGTGAAGTTAAATTTGCAAAACGTAGCAAATGAAACTATTTTCGGAAGTGGGAAAAATTAATTTTTCATTCCTTTTAGTTAGGTATACTACATGTTCTAAAAAAAAATTCTGCTAATTTTTCTCTGCTTTTAACATCCTCCCGACAAGCAATGGACCAGCTGCAATAGAAGAATGTTGTAACTGGTTTCGCAAGAGGATTGAGGAACTGAATGCTGAACAATACAGACAAACTAATCACCATCAAGAGCAGGTCTTATAATTACTGTGTGTTATGATTAATTGTTTTAAATTGCAAATATATGCAGACATTTAATGCATAATTTAATTATTTCTAGGCTGTCAATTGTCTTGTGGGGACTGTGGTTTATGAACGACTGGCTGGCAATGGTCCTAAGCTGGGTCCTATCAGTAGAAAAAACCCTTTAGTTACCAGGTATGTATATTTAATTTTTTTTTAAACTATTGGTATCTATCCAGGGAAATTTAGTTCAAAGTTCATTAAAAACATACATTTGTAGATACAAGTGTATGTTTTGTTCATGGGAAAGAAATGCCATTTAATGAATTGACTGTCTTTTTTAAGCAACAGTGATAACTTTAAAAAAAAATAAATTACCAGAGAGCATAAAACAACACCCAGAGAACTGTGAAGCCTTTCATAGTGCAAACTGCTCTTGTAGGTGGAAGAGGAGTGGAACTAGGAAAGCTTACACCTTTTGTTTGATGTACTTTATGCCGCTCGGGTATCTGAAGAGCTAGGGCTTTAATCTTGTTTTACTAGCTAACACTAAGATATTGGCAACACCTGTCTTTTCTCCTTCGAGGCATGCTACGAAATAGGAAACTCCCATTCATTTATAGTCAAGCAGCTGCTTTTTTTTTGTGTATCTTGTGTTTTATCTACAGGGCAGTTCATAACAAATATTTTAACTTCAAAGGCCATACATTTCGGCTTAGGTTACCTGATGTGGATTTTTTTTAATTGCCTGTCTGTTCCATAGGTATTTCACTTATCCATTCAAAGAGCTGACTGTGGAGGAAGAAGAAACTTTGATACATCAGCCAGATAAAGCTTGTTATTTCATGGCTCATAATGGCTGGGTTATGGGAGATGATCCTCTTAGAAACTTTGCAGAACCAGGTTCGTAAAAGAACTTTGAATCATCTTATAAACCTTTTGAATAGTCTAGCCAAAGCAAAAAGGATTTTATTTCATTGATCTTTTCTCCAGATGTATTCCTATGAAGCTTCAAGATACTTGGTTTATAGCGCTTTTACTTCCCATTCAGCATAAAAAATCAACTGTATTAACTGGGATTTGAGGTACAGTTTTGCAAGATTTGAGAGGGAAACAACCAGCTTTCTGCCACTGAAATGGGGACATTCTGTCTCCCTGCTTTTATCATTGTCTTTGTTGCTTACTTTGTTCTAGCGCCACTGTTTGTTGGCATTTCCATAAGACAATGACAGTGTTGCAGAAAACTAATGCAATAAATAGGTGGACAGTTTTTTGCTGCATTAGTGAGCAAAAACTGGATCCTTGAAAGCCCCACTGAGTGGCAGTCAGGCAGTCAAGAGGTGACCCAGTTAATCTAAATCAGGTATGCAGATTACTTGTGAAGGTAAGAGAGGGTATGAAATCACCATGCACTAAAATATTGTATTTTAACTCTTTTGGGGACAGCATTGACATCCAATAAAAGCAAGGCTGACAACCTTTGTTTTCAGAGTAGTCATTCACTTTGTAAACTGAATCAACCAAAGGCCAGTTTAATTTTAATTTAAAACATCTGAGAGTTTTAGTCTGGCTGAGCAGCTAACCTGATTGATACTCCAGAGTGATCTGGAGTTAGTGAACACCTCATTTCTGCAAAATAATCCACAGCCCTTTCACTGCTTCTTATTTACTACTTTTTTTTTTTTCCTGCACGAGAATGAAGATAATACATGTTTCACAGATGATTTTGTTCAGTTGCCTTTAAGCTAATTGCCCTTTCTTCTGGGCTGACTGTTGTATTTCATTTTTTTTCCTTCGGTCACTGGCTTTAGTTAGCATAGCTAACTTCCATTACTGAATTTTCTTTCTCAATTAGTGTATGGCTTTTTGAGCACTTTATACTTGTGTTACACCTTTTTTTTTTTGATGCCACAAGTTATTTCCACGGAGAATACAGTGTGAAAAGATGATACATAAGGGCACAAATAGAAGTACTGCAAAACAAATGCAGCCAGTTCGGTAAATGGCCCTTAAGTTGTGGTTTATATTCAAAGCCAATTTTTCTGTCCATGTAGCTATGTTGCCACTAGCGAAGATAAAAGATAGGCTTAAGTGAATGTTCTTGGAAGCAGTGGTGATCTATAATTCCTGCTCTTTACTTACTAGCTGCATGCTCTTGTGCGAACTTCCTTGTGTAGGTCAAATCGCTTATGTGTCTGTAATGTGAGCCTTCATTCTGGTTGAAAAACAATCTCTTTGCTAAAGCAGGATTACTTTGCAAGTTTTACAGGTTTCTTGGTCTAATTCAAAGTTCAGCCACTAAAGTAACTGTGGTGATGCATCAGTATAGCTGGTCCAGGAGTAAGAGAAAGCAGTGGAGTAGCTATGTCTTACCTATCCTCTGTGGTGCTGACCCTGTTCATGCCTTGATCAGGTTTAAATAAGAGGAATATAAATATACTTTCAGAAGACAGATGGCTCAAAGCTAATTTTATTTCTCATATGTGGGGTCTGATTATTGACAGTTCTGCAGTCATACCCGGATATTACTTGTTGAAAATAGTGTGGGGGTTTGGTAGGTGGGTTGTTTTTTAAATTGTACTTCTCCCGTTGTCAAAGATGTGGTTTATATAGTACAGAAATATTATTTTTTTTAGAAATGACTGAATATTTAAGTTTTTGTCACAGTTAAATGTCAGTATATTCTATGCAGTAAGTATATTACAGGTGAATTCTGATTTAAAGATTTTTTTTATTATTATTATTGATTGCATCAAAAAGAAGGCAAAAATAGTATATGAAGCTAGAAGGATAAATATTTTCATACACAAGAATTATTTAAGGACTTTGTCCATTTAAGTGACCTACCTGGAAATTTGCCTTACATCATCACAGTCTGCTGTTAACAGGAGATGAAATTTTAAATTGTGGCTGTGGCAGTTTATTTATGGTAACGCAGTGAGATGCTTTTTTGAATTCAGCCAGTATAAACAGCCAAACTACTGATTTTGTTTGTTTGTGTGCTGCTTTTTTCTTATTTTTTTTTTCCTCATGTACAGTTTTTATACTACTTTGAAGAATTAAAAGGAATTTGATTCCAAGCTGAAGAATTATTTCAGTATCACTAGAGGAGTTAAATATTTCCTTGGAGTAGTCTGAAATTATACATCAGTGTCAGGTATATAGCTCTTGAGCTGATATGATTATTGTTAAAATTTTTACTCTTCATCAGTGTTCTCTAGCTTTTCAGCAGCAGAGAATGAAATACCACATTTTCATTTTGGTGCACATTATATATATATATATATACACACACACACTACAGTGAATTTGTTTCCCTTACAGGTTCAAATGTTTACTTGAGAAGAGAGCTTATTTGTTGGGGAGACAGTGTCAAACTGCGTTATGGTAATAAACCTGAAGATTGTCCATACCTCTGGGCACATATGAAAAAATACACTGAAATCACTGCCAAATATTTCCATGGTGTTCGTCTTGACAACTGTCACTCAACACCTATTCATGTAGCTGAGGTACGCAAAATTAAGCATGTGTATTATAAAGCAGTTTCTGTCTGTGAAATAAGTCTTGTCCTGTTGCTACAAAATCTGGAGGATCTATAAGGCAGAGTTCAGGTGTGAATGACTCTTCCTCTTACCATAAGCAAAGTTTCTTGACTGGTGATGTTTAGATACGGTTTCACCTGCTTTAAACAGTAGAGTGGTGTAACTGTTGTATCTTTTAATTATCTGCTTTAGCTGAAATACTGTGGATTTGGTTGGACCTGGCTAACTCTGCCCTTATTTAGCTATATGGGCTTAGTGCAGTGACTGCCGGTATCCAGTGTGTCAATTTTAGCTGGGGTCATTGCCAAGGCACATTTGGAAGTCTTAGTGTTTCTTTGCCATATATATATTTTGCTATTGCTGGAACAAACAGGAAGTGGTTTACTTCCCAGAATTTAAAAGTTAGTAAAAAACCTGCAAAAAGTTTAGTCTGGCATGCTTATTGCTAAGATCAGTGTTTATTGTTTACTATGGAGCTGACTACATCCAGGAATTGTACGTACCTGGTAAATTAGCTTTCAATAGATCTGAATGGTGCAGCTTGTTTGTCTTACCTTGGTCACAGAGCTTACCTAAATCTGTGAAGAGCTCTCTAAAACAAGTTCATTTCCCCACACAAGTTGTAAGTTGCACTTAAATGCAGCCATTTCAAGACTCCTGCCATTTTTTTCCTTTATTCATTTATTTGGAGGGCTTAAACTGGTATCTTCCTCAGATTTCTTACCTTAACAGGTGTCTCTTATCTAGCCTTTGTTCTTACATTTTTAGTTAAGCTTTTGTTTAAAAACAAAGTTGTAATTAGCTTAAAGTCTTCAGAGAATTTCATAGAATTTCTTAGTCCATAAATAAACTGTTAAATATAAACATGGTTTTATGAATCTACCTGTTATTATTATTTTTAATGAACTGCATATATGAATGACTCTGTTTTCGGTTAACATTCATGTTAATTATTGCATATACATAGCTGACAATGGATGTCTTGCATTAAAAATGTATTGTGATCTATAGGAGATGCTAGCAACAGCCAGATCAGTCAGACCTAATCTTTATGTGATAGCTGAACTCTTCACGGGCAGTGAGTACATTGACAATGTTTTTGTCAACCGCCTGGGAATTACCAGCCTGATTAGAGGTACAATAAGCAGTTGAAAATTATGTAGGATTGTTGTGTATGGTTTGGAGTTTTTAATGTGAAACTAACATTGGTATGCCTTTTTTTTTTCCTTACATATTCATGTTCTTTGCTTATGCAATTACCTCTTCTTCTTCGTGTTCTATTTAACTTCTCCTGTGTTTGTATGCTAATTCTTGATTTTGCTTATGTTTGTGTGTCCTCTTCTGTGTAACAACTTTTTTGTTCCTTAATTTTGGCTTTCTATTTATCTTTGCTGCATGGCATTTTCCTATTGTCCAATCCCTGCCTAGCTTTGAAACTTGTCCTTTTTTGTATCTACTTTTCCCCTTTCTGTGGCTTTTTTGGCTGTGCTTTTTGCAGTACATGCTGGACACAGCTAGAAAATTGCGAGCCGATTTGTATGTAGTGGCTGAACTGTTCACAGGAAATGAGGAGCTGGACAATATCTTTGTGAATAGGCTGGGCATTACCTCCTTAATAAGAGGTAGGCTTGCTGTATGCGTGGTCTCTTTCCAATGAGAGATTATAGATGACGTGCTTTTTCCAAGGAAAAGTTCTCTTCTGGATTATGCACTTCTAATTTCATACTCTCTGTAATCAGGAGTACAGTTTTTGTATTATGACTCTTACGATACTTGGCAAAAGACAAACTACTAGCTGTAAAATAAGAGAAGACATCCTGCATAGTTTACAGAAGGTTAAATATTTCACTCTTATTCTAGTGACAGAACAAGAAGTAGCACGGTTCTGCTATGCAAGTCCTGCATCATGTCTGATTTTTGTTGCATGAGTTTCTTGAAGCCTATGAGAAACAGTTTCAGATCTCTGCTTTTTTCTCCCTTTTGTGCCTTAACTTTCTTTACCATAATGTAGTAAACGGAATACTCCAAGGTTGTGTATCCACACTGGAGAATATAGTTATATGCGATGGTTTTTTTCTTAATGACTGAACACGCCAAAATAACAACTGTAGAATGCTGCATTAACATCTTTGTGTATGCTGAACTCTATGGTAGTTGTTATTATGAAACACTTACCTATTTTGTCCTTTAGAGGCAATGACTGCTTATAATAGCCATGAAGAGGGAAGGTTAGTTTATCGTTTTGGAGGTGAACCTGTTGGCTCTTTTGTTCAGCCACGTTTGAGGCCTTTGATGCCAGCTATTGCTCATGCACTGTTTATGGATATTACACATGATAATGAATGCCCAATTCAGGTGAGCACTCTACTGAAAACCGAAGTTTACATTTAATGTTTTCTGAATTGATATTTCTGAACCATGGGGAGACTTGGTGCAATCTGGATGCTTTTCCTGAGCAATATTTAGGAAAATTGTGTTTCAGATCTCTCAAGTTTTCATGCAGAGAATAAAATTTTATAACAGCCCCCTGTGACATTCAAGACTGTCTTTCAAGGGAAAAAGTATATAAAGCTACTTAATGAGCTAGTTTAAATTCTTTCATTCCAGCTACTATAAGTGGTGGAGTCTGCTTGTTAACATGTTCTCTGAAGCTCCTGTTTTACAGGACAGAATGAGTGTGTGTGTGGTGGGAATTGGAGCACTTATTTTTGAGGGTTTCTCTTAAGTTGCTTTTGTTTAGTGTGTTTATAGGTTTTTTTCAGTAATACTGTTGTGATTGAGAAAACGATCATGTGATTAGCAACTCCTCTGTTAAACTGAGTATATCTTGTGTATGCTGAATTGGGAAGAATGAATTATGTCTTTGTATCACTATTTATTCCCTATTTATTTTTCAACATAGCACCGGTCTGCATATGATGCTCTTCCTAGTGCAATGATTGTTTCCATGGCATGCTGTGCTACAGGAAGCACCAAAGGCTATGATGAACTAGTACCACACCAGGTATGTGTCTACAGTTGAACTCCTAAGTTACTTCTAAAACTGTAAACTTTTTTTTGTCCTAAAAACATATATTTCAACATGGCTTATTTGAAATTCCAAGCAGTTTACTAGCTGCTATTACTTCAAATAATCCAATTTCACATGAGATTTGAATTGATTATATAGTTGAGGACTCCAACTGTTTGGTTTTTTCCCCAGAGTAGTTGATATTTGCTTAAATCTTAATTTCTTCACAGATCTCTGTAGTATCTGAAGAGAGGTTTTATGCAAAATGGAATCCAGCAGCACACCTGTCTTCCGGTGAAGTTAATTTCCAAACAGGAATTCTAGCAGGAAGGCTGGCCATAAACAGGCTGCATCAGGAGTTGGGGGCCAAAGGCTTTAATCAGGCAAGAAGTGAGGTTGACAATGCAGTTTTTTCATATTTATGTTCTGAGGGAGCATAGTTGCAATGGTATGTCTTTTCTAGGTGTATGTAGATCAAGTTGATGAAGATATAGTGGCAGTGACAAGACATTGCCCTAACACGCACCAGTCTGTTGTGGCTGTAAGTCGAACTGCCTTCAGGGATCCTAAAACTTCCTTCTACAGTAAAGAAGTACCTGAAATGTGTATCCCAGGTAATCAGATCTCTTTTTAAGAGATAGCAGATGTACAAAAACCTGAAGTTATTCTAATTCTGTACCTTTCAATTTCAAACGCATGAAATAAGAGAATCTTCAGTATATAACACTCCTTTTGTATGTGCTAACATGCACACACCAAAAGTGGTTAAATAATCAAAACCAAACTTACCTTGCGTAGGGTTTTCAGAGGCATTCGTATTGAGTATACTTCCTGCTGTGAGCTTCCTGTGAGGGCATGGTTTTGTTTACTGTCTCGTTTGTGAACTAGTAAGAAATATTCAACAGCAGAATGGTTAATTGTACGGAGTTGGGGAGGGAGTTACTATTTATTAAGTTATACTGGGGAGAAAGACTAAAATATCACGCTTGTTGATGTCATTGCTATTCAGGTTTCTTACATACAACTTGATCTGTAGTTTTAAAATACATCTTAGTAAGAAACAACTTTGTACAGCGTAAGTTAATGTAAAGGTAACATATAGGTAATACGTACATAATACTAATTAAATAAGCTAAGTATTTAGTATATTTAATAGTAGCGAAGTATAAGAACTTTTATACATTACTTGGATGTATTTCTGAAGAGAAGCTTTCCAAACTGGCTTTTTAAGTGTACTCAGTTCTCTGAGTGGATGTGTGTGCCTGTTTTCAAGTCAGACATGTTATATGTTAAGGCATTCACAAGTGGCTTCAGGACTTTGAATGCCTTAGTTTGTAGATTACTGAAAGGACAGAGGAAAATAGATATAAAAGTTAGATATTTAATGTAAGTTGTTACACTTTGAAGATAAACCCTCTTTAGCTGTATTTTGGAAACCAATCTAATACAGTCTCCTGAAAGAATAATAAGGAAAGTAACAGAGATGGTGAACAGTAAAAGACAGGCTTAAAGTCACTAATTATTGACTGATTTTATGGTTAATGTATTATAAAATAACAAAATTAAAGCTTTAAATACAATACAGCCAGTGAACATGTAATGAATGTTTATAGGCTGTTTAAAAGACTTCCCTATATGTTTTGTCACGTTTAGTTGTTCTTCAGCTGTACAACAGAGACTTATATTTTTAATATTTAGGGGTTTAGTTTTTGCTTCATGTTTTCAAAAGAATCAATTTTAAATTAAAGCATCTTAACAGCTGCAACATGATTTTAACTTTCCTTAGGAAAAATAGAAGAAGTAGTACTTGAAGCTAGAACTACTGAGAGAAGTGCTAGTCCTTACAAAAAAGATCAACATTTTATAAATGGACTGCCTGATTTCACAGTGGAACTCAGAGAGCATATCCAGGTAATTAGCCTCCTTCATCCATGTTCTGATGTAATATTTTGTAATTTGTGATAGTTTATATTAGAAAAAAGACATTGAATTTCAGTTGCAAATGTGTTTTCTTTTCTAAGATCAAAGACAGTAAAATTATAAAGCAAGCTGGAACTGCCATAAAAGGGCCAAATGAATTTGTTCAAGAAATAGAATTTGAAAAATTAACACCGGGAAGCGTAATAGTATTCAGGTATGTTGTTATACTTCCTTAATGGCTGTTTTGTTAGTTAGAATGATGGGATTCTTTGGTTTGAGTCTTGAGAATAGTTATTGTAAGTGCTATGTTACTACAAGTTATGCATTCACATTTACAGAGTTAGTCTTGACCCAAAGGCACAAGAGGCTGTTGGTGTACTTCGCAATCACTTGATCCAGTTCAGCCCTCATTTTAAATGTGGAAGTCTTCCCGATGATCATTCATCACCTATACTAAAAACGTTATTTTCTTCGTGAGTATTCTTTAAATTTTTGCAGTAAAACCAAGAGCACTACAGTGGGAGTGAAGAACAGTCTGTAAACTTAGTGAGGATTATTTTTTTTATTATTATTATTACTGCGGGTGCATTTGGATTGTCAGAGTATAATCAAAACTCTGAGATGTTCTTTCTATATGTATAATACTAAGCAGGGTTGATACGTAAAAACTTCCCAGGTTCTTTTGTTCATGTTCTGTGTAATTGCTGCATAAAGTAGACTTACAACATGGAGTACTTGTCAGTGTTGGGGTGTGATTGTTCAGGGTTTGTACTTAATACTGGGTTTCTAAATACTGAAACATCTGATCAGAGCATGTCAGAACATCTGAAAAACTGAGCTTTACATTTCCAAGATTAAGTGGTGAGGGAATTGTATATATTTGATTATTTTAGTGTAAGGCTGAAACTAGAATTTTCTGTGAAAACCTTTCTCTGTTTCCTTACTAAAGTTTCTTTTGGGTTTGGATTTGTTTTTTCTCCGCTATTTTTTTCAGTATTGCATCTAAACTAACTTTGGCTGACCTAAATCAAGTACTGTATAGATGTGAGGCAGAAGAACAAGAAGATGGTGGAGGCTGTTACAATATACCAAACTGGTCACCACTGAAGTATGCAGGCCTCCAGGGTAATAGATTCAGCATTCTTTTTGCTGTCAAGAGCTGCTCAATCTAGATTATAACCTTAATGCTGGTTTATGGCTAGTGCCGTTGTTTAGAAAAAAACCTAAGTTTTTTTCTGCTTGACCGTGCTACTAATCAGTCTTGTACTCAGGAAATTACATACTAAACCAAAAAGCTTCACTTTCAATACTCTGGGCTTCAAAAATAAATTTCAATAAAATAAAAAGAAAATATATGTGTACCTCCAGTGAAAAGTCACATTTAATTAAACTGTAGGCATTACTAGATCACTGAGAAATGTTCATTTACCAAATGTATGAATTCCACCGTGCTAGTTACTTCACAGTGATTTCCATAACTGTTGAAGTTGTATGCTGTGGAGACTACAATTCAGTTGTATCTTAACTCATTCCACAGATCAAGAGAAGTAATACAGTTAAATACAGTTAAAGCATCTGTTGCTATGTGCCTTTTCCTCCTGAATTGTAATTGCCATTTGTGATAATGGTGTGTCTTTTAATACAGAGTTGGGTTTGTATCTTCAGGGTTAATGTCAGTGATGGCAGACATTAGACCAAAGAATGATTTGGGTCATCCATTTTGTGATAACTTAAGATCTGGAGACTGGATGATTGATTATGTCAGTAATCGTCTAATTTCACGTGCAGGAGCCTGTGCAGAAGTGAGTAAAAAATACTTATTTGGTGACTTCAGGTTTTTAACTTACTAGTTTGTTTCCTTTTCAGTTACTGGTATATTTTTAAATTCAGTCTGTCTAACATATTTCTTGTCTAGGCAATTTCTTTTAGGAGGTTAAACCATTAATATGTTTCTCATCCTTCACCTCAATCCTATTTAAGAATAGAATTCAAAAGGTAAGTGAAAAATATGTAGGCATGGAGGGATTAGCTCTTACATAAAAGCCTGCAGGGATCCTTCCCTGTTTATCACTTACCCTCAAATGAAAATGAGGTAACCATTTGGGTTTTTTAAGTACTTTCAAAAGAGGGCCTAAATACTACTTAGGCATACGTGATTATGACAGTTACGGTAAGATTGCACAGTCCAGCACTGAGAAGATAGGAATTACTGGGATTCAGATTACTTGTATAGCTGCATTGCAATACAGTCTTTGTCAAATTTTATTTTCCTGCACGGCAATTGCTTTATTCATTTCACAAGATGAAGATCTGATCTGGGTAACCTACATAACTAATGTAATAATAATGGCTTTAGCATTCTAATTTAATTCTGTTCCTGAAGTCAAGTGTAGTGATATAAAGCAGTCTAATATATTGAAGTGAATACTGAATCTGACTTCAGAGACTGAGTTTTTCTAGAAAGGAACTTAGTCTGATGCTTGCCAGATGTACTGCTCTTCAAAGACTATTGCTTATTTTTTCTGTGTATTTTTTTGAGTTCTTAATTTGTACTGTCTCGTTCTGTTTTGCAGAAATTGCAAAGTACCTATAGCTATACTGAAGTCACACGAAACTGAAGGTTACAATTCCACTGTTTACATAAGTAACTTTCCCTTGATAATTTCCAGGTTAAAAGTGTAGCATCATCATGTAATTTATTGACACGTACTTTCTTCACCTGCAAGTTTGAAAATCTTAGTGACTTCCTATTAGGTTGTCATAATGTTCTTTAACAGTACTAGGAAGAAAGAAGAAAAATATTCCCCAGGTGTCAAACATTTTGCAGTGACGCAGGGATAGTGAAGCTCCAGAACACTTGAGTCCTAGACCCAGATCTGCAGTCATTTTCACTAGTGGCTGTACATAATTTAGCCCCCTGATAATTTTTCTATCCCTGGTCTCAAGCTTCATCTCTTCAGTCCTGTCTTTTTAAAAAATTAGAAACCTCCGTCCCACACTTGGGTTGTAGTGATGCCTTTTGAGTTGCAGGTTTCCTTTGCTCTCAGTTTTAATAACTTCTTTGTGATAATTCATTTTTTCCTGCAAGGCTAGCAAAATATAATCTCTTTCTACAGTTTATGTTCTTGCCCATTTATGTCATAGTACAGATATAGTACAGATTTTTCTATACTGTTGGAGTTCATCTCTAGTAGCTGAAATTTTGGAGCAGGAGAGTACAGCAATTCTACGACAAATATCCAACATGGACAACTTCTTAGATGTGAATGGTTGCATTCTAGTGGTGGTGTTAGTAATTGAAGATAACCTCATCTTTGTGGTGGTCAAGCATAACTTGGTTGTCATAAATATACAAAAATTGTACCAAATATTTGAAGTAAATGGATCCTGCAAGCACTGGTTTTTGAACCCTAGTGTAACCAGCTTCTGATTGTATTGTATTTTAATAGGTTGGTCAGTGGTTGAAGGCCATGTTTGTCTACCTGAAGAGAATTCCACGTTACCTCATCCCATGTTACTTTGATGCCATATTAGTGGGTGCATACACAACACTTCTGGATGTGGGATGGCAACAGATGTCT
Source organism: Falco rusticolus (assembly GCF_015220075.1). Taxonomy (NCBI): domain Eukaryota; kingdom Metazoa; phylum Chordata; class Aves; order Falconiformes; family Falconidae; genus Falco; species Falco rusticolus. The sequence goes on from NC_051197.1 coordinate 21,451,300, forward strand.
AGGTATGCTTGGCATGTCAGAGCTGTAGGGTAACTGTATATATTTGCACCTTTTATGTTTTGTCTGCTGGACAATGCAATTTGAATATTTCCATACTCGTAAAATGTAAAAGGGTAAAATTGGTAGTATATATCAAACCCATCTTCTAGTGATGGTGGTTTGGAAGGTTGGGAGGTCAGATGTCTGTCCAGGGTTTGAATTTATAACTACCGTTGGCATTGTGCGGTAGTAGGAGGAAACCTTAAGCCAGTATTTCTTTGCCAGGCTTCAGAAACTTTATTTGCTTTTTGTTTTAGTACGGCTGCAATTCTTGCTTGAAGTTCAGGGAAAAAAGAAGATATCAGATTGTAGTGATGCTGATGCTTTGTTCAACATTTCTTTAACACAGCTAAATAGCGTTCGTTAACTGAGCACTTTGCTTAGTTCTTGAATTAACTTTAATCTTCAGTGTCTGCTTCTCCATTGTTTCTTGGAAAGAGGAGAGATTGATTTAATGGAGGCCCTATTCTAGCTATGAACATTCTGAACAAATGAATATTGTTTTGTGAAAATACAGATGTTAAAATAGGAATAGAATTTGGTATGGCTGTGATACCATGTGGAAGGTAGTATGTTTTATGAAAAAACGCTTGGAGATGAACTAGTCAGGAATGCAGGTGGCATTATTTTAGACAATGTGTTAACTGATTTATTAATTTACAATTTTTTAATCTATATGAATATATGTAAAAATGGGGTGATCTTTAAAAATACTGACTAGGTTTGACAAACTTTTTTCATAGTAAATTATCTTTTATTGTATTTTTGATGGCATGTAGGCACCAAGTAAACCAAAACAATTCCCCCTTTTCCCTAGAAGTGTTTGACATAAACACACCCATTAGCATTAATAAATTAAAATTTAAGGCTAAAATTGGGCACCTATTTGGGGGGGAAAGTGATTTACAAATTAAATCTTATGTGCAAAATACTAATACTAGCTCTGTGTTCATTTATTGTATTTAATATGCATAATAATTACATTAATTTCCTGTAAATGAAAAAAGGTACATTTTATAGACTGATATTGCTGAATGTAAAGTTATTTTAATTATGTTGGATTACAGCTTTGTGCAGAATGGATCAACATTTGTTAAACACCTTTCCTTGGGTTCAGTCCAGATGTGTGGGATAGGAAGATATTCTTGTCTGCCAGATCTATCTCCTTCCTTACATGATGTTCCCTATAGGCTGAATGAGATTACAAATGAGAAAGAACAGTGTTGTGTTTCCTTGGCAGCTGGTAAGGACAATATTTGGAATGGGGGAAGGGGAAGTAAAGTCTTCCAAAACAGTTAAACTGGTTTTAGTAACTATATTAAAATTGTCTCCATTATGCTTGGGATCCATATGTCAGCAACCACATATAAAATGTGTAGGTAGTAGTTTTCCTCACTTCCCCCTGTGCTTTAACTTCAGTTTAAGACAAAGATTTGCCCGTATTAAATAGGAGTTTTGTCTAGCGGTACTACTTTGGGGACAATCATGTTACTGCTCTTGGGGGAGGGGGAGCTTATAAAAACTTTACTTAGAGACATTTTAGCTATATCTGCTTTTATCATATATGGAGATCCGTAACTACAGGGTTTTTTTCTTTCCAGAAGACTTGCTTGAGATAAATATGTTTAGCATAGTAAGTTTTGGGTTATCTTTATTGAACACAAATTTAGGAACTGAATTGTAGTGTAGTGCAAGGGTGAATTTATTTGTAAGTTCTCAGAAGAAAGAACCATTAGCAGACCAGAAGAATGCCTGATCTTGAAACCATCTCCAAAAGGAATGAGCATAAAAGCAGTCAGCAAATACTGTTTGTACCTCTTGAGTGTTCTGCCAGCACCTGGCAGTCTTTGAATTGGGCACTGTCCTATGTGAGAAGTATTATCTTCTGTGTTTAGTGGCTTAGAATGAGTTTATTTTGTTCTGAGTTGGCCCATTGCTTTTCTGAAACCATAGAAACTTTTAACATCCACAAAGTCTATGGCTTCTGTCTCAGCGGGGTGTTTATTTTTTTCTTTTTGCTGTCTGTCTTTCTCTCCTGGAGTTTTATTGCTTTTAGTTTCTGGGTTTTAGTAACATTCTGTTTGCCTGCTTTAGTGTTACCTAGAAGCACAGAGGCACGATGTTCCCTTAAATTGGTCATAAGGATTAATTATACTAAAGGCTTTGGGTTTAAATATTCCCCTCACATAGGAGCTGGTAGTTGCTTCTGAGATTTTTAACTTGTACATGGATTGTCGTTCTCAAGTGCTGTTGCCAGATACTACAAAATTGCAGAGGTGTGGAGGCCGTATTTGAGTATTAGCAAATACTTTGGAAAAATAAGTGATAAACCTAAAATGTTGTTCTAGCAAGCATGCACAAGACGGTGCTGTTTTGAAACTTCACCGTATGGACTTTTTTGTTTGGTAGTTTGAAAAAGTGAATAACTGGAAGAAAACGCAAGGATGGGCCTTATTGTTTTAATCATTTTTAAGGTTACATGTTATAAAGTCTGCAGTAAGATGTAGTTCTAGAAGCTGCTGGAGAAGAGAAGCAGGGTTCCTTTTATAGTGGCTAAGAACGGTTTTGGCCTGAAGATATTCATAGCTCTCCGGTCTTTAACCCCTTTATGTTTCTGAGATGGCATGGCTCTCGTATCTAAACTCTTGCCAACAAAGCATTATAAATCCTGTCATAGTTCTGGCGCTTTTTTGTTAGTTTCCTTTCTGCTTTTTTTAATTAAATTTAATTAAAGGATAGCACTTGGTTAAGTTACAAAGTGATTTAATAAACATTTAAATGTGTCTGTTATTGCTATGAGAAATTGTGTTGCATGATCTTGAAATTCTAGAAGTTGTTCTGAAAGGAGGTTTTATCGAGAACTTGGTCTAGAAGATTGTTTAAATCTCTTAATCTAGGGAAAAAATACCAATGTGAATATATATTTATTTCTGGTTATTTTATACATACATGTGTACTTTGAGGTTTCTGCCATATCTATAAATGAGATGAACAATGACATTTCTTTTTAGGTTTACCTCACTTTTCTTCTGGAATTTTTCGCTCTTGGGGAAGGGATACCTTTATTGCACTGAGAGGTCTAATGTTAGTTACTGGGCGCTATCTAGAGGCGAGGTAAGGCTGAGTTGTTACTGCTTCTTACGGTTTTGCAATTAGGTAGGAAGAAGGCATGCTCTCAAAATTTGAGATGACATGCAAGCTATTAGAAACAGTTGATGTGCAGTATAAAACTTGAATGGCCCTAGATGGATTTGGGAGTTCTCTCTAAGTGGAGTTAAAAATACTACTTAAATTACTCCCTTTTGATTTCTTAGCAGTGATATGAAGCTGATGTTCTGTATAGACAGGGTAGTTTTAACCTCTATAACACTACTGTTTGTCCATAAAAAAAGCGACACTGTTTCAAATGTGCTTGTGTCATTGTTGCTGAGGAATAATATCAAAATTACTTACTCAAAAATTTGAAGTAGCAAGAGAATACTATATTAACCAGAAAGGTATGATTGCATATCTGTGGAAGGTTTTTTGGGTTTTTTGTTGTTGGGTTGGGGTTTTTTTTGTAACTGCTAGTATTTGTCTAGAAAACAGCTAATTGTGCATTGTTACAATTTGGTATCTGTTCGGAAACGCTTAACCTGACAAATGACCCAGATACAAGCCAGATTCATTGATTTAATATTTTTGTCAATCTTTTGATTTGAGCAGAGCTCACCACATGATAAAACCATAAAAATTAGTTGTTTTAAATTGGTGTGTATTTCTGCTGTTTTACATTTGGGCAACCGTTGCCTTTTTCATGCAGTAAGGTCTGCAGTCTACTAGTATGTTTATATTGCCTTTTAAAGCTAGTTGGAGTCCATGTTTTCTGCCAGGTATGCACAATGGTTCCCAAATGAAACTTCTCATAACCTCAGTTGCTGTCACCTCTCTGTATTTTAATAGGAAATTCCCATCTGTTCTTGCCCTCCATCCCTATTCCACCCCACCCAGCGGTATGCATACCAGTGTAATCCCAAACAATGTCTGTAGAAACATTCCCTGTCACCTCGGTGGGATTTGGATTCAGGCTCTATATCACTACCTATGAAAAAGCAAACAACCTTTTCCATATGAGCAGATGTATGTTTTGTACAAACTGATTTAAATGTATTCAGTCTGGGGAATTTGCAGGGAATAGATGACTCTTCATTGTAAAAGGAGTTCATGCTAAATGAAGTAATATGTAGTTTTCAACAGCAAACTTCTGGCATCTGTCTTTAAGATCATGTTTGTCTCCTTGACTTACCTTGCTATTAAGGTAAACTCTTGTATGCTTTGTACTTAATGCTTGGTCCAATAATGGCCATGAAAGTAACTTAATCAAACTGTGTTTTTCTTTTGTTACAGAAACATCATTTTAGCATTTGGTGGGACTTTAAGACATGGTCTCATTCCCAATCTGCTTGGCCAGGGGACACATGCCAGATACAATTGCCGTGATGCTGTATGGTGGTGGCTTCAGTGTATCCAGGACTACTGTAAAATTGTTCCAAATGGATTAGACATTCTCAGGTGTCCTGTTTCTAGGATGTACCCAAGAGATGACTCTTCTCCTCAGCCTGCAGGCACTATGGTAAAGTTCACTTCTGATTTAAGTATTTAACACAACTATAATTTCTTAATGAAAGGATGTAATTTTTCTAGCTATAAGAACCTGCCACTCTCTGTTTATGGTGCAATTTGATTATAGGACAAGAATTCCACATTTTAGGCACTTCTCTCTACTTCTGTATCACATGATTAGACAGGTGCAGGGGTTGGGGATGGAGAAAAAAATTCAATCAGCTTTTGAACTTTTTCCTCAGTTTTTGTCTTGAAAATATGTTTATATGAAAAACAATATACAATGTATTGTCATTGAGAAAGATGCCACTGAAATTGTTAGATGCTTTTCTTTTGAAGTATCATAAACTAGAGCCTAAGAATTGCTACTGTTTGCACGTTAGATAGAGCCTTTCTACTCATTTTTCATCTTGCCTTTCACATTTCCTCTAAACACACGATCAATCTAGGATCAGCCACTTTATGAAGTGATACAGGAAGCAATGCAGCGACACATGGAAGGCATAAATTTCCGAGAAAGGAATGCTGGTCCACAGATAGATCAAAACATGAGAGATGAAGGTAATACATATAGAACTCTTGCTATGCAATTTAAAAGATGACAATGATATTTCATATTTCTTTTCCTCTAGCTATTCGGTATATTTTTGAAAAATTACTTAAAATACATTTAAGGATTTTAAATTGCCTTATTGTTTATTTTCAGCAACGGTTTATGTTGTAGTACAAGTGATCTTTAAATAAAAATTCACTTAAAGTACAGTTGCCTTCAGAAACCCACCTCGGATCTTGTTTGGAGATGTTTTTGCTTATTTAGGAAGTTTGGATGGGGGTGGGGGCAGCTGGCATTTTGTTCTGTTTAAAACAAAGACTTCACACACATTCTTGCTTGGCAGGTTTTAATGTAACTGCAGGTGTTGATCTTGAAACTGGATTTGTCTTTGGAGGGAACCGCTTCAATTGTGGCACTTGGATGGATAAAATGGGAGAGAGTGACAGAGCTCGCAACAGAGGAATTCCAGCTACCCCAAGGTACAAAATCCAGGCTTTGAGGGGGGATTTTTAAATTACTTATTAATCTGAAATTCTTCAGTAGAACTACCATGCCTTCCGTTAACACATGTGAGAAGTCATCTGTTCTAAATGTTTCTGCCTGCTAAACTGTTAATGGTATTGTTTTCCTTTGTGCTCATATGAAGAAAAAAAGGTGTGTTTTCAGCAGGTGAAGCCCTCAACTTCAGGCGTGGTCTTAGCTCCTCGCAAAGATTCGACTTTTAAAGTGAAGTAGTAAAATGCAATTCAGGAAAAATTGGATACTTGTTGTACTAGCAGTAGTTTGTTGTTTAGACGTATTATAGGAGGTGTATCGATTGATAATAGTGTTGTTTGAATACTTATTTAGAATTCAAAAGTATCTACAACATTTATGTTTTTATAGTTGAGTTTATATGTTTTAAAAATAAGCTCTTCACTATGAGCTAGGAAATTGCTGCATGCATCCTTGCTTTAGTACAGTGTCAGTTTCAAATCAGTTGCCATCTGTGGGTGAGAACTGTAGGAAAACATTGTCTTGCTTGACAAGTCAAGCATTTTAATTGGGAACCAAGAGAAGCTGAGCTGTCTGCCCTAGAAAGGCTAAGCGGGTGATGCTGGAGAAAAATTTTACATCAAGCAGGCAGTAAAACTCAGTATGATATAATATGAAATTTATGCATTGGTGGTTATCTGAATATTGCCTGGAAAAAGAAGCAAGTCCAAGAAGTGCATTTATTGTTCATTTTAGTACTTCACTTTGGACTTGAGTATTCCATTATGGAGAAATATTACCGAAGTTTGACCAAAGTGTGTGTGTGTAGATGAGAATCTCTGTCTTGAACAGTTCTAACATCAGAGGACCAAGTTGTTTGGGGCTGATCCTTTTTTCATGTTCTTAATCACTGGTATGAAATTATCTTGTATCTGTGCAAATTAGCTAGGTATAATACCTCTTTAAATTAGTCTATTGTACAGAAAAAAGTATCTGATAGCCAGTTTATGATGAATTTCATTCCCTGGCTGTTAGCTGATAAACACCTCATCTGTTTTCAACCCTTTCCTCTGTTGTTTCTTTATCAGCTGCAATCCTACTGATGTAAATGGAAGTAAACTGGTGCAGTCTGCTTATGCTAATGTTCTCTTCTCTTATTCTTGGCCCTTGATGGAACTCAAAAGTACCCTATAAAACTGAGTGTGTCTAAAGGTGACAGATAAGCTTTGACATAGGTAAAGAATAGGCATCTAGGGAAAAATAATTTAAACCATGCCTACACAATGCTGTCAGAACTGAGCTACAACACAGGAAGAAAATCTAAGTTATTGGTAGCTTTCTGAAATTGTATCTTAATGTACAGCAGCAGCCAAAAAAGCTAGTAAAAATAATAATAATGGGTGTCATCAGTAAAGAGTTTTTAGAACAAGACAGTGGGTATTATTCTGTCTTTGTGAAACCTTGCACCTGCAAGATGCACTTCTGTCTTGAGTGTTACATGTAGGGCTGGTCTCAAGAAGTACATAATAAAGAGTGGTACAGAGAAGGGCAGCTAAAACTCAAAGGAATGGAGTAGCTGCCTTGCAAGGAGAGATTGAAATGTCTAAGGACTTTATTTGCAGGAGAAATGGGTGACAGGTGTGACTCGGGTTTAGAAGATCATGGTGGTAGTGATGATGATGGAACTTTTACTCACAAAACACTGCAATGCTGTAACACTGTGGGATGCTCATACAGGAGAAACAGGACTAGTAGGGCAACAGGGAAAAATAAAGTGTCTAAGTAAGATACTTATAGATTATTTTTTTGAGTTACTTATTGAACTTTAACAGGCTTCTTAAAGTAATTCTTGGGCTTCTTTTATCATTATTATTTTAGAGATGGCTCTGCTGTGGAAATTGTTGGCCTGTGCAAGTCGGCTGTTCGCTGGTTGCTGGATTTATCACGGAAAAATGTGTTTCCATTCTGTGGAGTCACTGTAAAAAGACATGGTAAAAACAGGCACATCACATAACTGTGTTACTGGAGTACAAAATTAACTTAAACGTTATATGGCCATGATTTTATCATCAGGGATGACTATCAAACTACTTAAGAAGGTTTAGGGGTAAAAGGGGAAACACTTATGAGGTATTTTGTATGATTAAAAACTGTTGTTACTACAAGCGCTTCTTAAGAGTTGATATTGTCTTGTTAATATTTCAGATACTTTATTCCATGTATTCAGGTGTGGATTACAAAGGAATTTTGGATCCTAAATACCATTTTTAAAAATGGATATAAGTGATAGGATCATTATGTGTTATGAGGATATACATCATTCATTACAAGAATGCGAAGTAAAATGACACAAGGCACTTTTTCACTCTCCTTTTTATTTTATTTTTTTTTTTAACTCTTTCAATATTCACAACACAGAAAACGTCTTCTTGTGAATATTTACATGGATATTTTTATGTCCCTTATCTTTCAGGGGATACTGCTCTGGTTACAAAGTTACTTTGTAAAGGATTATATTTGAGTGAATATATATGCCTTGTAAAGCCTTCTTACTCTTCAGTAAAGGATAATACTGAAAAACAATCATTTTAGTGGTTCTTTAACTGTATTTTAGAAAATGTGAATATGTGCGTTTGATATTTTTTTTTTCTTTCCCTATTGGTCCTAAGACAGTACAGATTTTTAAGTCATGAACATACCTGTCACTTCAGGATTTCTTAAAATCTATGGCTAGAATAAGACAACTTAAAATTCAGTACACAGCGATATTACAATCTGTAGATGTAGAAATAATATTTTGAGGATTTATCTCTTTTGTTCCAAAAACTGTAAGCAGCTTTTTTTACATTGTTTGTTGTGTGTGTATTTCATAAAAGCATTGCTTATTTAAGATGTATGTCTGTCTCAGTCATGAAGATATCCCTAGCACAGTTCTGCTGACTAAAACTTGATGTTTTTCTAGTATCGCTTGAGGTTTGTGAGCTACTTGTGTTGAACTGTAGGACTGGCCTAAACATGAGGAAATCACCAGCTGGAGAGAGGTGATTTTAGGTCTGCTCCTGTTAAGTGTCAGGAATTCAGGAAGAGAAGGCTTTTAAAAGTGACACATCCTAATGTTTTGACAGTATTCGAAAGTCTCAAAACCAGAAAGAATCAGTATACCAGATATTATAAAAGAGCTGACATGTTACCATGCTGAAATGTTAATTATAAACTTTAAACTTCCTCAATTAAATATTTACTGTAGATCACAGTACCTTATTGTGTTTGCTCCTAGCTAAGTGCAAGTTAAAGTGCCGTGTAAAAAAAAAAAAACAACAAACCAAACACAACAAAAAAACCCGAAAAAAAAACCCCAAAAACTTGTGCACGTGTTGAAGTTGATCTGCAGTATAATACAAGTTCTAGATCACAACTTCTTACAAGGCTACTGTGGCCTTTATTGTGTTAGGAGTATCTTATGTAAAGCTTCAATAAGCAAAACAGTACTTCTGGTGTTACCACTGTGGCTGTTTTCAGAAAATAAAACCTGTATGTAACATCTTGCAGGAAAGGAGGAGACTATCACATATGATGAGTGGAACAGAAAAATTCAGGGCCACTTTGAAAGGCTGTTCTTTGTCTCTGAGAACCCAGCAGATCCTAATGAGAAACATCCAAATCTCGTTCACAAACGTGGAATTTATAAGGACAGTTATGGAGCTTCAAGTCCATGGTGTGATTACCAACTCAGGCCAAATTTTACAATAGCAATGGTTGTGGTAAGTGAGGGAGAGTGGGAGGAAGCATTTGCGCTTAGAATTTTCTTCATTAATCAACTAAGCTTACATTGTAAGGTTCATCTGCATGGCATTATGCCAGGAGCATATTTTGCTTAGAATAACTTTTTGAAAGTTTGTTTTATCCTCTGCTTGGTCTATCTTGGAGTATCCCCGAAAAATACATCCTTGACAGGACTGTAGCTAATGACATACCTGTCTGGTGTGTAGCTAGGATAAATTTGTAGTGTTTGCTGTATTCAGAATGTCTTCTAAGGTTAGGTCTGGGAGGCTGCTTTTCCCATCAAATTAGCTAAATAGCATGCATTGTTTGTCTTTATGGGGTTTGTAAAGAGCTTCAGTAATAATACTTGGCAAAAGTAATTAAAGTAAAAAATTTAAAACAGTACTGGATAGCTTCTGTCTTCTTGCTTACTCTGACTTGTAGGTTCCAGAAGTTGATTCAGTAATACAAAACTTAAGCTTTTTGTAGTCTTTTGTGTTTATAAACATACTTTCATGTGCATACATGTGCAAAGTTTACTCATAAAGTCTTTATTATTTTATCAGGCTCCAGAGTTGTTCACACCTGAGAGAGCTTGGAAAGCTCTGCAGATAGCAGAGGAAAAGCTGCTTGGTCCGTTAGGCATGAAAACCTTAGACCCAGAGTAAGTATAGTAGATATAAGTGTGAATTACAAAACATAACAGCAGGAATTATTTGACATTTGGGCATGGTTATTTCTTGTCTTAAAATCCTCACATATATATACCTGTGAAATAGAGTTGCAATAAATACTTCCAGAACAATTATTTTGCTGTTCTAAAACTCCATGCAATTTATTTTATTTATGTAGAAAATCACTGGGTGGTGTTGGATGCCAAACAGTAAGCAAGTCAAGTATGGTATTATAAAAGGTGTGGAATTTGCATCTTGCTACATACTTACATAGGATATGGTGCAGAGAGCTATATTTTTGAGTAAACGCATAAAGGCAAAATAATGAATTCAAGTCATTCCAAGACTTTAAGCTTGGGTTTGGAATTCCATTGACATGTAAAATACAGAACCTGGTGGAGTCCTCCCTAACTTTACCATAATTACATGTAAATACCGTGAAAAATTTAGTTCATTTGTTTTCCATTTATGTATCATTTTTGCTAAAGCTTTGTTTATATAATTTATTTTTTCTTTCTTGCAGTGATATGGTTTACTGTGGAGTATATGATAACGCTCTTGACAATGACAACTATAATGTAGCCAGAGGTTTTAATTATCACCAAGGACCTGTAAGAGCCAGTTTCTTCAGTTTTAGAAAATGTGCTGTCACCTTTTCGAACTGACAGCTATAGTAATAATCTTTTTTCATTCTTTGTTGTAGGAATGGCTGTGGCCTATTGGATATTTTCTTCGTGCCAAGTTGTATTTCTCAAAGTTGATTGGTCCAGAGATATATGCAAAAACTGTAGTTATGATTAAGAATGTTCTTTCTCGCCACTATGTTCACCTTGAAAGGTAAGATACCAACTAACACAGATTTGAAATACTCATTCAAACTAGTGGTATCCACTCTCCAGTTGCATGTAAAAGTACAGATCTAAATATGAACAGCATCTGTTTTCTACCTATAAAGTATACATACTGCTACATGTGCTATTGCAGATCTCAGGTCAGGTTTCAAGTACAGCTGAGATCTAGTGCTTTTTCTAGATTGCAGAACTAGTAGTACTTCCTGTGTGAAGACTGGGCAAAATAAACTTTATGTAAAAATTAGGTTCTGATTTCATATGAAAGATTAATTTCATAAAAACATGTTGGCAAGTTTTTTAAAAAACCAAAGTATTTCAAAACAACCTGCAAAACAAAATAGTTCAAGGGCTAGTAGTGACAGATTAAAATTGTGGCAGATAAACTGATGCAAAATATTGGTAGGGTTTCTTGTGTTGTAAATGACGAAATCGGTATGACAGTGTTTCCACATCTTAATAACCCTGATAGTCTAAGAAGACAGAGGAACTTGCTTATGGCCCTTAAATGTTCCTTTGCATTTTGAGTTCTTCCTCTTAAAAACCAAACCAACAAACCCACACTATTTTCCCCCCATTTTTCTGCCTGTATGGTTTTAATTCTTAAGGATTTGAGACAAATGAAAACAAACAAAACAAAGATCTCACCCTTGATATCTCTTACGTATAATCTGTTCTGCAGTACTTCAAATGTCCATTTATTTGTACCCAGGAAAGTAATTCAGTAGGACTAGTTGTGACAGAAGGGTTGGTTTGACCATGTGATGAAGAAAAGCAATCTGTTAGCAGCTTTTTGCCTTATGTAATATATTGTCCCAGTGCCGCCTTTGGTAGTGTTACCAAATAACTTGCAGTTTGGTAATATTCTTTGTTTTTTCTGCCTTACTTCTTCAATGGTTTACTTATACTCTTTTCTGGTATTTCATTTGTGTACAGAATTATTTATGTAGCAACAGGCTCAATTTCTGGGTATTTCTGCAAATATGTTGTTTTGTGGGATTTTTTTATTCCTATGGAGGAAAAAAGGGCTTGTGTAGTCATGCTGTCTTCCAGCCATTACAACTTTTTAGGACCATAATCCTGTTTCAAGTGCAGTTTGAATACCATTCAGTTATTTCATTCATATTCTTCCAGCTGCGAAATACCTGAATAAGAAACGTGAGCAACATGGCAGTAGTGCAAGTTCAGATATTAGTAGCAGAGACTGCTTTGAAAGAGAAGCACCCTCACAAAAAAAAAACTACAGTTCCCAGTGCAGGGGAAAAAAAAGTTAATTAGTTCTCAGTTATTAAAGAACATACTGTGCCTGTAGGACAACAGACGTTTAGTCATAGTTTTCAGTTTCCTACTGAGATAATCTTCGAAAAAGTTCTAAAATTGAATGTTCTTTTAATTTCCATGTATAATCTAACAACAATACTTGTTTGTTTTTTCTTTTGTTAGATCATCCTGGAAAGGACTTCCAGAACTGACCAATGAAAATGGACAGTATTGTCCTTTTAGCTGTGAAACTCAGGCCTGGTCAATTGGTGTTATCCTTGAAATCCTTTATGACTTGTAAAAGTTTATTTTGGTTGATTTGATGAAACTTTTGTGGTCTTATTATTGGGCAGAAACAGATACTTGGCTTATACTGCAAGGGAAATGTCCAGTTCTGCACAATCTCTTAAGCTGTGCCCTGACTTTCAAAGATGCTGAATGCCAGCAGCTGCTGTGCCCTATAACTGTGTGGGGCTTCAGTTGTTTTTTTGAAAATCAGGCCATGACAATAAAATAAAACTGCAGTGCACTCTTGATGCAGAAACGTTTAGTAAGAAGCAATTTTAAGAATATGCACAAACTTAATTTTAAGTAGCTTTGGTTTTTTAGAATTTTCAAATCAAAATCTTAACGTAACAAAATGAGGTGGCTCTTTCCAGAGCTAAAACTAAGTAGCATGGCTCTTATTTTTTTTTTCTTTTCTTTGTCTTTTAAAGAATAAATGGATGTTTTGCAAATGCATGCTTATAGAGGAGTAGACTAACCTACAGCTTTCTGAGTTTGGTATGCTTTCTGCTGTAGCACCATACATTAATGAAGGCATAATACGTTGTCTCTCTGTTGAACTGTATTATGGGGATTTTTTTTTTAATGTGTTCAGTTGAACGCTGCATTAAGCAACCACAGAAATAAAGGTTATGAATACTGTAATAAAACCTTTGAAGTTATATATAAAATTTTCAAAAACTTTATTTTGAGAGTTAACTTAAGCAATAATGAGGTTATACTCTATGCTAATCCATTCTTAAACTTACGTAAATACTGTGGGCCATGCAGCCAACCTATTTCTTCATTTAAATCTGTTTTTCACCATGAGGAATTCATAAGAAGCATGTGCATACAATGCACAGCCTGTATGTTATGGGAGGCCAAATATACAGAAGTCAATGTGCTTGACTGCTTAATTAAATTAACTTATTGAAGTGTCGTGGTCACCTCAGCTCTTTATTGGTAGGAAAATCCTAGCTGTATTGAAGTGGGTGGTAACACGTAACATCAGTGGGAAGAGATGTTAGTGTACCACCAGAAAAGGCAATATGTTTATAGTCCATTTGAAATTAAAACCAATAAGAATATGCATGCTACCTCTATGTGGTGTTCTCTTGGAACAGCGTCCAGTGAACATGATGCAAAACATCCATATTCTTTCATATTTTGATGCCTGGATGCCCTTATTGAGTTCAGTTCAGTGTTCCCAAACTGAAGGGTGGTTGACAGCGCAGCTGGTAATTCTCAACTCTCTGTTCACGCTATTTTTCCATCTTACTACCATAAAGAGATGGAGAGTGAGGCTGACAACGTTTTCCACTTCACAGGGAAAGAAAGCTAAACTGGTATTGTATTTCTTAATGTTAGACAGTATATGCTGAAAAAATACACACAGGATGTAATTACAATGCACTAATAACATGTAGATCAAGATTTTATTATATCCATATTTTAAGTTTTCTGTACCTGGTCTAAAGTACAGTGCAAGTGTGCTGTCGTGTTCAGGGAGATGTGTTACAGATAGATATGTTTAAGGGCAATGTAATAGGCTGGAGATAGATGGATTGTGAGAAGTGGCTATATTCACACTGTTTATTTGAAAGTTTTATAAGTATTTGAACTCTTTTGCTGAAGTGTTCAGTACTTAAAAGTTACGAATAGGGAAGGTCTATATTGTACCTCAAATTTTGAGCTGCTGCAGTACATGAGTTGGGAAATATCTATCTTCTTGACAGAATGCATGAGAGATGTCATTTAATCAAAAACATTACTGAAATGTCAGCCACAAGTTTGTTTTGGGTTTTTTTTCTTAATCTGTAAGAGACATATAAAGTGTCTTTCATAATGTATTGACCTTTCAAAAATTCTTGATAATGATATTGAGATTTATGTTCTGCTGTATCACTAGCGTTGTACTGTTTTCCTAGATAATTATTTCTTGTTTATTATTTCAAGGTATGTTTCATAGCTCCTATGGTTTGGAAAGCAGGGAGAATATGGCAGAATAAATTGTTCTTACTTGATAAAAACATTTTAAAATTGGAAGAACACCTTAAGAGCTATGACTGTTGATAGATTTCCACAAGGTGTGGTATTATATACATGGACAATAACCACTCAGTGTTAGGAAAAAAAAAAAATAGTGAGAAATTACTCATTAAAATCTTCCTGTGTTAATACAGATTACTTTCCACTGTTTTGCACAGTGCACTGCTGAGAGACTGCATATTTGTCACAAGGGTTTTTTTCTAATTTAATATTAAAATTTTAAAGAAATTATCTCTGTGTATACAAAAATACATATGTTATGGAACTTCTAAACATGCCCTTTTAAAATGTTGCTTCTGCACTGATTAGTTGAGCATAATTTTAGTGACAGATAAAAATTTTCAATAGGAGAAAAATATGTGCCATATTGGTTGATTTTGCTGTTAAGTAGCAACAAAAGTAAGATTTGAGGTTATAACGGGGGGGGGGGGGGGGAGGGGGATGTTGGTGGTTTATTGGGTTTGGGTTTTTTTTTTTTCTTTATTCACAAAGCTACTCAATGCTTTGTCAAGCCAGACAGTTTAAAAATGAAGAGGGAAGAAAGCAATGTTAAATCTAATAATCATCTAGATGGACTGTATACCCAAGTCATTATTCCCTAAAAATAGTTGACTTATGTTGACTGACCCTGAACTATATTTTTATTCATTGGTATAATTTATATTATACACTCAAAAACCTCTAGTAATGTGAGTTCTAATCAGTAAAATGTTTTAGAAATAAACTAAAGACCTTAGAACTGTGAATCCATTGTGTTCCAGTTGGTGTTTCTTGATCTATATGGTATCAAGACATCTTTTTTTGTCTTCCTCCCAGTTGAAATAATTTTGAATGTTACCAGTGTTTGTACAGTTAATAGCTCCTGATTTATTCAAAGATTATTAGCTTGAGAATTCAAGTAAAATAATGTATCATTCTCGCATGTTGTAATGTAAAATGGAAAGATGAGTTCTACGTGTCTGTCAAGCACAGCAACAACTGCTTTTAGAAAATGTCATTATTCATTTATTTCTGAAATGCACAAAATAAAATTCTTTACTTCAGACACGGTTAACCTTTTCACGTGGTTGATTGGAAAAAAGGCGAACACAAGAGATGATGATGCTTGTTAAGTTGCTGGCAGTTTTATACATGGGGGGAGATCACGAACTCCTCAAGTCCCATAAATAGCAAGTAGTACAACAATAATCAACTTGTTAAAAAAAACACCACATGAACATGAGTCCTACACACAGATTCTTTCATTTGTGTCTGTAATTTCAGCTGGGTTTGAGTGGGATGGGGCTAGAAGAGCTCTGCATGTTACTTCTGCTATAAATTATAAAATTTTAAGTCATGGTATTGCAAATTCCCTAAGAGAACAATCCTAAGCCATACTGATTAACAGCTTCCAGTGATACACAGTTACTAGTTAATTAGTTAAATTTCTATCACTACAAAGAAGGGATTTCACTTTCCATTTCTGCTTTGTAAAAATGAAGCGGGCTGTGATAAAATTGTGTTTTGCAACTACCCCATTTCATTGCATGCTTTGTCAAATTAGGATTTTTCTAATCCTCTATTCAAACATTTTAAGAAAGTAACTTGTGCTATTCTATTGTATAATATTAAATTAATATCTTATTGAAAAATTGTTCAAGAAATGTAGAAATGACCAGTCGCTGAGTTGCTGGGGGCGGTGGGAGCAGCTGGTAATCTCAAAACTGCTAATTGCGAAACCTGTTGGCACTTCAAAGCAGCTCAATTCAGAAATAAATGGAACAAGTGTTAGTGGTGTGCGGGCAGATTGCTGCTGAAAGCTTCTGGGATTGCAGAGAGCAATTTGGGAGACGTGTTCAGTCAGGACATTTGAATTGTAGGTCACCCTAGAGAGAGACATGTAATCTCCTGAGAAAGGGCTGCCCCCGGCTGGGGCCAGGGCTACGCGGGCAGCCCCGCGGCCTCGGTGCTGCCTTGGGGGCCGCGGCCCTTGCGCTGGACGGTGCCCCGAGCCCCGCCGCCTCAGCGCCCGCCCGGGGCGGGAAAGCGGAGGGGCCGCGGCGGGAAGCGCCCGGGGCGGGAAAGCGGAGGGGCCGCGGCGGGAAGCGCCCGGGGCGGGAAAGCGGAGGGGCCGCAGCGGGAAGCGCCCGGCCGACAGCCGCGGGGCGCGGGCCTGCTTCCCCGCGGGGCGGGCGCAGCCTGCCCGCGGAAGGACCGCTTCTTCTGAGGCGGGCCGGGCGGGGGCTAGCGCCGGGAGCGCCGTGCGGGCCTCCGCGCCCGGTCGGCAAGGTGAGGCCGGTGTGCGCCTGGCCGCCTCGCCCGCTGGGCCTGGCAGCTGCGGGAGCCGGGTGAGCTCGCTGGCGGCCGTGAGCCTCAGCGGCGTGCGCGCAGCGCCGGCGGGTGAGGATCAGGTTGGTAGAGATACAATAAATCATAACCGGTATGCTCAAACTAGCCTTTAACTGCGTCTGGCTTCTCCTGTGGCTACTGCGTAGGTGTGCATTAGTTACCTCTTAAAAGGTTATTTGGGTGACCTGCCCGAGCGAACACCCCTTTGTAGGCGCAGCCCGCCTACGTTCCGCTCCAGGCGCAGGGCAGGGCAGCGCCTCCTGGTCCGGGAGCAGCGGCCGGCAGAGTCCGCCCTGCCGGAGCGTAACGAGCCCGGGCATTCGCCGGAGTCTCCCGCAGCGCCCCGAGAGCCGCTCAGCACCCAGCGCCGCCTGCGTAGCGAGCGTGTCGCTGCAGGTGAGCTCCGGGTCTGTCAGGAAGACAGGTGAAACTTGTCGGTTTGTTGTGCAAAAAAAAATAAGAAATAATTGGAGCATACACACCTGCCGGTTTAATGTAGCAGCACGAGGGAGCGCTCAACCCTGAGCTATTCCCAGCCATTGAGACGTACCTGTGTGTTTGGTATTTCACAGAAGGTGCTCCCTAAATTAGAGCAGAGGCTTCCTAGTTCTGAGTCCTACTAAAAGGGCAGCTGTCCAAGTGTAAATTGGGGGAAGGGAATGCTGATTTCGGGCTATGAGCAGCACGTACAATCCTGAACAAGGCACACCTCCCCTGTTGTTTTAGTAACCACTGTTTCTCAGGGGGTCACATTCCAAAGCAGAACTGGCATGCAAACTTGCCACCAATTGTGGTCATAATGAAAATGAACCCGAGAGCAATACAGAAAGAAAACTGTCTTTCTGATGGTTAGTCAGGTGGTACCATCAGCCACCTGTGCTGTTGCAGTTTCTTGAGTTCCTGTGATGTGTTTGTATCATTGTGTAATGCCTCCCTGAATCCATTTCTTTAAGAAATCTTTTATCTCTTTGTGCTATGTCTGTGCTATCTACAACTTTTCATCTACAGGTGGCTGTTCACCCTGTATAAAAATCTCATAGCAGTATAAAAATGAAGTCCAGTATAATTTTTACTGTTTGTCAAATACAGACATTGTTTACCTCAGTGTCCTGTTCATGTAAACTTAATGTAATTTGCAAGATCCAGGAGCAAATTACTCTTGTGTCCATGTATGTGCCGCAGCAGTATCTCAGTACAACTTCAGAGACACTGTTCTCCCTATAGTGCCTTTTTGCAATGAGAACGAAAGCTGGCCACAAAAGAAATGAGTTGTGCTGCAGCCTGGCAAGGTTCTCCCAGTTGGATGATCCTGGCTCCCAGTACTAGTAGAGGTAAGTTCCTCGTGTTAAATTCTCTAAAGAAACATGGAGTTCTATATTTGTGAATTCTAAGTCTAACTTTGGCAAATAAACTGGAGCCTATTTTTGTGTAGCAATGAGAAACGTAAGATGATGTCTTCTAATCAGTTCTAAAGGAAGAAAAATTTGCAGTCACTTATGCAAAGGCACAAATAAGTATGGTTATTTTAAAGCCTGGTGCTCTAAAGTGAGGTTAGATGATAATAGTGGAAGTTTTTTTTTTAAAGTATTTCTTAGTGTCAAAATCAAGTAAAAATTCAGGAAAGCTGAAATGAAGATTTCTTGCAAGTGACATCTCAAGGAAAAGGTTTCTACAAAATGAGTAATCTGTTCTTTTGTGGGGTACGTTCAGAAGCTGTTTTATAAAGTTCTTTGTAGTTCTTATGACCATTGTCTACAGGGTCCTACATACAGCCTAGACCTGCAGAGTGGTATCTGCTCTAATAATATGCAATGAAAAATTGGTTTCAAATGCAAAAGTAAGATATTTTCAATAAGATATTAAATTAATATTATACAATAGAATAGCACAAGTTACTTTCTTAAAATGTTTGAATAGAGGATTAGAAAAATCCTAATTTCACAAATTTGCACAACACTCTGAAGGGCAGCAAAATAATGAGATAATATTGTCTTAGCAAGAGCAGTCATTGGAGGGCATTAGCAGGTTAACTGTTGTCAAGATGTTTTGTAGTATTATGCTTAAGGAGATTTTGGAGTAGAACTTTGGAATAAGTTGGTAGGTAAATTTTATGGATGTGAATGATTGATTTAAACACCACGGGTGGCATGTTAGAAAGGATCTTACTTGAATGTGTTGTGGCACCGTGGGCTGGCTGGAAGGAAACATCTCAGGAGAAAGCTAGGGGTTGATTGGGTAAGAACACTGCAACTTTTTATCATAGCTGAAAAATTCACCTTTCCAGTTTCATAGCAGAGTGGGGCGCCAGTTCGCCACCTCCCATTGTCCAGGCTCAGTTAAGACTGTGCTGGGTGGTTCAGTTCTCCGCTTCTTCTTTCTGGGACAATTTGTATTTCTGTATGGCCACATTTGCTTGTCTGTGTTTTAATGGCTGAAGCGTCCGTTCCCACAGGTCAAAGTCTTACTAATTGTTTTTAGATGTTTAGAAAACATTTCGGTAATGTATTCCCATATAGGGGAAGAGGAAAGGAATCATCTTGGACAGTTTGTTGTTTTAAAGTGATAATTGAAGGTAATGAGTAGACTTCAGTATTAAGAAGTTCAGGAGTCTGTTTATCTGTTTTATTGCAAAGTTCAAGAATCTTTTTATCTCCTAAAGAACAGGAAATGCTAGGATATGAAATCAGGTGCATGTTAGGCATTTATTTATTATTTGTGTCATTGTTCATCTAATGATTCCGTAATTGCTCACATGTGTGTCTGTCTCCTTATATGTTTTGTTTATGTATAAATAAACTTAGTGTGAAAGCTGAAAATAATTCTGCCTGGGCAATCTTTCAAGTATAAATGTGGTTATTTTATATTAAGTATTTTGTTACATGGATTATTTTTTTTAAATGGCATTCAGCTGGCACAGCATTTTTCTGGGACTATCAATTGCAAACAGTAAGGCTAAAAATGATGGAACTGTAAATGAAAATTAATAATATGGGACTCAGGAAATCTGTGTAGTGTTTAGATTTAGTTGCCACGAGTTTGCTGTGAATGCCTTTGTTCTCATAGATTATGAAAGATTTGTAGGCCTGAAATTTATGTTGTGATATTGTAAGTTAAAGAGAATTGCAAGGCTGTACACTAGGAATGAAAGCTGGTAATGGATAAGTCTAGATAAGAATACCAGCAGTAGGAAGAAATCTAGATGGATTCAGGAACTGAGATATGGTAAGAAAAAAAAAGAATAAAAACAATGATATGAAAAGGTAGAACATTTTAAGTGGCTCAGAACAGTTTTATATAAAATACAATAACAAAAGGAAAAATACAGAGTCTATAGCTGAAAAAAATCCAGGTGCATCTGTCCTACAGCTTTAAGTTCTACCCATCAGCTTTATGTGTTTTTAATGGGCTACACTTTTCAACAGTTATTCCAGTTACTGAAGCTGGGTGGGAACACCACATTTTCCAGATAATTTTGTAATTTGTAAAGCCCATAATCAGACCTACTGTGACAGCTGTTAAAGAGGTGGTTTTGTTTTCTTCTAATGGCTGTCTGGCTAGTATTGCTCCGGGTCTTTCCCCCAGCCTCTGGGGGCCATATTGATGCGTTTGGTACAGTTAGTTCAGAGATTTTCTCGAGGCTTCCAGGCACCATTCAGTTAAATTTAAACACCAGATGCTGTTATCAGCCGAATTAGAGTAAATACAGGGTAATTTAATTTCCATGCCTTGAGTAACTGTAGGTTTGTTTACTTTTGCATAATTTTGACTTTAGACAGTTTATACACCTTTACAACAGCAGTTAAAAGTAGAAATCAGAAGTATTAGAGCTATAAAGTATTGTTTGTTCAAGGGTAGGGGAGCTTAGATTGTGATTTGATACATTGTCAAAATATGTTCTTTAAAACAAGTCATACATAGGGGTGTTTTGCCTTCCTTGAAACAGAAGGTTGATACCTTTGTGGGAATCTAACACAGCAGACTCTAAATTCTGTTGTATTCGCAAAAAGCTGATATAATTTTTTACATTGGATTTATTAATTTGGGGAAAACATTCTCTGCAAGAATATTAAAAGCAAATACAAGCTAGCTGATAATAAGGTATATGTGTTAGTAGGTGACCATCTGGCTATTTCTGTCATGGTTTCAAAGCTGACCTTTGCATAAAAATTCCTTAAAACATGAAGGGTTTGAAGATTTTGAGCTTGTGTTGTTAAAAAGTTTTGTTGGAAGATTGACTAGATAAATTTTCAAGTTATAATATTAAAAAAGTAAATGTTTATTAGTTTAGTAGCTGGGATAGGAAGCCTTCAGTCAGGTAGTTAGACCCCTCTTCCAAATTTCAGTACATGCTTTTTTTATCAGTGATGAGGGAGTTGCTATAAACTGAATGTTGCTGTTAAATGTCATCTTGCTTCCTATCCTTCTCTAACTGCTAACATTAGTCTTTTTTTCTTCAAATTTTATTTTGCTGTTTTTTGAATAAATAAGAATATTTTATAGGTTGGATTGTTTGCCTTGATTTTCGTGGTCCTGTTCTGAAAAAAATGATCAAATGTAATTTAATAACCTACTGTTCAACAGTAGTGTAACAAAGGTTTATGATGCTGTAGAAGTTTTGAAAAGGAACAGGCATTTTATTTCAAGCGTTGTTTGTGGGTTTTAACTGTACAGTAATGTCTTAGCTCATAGCATTCATATTGTATAAAAGAAAAACTAACATAACTTCTGTTAGTCTAACAAGAGATGTTTATAACTGTTTCCATGCTCCAAAGCCTTCCATCAGAAAGATTTTGACAGGCAAATTAGCTTTTAATATATAACTCTTCAACTGTATCCATTTCAGATTCTGTAATCCTGTATAATCTCACTGAAAGTATTAAACTGAGGTTGCTTAAACTACTTGCATTAATGTTGCAATGAAACAGTCACTTCTATTTTTTTAATAGATTAATTCTGAGATAAGGCAGCTGAATGCAGAAAGTGGGGACCTGGGTTACAGTTTATGAGAAACCTTTGCAAAGAAATTTTTTTCAACAGTTAAAAAATCTAGTTTATGTATTTTTAATATGGGTAGGAGTTAATTTAGGGTTTTTTTTTTTCTAATTTTATTGTTACTGTAAGCAGATTTAAAAATCCTGTTTTCTTCAACAGGAAGCATGCCATTCATCCTGGAATAAAATAATTCATGTGTGAGACTCAAGAAAAAGTAAGGAAAATGAAGAACAAGAAGAGTATTCTCAGGTTTTCATGGAGTGTCCGTTATTGTATGGGCTGAGGCTGTACAACGAAGGTAATCTGCAGTCTGTTATCTTGATATTAATTAATGCCAGAATTGAGGAGTCCCTTTGTTGGACACAGCTGTCCATTGACTATATTTCCAGATCCTGAAAGATGAAGGAGGAGGAGATGGTGGTGGTCAAAATGTAGTTTGGTTTGGAAATACTGCCAACTGCCTGGTGAGATTTTTATTCCTAAGTACATTATGTCCCATTTTTACGTCTCCCCAGCTGCATAGTAGGTTCTAGCAGGCATCACAGTCATAGGGCAGCTCTAGTGATACTGTATCAAAATGGAATGGTAGTCTGACTAGGGGTTCTGGACCACAGAATGGAAGAGTGGCTTGAGGAACTGGTCGTTTAGCATGGATGCATTTCCAGACTTACTTCAACTGTCATCTGTTTTTCACTTTTGAAAAATAGATACTTTTTAATATTGAAATCTCAGGGGGAAAAGAACTGTAGAAAATAAAAAACCCCACATTTTCTACCTGACTGTGGTCAAAAATCCGCATTTTTTTCCACCCCATTTCTGGCTCTTCAGCCAGTTCACTATGGTGTGTTAAAGAGGACTCTCAATTTCTCCATTCTTCATTTCACCCTTATTCAGTATAGCTGAAACACTGCTATGAATTTCACCCAGAAATCATCAAAATCACTGGAAACATAAATACTACATCAGACTCTAAGGTTTTATGTGCTTGAACTTGACACCTTAAAGTCTTTTGATGTCACATACAAAAGTAACTCATAATAGTAATTACTATAATAGTAACTTTTGTCTCATAAATTCAATTCTTAGCGTTCTCTATTTAATTTGCTATAATTATATACTCAACGTACTGCTAATAAATATGCTCTTTCAACATGTATATATGTTTGATGTATATATGTTTTCAAACATGGGGAAAGCAGTAGAAGTCAAGGATACTATAACATCTTCAACATATTTTTAGTATTAATGCTTTATTAAGTATTGTATTACATTAAAATTTTGGCATGACACTCAGACATGAGTATGCTTTGGAATGCTAAACAGGTGTGACAGTAATTAGTACGCACCACTCACATTAGTCTGTTTCCAATGCTAAGAGTTTATGGATTGCTCTTAATTCACTGAAGATACATTTGCATATTATGTAGGTGTCTCTGTGGCCTAAACTTCCTTTCTTTGAAAACTGTCACTGCTGTACCTTGACAACTTTTGATAGCTTCAGGACATGCAGAAGTGGATGACCATTAGTTCTAGGTGGTTAATACGCTTCTTTTTGGAAAGTTTTTTGATTTTGCTTTCCTGCTCTGTCATTTTCACTGTATTTCTCAGTTAATTAGTAATCATTTTCTGCTGAAAACAAGAATGCTGCTAGCTGAACTGCTTGGCTGAAACAGGTATCTTCTAAGCAAAGAACCATGGATTTCGCTGCTGCTGTTTGAATGTGATCTCTAAATAGCTTCCATGGCTGGTGGTACTACTAACAGAAAAAACCCTCCTCTTGTTAATATATGGATGCGGGGCGACTGGCAGTGGGTAATATTCTTACAAATTGTCAAGTTCAGCAGAACACAGACATTTAAAACCAGAAAGTCAAGAATTAGTTTCCCATCCATACAGCATTAATTGCGCCTGCTCAGATCACTCTCACAGTATACTGGTAACACTAACATTTGTCTCAGCACTGCACTCATCAGGAGCTACTTAGTCCTGATGGTAGCACACGTATGTCATGAGGACTGCTAAAACCTTGGATTCACCCTTTATATGTGCTTGATATGTAATCCTATCAATCAATCCTAGGTCTTTTCTTTCTGTGAACTTAGATGTGAAACTGAAAGTACCTGGCTCCACAGTGAAATTCTGTGGACTACCTAGTAATGAGATGTATATTCTTCCTCAGCTACTTTTTCTGACTTGAGATGTGTTTGTATTTTCCTTTTTTCCCTTTTCCTATGCTGTTTTCCACTTCTGTTCTCTCTTTATTCCTTGTAGTATTACTTTGTTTCAATCAGTGATGAAAACTATACACAGTGACCTAGTTAACTTACACTGTGGATGTAGCTGTCATTTAACCATTTTAAACAGACATGCAAAAGCATACTTATGCATCGTTAGTACAAACAGTAGTGTGAGTATGCAGCTATAACAGATAGCATAATGTATTTTCTTGAGTTACTCCAAAAATTGTCAGTCAGTGCTTTGTGAATCACCACCAGGTGGTCGCTAGACAACTGTCCTTGAGCTGACTCTCCAAAATAATTTCACTTGCCAAACCTACTTAAAAGATGTATTAAGGATATTACTATTTTTTTATAATTACAGTTGCTACAAGGATGCTATTTGTGAAAGGGTGATAAGATGCTAACAAATAGTCTGTCTTTCATACCCTAGACCAGGGGTTCTCAAACTTTTTAACCAGGGGGCCGGCGCGTGAATGAAGTGGCAGGCAGTCATCTGCGGCTGCTTGGTTCCCCCACCAACCCCCGGCAGGGGTGGGGGGGGTGGGGCGGGCGGGGGGTTCTGTAAATACTGGGGGCAGGATTGAGGACCCTGGGGGGCCGTATCCAGCCCGTGGGCCGTAGTTTGAGGACCCCTGCCCTAGATAATGTCATACTAAGCTTGAAAATTTTTACATTAATGGATTATATTGCATTAATGCTTCTCCATAAGGATGGTTATGTAATATAATTGCATTCACATGTATTGCAAAAAATAATGCATTCTGTAAGGATGCCATTTAATAGATGGCACATCAGATTGGAAGAACTCAAGGAAATTAATTTGCCAGTCCTCATGAGCAGGAACTCTATCTAATCTTAGTGATTTGATGGCCCAAAGAAGGCTGAGCAGTAGATTCTTAGTGCAGAGCAAAAATACTAAAACATACTGGAAGAATTAAGAGGACTTAAAAGTTACATTTGCCAGACATCCACACATTAGCTAACTTATTGCCTTGGCTTTCTGTACACCCAGCCACTACAGGTCTAGCACAGCTGTGAGAGGCCCTGTACCAACAACAGCCTTGATGGCCAACAGGTTCTCTGTGGAACCATCATAACAAAAAAATCCCACTGAAGACCAGAAGTGGTCTATGACCTGCACTCAGAGGGCGATCCAGGAATACGCTGAAAAGCCTGATTTACACTACTTACTGCTAAGAGTATTCATCACCATTTTATTAGCATTTGTCTTCATTAATAAAAGGTGCAGAACACTGCGTTCTCTTACACTTACAACTGAATCTGATATGTTTGAGTTTTCAAAGTGCTGTGTTTAGCATTAATATAAGTCTACAGGTTGTAGCAAGAGCAGGAATTTGTGCAATATGGAAAGCTAATACAGAACATGCTTTTTAACATGGGTACTACTTCATTAGTTAAGAACTGGATATGGGCCAACAGTAATAAACACAACTGAGAAAGCATGGATTTTACATCAGATTTTTTTAATGTGGTGAAAATATATTTCTCAAATTAGGTAGAGAACTAAGAGCGCTTGTGGTTCATCTTCGAAACTGCATAAAGTCGTTGAACTGCAACCAAAAGACTGAGATTTGGGGTAGGGAGGAGAGTTTGTTTGGTTTTAACTGGACTAGGAAGAATACTAGTATGCCTGAAATTCTCCCATCTTGTTCAGAATAACACAGTGGTTCTTAAAATAACTTAAACAGCTTATGTCTGTGCAGCACTACATTCTCTACCTTTAAAGTACATATCCATTCTGAAACACTGCCTTTTAGCCACAACTATTTGGGAGTTAAAACATTATTTTACTTGTGAAGCCTGAGTCCTGAAATGGTAGTGTTACACTGATACGTGCTGATATTTATTTATTTATTTATTTATTTATTTATTTATTTATTTATTTATTTATTTACACACACACACACATATATATATATGCACTGATACCGTTACACAGACGTAGCATAACTTCTTGAACTGGAAAGCAAAAAATAGGTGTAGCATGACATTATCATTTGGGTGTGTAGCGCTTAACTGTGAGCCTGTCAGAAAACAACAAAAAATCAACCAATCTTGTGTTAGCAAGATAGCACTGAGCAGTGTTTCTGGGAATGCCAGAGTTCAGCGGTCAGTAGGAGCGTAAAGTATTAGGTCAGAAATGTCACAGAACTCAGTTTCCATATTTGTCCAAATTGGCTGGTATCTCATTGGTATACAGGCTGTCACCTTCCACGTGGAGGGCTTTTAAATCTTACAGAGTGAGGTTAACACCTAGTGCTTCTTTGCCCTTCCAGTAGAATACTCTGTGGTTCTGACCATTCCCACCTTTAGAGTCACCTCCTTCTCCTCCCTGTCCTCTGGCTAAATGGAGGAGTGAATTACTAGCAGAGGAATGTAACACTTCCAATTTGCCTTGTAGGAGGTGAATTGCTGCATTCCAAAAAGGTTGCCACAGCAAAACCCTCAGAGATACAGGCACCTCAAGTAAAAGTATAGCTTCACTTCCAGAGCTTGTTAAAGTTACAAACCACATACAGTGTGACACTTAGTACACTTCACCTTAGCTATTTCAAGTCTTAAGAGAAACGCAAGTAAATAGGTATCTGTTTCCTTGGGTGGCAAGCTTCTCACACTAGTTTTCCCTATCAGTCCTAATACAAAGTAATTATTATCATCTCAGCCATTTCCTTTTCCTCACCTTCCTATTTTCCATTACGTAACTATAATTATTATTGATTATACTAATTAGGATTCATTGTGCTTCAAAGACATAATACTTGATCTCTGCCTCCAAAAGGTGACAATCTTGCATTTAGGCTTAACATCATGAGTAATAGCAAGAGACAAGGGGACCATTAGATGGAAGGACTGGAGTGACCACTTCAAAAACACGTGATCTTTGCCTTAGTTAACTAGCTAGGTATTTGTAATTAAGTAAACTCTGAGCTCAAAGCATTTTCATGATGAGTATATGGAAGGGAATACTACTAGTGTGAAGCTTATTTATTTATTTCAGAAAAGTGGGTTATCTTGAGGGCAACTATATTTATCTGAGATATAGAGCATGTGCACTTCACTAGTAAACTGAACGGTTTGCATGCACACCAGGGATTCTTTACTTCCATTTCACAGAAAGGTACCATATGAGTCATGCTCCCCTGTAAACAGGCTCTGTTTACATGTCTGTCCCTCACCTCATTGGAGCTCTTTGTTTCTGCGCTGTCTTCGGTTCATTTCTGCATTTTCCTCTAGCCTCAGATCATTGTGTGCCGCTTATGCCCAGGGTTACGTGATAAAGGAACAGTGATAGGAATTGGGCTTCTTTGTATATTCCATTCCTGCTGTCCACCAAAACAGTTTCTCCTCCTCAAAATACTAGGAGTTGTGTGTATTCTAACGTTATTACTTCGTTAGGAAATCACATGTCATTGTTGATATGTCACTCATTTTGCCATACCTTGAATACTACATGGGAGGCCAAAGTACCTGACAGTCGAGTACTTGAGAAAACAAAGATTCCATAGTCTAGTAAAAATTATATCATCTCTGGCTTGGTCTATAGGGTGGAAAATTTTTGATATTCCAAGGCCTGGTTTGTTAATTGAGCCTCAGGACTGAAAGTTTTTCCAGAAGGGCATAAAGATTTATAAACAGACTTTGCAAACCAGAAAGCTGGTATAAGCCACCACTCACACAGGAAGACCATGTTTTGTCTCATGGAGGAGTCAGTGATGTTGCAGAAAAGTGATTATGAGCGAAGAAAAAAAAATTCAAAAAGAAAAGTTAAGAGGCCTCAGTAAAAATGTTTTTTCTTCAGCCTCTAGGTCCTTTGTCTGGTATTACGCTATCTGTAATGAGCAGTCTTTGCAAATCAGACTCTAGCTACTTGTGCTGCTAAAGCATGTATGATATATTAGCTGTTCTGAGGCTTTATCTGTTACAAATTTTGTCCGTTACTGCACTCCTATCCATTGCCATACAATAGGAATGCCAAACAGAAGCCATGTGCTTTTGTTTTGAGCATGAGTTGGTGGGCACTGTGAGGGTGATGTTGGTAGGCGTTAACAGACTGTACCTCAAACACTTGCAGATTGGTGAGCATAGATGTGCCTGAAAATGTAGCAATGCTAAATATACTGCACTTCTATTTCAGATATGATTCCAGGCATGCTTAGTGTTTTGAAACAAAATGGAGGACATTGTTCCAGTTCTGGGGAGCAAACTATAGAAAGTAAGTTGGCTTTTTCCTTGTAGTAGATTCCAAGTTCCTAATGAAAACATTTTGAAGAGTACTGAACAGAAATTGTAACCTGAGTATTCCCTATAGTGTTAGCTACTGAGGGAGTGGGGCCTCACCTGCTTCTGTCTTTGAAAGTGAAAACTCAGTGCAGCCCTGGTGACTTAGCATCATGAGAACACATCCTGCGGTGGCATCTCACTGCTATGCAGAGTGAAAGGAAGGGCTTGAGAAACAGTCAGGGAACATCTTTGGAACTCTAGACTCTGATAGACTGACAAGTCCTGGGTGCCAAGACACACATTGCAGACCTGGCACATCTGGAGGAGACCTTTGAATATTAATTTTTTCAATTATTTTTAAATTTAATTTACTTTAAATGTTATTTAATTTTTAATTTTAAATTAATTTAATTATAATTTAATTTAAAAAATAAATAAAAATTAAAAATAATTTTTAACAATCATCTGATTCTACAGAGAAAGGACATAGTTAAACAGTTTTTTTGTGGGCTTCTCTTCTGCCTGCCAAGTTTCTATCGGGATATGAATATATATGTATTAAGGCAATATCTAGAAGCTCCAAGGTGTTCTTAAGTGTTGAGTATGAGTAAGCTTATTACTTCCGATTGCAAACATATTTTTTTATTTATTTAACTGGTCTATTTTTATTAATACAAAATTCAAGAGTCTAAGTGCTTGAAAATGTTAATTCATTATCTGGTAAAATTAAAACCACTTTAAATTAGCCAGTGTAGTAGGAATTTAGCCCAGTAGATACATGCAGCATTTCCACATTACCCACTCACTGCAGATCATCAATAGCCTTCTGCAAAGAAACATGAGAGAAACCTTTCACTCTGTGTCTAAGTCACCAAAGTCAAGCTATTTTCAATCAATGAATGAAGCAACTTCCAGACTAAAATATTTGAGAAGTCATTTACATCTACACAAAATGTGAAAATAGATTATAATCAAAAAATTATTTAACTTACACTTAGAATTCTGATTCCTTCCTGATATGTCAGAAGTATTACTTGACAGCGACACATTTTTTGGGTTTGTGGACAGAAAACCAAATGTTTTTCCTCAGTCTTTGGTATTTGGACTTTCTAATCTACAGTTGAACCTATGAAACATATCTCCTTTATCACATCTAAGGCAGGCAGACTAGATCGAAAAGGAGATTTTGTCAGTTTTCAGGTAAATTCTTCAACTTCTTTGGGACTTCTCAGGACAAGAGAGAAAAGGAGTGGGTTTTTTCGTAATCATGTTCACATTCTTTCTGCCGCAATTATCAATAGCTCTTTACTAAATTGTTATTTAATTAAGCCCAAATTAAGCTACTGATGCTTTTAGGAGTGGGTACACCTTTATGAATCACCTTGATTTAGAAGGCTAAAGATTCTACTGGTGATCGTTTATTTGTAATCAACTGAAGCTAGTATAACTGATTTATCAGAAGTAACCAGGTAACAATCACAGCATTGTTCCCAAAATCTCTAATGTATGAGCAGAATTTTTCTGGATGCTGTCCTTCTTGGCTTACTCTGTTGTAATTATTATTTTGTTTCTATTTTTTTTTTTTCTAAAAAGTCATTGTTATTGTGGTAAGAATGGAATGCTTCTCTGAGAAAGAAGGCCATAACCAAAACATTTTCCTCTGTTATTCTTTATTCTGTGGTTCCAATTGCTGCATTTATATGACAAGATATGCACTGTCATACAGGTGATCATTTAGATGTCATTTTTTAAAATTGTTAAGTCAGATCCTGTAATCTTATACATAGTTCTGAGCATCAGAAATTCTAGAAGTAATCCAACAGTAATTACTTAAAGAAAGAAATTAATTATAGTTTGAGCTATGTTTGGGTTATGAAAGCTTGGTGAAAATACAGACTAAAGTTGTATTTCCTAACTGACCATTTTATACATGAGTTTTAAAAATCTGTCATAGTGTTAGTATACGATTTCTTGCATAAAAATGTTCCATTGGGTAGTGTAGCAGTAGCTCACAAGCTGAGGATATAAGGTAATTATTGACTGTCAGCAATAATAATTCTCAGCTACATTAAGATGTACTTGTGCCTAAACTGTGAAAGTAGCTCTCATTCCAAGTCATTGAGAAATCTTCATCTATATACATTAATTAGTTGAACCACTCAGCAAGTTTTTTCTTCTGCTGCTTCAAAAATGATGAATAAATGAAGATGAAACAATTACTGTTACTTTCAGTTCGGGTCTAACCATGTTCAGATATTGGTATGCATCAGACTTCTCATGATTTATTAGTACACAATAATACCATGTGCAATGCCACTGATCAGTGCCACCTGCCTCTTAACTGTGTCATCTGTGTTCTTTCTCATCATTTTCTTAGAGTACATTTACTGTCCTCATAGAACTGCCAAGTGCTTTGGGATGAATTCTACTTCTGAAACTGCAAAAATGGTCTGGGCATAAAATTGAAAATGGAGTTATGATGCAACGCCACCCAATCAAGCTCTTGGAAATAATTTTCACAGGACCGATTTCAGTGTAGCAAGCTATCTGCAGAAATGATAATAGTCGTTGCTCAAGCCTGTCACACCTAACTTCTTGTTTCGTAGGCCATATAAGCAAACAGTTGTCTTTGCATATATAAGTGTATCCACACCTCTCCTGTCCCATTATTTCTGAGCAAAGAAGGGTCCTTCATCTAGATTAGCAGATAGATTGAAGCAGACACCCTCCTATTTTCGTAACACTAGGTATCATTTGATATGCTTGCAAGTGGAGAGGATAATTACCATTGCTGGTACTATCAGTGACATTGCTGTTACTAGTTCCCAAGCTTCATTTTTAGGAACCTGGTTTTATCCAGTACCGGAAAAAAACAGCTGCTTAAAACTTCAGCTCAGTTAATGATTAATTTTCTCTCACGTTCAATTCAACCTTTTATTATTTTGTACAAATAGTTTTGTTAAGAAAAAATATTTTAAGAAATAGCTGTAGATTCTGTACTTATGAATTCGCTCCTAGACTTTCTGATATGCTGAACATGCTTTACAGATAGTTTGAGCTTTAGTCTTGTTAATGAAAATTACATTAGACCTCATATGTTTTTAATTTTCATTCTTCATTAGCACTTCAGTTTGGTAGGATCCAATGACTTTCTATGTGTCAAGCAAACAATTTCTTAATAAATTTATTTTTTTCTCACTCTAAGCTCCAAAATAATATGAATACGTCATATGTCATTAAGTAGGAAGTAGCTCAGGTTTCTAAGGTGTGTTACCGACTCCCCAGCAGTTCAATTCAAGACTACTGCTATCATCTAGAACTTTGGAATGCAGCAAATGCTTTGCTTTATTGACCAGTGATGAACTTGGGAGAAGTTTGTGGTCTGGAAGTATCATCAGTTCAGTGTGAGCTTCTGGAGTACGGAGCCAAGGAAGAGCAGATATCCTTAGGGTGCTGCAAGATCTGTTCCTGAAATTAATTGTAGGGTAACCCTGATGAAACTGTTCAAAACAGGATATGGTGAAACACAGAGCACTCCCTCAGCTCTCTCATAAATCCCTCCCTCCTCTTTCTATATTCTCTCTAAATAACTGTGGCTAGTTGGAATTGGAGTGCCACTAATGCTACACTTTCCATTCTACTTTCTGGGTTGCTGTGGTTGTTAAATATTGGAGACTGAGACTTACATAGGTGTGGTTTTCATCCGTCTCCCATCTTTTTGTCTTTTTCTGATTTTGAAGACTATCTCAGTTGTTATCCACCATTTGTGTTTGCTTAGATAGCAAATCAGGGTCATACTGGACAAGTATTTCTTTAGAACTGTGAGGACTAAACCTGCTCCCATGCTGCAAAAATCAACTCACAGTTGCACCCTGTTCCAGACTTTTCACTGTAGTAAAAAATGTCTAGCTTAGCAATACTGCAGCCTGTGTATCTGGGTCTTGTATTACCCAAATGTTTAAAAAGCTTTATTTCACAAGATTCCTGATATACAAGAAGAGGGTCAAAAAGTCTTTGATTAAAATAAGAACTTACTTAGAAGTTTGTGTCTTGAAAGCATTCAAACATACGCTTCCTGTTTTAGTGGTAAGTGGAAAGTACCACTCTAATTTACTATTATTAGCATATCTTAAATGTATTAGCAATTCTAAGAAATCATTATTTAATGGTGTGAAAGGTCTCTCTCAACCATGTACAAGAAGTCCAATTTGTAATTTCCACAAGCAGCACGGCAGATCAATAGCTGTATCATGGCTAACATCCTAAGCCAAACCAAGGGAATGACTGCATTTTCGTCCAGTCTCATTTTTGGTGTGAGGGAGTTCTACAGCAGGAGAGTCTCCCTTTAGCTAGAAAAGCAAAACCACTAAGATTAGATCCAGGATTACAAATCCAACCATACAAAACTATGAGGTTTGAAAAATAAAAATAACTTTTCTCCGTATTTAAAATACAGATGATGTTTACATATTTATTTTTTTTTATCAGAACTAGAGCAAAAAAAGGAAGCTGATATTCTTATGTAATCACTTTTCTTCTGGCCCTAAAGAAATTCATTACTGAGTCACAAGAACTGACAGTTCTGTGTTGCTCAAATAAAAATTGATATTTTTTAAATTACTATTTTTGGCAAAACCTTATCAGTTGGGTGCCTCCAAATGAATTTTCCCAGATTTTCTTTTAATTTTTTTTTTCTACTTTCCACTTAATTTGCGTGAAGCTGCTACAGCATACTGAGGAACGTGCATATCTGAACTAGCTTGTGTTTCTGTAGTGAGAGAATGAGAATCAAGGTTACCATTAACCAAGAGGTCAGAAAATGTTGTGGTGTGTCTCAGCCAGTATCATAATAAATTAAGGGACATCCCAGTTCCCCAGGGCTTCAAGTCATCACCATAAAGGTCGGTGTCAGCCCTTGAAGCTTTGGGTTGCACCCTTCTAACAAAGTGGCTCTCTACAATTAAAAGACACTTAAATACTTTCAAAGTATAAATTATAAATGTATAAAATTTTAGGTACCTTGCAGGTAACCACATAAACATTACAATTTGAGGTTTACTCTACATGAATTATAAAGGAAGTTAATTTTTCTACTCTAAACTTATTAACACTATATGTTACGAATATGAATTATAATGAAAGTTAATTTTTATGCTCTGAAATTATAAACTTCCTGTAGTTACCCATTAAACATTTAATATTGATACTGGAAAAAGGAGCAGATTTCATTCAGAGGATAGCTAGGCTATTGATCATTTTGTTGGTTTTCTATGACTTGCTCTTGTAACTGTCTGTATGGAGGGTTTATATGGGGGGAAAATAGAAAGCTTATGACTTTCAAAGACCGCTCATTGCTCTTACCAAAAGCTGAGTGGGAAACAGCTGCGTTTGAAGGTAGTGGTTAGTATTCTTCTCAGTCTTTAGAGCTACTTTAGAGTCACTCAGACTTGAAGCTTTGAAAATGTTAAACTGGAAATTCCGTGCTATTTACAATTCTTTCTTTGGGGACTCAGTCCAGTGGAGGACATGCTTTGCTGGCTCCTCTTCTCTCCCCTTTTACTTTTCTCATTTCATCCATTATATGCTACTACCTTCTTAGCAAGGTACAAGAGACTGTGCGATTTAAAAGCTCTGCAGGCTTGGCACAGCAGTTTCTGTAGCCGAGTGGTGTGGTATGTCCTTTATAATTTCACACAGTTCAAATTAGATGGAAAGAGAATTGACAGGGGAGTTTGAGAATGGGCTGGGCATGATACACAACGTTATATCCTTTTTTTCTACCCATATAGCAAGATTCATGGGGAAATAAGTAATCTGTAGCTCTTACTTTAGTGTTTTAAATACCTCTTCACATTTTCCTAAATTTTTTAAATTCCTAAATTACATGAACATGTCATACACATTCTTCTTCCTAAGACTTTTTTTGAGGAGTGGTTTATTTTTACTGGTTTTTACATACCAACTGTATGGTACCTTGTCCCTGTACAATCCTTCAGTGAGCATTTCTGTAGAGGAAATAGGCCAAATTTTAATACTCTCGACCTTGCCCATTCCAGTTTATCCACTTCCAGCTGTACATCTTCTAATGCCTACCTTAGTCATGCCAAGCTCACATTTTTCTCCACTGAGTGTTAGGTCCTGCTGGCAGACACTGCCTTCAGAGTTAAAAGTAGGGCTCATTCTCAGCTGTAAATCTCGGTGGTGTTACAAGCAAGTGTAGATTTGTACAGACCTGTCAGTGATGTCAGCTTATATAGTGTAGTTACTGCATTCCTTTTGCTGAAAGCAAATATTTGGAACTTACATGTCCCAATTTAATTTTAAAAGCACAGATTCTAGAGTATAAACATATACTAGAAAAGCCCCAGCTTTAGTGGATGATCACTTTTAGGTGTTGGGTAGGCCTTGTCACAGTACATGTATTTTTCAGCGTTCTGCAAATCAGGTGAATCCTGCTTGATTTAAAGTTTGGAGTAAAGTTAATCCAAGAGTTTTCAGAGGTTAAGTGCTGTCTGCTGTAGTATATCTGGTGTGGTTTGTCCTGCAAGAGCCTGTATTGAGCACTTTAGAAGACATATATATTAAAATTACTCTTGTTGCAAAGGCTTACCAGAGTACAGAAACAGGCAGAAAACAGAACGGTAAGAGAACAGGAGCAGTCCATTCAGGTATTCCTACATCTAATTTGTAACTTAACATAATAATTCATAACTTGTCATCTACTTAATGTACTGCTACTATACAGAATTTGCGTTATTCAGATACCGTCAAGCAGCAGCAACCGCAGTTGTCCTGTGTCACCCATTAAATACCCATGAAATAGTTGTCCTATTTCAACACTAATTTGTGATTGAGTTTTTGAAAATTGCTATAGTAAATGGTAAATTTTTCCACTATATGAGTTTTGGCCACTTACATATCATAACTGGTCTTTTGTTTTACTTGGGTTGATGTGAATCAAGTCATTTGGTGATGGAACTCAAAGGTGCAGCTACCTACAAATCTATTCAAATGACATGTTTTGCCTCCACTTAGAATTGCTCACTTTCCAACAATATAGCAGTTCAGTAGGCACTAGTATGATGTTGTGGAATCTCCTGATCTTTAAACGTATGAAACCATGAAATGTGACTTGGGTGTGAGAGGATCCTTATTCACCTGAGTTGCTGTGGAAAGGCTCCAGAATGGTGTAATGGAATCTTAAAAACTGGTTAGCTAGCTAGTTGCTGTGTGCTTGACACAAAAACATGTGAACTTAATGTTTACTCCAAGATTTCATTTTTTTTTTTGAAATATGAATCTCCTGTGGACTGATAACATTTCCTAGAGAAAATTAATTTAAATTTCTAAAGCATTGTGAATTGAATGGATTAGATAGGAACAATGCTACAGTTTCTAGTCTGCTACCATTGAAAGACTTTATTTCTGCTGATTGTAATAACATTCCTAGTAATCCCGTGAAAGCCATGCCTTGCCTTTGAGGATGTGTTCTGTAGCCAGTGATACTAGAAGAGCTTTCTCTGCCTCTTATATACTGTTTTCTCTATTACATAACACTGTCCTAATTCCTTGGTGTTTAGTAATATACATTTGGTAAAAGTGAATGCTTATTTCCTTTTTCAAATAAAAAGGTGGCTTGTTATTTCCTGTAGTCAAAGTACTGGCTGTGGATATCAAGAATTTTTAAAGGTATCAGTAGTGGGGTATTAAGTATTTACAAATGGTATACATAAACATACATTCACTTCAGGTGACCTTTTAATTTGAAGAGGAAAAAAACATGTTCATTGACATTTAACCAGCACTAAAACATCACAGAGAATTTATGTGACCAGTATTAATCCGTTATCACAAATGAAATGAGGATTGCTATGGTGGAAGCAGGAACAACAGTTTCAAGTTGTTGCCCAAAAATAAGTTACCAGTCATTCTGTTAGTATGAGTTGTTTGAGGTTGTAGGAGGTAGTCATGACAATTTTTCACTTCGTGCTGATCAAAATCAGTATAGAAGAGTATTTGATGTCATGTCCTCTTCTCAATTAAAAGAATACAAGCCTGAAAAAAAACAAAACCAGGAAATACTGATGAGAAGGAGGGAGAGGATGGGACACTAGAGAGAAGTGAGGCTTTGGGAAGTTAGAACTGGCAAGTATGAGTACCTAACATTAGTTACCTACATCCATAGAAAAGTTCCTAAAAAGGTTATGTAGTTCTTTTTTAGAGATTCTAAGCATTTGTGGTTCCCACTGATTGAATTAATTAGGTTTCTTTTCACAAGTACGTTCAGAATCTGTAGCTGCGTTTCGATCTCAGAGTATGTGAATGCCAGACACATTAATTGAAGACCCATTGTTTTCTAGAATATCAGAGGAAAAATCAACAAGGAACTAATATGTGTGCCACTGTCTATGACTCTGATCTGTCACATGGTGGAATGTACTAGTCTGTAGCAGATTTCAAAGCCCGTAGGTGTGTTTGTAAACTTTTTTGTAGGCTGATGCTTGCAGTCAGATTCTAAGACTAGAGAAAGGATGTGTCCTTCTCTAAAGAAGGTACCTTTTTCTGCAGACCTGCTGGGTGTTAACAATTCATCTTGACTTTGGGGTCCAGACAGTACACACAGATACCACAAGTGAAGTAAAACACAAATTTCTCAGTAAGTGACTCACTTGATTAGCCAGGCTTCTCTGTGTAATGCAGAATTGTGATATTGATGTTACAAAGTGACTCTCCTAAAATCTTCCCACCAAACATAATCACGCTATTACTGTTTACTCTGACAGCAGCTTCCTTCCATCCAAGGAGCTCAGCACATTTCACAACCATTAAGCCTCCCAATGAAATAGTTAAATATCATTATCCCATTTTCTAGATGAGTTACATAGAGATTAATTGCTACAGTCACACAGGAAATTTGTGACAGAGCAAAGAATAGATGACAGCTTCCCCAGCTCTCATGCCTGTTCTTTTGTTTATAAAATTACTCTTTCTGACCCCCAAACAAAAGGCACTCCTGGTTTTGGAGCAGCACTGCTAATGTGTGAACTGAAAAGGTGGATTACTGAATCAGTAAAAGAAAAAAAACCAAGAGCAGCTTTGCTGCTTTACTACTAATATAATGGAGGAACTGAGCTGCTATTGGTATAGGGTTGCTTTTAAGTAGACAGGTTATAAAGAATGCAAGAATCCTAGACCTGAATTTGAGGGAGGGGAAGGGGGAATTTCAGCAATTTGATGCAACACCATAAATCTTGTATGACCAGCATAGAAGAAACAGCTGTTAATCTGGTCTTGAGTCTTCAACGTACTGATTCATTCTTGGTCTTTCTGATTTGTGTATGGCTGAATCTCAGCATTTCTGTTTAAACTGAGCAAATGCAGTGTTTACTGTGTGGGTCACAGGGAATGATGCTGGTGTTTTCTTTTTCCTAGTGTGTGAAAAAGGCACAAATCACTTATGTGGCCCATGTCCATGTTAATTCCTTTGGTGTATATGAAGAGGTCCATATTTAATTGCTGACGCATGAGTTATGTCCAGTTTCTGAATTTACAGTTTAGTGCAGGTAAAAGAGCAGTGTTTCTTTCTTTCCCCATCCAATACAGCAAACTTCTTCTTACACGTTAACCGCAATCTTCCCAAATTCACATTGACTGTTTTTTTACTTCACAGACTTGGTAGCTCTATTTATTGTCTGCCATGTTGATCTACAAAAAAACTGGCATTCAGTGGAAAGACTCTCCTAAGATGCATATGAAATGGAAGTAAACATAATGTAAGTTAAAAGTAAATTAAATTACAAAAAGGGTATTTGTGCTACCGGGGTCTTTTGAAATTTCACAGTGTATAGTTTAACAAACTATTACACAGTTAAAAAGAAAAAAAAAGAATACTCCATTGTTAAGTGCAAATAGAGCTTTGAAACAAGAGATTCAGAGTGTTTGTTCAAATTCAGGAATGGAAAAATAAAAGTGAGGAAGATATGAAGAAATTTCTTAAGACAAGGTTTGAGTGACTGAAGATCTAAGACAAAGCTCAGGCTTCTGCTTTACCAGCAAGAAGAAAGGGACATGATGTGCACTTAAGTTTTATCACTCAAACTAAGTATGCTAACTGTACTGATATGCAAACAAGCAATGAAATAATATGTGAAATGCATCACATAAATGCTTACACTTAAAAATATGTCAGAGACTTTGATTGGAAAGTTACTGTAAAAGTGAAATACTTTAGCATGTTTGTTTTAATTTTTTAAGCTTATACTTACTATTTTTTACTATAAGGTTTATATACTTAGAGATTTCCATCTGTAGTATAACAGTGTCTATACAGGGAGGTATCATGCTATTTGTGATTTGTCTGTTATAGATATACACACATAGTATGACAACAATTGTATGAAACTTTGAGCTGATTTATACTGTGTGTAGAAAGAAGGTGGGGGGTTTTAAATGCAGAAGTAGAAATTTGGAGGTCTGTGTCCTTTGTGTGTTCTGAGAGAAATATGTTGAAAATAATTACTACATGTGTTTATTGTATGGTCTACTTGTGCAATATTATCCTGCCTATCTATGTAGTTTTAAATCAGAGGAGTCCATTAGGAGGAATTCCTGGCAGATGTGAAAATATAGTAGAATCCTGGAGATAGCAAAGATACCTACATGAAACAGCAGGAAAGCCATTAATTAGGGATCATGCTCAGCCTGACTCTGACCTGGGCTGATTAAGTTTCTTCTTTCAGTCAGGGTTAGGGTGGAAGATTATACTTATGAAATCTTAAAGATGCTGGCCTACACAGAGAAAGGGCTTGAGTGAACTTTTCAGGGAGTGTCGCTGAGTGCTGACAAGGACTGACACATACCATGAGTGGCAGCAGACTTTCTGTATGACCTTGGCCGAGTCACTTAATCCCTCTGTGACTTGCTTTCCTCATCTGCAGAATTAGGTACAAACAATAATACTTCCCTGCTTCACAAGGAGCTGTGGGGATTGCTTCATTATTGTTTGCAAGGTGTGTTCAGAGACAAATAGAAAAGATGCAGTGGAAGTGTCATCATTTATTGCTGGAAACCTGTACAATATCATATACCTTGTTGATCGTGTCCTGGAAAATATGTTAACTGGCTATCTGGTATTATCAGAAACCACATGAGCCCATCATACCTTCCCTCTTCCTTTTGCTTCCTTTATGCTCTTGTATTCAAGTAGTTGTGCACATGTTGTTAGGCAAAATTAGACAACCTCCCTGCCTATCAAAAAAAAAATTGCCTTTTTCAGTGATGGCTGCTTTTTGGCTTCTGTAAATGATGAAACCTGAGACACACACCCCAAAACTACATTCACATTCTCTTACCTAGGAACATCCTGTATAGATTGACTTAAAGATAAGTAATAGATTTCCTTGTTACAGTTTCAAAGAAGTGGATCCCAAGTGTTTAAGTTCATTTTGAAGTCCAAAGGAATGTCCTAGTGTAAGCATCTCCCTCCTAGTCTAGGAGATTGAAAGAAACTCTTATAAGCTGCAGCTGTATGCTTATTAATATCAGATCTGTGCATTGTCTGATCACATGCTAGTGCAGATTTCACGAGTATCACTTATGGACATGCAGCGATGTTTCTCTCAAATTAGCCAAAACTCAATTAGCTAAACAGTGAAAATCTTTGAGCGAAGGAGAGTGCATCAGCAAAGTGAGTTTATACCAATGAGTGTTTTGTGTTATGTAGCTATGGTATTTTTGACTCAGTACTGTTGGGTTGATAAAGCTCTAAAGCTAAACTTACATTACTGAACCCTAGCTGCTCACTCATGAGTGGGCCATACATATATATGCATTGCATTAACTCCACTATACAGATTCATCCTCTAGGCCACAGGGGCTTACAAACACATTTCAACTGTGTTTGAAGTTTTCTGGATCCATAGGTACAAATTACATACAGGGAGAATTTTTCAGGCATGTGTAAGAGACCATTTAGCTTCTCTGTGACTGTGAAAGCAATGAATTTTGATTGTTAGTATTAAGGCTCCCATTTTCTGTTGGGCTGCATATCTTGGTCGTGGTATCCCTCTTCTGTACTGTCATCCGTTCCATGAACAGATGTTTACATTTACTTAAATCCAAATATAGAGTCTGGTAAATCACTAGAGAATCGTGGCTTATATGAAGTATTGCATATGTCTGCAGCCACACCCAAGCACTCACCTTAAAAGCACATGGGGACAATACTATTTGTTAGCTTGCACAATGCATGAGATAAGATTACTCAATGTTCATATGTCATTGCTGTCGCATGTGCTGTTCATGTCAGGTGTTTCTTCTGAGCAGCACATAAGTGTGTGGCATCGATAAGCTATGCACAGCCTTTTTCACCCTCATCTCTACTGTGGCAAAAAAAAGTTCAGTAGAAGTAATTCATTTGATCACTCCCTTTATATTCTTTTGTAGTCTAGTCAAACCTTTCTTGTTTTGTTCATTAATTCTCATGCAAGGCTTCCAGTGACATCATCTAACTAGGACTTTCGGGGTGTGGACCATTATTGTTATTTATAGAGGACCAGACTTAAACTAATGCTGGCAAGGTTTAAATCAGACAAGAAAAGCGCTAACATGAACAAAGACAAGATATTAAAGACAATAAGGAGTTGAAAATTTTTAATATGACAGAAGGGATAATTTTCATATATCTTTTTTCTGGAAAAATGTATAAATTACTGGTTTGCTGAATTATCAAATAGTTACACACTTATCAAGAGTACATCTAATGTTCTAATTTCCTTAAGAGTGCAAAATGTACTATGTAAATTTTAGTTGGCTCTTACAATGTACTATTTTAATGTACTATCCTTTTTTGAACAACAACATTATACTTAGTTATAACTAGAGCTATTCTGAGCAGTAATGCTACTGTATTATATGCTGTATTTTTAAGAAGAGAATATAATTATTGAACATAGCAAGTATAATGTTCCCTTATAAATAAAAAATGGGGCAATACATCAAGGCCTTG
The DNA here is from genome assembly GCF_015220075.1 of Falco rusticolus. Lineage (NCBI taxonomy): Eukaryota > Metazoa > Chordata > Aves > Falconiformes > Falconidae > Falco > Falco rusticolus. Next base: position 21,492,636 of record NC_051197.1, read on the forward strand.
GAAATAGGATATAAATATAGACACTAGTGTAAGGCAGAAGAAATACTGGGTTTGGTGGAAAAGTAAATAACTGGTATCTCCTCATAAAGTCATTATGATACAATTTACAGAGCCTATTAAGAATCCTCAACACTCAGTTTAGGCTAGAATGTGTTTCAAAATAGCACTTTCAAGTTACAAAAAGTATGCTGTAGGATTGCAGCAGTACAAACAACCTCTTATTAGCACTGATACTGTACACTCAGCAAACCACTTTCATTTGGAGATGAAGTGCAGGATATTACAGAAATTTCTTGTAATTGTCAAAGTTGGTGTCAGAAAATCAAATTTTATTTTTAACATTTATAGGAGTTTTTTTTGGCCTTCCCTCTTTGAACAAGGAGGAAACAAAGAAAAGGACTAGGATTGCTGGGGAAGGCAGCTGGCACTTCAGAGCAGGCAAGGATATTCAGTAATAATTGTTTTCTTTGTCAGAATTTTAGAAAATAGTGTTTGTTCTCTGCCTTCCCATTCATTTTTATTGTTTCACAGAGTCAGTTTGGAGTGCTCAACAAAGGATTTATATGGTTATAATCTCACCTCTTCATATCTGTAAGACCACTTCTTAAGCACATTTTCTCTGAAATAATTTTGGAATGGTTACTGTTTTACCATATCATTCTCCCAGCACACCTGAGGTATCTAAGTAAATAGTTTGTCAATTCCCCTGTGAAGACCAAGACTCAGCGGTATATCACTACTGCATCCTGGAAGGGTAAGGATACCAGACCGTGACAAAAATAACCCTCACATCTTTTACCTTGTTATTCGTGTGTGTACGTTGACATTAGCTGAAGCGTTGTTATGCTTTCTAGCATTTCCAGTTACAATCTAAGTCACAAGACCAAAAATAATCTTTGGTTCACAAGCTGCAGAGACCAAGCTGAAGGCTGTTGAGGGTCATGAAGGCAGCTGAAAGTCATAACGTTGGTGAAGAAAAAGGAAACAGGCTGCTTGGTCTGATTTGCTTTAAACAGCTTTTAGTGAAAACAAAATATTTCTAGAAAACTCTGCCAGGGTTTACAGTCCTTTATTCAAGAAGATACTCTTTTGCTTAGATGAGTAGCTGACGTCCCCTGTGTCCACCATGTACCCTTTAAAACCTTCCCCCACTGCCCAGTAGGGATCCCTTTCCTTTCAGTGCTCTGGCCTCTCTCCCATGTTCCCTGGCTTGTTCTTAAAATGAATTGACTCACCCTTGGTGGCACAAGACTGATGTGATTATTTTAAAGAAAGGCCAGCTAACTCTCTCTTTGTGGGCTGCCATACAATCAGAGACCCAAAAACCCCCAAACCATGGCTAAGACTGAAGGTGTTCCAAGCACCAGGGAAGTCCATGTGCATACTGTGTGGGGCTGATCTGCACTTGCACAGTAGTTTCAGTACATAGCAAACTTTGTAATCATGGTTTCACCAGAGTCAGGAATTTACCAATAGTTCAGTTTGTATTTAATTTATGATCTCAAAAGTGTCCTTGCAAGTGTGGAGCCCTGAAAAAGACTTTTTTAAACTGGAAGTTATGGAGTACAGGTAAACTAATACTGAATCAGTGTCCTGTGCTTGATTCAGTGGAAATACTGTTCCTTTGAAATAAACCGCAAGCAATATGTTGTGTAAGATCTGGGACAGCAGGTTTACAACTCTCACATTGTAAACTAATGGTCTGAGTCTTCACCAGCTTATTCAATATAGTATTTTATTAGTGTTACAACCAACATAAGCGTATTGTTTATCTATGTTTCTTCATAACCATAATATTACTGAGATGACAGCAAATCATTGCCTGACGTTTACATATCTGCCTGTCAAACCAAGTATTCATGGAGTACTCATTGCTGCTCAGAGTAGCCTGGAGTAATAGTTCTGACCCCTATGGTTACCTCTCAGTACCTCCTAGCTGGTAGTGAAGGAGGTCTTGCATATATGTATTTCTGAGATGCCATCTCTTTGTTTGTGTTTCTAGTGTGATCAGTTAACATTCCTTTACTGTGTCATTTCTTTGACCGTGTTGCCAGCACGCTGTTGCATTTGTGGTGTGTAGCGTGCATTTTCATTGCTATTTATAACATTGGTATCAATGATAAGTTTGGTGGTACAGCAAGAGAAGGAAGATTGTGATCTCTTCCCTGATGGATAGTAGCAGATAGGAAGTAATGTCTTTCACAATGGAAGAATATAAAAAAAATGGACTTGTTAATTAAAGGTAATTAACTGAAAGAGAATACAGTTAGTTAAATACTAAAAATCTTTAAAATAGATAATGTTCTTAAAATACAGCATTTTGAATTTTAAGTTCATTTAAAATGCACAGACATCAAGAAGTTGAAGTTTCTTGTGAAGAGTCTTTGGTTTGTGGATTTTCTGGAATTGCCTGGTTAAATAGAGATGTCTGTCATATTGTTAAGGTCCTTGAATGCGCACCAGAGAAGGGCAACAGAGCAGGTGAAAGGGCTGGGAGGAATGTCCCATGAGGCGCAGCTAATGAGTCTGGGTTTCTCTGGTTTTGAAAGAAGGAGGCTGAGGGGCAACCTCATTGCTTCTACAGCTTCCTGAGGAGGGGAAGTGGAAAGGGAGGTGCTGATCTCTTCTCACTGGGACGTGGGGATGGTTCAGATCAACACCAGAGGTTTAGATTTGACATTAGGAGATGTTACGTTAGGAAACATTTCTTTATCGAGAGGGTGGTCAAACATAGGAACAAATTTCCTAGAGAGGGGTTTAGTGCCCCAAGCCTGTCAGTGTCTAAGAGACATTCGGACAGTGCCCTTGATAACATGCTTTAATTTTTGGTCAGCCCTGAAGTGGTCAGGCAGTTGGACTAGACAGATGATCGTAGATCACTTCCAACTGAAAATATTCTATTCTATTCCACCTGTTATCCAGCTTTTGGTCTTCTCCCAGTCTTCAGCAGACACCTTGTGAAAATGCTTCTGAAGAGGAAAAAAAATGTTTACTTTTTAATGCAGGTCAGATGCAGTAACTTCATATCCTTCTCACAAGGTACATGAGATAAAAGACGCTCATCAGCTCTTTGCTCTGAGAAAATGCTCAGTGGTGTTACGATGATTGGAATTTTCCATGTCCTTTCCAACTGTAAGAAAGAAGTGAAGAACTAGCAGCAGAGTACTCTGAGGTCAGCTTACACAGACCAGCAGAGAATATTTTACCAGAACTGCTCATGGCATATTACTAAGGCTTTTGTGTAGTTAGCATCCTAGTTTAGGCTATCAGCCTTCAGAAGCCTTGCCTACCCCAGATGCCTAGTTAGAGGTCAGAGGGGGCATGACTCACCCCTGAGGAGCGTGTGCTGGCATCGCCCCACCTGGGCAGGGGACTCCCACCTGCCCTGGCCTAATTTCCACGGCAGAGGCACGGCTGGCGCCGATTGGCTGTGCCGGCTCCCCGCCCCGCTGCCGATTGGCTGAGCCTCCCGCCTCCTCTCTCTCATCTGGCTGGGGCACCCGCGCTCCTGGCTCCAGCTCTTCCACACTGACCATAGAGGGACCAGAGGATGCCCACACATCAGCGTTCTGTTGATAAGGTGTGTTGTTGGGAATGCGGTGGACAGGGTGCACGCTAGCTGGTGGTATCTATTCTCAAAAGCTAAAGAGTAAGTCTGTGGCTCATCAAGAGCATCTAGGAGGAGAAGAGAAAGGAGGAAAATACTCATAAAGGATGGGATTAGAAAGGGGTATTCAGAACTGAGTCTTAAACTGTTGGCAGGATGGACCTGCCAGGACTGTTTTTTTCAAATTACGGAGGGGTATTTATCATATTAAGTAAATGCTCTATATTTAAAGGCTTTTAAAACAACTTTTGTCTCTGTTCAGAAGTTTGCCCAAGGCTCTGGAGAAGCAAACCGCCAAAGTGTCTCTTCTTGAGTCCACTAGACTTTGAATGCAGTAGCTAACTAACTAGCACTCAGGGATTTAATTGTTGGCCTGAAGTTGTATTAGACTAAATGTGGAAGATGATTCTTAACGTAGCAGCTCAGGTACTGCAAAAATGAGGGTCACATAGGCTCACAAGGAAAAGGGATTGCATCTGTGATAAAAAGAAAGAATTAGAAATTATCTATCAGATGAAGGAACTGAGATACAGTTAATTTTTTATAATTATATCCAATTAGAAGCTTGAAAGTAATATTTATTTGCCAGAATTGCCTATGCTCCTATTTTATAAATTTTTACTTTCTTGACATTTTTCATGGACAAAAGGTAAATTTGTGATGCAAGATCACCTGATTGCGTTGAGTATGTATTGGAGCTCAAGGACCATGGAAATTATTTTCTGCTTTTGTCTCAGGTCTGGACTTGGAATTTTGTAAATATGCCAATATCTCTGTTCCTCATCTAAAATGAAGTTAAAAGAGTGGGATGATGAGACTCTTAGGATATCTCTGGAAGCATTAAATTGGAGAGCTGATGCAAAGAGAAGGCATCTCAACCACGTTTCAACTTGTTGTGGTTGTGTTTCTGGCTCTCTCCTAGCTAGAATAAGAGGAAAGGATGTTTCAGACTGGTTTTCTTTTGTAGCAGAGTGCAGCTCCAGACAATTTTCCAATCCTAGCTGAACTAGTGCTAAGGACTCTGCTTTGAAACAGAACATGTAATTAGAAACAGATTTTTTTTCCATCTCTCCATGAGTCAGACAAAGATTTCAACAACACATACACCAGTTCTTATTAAATCACTGTTTACCACATCTGTTAATATAATAGCACCTACATGCTGTACTTAAAATTTAATTAGAGGTGGGCCACGTCAAAATTGTCACAAGAGATTGGATAACCGCACCCAGCATCCTGATACCAAAACATAATGCTTACCAGGATCCCATTTAAGTGACATTTTCATGAGACTTTTGGGAGGGATAGTCTTCATCTGCTCTAAAGACATAGTAATGTGCATATATAGCTTTCCTGGTTGCTGCACTTACTGGTTGTGACACCGTGCAAAGCTTCATCATCTTCCTATAGGAAATCTTTCAACACTTCAGTGACCTGCTTTATTATCTGTTGACTCAGTGGCTTTTTAAAAAGTCGTTTAAGTTCAGAGTTAAGTGCATGGGTGTTTGGAATTGCGTTCTGAAGTTTCGCTCCCCTGCTTGCAGATGCTTCTGCTACTTACTGCCTTAGCATATACAAACCCAAATGGTCTTAAGCATTCATGCACAAATTAAGCTGCACAGGTAGATGATACAAATTGAACATATCTCCCACGTTGTGTTTGAAATGCTTTAAAAAATCTCAAGTGAATACCTCCATATCCCATAAGGTAATCCTGTAGCAAACAACATGCAAAACAGCATTATTAAATACTTCTTGTGATTTAACAGTTGTATCAGCATTTTTGTAACTGAAACAGTGAGATATTCTTAAGATATAATGACCACAAATTATGTGGTGTCATGGTTAAATGCTTAGACTTCGAACATGGGACAAAATCTGGTATTAAACACCTGAGATTACTACTGGGAAATGTTTCCGTTCTTTCTTGTAAACAGTTTGCTGCCGGTGTCAGTACTACAAGTAAATTTCAAAGAAAATACACTTTCCACTGACAGTCCTTAAAGACTGGACTTCAGTCCTGCCTGTTAGTTATTTTTATGAATTTCGGTACTGGGTATAATTTATTCTTAACCCATAGGAAGCATGTACTAACAGCTTAGTATTTTTATTAAGTATATTTTACATTTAGAAGTTCCAAAGGACTTTGTGGAAGTCTTTTAAGTCCTTCAGGAAACAAGTATTTTGAAAAACTTGTCAGAGTTCTCTAGTGCATTTAACAAGAGATTTCTTGGCTGTCTCTTGGAAGTGGGAGTAGGCAAGCAGGCAAAAGAGAGCATGGTTACCGTGGTTATGTCTACAAAAAGCAGTTTGAGAGACTAAGGATTGTGTCTTAGTTCTTGTATAATGAAGGAGCTGAGCTAAATCTGTCAGCTCAATAATGAGGAAGCTTGTTTCAAGCCTTTTCTAGTCCAAAGCCATAATGCAGCAGAAAAGGCTGTTAATGGATCGCTGTCATGTAACCAGAGAATTTAAACTTCCATTAATAATTCAATATTTTAAAATGGAAATATTTGTGTCATTTATTGCACTATTCTGTCAGCGTATCTAGGTATCTTATTTCAATTTATTTTCTTTAAAACAGATGAATGCGATGAAAGCCCAGCTTTCTAGGCTTATTCTGTTTCCTGCCTTGGAGAAAAGCAAATACTTGTCAAACATGATAACTATTAAAAAGAAATTGCTATAAACTATATTGTCTTTTTGTTCCACAGATGACGAGACACTCCTGCTTTGTTTTTTTGTTCTGTGGGATATTTTTGCCCAGAATCCTTGGTTTTCCACAGACAAACACCTCAATTGATTGTGATTCTCTGTTACCAAACTATGAAGCCGAACCACAGTCATCTGCACCACCATATATTATTGCTGTATCTTTTGATAACTTTGAGCCAGGAAACGAAATCAAAGGTAAATAATCTGAATGACATAAAACCTTTATCTGTGTCTCCCAGAATTATCAGTTTTCACCAAAATTCCCCCATTTGTGTCTCAGTCTAGTTGAATTTATTTTTTAATTTCAATTTCAATCTCTTTCATCTATACCTGAGATATTAATCTGTTTTAAAATGTTAATATGTGTATATTGTGTAACTGAAAATATATTTTTTTTATTTTCCTTATCTAATAAATAGATCTTAATTTTATGTTACAGTCTTTGACAAAATTAAAATGAAATGGGACAGCTGGCTAAACTGGACTAATAACTAGTTGCTTTTTAACTTTGTATTTGAGTGTTTGCTGTTGTACCAGGCCTCTGCAATACAAAGGGATCCTAGTCATTAGACATTCACATGCCATCAACTTAAAGGAAAATAAAAATTCAGGATGAAGTATAAGACAGCTCAAGAGTGAGACATTTTGAGTCATCCTTCTAAGAGCTGCATCCCAGATTTTATCAGATTGCAGGAGGTGGAGCTATGGTGGTTTAAACCACCCTTTTGTTTTCCTAATCCAAATTGCTTGCTGGATGGAACACCTTGACAGCCTTGTTTCTCTACACTGCGATGCCATCTCATGGTGTTGTCACACTTTAAGTGGCTTGTGAATGCTTCTTTTTCTAGCCATTTGCTAGAAGCAGCGAGGAAGTATTAGCGGGTTGTAACGAATCACATGTCCTTTGTTGATCTCAGTGGCTGAAAAGGAGCATTATTCACTAAGTAGCTACTGTCTAGCTGGGATTCTGTTTTACCTGAACCTAGTGGCATGGATGTGCTTCCACAGAGAGTGATATGTAGGGAGAAGAATGGAGAAGCGTTAGAGTCCTGTTACACCTACCATTCTTGGAAAAACATCTGTGGGTAGCTCCTTTGAGGATGGGAGAGCTGTTTGATTACTGATAGATATTTTTAAAACAGTAATCCCAGCAAAATGATGGATGGCGCTCGTTTTCTATTGCTTCAAATTGTAAGCATCGGGTACCTGTTCTCAGGGAGCTGCATTAAGTTGCCCTTCCATTGTGTATGTTGCAGTGCATGGCATGTGCCAGCGCACTTACAGTGTGTGCTGTAACACATCTGTGCTTGATTTAACACTGCATTCAAACGCTGGATGTCATCCTTCCTGTGAGACCTATAAAAAAACGGTGAATTAGAACTGCAAGTTGATGACAAATTGGAAGACTAATTATGCAGCTGTTTGGAAACACCAAATTATCAAAGTCTAATTGGTCCTTGCCTTGACTTCTGTGTCATTCTGAGTTTATCGGTCCTTATTTTTAATGACTACACATATCTTTGGGCGTAAACCATTGTTCTGATGTTATTTGTGAAGGTGCCCAATATTGGCATTAGCAGAGCAAGTTTGTGATAGATCATAACAAATTTGATTGTGCCCCTTGAAATTTAACTTTAATTTGGATACACAAAACATGAAACTGCTCTCTGCCATATTTTTGTGAGCTCCTTCAGTAACAAAATTTGCATAAAATTGGGTAGTTCATAACTATCAATTTTTTGCATTTAATATAGAACATGAGAGCCAAACTGTCTAGTTTATCTTTTTCCAGTTGTAACATACACACACACACACACAAAAGGTTCTGCAATGTAGCCTTAGGCAAAAGTTAATCTTTTCTTTTGAAACAGAGGTAGAAAGAAATGCAGTTCTCTCTCACCCCTAGCTATTTTGATTTTGTAGGGCTGATTAGACAGAAAGTAAATAACCTTTTGGTCAGCAGGGCCATTGGCCAATGTTCTTAGCGTGCATGGGAAGCAAATAAGATTAAGAAAGTTGTAGTCATTTGATAAAGGATTATTACTTTTAAAATTGTCAGTAAATCATATCTTTATGTTTCTTTACATAGAAATGCCTCTCCAAATTTCTTCCTTTTCCATTATTACCATTCCCCTGAAAATTAATAAAAGCTGTAATAACCACAACATTTTTAAAAATTGTACAAGGTTTTAAGTAATTCCTGTACATGTAGGCTTGTGCTTTGGGGCGAGGGAAATTAGTTGTTAGACTTCTAAGAGGTTTTCATTGTGTATGAAACTTAAATTTCTCAAAATGTCTGTTTTCACAGTGACTCTAGAAGCACTTCAGGGTGTTGGTTTTAAAGGATTTAATCTACAAGCTCGAGAAATAGATGGAGATGTTCCTGTTGGTACTTTTAAAATTACAGATCCAAACACTAAAGCCTTGGAATGTCATAACATGACGGTATGTGTTCAGTCTTACTTGCTTAAGCTTGGTTTCCTTTTAAATACTTTTATCGGACTTCATAGAAGTAGTGAGCATTTTTTATATGGCAAAGTTGTTCCATCAGTAGAGTTTAAAAATTTAGACTTTCTCAAGAAATACATATATCTTCTATATGTGATATGAATCTAATGTAGAAGCTACCTGGCACTTTTTAGGAGGACATCAGTGTTACCTGTTGTAGTAGAGACAGTTCCTCATAATAAAGGTAAAAGTCACTTTTGCATCTTATATAATTATATGTATTTCTCTTTAATTGCAGAATTCAGCAGTAAGTCAAGCAAATTCAGATGTGAAACAGAAAGTTACAACAACATGGATTGCTCCACATGATGTTAAAGATCTTCAATTTATGTAAATAATTGTTTAACTTCTTTTTGCCTTGAAATTTGATTTCTATGGATTATTTTGAAATGCATTTGTGTTGCTATTTCTGATGTTCTTGACTTGCCATAATCATAGTTTTTTTCATAGTTTGTCGTAACTTTCCACTGTGTCATTAAGTAACATGATTTCCATTTCAAGGTATAATTATAAAAGGTAAACACTGTCCCACAGATGTTAATATATGTAAATAATTTCATTAAGCACAGTGTTATTAATGGATCTTTGAGTAAACAGTTTTTACACTTTGATCACTTTAATTATAAGAGCAACAATATGAATTTAACTAGTTCCCTGAATAAGTGAAGTTCCAATGCTATTCAATTTCAACTTTTTTCATTTTATCCTATGCTTAAGGTGACTTTTCTTGCAGATCTGAAGCTTGTAAAAATAGCATCTGCTCTAACAATATGCATGTTTGATGTAATTGGAAAGCATCTAAATATTTGATAGCTTGATATTGTTTGAAGTGTAGATTTACAATAGGGGCATTTGGCCTTGTTTCATTAAATCTTGAGGAATACAGAAAGGGGCGAAAGAACACAAATTAAAACCACAATCACTTCCACTCATTAATGCTATGAAAATCAGTTCACAACCATAGATACAGATTTTTTGAAGCAGGAAAGAGGTGTGACAATTTTTATGGACATTTGAGCTGATACTCTCCACTGCAGTCAGTGCTCCTTCATAGAGTCCATTCCTTTTCTGCCCCTCCTCAGCACCTATTTTATTTATCTTCAAATTGATGTTGGATGACAATACAGTAACTGGAAAAGTGTTCTGTGAAATGATGATGTTCTTTTCAAACTTGTACTGTATACCCTTAAAACCAAAACAGAGTGGATTTTCTTGGCTGGGAGTAGGGGGGAAGGAGAGTTTATTAGTATTTTATACTGAAATATTTTGATAGAAAAATAATAATTATTTTATTTTCTTTCCAGTGCAACTGTTGTTCAAGATTTGGAGAAATTTTGGGTTGGAATTCAAAGCAAAACTCTCACACCTACACATTCTCCATCAGTCAATGGGACAGGAAAAAGTAAAAGGAAGGTATGTTTTGAGTGTATTGGCATACTAGAAATTAATACAATAAATTAAAATATCTTTGACTTGATACAAGACATACATTTGTTGTCATGTATTCATTAACTAAGGTGGCCAAAATCATTAGATATTTTCAAAGCTTTTAATTTAAGTATCTAGTCCTCTTTCTAAATCGATGAAAAAATAAAATAAATATTATTTCTCCCCCACAGAAATAAGGAAACTAATAATTAGTTATCAAAAGAATCCATATCATAAAGACAAATAAAACTGGTCATAAGAACTTTACTGTAATTCTCGTGTAACTGTGCTATTCTTAACTGCTGCCCCAGTCCCTGGGAACTATAGCTGTGTAGCATATTCTTAGAAATGCGTTTGTTTATTTTTTGGTCAAGAATTATGCTTATATGAAACATCTGAAATATGATAGGCAGCTAAATTAAAGAAAGTATGTTCAAATCTACCATATTGGTTCTTGACTGTAGCAACACTGATTTACGTTACCTTGTGATCTAACCAAGAGTGAATACCTGTCTTCTATCCCTTGCTTTACTAGAGGTATTTCCTGTTTCCTATAATAAATCAGGGTGGTTTTTTTCCAGTAAATAATTTGCAAATGTTTCCTCTTTTTTTTTTTTTTTTTTTTTTTCCACAGCTTATGATAGAACTAGAATGTAACAAGGTAAGAGCAATTTTTCTTCAATTTCCCAAATTTTGGTTACCTCAGATTTAGAATTCCTATACTACTGGTCCACTTGTTTCATGGTTTAGCATGAAGATTATGTGGTACCATTCAAGAAACTTTCCTAGCAAGAGCTCATTTATGCTGCCAATTTTGCATGCGGTTTTGAAGGTGTTTTATTTTTAATTAGTGAACATCAGTTCTCAATGTGTAAGGTACCGTAAGCAAGGAAACACTTCCTCACTCAGACCATGAATGTGAATTCAGTCGACTTCCTGTTTAAAATAGTCTGGTATTTATACACCAGTCAATAAACAGTAACTGGAACCTGTACTTTCTTGCAGCGTGGAGGGACTTACACAACACAAGGCCGATGCATCATGGTAAGTATTCTTTCTCCAAAGACATTGCCATAGTGCTAATTGGCCAAGACCTCAAGACCTAGTCAATAGCTGCTTCTAGTAACACCTTTATCCCTCTTGTCACTCAGTTTATTTTTCTTTTTTTGACAATTTACTTTGATTGATTAAAATCCCAAACTCTCTAAATGGTTGTCAGCCTTGTTACCATTTCCTCCTGCAGGTTGTCCCTCGCTAATCTGCAGTAATTTCTAACCAAAGTTTTCTTTTTTCAGTCTTCCCTTTTTAGTCATAGTGCTGGCTTACTTTTCAAGATCACTTACTTCAACAAATCTGAAACCTTGCTTTTTGCAAATTATGATCTAGATATAAGATTTAACTTTATTATTTTTTTCTGAAAACTATCACCTACAGCTCAGTGAAGAAGCCTCTCTTTCTTCTCTTTTTTCCCAGAAAATATGCCCTACATTTATAATGTCAAGTGATTACACAGTCATATCAGTAAAAAGTTTTTATATACTTTTTAATGATCTTGACAGTGAAGTCTCTTCCTCAATGATGGACATCAAGTGTATAAGGCCAGATAAAAAAGGGTGCAAGCAGCAGAATTATGTTAATTTATACCAGCTGCTTTAGTATAGTTTTGATTATTTGGCTTTAAACATCTCTGAAATAATTTTCATAATATCAGTTGGTAGAATGAAGTCACAGAAAACTACTTCGCGTGTTCTTCCTTGTCCCACCAAGTAGATAATTCTTTCCTAAAAATCACTTATATAAAAATAATTTTTCTGCAAAATAATAAATAGCATTTTTCTTTCTTTACAGGTTGGACCTTCTGGTTCCTCTCAGAACAGCTATTCGGGCAGTCAGGTAAGAGTTCCAGCTTCCAACATTTGCACTTTTCCCTCTAGTAACCTTGAACAACTAAAATTCTGTAGCTACAGGGTACTGAGGTGATTTAATACAGTACTGAAATATCATCTTTGCTAGTTAACACAGAATGCCAGGGTTTTTCATCCAGTAAACTGTATGTTCAGTACCTGGACTAGGTTCAACTACCTACACTCTGTTGAACTCAGTAGCTTGCTCAGTATTCTTACCTCCAAGATGCTTCACCACCTCTGATTTCATGCATTAAGCATTTTTGTCAAGCAGTAACTTGACCCTTTTGAGGAAAAACAATAAAATTCCTTCCATCTTCCTAGAGGATTCCTACCTATGTGTTCAGATGTGCATGCAAATACAGTCACAAACCATTGGTTTTATAGTTTGAGACAACTGGCATGAGAATGAAGCTGTAGTTATTAATTCATTAGACTATTTTTCTTTTTTTATAATCAAGAAAAAAGGGCTAACTATACTTGTATGTCACTGTCTTCTCCATTAAAATTTGCAAAATTTCTTCAAACTTCACCAGATATTCATGCATATATTAAAGTGCCAGTATAACGTCTGTATCACTTTTAACACCCGATTATATTTGCAGTTCAAAAATTTGGGGATTTCACTGCCTAGTTAGCTTTTTAAAACTTCTGTGGTATGTATGTCTGTATTCTCATTGATCACTTTCACTCCTTTAATCACAGAAATACATGCTTAAGTTTTACTCTATTATCTCCATCACTGTAATACACCTGTTTGCACTTGAACTGTCAGATGCTTTCTGGTATGTCTCCAGTTTCTTGAATAGAGCTTCTCAAGGCTATATTTCTTTACTACTTTACTAATGATTGTGTTTGTTAGTGAATTATCTGGTAATATTCCATTTGTTCAATTTTCACTGCTTGTAAGTGGAATTACCAGATCCTGAGACATAGCAATTATTTTGATATATATACTAAATACTGATTTTCTTCATTGTATTTCTTTCATATGCAATACATACTCTTTTTGAAGACTTGAGTTGATTATCTTGTCACGTAACTACCTGAAGTTATTGGGTTTTTTCTAATATACAGACCATTTGGTAAAACAATTTGTGGATTTTGAAAGGTCACATGACCAATGACAAAGTTATATGAAATCCAGATGATGACTAATGTCTCATACTAAATTGGAATTGTTACAGCCAGTTGCCAGTGAACTGGTAAACTCTGTTCTTGCTTATTCCATATTTGCACATACATGCTGTCAGTTGCACAGCTTTTCATGCCATAAACAGCAGGGCTTTTTTTTTCCTACACACCCCACTCCCACGCCACCCCCCACCTTTTTTTTATTTTACATGGAAATATTTGACTTCTGTTTTAATTTCAGAGTGGAGTAGTTTATACAATAAGCAGGAATGGATGTGGCCCTGTAAGTACTTTTCTTACATTTATTTGTTTGTCCCCTACATAATTATAGTAACTCCTAGCCTTCAATTGCATTATTTATGTACATGTTCACATGGGGAGTGTCCGTTACAAATAGAAAATAAAGAAGAGAAAGCTAGATTAATATTACAGTTTATTCAATGATCTGAAGTAGCTGGCAAACAGAGATGTTTAAAAATTAAATAGAAACATGTAGATAATAGAATAATGAAAAAAGGACCGGAAGGGGTTATCTGTTGCACCAGCATTACACTCATTATACAGGTTGCCTATTCTCCCCTTCTACCCAGAACAAGACTGGCACAAATTGGTCTACATGTTCTAAGTTGTTCCTCCCCCAGAAGTAATCACACAGATGTCTACAATAACTAAGGCTACTTCAGTTTTTCATTCTTTTCATGCAGCAGGGAGACTTGTGAAATTATGAATCCTAGACACACCAAGCCAGTCATCCAGAAATAGGTGAAAGATACAAAAGTGCTCTTATGTGGTGCTGAATACATAGCTAAAGCATTTTTATCAAGATGGTGACTAATTGTGTGGACTGAAATACTTGCAGATTTATGTCAATTATATATCAATATTTTGGTTTCCTTTCAGCATTTACAAGATAAGATTTTTATTTTTTAACACAAAGTTATTATGCTTAAACACTTACTTAGTATAAAAAATGAGAAAAAACCCATGAATGATAAACGAAACAGTCAAGTTTACTCTTTCTGTGTCAATGACAGGGGTTTTGTTTGGTTTTCACAGTATAGCAATTAAAAAAAATAAGCTAGTCATGTAGTTCTATTGCTAAGCTCTATCAGTTGCCACTTCAAAGTAGAAAAATGGCAATGAGTCAGCACCAAGAGGAACAACGTTTCCAAACATGTAAAATATTTATGTCTTCAGTACTTGTAAAATGTAAAATTCGTCACAATGTCTATTGGGTTTTTGCAAAGAGCAACAAAATTACAGTTTTGGGAGAGACTATTGATTGTATTAATAGTAATAAGGGAGATTTGCTTTAAAAAGGGACCTGTTACTATTTATGCTGGATGCTGTTATTTTATATTTGATTGACTGTAAATCAAGAAGGTGTTAATTTTTTATTTCTTTCCAGTTTCTGTCTCCTGATTTTTACATATATGTGTACATACTTGTTACATACATAATACGTTTGAGTAACAAGCATTGTATTAAATCTTTATAATTTATTTCTATTAAAATAATGTAGTGACAGTGCCTGGTTTAGGATGTTTCATGAGTGCCACTAGATAATCACTAATATTCAAAGGGCTAATGTGCCTGGCTCTTACATTCACACATGGGTGTTCATGCATTAATAGTGGAGAGAACAATACTCTCCTTGTCATCTATTCTTTACATACCCTACATAAGGATTGGTCAGAATTGAGGGTGACTAAAGTGTACCTTTTCTTCTTAAGCAATTATAGAAGAGAAATAACTGGTTTCATTTTCTTCTTAGGGAGGTGCTGCTGATGCATATAGCCAAAACGCCTGTAAAGATGTAAGCTGGTTATACATGTATTTACTGATTGTCTACTACTGTGTTAGCTCATCTCCTTAGTGCAAACTGCATTTGGTTCTCTTCTGCAGAGCTATATTATTCTTCCTAAATATATTAAGGAAAATGGTAGTAGTCCAAGGTGGTATTCTCAGATTAAACCCCCAAATTAAAAGGTGTTACATTGTCACTTCCTTGAAGCATAATAATTTATGTTATAGGGGCTACTCATCACCTATTATAAACGCCTAATTTATTAGCCTACTAAAATATCAGCATTCTTACTGTATAATGCTTTTTATCTGTTGGAGTAATTAACTTTGGATGTTGCATATTGTACAATATTATTTGGGTTTCTTTACTATCTTTGTGTATTAATCCAATAATCCTTTAGTTAGTAGAGAAATTTCTATTGTCAATCTCATTTATTTAATTTTCACCTGAAAACAGATACATTTTGAAATCTAACATACTTACATTCTATACTTGCTTTCATGATTTTAAAAATGTTATCAGAAAGAAAACATACCCTCTAATGTTTGTTGGGATCTCAAACCCTAGCCAAGAAACTGCTTAACCATATGCTTAACTTTAAATACATCATTAATTTTATTAATTTCTAAATATTAAATAATTTAAATTTTGTTTAATATGTAGCTGTAAACTGTATTTGTGATAGAGCAACATTAATCTTATGACTATAGTAAAAAAAAAGTTGGAAAACTTTCACTTCATTTACTTTTAAGCAAGTTCAGTATGTATACTTTACTATTGCCCTACATTTATTTAAGTATGGATGAAATCAGTTTGATTTGTAGTATACATCCTCCAGGGAAAAAAGCAATGACTTCTAGATATAATTAACAAATCACTATATAAATAAATACCTGATTTATGTTTTTATTTCAGAGTGCATCCTCATCCAGCAGTGGCCTTATTTATGGCAAGGTAACTATGTGCTTTCCAACAAGTTTTCAGTTTCCTAAGCTACTCAGAAACTAAGCAGTTATGCCCAAATTTTACCAAACAATAATAAAAATCATGGAAGGGGATGAAGGAAGACTGTCTTCAAATAGTTAAGTAATAATCATATTTGGAAATAACTTCAACAGATGAGTCACGTGTTTAGTGGATGTTAGAATTTTGTTACTTCTGCTTTGCACAGAAACTCAATTATATTCTGGAAATGAACACCCGTTACTTTTATTGTGATTTTCCAAAAGTCAGTGCTTTTTTTGGATAATTACTAAGAATTAAAAATATTTTTGTGGCTTTTGCCTGTGCAATTATACATGTGGGTTGATGAAATGGAAAACTGCTGCACATTATTTTAAACTTCATTTAACACCTTTCTAGTCTTCTGGTGCATCCCATTTATTGCAGTAAATATTTCAATGATAAGGCTTTTAGTTTTGAGGGGGTGGGTTCTGCAGTTTGGGTTGGTTTCTTTTTTGATGAAGATAGAAGAGATTAACTTTTTTAACCAATAGATTAGGTTCTTTATAAACAATTTCCAATCTTATGTTAGAGAAAACATTTGCTGCTTTTATACAGTGCTGTGTAAAACTAGAAAAATAATTAGTGTTTGTAGAAAAAAAAAATTAAACCAGTTGATTTCAGTTGTTCATTTATTAATTGCCACTACACTAATAATTTTATTTAGAATCTTTTGTTTGGTACTCTTGAGAATTTATTAGCTATAATGTTCTTGTGGAAAATAGTGCTGTAGTTAATTTGGCATGCATTTACTTAACCAAAGATTCTTTATTCTTTACAGTCTGTCCCTTCAGGCAGTTCAGATTCCAGTAAGAAGGTAAGCACTCTCTTTTCAGTTCAAAGGGGAAAAAATTCTTCTCGTAACTTGGCATGACTCTTTATTTCAGTGGTACTACAGTTCCTTTTACCGGTTAAGACTTCTAAAGTTTTTAACCCAGATTGATTCATATGATTTGAATCAGTTTGGTTCTTAGATGCCTTATACTAGCTAGCTGTGCTGTGGTGGCTTTTGTTGATAGTTGACTTAACTGTATATAAAATAAAAAAAAATGTTTATGGGGATTTGTTTTAAAAAAGTTAGGATAGTGATTGTGATTAAGATTTTTAGGGATATAGATGACATTATTATTCAGATGGGGCTGGAGAGTGAGTATGACTCAAAGTGAAATCAATAGTATTTGTATTACTGTTGAATTTGACTTATTCAATATTTACGTGGACCCTTCCTCTCAGTTCTGTCCCCAGGAAACTTGGGCCTAATACTGTGGTGTGTTCAGTAAACACCAAGTGTACCCATTCGTTTTTAAAATGTCATACTTCTCCCTGGTTTATACTGCAGTTCCTTACTTTTGATAGCACCGAATCTTCTCTTGCTTTTTACACCACTGGATAATACAAACTGGTTTCCATATAAAAAAAAAAAAAAAAAGGAGCGGGGGGACACATGACTTTGGCTTAACTTTTTTGAATTAATTCAATATTAAGCCTCTTTTTGGCATGATACTGAATAAAAAGAAAATAAATTGATCTTCCAGTTTCGGTTGGGAAGTTGAAGATCAAAAAGGACACACAATATAGGCCAGTGGATATGGTACAATATATGAAATCCTGCTTCTGCCTTTACAGCTGAGTCATTGTGTGACTAGAAGCAAGTCTTTTACCTACTTAGACTCTTTTGTAAACCATGTATACATACATATTTTTCTTTGCTTGGTAGTGTGCATTAAAATTTTCTATAAAAATGGTATTTTATAGAAATTATTATTCAGAGCATTATTATCAGTCTCTAAATTTAGAAAATTCTGTATTATTAATTTTTCTAACATATTTAACTATTTAAATAAACGCTATGATGAGTAAACTGCTTTCTCTGATTTCTCTATAGGTAGTGGTCATTGCCAACAGCAACCCTTTTCCACCTGTGGTAAGTGGCTTTTCTCTATAATGCTCAGAATTTTGACTTAAAAATCTTTCAAATACCTGCATGCTTAATTTGTCGGAAAGATTCCTGGTACACAGAGACAACTCTTTGGTGGGCAAGGTTTACCCTAGGTGCATAATTATCTTCAGGCAAAGCCAGTAGTAAGATAACTACAAATCTCATGATTCTAAGACTGCTGTTAGTACTTGGAGAGATATTTGGATTAGGTGCAGATTCCAGGTCTCTCAATGCACACAGTGTTTATGTTCCTGAATACTTTTGATTTTCTGTTTCTATCGCAATTTTCTTCTGTAAATTAATTTCCTTTATCATTTTAAACTACTACATTTCCACACTGCTTATATGGAACTCCTAGTCAGTCAAAAATAAGCTTAGCCTTAAGGTAGTTTAAGTGAGTTTGTATGACATAACATTTGATATATACGTTTCTCTGATGTCTAGTTTCTAATCAAACATGTTGTTGTTCTAACCTGAATGAAGATTAAGATGTATTTGTTCTCTGCTATCCTTTCCATGTCTTTTTCACATTTGGTTGTGTACTGCATTGAAAAGACAGGGCCCTTTTTCTGCTGCAGTGTTCTGTTTGAACAATCCCTTGACAAAATAATTAAAGATTGTTTTGTTTCATTTGCAGCGTCATACCTACCCCCAGGTAAGTGTACTTATTTTTCTTACAATTTCTAGCATAGCAACATAGTTTTTATGGGGTCAAGCCAGTTGCCTTCAGGATGGTGTGTACTACCTTCTTACATTTGTCCCTCATGCCCCAAAATTCAGCAAACAAATGACTGGATCAGGAATTAAATTAATATGTGTGCTGATATATGTCCACTGCAGGTAGCAGTGAGATGAGTTGGAGGGATGATGATTTCTTAGCTTCGCTCACCATATTTGGAAAAGCCAAGTTGACTGGCAGTGCAAAAAGGGCACAGCCTGTACTCTGCTGCTTTTCATGTAAGCTGCAATAGAAGCAGATGCAAGTGTAGAAAATTATTCAGTAGGGTTGGACTGCCTCCCCAAACTTTCAGAGCTGATGATAAACTAGTTTAAAGCTGGATGTTAAGAATTTGATACTTAGTACACCACACGTACCACCTTTCCCTTTGTTCTCCCAAGAAAAACAGAACAACTTGCTAAATGTGTTGCATTTAAAGAAGTCAAATTAAATGTTCTCTGTTGTGGTTTTTTTTTTTTTGTTTTCGTTCTTTCTTCCAGAGTTTGGGAAGTTCTGCTACTAGGATCATAATACAGGTAGACATTCTTTCTCCATTATACTTGAGTTTTACCTGAAGCCCTGTCTCAGTAAACTAAATAATGGTTCATCTCTTTGGGAATAAATAAATATGGATAATTTAAAGATAATTTATGGATATCTTAGATATCCACAAACTGCAGCAGTGTCGTAGGGTGTTTCTGTGGTTACAGCAAAGTGGGCATCCTACTTGGTTGCCGATTAAAGGACCAGTGCAGCTGTTTTTTCTACAGTCATAAAATCTGAAAACCTCTATATGCTAATTCCATAGTGCTCTCAAAATTTGCAGGCATTAACCACCTCAGTCCACTCAGGAAGGAGGATGCAATTCTAGAACTTAAGCTTGAATGTTATTTGATATTAAATCAAATATGCATAACCTGCACAGTTCCTTGTTCATTTAAACAGTATTTTTTTAATGGAAACAACAACTTCAGCATTATTTCTTAAATTTTAAAAATAACCCTGTTAGTTAGTGCTTAGGTCAATTTCTGTTTGCTGTTGTATTTATAACATTACTTCTTGATAGCCAGGCACTTGGAAAGTTGATTGCAACCCAATCTCATTAAAAGCATTTTTGTAAAGTATTATGAATATCACTCAGGCATATTTTTTTCTGGGTCCATTGCAATTTTAACCTACCTACCACTCCACAGTTTAGGCTTTGCTTGCTTCATATGATAGTCCTTCAGATGGTGACCACAAATTCTCACTTTCAATGAAAGATCAGTAATGGGTTACCCCAGCTGAAAATTGTCTTTTGAAAATCATTGCTTTCAGTTACATTCTTCCATAACTAGTGATGAAAGCTGGCAGAGAAAGGAATAAGATTTCCTTGTTGTTTCACTTCTGAATTTAGTGTAGTGTTTTGATTACACAGGTTAAATATTTTCAATGTGTGTGTATATATATATATAAAAGAAAAATATTTGATTGCTCTCATAAGCCATGTACTTCATGGGAATTGAAAGATTTTCTGCAGTGACTTCTCCTTTGGTTAAATTGTAACTGTAGCTTTTCAGTTTTTGTTTTGACAAAGCCTTTGTCAAAAGTTTGTTGTGCTTATTCCTGAAAAAATGGTCATAATATGAATATAAATATATATGAGTTCAATGGCAATTTGTGTGATACATTTGAAGGGCAGAAATATTTAAATTCACTTGAAATACTTTTAGCAATTTATTTATGAAGGATCCTTATATATTGAAGTATTGAACATTGTAGCACACGGAGATGGCATAAATAAACTAAGAAAGTGCATAAGGAACTCTCTGGCTTTCATAGTGTCTAGTAGGCATAAGATAGAGTTCTTCTCTAAATGTCTCAGTACATAAGCAGGTCCTCTTAAAAACTTTTTTTTTGTTTGTGTTTGTTTGTTCCTGTGTAGAGTGGACAAAGACAGCAAAGCAGCAGCAGTACTTCTGTTCAGGTAAGTAAACTTAAAGGACTAGAGATATTCCTGTAGACTTCACTAAAACAGGGCCATCAGAACTTGGAAATAATTTATTTCCTACATATTTAAATGTATTTCACAGGGTGCGGATATTTCTGTTTCTCTGATTTTTGTTCATGAAGTTGTCATCTGATATTGGTGTTCAAATATTTTTCTTTGGAATGCTCATAAATGAATTTCCATGTGTGACTGGCTGAAGTGAAATAACTATTCCACACAATACATCCTCTAAAAGGTGAACAAAAGTCATGGCACTGAGAGGAAGTGATTCTAGGCTCAGTATCACACCATAAATCCCATACAGGTAGATATAGTCCCCATGTATATTGCATCGCAAATTTCCAAAAGCTGTGAAGGATAGTTGATTATCCATATTAAAAAGGATAGAAAATCATGACTGCAGACCTATGTGCAAGATAAAGCTACTTCTGTGGAAAACAACTGCGTGAATTTAACATACACTAACATAATTATAATATAAATTGTTGCTGAGTAACACATGAAATATTTATGGCATGAATTCATGTATGAATGCTCATTGGACTTCCTCCTCTTTGAGGAGGGGGGAAAATAAAGGCAAATATCTCTCAATATTCTCTGTATCATTACATGCAACTAGAAATGTTGCACAAGGGTAGGTATGAATTCAAGAACACAGGGAAGCCAGTACTCAGCCTCACAAGTACTCAACATGCCCATGGGTGACAGTTTGTGTCTCCACTTACTTCATGGCTTTTGCTGAGAGTAGGACAGCCTGCTGCACAGATGCTAGCCTACTGCTCTGTGTCCTTTGGCTCAGGAAGAGCCTTTGTGAGAAACCCTTGTGCAGCTGTAGCTCCATAAACATTATGCTCTTTAGAGAAGCCTCCTTGTCAAGATGGAAATTACCTTCTATTTATTTTTTTTTCAAGGGTTCCCAAGTCAGCCAGTCCTATGGCCAGGTGAGACTTTCCTGCTGAAATGTATTGAGCTTTTTGGTAGGGGCCTGCCTTGTAAATGGACTATGGGGGTTGGGGTTTATTTTTCTTTTCCTTCTTGGTGGTGTTGAGTGGTCCTTGATTTTTGGTTTGTACCACTGAATTGCCATGACGGAAAAAGAACATAGTTCAGAGGAACTTCTAGTGCAAATGGGCTTTTCTGTTGCGGTTGAGCTGAGGCTACAGCTTAGTTTACAAATGACTTCTTGCCTTTCCTACAGGGCTACCAGCCTCAAGGTGGCAGTTCCTATAGCCAGGTAAGCATCAGCCAGTCACCAGTCAGAATCAGCATTTGAGAAAGCGGAGTGCCATGGCACTGCAAAAACACTTAGCCATCACTCCCTCAGAATCTCTGAATTTGAACTTTAAAGGACACTTTCTCTGAAAGTGTGCATTCTCACACTCAAAATTTGCCCACGTACTACTTATTTATCTGGAATCTCAGCAATGTGAAATCATTGCTGTCAGCATCATCACGAGGGCCACGGGGAAGTCTGCCTCTTTATACAGCCCTGCATAGCTCTAGGAGGTAGCTGCTTGCTTTTCCTAAGGGCAGGCTGGATCCCTTACAAAAGGGAAGTAACCAAACGGTGTCCTTGTCTTAGGGTGGGCCAGGTTACTCGGGCAGCAGCACTTCTTATGGCCAGGTAAGCAAACTGGATGTTCTGTAGGCACTTCTTTGCTGATCCCTCTGTGACTGGCACGACTGGCAGATTTTTCAAAGTGATGTTTCCTTTAGTATTCTGTGTCTCAATTTGCTTCGTGGCTTTTGCTGAGAGTAGGACAGCCTGCTGCACAGATGCTAGCCTACTGCTCTGTGTCCTTTGGCTCAGGAAGAGCCTTTGTGAGAAACCCTTGTGCAGCTGTAGCTCCATAAACATTATGCTCTTTAGAGAAGCCTCCTTGTCAAGATGGAAATTACCTTCTATTTATTTTTTTTTCATGGGTTCCCAAGTCAGCCAGTCCTATGGCCAGGTGAGACTTTCCTGCTGAAATGTATTGAGCTTTTTGGTAGGGGCCTGCCTTGTAAATGGACTATGGGGGTTGGGGTTTATTTTTCTTTTCCTTCTTGGTGGTGTTGAGTGGTCCTTGATTTTTGGTTTGTACCACTGAATTGCCATGACGGAAAAAGAACGTAGTTCAGAGGAACTTCTAGTGCAAATGGGCATTTCTGTTGCGGTTGAGCTGAGGCTACAGCTTAGTTTACAAATGACTTCTTGCCTTTCCTACAGGGCTACCAGCCTCAAGGTGGCAGTTCCTATAGCCAGGTAAGCATCAGCCAGTCACCAGTCAGAATACAGCATTTGAGAAAGCGGAGTGCCATGGCACTGTAAATTGCAGCAGTTTTTATAATTACTTTTTTAAATTTCTGTTGAGTTCTTTAAAAAGAAATAGTAAACTAAATCAATTTCAAAACTTTAGTTGTGAAAATGACAGGTGTGTTTTTAATTGGTATGTGCAAGCAGAATAGTTTCCTGTTACTACTTAATCTTTTCCATGGGTATGCAACTTAAAAATTTATCATACAGATAGTCTATTTGGTGCTATTCCTGTACCAATTGATTTACATGGCACAAGACATATTTCTAGTCAGTTCTTCACTGTCTCGTTTGATCTCAATACAGAGAAACAATTTCAAGGAATAAATAATATTGAGTCAGGTCCTCAGCTGCAGGAAGATTTGGTCTTACAGCCTGCAACTGATGAATGTTTACCTCCCTTTACAGTTTTTATGTGAATAAAAGCAGCTGTAAGATAGCTATGAATTTTGTCAGAATCTTTGTCAAATAGCAGAAATAGACTAGATAGTTCCAATCCTTTTTGGTAATCCCTGTCTTCCTAACTGTACCACGCAGCTGTGGCATAGGTCTGCATGTATATGAAACATCTGCTATTTTTTGTCATTATATTGAAGGCAGATGGCATCAGCACCTCATAGTTACCCACAGTAACTTTATATTACTGATAGATTTTCAGGACATACTGGCACCCGTGAATAATTCATTTGGCCTGCTATTTTTAATTGCATTGTTTGTTTCCATTTTATGAATCTATATTTTTTCTAAAACTCAATTTTTACAAATAATTTTTCACATTTATTTTCCCTCAGAGGAAGGAAATTGTGCAACTGGGGCCCACCAAAATTACAAATACAGGAATTTAGTGTTCATCTACCTTTAGCCATCTAAGCCCAGTGTCTGAGAAACAGCAGGCAAAAGAAACCCATAAGGAAATCTTGCATTCCTTCAGTGTCCTGGAAAACCTTTATAAGGCTAGAGTCCTCTCTGAGATGGCTGTAAAACTAGAATATGATTGTTGTTTGATAAATACAGTCTGATCAGATATTCATCCAGAATAAGAAATATTAAAATAATTCTAGATAAACAGCAGTGTGCAGGTTGTTTCTCTTATTCTAGGGGATTTTTCCCCACAAAGAAACAAACATGAGAGAGAAATCTGCTTCATAAATATAATAATTATGAATCAATAATTCCTTTCTTACAGGGCTACCAGCCTCAAGGTGGCAGTTCCTATAGCCAGGTAAGCATCAGCCAGTCAGAATCAGCATTTGAAAAAGCGGAGTGCCATGGCACTGCAAAAACACCTAGCCATCACTCCTTCAGTATCTCCGAATTTGAACTTTAAAGGACACTTTCTCTGAAAGTGTGCTTTCTCACACTCAAAATTTGCCCACGTACTACTTATTTATCTGGAATCTCAGCAATGTGAAATCATTGCTGTCAGCATCATCGCGAGGGCCAGGGGGAAGTCTGCCTCTTTATACAGCCCTGCATAGCTCTAGGAGGTAGCTGCTTGCTTTTCCTAAGGGCAGGCTGGATCCCTTACAAAGGGAAGTAACCAAACGGTGTCCTTGTCTTAGGGTGGGCCAGGTTACTCGGGCAGCAGCACTTCTTATGGCCAGGTAAGCAAACTGGATGTTCTGTAGGCACTTCTTTGCTGATCCCTCTGTGACTGGCACGACTGGCAGATTTTTCAAAGTGATGTTTCCTTTAGTATTCTGTGTCTCAATTTGCTTCGTGGCTTTTGCTGAGAGTAGGACAGCCTGCTGCACAGATGCTAGCCTACTGCTCTGTGTCCTTTGGCTCAGGAAGAGCCTTTGTGAGAAACCCTTGTGCAGCTGTAGCTCCATAAACATTATGCTCTTTAGAGAAGCCTCCTTGTCAAGATGGAAATTACCTTCTATTTATTTTTTTTTCAAGGGTTCCCAAGTCAGCCAGTCCTATGGCCAGGTGAGACTTTCCTGCTGAAATGTATTGAGCTTTTTGGTAGGGGCCTGCCTTGTAAATGGACTATGCGGGTTGGGGTTTATTTTTCTTTTCCTTCTTGGTGGTGTTGAGTGGTCCTTGATTTTTGGTTTGTACCACTGAATTGCCATGACGGAAAAAGAACATAGTTCAGAGGAACTTCTAGTGCAAATGGGCATTTCTGTTGCGGTTGAGCTGAGGCTACAGCTTAGTTTACAAATGACTTCTTGCCTTTCCTACAGGGCTACCAGCCTCAAGGTGGCAGTTCCTATAGCCAGGTAAGCATCAGCCAGTCACCAGTCAGAATCAGCATTTGAGAAAGCGGAGTGCCATGGCACTGCAAAAACACTTAGCCATCACTCCCTCAGAATCTCTGAATTTGAACTTTAAAGGACACTTTCTCTGAAAGTGTGCATTCTCACACTCAAAATTTGCCCACGTACTACTTATTTATCTGGAATCTCAGCAATGTGAAATCATTGCTGTCAGCATCATCACGAGGGCCACGGGGAAGTCTGCCTCTTTATACAGCCCTGCATAGCTCTAGGAGGTAGCTGCTTGCTTTTCCTAAGGGCAGGCTGGATCCCTTACAAAAGGGAAGTAACCAAACGGTGTCCTTGTCTTAGGGTGGGCCAGGTTACTCGGGCAGCAGCACTTCTTATGGCCAGGTAAGCAAACTGGATGTTCTGTAGGCACTTCTTTGCTGATCCCTCTGTGACTGGCACGACTGGCAGATTTTTCAAAGTGATGTTTCCTTTAGTATTCTGTGTCTCAATTTGCTTCGTGGCTTTTGCTGAGAATAGGACAATCTTGCTTAGTTTACAAATTGCTTCTTGCCTTTCTTACAGGGCTACCAACCTCAAGGTGGCAGTTCGTATGGCCAGGTAAGCATCAGTCAATTACTTTTAGGATACAACATGTGCGTGATGTTTCCGTACATGTATTGAGAATCTTGTGGTTTGTTTCTTCAAATAGTACAGTAAAGTTCTCATTAGAAAAGTGGTGAACTTTTTGTTATATGGATCTGGGAACAACATGCTCACTGAAGCATCTCTTTCCCACACAGATAGGAGTGCATGTAGGTGTCAGCTTTTTGATGTACTATAATATTCAACATACTGTGATTTTTCTTGTGAACTATTTTGTATTATGTACCTGATCTTCTGAATTTTAAGCAGTCAGGCAGCCAAAAGCCTTTCAAAATTTAGTTCTGTATTTAATATGGAGTAAAGTAATACTTGGATTACTGAGATAGTCTCTTTTTTTTTTTTTTTTTTTCTTTCTTCAGCAGGGTGGATCTGCTTATTCAGGTGGCAGTAGTGGTTGTGGACAAGTAAGTCCTCTTTATCCAAACTATTTGAAAATCAGTCCCAGCTTTCTTTGTAGTAGTAACATATTTTTCAATAAGTGTATAATGTTTGTGATTTGGAATCTTTTGTTTTCTTTGTTACATGGTATGATCTAGAAAGACTGATATTGTTTGCCATTGCAACAAAACTGAAGTGGCTTCTCCCATGTAGTGTTACACACAGCAGCAGTGATTCATCTGTCTACTCAGTAAACAGATAAAATCTTTGGTTGGGAGTGATTTACAGATGTTGCTCCATTTAGTTCCTATAGAAAGTGGTAGGATCAGAGAGTGGCTTCTATGGAATAGTTAGATTTGTAGGTTTTCATCCTGGTTCCATTTCAACTTATGTATGCCTACAATGGTGTAAAGGTGGTGTCCTCAATGATGAGATCCCAGGTGAAAGGATCATGAATGAGACCATGACAGTAGACCTATGTTCAAATTAATATACAGGTGGAAGCGACAAGAATGAAAGAGAAGTATAATTACAAAAAATTTTAGCAGAAGTACTTAGCAGAAATATTAGGATTGGTATAAACTAAGTATGAATGGAAATGCATGAAAACATCATAAGAAGCAGTACAACAAGGACACGGTTACCAGCAGTGAAACTGATAAACATTGAAGAATGTGTTGCTACAACCTGTGTCACAGGTTGACTTATCAACAGAAGACCTGTGCTCTAATAATGACAGCATGACAACCAGGGTAGAACGCATTGTGCGTAAAGTTTCTCATCCTGTTATCCCATCATGAAGACTGGATGTAGCCAATAAATATACCCAAAACAGGGAAATGAAAGACATTGGGCAGCAGCCTTGCCTAAGATGTATGATGGCTGAATCTAGCAAGATTCTGAGGTAGATTTTCACACAACAGTAACTGTTGACTACTAAAAGGACTGTCAAAAAAAACCAACCAACAACCAACAAAAAAACCCCATCAACCACCAAAAACCCACACCCAAAAAAAAAAGTCATCTTTTTGAATCAAGAAGAACTAGGATGATACAGAAAGATATCAATTGCCAGCCTACCTCACTTTCCATGTAGCACACAAGTAGTCCTGCTTTGATCATCTGTGTGCATGTCTTGGTGCTTGTGAGTATAGGAGCGGCAGAGGGTGAAGGCACAAACTTAAAAGGTTAAATAAAATTAAACTCAACTTCTGTAAAGTGTTATGTTGACTTATGTTACATTCATTCTCATGTAAGAAATTTTAAGAAAGCTAATTACTGCCAGAAAATGAAAACTTGGGCATTTACCTTTTGGTTTGTTTGTGTTTTTTAACAGGGTGTTTCATATGATAGCAATCCTTGCCACCAGGTAAATGTCCTTCCTCCAATTTTAAGGTGCATCTAAGATTAGTTTTCCTACTAACTCAACTAGTACCAACTTCAGATTCATAGACTGCAAATCCATGTAATCTTACCAATTATAAGATTCCAACTTGCTATCTTCCTACACACAAGAGCATCACAAGGGTTTGGTGGTCCTTTTCCCCCCCCTTTTTCCTGGCATTTTGTCTGTGAAATGACTAGCTCTATAGGATATTAAGGCTAGATTCTGGATAGAGAAAGTCTGGTGCAGAACTTCTCAACTGCTTAAATCAGGGCTGGATCTCACCAGCCTGTCTGTGGACTTTTCCCATGAAAAGTCAGAAAATATTTTAGGACTGCTTGCCACTTGAAGTTCCCGAAACAGACTGGCTTAAAAATTCATTCAGTTTGTGCAGTGAAGTATAGGTAGCTACATTTGTATTTGTTACAACTTTTCAGTGTCAGAACTCTAAAAACCACCGAAAGATGTCTGCTATGTTTAAAGAAACAATCTCTGTAATGTTAAAAATTAGTAAGAGAACAGTACTAGATGATCTCCTTTTTAAAAATGTTCATACACCTCTTGAGTTTTACTGATTTTTCACAAGAAAAAGATTCATTGTATTAACAAATACTGTGTTCTATTAATACAAATATATACAATATTCATAAATATTCAAACAACATAGTTGTTGCTATATCATTATAATCTGCTATAGTATATACAATATGCCGTATGTAATATATTATAGTAACTTGAAAGAATATATGATATAGGTATATAATTATTTTATAATAGCTTTTCAGATTTTTTTTTATGAAGAGGAGATAGTTCCTTCTAAGACTATAGGAAGCACTTAAATTTTGTTCTAAAAAAAGCTAGAACATTGGAAGATAATACTTTTAATTTCATTTTAGTGAGAGGCAAATACTCCACTCCAATAGCTCAGGGTTTCACTGTTCTTATGCACTTTTGACATTAATACTTCTACAAATGTCTCTTCTGATTTCACTTGGGGGAGTTACATTCCTTTTGTAAGGAGGGCTTGTTGAAACATACTGAGTGCTTTATTTAAAACCTTTTCCTCAAGGCTACTGTATCTCACAGCTTTCTGCGTAATAAAGCTACCAGAGGAATTTTTCATTCCATTTGTATAAATTAGGCTTTCTACAGGAGAAAAAAAATATACTTTCTATAGAGACTGTTCAGAATGAAACTCATCTGTGTATTAAACATTACTTAAAGATAAATATTTGTGGTTCCTTGACTTGTGTCTCGTACAGTATTAACCTTTGCACTGTTGGCAATCTGTGCTTACTACGTTAGAAATCAATTCTATATTGCATATCTGCCTCTGCTCCTTACTCTTCCTAAGCAAGTATCATAGCTTTCATTAAAAATAATCCACAGCTAGACAGTGTCTAAAGCATCACAATTTTTGTCTAATTTACAGGATGGATCACAGGGTGGTCAGGTAAGTAGCTCTTAATTATCCATCAGTAAAAGCTTTTTAAGCAGTTCTAATCTAGAGTATACTTTTCTTGCTCATTACGGTGTAGACACTTGCAGAGTCTCCCCAGCTCCAGCCTGTAACTCTTTCTCTTAGAACATAATTTTTATCAGCCCTGAAATTTCACTTACATAGAAAGAACTTGGCAACTTAGGAAAGCTAGGTCTGTGGATTCTGATCAAATTCAACTCTTGAGCATTGTAACTGTTGCTTTTTTGTTTTCGCAGAGTGGATCATACTCACAAAGCTATGGTGGCAGCCAAGTAAGTACTAGATTATTATTTCCTCCCACTGAGATTTTACTTCATTTAGGTTCCACAATGACCGATCAATATCCAGTCTGAAATATCATAATATTAATTCTAATATTTTTTTGCTAGCAGGGTGGATCATCTCCCTCACAAAATTATGGTAGCAGCCAGGTAGGTAGACCTTGATTTTCTCTTGGTAAAACCTTTTTTATCATATCTGATAAGTTTTCTACATGTCTAGAAAGTTGTATTTGTTCAAAGGAATCCCAGGCAATTGTTTATTCCAGCTTTAAAGCCCCCAAACCAAATCACAGTTTCTTTTGAAGTGAGATTTATATTTGTTTGTTTTATAGGATGGATCATTCTCACAAGGCTATGGTGGTGGTCAAGTAAGTAATGCTCTAATTCCCTACTTGTACGTCACTTCATCTAACCTTCAGTCTTTGCTCAAAATCACGTTTTCTCTGTCCTAATTTTATCTGATTTTGGTTGGTTGGTTTGTTTTAAAGGGTGGATCGTCTTCCTCAGATGGCTATTATGATAGTCAGGTAACTAGTCCTTCCTTTCTCCTAGTTATATATTATTTTATGCTGATCTTTGTAGTCCCTGCATCATCTTTCTCAAATATGTAATAAAACATAATAGCTTTGTGCTCTTTTTGTTTTGGATTTTCTTGGGTTTGGGTTTGGGTTTTTTTTTGTTTTATTGAAGAATGGAACTTTCCCTGCAAGTAACTATTGCAGCCATGTATTTGGGTTATTTTCCTTATAAAGGTCTTACTTTAAACTCACCTTTTTCTTTGCATGAGCCTGAATTCTGTCTTGCAGAATACGATAGCAAAGCGTAATTTTAACAATCCATTTTTGTGAGGAAATAACTGTTATCTGATGTCCTTCTAGGATTCACAAGATTTCTCAGATGATAATCCCAATGCTTGTGATGATGTGAGTATGCACACTCTAATATATTTTCATCACAACGTTTTTCATGTAGATTGGAAAATATTGCCCTGCTAGATGCAGTCTTGTGAGCAGAATGATCCAGAAAGCATGCTGAGTTCCTACACTAACAGCTGTTTCAGCAACTGCATGTTTTCTTACTGAAAATCATCATATAAAGGTTACACATAACTTTTGTGCTCTTAAATGTATTTAACTTGATGAAAAGATTTCAGTGGCTTTGCAGTAAGCTTTGCAGTAACATAAGATTTTCCCTAAAATCTAAGGACACATTTTACAGTAATTGATAAATAAATAAATAAATCCCATAGACAAGCTTTAAATACATACAATGAAAGAAAGAAGAGATAGTGGCAGCTATTCCACTGCTTTTCATGTTACGTTTCTATCAATCAAAAATTGCTATAATGTTATAAATATCTATAATGTTTATATATCTATATATAATGTTTTTCATACTGGAATGGCAGGATTTCAAACTAATTTAAGCAAGGTTCTGGAGAATGTGAGCAACATTCTGTCTGTATGCAGTATCAGAAAAAATCAGGTTTCTGTAAGCTTATTGTATTCAAATAATTCTTAAAGAAGGAAATAATTTATTCTTTTCCAGAATGACACTACCTATAGTGCCAGTGCTCAGGTAAGTGCTTTTTTTTTCTTCAGGAGTATTCAAATTCTTACATTAGACCCGTTGGCCTCTAATTGTAGTCTATGATTGCTTTATAATACCCTTCAAAAACTTAATTAAAGAATGGCATATTTGATGTTATATTTCTCTGTACTCAGTCCCTTCTAGCCATTCTCAAGGCTGCTTCACAATTATTTGCTATCATTGATAGCAATTATGTACAATACTTGTAAGAACATACACTAACAGTTTTTTGGTAGTATATGCACTTTGACTGAGTGGTTAACCATCTGTGAACGTGAGGCATGCAGCCACTACAAGCTTTTTCTAATTGTTCTAATTTTAACTCACGTATATGCTAGTATTGTAAAGTAACGTTTATCCCCTGGTAATACTCTTTCTGTCAAGACGTTCCATCTGTCCTATGAGCAGAAACTGTGATTAACACGGGTAGATTGTGACCAAGCAAATACACTGTTGTATAAACAAACGACATTCTTCTGTGCTTACGAACATTTTTCCATACTTCTTTCTGTTCCTAGAAAGGTTTTTTTTCCATTACAGCCTCCTTTAGTTTTACTGCCATCTAGAGTAACCTTCTGTCATCAACTACTTGCCTTTTCTTCAGCTGTTAGCCATATATTTTACTGCTTATTATTTTCCCTATTTTTCCTCTCTGGTACTTTAGTACTGCACCCAACACGTATACTAGGATGTAAAGAGGCCTTCTGAAAACATCTTTTGGTTTTACTTGTATTTACCTTGAATGCATTGCATTAGGTTTAATGCAAAATGTTCTGCAAAAATAATCCTTCAGCAGCAAGCCCTGTTTAGAAGACTCATCACTTCCTCATTTGTTCACAGAGGATGCTGCTGTTCTCTTGGTTATCCCTATGCAGTACATATTGCTGGACTTCATTGTAGAAGAGTTTGCTTCTAAACGTTCTCACAAAGAAGGGTGGGAAGTGTTCAAAAAAACAAACAGTAAAATCATTATACAGATTGTTCTCTAAACCACAGTGGTTGAGCTGAGGGAGACTCCACTAGGCAGGAACTCCTGATGGAGTAATAAGGTGAAAACAGATGAAGAACATGCTTTTTAAGATTCTTGCTGATAGTAAAATTATAGCTCTGGACATTTTCCTGTCCCAAAATATGACACCTTGACAAGTTTAGGTAGATCTTTGCTGAAAATATTTTCTGTGGATGGCTACATCTATAAAGTAATAATTGGCTTCTGACTCCTTGACAGCGTTCTGGTTGTGCAAACAAGAAGGTTGTTGTTGCCCGAGTAAGTAACGTTTTTTCTTTTCTCTTTTTACTTGTTTTGGGATATTTGCCTTAACTATACCTAATTTGTCCCAATTATGCCTATTTTTTCCCTAATTCTGTTTGTCCTAATTAAAATTCTTCTATTCAAAGAAAAAGTAATATAAAATAGCTTGGCTATTTGCTTGCTCTTTCAGTGAATTTACCTTAAAGGAAGTATATATATGGAAAAAAGACATGAAAACCCTGCTATGAGGTATAGAGCAGCTCAGATTCCTTTTTTTCAAGAAGCACATATACAATATAAACAAATTAGAATACAAATGAAATTATTATTATTAATATACTGTATTATATTATAATAATTACTAATTTTAAAAAATAAATTATAAATATATAAAAAAATAAGACAATACAGAATTAGTCCAAGCTAAAGTTAAAATTAAATGAGTGTCATGCATAGCTAAAATTTTAGCTGAAGAAAGCTAGAATAATGAAATCAGAGAGAATAATGTTGGGTAATTTATGTTGCTCAGCATGTTGTGGAGGAGATACGGTATGTGTATTGTGTAGATTCAACTCAGACTCAGCAGTAGCCTATAAAAATTATGTGCAAATAACCTTTTATTTTATAAGAAGGCATTCCTACTCAATGTATGCATTAAAGGGTCTGGAGTTGTTATAAATCAATAATATGGAAAAAAAAGAAGGCCTGTCAGTGATCATAGTTTTCATCTCCTAATAGTAATGTCTTTGTTTTTTACAGGATACATCACATGTTTTGAGCAGAAGAGCCTATGATGTACAGGTAAACCATTCTTGTCATGCTTTCTGAAGTACTCCTGGTATTACAGCTTCTTGGTGTATTATCTATAAAAAAAAAGAATAAGGATCTAATTTCCATAACGGAGTAATCTGTTTAGGGTTAGGTAGTTCTTTTCCAATAGAACTATGTATTTTAATTTGTTATCCTCACAGAAAACCAAGTAGTTTCTTGTTTCTTCACAGAATGAGACTTCTACTTCAAATAACAGCGACACTAACTACCAGGTAATAACATAGTGTCTGTTGTAAGGAGCTTTCTGAGAAATTTTATTTCATTTCTGAAAATTGGGTTCCACTAATTTATCTATGCTGAGGAATGCTGTTTTGATTTGGCAGCATTTTCCCTCTAATGTTATAATTTGGTACAGTTGTAAATAATGATAATGGACCCAGAATATACTGTCTCTCTTCTGTTCCTTAGCAGGTAAGCAGTGCTGGTGTTTCTTTACATAACACTTTGTAAAAATCGTTTGAAAAAAAACCCCAACAAATAGTTTTAGAATCTTTTTAGAAACAGTCCTGCTCTAGTGATGGTAATGGCCAGATATATAATTCTGTTTCATTTAGAATCTGGTAACAAGCTACATCTTAGTGATTATGTACTTGTGTTAAAAAAGTAGGCCCAACTTTTGTGTTATAGAAATATGTGAAATTTAACTGATCCAGAGCAGCACCCAATTCTATTTTTCTTAATATTTTGTACTGTACTGGTACCCATCAGCTTCCCAGAGATCTGGAATCCTATTACACTTAGCATTATGGATGTAACACTAGCATAGCCCTCTGTCTCAGAGAGTTTGAAGTCTTAATTCAATAATACAGTCAGATCTCTGAGCTCCAGAGAGTAACAGTTTTCTTAATTAGTTTTCCTGATACCTATTCCCTGTGTATTGTATCCAGTCACTAATTAAGTTTCATCTAAATCTATGTTTTCACAACGATTTATACCGAAAGTTCTGAACAAGTGATGTTTGTTGGTGCAGGGAAGCAGTACAAAGAGTTTGTCACCTTACTTCTCACTACATAATTTTATACATGTTAGATTCAGATAAAACGCTTCTATGAAATATAATTGGTTTCTTCACAGGGTGGATCATTTATTGCAACCGATCGTGGATCAAGTAGTCAGGTCAGGATTTTCTCTATTTTTATCTAGTCTTGTCCAGATAGCTTCCTGGTAATTAAACTAATTAAAATCAGGAGTTGAAGTGTAAGTCCAGTAGTTTTGCATAAGGGGTTGTTGATGTTATGCATTAAAGTGTAAATGAAGTGACCGTGTTCAGATTAAATTTAATCTGAAATGGCTCTCTGAAATCACTTCAACACTCTTTCAATTTCACACACAGTTTATTGGTGAGAGCACAACGGTGATTCTTTGTACTCTTGCCTACCCAGATAATTCTCTCTTGCTGAGGCATCTGTCACTGAGACGTACCACTGATAGATGTGGAAACAATCTAACTTCCAAAGCAAATGTTACATGTATATAGCTATGCTGCCCCCTATATATGGATGACCCCCCTATATATGTATGTCCCCCCTATATTTCCTCTAGGTATAGTCAAGGTCACAGCCACTCTGTAGTTCCACAGTCTTTCTACCCTGAAACAATTTCACATCTGAAATAAGATTTTATTTTAAATTTCCACAAAGCAATGATAGTTTCCTTTTTTAAATTTACAGGGTGGTTGCATTTGTCCTGATGGAAGCAGTGGGAGTAGACAGGTAATTATTTTTCTGAGTTTATACTTTCATCTACGTAATGGAGTGTTATGAGTTAATCACCTGGTAAGTATGGACGCTAGGGTAACACTAAACATTACTGATAATTTCCTAAATTTATATATGAATATATAAAATAATTTCATAAAATGAAATGGAAGAATGAGTCCTACTTTAACTGTATAATTACCGTTTGGCCACTAACTTCCTGTAAATGTGCTTGGTAATCCAGATGCTCTGTCAGTTAACCTGTTACGTGCTAATAATTCATTACTTTCAAAACCCAGAGTCAATATGCCCTACAGTAACCACAGTATTTAATTGCATCCTACTTAGGTTCCTTGTCCTTCTCACTGGTTCAATAAAATATTGTGACTAAAATGTCGAAGTCTGGTAAATATTTCAAAAGATAATCTCTTAAATCTATATTTAAACTATTCTTTCCCATAGAGAGAATCACTGTGATTTCATGATCAGTGCCAGTGCATAGTCTTTTCTCTTAGGCAATGTCTCCATGCCAGGAAAAAGCCCAAAGAGTGCAGTTACATGGGCATTATACACTAGCTTTACCAGGCTTCTGGCATCACCTGGCTTTGCCAAGTGAACTTGAATTTTTAAGTAACCTATCTTCTACTTAAAAAGGTGGATGTCTTTGTGCAAGTTTCATTCAAGTAGGACCTCTTTCTTTGCATGCTTAAACTGGTGCAAAGTGAGGTTTAGCTTTTAATGGCAAGCCACAACAGCTTGGCCAGGGGAGAGTGTATTCAGTTGCCATCAAACAATAATTTTCAACATGAAGAAAAGAAGACTTCTAAATCAATCATGTTAAAAAAACTGTTCTCAGTGCAAATGTGTCTACTTTGATACAGAAGAGACTCATTTTTCAGTTTGTGATGATGTCAGCAGATAGAATTGAATTTATGATAAGCTAGGTAGCAATAGTCTGGATCTTTGATTTCACCCAACAGTAAAGTTCAGCAATCTTTGCAAAGGAATAGAGGGAATTTAAATACGGACTTATTTTCATTTTCTGTCCATGGTCAATCATCTACATATGGCAGTAACGGTGCCTAAAATTGTAAACACATTGGCAGGTTTGTTGTTCTGAATAAGAAAAAAAAGGTATAGGCAGATGTATATATATAAATAAACCAGCATTCATCAACCTTACATAAAAGAGACAGTCATTACTTACTTGAAGATTCTTCAGCCCAGGATAAAAATTCCTCCAAAAAGCTTTCTTCTAAACTTAAAAGCTATGAGTTACATGAAGGTCTCTTCAAACCTGGAAAAGATTATAAATTAAGAGTCAAAGCTGTATATATTTAAACCATCTTGTTCCAAAGGAAACAATGGGTTTCCTTATGTGGATCCTCGAATTACTTACACTGCATTTGTTCCACTTTTTCTCTACACTTCATCTGGAGACAAGAGCTCAGTCTACAAATAGTCTCTGAGGAAGCAGTCTAACCGCTGAATAATACTTTCTTTTGTGTAGAAAGGAATGTGACAGTAGTAATGGCTGTTATGTTCTGGTAAATAGTCTTCTACTTTAAGTGCTGAACTGAAAAATCTGCTTGCATAAACCCTATTTATACTTTGGAAGTTCAATATTCTGGCAGTTTTAAAAAACATGATCAGAGTCATGGTAATCTATAACAACGTAGAGTCTGCCAAGTATGACATAAGATTCAGTGATTAGAAAGAGTAAAATGAAAAGTTACTATTACTTCTAGGTCTTCTAACCTGAACAGAAGAGTACCTGCTAAAGGTTTCCTTATCTCTAACAAAAATAACTAGTGTTCTCTTTTAATGATTGCAATAATGGCCTTTTTGAAAGAAGAGAAATTCAGAAATGGACTCACTTAAATGTCTGTTTGCAAGAAAATAGCTAGTCTGTGTTTTCCTTTCAGGGAGGCCCAGGTTCTTCACACAGCACGTATTCTGGTAACCAGGTAAACATTCAGATAAAATGCCCTATTCAGAAAGCTCCATCTAAAGCCTTCACTGAAGGAGTAGCCAAATATAAACCAGTAACCCATTCTGTCTTCTGCACAGGGAGGGTCTTCCTTCCATCCCGGAGAATCCTATGGACAGGTAGTTGTTCTTCCTCCCTTACCAGGATAAAACAGACTGCCATCATCCTGGTTCCTTCGCTCCTGGTGTTGTGGGTGCCGTGAGATACTGCAGTTAGAGACCTGACAGTTGTCTCTTAGAGCAGAAAACTTAAATTAACCCTGACATAACTTAGTGGTAAGGGGTTTGACAGAGAGCAGTACAGAGTGGTATCTGCAGTTTCCTTGCAGCATTCAGATTTCAGCAGGCTAAGATAAGTATTGCCAGAAGACTTCTTCCACTTTAACCATGTTGGTCTTGATTTTTATGCAGTTACATAAAAGTTAGCTCAAAACTGGGAGGAAGGGTGTAAAGTAAGAACGGCATACACTGGTATTAAAATACTCATCTTGTCTGCAAGACAATAGCTGGTCTGTGTTTTCCTTTCAGGAGGGCCCAGGGTCTTCCTACAGCTCCTACTCCGGTAACCAGGTAAATATTCTGGTCACTGTCCCTGCTGAGGAGCAGTCTAAAAGTTGTCCTTGAGAGAACATTTCAACTATAAAACATGCAACTTTTATGTTTTCTGCACAGGGAGGCTCTTCCTTCTCTCCTGGTGGATCATTCGGACAGGTAAGGATTATTCCTTGTTTGTAAAGGTAAGATGAGCTTCTTCTATCTTTATTCCTATATTCCCCATATAGTGGCTGTTGCGAAATGTAACACCCAAGGATTGAATCAACCATTTGTAACCTATAACATGAGCTCTGTCAGAAGAAAAGACTAAATTGTTTACAACTTCCACAGAACGAATGATCTTTCATCCAGCTAAGAAAATTAGTGTTAAAAAGTTCCCTGTTCTTTAACAATATTGGCCTAAAGTGAGAGTTAGGTACCTTGCTATTTACATCATCCTGTCTGCAAGAAAATAGCTAGTCTGTGTTTTCCTTTCAGGGAGGCCCAGGTTCTTCACACAGCACGTATTCTGGTAACCAGGTAAACATTCAGATAAGATGCCCTATTCAGAAAGCTCCATCTAAAGCCTTCACTGAAGGAGTAGCCAAATATAAACCAGTAACCCATTCTGTCTTCTGCACAGGGAGGGTCTTCCTTCCATCCCGGAGAATCCTATGGACAGGTAGTTGTTCTTCCTCCCTTACCAGGATAAAACAGACTGCCATCATCCTGGTTCCTTCGCTCCTGGTGTTGTGGGTGCCGTGAGATACTGCAGTTAGAGACCTGACAGTTGTCTCTTAGAGCAGAAAACTTAAATTAACCCTGACATAACTTAGTGGTAAGGGGTTTGACAGAGAGCAGTACAGAGTGGTATCTGCAGTGTCCTTGCAGCATTCAGATTTCAGCAGGCTAAGATAAGTATTGCCAGAAGACTTCTTCCACTTTAACCATGTTGGTCTTGATTTTTATGCAGGTACATAAAAGTTAGCTCAAAACTGGGAGGAAGGGTGTAAAGTAAGAACGGCATACACTGGTATTAAAATACTCATCTTGTCTGCAAGACAATAGCTGGTCTGTGTTTTCCTTTCAGGAGGGCCCAGGGTCTTCCTACAGCTCCTACTCCGGTAACCAGGTAAATATTCTGGTCACTGTCCCTGCTGAGGAGCAGTCTAAAAATTGTCCTTGAGAGAACATTTCAACTACAAAACATGCAACTTTTATGTTTTCTGCACAGGGAGGCTCTTCCTTCTCTCCTGGTGGATCATTCGGACAGGTAAGTGTTATTCCTTGTTTGTAGAGATAACAGACTTGTGTTACTTTCATTCCTGTACTGCTCTTG
This sequence comes from Falco rusticolus, assembly GCF_015220075.1. Lineage (NCBI taxonomy): Eukaryota > Metazoa > Chordata > Aves > Falconiformes > Falconidae > Falco > Falco rusticolus. The sequence goes on from NC_051197.1 coordinate 21,531,315, forward strand.
AAAGAAGGAAAACTCTTTATTGAGAGAAACAAAATAATGAACTTATTTTCTGTACAGGGAGGGTCTTCTGTCTATGACAGCGGCAGTGAATCCTATGGTCAGGTAAATACTCTTTTTTTTGTTTGTTTGTTTTTCTTTTTTTTTCTTTTTTCTTTTTTTTCCCCCTCCCCTCTTTGTATAAAGGGTGCTGAGGGCCAATATCCTGGCTTCTATATATAGCTATGCTCTGTATTTTGGCTCTCACTGTATTTTACTGAAGGTGATTTTCTTCTGTGCAGAGTGAATTTGCATATAGTTTTAACTAAATAGCCTGAAAGTTTATAGGGAAGTAAAAAGTAGGGTGCCTCCAACCGTTATAGCTTATTCTCCTTAACAATGCTAGCTTTGAGTTATCTGCCAATTGAAGGTCTCTTCAAAAGTAGAATTTTAGTTACAATTATGTTAAATTAGTGTTTTACAGAGGCATAACTATGAATTGCTCAATAGCCATTCAGATAACTAAGTAACTATTCATATTTTTTAAAACTCCCCAGAAGGAGATCCCTACAGTAACCTTAAAAAGTCTGTTGGCAATATGAAAATGATTTGTTTTCCAAATAGGGTGGATCTTCCACATATAGTGGTACTGGATCTTATGGTCAGGTAAATACTATTTGTCTCATACATCAAAAGCTTAAGCTTGCTGTGTTGGTTCTTATGTGTGCTGGGTTCTATATTTAAATTATTTTTAAGTGTTGACCATGGAAATGCCATTTTATCTTTTGTTTTCTTTACCTTTATTTACCCCTTTACAATCCAAATGTTTTCATAATGTAGGGAAGGTGATGCACTGTGTACGCTATCCTGCTAACTGTGCCGCTGTGACTATTCAAAGCTTTAACTAATTTATTGTTTATGCATTAGCTCATTCAAAAGGAAAATACCTTGTCCATTTACTTTACACACCTTACTTAAGCAGAAACTGCTGGAAGTCTAGGGGGGAATGCACTCACTATATCTGAAGTCCCTATTTATTGATGTGAATCTCATTGTGGGAATTATTCCGTAAGGACCATCTTATGTTTTGTTTAGCAATACATTTTAACCAACCAAAGTCATACATAATTATTTATTAAAAATGATAAGACATATAATCCAGATTGCTTTTTCATAGAAAATTGTGTTCCATTGTTACTTCTAGTGCAGGATCTAGAAAGAAAGCATAGATAATGGAATTTTTTTTAATGTAAAGAACAGTTAATTTTGCAAATCAACTTTAGCTAAAATTTTTCCTTATAAAAATGCGTATTTACAAGGAGGATTTTTTTTTTTTAACCTCTTCTGCTGAAGCAACAGGTAAAGTTATGTATTTTTTCTTTTCTTGCATGTTCCCTGGTTTAGGTAAATTTGGAGATTCTAGGTGGCTGGTTATTTTTATGCTTCTATTTTACATGATCTTATTTGTGGAGAATATGAGTCTTTTTATATAGAAAGAAACATTTTTTCGTTATTTTACAGGATTCACCTTCTATGGGAAGCAGTGAAACTAATGACAGTGTAAGCATTTCTTCTCAAGTATACCAATATCAGAATTTACTACCTTTTAAATTACCTGCTTGCTTATATGGACCTTTACTTTATCTCACCATCTCATCTTCAAGAGCTCCTTCACAGTACATTCTAACCAACTGTGTTTAGTAATTTTCTGTAATAAATTATTTGAATTTTTTTTTCATAGTTAAAGGAAAATGCAGACATAGATTATGCCATATTATTTTGCTATGTTATGATAAGGACTTGGTAAATTAATGTTGCAGTTAAAACTGTTCTGGCTTGTAACAATCATACAATTTTGAGCTGGTTATTAGAAGTAACATTTACAAAGGAAACTTTTCCTTTATTTTACAATTTCCATTGAAACTCAGTGTTAGTGTATGCTCATAGTATACAAAACAACCAGATACTTACTTCCTGCATTTGGTTACTTTTTCACTGAGTTAATTTAATACAATAACACTAATGTAACTACAAGAACAGTACTATCATCTGTAACAGCGGATCAGCCATTCTTGTTCTTAATGGCTATTTTTTGTGATTTATTTCCTTAAGACTATATTACATGTATGTTTACTATTCTGAACTTTCATAGCAATTCCCATAAATTAAGACTTTCAAACTCAATTGCTCTTAAAATACAGGTTTATTTTAAAAATCAACTTTTCCTTGCATTTGTTTGAGAAAACACATCATATTTGACCCTTAATTATCTCATTTTATTAATTTTCTACAATATAACTTCCTTTATCAATACTGCACAGACTAGTTGCCTCATCTTCCATCTGCAAATCACACTACACTTTGTGTTTTTCCAATGCCAGACATATAAGATTCAAGTTCCTTCATCTGTATATTGCATAGGGATGGTCAGTTTTCACAGTGTGGTGAGAACTGCTTGCCTTTCTATTTAGGAACATGCTTTTTCTCCTGAGTAAGTTATATTTTCTATTAATTCTGGTGAAGCTGTTTATAAAAATTTCCAAGTTTAATGTCTCATTTTCTCAGAGTCTTGAGTGACTGATTGTATTTAACTGGGTTTCTAGTAAGTCTGTTTATCAGTGTCCTGGTTAGCAGGGAATTGTTCTCCACAAATTCTTATAAATTCAGCTGTGCACTCCAACCACATACATAGTGTGGCATTAGTTTCCATGCAGCTTCTGTATCAAAATCTTCCTGTGGATATTCAGCAAAGCTAAAATATGACACTACAGAGGCCCTCTGAAAGAAGCTAAGGTATAACAATACTGGCATGTACCACTGTGGTCTTCCAGTATACCAAGACAGATTTCAAAGTGCTGATGTTTTCCCCCGTAGCATTTTAAGAGGAAATAACATAGACTGAGATGTGATCTTATTCCTTTATTATGGTGTATCTATCAGGATTAATCTTTCCAAATAAAGAAATGCCGTTGTGCAGAAATGAGCAGAGAAAGAACTTGAATGAATGCTGCTTACCCTACAGCCTACACCTTTAACCTTCCCAACAACAGTAGTTTCCTTTGCCTTCTACACTTGCTTAGAAAGACATAGAAATAATTGCCATGCAATAACTAGATTCTAATAATTTTTAGGATTCCACCTCACCATCTGGCAGCCAGCAGAGTGAACGGGTAAGCACTCCTTCCTTACGTGTTGCCAGTGTCTGCCCCACTGCTAGCCACTGAAATTAACATTTTCTGGGGAAGCTGGTGTGGCAGCTTCCAGTGTGGGATAGAAAGTCCTCAAGTGCAGAGGGAATGAAGATACAGCTAAGGTGTTAAAGTACTGCTAGAGATCCCAGCTGATGCTGAAGTGTGCTCTTGAATCTCAAACTCACATTACAAATATGGTACCAAAATTTACTTGTTCAGGTTCCTGTAGTTTTTTGCTCATTACCTGACTGCAAAAAGCTTCGATACCATGATTTGTCCAGTATTTATTCTAAGTTAAACCCTTTGCTTTGTTCTGCTATAAGACTTATTTATGAAGGCTTCCATTTTCCTGTCATTTTTACATGGCACCCATTTTATTTACTCTAATGAGAAATATGACACACACTGACTGAGAAATTATTTTGTTAAAGATATAAGAACTCTTTAATTGCTGTATCTAAAAGAATATCTTTGACCAAAAGAGCGATCATCAACAGGCATAAAGGGGCATATGCTGTTTTGTAAAGAAAAACTTTTTTTGTTGTTGTTTTTGAAAATCCATGAGAGAAAATTAAGGTAGAGAAGCAAGGGAGTTATCAGATTCCATCCTGATTGTTCCATATTACAAAAGAAAGGTTTTGGTTTTTTCATGTAATTTCAATACATTTTTCCAGGATTTTTATTCCCCAGGAGGCAGCCAATCAGGTGGACATGTAAGCATATCTATTTTATTCATTATTTGCAGTTCCCTTCCAAAATGGCTGTTCTATTTAAAAATTATCCTGATGAGTAAATTATACCCAACTGTTTATCTCCTAGTATTTCTCATGAGATCTGGCATCATGTCTTTTGAAACCAAACAGCAAACTGTTTTAAAAAAAAAACAACATTTTTTTTTTAATTAAAAAAACATATGTATGACTATTCAAAAACATGGTCTTGCTTTCCAGAAGCCATTTTAAACAAAAATAAATTGGGTCTACTTTTTGCAGGGATCATCTTCTCAAGGTGGTGGCTACTCCAGTGGACAGGTAAATACTGACTCCTTTTATTTTTGACCTGAAGTATCTGTTACACAAAAGCTTGAGTCCTCATATAGTTTTGCAGCAATTTTTTATCTGGTAGCAAGATTTGTTTGGTACTCAAACTTCTTTTCCTTATATATCTCTATGTAAAAGACCAAGGGTAAGCAGAGTAGTCAAAATTACAATTAATGTATTAACTGATGTTCTAACACCAGAAAACAAATAAAAGTAATGATTTTTTAATTAATTTAAAAATATATTTTAATATGTACATTCATGTATTTTATGTTTATATATTATGTATTAGTTGTATATAGTCTATATAATATGTAATATAATCAATATGTGAATTTTATATACATAGTTATGTTTACAAATATTTATATTTTTAAATAGTAGAAATTAAGCTATTTTTATTTTTTTCAGGCCTCATCCGGAAGCAGCCAGTATGGTGGGCAGGTGGGAAATTTTTCTTCAGTGCTGGGTTTTTGGATGTGGGGTGGGTTTTTTCGGTGTACATATTTCAAGAAAATATTATTTACTAGATTAGTAATACCTAAGTTTCCAAACTACTGTGAGGGGTTTTTTAATCCTCCTTAATCCTTTTACAGAAAAAAAAATTGGGTTCTTAACCAGATAGGTTGTCTTTTACTCTCTGAACTGTGTTTGAAAAGTTCTATTGTAATAAAATGTGCATATCAAACTTAAAGAATTTTTTTTTATATAATTTACAGGGTTCAACTTCTTCAGGAGGCAGCCAGTATGGTGGACAGGTATTTTCTTTCTCCACATCACTCAGCTGTGCTTGTGTCAGATGCTCACAATTTACTTTGTGTATCTTTCCTTCACAAGAACTGTTTTTCTTCACCACTGTCCTTTTTGCTCAAAGCCTCAGCAACATGTTACTTTCTTTTCCCACATCATTCAAGACACCCCACGGGCCAGAGCAGCCAGTAGCACCTGCCTGAATGGCAGTTGTAGTTGAGTTTCTGTACCTCCTTTGGTGCTAAACATTTTTCTTTGTACACATTTCACACAGACTGCATGTGAAAAGTGAGATCCTGAACGCTGAGGCCCTGACCACCTCTCAGTTAGTTTTATCAGAGTAGAAATCACCTAGTAGGCCTCCACTGGAAGTTATCTTTACTGTCCTCTGTAACATCTGAGGCATGAAATTGTACTGCATGTATTCTAGGTGCTCTGGCCAATTTAGGGAAAATACAAAATAAAATACATTGCTTTCTGCAGTACTACTCAGACTTTTTTACTTGTCATTTTGCTGAGTATGGCTTTTAAGGTAATAATTGTAGATAACAAATGTGAAGATGACAAAATCAGAAGTTTTTTTCCCTATCAGAACAATAAGTGCAGGAATAGTTGCATAGGATGAAAAGAACAAAAAATACACTAATTTCTAGAAGTTAGGCACTTGGGCAGTTATGACTGTGGGTGTGATTTGCATACACAGGATGGTAGAAGAAGTAATTTGAATTATAACTGGAGTCCCTTTCAGTCCTGTGCTCTTGAGATCATAAATATTTTCTGCATATTTTACAGGGTGGATGTGATTGTTCTGGGGGAAGTTCTGTAAGTGTTACGTATTCGTTACATGTTTTCTTTTACTGGATTATTTAACTGGAAAATCATCTGTGGTCCTATTTATTTCTAACTCATTTGAATGAACTGTTAATTTCATATTCATTGTTCCTTTGGTGACATACATATTACTGATATGGTATGAGTTACTTCTCATTATGCCTAGATGAAGAATTCAGAATTATGGAATCATATAATCAGTTAGGTTGGAAAAGACCTGTAAGATCATCAAGTCCAACCACAAACCTGATAAATACTGCAAAGTCCACCACTAAACCATGTCCCTAAGTGCCACATCTACAAAACTTTTAAATACCTCCAGGGATTCTGAGTCAACCCCTTCCCTGGGCAGCCTGTTCCAATGCTTGACCACCCTTTCAGTGAAGAAACTTTTCCTAATATCCAGTCTAAACCTCCCTGGTGCAACTGGAGGCCATTTCCTCTTGTCCTATCACTTCTTGCTTAGGAGAAGAAACCGACCCTCACCTGCCTACAACCTCTTTTCAGGCAGTTGTAGAGAGCAATAACATCCCCCTGAGTCTTTTTTTCTCCAGGCTAAACAACTGCAGTTCCCTCAGCTGCTCCTCATAAGACTTGTGCTCCAGACCCTCCACCGGCCTTTTTGCCCTTCTCTGGACACGCTCCAGCAGCCCAATGTCTGTCTGGCAGTCAGGGCCCCAAAACTGAACCCAGTGTTCAAGGTGCAGCCTCACCAGTGCAGGGTACAGGGGGATGATCACTGCCCTTGTCCTGCCGGACACACTATTTCTGATACAAGCCAGGAACCTCCAAATTTGGCAGCAAGCTGTATTCTCTGAGCACTGACTTTCAGTTACCTTACAGTATTTACAGAGGCGAGTCTTCTCAAAAAAAAAAAAAAAATTGCATTAAATAGCAGAATTAATTGACAAAAGATCGATCATGAAGGGAAGCTAAAGTAATACTAAGTCTACAAAACTGCCAACCGTAAAAAGTTGTCTCAGAAATCAGCTTTTACCAAATTTAAAAACAAAACAAAACAAAAAAAAATCAAAACTGAGACATTTCTCATTTGTGCTTTTAAGTCCACATGAAATTATTTAAAGACTGTGAGATACTGTAACACATGCTTTCCAAAGCAAATCATATGTGGTCAGTCAACATGCAGTATGCAAGAGACATTCCTGCACCTTGGTTGGTGTTCTTATTTTGGAGGCAGTGAGTCATGAGCAGATACAAAATGATACATTGTGATTTGCAGTCTTCCAGGATGAAAAAGACTATTCGCGATCTTGGCAACTTAAGAAGTGAAGCGTAAATGTAATGTAATTTCAGACTGTGATATTCTTCCTTTAAAATACCATAGAACAGGCATTCTGAGGTTTTGTTTAATTTTTAGTTTATGATCAAAAGCAAAGGCTAATTTTTTTATCCCCCCCCCCCCCCCCTTACAGGGTGGATCCCCTACCTTAGTCAGAAGTGATTCCTCTGCAAATGTAAGCAATGTTCCATCAGCTCTTAAGTGTGCCCTGTGTTTGTTTTGTCATTATAATGGCTAGACAGGTTAAAAAAGTCAGTACCTAACAGAAGTCATACGCTTGTGAAAACAACCTACCTTAGTCACAATTAAAAATACACAGAGGATCTTAATGTAGCACTCACAGTTTGAAATAGTATTCATTCAAAGAGAAGTCTTTGAATGGAAAATGTTGTTTAGCATGAACGCAGGTACATAATGATATACATATTTACCTCAGGAGTCAGCTCCATTGGCTTCCTTGGAAATATGTCAAAATATCCCCTAAGGACATGTATTGATGTGTTTGTATTCCCCCTAGATTATTTACTGCAAGAAAGGTTAGTATTCGTAGATCGCTAATTTAATGATGCTAGCCCTCTCATGGATAAGAACTCTTTTGTAGGAGAGACCTGTTTACAGCTGTCATCTGTTAGAAAGTCATACATGTTACTGGATCTCTGCATGTGCTGCGCTACAGGGAGAAAAGACATTTGGGTCTTTTTGTATCTAGCACAGAACTCTGTGGCATCATTACCAGGCTGCTAACTGATGCTAAGCTGGGTTGGACACAGCTACATAAATGTACCATACAAAAATTAATATTAGAGGGTAAATAGGACTGGTCTTCTGGGAAGGAGGAATGTCTATGTGTTCCACATCCTTCATATTATTGATGTCGAGGTTTATTTCCTTTGAAACTTGCAGTTGGAGCTGCGTTTTCTTGCTTTTTAGTGGCAACCCTCTTTAGAAAGCAGTTTGGAAACCAGGGACTGTGTATAAAGATTGAGGGAACATAGTGCCTGTGTCTGCATCAACAAGTACTGTGAAGTGCTAGGACTGTTTCACTCCACAGAGTGAAACAAACAGTGCTGATGAACTGATGGCCACGCTACACACATTTCAGGAAGGGTTTGCTCTGGTCTGGTCCCATGGACCAAAAGTTTGTTTGCTGCCTGAGTGCATTAAGTGTGCCCCTGGAGAGCATTCTACAGTTTAGTTTGACCTGAAAGGCATCCAATTAATTCACCTGAGACCATTCCAGGATGCAAAACAAACTACAATGAGCACGGACTGTCAAGTTTTGTCTCAAAGGCACACTCCTGATCTGTACTTTAATGCGTAGAGGCACACAGTACTTCAGCATGGGAGAATGGCTTTTGCATACTGAAGGTAGATCCTAGTTCTCCCCCAACTATATTTTGCAGACTATTTCAGAACATTGTCTTTGATGTCGTCTTTACAGGGCAGTTGAAAAGTCATTTTACACAGTGAAGGTTCCTTATGAAGAACACGTTTCTGATAGATGCTTAACATTATATACTAAACACAGAACTGTTTCATTTCTTTATGAACTTAGCAGATCTTGTGGAAGCTCAGAGTACTCAAAAGGTCTGTAGTACTCTGCAAGGATTAATATTAAAAGCTTTTCATGGGGGTATCACTCTTCATTGTGCTGATTTTTAAACCAAAAGAAACAAGCTGCCTATCCTTCAGTCAGATCCTTTGAGGACAAATAACTGGTATTTCCATTCTGAAAGGGCTCTGGAGGTAGCCATTCTGGTGGACAGGTACACGCTAAATTTTAGATGTATTAACAAAGTACAGAAGGCTAGATTTTACATTTTGAATGGATTTTAAACCCAAGCAAAAATGTATGAAATAGAAATTTATACACTGCTGTCCTTCAAGAAGTTTTGCTTTAAAATAGTTCTGTTAGAGAAATATAATGTTTTTGTTTTGTTTGTTTGTTTTTTTTTTCCCCAGGGCTCATCATCTTCTGGAGGCAGCCAGTACAATAGCCAAGTAAGCACTCATTCTGAAAGGAGAGCCAGCTTGCCCCTTCTGAAAATGATGGTTATTCACAAACTCAGTTAAATTCAGTTTTTGTATGGGATCTATGCTTAAAGAGTAAAAACTCAGTAAATGAACATGCAGTGGCTTTTTTTAGCAAATAGTGCCCTTGGTTTTGTGAAACTTGCATAGTGAAACTCACACAAAAAATAGGTGTGGAGAAAGAATGAATCAAAATGCAGCAATTTTGATTCCTAGTCGACCTAATTCTATTAAGAAGTAAAACAAATACAATCTCCCATCTTTAAAGAAACCTCTTGTTGTGTGAGGTTTCAGTTAACTTGCTTAGTTAGGTTTTGAGAATCCTGTTAGGTAGCCGATCTTTTACTGCTAGCTCTGGCTCAGGATTTAGTTTTCCAGTTAAAGAATTGCCATTCTCCAGAAATGAGCAGAGGAAATACTTGAAAGAATGCTGCTTTAACCTTCCCAAAATGTCACACAAAAAAAGTAGTAGGATTTTTTTGCCTTCCGCCCTTCCTTAGGAACACCGTTATTACCCCAAGTTACCTTGTAAGGCTGAACTCTGATTACTAAAGCATACTGAGTCCTGCTCTCCTGCCTTCGCTCTTTCCTTGCTCTTGTGCTCCTATTGTCCTGGGAGAGTCATGTTTTGATTTAAGGAAGTTCTACAGCAGGTCATTCACTTATTTGGTATTCTTTACAGGATTCATATTCCTCTGGAGCTAGCCAGTATGGTGGACAAGTAAGCTCTCATTTTTAATATTTTATATGAGATATTTTACCATTATATGACTCATCACTAAGGGCTTATTCAGTTAGATATCTCAATTTAATATTTCGATAAACTTTGCAGTGATCTGTTCTCTGTAGTAATATTGTGAATTCAAGGGGAAAAAAAGTAAGAGTTTATTCTGGGAAAATTGCAAACAAACAGTCATATAACAAAATACAGATATCTTTGCCACTTGTCTCCATGAATTTGAAAATCAGTTATTTCTGAGTATCTGTATTTTTCCAGGGGCCATCATCTTATGGAGGCAGCCGCTATGGTGGACAAGTAAGCATTAATATTTCCCACTTTTGTAGTTTTGACCTATGCAAACTTGTAGTTTATTCACTGTCTACCATGGCTTCATTTATCTTAGTCTAAAACCCTCTCAGTAAATCTTTCTCTGTAGCATTTCGGTGTTACTGTGATTAAACAAAACAAGTTCAGATGAAGACCATTATTTAAGACTAAGAAAAAACAGAATGTTAAATACATGGTTGTCTCAATTGCCTCCTGAAATTTGCAGTACTAGAGGTCATGTCTTTCTTAAATAAAATGGTAATTCATGAATCTGACCAAAAAATTTTAAAGCCTTACGAAATGATTCTATGATTCTATAAAATGGGTGTAAAGAAGTTTGAGTTTCCTTTTTTGTTGATATTCAGGGTTCACCTTCCTCAGGAGGCAGCCAGCATGGTGGACAGGTGAGAATTCTTCCCTTGTAGTGTTTACTGCTTTATCCAAGAGACTTGGTAGTTCTCTGTGTAAGAGAACATTTTAAGGACATAATTTTTTTTTTCATGTTTTATTTAATTTGTTGCTAGATATATAGTAGTTATAAATGTATGTGATAAAAAGCCACAGGAGAGTTTTTAGGAAATGTAATTTCTGATGCATCACTGTAAATGCAGATGAGTCTCACTCCTTTTTGCACAGTCTGGTTCAGTCCACTTGTGGTTTTGCACTGAAAGTAATAAGAAATCTTCATATAGAGCATGATTTAAAGGAGTGCTATGACATGGATATAGATATAACTTAATTATTTTTGTTCAGGGTTCACCTTCTTCAGGAGGCAGCCAGTATGGAGGACAGGTGAGCATCTCTTCCTATGTAGTCCTTACCCTAACACCCAGCTTCTACATCAAAACTTGGTACTTTTCTATTGACTAAATGGTAATAGATGATCAGCTATCCAAGGACAGGTGATCTGAAATAATACAAGAACTATGAGGGGCCAGTACTTCTGTTGTATCACAGTAAATGCAGTTCTGGCCTTGTTCTACCCTCCAACCTGCTCGCCTCATACTGGATCCATTTGTCTTCTGCTGCTGTCACGGTTTCTTAGCTCTAACAGTAAGGAGTGGCTAGAACCAGTCATGGATATGGAGATAACTTAATTCTTTTTGTTCAGGGTTCACCTTTTTCAGGAGGCAGCCAGTATGGAGGACAGGTGAGAATTTTTTCCTGTGGAGTCTTTACCGTAACACCCAGCTTCTACATCAAAGCTTCGTACTTTTCTATTGACTAAAAAAAAGAAAATTTTTAGTAAGCTGTGTTAATATGGTAATAGTTGATCAGCTATCTAAGGATAGATGATCTGGAATAATACAAAAACTATGAGGGGCCAGTGCTTCTGTTGTATCACAGTAAATGCAGTTTTGGCTGCTTTCTACCCTCTGACCTGCCCTCCTCATTCTGGACCCATTTGTCTTCTGCTGCTGTCACGGTTTCTTAGATCTGACAGTAGGGAGTGGTTGGAGACAGACTGCATTCCTCCTGTACCTCAACCTATGGAATATCTCACTTCCTTCAGCAAATGCAATATCAGAGAAGCAGTAAGTGTCAGGAAGGGAACAGGGGAGAAGGTCAGTAGCTGTTAAGAGGTGTTCCATGCCCTTGTGAAATGAAAGATGATGGACAGAGTTCCTAGTGCTGCCTAGTGGTATAACCTTTAATATAGAGTGATATCCCCAACAAAACTCATCCTTGGCCTTTGAAAACATTTATTGTCAGATTTACTGGAGAGGGAATTAGAGGTAGAAGACATTTGCAGTTCAAATACAGCCTCCTAAAATTAGGTATATAATCATGATCAGTATTATGGAGGATTTTGTATGTTACAGGCCATTAGTAATTTGCATAGAACACAAAGAAATAAATTGAGTGTTTATCTTTCTTAATCTTTCTCTGTTGTAAAATGAAAGAAAACAGTCTTTCAAAAACCCTTAAAGAAGCTTTTTGATTGAGAAATAATTGGCACTTTTGCTTCAGGGTCCATCTTTCTCAGGTAGCAGCCATTATGGAGGACAGGTGAGAATTTTTTTTTTTCTATATATGGGTTGTTTTTTCCATTGTTCACCTTTTCTCTTTTTCTTTTTTTTGAAAACCAGAATATTTTATGAAGGAGTGGCTTACACCAAAACAGTGTTTAGGCAGAATATATGACCTTCTGCTGTGTCAGCCCACATAGGAAAGTAAAACATAGGAGGCTCCCTGAGCACACAATCCAGTGCAGCAGCAGAACTCACACCTGCCTAAAGTTGACTTTGATTTAAACTTTACTGTTCTGTGTAAACAGTAGACTTTGTAAAGGCCAATAAATTTTAGTATAGTTATGAAGGAAGTGTTTGCATTCCTGTAACACTTAAATCCATGGAAGACAAATAAAAGTGTGTTTTTCTGTGACAGGTCATAAGTTAAAGAATATGCAACAAATACAAATGCTTTCTCCTTCCTTTAGGGTGTAGGTTCTTCAGGAAGCAGCCAGTATGGTGGACAGGTAAAACATCTACTTTCATAGTACTTGCACTTTTGTACACAGTTCATTAGGAAATCTGACTCATATTTTTTTAAAAAAAAAAAAAAAAGAACATTCTAAGAATAGTTTTAAACCAAAGTGAGTGGGGATTGCAAAGTATGGGTCTGTCTGCTATGTCAGATCATGATATGACCAAATGATACAGGGGGCTATGTAACTGCATGGAAATGCTTCCTTAAATAGGCTGTGGTTCTAAGAAACCCCTTTTTGTTATGTTTAAAAAGAAGACTAAGGACCACAGAGAATAAACAAGAAAGTGACTCAGTAACACAGAAATAATACATTACTAATTTTTTCCAGGGCTTTTCTTCAGGAGGCAGCCAGTATGGTGGACAGGTATGCTTTTCTTTCTCCACATCACTCAGCTGTGCTTGTGTCAGATGCTCACAATTTACTTTGTGTATCTTTCCTTCACAAGAACTGTTTTTCTTCACCACTGTCCTTTTTGCTCAAAGCCTCAGCAACATGTTACTTTCTTTTCCCACATCATTCAAGACACCCCACGGGCCAGAGCAGCCAGTAGCACCTGCCTGAATGGCAGTTGTAGTTGAGTTTCTGTACCTCCTTTGGTGCTAAACATTTTTCTTTGTACACATTTCACACAGACTGCATGTGAAAAGTGAGATCCTGAATGCTGAGGCCCTGACCACCTCTCAGTTAGTTTTATCAGAGTAGAAATCACCTAGTAGGCCTCCACTGGAAGTTATCTTTACTGTCCTCTGTAACATCTGAGGCATGAAATTGTACTGCATGTATTCTAGGTGCTCTGGCCTCTTTAGGGTGAAAAAAAACAAATGCAGAATATTTTCTGTAGTACAACTTGGAATTTTTTACTCGTCCTTTTGGTGAGTAAGGTTTTTACTGCAAGTTTTAAATGAGAAACTAGACTATATTTAAAAATTTGATTAGTAAGCACACAACTATCCTGAAAGGCCAATGGAGAGAAAGCAACTCATTTTTAGATGGAACTTGGTGAATCTATGAGCAGGATTTTATAGTCCATTTTCTTGCAGCAACAGAATGTGAGTTTCATTTACTAATTCAGAGGCCTCATCCAGTCATAGGCTTAGAAAAATAAATGTGGTTGTGTTTTATACAGGGTGGATGTGTGTGCCCTGGTGGAAGTTCAGTAAGTGTTCTTTGTCTTTGTATATTTTTCATAGTATGCATGAATACTGGAAAATTCCCAAGGAGCTACATTTCTTGAAATAATTCTGTCTCTGAATTTAAATGTATGATGAAAGTTTTTTTTACATTGTGCTAAAATGGGAAATTTTGAACCTGCTAAGGGCAAAAATATTAAGTGACTTACAACTGTAGTATTGCATTCAAAACTAGCTACCCAGATGCACTTCTATTTTCAAAGAAATACATGGGAAATAAATTGCATTTTCCTCACTCTGGATTAAGTAGTAATGTTCTCCCGTATCGGTATTAAAGGAGGACTAGTGTTAAATCCATAAAATATCCAGACATTCAAAACTGCTTCAAAGCATTTAATTTCTTTTGGTTTCTAAGAGAGGCCGTGGACTTTCTAAGAATCTGTTTCCCAAATATCTCATAGTATATCTGCTGGGTTACGGACGTGTGTGTGTAATAGTGCTTTTCTTATCATGGATATTAACAGCATGATTGAACTAGTGAAACTTAGATCTAAAATCTTGGGCCAAAATGCTTCCAAGTGGGACCACAGCAATGCATTTAAAAAGTTAAAGCTATTACTATTTTTCTAATTAGTATATTCCCTGTATTTTTGTAAATACTTTAAAACAAAAGCAAAAAATCCCACCCTTTTTCAGAAATTAAGCTAATTTGCTTTTGAGGGAGAGTTCAGTTATCTGTTGTATCAGTATATTCAAAATTGCTTAGATGACTACTTCTCTTTCTCGGATTATGAAATCAAGCAAACCCCACATGCCGTAAGTATACCACTCATGGCATATATGTCACTTCTGAGAATCAGAAGTGCTGAAAACAACATACAAGTTATCAGCTTTCTTCTCTTTGCAAACAATATAATCTGAAGGAATAAGGGTGCATTGAAACTAAATCCTTTACTTGTTTAATCAGCCAAATAGAAAAGTATACTAGTAATCAGTATAAATCACTTGATCACTACAATAGGTCAGTATGTTTTCTTTTTTTTCATGTGTGTTACATTGCATTCAATAAAGAGTAAACATTGCTATTTTTGTTGAATACAGGGCTCTTTTGGAGGAAACCGCTACCAAGGTGGACAGGTAGGCAATTTGTCTTTAACACTTACACGGATCAGTTCCTCAGGAATAAACATGGCTTAGTTGCCATGTTTGCCCAGAAGCCAGTAGATATTGAGTTCAGACCCTCCAGAGAGTGCATGTGGCTTTTATTGAATCACTCTGGATGTTTTGGGTATATCTTTCTATATACTGGAGCCAAGATTTTACTTTGTAGTTATAGAAGCATTCTTACCTCAAAAAAATACTGAAGAAGAACTCATGGGGTTCATCTTATTGTAGAAACCAGTAAAATGATGTGCAGATAAATAGCCATTTGCCACTGCATTAATAACTCTGTAAAGTTCTTCCAGTTAATCAGTGTCATGAGTATTGCTTAGATTAGATCCAGGGTTTTCTGATGCTAGATGGTATTTAAAATTTTTTTTAAAAAAAGTTTAATATTCCTTTTACAGGGTTCATTGTATTCTGGAAGTAGTCAGTATGGTGGACAGGCAAGCACCTTTTTTTTTTTTTCCTAAGCTCTTCTTCCTACTTGATATTTATTAAATGAAAAATACAATGCAGTACATATACTGCCAGTCGGGTTTTCAGTCATTTTACACTCAATAAATATCTGAAAATAGGAACCATTTCTCAGTAGCTGTAATGAAGTAGTATGAACAAACTTCAATTGACAGAAGCTGCATAGATCATGATTTCAGTTGTTTTACCCAAGAATGCCTCTTACCTCAAGTGGTAATTTTATTTAACCATTTATATGTTTCAGTTTCGCATTGCTATGATACCAGTTCAAAATCTATTTTCTGTGTTATTTTTCAATTACATTGAAATGATTTTTTTTCTTCTTTCTTTTTTTTTTTTTTGCATTTGTTTAGATTATATAATTGCAAATTTGGTACAAAACATACCAATAGATATTACTTTGAAAAGATAAATTCTGGTGTGTTACCCACAACAATACTAGTTTCCTTATCTTCAGCTGCAGTTTGAGCCTCTTACTGTGTGCAGCTGCTTATGTACCTTGTGTAGACTTTAGTAGTTTATCGCTGATTGAGAAACCTTAGTGTAGCCCAAACAGTTAACAGATTCAACGGATGGCTACCTAATAAGAAGGTGGAATATATTTTTCATTAGTATTACTCTGTTTCACTCTGCTATACTAAAAAAATAAGTGAACTTATTTTTACTCCATTGGCAAGCATTTAAGTTCAGTATCATTCTATTAAGACCATGTTTTGTAGCATGGAGAGGATTTTTAACAGCTGCAAAACAAGTTTTTCCCAAATTACTTATTTGAAATAATAAGGATGCTCTTACAATAATACACACGATGCTCTCTGAACATGTTTGACCTAGAAGAAAATCACAAATAATATAGATTATTTTTTTCTTTTGAACAGAGCCACATTTAAAGACACTTTATCTCCATATATTTGAGAGAATAGTCTTAGCAGGTGTTTTGTAACTGCCAAATTAACTACTTTCAACTGTTAAAGAACTTAGAAGAATTAAGTCAGAAGTCTTTCACTGTACCTTGTTAGATTAATACATTTTCCAGATTCCTACTGAAGACTCCTGCCAAAAGGTCCTTCCATGATGTCTCATTCTGCACGGAGAGGAAAAAAAAAACAAAACTGCTCTTATTCTGCCAATGATTAAGCACTTAAGTTTCCTGTGATTTTTTTTTTTTTTAATAGGGATCTTCGCCCTCAGGAAGCAGCCAGTATGGTGGGCAGGTGAGTATATTCTCGTCCCATCGCATCACTCCAAACTCTTTTCCTGTACTGTCTGGATAAGGTTAGTTACTTGATACTGAAAGATACATTCATTTGTCCATTTTACTGGACTTAAACAGTTGAGGCAATACTGGTTAAAGTTGTTTCAGCAAGCTGAATAGAAGAATTGGTTATGATGAATTACTGCTCTGTGTAAAATGTTCCTTTGAACATACTATAATTGTTATACTGTATTTCACAACACTGCTTACTTGATTCAGAATAACAAATTGCCATTGTTTTGGTGTGCAGTAGACAGCTCAAGTTTTAGGTACCTCAGTTACTTATTGTTCAAACAAAATCTGAGTAAGTTTGTCCTAAGTATTGCACAAATTGTCTCAGAACAGCGATAGAAGATTTTTTTCATTCAATTAATAGATGTTTGGTTGACTTCTTACAGGGCTCATATTCTGGAGGCAGACAACATGGTAAACCAGTAAGTAAAAAAACTTTTCAAGTTTACCATACTTTTTTCTTATAAACCTGTTATAAAATTATATCTACTTTAGTTATGGGTTAGACATTTCTCTGAGAATTACTTAAATATGCAAAGAGTGTCACACGATTTACTTACCTCAGATAATCTCAACAAATGCAAACACAATATTTATTTTCACACAGTTCCATAGTTTTGAGCCAGAATTTTACTCTGTTACCCTAACTGAACTTCTAGTCAATACCTGGATTAGTTCTGGTAATCACAGAATGAGATTACAGGATTTTTGATTTTTTATTTTTTGCAAGGGGTTTATGAACAGTTATTTCTGTTTAAATTCATAGTAATCATACCCTTTGTGCTCAGGGCTCATTTTTCATTGATTTTATATGCATTTGTCTAAAGTATTTCTGGCCTGCTTTGAAGAATATACTTTTTCTTTTTGAAGGAAATAATAGTTGACATTCTACTCTATGGATCTTTATCTTCTCCCATTTCAGACCACGTTTTTTACTATGTAATTTAGACCTTGCTTTTATTGTCATTCAATTGCAGGAGATATAAATAAGCACACAAAATGTTTTAGCTTATCTCTTACAGAAAAAAAGATGTATCCCCCGTTATTAAAAAGTGGATGCAAACGTTAGGTTTTCTTATACACGAATCATAAAGGTGAAACATTTTGTATACCATATTTGATGGCATTTCTTGAAGAGTCAATGCTTGTAAGATTTCCTTTGACAATGCCATTCACACAAGCAGAGCAACTTTGCTAGAAAACTAAGACTCTTGAAGAACATCTAATTTTTCAGAATCTTCTGCAAAGGATTCTAAACACTTACCTTTCACCCCCCCCACCCCCCCAAATCTAACTGTAGATTGATGCCAGGTGAATTAATGTTTAATTGAACCTTATTACTTCTTCCTTTCCATATATTGAACACATCATAACTACAAACCAGCTCTTTCTTCTTGAGAACTTTATATGAAATTCTCAGACTAATACATCATTCAAAAGAATACTTGTAGCAGAAAGATGTTAAATATTTGTATTTCAGATAAACTTTTCCCTGGGATTTTTGGATGACTGGACGTAAGATAGTATTCATTCTTCTGTGGTCCTTTATTCCAGACAGCAAGAATATACTGAACTACAAATAGGCTCAGAGTCAAAATGGGTATCTTTTTTCAGAGTTCATCTTCCTCAGGAGGCAGTCATCAGGGAAAGCCAGTAAGGATATTCTTTCAGTAATTCCACAACCAAGTTAGAAATGTGGATATTGTTTTTTAAAACAGGCAACAATAATGAGGGTGAAATTTAAAATCATGGTACGAAGGGAAATGTTTGAGAAAACTGACCAATAGAAACTGGAATATTTTGTTCAAATTTGAACCTCAGGATGAGGTAGCATTCGTCCCTCCCACGGCAGAGTTTTGAGTTACTTGCTCATAGGAACATGCCTGGATCATTCTATTAAGATATTTAAATATCAGGATAACTGTTTCAGTTTCAGACTTTGTAGTTCATTCAATGATATATTGCCTTGAAAATCCTCTGCAACTGTTTGTGGGATAAAGAGGACATAGGTGTGCTTACTTGAGACCATTCAATTAAAATAGAAAAAAAAGTGCGAGGAAAAAGGTATAATCAAGGTCAGTATCGAAACAACTACTATCTAGGGCATTTCCAAAACTGCTATGTGCTCTATGGAAACAATTCTCTAGGAGTCTTGCACAACAAAAATAAATGGTTTATAATTATTTTACAGGCCTCCTCTACCTCAGGAAGCACTTACTCTGGGAAACCGGTAAGAATAATTCATCACAGCATTTTCATCATCTTTTCTTAGTAAGCAAAGAACCTGGATGGTTGATAAAGCAATTTCAGGATTATTTGGTCAGAAGATAACATTCTGTTTTAGTTCCATTTGTATTGGAGAATATTAAAGAAACTGCCATGGAAAATATGGCTTCGGCCTGGAAAAGCTATTTCAATATCAGTGATATTTTAAATGTGAATCTTTCTTGCTTCACATTCCAGTTAGTGGGCTTGATATATTTTGTTGTCTTCTATTTTTAAATTCTGGTTCTCTGTGTGGATTTTACAGGCTCTTCTCAGTTAATCCTTCACACTTGTTTTTTGGGGGGGGGGTTGGGGTTTTTTTTTGGTTTTTTTAATAGGCTACATTGTTGAGTTTTTCACTAGCCGGTTACCTGGTTTTGCACTTTTTTGTTTTTCCTTTTTTCTTTTTCCTTTTTTTTTCCCCAGTACTCATCATTTTTTAACATCTTTTTTCAACTATAGGGATTGAAAACTCTGTATGGAATATGATAATGAAATGAGAGAAAAATAGACTTTTGCCCTTTTACCCATTTTAGCTGAACTTTTCAGATGTGAGGTGAGATAGAATGTGTAACTAAAACTATTTACCTATGCAAAGCTACTTTCCTCTTGAACAACTTAAAAGCGTGCTGTGGGTTAGGGTGTTAAAATTTTGTTGATCACAGGCAAAACTGTGTTCAAAACCATTGAGTGGGAACTCTTCTAGATTTATTTTTTTGTTTCTTTTCAGAATTCACCTTCAGGTGGCAGTCAAGTGGTAAGCACTTTTCCTCTGTAGTTTCTACTGGTTTCTTCCTATACATATAGTAGAAAACTGCAAGTATTGTTTATACTCTGGGGTATCTATCAGATTTCCTATGTCTGAATAAATGTTTGAGAATACATGTGCAGCATAATAAATGGGAAAAGTATCAACTAAAGTGAGGAAAAGTGGGATAGCATACTTTGATCCTGCCTGTTACTTGAAAACTGAACACCTGTTCATTTGCATGTACTATAGATGTAACGTGATTTTTTAATATCAGGAGTGTCTACATAATAGAAGGACCTAATAGGAGATTTGTCTGAAACTTTCAATGCTTTTATAATAGTAACAAATAGAGCTATTTTGAATCAGGTTTATCAAATTGCTCTTTTTTTTCTTCTTCTTTTTTTATAGAGCTCTGCTGGGAAACATTCCACTCCCCAGCTCCTGCTGTTTTTCAGTGTTTTGAGTGCCTTTGTTCTCTCTGCTGCTACATCAAAATGGTCTCTATGAACTTCTGAAGAGTTGCTTGGCATCCTAGACGTGGATTATATTCAGTAATATTAGATTAATTACTTGATGTAAGAAAAAAAAAAATACCCTTAAGTCAAATTGGCAGATGCTATTTGTCTGTTATGTTGTATGTCTAGCTAGTGTGTCATGCCTCTCATTAGTTTACCTTTGGTTTTAGTCATTAGTGTAGATTTCATTAGTGTTGTCAGTGTTTTAGGCATCATTTTAAGTGAGCATATTGTGCCCTATATATAAGATTTATTTTTATTTCCAATGGGGAATGAGATGAACACCTACCTGAAATTTGATTGACGCAACAAACAAATACTTAGAAAATATTTGGTAATTAACCTAGGTGGAGAAGGTCAAGCAATTGTTGTATATGCAAACTGAGCACCAGGCCTAGTCATCATTGCATAAAATAAGGCTAATGTGAGCATCTGATAAGCAGTCCTCCATGGGACAGAAAAAAGTTGCTAAATATAGCATCAGAATATTGGTTTTAGTCTATTGTAATCCAATGCAAGTTCAATATGGAGGTTGCAAAGCAAAAAATAAACAAAATAAAATACTCCATGTGAGTGAAATTTTTGGGGGTTAAATAAAGCTTACTCATTAGAGAGGCCAAACAGCTCAGAGCACAGAAATGCTCAGCTCTTCAAACTGATTGCAAATACCTAGAGATATGCAGAGAAGCGTATGAGGCAATGTACACCAGATGAGGCTGATAGCCTAAAAGCTGCTGAAAAACAATGCATTTTTCCTTGAGAAGGAATGGAAATGTAATTAAGTTCATAAAAGTGATAGTATCTTGGCTCCTTTTCTCAAGTATTTAGTCTGACCTGTGATACCCGATATATCTGCAAGCTTAGTTTCAAGAACGATGCTGACATCTGCAAGCAACGTACAGCAACTGCGGTCACAGAAAGACCACGACCCACTTCTGAGTTCAGGAGCGGTTCCACATCTTGCAGCAAACTCTTTTGAAGCTGCCAGAGCCGCCTTCTGCTTGTGCTGCGGCCTCTGCTGTGGCACCCTGGTCGCCGCGCTGTGCCCATGGCCCTGCCGCTCCTACAGCTCCCGCAGCAGCCCCAGCCGCGGGCTGTGCCCGCCTGGTGCTGCCGCATGCGGTCTCCTGAAGCGTACTTCTAATTAATGTCACATTGAACACGTGCCTACTATTAAAATTACGTTTATTAGTAGTATGCTTGCCTCCCGTGGTTTACAGTTGTACCTGAAGCGTGTTTCCACTGAAGTTCTGTTGCCACCTGCAGAGGCAGGGCTGCTGTGCCCCCAGCCCCCCCCCCAGCGGGCGGTACCGCGGCCGGGGGCGCTGCCCAGGCACGGGCAGCCGGCGCTTTAGCACAGGCACCAAGGTGCGGTGGGAGCTCTACATCTTAATCCGAACTCGCCTTGCATTTCTTTAATAAATTTATCGCGGATTTCACACGGAATGCGAGCGTCGCTCGCTGCAGCGCTGCCGGGCTCACGGCTTCTCCCGGTGACCCGCCCCCGCCTCCGCCCCATGCCGGCAGGGCCCCGCGGGCGGGCGGGGGCGGCGGGCCGGGTGCCTCCCCCCTCCAGAAGGGCCCCCGTCCGCACGTACCCGCCCCGCGGGCCCTGCCCGCCCCGCGCCGCCGTTCCCGGCCCCGCAGCCCTGCCCACCCCCCCTATGAGAGGCGGCCCGCCCGCTGCCGGAGCGCCAGGCTGCCGCTGGCCCGGGCCCGTGACGGGCGGGGCGCGCCGGTCGCCGCGGCCCTGGGAACGGAGCGGGCGGGGCCGCGGCTGCAGCCGGAGCCTTTGCGGGACGGGACCGCGGCACCCGGAAACAGCGGGTGGCTGGTGGGAGCCGAGCCGGCAGTGAGGGGCGAGCTGGGCCGCCGGCCGGGTGCTGCAGGTGGGAGGCCCGGGCCGGCAGCGGGAGGAGCGGGGCCGGGGCTGTGGGCGAGGGACGAGGCCTTTGGTGTGGGAGGGGGAGACGTCTGGGGTTGGCGGGCGTGGAGGGAGGCGAGTCTGTGCGAGCGGGCTGGGGGAGGGCGGTGCGGGGCTGAGGGGATGCTGAGGGGAATGCCCGTGAGTGGAGCGGCCTGGGGCAGAGGGAGGGGCGCGGGTACGGGGCGGGGGGCAGCTCTGAAGTTGGGAAGGGGTTCGGAGCTGGCGAGCGGCTGTGTCATTGCTGCGAAGGTTGTGACTCACTCGCTGGGTTTCTCCTCAGCGCCGGAGCGGCCGGCGCCCTGCTGGGGAGGTGCTGTACCTGGTGTAGTGCTGCACGTGAAGTTAGCAGAAATGCACACTTTATACGTGTTTTCATGGCGTCACGGTTCCGTACAGCGTTTTTGAAATGAGAAATGCTCTAGCAGCGCAAAGCTTATGGATTAAGTCAGAAAACCACAAGGTGCAGAGGTGGTGAATGTAGTAAGGTAGTACGTGTTGTGAAATAGACTGGAAAGTAAAAGATAAAGACCAAAAGGTGCTCCAAGTTGTTTCATTTTATTGAACCCTATAAACTATATTTTAAATTAGAGTGAGGAAGACTGGGATACCAGAGAAAAGATTTTTGAGTGGATTGTGTGGAGAGGACTGAGACTGCTTTCTGCAACGGGGGGATATGTTATTTGGAACATAAAGGACATATGCAATGGACCTGTCAAAAACTGAGTGAGCACCATAGCAGGAAGCTTGTCTGTCATTGTGGCCTCTACACAGGAGGGCTGGGATCAAAGGTAACCCTTGCTTCTCAAAGAATGTTTGTGCAGACTGACAGAAGGGGTTTTGGAATGAACGTGAGGTGATGGACTGCTGCTCCCAAAATCCGTGGGGTTGCCTGTCTCCATAGGCACTGCGCTTGACTCATCTGAACACTTTGTGGACTGAGCTGAGCCTGACCTGTTCAACTCCTCTGTTAAGGCAGGACCTACCCCACAAAAAATGTTGCTGTGTAAATAATTTGCTAGAGTAGACTCTAGGTCTGTGATGTGTGGTTTTCTTTCGTAAAAGAATAAGCAACATTAGATTTCTTTAGAGGCTGCAGGGTGAGTTTGAGAGAGGTGTGATAGTTGTGGGTAAACTGATTTACAATAACCTCTTCCTTTAGAAACTGTAGCTTATGATTTCCTTGCATGTGGTCAGGTGCTGAGAGAGCTTTGAAAATTACAGTTCTGGGAGATAAGGATCCAATGGTTTGGAATGCATGACATTCCAGTTTGTAGAAGTAGAATGCGTAGCAAAAATACTGGTTTTGGGAAAGGCTGTGGTGGTAGTAAGTACAAATTTGCTTTATCTAGAGCAATGTATTGTTAGAAGTGACTCTGTCTTTAACAATCCTACAGGCTGCCTACACAGCCTGATTCCTTATGCTAGTTATGCTGCTGTTTGTCGTAACAAGAAAAAGCCTGGGATCATCTGAACCAGGTACCTAGGGAAATCAAATCACATGTGTCTGCTTAAAACATTTCCAGATTTGGGAGTGTTATGTGAGAGCAACACATACTTGATCTTTGGGATAGGCTTGCTAGATATGGAGTTATTCCTCCCTTATTCTTGAATTGTTTGCCACCTGGGCTTATTCTTCATCAGTTACTTCAGTTTATACTCGTGTGCATGCTGCTCGCACAGGGGCAGTGCTTTCATTGGAACTTAGGAGGCTGCACAGCTGGATCACATCAATAGAGGGTGTCCCTGGAGGGGAGGAGAGACTAAGATCTATACCTCTTAGAATCTAGCATAATAATGTAAGACGGTTAGGAGTTCAGGATTTTCCCATTGAATTTTTGAACATTCTTGTCTTATATTCATACCCCTTCAGTACGCTCTTCAGCTGTTTTATTGGTAGTTACTAGCTTTCTGCAACAAGTGTCTACAGCTTTATTTTCACTGTAGTACCTAGTTTGTGTTACTCTACTCAAACTAGGTCACCTTGACTGGGGTGGTTGCATTGTCTCGAGCACCCAGAATTGATTCATAAATAGTGTGAAGTGAAAGCTGTAGCTGAACCCCAGCTGTGTTCAATGTTCAGTCTTTAAGTACCTTAAGCTCCTTCATCAGCTTGATAATCTGCAGGAGTTGCATTTGGGCAGTGCTTCAGTTCATGGCGTGGCACTCCTGTGTGCTTGAAGAGGTATGGGCATTTGAATGAAAACTGAGAACCAAATACCTCCTTGCTCACAGAATCTGAATGTGACTACTAGGATCTTTCTATACAGTGATCTATACAATGAATGCAGTGTATGTACTATTTGAAAAAGAGAGAGGCAGTTAGGGCAGGTTGTGTCAAATTTCTATGCTGGCAAGCAGAGTTTGGCTTAGGGGCTGTTATGTCAATATAAAACTATTGCGCTACTGTGTACGTAGTTGAAAGCTTCATCTTACAAGAAATACTGGTGTTAGATTTAGCTCAGTGAGGGCCTGAATTTCCTGAACACTGAATATTCATACTCAGTATGTGATTTCTTTAACGTTAATCAAACCAAATTCTCATCAGTCAAAGAAATCTTATCTTTAGGTTCTTAGGGTTGGTGTGAAGGGGGTGGGATGGGCTTAAAGGCTATTTAGCCACAAATTTCACATTTAAGACTCACCGTGCCCAGCTTCTGTCTGATACATAGATTAGAATGGTGATTTTTTCCCCCCCCACAAAAGAAAACAAACACACAACCTTTATGAGGTCATAAAAGAAAGTCAGCAGTGTTACATTCCCTTTCTGCTAGGTTTTCTGTCAACCTGTAAGAAAATCTTACCCGAGTCCCAAGCGGTTTATAGCATTCTCTGAAATTAGATGTTAGTTAATAGGTAATTGCATTGCCTGTGTTAGACTTGGTGGAATTTCCTGGTTGGGTGATAGACTAATGAATGACTGATAAAGCCTCCACTATCCCTGGCAAAAAACTAGGTGTCTGGAGCAAAGCTGAGAAGAAATCATTGGTTGGTCTCTAGCAGTTACAGTTTAATGTGTAACTGCTCTGTGCATAAGTGTACTTCACAGTGCTGAAAAGCCTCTGCATGATTTTAAAAAGGCCAAACGTTGTGGATTAACCCCAGCCATCAACTTAAGCCCCACGCAGCTGCTTGCTTACTCTTCCCTGGTGGGATGAGATTGAGAATCAGAAGGGTAAAAGTAAGAAAACTCATGGGTTGAGATAAAGACAGTTTCATAGGTAAAGTAAAAGCCACGCATGCAAGCAAAGCAAACCAAGGAATTAATTCACTATTTCCCATCGGCAGCCATATCCAGAAAAGCAGGGCTCCATCATGCCTAACAGTTAATTGGGAAGACAAAATGCCATAATTCCGAATATCCCCTCCTTCCCCCAGCTGTATATTCTGAGCATGACATTATACGGTATGCAGTACCCCTTTGGTCAGTTGGGGTCAGTTGTCCCGGTTGTGTCCCCTCCCAAATTCTTGTGCACCCCCAGCCTACTCGCTGGTGGGGTGGTGTGAGAAGCAGGAGAAGCCTTGACTGTAAGCACTGTTCAGCAGTAACTAAACCATCTCTGTATTATTAACACTGTTTTCAGCACAAATCCAAAAGGTAGCCCCATACCAGCTACTACGAAGAAAATTAGCTCTATCCTAGCCAAAGACAGCACACCAAGGTAGGGTCGGGGTATGGAGCTAGATGATGTTGCAGCAGCAAGGTCCACCAGTTTTCTACTGTGTTGTGCGTGATATCCTTGTTATGAAAATATTCTTTGAATGCAGTGATGTTTTTATTTTTCACCAGTTAAGAATTTTTTAAATGTAAATGGAGAAATTGGAAATATTGCCCAAAGGAAAGCTTCACTTGAAAAAATCTTTGTTACTCAGTTTCTCCTGGAAGAGTAAGGAAAAAACTGTGCTAGAGGATTTGCTTTTAATGTGCTTCTGAAGAAGAATACAAGCTCTAAGAAAAACATTACTTATTTTTTCCAAACGGTACTTAATACTTTTTGTATCCAGCAGGAAGAGTGAGTAACAAACTGAAAAGCAAAAGGAAGAGCAAGATAAGTTTTAAAATTAAGTGATTTGCAGTGGTTTATTTGGGAAGTGCCATGTACTTGGGGAGGAACAGCTGACAAGTATAGGTAGCTTATGAGAGGGAACAAAGAGGAAACCTGTATCAAGTATGAGGAAGATGGAAGACATTAATAGTGACATTTTAAAGTGAGAAATACAAGATTTAAAATTATTAGAAATGTTTATAACAAAAAAAAATACACAAACATGAAGGATTACATACTGGGGGGGGGGGGGGGGGGGGAGAAAGAAATGCATTGTTAAATGATAGCAGTCTGAATTTGGCAGTTAAAATATTTGTATGTACTTAGAATCCTGTTCATAACCCAGTTCAGCAGCCCTAGATTTGGAAAGGCCTGCTCACCCTCAGTACTGTCAGGAATATTTATCATAGAATCATAGAATGTTCTGAGTTGGAAGGGACCGTTAGAGATCATCTAGTTCCAACCCCCCTGCCATGGGCAGGGTATGCATTTGCTAGGTCAGGTTGCTCAAAGCCCTGACCAACCTGACTTTTAACGCTAACAGAGCTTCCCTAACTGCTCTGGGCAGCCTGTTCCAGTGTCTCCCTACCCTCATCATAGACGATTTCTTCCTTACATCCAATCAAAATCTACCCTTTTTTAGTTTAAAACCATTGCCACTTGTCCTGATACTACAGACCCTGGTAAAAAGTCTCTCTCTTTCTTAAAAGCTCTCTTTATGTATTGAATAGGCCTCAATAAGGTGTCCCTGGAGCCACCTTTTCTCCAGTCTGAACAACCCCAACTCTCTCAGCCTTTCTTCACAGGAGAGGTGCTCCATGCCTCTGATCATTTTTATGGCCCTCCTCAGGACCCATTTTAACATGGCCATGTCTGTCTTGTACTGGGGGCCCCAGATCTGGATGTGGTACTCCAGGTGGGGAGTCCCATGAGAGCAGAGTAAAGGGGGAGAATTGCCTCCCTGGACCTGCTGGCCATGTTTCTTTTGATGCAGCCCAGGATATGGTTGGCTTTCTGGGCTGCAAGTGCACATTGCCAACTCCTGTCCAATTTTTCATCCACCAGTACCCCAAGACCTTCTCAGCAGGGCTGCTCTCAATCCATTCATCTCCCAGTCTGTATTGGTATTGGATATTGCCCTGGCCCATGTCCAAGACCTTGCACTTGGCCTTGTTGAACTGTATGAATTTCCTTCCATCCATTTATTTCTATACATAAACTATTTGTTGTATTAGATACTGCTTTTGGTAAAAAGAAGGCTACATTTAGTCCAATATAAAGAAGATTTACGGAACAGAACTTTCCCCTGAGGAATGTAGTTGTGTTATAGAAGGATCATGTTACTTGTGTGTTAGCCAGCTCAGGAAAGAGGGCAGCGTACATGTGAAAGCTTAGAAGGAGTTGTTATAAAAATAGGTACTTCAGGTTCTGTGAGCTAGCTCTCACTCCACCTTCCAATTGTGCTTTTCCTCTCTGTTGCTAGCTTATTGTATTTGTATAGGTGTAGTGTTAGCACTGGATTCACATTTCTATACACATAAAAAACCACAATCCTGTTTCTTTAATCTGCCATCCTGATTTCAAAGCACATGCCCAGGAAGTGTCCAATGTGTTCCACTGGAATGAAATAGTGTACTTTACTTTGCACTCTGTTTTTCCTTCTCTAAGGCAGCCTCAGTCAGTGTTTATTTTCTGGCAGATCCCAGACACAGAACTTGGTGTACTGTCCCACAAACTGCCTTTTGCAGTTTTAAGAAGCCGGTTGTCTGTTTCTGTTTGGCTTTGTATTTTAACTAATGTTCAAGTGCCTTTTGTTTGGTTAAGCAGTCCTAAACTCATTATTCATAAAATGGAATAAAAGCTAGCAATAGCAATAACTCCTGTACCTTGGCTTTTTACTTTAAAAGACCGTCAAAAGTGAAAGAATTTCACAGCTAGGCTGGAAGGAATGCAATTCACATAATGCCATCACTGTGGAAGATTGGAAGCATAATAGTAATTAATTTTATTTGAAATTTAACTTTCCCTGTGACAGAGTAGGGAGGAGTAAAGAAATGGTTGCCAGTAGAAGTTACTTTTATGTCAAGTTTTTTGCTAAATGGGCAGAAATTAATACAAGCATTAACCCTGTAGCCTGTCGGAAGGGCCTCGTTTCACCATTTTCTGTTACTCTTCATGTATTTATTTTTGATGTGGTGCATCCCCAGGCCATCACCTAGGAAGGCCTTTGCTTTTGTGCCTGTGTAGAATCCTAGGCTGTGCCAGTGAGGTGTAAATTGTAGGATGGGAGCCTAAACCAGTGGTAAATTTTATCTTCCCTCTGTCACTTGTTTCTCTCATTTTATCTGAGTGGACTTGTTCTGAAGTTGTGCCAGTGGTAAGTGGGACATGGACGTTGATTTATAGACATCACATCGTGACCATAGGTACCTCAAAACTGTTTTAAGTGACTACTTAATCGTGTCTTACAGTGAGAGGAGCTAAGTACCTGCAACTCATTGACTATAATGTAGCCTGTCACATCTGTTACTTGGTGCTAATTGCATGCGTGACTTTTACTGTGGAGTTCTCAGACATTTTACAGAGAGTGTGTTGTTATTTTCATCTGTGAATTTAACCTGCCTTTTTGTGATGTGAATTACTGAGATTCATTGTTAACCGGGTTTTTGTTGTTGTTGTGTTAGCTACTTTTTGAGATAGTGTTGGGTGCTTAGGGTTTTTTGGATGCTGATTTCTTTTTTTCAAGTTTTCTCGAATATTCTTTTGAAGTTTCAGAAATGTCATTAAAATTAAATTTAATGAATATAATAAAAAGTAAACCAGCTGCAGTGACTGTAAGAAAAGCTTTCTTAGTAATTCAGGCTGAATTAATGAAATATAATGCAGATTACTGGATAGTTTGGGATACTGAAAGAACTTTCAGTATAATTGAGGCAGGAGAAATGCATAGTCAAATAAATGAAATTTGAATCATTTGTGCATGAACTATCATCTTTCTTACTTATAAAATAATATGTGAAAATGTAGGACACCCCACCCTGAAAACTTCAATGAATCTAAAACATGCTAAACAATTAGATACTTGATGCTAGATGAAGTGGAATCTTAACAGTTTAGTGCTCACTTTATCTTAATATATTTGTGTCAGCATGGTGTGAAATTTTGGGAGTGCCTGGATCTGTGGAATTGCCCCTGCTCTTTTGTTCTTGCAGATGGTTAGGCCATGCTTGCTGGAAGGATCTCCATAATGTGCACTATAACTCCAACCATCTTTGGAAAATGGTGTCAAGACAGTCTCTAGTCTCTTGATTTTAACTAAGGAGTATTTTTAAATAAATAAGTCACTTTTCATTCTAGACCTCTCTTTTTTTTTTAGTGTTTTAGATACCTCAAAGCAAAGTAATCCTGTCAGATTTTGAGACCTCTTGCAAACTCAAGAATAGAATAAATTAATAAACTAATCCTTAGTTTTGCACAAGATTCTGTAACTGTAGATATTTAGCAGCTGAGAAGCTCAGAAGTTTATACCATCAGATCTTTAAAAGACAAAATCTTAAGGTTAAGAAAAGTCCTGTAATCATCATCTTGTTGCTCATGTAGCAAATCCTGATTAATATTAGTGAGTTTTGTTAAAAATGGGTAGAGGAAAATAAATATATGTGGTACATCTGCTGTTCATTAAGTTAAATTGATTATGTTCCCTTTGACCTAATGTAGTTCATCTGCAAACGTTAGAATTTACCAGTATTTTAAGAGGGAAAGTGTGGGGCTGATATAAAAGTAAAATGTAAAGTATGAAATTTTAGCCTGTGGTGGATTAATTACTAAGGAAGATGAAAATCAACAAATTGTTCATTTTGTCTGAATGAATATTATGAAATGGAAATAAGTGATTTCCCACTTTGTCTGTTCAAAGAAGGAAGCAGATTATTTTTATTTTGCAGACTTTGCAGAGTATGATGCTTTGAGCTGAAGGTATTATTCCCTGTATAGATTGTTTGTTTTGTTTTCTGAGTCTGTAAAACCTTTCCAGTGTCCTCTTCATTTCTACTTTTTAGGGGAACAACTCTTCACATTGTAGCCATCTGCATGTTACCTACCTGTGTGTACTTAAGTTGAATGTTACATGACCATAAATACCGTCTTGGCTTACTGCATGTTGACTTAATGTACAGACCTGGCTTTAACCTCTTCCCCTGCCTTCCATATTGCTGGCTGTAGGGTGTGTCTACATGGTATACTGGATAAACTCCATAGAAATTATTTACTTTCTTTCCTAGACAAACGAAAGAACAATGAGCCTAGTCACAGAGGTAACGGATGTGCTAGGCTACATTACAGTCACCGACTTGCAGGCACTTAGCACCTCTCACTGGAAGATACAGTTCAAAAGTCACCAAGTTAATGTGACCACTCACAATTCCAGTCTGAATTAGCAAACCTGAATCAGGCTTTTGGAACAGACCCATCCTGCAGAGTACTGAGTAGTCTGTCCAAAGCTCAGTAAAAAAATTTTAAGCCTGATGGTAACTCTGTAGAGGAAATGCATTGGGAACTTTCGTTTCATTATGGGTTTAAGATGATCAAAGTGCGGGCTGTTACTGAAGACAGTTGTTCATTTAGTATGTGACTGCACGGTCTATTGCCATGAGGGTAGCAGGAACTTATGGCTAGAGGAGACTGATTACACCTCTGGTAGTAATCTGTAAATCGAAACCTGCTGTGAAACTGCAGCTGAAGACAGTTCAACTGTGTGAAGTTCAGTATTTGGCTCCTTTTCCGGATCCATCCCCCAGTTTGCACAGTTGTATGAACTGGTATGCAGTTCTCTTAAAAGGAAGGAAGAGGGGCCAGAAGAGGTGATAAGATACTGTGTGTGCTCAGCAGAGGGTGGTTATTTTGTTGGCATACATAGTTTCAGGACTCTAGTTCCTGCTCCGTGAACCAACTATTTGTAAGTACACCACGAAACTTTACACACTTGTTCTCTACAAGCCTGTCTTGCTGACCGCTGACAGGACAACTTTTAACAAATATCCTTATTTTGGCTATCACACTGGATACTTGAAGTCCATTTTGTGTGAATTTTGGAAACTCTGAAACTGCTTTAGTGAATTATGGTAAATAAATGTTTCCTGCGTATTTTTGAGACACATTTTTGGGGGAAAGTTCCCTTTTTTTACCATGATTACTAATGAAAACAAGACTGTAGTTCAAGATAATATTGTGGTATGTATTCCTTCTGGCTTTGCTGATGGGCTTATTAAAGTCTTGTGCTTGTTGGTATGTTTTCATGCTGAATGCTTTGATACTTGCTCATAAACAAGGTATTGGTGATTTACTTTTAAAATTACAGTTTAAGCTGCTTAGTAAATAGATGGTTGTACTTCAGCAAGAAATTAATGTGAATGTTATTTTCTGATATTGTGCCCTATTTTAAAGGTTAAGGAATTTTGAATGTTTGTAAAACCTTTGTCACTTCACAGGCTCCCAGAATGCAGAAATTTGGGTTCAAGTTCAGGAGAGATGTTGTGTTCCCATTATCTGTATTTTGTTCAGAAGCGTTTTGAAAACTGAAAACCAGAAAGTTTAAAAACTTATTTATCTGTAAGTGTGCTTGCATGAAATTTAGTGTTGTTCATTTTAGCAATAGATTGCTCTTTGTGTTTTCAGATTGTCAGGTCTCCATACTAAAAAATGAGGTAGATGGAAAAGGTGGAAGAAATGGTTTGTGCAAGTTGGCTTACATGAATGTGCATTTTGAAATATTAGTTTTTTCCAGTACCTAGGCAGACCTTTCTATGTTGTTCAGTTTTGTATTTTCTCTCAGTGGATTAGGTTTTTTTTCTTTGCCTTCTGCTCCCTCTATCTTGTCTATGCTGGTGGTATTTCTCCAGAGAGTATGATCTCTGACCTTGCATGTCCCCTCTTCATCCCTACATGGGAACTGTTCTTCTGTTTCTACTCTTTGTTCTCACCTGTAGCAAATCTATTGTTCAAATTTGTTCCTCTTTGACAAACCGATCTTCTCCATTTTGTTGTTGGGGATGCGTAATTCCACAGTTAACATCCTTATGTGAAGGGTTATTATTCCACCAGAACCTGTGGAAAAAATTAGCAAATCTTGAATGTGGTCTGCAGCTTTCTTCTGCTTTGTTCTTTACGTTTGTCTGATTTATATAAATAAAGTGCAGTTGCATCTTTATTATTTGTTTCTTCAGCAAGTTAAATGAGATCATAGGTCATTCAAAAGATTCTTCTGTTAAGATTCCTTAAAGGAATCCTTGTGTATTTCTTCCTCAGTTTCTGACTCCTGATATCTTTTTCTTCCTCCTTTGCCAATATGCTTTTACAGATATTTTTACAGCCATATGAATCTTGAGGTAAACAATTTTGTTTTGTAGGATACAAGTATGTACTTCATCTCTCTGTGGCTGTTGGCAATTCATACTTGTTTGCAGGTTACTGCAATGTCTCTGAAGAATCCATGCCATATAGGTATTAATTTGACTTTGTATACTTGACCGGAAAAAAAAAAAAATCTATTAACGCTTAGAGGCAAGATAAAGACAAGTCAAAAATGTTTGAATAGCACAGCTCTCCAGATCCCTGAAAAAATAGTAATGAAAGGTGTTATGAAATGCATCTTGGGTGAGAGAAATGCAGTCAGCAGGAAACAGCTTCAGTTTGAGCTGCAAATATTTAGAGGTAGCAGCACATCCTTCAGCACTGTGTACAAAACTAGGTAGTTAATGCGTCAAAAATCGTGTGCCTGTAGGTGTAAAATATGCATAGGGGCAGCTGTGGCATATGTATCCATAAGCATAGACTGCTTATGCCATCTCTAGACTTCTAAAAGTGAGAACCGCTCTGTTGTCTAGACTTGTTACTGGTTTTCTTTCACTTGAAGACGTACTTGTTAACTTTTAATTACTGATTTGATTTTATTTTGGCATTGTAGAACACTGCTTTTTTTTTAATACATGGGCAGTGAAGGCAGTAGTTGTTATTTTTTTATAGAAAGCATTAATTTCTGTGCATATGGATGTATAATAGCAGTGATGCATTTTTAAATTTCCTTGTAATGTATTTTGCTTGCAAAATGAGAATTGCTTTCTCTGTTAGTCTCCTACACTGAATTAATGCTTTAATTAGTGACAAAAGGCAAAGCCTGGTGAAATTTCATGGTAGGGATGAGGATGATACACCTTTACAGTGAGGTTTGTGAGAGTCAGTGCGGCATGAGGAAGTAGGTGCAGTCACCTAGTCATCTGTATTCAACTAATTTTTTTCTGAGCAGGATAATCAGCAGGACATGTTTAGTGCTGTCCCCCCTGCAGCTCCTCCATCCCATGTCTTCCTATCCCACCCTGCTTTCCGACAACTCTCCTTTTCCTTCAGTGTCAGGCACGCATCTCATTTTCATTTACAGCAGCCCAACCATCAGCCTGTCTTGTGCTGGAGCTGTGTCAGCTGGCAAGGCAGAGACTGTAACCTGAAAAACTTTGGACAGGTGGAAGAACAGGAAGATCTCCTCATGCTGGGAATAGCTCATTGCAGCCAGGGTAGTGGGCATTCTGCAGTACCACAGCGTGGGGCTTTTTTGCTTTGAAAATACCTTCTGAGCCTTCTCATGCATAAGGAAATACATCATTGGTTTAACTTGGGAGATTTCTTCCGTGAAACCAGTTATCGGAAAGCTAATTGCCAGTTGGTAGTCCTTTATTATTATTACAGATAAGATATACTTCATTTCTCTATTAGTTATCATTTCTCCTAATATTCTGATATGCCTCCCTGTTTGTAATCATGTATTTGAAAAACATTTTTCAAGTGTTAATCTCCTTTTTCATTCTAAATATTGGATTAGGTTTGTCGTTTTCCATTGGCTGAACTCCCTGCATAACTTTTTTTAATATGCTGATTCCCAAGTGAAACATCTACCTGCAATATCACCTTCTAAGCCTGGGTTTCGAAGTTGTTTGGTTTTTTTTTCTGTTTCAGAAAAGTCAAGAAATGTCTACCAATTTAAAATACCTTTCCCTGGGCATCCTGGTTTTCCAAACCACAAGTTTAGTCTTGACCATGCGTTATTCTCGGACACTGAAAGAAGAAGGACCTCGTTACTTATCCTCTACTGCAGTAGTTATTGCTGAACTTCTGAAGATTTTGGCCTGCGTTCTATTGGTCTACAAAGACAGCAGTATGTGTCAAATCTTGCACCAAGTAATTTTCCTAATCAATATGCTGTATTGTAGTGGCAACTGCAAAGCAGCCATGTGAGTACAGGCATACAACAAAGCTTTTTCCTTCTCCTCATGTAAGAAATAGTCTTGGAAGGACCTAATCATACTTCACTCCTCAACACATGATACAAGATATTGTGCATTTGTTGAAGAGAGTTCTCTTTAAAGAATGGGGATACTGAGGAATGCAAGGACAAATTTTCTACTAACAGCCTGAAGCTTGTGTTTGCTCAGGCATTTTAATGAATTTATATGTAGAAGTAGGAAAAAATGAAAAGCTTTTAAGTGTTCAAAGCATGAATGATAATTTAGAAGACTATAATAAACAGCAGATGTAGAAGTGAGGAATCAGTTTCATTATTACAGGAAGAAGCACAGTTTTAAGCTCAAAAAAGTATAATCAGATTTACTTTAGTTCTGATTTTGTAAATTTTATACTGAATTTATCCAGTTCCTTGACATATAGGTTTGATCTTCAACGGCTTAAAAATGTCATTGTATATCATAAATATTGATGACTCTGTAGGCTCTAAATGTGCACTTTTTAGGTGATGCTCTTTAATATGTCATCTTCAAATATTGATGTCTTTCGATAAATTTTACCTAAATTATTTTGAATAATTGTTCTATTTCTGATATTCCAGGCTATAGGAAGACACTTTGCAGCCTTTTTTTCCTTGCATATATGAGGCTCATGAAGGTCTTGATTGGTAGCAGTGATAGCTGTAAAAAGGGGGCAACAGTCTTTAAGAACAGAACATTGCTATCTCCTCCTTTTCTCTTTTTTTTTTTTTTTTTTCTTCCCTACTCTCCTTTTAGTGAATGTCTATTTCTTTTATTGTTTCTTTGGGTAGAGTGCAATTTACGGACTCTGAACAGAGTGCTACATGATGAAATCCTTAATAAGCCCATGGAAACTCTTAAACTTGCTATTCCTTCAGGAATATATACTCTTCAAAATAACTTGCTGTATGTAGCATTGTCAAACCTAGATGCAGCCACATACCAGGTACTGTGCATTTGAATTTCTCTGTGAGTTTCAAATAAACCCTATAAATTATGTGGTAGTAACTGTTTCTGGGTTCTTCTAGGTTACATATCAACTGAAAATTCTTACAACAGCGTTGTTTTCTGTGTCCATGTTGAGCAAGAAACTGGGTGTGTACCAGTGGCTTTCATTAGTAATATTGATGACAGGAGTGGCATTTGTGCAGGTAAATATTTAACAGGTAGTTTGTATTTGTTTAATGTGTTTACTCAAGGAACATGGATTTCTATACTGATTTTACAGCTTTCAGATTGTACCAGCTGTACACGAGCACCAGCATATGGTCAGGAACTATGAATCACAACTGGCCAGGGCTAGAGGACACCAGAAATGGTTCAAAGGCAGAAGATGACACGTCTTTTGTGCCCCAGTGCTCTACTGTAGAATGTGACAGGGCATGTGGAGCAACCTGCAAATAACAGCGATAGCAGTATTTATCAGCACACTTCTTCAGACATCAGGGATCCGTAGGTGTTCTGTGCCACCACAGTCCTGCTGCTTGTCTTGTGGTATGGTTGCAGCATGGCAAATTTACTTAAACTTTTTCAGGAGGCAAACTTGGCCTCTGTTCTAAATAGTGCAGGTACAGGGGTTTGTAGTTTTCAGAAGTTAGGATCATGGGATAAGAGATTATTCTAAGAATTTTTAGCAGATTTGAGTACATCTTAGAAATATATTTTTTTTTTAACGTAAGGATTTTAGGTTTTGTAGAATTTTAATAATTAAAAATGAGAGCAAAACATTCTGGCAGTAATTAACAGACTCGTCAGTATGCTTTTGTCTATCGCATTGCATTTATTTTGTTAGCATTAGATATATTGCAGGATTTAGCTTCATAAATTTCAGCTTGTTTTAGTTGTCTGCATAATCACTGAAGAGGGGCACATGCAAAAGAAAATTAACCCCGTCTTAAAGACAGCTGGTGTTGGTGTAAGTGGTTTTCTAACTGTGCTTGTACTTGTAACTAACTGTCAGGTGTAAAAAGTCGGTAACTGTGAATGGCCATGATAAGTCATGCTGGGATTCAGAAACAGTTCCAGCTTATAAAAAATAAATCCTGG
Organism: Falco rusticolus; assembly: GCF_015220075.1. NCBI lineage: Eukaryota > Metazoa > Chordata > Aves > Falconiformes > Falconidae > Falco > Falco rusticolus. The sequence continues at coordinate 21,567,864 of NC_051197.1, forward strand.
ACCTGCTTAAGTTGATAGGTATCCTCCCAGTTCAGGCACAATTTTAATCCTTACAAGTATGTAGCAAGAATATTTGCAGTCTTTTAAAAGTATTTATGGTGCAAAATAGAAAACTTTACAAGCATGTAATTGTGTAGTAACATACTGTTGCTAGAAAACAAATGTGCATTTTATAGATGTTCATGACTTGATTTTATCGGTGAATTTTGTATAACTGTTTTTACATCCAGTGGCCTTCAGACTCTCAAGCAACAGCTGCTAAGGAACATTCAGCAGGATCTCAGTTTGTAGGCCTGGTCGCAGTTCTGATAGCGTGCTTTTCTAGTGGATTTGCTGGGGTTTATTTTGAGAAAATTTTAAAGGAAACTAAGCAGTCTGTGTGGATCAGAAACATTCAGCTTGGTAAGTTTAATATTAGTCATCTCTTAGAGACACTACGTTTTGAAGAATTAAGATAAAAATGCAAAATATATATAAAAAAATAAAAAAATATCACCAATGTTTTAGTATTCTGCATAAATGTACTTCTAAAACCAAGAGCAGAAATCTGCTAGGTAGAATTTTAGCAGTTGCTTTCTGATCTCAGCCTAGTTCTTGATTTAACTTAAACAGTCTCTGTTAAGTTTGTACACAATCTGTCGGTTGAATTGGTATTTAGGATTTTCTAAAGAGTGTTACCTTATGCAGGATTCTGTGTATCCCCTGTGTTTACAAATTACTGTCTTTTGCGCTAATTCATAAGATCTGATAAATGAAAAAGGTATTCCCTTTTCCTTTTTTCCCCCCTCTTTTTTTAGAAAATATAGGAACCTTAAAACAAAATATGTTTCTAAGTCAATGTCTTGAGATGTTTTAAAATTAACTTTTTTTTTCTCCTGTGTCTGGATAGGCAGTTTTTATTGGTTGGCACTTTTAATACAAAAAAAACCTGCTTTGTTCGTGAATAAAGTTGAGATAATTAATTATTATTATTTCAGTACAAAGGTCAGTTTGTTTTAGTTGTCTGTATAACCACTGGAGAGGGGCATACACAAAAACCAGTTCATCTTAACTATGATAATGCCCTTACCTATTACGCACTTATCAGTAAGAGAATACCTTCTATTTCCAAAGTAGTTCTGGGTCTTCTAGACCCTAGATATTGATGGTGACAGAGTTGATCCATTTTCCTGAATGAGTTTTCCCTTGCTTCAAAGCAGTCTTGTCCAGTTTATAGGGTTGGAAATGGACATCAGCAATATCTTTCTGTTCCAGTTTTGCAACAGAAACAAAACTTATTGTTGGAGTTGCCCTTCTTTCTCTAAAGGGATCCTTCTAGTCTTCACATGTAGACAATAATTATTTATTGCATATTTCAATAAATGCTTTCAACAGAATTTGAACTTCCCAGCACCTTAGAACAGATTCTTGATCAAATCTACAGTACTGTAGAATTAAGTCATGAGGATGATTTCGGCGCTGTGGACTGAGTCTGGTAGAATGTAATGAAGTCCCATAAAAAAAGAGATGTTGTTTTTTTGTAATTAGATAGTTGGTCAAAAATTGGTATGGTCAAAAATGTCTGAAGACAAGCAATGTTTTTTCCTTTCTTTTCCTGTTGGTGTGTTTTAATTAGAAATGGTTTCACTTAAAAATGCAGAACTGCATTTGGTTGTATTTTAGTATTTTTACATGTCCATAATGTTTTGAAACTTGAGGATAGAGAAGGGGATCAAACCCTGTACTTACTATCTGCTAGTATTTGTTGAAATTGTGTATATTAAAACTAGGTTTTCTTGAACAAGGTGAAGGGGATACAACAGGAAAGGTTATGTTGGGGAATTTTGGAGGCAGAGAATGGTGGGTAGCTGGGGCTGGATCCAAAATTTAAGGTAGGATTTGGCACTCTGGTTAGAGCTACAATGTAAAATCCATTGCGAAGGAAAGCTGATTATTATTACTCTCAATTTCCATACTAGAAGCACTTTGGTGGGCAACGATGCAGATATCTGAAACAATTTCCAATTAAAACATTCATAATTTTTGAAAAATCAGTGATCGCTTCCAAAACATTCTTGAGATTTTTCTACATTGTGCAAAAGAATGTATGAAAACAAATGAGTTTGCTGGTTTGATAGTTGGCTTGATCGTATATTGAATATTCCAGTAATTGCTTTGTGAAAACAGTGAGATCAGTATAGCCTGCATCTAAACACAAACTGTTCCAAGGTAATGAATGACTAGGACTGTGCTATATGAAGACATAAATGTCTGATAACAGTAGTGAGAATCTAATCACCTGATTTACTCATATATTTATTTATTGTCAGTGAGCTTAATTTGCCTCTATACAAAAAATCAGTAGAGTATGTTTTCAGTTCAAAAATGAAGGGTTTTTTTTTTTCATGTTTTCTGATACAGCTTTTGGAAAATATTTAAAACATCACAATTTCAAAAATACATTACTGTATCCTTTCTGCAAGTGCAAGATAGTTGCCCACTTAAGACATTGTATCATTCAGGAGCAAGTCAGTCATAATCAAGAGCTTTGAAATAGAGCTTTTCTTAAAACACAGACAACAAAAAATGTGTATCCAACCTGATTTTCATCATCATATCCATAGAGAATTATTAGAACTGTAGAAAAAATTGGAAAATATATTTGCATAATTGTTGAAAAATCAGTTTTAAATGCATACTAGTATCATATTAGGGATGTATGAATAGTTGATTGTATTTATTTTAGCAGATCAATTGGAAAATAGAAGTAATTGGTTTAATCTGAATGAAACCTGATTTTTTAATCGTGTCTACAAAAAGAATTCTTTCTTGTCAAACAGAAGGTTTTATTTTGTTCAAAACGATGCCACTCTTTTCAGATGCAAAGAAATGTGGTGAAAATACAGGTAATCTTTTCATAGAAAAGGAATGGAAAAAATGTTTCCCCCTTTCCTGCTCAGGACTGGAGCCTGCATCAGTCACAGAGGAGGTGCTTGCATTACTTCCATGCCTGAAGGGGATGAGGAAAAGTTTCCCGTTCCATAGAAGAACACTATACTCACCAAATCCCGAACTCGTTAATCTCATGTCATTTTCTTCTGACATTAATTCTCTACTAGTAAACATTCATTGGAATTGAGACTGGTTCAGAAGAATCCCACTTCTAAGATCCTTGTCTGAATTGGTGAACTGCCAAGTTCTGCTGTTGCTATGTCAGAGACCAGTTCCTCCACTGAATGTTGTCCCTGTTTTCCTCTCCAGGTTATAGTGTGACTTCAGCCTTCGGTCACGATTAGTTTCAGGAGAACTGAAATTGTGTTTAAGTGAACTTTGCTGTAGGCCATAAACAAAAATCACCCCATCCCAGTAGAAAGCAATGGAAGATCAGTATGTACGAATATCCTAACAGAAACAGACAAAACTTGTTATAAGTGTGGAAAAGGACTTTTAAAAGAGAAATCTTTCTGAACTGATTTGCATTTGAACATGATGGTATTGCAAGCGGTAGTCCTATTTTAAAATCAGAAATATGTGAGCAGTCCTTGAGGACAAGGAACCTGTTTGCATGTTTTTCACCTGAAGTTTTTAAATCAATCTTGTACTTTCAGGATTTTTTGGTAGCATATTTGGACTGATGGGTGTATACATTTATGATGGAGAACAACTGTCAAAGAATGGATTTTTTCAAGGATACAATAAACTTACTTGGGTAGTTGTTGTTCTGCAGGTGAGATACCTTGTATCACGTGTTTCTGTGAAGGCACTTGGGATTTACTCTTCTGTAAATGACTGGGGAGACTAATGGGTGTCATTGAAGCTACTGAGAATTCTATAGTCAAAAGTGAGATCTATCGCTATCAGAGTAAACCTCTAAATAAAAATCTGCAAAGTATATAGAAAGTATATGACTAAGTATTGTGCAACATAAAAGCGTGCAAGCGTTATTTCTTTTGCAATGTTAAAAAAAAAATTATATATGTGTCCTTCCTCCTGTGGCTAAAAATGTATAGTACAAGTGTTGCCACTAATTTAATAATGGTAATATGATCAGCAAATTCTTTAATGAGGAAAGAACAATAACTCCAATATTATTTATGTTCAACAGTAACATCCATAACAGAAAATAAATGCAATGCTCCTAAACATAGACAAAAGCTTTTCCTAAAGTAAAAGCATGTTGTTAAAATAGACGCCCTCAGTGGAATGACCAGATTGCAAATCCAAACCTCAATATTTTTCAGGCACTTGGAGGGCTGGTAATTGCTGCTGTTATAAAATATGCGGACAACATTTTAAAGGGATTCGCAACTTCTCTCTCTATTATACTGTCAACATTGATCTCCTATTTCTGGCTGCAAGATTTTGTCCCTACAAGGTAAGAATTACTTTGCAGGTATGCTGGAATTAAAAAAAAAAAAAAAGTTGAAAACGTAATGCTTACCAGGTGAAACTGCAAAAGTAAATTAAAAAACCCCAACATTCCAAGCAGCACTTTCAGAATGTTTAGATAGAGCTTGCAGATAAAAGTTTAGTTTCATAACATACCATTTTTTCAGTATAGTTGGGCAAGATTAAGTTTTCTGTGAGGTGTACATACACACACACACAGGTGAGGAATAACTGAATCTCATGTCTTGGCCTTTGACAAACCACTGACACAAACCTGGCAGGCTGTTTTAGTTCGCTGCCCCTTTCTCTTCTTTCCCTCCCCGTGCCCAGCAGTGCCCCACAGCAGCCAGTCTGCACACGGCTGGCTCCGGGGCAGTGTCCTGGCACGGGACTGGCCTCCTGCCTCCTCCTCAGCCTCCTCCTGGACAGGGCTTCCACGAGCCATCGCACTGCAGGAGGAGTTATGGCTGAACCATGATAGCAGTGGTAACCTTTCTATACCGGTTTTCAACCAGTCTCAAAACATTCTCTAAAAGAGCTAGCGGCAGTCACACACATGTGAAAGTTGCGCTGCAGCAATTAGTTGCTTCAGGACACCCAGAAGCCCAAAGGCAATATTTATTAGTGAAAGCGCTCATCCAAGGGTGAGAGAAAAATGCTTGCTGTGTGCTTCTAGGCGCAGCGCACTGTGTCGTCATGTTCTGTGAATCGGATCTTAGTAGTGCTGTGCGCTGCAGGTTTTGTTCTGAACAGAGCTTGTCTTGGCAGTGCACGTTAATGTATGTATGGACTGTAGAAGTGAAATTCCAGCTTTCAGATACATTAATAGGATTTTGCTTAGAATCAACCTACGCTCCTCACATATGTTACACGTACTTATAGCGTAAAAATATTTTGAAGAATATTTTTATATTCTTCAATTTATTGAATTGAATACAATTATATATAAAAATTGTATCAGATATGAAAATTGTATCTGATACAAAGAAACATCTTTTAATCTAAAAGCAGTATTTGCAATATTAGCAGGACTTTGCTTAAACGCTCAAAAAAAAGGAAGTGTAACAACTGTTTAGGCTTAAGAAGTGGAGGACATTGAACTTGAATTATGAGTAGCCCTGTACTTGTCCTATTAAAACAAATTTATGAAGTGGTTTAAGAATTTCTGTATGCTGAAATGGAAAATTAATAAGTAACTTACTGGCTTCTGCAAACATGGTGAAAATGGAAACAGTGGTAAATAATTAAACGAGATGGAGCTAACTAGCAGCATGTTGAACTTGAAGCCATCTCATTTAATAGAACTTGATTAACTTGACTTAATCAATCTTTAGTACCTTGCTTATGCCAACTGAATTTATTTGAACTGAAACTGCATAATTGTTTCTGTCACTTCAACAAACACTTTTGATTGGGATAATAGATGTAAAGTACTTAAGTGCTTGAATGTGTTACAGTGGATCGTGTCCAGAAATAGGCTAACTGTATTCTCTGAAGGATTATCCTGACATGCGCCACAGTTTTTTTAGCATTTGGTACAGAAGATCAAATTGTCAACATTGTCATGTCTTTATGACAAGGTTCTCTTTCTAAAATGTGTACTGATTGTCTGTTGGCTTTGGATATTTTGTTTCAGACTTGTAACTATAAAAACAACTTGAAAGGCCCATATGTCACAATACAAAAGATGCCTGTATTATCTTTTCCTTACATAAATCTTTATGTATCTGCCAAAAATCAGATTATACTGATTTGCAAACTGGTTCTTGGGCAGCAGTAATTTGTTTTGACATAAGTTTTGGACTTCAAAGTGAACACAACTCTGACAACGTGATGCTTGTAAGATGTTGAAAGTGGCTGGGTAACCACGGTAGTTGCATTTCTTTAGCTTCTGCTTGCATTTCGCACAGAGCTTTAGGCAAGAGAAAAAAGAAAAAAAAAGATTGATTTGATAAGTTTTGACAATTATTCCATGAAACTATAACTTTCATTTTCAGAATAGGTCAGTATGATACAATACTTTTGGCTGTAAGTTTCTTATTTTGATTTCTTCCTGCATCCTTCTATAATACATATGCTCAAATTATTTTGTTCTTCATAAATCGGATGAATATAGTTTATCTTTGTGTGTTCCCACAGGAAAAATTTCCTTTCTTTAATTGTATTACGTAAATAAAATTGCATCAACTAAAATGAGCTTTTTTTTTTCCCCCCACCCCATCTCTATTCTATTCAGCGTCTTTTTCTTCGGAGCCGTCCTTGTAATAGCAGCTACTTTCCTATATGGTTATGATCCCAAACCTGCAGGAAATCCCATTAAGGCATAGCAGACTTCCTCATCAACCTGCTTCTCAAGATCATGCGTTGGGGGCCTTGCTAACAATGGCATGTGGAAGGTGTCATTGTGCGCTGCAAGGAAAGGATTACTACCCTGAACCTATTGAAGAAATGCTTATGAGTAGTTTTGACCAGCCAGAGGGGTTAAAGGTGGATGATGATACTGTCTGTAACTGATTTAAAAAACAAAAAAACAAACAAAAAAAAAAAGCGGGGAATGCCCAGTGCAACTTGCTAATAAAAACTTGAAAGGAACAAAAAGTTTCCAAGAAACTGCAATTAGGAATGTTTACAGCTTTGACTGGGATTGCATCAAAAAAATTTACTGTATTGACTGCTGCAGAAGTATATCCTATGCACTCTTTAAAAGAGCACATGACAACATTGTCAGATTGTATGTTTTTGCAATTTGACTATATTTAATATTGGTAAATATGTTTTTAACTGTCTATTTACATGAAGTCAGCTGAATACACATCGTAGTTCTGAAGTGATGGTTCTAATTATGTATTCCTTATTAAAACTGTGAAGATTGAAGTATGATTGAAAGACACTTTCACAATATCAAATATTTTTATATTTTGAGGGCTGTTTTAATAACAGAAATCTGTTATTAAAGTATATTATAATTCTGTTGCTTATATAAAACTGTTGTATGAATGTTAACATTCTCACCTAAGTACAGAAAGGGAGAAATTCAGAGTGAAAGCTGGAAATCTGTGTTGATACTCCAACCTTCATCAGGGTAGCCTGTAGTTTTCCAATAGATACACTAACTCTGTGAACACAGGCTGGAGGTTGCTGCACTAACCTGCTACTAAGAGTAGAGTTATGATGGAGTGCTTGCTCAGATGTAATGTCCATTCTTTTTATTTTTATTGATTACAGATCAACTTTTTGGTAGAACCCTTAAAGTAGTTTTTATGCTTTAGGTATCCTCTGAGGTTTTTTTTAATCACAACTTGAAAAAAAAAAAAAAAAAAGGAAAAAAAAAAGCCCATAATAAACATTTTAAATGCATTATTGTTGTCTGTAACAGCTCCATCTGGAGCTATTATGGTATATCATCTGTATACTGTACTGTACTTGATTACAGAGGTGTTTTTTAAATAAGTGTTGTTTACTCATGAACTCTCCAAGGCTTTTTCAGTACATTTCTATGTAATGGCTTACTTAGAGATTGTTTTTTATTATTTTTACTGTTTTGTTCTGGGAGTCCTTGAGCCAACAGACCAAAATGGGTTCTCTGGAGCTATTCAGTCTAGTAGTGGAATCACTTTAATAGGAAACATAATGAAAAAGTAATTAATTGTGCAATAGGTAAATATAAAAGCATGCTGTTCTTCTGACTTAAACCAAAAAAAAAAACCAACTTCACAAAGAAACCTAGGTGCAATTAGAACTTTGATCAGTTAGACTGTTAAGAACACTTCACTTGTTGAAGTATTTGCATATAGGCAGAAACACCAAAAAAAGAAATGCCAGAACTTACAAACAAAAAAAGCTGTCTTGTTTTCAGGGGACCTATTCACAATAGATATTAATGTAGAGTGACGACTTACCCACGTGTTACACTTGTAAAGGTACACATTTATACAAAAACACATCGGTAGTCCCTTACCTGTAGAATGGCAAGTGGTAAAAATGTACAGGTTTTTTTTCCCCCACATTACGCACTTTCTCGCTTCTGTTTTGTGCTAGTGAACACGTTTTTAAGAGAGAAGCGGTTTAAAATGTTTACCGACGTACCTCATCCTCTTTTCTACGTTTTAGTGGTGGATTGACAAGGAGAATCTGTAAGAGTGCTCTGAGATATTTTTTTTAATGATGTAAGTGGAAAAGAAAAAATTCCACTTACATCAGCCAAATAAAAATAGTGTTTTCCTTCTATTGGCAATGACAGGGATATCAACGTTTTGTTTTATTTATTGCATCAGAGCAAGGCATTAAAGAAATTTCAGAGTTAACGCAAAGGGCTTGCTAAGCATTGTGAACTGTGAATCTATGCCAGCATGCCATAACTGCAGAAGCTGTGCTACTTGCTAGTCAAAACAATCTCGTACTACCCTTAAATTGGCATTCGCTGTTAATATTGAATGTTTTACCTATAACACTTAATGTGGCAAAATCTTTGAAAAATTACCTTTAGTCATTTCGCCACTGAAATACAACGTGAGGTAAGATGTATGCTTGGAACGGCGGCTCGCAGCATCGCTTAGTGTAGAACGGGGAATGCATGACTGAAATGATTGAGATGTGTTGGTAGTAATACCTGAATTGGGGTTTAGCCTGCACGATAATGCTTCGGATTCCGTGAATGCCAGTAGTGGAAATGTTCAGGTGATGTTATCGGTTACTTCCTTGAGGAATTTCTCCAAAAAACATAAGCAGCAGATTGCACAGGAAGGGACCAAATAGGCCAAATAAAACTCCAGCAATGTGGTGAGTGTTACGTGTAACCCAGTTTTAATATTTCAGGTGCACCTGTCAATATTTGTTAATAAGGATTAGTTTAAAGGAAAGAACAGGAATGTGTGCTCTTTGCTTTTGAATAGGATGTCATACAGCTCTGGAAAACAATGTATCTACTATGCTAAGGAACAGTAACTCCTGTCCATAGAGCAGTGACATGCTCTTCCCTGCTTTCACTTGACGGTTCCCTTATGTTTTTCAGTAGCAGGATAGAACTCTTTGTGCGCTGGTTGCTGTAAAGGAAATAGAAATTTGCATTTTTAGCTGTCTTTCCTTAGCCCTTGAACAGGAGAAGGAAGGATTCTTGTCTGAAGCTCTTCAGGCTGAAAAGCATTATTCTAGAGAGAGGGAAGACGGCATGCCTTTCTTAAGAACAGAAGGGATTTGAGGAGGGTTTACTGATTTCTGAAACCTTTGCAATCTGAGAGCATATGCACGTTTTCACACTGAGATACTGTTGTATCTGGATTTTAAAAATTAAAAAAAAAAAAAAAACAAAAAACCAAGCTGTTTTAAGTCTATAACTCATTAACTAACCAAAGAAGCATAGCTAGCACAGAGCATTGGGGAGTAGGTAGGGTGTAGTGTGCTTTGAGTTTGCCCAAAAGCAATCTGTAGGTGTCTAACTTTCTGAAAATAAACCTTTCTGAACTGTTTTTCTGACTTATAGGCAATGGATTTGTTAGTTTAATTGTACATTTAGAAGGCTAACCTATACTTAGCAGAATTTTATTTAAATATTTATAAAGTTATAGCTAGATATTTATTTGCAATAACTTGAATTATGTGATTTTTTTTTTTTTTGAGACCTGCATAATGGGAGTACTAGTATTTATTGAATACTTGGATATTTGGTAGTTTTATTTGAAGAATCTCTGGGATACGTGATAAATGGTCAAATAACAATAAACTTAGAACTGTCTTCAAAGCAAAATAAATCAGTAGTTCAGTGGTGAAAAATCTTGAGTCTAATAAAGAAAGATAAACTTTTTTTTAAACACTGTATTTCTGTGCTATCCACAAGTGCCCAATCTTTTTTCTCAAAGAATTCAGATAATTTTATAGTTCTATTCAACTTCTCTGTTTTAGATAAACTATAAGAAACTTCCCTTTTTGTTTGCTTTAATAATGGGTAAATTAATGTTCTGGATCTGGCTTCTACAGGATAACACCTTGGGTTTTTTACTGTAACTTTTTTAGAAACTGTTGTTTTACTTTTCCTCAAAAAAAAGTCTTATTTTGGTGGCATGTGCTTGTGTTGCAGTTATTCATACAGTCCTCTCAGATTTTTAGACATACATAATTGGTTTTTGTTCCTAACATTTTTATGGCTGTAATTCAAAAGACTGTAATGGATTTTGTTGAATTCTTTTAAAATTTATAAATGAAATGTTGCTTTTTCTTCTGGTTTTCATTGTCAGTAACTTGCATATTTTAATATATTTCCTTATTGGTCTTGCATGTTCTGTTCTATTTAAGTAATCATCATTTCCCAAATTCAAAGTTGTTGCTCATTTTCCTCCTGGTGACAGTGTTTCTTGCTGCATATTATGAACAAGGGAAATTATTCATTGTTTTCTTCCCTGAAATCCATGATGTGTAAGAAAGAGATGTTAAAAAACATTAAGGGGGTTTTTTTGTGTGTATTAGAAAGGTAATGTTTATCTATAACTTGGCATTATACCATATATGTGGTAGTGTTTCATCACCTGTGGTGTTCAGGTATTGTAAGAAAGAAAGTCCAAGAAGTGCTTTTTTTTTGCCTTTGTTTTCATGGTTCTTTAAATTTTTAATGCTGATTATTTTCCACAGGAAGTTACTAAAGAGTTCTGCTCTTTCCAGGTAAGCTCATTCTATGTTTTTATATATCTAGAATTAATATATTTTTACTGGAAAAAATGCAGGGGAAAATGCAACAAAATACGTGGGATTAATTAGATGATATCTTCTGCTGTCGTTACTGTGAATCCAAACTTCTGTTCAGTTGAGTTTATAAATTTTTCTAATTATTTCCTGCTAGCTGAATTTATAACTCTTTCTAGAGGAAAAAAAATAAATCTGTCCTGAGGTGCCATTCCATGCTCATTTTTGAATGTCTGCTGCACATTTGCATCCAAAAGTAAACACGACATTTTTAATTCTTGTGTTCAACCTTCCGTCATCATTCTGACTGTAATTAGCCATATTAATTTCATTAGCAACGTGTAGCTCAGTAAGAATTGCTTATATGCATATGTTTATATTTGCAGCCATGAATAACACCTCTTTAGATTGTTAAAAGCTAGTCTGTATTGTCAATATGTTTTAAATCTAATTTTAAATATATAAACCAAATATAAATCATATCTTCAAAAACTGTAGGAAAATTTTTAAAGTAGTCTGAGGATATTTTATATGTTGATGTTGTTATTTGTGTGTGATTACACTGAATACAGTTCTAATATATTGTTGCCAGGCAGTGTGGAAACAGGTTTTTTTTTTGGTTTAACAGTGCTGAAACATGGAGTGCATCTTACATGAACTAATATAGTCTCTTTTTTTTAATCCATATTGAGGTAAAATATGGGGGGTGGGGGGGTGGGGGTGGTTCTCCCGTTTGTGTAGTTAATGTTGCTATAGTAATAAAGTAGTTAAAATTAAGCACTGTCTTTATTAAGAGTATGATACAAAACTGTTGGAGAGCTTTGTAAATGGAGAGGCTTGCCTTATGCATATTTTAGCAGAAATAAAAGTAGTTTAATAAATATTTATTATTTCAGAATGTAATTTTTGGCATAGTTTTCTATAAAGTCCAGAAGGCTATTGTAAGAAGTTTGTTGATAGTACCTTTTAACTTACAGCCTACTGAATTTTGCCACAAGTTTGATTTTGACTGAGACATGCTTCTTTTTGACCACTGTATTGTGACTTCTTGTGAATTGCATTTGAGCAGTGTTCTTGTGACTGTCTGTCTCTGCACTCTCCTGGTCTGAAAACCCTGATCTACTGGTTCAGGACTGCGGTTTCTGAACTGGGAGTGGCAGGGGAAGTCTGGCTGTCAAGTACCAAGTCATATATATATATATATGGTGTGCAATTGTAAAGCACAGTGATCCTTTGTAGAAAAGTTTTGCCACAAGTCTGCCCCGTTTTAAGTGTTTAATTTTGACAGTAGTGAACAGTACAATGTACGCTCTAAAATACAATGCAGTCTGTTGATTCACGTTACAATTTAGAAGCTGATGTTTTTGTATATCCATAATTTACAGTATGTCAGAGACCTGAACGGAATTCACAAACAGATTGCTGTAGATGGGGGACAACATGTTTCCCTGTCCTTTCCAGAGATGTATATAATAAAATCAGGTTATTTCACCAGCTATGCAGGAATAATTTTCAGGACACTTCATTTCTGTCATTTCTTTTTGTCAGTTCCACTCTGATCTTAGTGATCACATGCAGCATGATTTAAACTGAAACTTTTAGGCCATTAGGTGACAGATATTAATTATTAATCAACTAACCAAAGGAGCATAGCTGGTACAGAGTTACTGGGATGCAGGAGACAGTGGTCCTGGAGTTTGCCCTGAAAGCAGTCTGTAGAACTCTTAATTGAAACCATCATTTGTCTGTGCTTTGGAGTCAAGGGTTTCCTTTGGGGACATCAGAAGTACTCTGTTTTGATTCTGCTTCCAAAAAGATGGTAATGGTCCTCTGCAGCTAGCGGGTAGCATCATGCATTTACTTTGTATAGAAGTTTGAACACTATGGGTATTTAGGTGTAACGGCCAATTTTTGTTTCTCTTCTTCAGGAGATTAAATGTCAGGAATTTCTCTCTCAGTTAAATAATGGCAGAGTGGATTATGTCAGGATTTACATAGGTAAGTGGAGTTTGATATTTCGAAACGTGTAGCTGGCTGAAATTCATGACAGCAAAAGCAAGTCATACTTATCTAGAGTTTAGTCTAAATTTAGGAATTCTTAACTTGAACTATCTGCTCAGCCTACGTGAGCAAACGGGATGTTTAAGAGGTACTGTTTGGGAGGACAATGACATCAGTAACAGGGGTTGGTCTAATATAAAGGTGTGGATAGAAAACCAGCTGTTTAGTCAGTCTAGTTACAAAATGTTTTTGCTGAGATGTAGTTGTGTTAACTTTTTTACGTGAGTTTCTTACATGTCACCTACATGTCTGTGTGCTGAGTTTCCTGCCGAAGTGTAACATCACTCTCCCCAAGCAGACTGGAAGCCATGCCAAAATTTTAGACCCCTCTCCTTTTCAAGTAGAAGGGGTGAGAAACCCTGGAATAGAATTGTCACGTACTTGGCATAATTTAGTAAGACTTGTAACAAATGACTGATAATAGCAATGGCTGCGACACCCTTTTTCCCCTGTGTGTAGCCGGGTAGATCCACACTTTGTGTCATGAACTAGAGCCTTTGTCCCACAGCAAGGCCAGCGTATACCTGTAGGCCTGAGCAGGGCTGAGCCTCGTGAAATGCTGAATTCCTTAAAAGCTGCAATATGATGACATAAAAGGGTGCTTGGTCTCAAGGCTAAGAGTTTAGCTTCAGCCCATGTGATCTTACTGTGTTGGCACAGCGGTGTGCGCGGTGAGGGAGCCCCAGTACAGGCCCGCACGTCAGGGCTGAGGTGCAGCGTGGCAGCCGCTGTTGGTGTGGACACGGAAGGTGTTAATGCACGGCTGAGATTTTGGGGGAGGCAGGAATGTGCAGTAAGGGGGCTGGAAGATAGAGGATGGAGTGAAAAAAAGTGCAAAGGCTGGTATGTGGATATGGCCGTGGAGAGCTGTGTCTGAGGTGGTGCATGTAGCGGCACTGGATGTGGACAGGTGTTGCTCCATTTAGTGCTGCCAGGTATCAGCATTGAGTAAATTTAGGCTGTAAGCCGCATAAAAATTTATAGCACTAGTGCAATTTTTTATGAGATTTTCGCCACCAGTGGGTACGATGCCTTGGGATCCCCATTACCTTACTGTGTGCGGGCTGCGTGGTAAACCGGGGCCCCAAGTGGCCTGCCCGTTTAAACGTGTTAAAACTTTTGTGAGTTTTAACACTTGGGAGTGAGAAAGCGGCGCCTCCGGGTTGGGTTTGGACGAGCTGTGTCTGGGGTTGCGTGCTGCGCTCTGGAAACGCCTCTCGGGTACACCGGCTGAGAACGGGCCCTGGGCCGGCGCGGGGCAGAGGGAGCGGGGGGAGACAGCGCCGGGGCTCGGCCGGGGCGGCGGGCGCAGGCGCTGCTTGCGGGATCTGAGGGGGACCGGGCCTGCGAGGGGCACGGGGAGCCGGTGCCGCCGGGCCGGGGGGGAGCCGGGCGCCTGCAGCGGCGCAGGGGTGGCCGGCGGGTACCCGGGGAGGGTCGCGCAGGAGGACGGGCCGGCCCGCCCGGGGCGCTGCGGCCGGGCGCGCTGCTGGGGCCGGGGCACGGGCTGCACCGGCGGCCGGCCGCGTTCGTGGCGGTGGGGCGCTCGGCGCGGCGGGGCCGGGCGGGGCCGGGGGCCGGGCTCGCTCCGCGCACGTGACCGGCGGCCGGCCAATGGGGCGATCGCGTGATGCGCGGCGGCGGCTGCGCGCGGGGGCGGCCGGCCAAGATGGCGCCGGGTGCGTGAGCGGGGGCGGCGGGCGCGCGGGGCGGCGAGGCGAGGCGAAGGCCCGGCTGCTGGGGAGGGTCCGCTGCTGCCGCCGCGCCCCCCCGGGGCGGTAGGATGGTAAAATGACCCAGGGGGGGAAGAAGAAGAAACGCGCCGTGAACCGCAGCATCATGCTGGCCAAGAAGATCATCATTAAGGACGGCGGGACGGTGAGGCCGGGCGGGGCCGGGGGGCGCGGCGGGGGCCGCGGCAGGTGCGGCGGGGGGCCGGGGGGCCCGCGGGTCTCGGGCGGCGGCGTGCGAGCGGGCCGCGGCCGGCCCCGGCGCCGGGCTGAGCTCTGTGCCGGGGTTTCGGTTTCCTTTACGCGGCGGGCTGGCGCGGGCTCCGCGGCCCGAGGGGCGCCCGTGCGGCTGGCGCGGCCGTGCGGGTCGGCCCCGTCGTGCCGGCGCTCGGGGCGCTCAGGGCGAGCGCCGCCTCAGGAGCCGGGCGCGGGCAGCTGCGGCCGCCGGCGCGTCTGCACCTGGCGCGGCAGCGGAATGGCCGAAGTGAATCCGGGCGGAGGGAGGAGCCGGTGGCCGCGGCTGGCGGCGCGGTGGCCCGGGCGGGCCGTTGTGCGGGAGCGCGGGAAGGGCCGAGCGGGGCGAGGGAGCGGCGCTGCGGGGGGCAGGGCCCGGCCTGCTCTCCCCCCGCGCCCCGTAACCCCTGAGAGCGGGCCGGCGAGTGGGGCAGGGCCTTGCATCGTGGAAGCCCTGCAAAGGGTGCCTGGAAGAGGTGGTTTGCAGTTCCCTGCCGCCGTCATGCTTCCTCTTAAATACATAATTTTTAAAAAGAAAGGAAGCTGTTGAGTGCTTTGGCTGCCGGAGCTTGGTGCTTTTTGACTGATGTGTAGCGTCTCTTCCAATGTGTGTCATCACCCCAGGATTTGTTTCTGCTGGGTAACATGGTGTAGCTTTGATGTGCGCTCTTCTAAATACAGTGTCATTATTTCAAATAAAGAGACATCTTGACAGGCTCGGTGGCGGTGGCCCTTCGGTTTGTGTTTTTGGAACAGTAATGGAGAAGAGGGAGGTGCAGAGTCACTATAGTTGTTCATCAAACCAGTCATCAACTGCATTACTCAGTGGTAAGAAGCAAAACTAATTCCAGTGATGGATGCTGATGTTTTCCAGGACATTTTTTCCTACTCTTTGTTAAGGGGAAAACACATGAGATTACCTTGTACAAATGTTAAATGCAAATATTTTAGAATGAGTAACTGAAGCAGAGTAAATGCTGTCACTTGTGGGACACAAGGCTTCAGAATTTCTCTCTGTAGTAATCGCTGATTTAAATACAGTGTACTTGCAAGTTTCCTTTCTCTCTCAGCTTTAACTTTCTTTTGCCAAGGAAGGAAACAGGATGATATAATAACTGCATTCAGTGGTACTTATGGTGCTGCATTCAGTGTTTCCCCACCAGTTTCAAAAGCAGTGTCCAAAACTGCATCAGTTTTGTATGATTTTCAGTTGTTTCTAAAACTGTGGGGAAACGGGCTTATAAACATTACCTGAAGGGATGTAGATTGTTGTTAGATAACAAGAAGTACCAGCTTGTGATATTTGCTGCTTTCAAATAAATGTTTTGAGAATTTGTTAAATAAAATTTTAAAGTTATACAGTCTGATGTAGCAGAGTGTTGTTTATCATGACAGCAAAAGCTTTATGCTTGGTTGTTGGGTTTTTTTTTTAGTGTTTGCTGAAACATTTAATTAGCCTTCTGTGCTCAGTCTCCTTAGTTTCTTTGCTTACCCAATGTGTTATGTGATATTGTGGGGAACAGGTAAATGAAAACGGCCCATATCTTGAATGCCTCCAACTGGCAAATCAGTAACTAATCGATCATCTAAGTGTGCAGTTTCCAGCCCAATTGGTTTATTTTGAAACTGACATCAAAGAAAATTGTGTGACTTGCTGGCAAGAATATATACAGCTGTTTAATGAGGCAGTGTCACAGACAAAAAGTTTACTGATGGGGAGCTTCCATTAATTTAATTTAATGTCACTTAACTACTGATTCTTACGTGGCAAGAAAAAAAGCGAGCAAAAGGGAAAACCCACCCAATTTCCTTTGCTAAGCCTGTCCCCCTGCCGCAGGTTATGCTGGGTCCCCTTGGTGAGTCGGTGGGTGGGGGCATTTTTGTGCTGTTCTCTTTGCAGCTTAGTAGCTGTATTGCAGGGAAAAAAATATGTAATGGTGTGTGTACTCAAGTGTGCGTTGCCAGATTCACCAAAGGCAAGGCAGTAACACCAGTGAAGTGGTTTCCATGCTGTTCTTAATTTTGCCTTCCTTTATGACCGCTTGGAATTCATCTTATGCAAGAATTACGCGTTTTTGAAGCAGCCATGAAGTGAGTTAGGAGGTACGCCTGGGCAATGCTAGAGAGAATCAGAGCCTAGTACTTCATTCGGTGCCTTTTTCCTTTCCCGCGGAGGAGCCGCAGCTGTGATCTCGTATCTGATACCTTTGTTGCTTTGATAGTTACTCTGTTGCTGTCAGATGTGTCTTCTTTGGGTTGCCTGGCATAGATACTTTCTATCACTGGTATGACTGACAGTACACAATGTTAAAT
Source organism: Falco rusticolus (assembly GCF_015220075.1). NCBI lineage: Eukaryota > Metazoa > Chordata > Aves > Falconiformes > Falconidae > Falco > Falco rusticolus. The sequence goes on from NC_051197.1 coordinate 21,585,242, forward strand.
ACATTTTCTCTCTGTCTAGGGAAAGGGGCGTTTTTGGAGCACAATTTTGTGCCACAGATTTTGCCAACCGTAAGGACGCCGTGTTCTGGCTACGTGGTTGCAGAGACAGGTTGCTGTTACTCTCACTGTAACATCTTAGTTGCAGGCTGTTCGCACAAAGGCTCCCTATCTTTAATCTCCAGGTGTAAGGCCTCCTGATTTGGTTACGCTTAGGTTATTACATTACATTACGCTACATTAGCCAGTTTGTAAAGTGCAGCAGGGCAGGTTTGTAGAGTAAGACAGGGCTGGATACCAAACACCTGCACTGTACGTGTTGGGTTAGGAATGTACATCAGACTAGCACTTGTTTCTTGTGGGCTGAATGCACATAATACATCTTAATGCATTGTAATGTAACCACTTACTAATTTCCTTCCCTTTCTTCCACCTCCGGAATATTTTTGCTCCATTATAGTTGCAACCATCTTTAAAAATAGCTACAGAGGTTATGATCTAAATATGACTAAATTACTTTTTTTTTTTATAGATAAGAACAAATAACTACCAATGATACATGAGCATTAGCAACACGAAAGCAAGGAAGTTTAACCCTAGTGAACTAAATGTCACTTCTGTTTGTTTCTGCCAATGTAATGGAAACAGCTGATCAGGTTGCGTACAGCTGGATGACATGGCAGAGGGCAGCGGTCACCCACTTTGTCTCTCAAATTGCCAACAATTTAGCTGTGCAGAACAGCCACTGGTTTCATTCCGCTGTTTTGGTTTGTGCGTGTCATCTCTGAGTAGCTGCCCAGAACTGGACCAGGTAGCGTGGCTGCTGAGCTTGGGTTTGCTGTATGTGAACAGAATGGAGGTGCTTCGGACCCCGGTGCTTGGAGGCACAGGGATGCTTTTTGAGCCCTGCCTCACCATCTGTAATAAATACCTTTGGGGGGTCATGAGACAGTAACTTGACAGGAATCTGGGGACTATAAGAATAAACCTGATGTTCTGTGTGAGACTGAGCCAAACAGCTCAGCGCAGAGCTGGACAAATTTTTAACCCAAAACTAAAATAAGGGTTGTGGGTGGAAAGGGAAGGGAATTGTGGGAAGTGAAGATAATTATAGCTGCTTTCTGTACCGATAAAGACTGTTAATTTACCTTCTTAAGAGAACAGGCTGAAAAAATTGCAACAGTGTCTGTTTGGTACATCTGTATTTACTGAAGAGAGCTGGGGAAAGAAAAATAGCACAGTGCTAAGGTACTTCTGTAGCTCACCTTTTACATATTGATACGGTTCCTTTTGAAAATTATGACCTTTTCTGGCAGTAGGGGTGAATGGCCGGTGTGGTTTTCTGTATTTATTTCCTACAGTTGCTCAAAAGGCTTAGGGCTTTTTTCCCTTTGTTGGAAATACTAGAATCTGGAAAGAAAAGCTGTGTATGACTTGCACAAATCTTGTAATAAAAGAAAGACTCAAGTATTACCTAACCGAAACTTAAAAATTGTGGTGTTTGGGGTTGGAAGGCACCTGATTCTAGCTGCCCCCTCTTTTCCCTCAGACAGGGTCAGCTGGAACAGTTTGCTCAGGGCCGTGTCCAGTCAAGTTTGGGGGATGGAGACTCCACAACTTCACTGGGCAACCTGTTTCCAAGAGGGGGTTCTTTTGTGCAAAGTTTAAGTAGAATTTCCTGTTTTTGTGTGTGCTTCCAGTCCTGTCACTGATGCCTCTGAGAAGAGTCCGGCTGTGTTGTCTTTACTCCCTCCCATCAGATACTTACGCACGTTGGTAAGGCGCCCCGAGCCTTCGTGAGAGGCAGCTGAGGACCTTAACCTAAGTGCTCCTAGGTCTGATCAAATCGGTGCCGCTCTGTTAGTAACTCACCTTCACACAAAGCCAGGGAAGCAGATGTTAAGGCAGCCCCGCCAAGCTTGAAGAATGCATATGAGATTTCTGATGAGTTATTCCTGCTACCTTCATATGAAAGTAATGAGTGCAGTTTCCTCAATTTGCAAATGAAGACCTGTGGCATGTTGTTTGACAGGGTAGCATTTACAGAGTATGTGAGATGAGCAGGTTGTCCCACCTGTGCTTTTTGTTCTCCTCAAAAGCTACTTATGATTATACTAAATGACCAAAGAGTTTAATGTTCCTTACTTCAAATCTTTTATCCAGATCTCTTCCTACATTTGAAGCACACTGCATCTAATGGGCCTGTTCTCAGTATTTAGGAAGCAATCACTGCTGTTCCTGAGATTCACTTCTGGCATTCATTGCTTATGGTTTTCTTCCCTAATTTAGAGCTGTCAAAGTTTACGTAGCCATGGTGCCTTTTAGTAACAGAAGTACGATAAAGCTGTTTGATAGACCGGGTAATTAGACTTTGGGGTAGCTGAGTGTGAACACTGCTGTGTTTTGAAATAATGAAAACTTTATTTTCATGGAGCGTTGTGTGCGCGTAAGCATTTTTCTTGAGGAAAAGGAACTTAATTCTCCAAAGAACAGTCTGTTTCCACTTGCAGTGGCATCCTTGTTTCCCAGACTGGCAGTACAAAAGGTTTATTTTTTAATTTGAGATGGGAGCGCACTTTGTATTCTGTGGAGGATTAAGACTTTTCAGGATGTTGGCAACAAAGGGTTAAAAAGGAATTTCACTCAGTACCAGTTAGCTTGAATAACTGTATTCTGATGTGTTGAATCCTGTTTCATTTCTGAATCCCTCTATTTTTAGCGTTAGATGCATTTCTCATGACTGGTAGATTATGAGATGTTTAAATCGCTTGTTTTTTCTCTTGTTTTAGCCTCAAGGAATAGGTTCACCTAGTGTCTACCACGCTGTTATAGTGATCTTCCTGGAGTTTTTTGCTTGGGGACTCCTGACGGCGCCCACTCTTGTGGTAAGTGATACCCTTAATCTTTTTCTTGCTGTGTGGGAGATGGGGCGATCACTGCAAAGGCACTGAACGTCTTCTGAATTAAATGAAAATTATGTATCACTGAGCTGCTCTGTTGTGCAAATGAAAAGTTTTGTATTTTTGCATGGAATCAGGACTTCCAAATTATTTCTTCAAAGCAACATAATGATGCAGCATAGCTGTTTATGTGCGATTCTGCTAACACTCAAGCTTACATGTAAATATTTTCTGACTTGAAACCAGTAAGACTATAATGAAATTATCTTCCTTTCAAGACACTACAGAAAGCTGAAACATGACAAATGTAAGGACAAAAATATGCTTGAAATTTGGTAAAATTATGCAAGTGTGTGTGTGCACGTAGAAGGTCTTTGCTGACCTGGCTGTGCTTTAAACAGAAGCTTCAGAACACGGACCCTGTTACACTGGTCAAAGCTTCCCTGTGATTAGCAAGACAGTCATACCAATGTGTTTGTACCAAATTATTTTCTCATTTATTTGGTTGCTTTCCGTTTGGGTTTAATCTTCAAAAGTGACACATCCTTACAAATTAAAAGGAGCAAAGGCTTAAAGATCTCCAAGCAAAGTCCACCTAAAACACAGTCTTGGTGTGGCCCTGTAAGCTGAGGTTAACCATGAACAGTCTCTTGGGTATAAACAGCACGTCGGTCACTGAGTGGAATCCATCTTACGTAGCACGAGTCAGACCAAGAAAGGGGCCTGCTTTAACCTGCCCATCCAGGCTCCGCTCACCAAACTGAGAGGCGCTGCAGGATGATGATGCCTCTCTGGCCTCTCCCCAGCCCCCTACAGATGATAGAGTAATGGGCAGAGTCTGGTCTGAGACCCATTTTCTCGGTTCTGTGTGGTCTATTTAGACTTCAGACACTGAGGTTGGATGACAAGAATCCTTCCCAAAGTGCTGAGAGAGCTGAGGCCTCCCTCTGTCAGGTGTAAAGCTAAAATCTCAAAAGCACTTCCCATGGGAATTAAAGATTAAATGGCTTATTTGTGGTTAGTCTCTTTTTTTTTTTTTCTTTTTCCTTTCTCCGTATTATGTGAAACTATAAAACTGCTGTGGGTGTGCATCTGTTGAAGTTGGCTGCATCATGAGCAATATTCATAGTTAATATTGTGTAAGTGACAGTGTTCATATTTCTTCTCCAGGTTTTGCATGAAACCTTCCCAAAACACACATTTCTAATGAATGGTCTAATTCAAGGAGTAAAGGTAAGGTGACACTGGCTTGACATTGTCTCCCATAACATCCTCATACATAAACTCAGGACGTGCGGGTTAGGTGACTGGACAGTGAGGTGGATTGACAGCTGGCCGAACGCCAGGGCTCGGAGGGTTGTGATCCGCAGCGCAGAGTCCAGCTGGGGGCCTGTAGCTCACGGTGCTCCCCAGGGGTCAGTGCTGGCTCCAGTCTTGTTCAGCTTATTCATCAGCGGCCTGAATGAGGGACAGGGCATGCCCTCGGCAATCCTGCTGATGATACAAAACTGGGAGGAGTGGCTGGTACACCAGAGGCTGCGCTGCCATTCAGTGGGACCTGGACAAACTAGACAGCTGGGCAGAGAGGAACCTCGTGAAGTTCAACAAAGCGTAGGGTCCTGCACCCAGGGAGGAACAACCCCACACACCAGCACGGGCCCGGGCTGACCTGCTGGAAGGCAGCTCTGCAGACAAGGACCTGGAAGTCCTGGAGGACAGCAGGTTGCCCACAAGCCAGCAGTGTGACCTTGGGCCAAGGAGCCAGTGGGACCCTGGGGGCATTAGGAGGACCATGGCCAGCAGGTCGAGGGAGGTGATCCTCCCCCTCTGCTCTGCCCTGCTGAGGCCACATCTGGAGCACTGTGTCCAGTGCTGGGCTCCCCAGTTCAGGAGAGACAGGGAACTACTGGGGGTGCCCAGCGAAGGGCTACAAAGGGGATGAGGGGGCTGGAGCATCTCCCTTATGAGGAAAGGCTGAGAGAGCTGGGGCTGTTTAGCCTGGGGAAGGCTGAGACGGAGTTTTATCAGTGTCTGCAAATATTTTGAGAGGCATGTGTCAGGAGGATGGGGCCAGGCTCTTTTCAGTGGTGCCCAGTGCCAGGACAAGGGGCAACTGGCACAGACTGAAGCACAGGGAGTTCCTTCTGAATGTGAGGAGAAACTTCTTTACTGTGAGGGTGACAGAGCACTGGGACAGGCTGCCCAGAGAGGCTGGGGAGTCTCCTCTGGAGACATTCAAACCCCACCTGGACACAATTCTGTGCAGCCTGCTCCAGGTGACCCTGCTTTAGCAGGGGGTTGGACTGGATGATCTCCAGAGTTGAACAGGATATTTTCTATTACTTAAATTTATGTGAATTCTATATATATAAAACTATAAAGCACAGTTTATAAAGCTGCTAATATGACTGGATCATCTATATTTTGAATTTTGTGTAGTTCTGAGGTAACAAATCTCAAATTTAAGGTAATCAGACATGGGATAGAAGATCAATAATGCTTGACCGTATTGCCTTTGCATTGCCCTATGGTCATCAGACTTTAATAAAAGTAGAGCCCAGGCTGCTACCATATTGCGGTATGGTTGGCTACCGTAATTCTAACCGCTTGCTTCTAACTTAAAACGTTTTGTTTCATTTAGGGCTTACTATCGTTTCTCAGTGCCCCACTCATAGGTGCCCTGTCTGATGTGTGGGGACGGAAGTCCTTCTTGCTGCTAACAGTGTTTTTCACCTGTGCGCCAATACCACTGATGAAGATCAGCCCATGGTTGGTAAATTTCTTCACACTAGGTTTGCCATTTCTGGTCAAGGTTGCTATATAGTGCCGGTTTGTAGCATCGTTGGTAAGGTACTGTTTGTGCTCTGTGGAAGGCTGAGGCTCTTGTATTACTTTGGCCAGAGCTGGGAGGACAGTCACGCTGAAGTGGCTGCTGTGAGGCCACACACTTCGGCCAGGATTGCAGGAGCTGCCGGGTTTGCGCTGTGCTGCAGGCCCCGCTCCCTACTTCAGCACGCTTGCGAAAGATGCGAGAGCGCTGGGCAGTAAACGGTGTAGGTCTGTGCTGTGGCCCTGTTACTCAAAAGCTAACCACCTATGCAGCAGCGAAAGCCTTACCTAATGCTAGCTAGTGCGTGAAGTAACCATTCGTACCCTAAAATGTTGCTGCAGTTTTCTACTTTCTCAGGTTGTAAAACCCATCAGCTCTCAGGCTGTGCGCGCGTCAGTGAGCTCTTCACTGGCACCTGCGTTCCCAGGTGGAGCCTGAGCCGCGGCTCAGTTGGTGGCCTGGTGCTGTGCCCGAGGGTGCAGCTGGGATAGCCCCGGCGGCAGTGACGCAGGGCAGAGCCAGCGGTGCGGGTAGCCCTGTCGGCCTTTTCAGTTTTCTCTCTGCTCACACGCTTTGCTCATGGGTTCTAAATCCCTTTGCTGGGGAGTAGTTTCTTTCTAAGTGTAGATTAATGTTTCAAATGACAAGTGCTAGTGTCTAGAGCTTAAAGATTCGGCTAATGTTGCGACTCTCAATGACCAGCTTCTCAAAATAGTGAAGTTCTTAATTTGCTGTGGGTGGTAGGCATCCAGCGGGAGTTAGCCTAACACCTCTTTTCCCAGAAGTAACTTCTTTGCAGCAGCTTTCTACAGTGTTACAAAATTAGGCTGTTTGTACTCAGTGCGCTAAGGAGTTACACAACTGTACCGGGACACATTCACAGGGGCTTTATCCAAGTTAGTATTTGTCAGGGAAAGCTAGACAAGATGATTTACTGTTGAACCGTATTTGCATTGTAAATGCAGACTTTCTGTTTCTATTTAGCTGTTCTGATTTATTTTTTTTTATATATATATAATGTTCCTAGGTGGTACTTCGCTGTTATCTCCGTGTCTGGAGTTTTTGCGGTGACGTTTTCTGTGGTTTTTGCATATGTAGCAGACATAACCCAAGAACATGAAAGAAGCATGGCCTATGGTTTGGTATGTATTTTTCTGGCTCTGTTCCTGTGGCATTCAGGACTAAAAGCATCAGTAGGCAGAGCTTTTCAAAATTGCGGGTTTATTTCTTCTGGGGCAAGTCGGTTTTAGTTTGGAGTAAGGTTTTTCTGTTGAATTGTTCTTGTCATCCAGTCCTGTATCTCTTGATACTTAACTATCTAACTTAAACAAAACACAACTGTGTTAAAGGCTGTCTTTCAGATGTGTGTCTTAGCAGTTATTATCGGTGTTAATGATGTAATTTGAGAGGCTTTGGTTATTGCTCCATTGTTTCTCACACTAGTGCTACTCTGTCATCTTCTCAAAAATCTAACCTTGCTCCTGGTTAATGCTGGAAGTGCCCTTGTATGGTATCCTGACTACTTCTGCTTGTCTCCAGTCACTGCACTTCATTTCAGAACAAATGTAGCCAAAACTTGTCTGCTTTAAGTTCTTACCTCTGGCCTCCGCTGCTGCGTTACCTCTTGATAACCTGCCAGGTCTCAGGAGCCTTCCCAGCCCTGCGTGTTGTGGGTTAGCGGAATTATTTGTTGTGTTCAAGTGACAGAATCCACTGTCATATTCAGCAGCAAGAGCCAGAAGCAATGGGTATAGAACTAAATAGTTTCTTTCTGCCTGTATACGTCAGGGATTGAGATATGCCGAGAAAGTTCCTTCAGTTTTAAGTTAACATCTTCCACAACAAGGGCAGCTGGTTAACTGGAAACTTCTTTGTGAAGACCCACGGTACCCAGTTGGATTAACCAGCATATTAAATATGCCCTTGATACATGTCGTGTTGTTCTTAACAGGCATCGCGTATTTCACTAATATGAGCATTAAACGCAGCTCATCGCTTCCCAGAGATACCAGCATGCTGTATAGTTAATTAAACCTAATTATGTCGGTACATACTAGAGTGCTGGGAGCCTCACATTGCTGTCCAGTTATCAAAAAACCCCCATATTTTTGGAAAACCTTTGTCTGAAATAACACAGATGCTGCCAGAGTGTCACAGGAAAAAGGTTACTTTTAATGGTTGCCTGATTAAAATGGGTAGACTCCTGAAAATGCTAAGTGGGCAATAATGTTGTTGACCATATAACTGAAAATCTGTTATTTATTCCAGGTTTCGGCAACTTTTGCGGCAAGTTTAGTTACCAGCCCCGCTATTGGTGCCTACCTTGGTCGAGTCTACGGAGACAGCCTGGTTGTGGTCCTGGCTACAGCAATAGCCTTGTTAGACATTTGTTTTATTCTTGTTGCTGTACCAGAATCGCTGCCAGAGAAGATGAGGCCAGCGTCCTGGGGTGCACCCATTTCGTGGGAACAGGCTGACCCTTTTGCAGTAAGCTACTGAAATATGGAATATTTTGTTACTTTTTAAATGTTGAGCTTTTGAGACAGGGAAGACTGAATTTACCATGTTTCAGGCTTGAAGAACAAAGCCCATCTTTTTTCAGGTTTAAGTTTGTGTTGCTGCTAATACTTTGGCCAACAAGCCTGCTAAACATGCAGGGAATGTGTTGGTGGTCCCACGTAGTAGCTGCATTAATTGACACGCTTTTCAGATTCACACTAGAGATGCTTTTTGAATATGAAGGCTGAACGTTTTACAATACTTCTATTTTTTTTTTTTCCCCACAGTCACTGAAGAAGGTCGGCCAGGACTCAATTGTGCTGCTAATCTGCATAACAGTCTTTCTTTCCTACCTCCCAGAGGCAGGTCAATATTCCAGCTTCTTCCTATACCTCAGACAGGTAACTTTAAAGTTTTGAAATGAACAGAAATTTATAGGGAAGTCTTCAGTGTTGCTGAAATATTTTTATTAATACAGAAAGTGCAGATAACTAGTATAATTTAAAAGCTTCCAGCAGCTGATTTAAGTCACTTGCTGTTCTGTTATTGTCTTCTTTTAGAGAGACAAACCGAGAGACTATGAAGTAACAGTTTCTCCTATTATGTAGTTCTTTGCATCATTCTCGGACCATGAGGTTCACTATGTTAAACGAGGTTTTTTTATTCTTTGAGGGAACCATTTACTTGTTTTCTATCTATGCCCCTTTATTTTTGTGTACTTACTTGATTTAATGGCAAAAAAAAAAAGGGGGGGGGAACCCAAAACCACAACAAAACCAAACCCTGAAGAACCTTTTTTCTAAGTTAGGGAGGAGTTGAATAATACCAGTCTACTGCATTGTGTGCTATGTTTGTGATGTCATAGTACATGGTTTACCGTTAATAATCAAACTGCCTTTTTTTCATACAGATAATGGGATTTTCATCTGAAAGTGTTGCAGCATTTATAGCAGTCCTTGGGATTCTTTCCATTATCGCACAGGTGAGTTACTGCTACATACAGCATGGGTTTGGTAACTCTGAAAGCACTAAGCACTGTGGAGAGCTTGCAGAAACCTGACTCACCTTTTCTGCAGCTGTTTTTCTAAGTCTCTAACAATTGATTAACACCCCGCTTTAACGTAGATGAAAAAAGAGCAGCTTGCCAGTCAGGGTTTGGTTCATTAATATCCAAGGCATATTGTGCTGGGAAAATTCAATCCTTGTGCACTGAAGAAGGGGCGGCAGTTGGTCATATTACTTGCTAAATGACTGCTGGTTTTTTGGCTCCTGGATACTTGGCAACTACTGCTTTTGGAGAATTTTACTGGGCTTTTTAAAATTAATATATTATTTGCATGTTTTTAATATTTAGAATAAAATGTTACTTTTTTTTTTTCTTTACTCCCCCCTGCTCCCTGTCAGACAATAGTTTTGAGTTTACTTATGCGATCCATTGGAAATAAAAATACCATCCTACTGGGTCTAGGATTTCAAATACTACAACTTGCGTGGTATGGCTTTGGATCAGAACCATGGTATGTAAATTTCATTTCGATATCTGAACGATACGGTGTTTTCCTGCATTTTATCCTTTATCAAAGGGAGATACTTAAGCATGAGTGAGCACACGTACGTGTACATACACATATGAGCGCTGTCCATGCAGAGCCATTACTTTGGGTGTGTTTTGCAGGATGATGTGGGCAGCGGGTGCGGTGGCGGCCATGTCCAGTATTACTTTCCCGGCTGTAAGCGCACTGGTTTCACGAACTGCTGACGCTGACCAACAGGGTAGGTGTTGTCCCAGTACTTTGCATTCTAGTCTGGAGTCCCGTGAAGACAGACGTGTCAGGGTGTCATCATCGTGCTGGTCCATCAGCCTGAATCTTGGCACTGACCAGCCCGTACACCAGCACAGGTCACAAAATGTTACAATCCAAGTTTCTTGGAAGTTGTGATCTGTGTGTATTGCGGTGTTTGGCACAGAGGGAAAACGCTGAACAGGTCCCATCTGCAGCAAAATATTTAGCAGACTTGCTTAGTTGTCCGGGTTGCGTACAGCGCTTTCCCTCCTGTGTGAGAAAGTGTCGTACCGGTCTCTGAATGAGCACGGCATGGGCAGGACTACTCTGTGCCGAACGGGGAGATGGAAAACCACCCGCCGTGCGCTGCAGTACCGGCTTTTCTGTGCCCCCGTGTATCGCTACCCATAGCGCAACACCATTTAGAGCCACTTCCCTGCTCGTGCCGGTTCAAAGGTGAACAGAGCCTTGCTGATCCATTAAAAATAGCGCGGTAACGGTGTATTTGGCTTCTCCCAGGTGTTGTTCAAGGGATGATAACAGGAATTCGAGGACTCTGCAATGGTTTGGGACCAGCACTTTATGGTTTTATATTCTATATATTCCATGTCGAACTGAGTGAACTCCCCATGCCTGAATCGCCATCAGGAGGTAGCGTCGTCACACAATACCATTTGCAGCAGGTATTCTTTCACTTACCGACTCCAAAGAAACTGGGAGGGGACTGTGCGCCCACCAGTTCTTGAGATGATGCTGTGTTACATCTTGTTATGCTTCGTTTACAGTTAGCCAGCATAACAAACAGAGGTTCTTGAATCACTCCGGGGGAGGGCTGTTGATGGGTTTGCTTGGTTTTAACTAGGCGGTACGGGTGAGGTTAACTTTCAAATAGATACAGCTGCTGACCCTTGTAAAGAGAATAGATGGAGGGAAGGAGGGACTGGTCCCAGCAGCATCCCGTGCTGTTTCTTGTCTCCTTGACACTGTATTTTCCTTTCACATGTCATCCATTTTTGTTTTGTTGCCCTTTAACCAAGCTCTCTGTATTCTTTTTTCTAGTTCCTAATAATTAATTTGTTGAGGAAACTAAGCAGGAAGGATTCACGCTAGGAAAGGAAGTGGGCCAGCATTAATGGGAATCATATGCTCCCTCTCCGGAGCCTTAGGATGCAATACTCTGTCCGCAGGGGACAAACGCTGCGCTGGGTAGCATAGCGAGACAGAGTTGCTCCTGAGCCTTGTGCAGTTAGCTGTGGGCTGTAACCATGTGTCTGAAGGCTTGTTAATACTTTGTGGTGTTACTGTTGTTGCTTTCAGAATTCTATAATTCCTGGACCCCCATTCTTATTTGGAGCATGCTCTGTGCTGTTGGCACTACTTGTTGCCTTGTTTATTCCCGAACACACCAACCTAAATGTACGATCCAGCAACTGGAAGAAACACTGTGGCAGCCATGGCCATCCCCACAGTCCGCAGGCTCCCGGTGAAGCTAAAGAACCATTACTGCAAGATACAAATGTATGACAAAAATCCAGGAGAACTTTGAGACTTATTTTGCATCAGCAGTTTGGGATACACATTCCAATTCCATCAAAATGTAATTTCTTAAGGTAATCTTAAGAAGTAGCTTTCTGCATGAAGTCCATAGGAATTTAAAACCGGAAGTTTCTCCAAAGACGTCGCCATTGAATTAGTAATTTGCTTTTCAAAACGGTTACATACTCATCTCTTGCCAGGAAATACTGTTACTACTAAACTTTACATTCTAGTTCGGAGACAAAGAATAGAGTCAAGGCATGAGCATGTGTCCTTCTGTTCCTTAAGGTGGTGAGCTTTAATTCTAGTCGTGCTAAGTCTCAGTGAGACATACTAGCATCCATGCAGACCCATTCATTTTAATGCTGTAAAATCTTGGGTCAGATGATTCAAAGCCTTAATGTAAATGTACTCAAGTAGGGAGAAGGTGAATTGGTATCATTTATTTTAAAGGTCATATGGCAGGGGTTTTTTTTAAGTTTGTACTAATATAAAAATCACATGAGCACGCTTGCTGAACAGTAAAAGTTATTTTTATGTAAGTGCATTTACTCTTTCTATTTTTGAATAAACGGTAGTATCAAACACTTGTTTAAATACTAAGTGGGTGTTTTGAGCCTACAGATTTTAATACTGGCTCTAAAACTGCTTTCTTGAGTACCGTTTATTGTACCACTATATTTCTGATGTTTGCGTAATCATAAAGGACCTCAAAACTTGAATACACAGACTGAAATATAAGCTGATAGCCTTGAATATGTCAGTGTGCTATATAGTGGCCTTTGAGGACTGTCACAAATAACCCTTTTGCATTACAGAGCTAATGTTTTAGTCCTAAATTTTCAGGACCCTTAGTACAGAAGAGAGCTTTATACAAGTACTGATGTGAATTTCTCTAAAAGTGTATATTTTTGTGTCCAGTTGTATTATTTAAGTGTTCCTTTGTATAAATTTGTGTATAAAGTATTGTATAGGTTTAAAATGTTTTCATCTTGTGGTTATTGCTTAATGCTTTTTTACCTTTGAACATTCACCATGGTTGACCAAGAGCAGGAAAAGAAAATGTAAATATACTGTTAATAAAGTTGAATATTTTAATGAATTTTTAAATAATTGCTAATGTCTCTTAAAACCTTACGTGTAGTTGTACTTCAGCAGGTGGGGAAAGGAAGTCTGGAGTACAGGTCCAGCACTGCGCTTTATCTGTTAGATAAGGCTGAGGGTCTTCATTTTGTGTGGCTGCAGCTGGCTGCTTCGTTCCCTGGGAATCTAACGAACAGGATTGGGGCAGATACAGGCTGCGAGAAACAAGGCTGTAACAAAGGCTGTCCGCCTGCAGTGGCCTGCAGCTTCTGCCTCCGTGATGCTGTGCTGCTGTCAGTCTGCCCAGGCCACCACCGTTTTGTTTCGTTTAGATTTGAGTAGGGCTGGGAGAGCTGGAAAGCTGCCACATTTTAATTATCAGCTTCCCTTTTGATAGCAACTATATGTACTTCAAGAGAAAGAGACCAAATTCAATTAATTTACACTGACTAAAACCTTTGCTAGAAGTAGTAGCATAAGCACAGACCTTAGCAGGGGGTGGCTGCCATCTGCGGATTGTGCATCATGGTGCTGGTCCAGTAGCACCGCATTGCATAGGGAAGTGAGGAAGCTGGGAAGAAAACTCCAGAAAAAAGGTAAGGTGAATGAAATAGTACTGTTCTGGCACTCACCTCATCTTAGAATTTCAGTACAGTAGAAATGGTGGTTTAATTACTCTTAAAACTTACTAATCAGAGTTTTTGATTAAAAAATTTAATATTTTCATTGAAACTTACAAATGCCAAAACAAGTGAATATACATTATCATAGTGCTGATTTATAAATCAAATATACACATTTTGCACAGCAAAACAAACCAATTAAGTATACAATCCTCTGGATGCACTTAAAGATATTTCATACCTTTTAACCTTAGTTATTTAACAGCAGAAGTATGTAAATGGTCGTTTAAAAAGTGTACTCCATATGTTACAAAAACTTGCACTCCAGTTCTGTACTGGAACACCAAATAAAGCTGTTAACCTTCTAGCATGTGAACCCAGGTAGTAGAATAAGCTGAAGAGTGTTAGTGTAGCTCAGATTTCTTTATCTTCTTACATACTTACTTTGTGGTAAAGTATGGTTAGTAGCTTTTAGGTGTTGTGGTACTTCCAATAGTTAACTGTTCAGATCCTGATGTTTTATGCATGTTGGCCTCTGGAATGTAACACTGACAGATTAATAGAGAAGTTAGGGTAACCAAAAGTGAGAATTTTAACTTCTAATGTTGTACCTTCAGGGGAATAATTTAGCGTCTTCAATATCAATTAGAGTATTTGTAAGTATATGCAATTCAGGTAAACTCGTTCCAAAATTAAGCAAGGTTTTAAAATTAAAAGCCAGTCATGCCAACTTACGACCATGACCATTACTAAAATTGACAGCGTGTCCCAGTTCTCCAGCACTTTCTCGTTGCATCATCCTTTCTCTGACAGCAGTCAAGACCCGTATCCATAGGGAAACGTTCTCTCGCAGAGCCTGCGGGAGCGTACGTCTCACCTGTTCTACAGCCGCTCTCGTCCACTGCTGTAATAAAAGTCAGTGCACTTCAGCGGGTTTTTTAGGAAGACTCCAGGGTCTCCAATAAACTGAGAGAAAATTCTGCACTGCCCCCGTGACTGAACTACTGCACTGTTCCCACTAAGGGCTGAGGCTGCTTAAAAGCTTTTATTATTTTGTTTAGGCCCACATAGCCTGAAACATCATCCCAGTGAGTCAAAGTTATCTTTCTCAAAGAAAACAGATTCAGAATTACAAAATACCAGTTGACATTGATACTTTACCAATACATTATTACAGGGCATCCATAAATCCCCCAAACAGTTAAAAGAGGACTCTTTCTTTAAGAACCCTGTCTACTAGCCGGGAAAATAAGCTGAGGCTGGTGTTACAGCAGCTTTTGGTGACGGCTGGGCCTTTGTTGGCAAGTACGGTTTCAAATACTCTGTAGAACAGCAGAAACAAGATAAAGGGTAGTAATAGTTACGGTTCTAAATGCATTCCAAATAACATCTTGTTTTACTATTTCCATACATACCTGAGTTAAGTGTATTTTGACTAAGCCCTCGTAAAGGAATGCTGTCATTTTTCTTGAAATACTTCGATTCCAGCCCCAAGTTGTCACCACTAGAAATAAAAAGGCTAATTAAAATTTAAAAACAAATGTGGATAATGACAAGTGCAGATACAGACCCATTCAGAGAGATCCTAGCTTGAAGGGCAACTACTACATTCCTATGAACTCTAAGAACAGTCTAGAAATAGTTTTTTGGCTGACCCATCACCTGATAGCCTTAGATCTGTCACCAGGAGGGACAACGAACTTTTGTTCCATGGGACCCACTCCTGAAGGCACAGTGCTTCGTTTGTCACCTAGGAACAATCACGTCTGCCACAACTTAAAATTCATGAACATGCTGACGGAGAAAGGCAGGCTGCAGAACTAGCTTGGTACTGGAAATATTTCGCTCAGTTCCAGACACACATGGAAGACAAATGGCTTCATAAAAGTAATAATAATAAAAAAAAAACCAACTTCAAATGCAATAGATGACACTTACTTCTCCTTATTTGCTGGATGACTAGTTCCAGTCACTGTTGGAACATCTGAGCATCGATTCATCTTAGAAAGCTGCATGTTGAAATGAACCTGCAGAAACACAAGAGTTGCAGTTAGAGAGCAACTGCAGGTACAGCGGTACCCTCGGGGATTACTGCTTCCATACCCTGCACAGCACTTCTGTGCAGCAAGCATGAAAGAATGAGCAACAGAAACCCAAGCATTAGCTACTAGTAGCGATAACGTTCAAGACTGGGAGTTTAAGAGTACTAGGATATACACTAAATATGCATTTTGAGAAATAGTCAAAACGTTAAGCTTTGGTATTTTATGCTATCACATTCTTAAACAAACAGAAAAGTCAAAGTGCCTGCCTTTGGTGCTGGACATTGTGAATGGACATTTTTGTTGTGTGCCATTTCTGGAAAATTCTGGAAGGCATAGAGAGGAGAAATGGGATGATTGATTCCTGAGCTGGGGAAGGATGGTTGGTCAGGCTGTAGGAGAAACAGAATACATCCATAAAGGAGAAAAATAATTCTTAAAGTAATTGGTTGTAGAGATTCAAAATTCTGAAGTTAATAGCTAAGCCTCATTTGAGTCTTCCTGATGGGAAGAAAACCACTTTTTCCGAGATTCATATTCTTAAGGAAAACCTGTAAAAAGTTAGACAAGTTGAGCACTCTTAGCTAATAATTAAGCTACACACCCTGTAAATAATTAATACATTATATGTATCTAGCTATACATCAGAGACCTGTGCATGAGTATGCCCTTCCACTACTAAGCAGCTCATTAACTGCTACCACAGATACCTGTACACTCAGGGACAACAAGAATAAATCCCATAGCCTATCGGGTCTTAACAAAGATAGTATGTAATGTTTCTTACCCCTTACTTTCATGTTTCTAAATATCACTAAGAGTATTCAAATAGTACAATTGC
Source organism: Falco rusticolus (assembly GCF_015220075.1). Classification (NCBI taxonomy): domain Eukaryota; kingdom Metazoa; phylum Chordata; class Aves; order Falconiformes; family Falconidae; genus Falco; species Falco rusticolus. The sequence goes on from NC_051197.1 coordinate 21,601,377, forward strand.
TTTCTCAACATATATAAAGATAGTAAGTTTACCTCAAAATGCCACCTTTCTACCTCCCCCACCCCTTCACCCTGCACTTCATTTCCAAGCTAATTCTGCATTGTTCTGTGTGTTTTAATAAATGAATGATTAGAAATTTTTCACTTAGAAGGCCAGGGCATCCAGTAGCACCCAACAGGTTATTACATTATATTAAAAAAACCAAGCAACCAAACAGAAAAGCGCCCACACCCACCCAAAGATGATGAAAGCACTTTTTTTTTTTTCCTCTTCTCTTTTACAGCCATACACTTCAGGAAATAACGACTACATCATAACCATGTTACTTATAGTTGTATCTTACCACGCCCTGAGGTGACAGAGCAGTCCTGCCCCCGCGGTGTGTACTGGCAGAAGTCTCTAGCTTCTTTGCCATCTGAACTTCATTCAGCTGTTTGTTTAACCATGTGATTACTGAAGAGAGAAGAAAAAGGTCAAGCTTCCTTCCTACCTCTTGCAAGCCGTTTAAAACGGTAAGTAGCCCTTCCTCAAAAAAAGGTGACAGCTTGGTGGGCTATTTTTTCTCCTTAATCTCACACATCACCAGAAACGCTGGTCTCATGAAAAGCCTTTTTGTTCAAGCTTCCTGCACCCTTGCATGCTACTGTTCCTCCCTCTGGAGTTAGCCCCCCACAGGCACACTACCCCAACCAACTGCAAAGGAAGCCTTTACTACTTGCAGCTCTAGGTTGTTGCATACCCACCGCAGACAGCAGCTTATTTTCCATAAGCAACAACGTCTCAGCTCTGTACAAATGGACACTGGTATTGCAACATCGTTTCTCCCGTTAATTTTCAGTAGCTGCTAGGTCGCTATGTCATTTTTACAGGGGGAGAAACACAGTTGTATAAACCTACCGTTTTCATTGGTTTTCAGTAACTGCTTGCTTTCCTCTAGTTTTTGTATTGTAGTTTCTAGCTGTTCTTGTAGCTTGCAAACCTGCAATAGTCCCATAATAATTGTAACACCATCAGGAGCTACTACTAATTACAAACTGAAGAAAAAAATATAAAATAGATAAAAAGGATCTATGAAGTTTTTCTAAAATTATTTAGAGAAGTTTGAACTCATTTTTTTACAAAAACAACAGGGTAATTCATTTAAGATAAGCCCTACTTATAGCTAGGGTTTTGAGATGTGACAACAGCCAGAAACCTTCCCAACCTTAATTTTCCTATGATTAAATAATGCAGACTCTAAGCAGGGGAATATACTTAATGGAAGAAAACATTCACCCTGTTCCTGCCTCCTTCACCAACTTTCATATGAATATGCCCTCTAAAGGATGTCAGATTCGTCCATTATATCATTCTGTACTCTTAATGCCACTTTAGGTTTCTTCCCTATGGATGGATGGCTCTTACAAATCATTTTAACATGAAAAGGAGAAGCTGATTACACATCTAAATAAACGTTTTAAAATGAAAGACTACATTCTATTCCATGGCAAGATTTAAGAGCTGCTTGCTGTAAATAAGTTAAAAATCACAAAACCCAACACAACATACAACAGCGTTTACAGGACAGAGAGCGAACCCATCACAGTACCTCTTGTTCCTTCATTCGAAGAGATTGTCCCACCTCCTCCAATTCTCTCTGCTCTTTTTGAAGTCTCTCTTCTTTTTCTGCCAACAGTTTTTCCTGTTGAATTGTTACTGTATTTTTCAATTTTAATTTACTCATTAGAGTTTTCAAGTCTCCTTGTAACTTCTTGATAATTTCATTAGCCTATTAAAATAATAAGTCAAATATTCTTAAAACACACGCCTAAACATAAGGAAGAAATTTCGTAAGGATAACGGCATGTTCAAACAAACCTTAAGAAGTTCAGCTGACAGCGACTTAATTGTTGTCTCTAGTTTTTCAATATGAGTTTGTTTTTTCTCTGTACCCTCTTCCAGTATTGCCTTTAAAAGAATAAGAACTATAATCAAGATGTGACTGACAGACATCACTTATGATTTCCAGTGCAACCTCAACAATTCTTTGAGAACTAATCCTTACAAGAAATTCAGTAATTGCTTTTCAGTCAAATTACAAAGAACCTCAAGTAATCCCATTTTTTGTTTATAAACTAAATTTAATGTAGTACCACAATATTAGAACAGCAGCAACCTTTCTAAAACAGAATATTTTGTATTGTTTATGTTTATTATTATTATTATTATACTTATGTTTAGTTTAAAACATACTATACTTTTGATGCCATGATTTAGCATCTTTAACTACATTTGAAAGCTTTCTTGCTGTATTCGTAAAAATGGTCAGCTGCTAATCTATAGGGACTGTAATTAAGAAGGTTCTACAGAGCTTGAGAAAATTATTTTGAAACTTGAAGGAACCTTTTGTTCTTGTGTTGCATCTAATACTTCTTTTGTTCTAACAACTAGCTGATCTTTATCTTTGATTTCTTGTTCCAGAACAGCAACCCGTGTCTGTAGCTGGTTAATGAGTTTCTCTTTTTCATGACATTCAGCATCCAGAGTAGTGTTCTCCCGACGCAGTGACAGCACCTCCTGCTTTGCTCTTTGACATTCCTAGAATATCGGGAAAGAATTTTGTTTCATTTTTTAAGAAAACATGTAATAGTAATTTAAACAGATATATCTAATAGTAAGCATAAAGTGGAATAAGAAAGAGCTGAAAAAACTTAACATGCTATATTAAACGCACAGGCAGGCAGTGTTAATGCTCTAAAAATAGTAAGTCTCATTATAGAAATTAATAAGCCTTACATCTTCTATTCCAGAAAGCTTTGCTTTCAGTTCTCTGAGTGTGGAGTCTCCTTTGTATCTCCTTTCTGTCAGATCTTTATTGATGACCTCGAGTTCTGACAGTCTGTTCTGCAAGTGTTGAATACTTTTCTGATGCAAATTTTCTAATTCCTTTTTCTGTTGTTCATGCTGTTGTTGGTACTGAGCTTGTGCCTATCAGAAGCAAAGAAACTTAAGCGGTTGTTCAATGAATGTGAAAAATCAAGCCAAGAAACTATTTACATATAAAGATATTGTTGATTCTCTTCTGTTGTCATACCTGGAGAGCTCTTTCCTTTTCTTTTGTCAGCTCCTGTGTGTGTGTGTTTGTTAGAGCTGCAGTGTATGATGTCCATTCGTTTTTCAGTTTGTCTAGTTCTCGGCTTTTCTCCGACAGGCTCTGTTTAAGTTTGACAAAACATAATTTAAATTTTTAAAGTTTAAGCATTTCAGTCAATACTGTATGATTCTTCACTGTTACTTCTTAAAAAGGACAGAGTTACTAATAGAAGTCCAAATTTCAGCACCAGATGCCACAACATCTGTTTATTCTGTAATCAGGAAAGATACTGAGAAGCTAAAGAGCACCTTTCTGACACTGTGGATAAAATATTATTCTTTTCCAATTGTATTTTCTTCCAACCACTATTTAAGAGTGAAAAAGCAGTCTGCTGATGTTCCCTACCCTTATAACACTAAGTGCTGTAGTTGGGGGATGGGGTGTCACTGCAAAGATGAGGTAAACAAGTATTTCGTTCTAAAAAAGCTCCATAATAGGAGTTTTAGTTGATTTTTTTCCTGTTTCATGATAGCCAAAAGTCACTTTGATAAATCTAGAATTTGACCCAAATCATCCTCTTGAAACACATATGTGATGTTGACTGGGCTGACTGCAAAAATCATACAGCAGTAGAGTAACATGCAGTCCAAGACTGTCAGTTTATTTATAACGGTTTCACACAGTTTTTTCCAAATATAAGGATTTCCAATCATTCATAGATTATGTGGAGTATATCTACCACCACACTACCATATATTTAGTATATAACGTGTGCATACACAGACCGCAAATGTAAAATCCTGTAAACTGGACAAAATAAAGTAGAATTCTGTTTTAGTACTGCAAGAACTAAATTTTACTCATCATTTGCATGCTTTACTCATTCTTATGTAAAGCTACAGTAGATTACTTTTCTTCTTTTCACTCATTCTCGAAGTATCTCTTGGCTAGGTACTGGCTAACGGACCAGCCCACAAGAAGGTGCATTTTCCCCAGATTTTAAGCGCAACTTAAAACAAGAAAAAAATTTGTATTACCTGTTGAGTGTAGCTCAGTTGTCTGGTAAGATCCTCTTCAGTTTTTTTAAGTTTTTCTTCCAACTTTATTTTGTCTTCCTAAGTACAAATTGACAACAAGTCAAACCCTTAGATCCCAGAATAAAAGTTGTATTTGGCTTCCATTTTATCAGCATATCCTGCCTAAGCAACTGCATACCCATTATATTTGTGGAAAAATCATCTTATTAAAGAAAATTCATTTTGAGTAAGGTATAATTAATAAATGTAAAAGAAAATGCATTATATGACAAGGTAAAAGCCCTGAATGAAATTCTTACCAAATTTGTACAAGGAAACAGTATCTTATTATAAAGACCTGTTTACAAAGGAGTTGCACAAACAACAAATAAACTGAAACACTGTAAATTTATGTTATTAAAATGGCTTATTATGTGGCTATAAACATGACAGCACAGTAGCAGACACAAATCTCAGGCTATGAAACTGAAACTGACAACAGAAACTACGAGACCACTAATTTTTCATTAGATAAAACCTAGCATGCTACCAACTGCATCAACATTAAAATTTCAACTTAGTATTTATAGCTACTGGCCCTTTGAAGTCCACAAAGCCTTAGAATTATATACACATGCATATTTTCCAATACCCAACTGCAGAACAAAGAGGTTGAAAGTTTACAGTATTTTACTTTTGGCAGCTGATCCAGCAGTCAGCACAAGGCTATGCAGCATGAGACACTGAAACATTCAGAAGCATTCAACAGCTGCATACTATATGCACTGCATGTGTAAAATACCTGATTTTCTGCCAGTTCAAATTATAGCCCTTGTCTGAATATACATGTAATTTTTTCATTGCTAGAGTGATAGTAACAGGTTTATAATATCCACCCAAATAACTGCATGCAATGACATATATAAACTAAAATAAGAAGTAAACCAGAGCATACAATTCGGTACGTACTTTTGAAGTATAAAGACTGAAAAAATGCTTAAGTACACACAGCATCAAGGCCTAGTTGCAGCAATGACAAGCCTTCATTTTACCTTAAGGCATTTCAAACAGCTGGCTAAGAACTTCTTTATTTCTGCATCATTTCCTGGTAGGAATTTTAGGGAGAGGTGGGTAAGATGTTTAAAAGGGTTGGTCTCCACTACATTTAAAAAGACAGGTGTGTGATCTAGAGCAGATGCTGAAGAAACTAACTGCAGCAAAAACCTAGGGAAAATAAAAAAAATAATAAAATGCTTAGTATATTTCTTTTCCTGAAACTACACATAAATCCTACAAGCCATTTTCAAATAAAATATTTTTTATTTGAAAAAGAAATTCAATGTCTATGTTGTAGTTAATACTACAAACAAGTATAAACTAAAATGCTTGCACCTTATAATAAGAAATATACAAAACTAGTCCGTTTGTTTATTTGCAAAATTTTCTTAAGTCCATAGATCTAGGAGACCAAAACCAAGCATGGCCTTTGTAACCAAGTTCAGATGGAAAACTGACTCCTGACTTCTAGGTATTCTATAACCTAGTAGAATCCATAGCCCACAGCACATGCATTAGGAAATGGCCTGACTACTGAACGAAGCTAGGTACTCTGGACAGGGCTTTCCTCAGTACCCACACAGACTAAAACAACATTTTGGAAAGGCCACTACAGGGAAGAGTGGGCCTCAACTCTCCCCAACTCGCATCTCAATATCTGAACACTGAAATGAAAGAGAAAAACACCCCATCTTGTCAGAATGCCTTGTAACTTTGCCTTCTCCTGTGAAATAGAATGATTTAGACCTCGGTCCTTCAAATTCAATTACCTCTCTAGCATTAAACTGCATAAAACAAACAAGAGACCGGTGCCGCATCTTGCACATTTGCTAGCTTGTGAAGCTTGCCAGCTTTGACTCAGATGGGGAGATTATTACTAGACATCAATTTCACCACTCAGTCCTCCCAAGACTCAGGTTTTGTCAGTAACGTCCACTGACTGATATTCAGATGTATCCAGGGGAAGGTTAAATTATCCTTTTCCTACTGACTCTTCTCAGTCTGAGTGGCTGACAAGTATTTTAAGAACTCAACATGTACAGAGTAATAAGGCACTCGCTTATTACCTACCTTGGGATATCTTTGTTCTGCTCCTGAATGCATTGCTGAAGCAAATCTATAAATTTTTGTGGGAAAGCAGAGAAGTCTACCAAGAGACCTTGCTGGGTTTTTAAACTATATAAACAGATTGGAAAAAAAAAAAACATATTAACAATATATAAAGTATAATTTGTTTCCTATAAAAATACTTTGTTTAGTAGAAAGAACCAACTCTGATCAGGTCACTAAAGTTCGCTAGCATGTTATTTTCAATCTTGAACACAGAAGAAATGTGCTCACGTCTTTAGATAATAATCACCAGAGGATATTTATGACTTCAAGAGCTCTTGCAAATAGGCTGCACTAAGGAGAAAAAAAAAAAAAAAAAAAAAAAAAAAAAAGAGATGACGACTGTGGCACAACAAATGTTCCTTTGAGTAGAAATCTCCCTCACAGCACAGAGCAGTACAGTTATTGGATAAGGGCATATGGAAGAAGCAAACGACAATGAGTGGAGACTCAATTGTTATCAAGACTTTTTGTTTATTTGCCTACTTATTTAATTGCACAACTTCACCATAGATGCAGTAAACTGAAAGACATAAATGTTCAGCAGTGTATGCATGTATCTGTCTATATATGCAAAGCCATACCTTGTATAACAAAATACTTTTGCACATTGGTTTTACAAACACTATTTTACTTTTGCCTTTTGATTGGCACACTGACCACATCTCTTTTTTTAAAAAAAGCAACAAAATAACAAAACCAAACCACAAAAACACCCTCCGAAACAAAACCACCACAGCAAACACCAAAGCAGAAGACTGGACTGTTCATGCCTGGTCCTCAAGTTTGATGATCAAATTCCAAGCAAGTGAAGCGAAATGAGACCCAACGGTACAATTAGCATGCAAGAAATCCGAAAGCAAAGGCTCAGGTCTGTGAATCCATGTCCATGCAAACAGACTTTCCTCTTGCAGTTATTTGTCAAAATAGTTCACACACACGCAACAGTCTCTAAGAAGTAGTTACAACAAACAGAAGATGCAAGCAGTAATGTAAACTGTGGTGCTGTAGCTATGCAGGGAACATAACATCAGGATTCTGTCATTCAGCTGTATGATCTTGAGCCAATCACCTTCCTGTACTTGGCTGCTTCACTGACTGCTCAAATAGAACAATACTACCAAAATACTGACAAAATTCCTCAAGTGAAAAACGCCTAAACCTAAATTCTAAGATAAACCACTCTAAGCTAAAAATATTCCTTCATTCTTTTTCGCAGTTTAGAAATGTTTTACAGACAAAAATATAATTTCACTTACCTTTGAAAATCTTCCTCAGATATGACAAGGTTATAAAGGAAAAAAGGATCAGTATCGTCAGTCAATCTAACAGCTAAATCCTGAAAAAAGACATTTAAATACAATTTAAAATACTATAAATCACCCTGTAGGATTGTTTAAATATTGTAAACCAACACTGCAAACAGTATTTAATGTTTTCACTGTTTAACCACAAGTAAAATAGAATTCAAGCAACTAATTCAGAAGGTGGAAAACATTTAATACAATTTCTATTACAGTAGAAAAGACAGGAAAACTGTTTCACACCAAAATAAATCAAGTAAAACCCTTCAACTTTGATCAGCAAAGGTTTCATAATTCAATGTGTCTTCATCATTTTACAGAAAGAAAACTATCTGCTATTTTTCCCCAGTCATGAAATAAGAGTGTAGCACTAGCAGTCCACTGTAATGGACCACAAACACATCACTGCTGTAACTGGAAGTTTTTCAGAGTATACTACTCCTAAAAGTTTAAGAAACAACTTTCTGAAGAGTTTGTATATTTGAATACAGAGCTTCATAAAATGGATACAGATGAAATCCAGTAAGCTCATGAGGAAAATTGTTAACATTACGCTGCTAAGTTTTCTTTTTAAATAAAGTTCTTGGTTTGCTGGAGGTCTACATAGTGTTTTGGGAAAAGTGCCTTCTCTGTAGACATTAGTCTTTCATTACAAGGCTGGGGTTTATGCAAAACACCTGGTACAATAGGCCCAAGCACCTGTTCTCTATAACAAGGCTCAAACCTGTGAAGAATACAATATTCTGTAGCAGAGGAAAGAAAGGAAGTAGAAACCTGAGAGCTCTTCCAACACAACTGAAGTGTGACCACTGCACATGTACACATACAGAACTGAAAGAAGTTTCAGTAACTCAGATACCAATATAACCAACAAAAGAACCCAACCACTATTCCAAACCAACTAAATTACTCAAATAATTATATCAACAGTAAAATAAGGTCAAGTGACAAACACACTAAAATTCTGTTTGACTTTTTCTTTGCATATTTGTTCTCTTATACAATGAAATTCAGAACATGCTTAATGAATGACATGAATGTAACCAATGCACAAACCTTTTTATGAACAGGATTAGAAACGGACAGTAGCTCAATACTCACTCGAACATTTAATCTCCTGTGTACAAAAAGATGAAACTTGGTAACTAATCAAGAAATCATTCTCCAAAATTAATGTGCATTTGCAGCCACATTACAGGAATCAGATGACATTTTGAAAACAAAAATTTAGGCAGAACTATCAAGAAAGGTCCTAGTGACGACTACTACCTAAAATACCTGAAAGCCCCCCAGCTGCAGCTGCCATCACAGCTCCGCAGTCAGCACAGGTGTTTTTGTTGCTTGTTATCCACCAAACTTTAACTAGCAAGGCAGAAGCTTTAAAACTTTGTCCATAAAACAGAACCTTTGAAAAAGCCTGCTGAAATTTATTAACGACTGCTGCAACTTTTGAAAATCATTTATACACCGCTACACTGTCTTCATCTACTTGTTCAGTCATTCGAGAAGTTACTTGCATTACAAAATACACTCACAGGCATCAGCCTTTCTGTGCCTTCTCATACAGACAAGCCAGAGCAGCCCCGACGCCCGCACACAGTGACTAGTCCAGACCGGGCCTGCGTTACGGAAATTCACCGGGTTTTGGAGAGACACGGCACGTGCAAGATTCCTGGCTTTTCCCGAACACCAGCGCTGAGCCAGGCACACGCGCAGCCGGGTGCGCCCCAACAGCCTCGCCCCTCGCAGGCACGGCCGGGCCGGGCTGCGCGCTCCCGCCCAAGCGGTGCCGGAGGCGGCGGCAGGGCCGGCCGCAGGCTGCGGGGGGAGGAGGCGGGCCCGCCCGCGGGGCACCAACCGCCGCGGCCCGGGAGACGCCTAACAGCGGCCGGGCCGGCAGGGCCCGTGCGGAGCCGGGGCGCCTGCAGCCCTAAAGCGTCTCTGTAAAGCCGCTGCCTGCCTTCCCCGCCGCGAGTGCCGCCTCCGCCCCGGCAAGGCGCCGCCACCACTCCAGCCCTCGCAGGCTGCCTCCGGCCATGCCGCAACCAAGTCCCTTTCCCTCTAACGCGGCGGGCCCCACAAGCAGCCCCAAAGCAAGAAGAACGCAGGCAGCCGCTCAGCCCGCCGCCCGCACCACGCGCAGGGCCCGCCTCTCACCCAGCAGCCGCGAGGGCACAAGGCAGGAAGAAAAGACAGAAAAGAGCCTGTCGCTCGGCAGCCCTTCTCCTAAAGAATGCAGTAAAGGTTCCGCGCAGCTTGTGAGGAAACCATGTCAGAGCCCGCCGCGCCGCTCCAGCCAGCCCCTCACCTCTCCTCGCAGCCCTGGCACCTCACTTGCACGCACACGGGCCTGTTGAACATACTCTCCGCCGCCATCTTGCGCTTCGAGTTTGGCGCTCGGCTCCCGCGGAGGAGGAGCCTCAAGATGGAGGCGAGGCGGTGGCCGCGGGGGCTGCTGGGACGGCAATGGCGGCGCCGGAGCTGGGCCGCGGCGCTCCGGTCCCGGGGCGCTGTGCCTACTTCGTGGAGAGGAAGAAGCGCTTCTGCAAGATGATCCCGGCTCCCGGGAGGCGCTTCTGTGGAGAGCACGAGCAGCAGGAGGTACCGGGCCTGGCCGGGCGGGGCAGCTGGCACCTTCCTGCGGCGGGGGAGGGGACGCCCCGGCGGCACGGCTGGGGCCTGGGGTGACATGGCCGCCCGAGCGGGCGGGAGCGGCAGCGCCGGTGCAGCCTTCGAGCAGCGGATGTGCTGAGGCCACTCGTTCAGCCCGGCAGGAACGCGGCCGTTACGTTATAGGTTTGTTCTTTCTCTTAGGAGCCACTCGGGTACTGAACTCTTGTCTCAATTTCTCCATTCCAGTTGACGTGCCTACCTCAGAGTAGATGCTTTATGAAAATCAGGTGTCCCTCAACAGCATCTCTAGAACAGGAATGCTGAACGCATGCTGAAGTGTTGTCTAAAACTTTTCTTTTGTGACTAGGAAGAAAATGACAGGAAAAGAATTCCGTGCCCTCTCGATCCCAAACAGTGAGTACCTGTAAATGCCTCTCCTGTTTTTTGCCAGAGCTCGCATGAGAAATGCATCTACGTAACTTTTCTTTCCATTTGGATTTTAGCACTGTATACGAAGACCAACTACAAAAGCATTTAAAAAAATGTAATTCAAGAGCGAAGCCGAAGCCAGTAAGTGTTCAGCAGGCCCGCGCCCCGCGACCTTGCAGCGCTGCCCGTGGCCCCGCACTCGGCGCTGGTGGCCCGGCTCGCGGGGCACCAGTCTTGCACACAGGCTGACGTGTCACTTATTCCAGGCTTGCACAAGACCGGGTGCTAGGTGGTTAAACCACCGAGGCAGCACACCAGTTAACACGTAGTAAAGCATTTTATGCACTTTGAGCAATTGCTGACGCTCAGGTTTAGTCACAATTTTCATAGGTCCTTACAAGTCTCCATTTAAAGGTACGGCATCCTTTCTTTTCACTGGTCTGTGGGGAGGGGGCCGTATTGGGAGGGGGCTTTCCTTGCTCCACGGTGGGTCTTATAGTATGCTAATTAGGTTAGTTCATACATAGTTCCAAGTAATTTTCTGTTTGGTCTCTTAATTTCTTTCCCATTTGGTTCTCCCTGAGCTTATCTTGTTACTTTCTTAGCTTGACTGACTTACAGTGTCTATTTATTCTCCCAAAGCCATGCCTTTGGTTAACTACTTGTAAGGATTGGTTAACATCCTCTGTTTTTCAAATTCTTTTGACTGTTTTGCTGTAGATATTTACATATTTTGCCTAAATTTCAAGTTAAAGAAACAGACTGACCTGTTAACCACATACATGACCATGTACATGCGTATGCTTGATCTAATAATGAACTGGTCGACTACATGCAGAGAGTTCATTGTGCTGACAGCAGCTGTGAACCGGAGGACAGCAGTCTTAGCAAGCACTACAGGAAGGACGATATGGAAGCTGAATTAAGTGCTTGCTGAAATGGAATTCACATTCCAGTCTCCTCATACTCTGTGTCCCCTTTCACCATAGTTCAGTACAACTTTTCAGTTGTCTTAGTTGCAAATGAAAATGCTGAATTTGTTTTTCTCAAAAACGTTCTCTGAGAATAGTCTCTCACAATTGCCATTCATTTTAGAAACTCAGTGACAGATTATCCTTGGAAAGCAAAACTAGCGGGTGTTTTCTAGGTGTTTTCCTACCCCTGGCAGTCTGCTGCCCTAACCAGCTGGCTGCTTCACTCAAACTAGCAGTGAATTGTGGAAAGCTAGGCCGAGTTGCAGCCAGTGCTGAGGGAAGGAATAAGATGTATGTCTCAACAGCTGTTTCAAGAAAACCGAAGATGGCTTCTTTATTATCTGCCCTTCTGCTTTATGAGTATCGTACCTTTAGTATTACCTGGGAAACCTTAAAATCACCTCCGGCATCAGTCTAGTAAGTGTTGACAGCTTAACTCTTACAAACACGTTCAGTCTTGTCAAAATGCGTCAGAACAGTCATTTCTGGTGGGGACTCGGGATCAGACTATAGGGAAAAAAATTACTTGAAATATCTTCTTTTGCAGTGGATTCCTATTGCTATGTACTTTATCATAAAACCAGTGAAGAATTTAGCATTTTGCTTCCTGATGATTAACAAAATCATATTTCTTTTGAATTTTAAAGGTCTACTTTGTTCAAGATATTAATGCAGGTTTAAAAGACGTAGCAGAAATACCAGAAAAAGAAGTGAGTACATTTATTTATTCTAAAGCTTAGTCCCTACATAACATATTGCAATTTATCATACGACTAAAGAACTATCAAAGATAAAAAGCTCTTGAATTTATGGATGCCACTTTTATTTCCCCCTTAAAAAGGTACCTATCTGTTCTCTATCCAAAGAAAAGCTGGATAACTTAATAATCACATTGAAAAAAGCAAGTACTGGTGAGTTTACTTAATACTGAAAATAAGACGTTTTAAATTGAATTGATTGAATATTTCATTGTCATTTTTGCTGTTAGATATCTGTGAAAATGTAAGACATTTGGCACTAAACGCATCTGAAGTAATTATTAGCAAGATAATAGGCAATCCTTCTATAGCTAAATTTTACTCAGAAGAATATACTAGATTGAGAGAATGATAAAATACTGAACTTTTGTTCATATTGCTAATTTCCCTTCCTTCTGTGTTTTTTGTTTCCCACTCGAGATACCACTACAGATAATACAGCTCTGTTATAAACATGTGATGATAGATTTATGCTCCCAACAGACTGTTTTGTTGGTGCTACAGATTGAGCTCATGTCTGAATATTGTAACGTATGTGTTACAAAAACAAAAACTCTTGGAAACTGGAAACCTATACCTTACAAGTTTTGTATTTGCATTTGCATGCAGGTCTGGAACTTCACCTTAAGGAACAAGTACTGTCCCACCAGGCTTTACAAGAAGCCTTAAATGACCCAAAGAATGGGGAATCTGCTGTCAAACACTTGAAACAACAGGTATGATCGCTGCTTTACTCATAGGTATAGATGTTTTTAAACACATGGAATTCTGCTGCTGTAAATTTGAGTGACTGTGCATCCATGATGCTCGTCACTTCACGTAGAGGAAATCGGAGATGCTCAGTAACTATGCTCTTCAAATAATAGCATGTATATAACCTTTGAATGGCTGTTGTGTTAAATGTTAGTAACAAAAGTTTATTAGGATACTGAAATAAATTACAAATTATGTGGTGGTATTCTGAATTTTAACTAATGTATTCTTATTTTATATTACCTCATAATAAATCTGAGCTACCAAAGGTAAAATGTTGTATTTACTAAGAATTAAAAAGGAATTTTTTTACTTTTTCTGTAAGAGCTGGTCCTAGACTTCCTGGTTATATAACAGATGCATAAAAAGAACTGGAGAGCCCGAGTTTGCCTTCTGCCTTTTTAAGTGCATTGAACAGCAAGAATTGTAAGGGAGATGAATTGCATACTGTAGCAAAATAGAAAGTTTTGGGAAGAAAATCTAAAAGTGAGAAATGTCTGGATCTTACTTTCTTCCCATGTTCTAGCTTTCCTATGTATTACAAAATGCTTAACTGCAGCAGAGAGAGAGGGCTCTGCGGGCACTGATGCTTCACAGAAAGATCTAGTACAGTACCCATATTTTGGATGTCTACTTTGAGAATCGGCGGAGAGTATTATAGCATGTACCTGGATCCTACAAATCCCACTCCAAAAAAATGCGGGTGGAGTTCTGCGAGCAGTGGAAGAAGGGCAGGGTTATGCTGACTAGCCAGAAGTTATAATCCCTTTCCTCTGTGTACACATCATCTTCTTCCTAATCCCTCATGGAAGGAAAGGCTTGAAAAAGTCTTTTGAAGTTTGGTGAAGTAATCATTTTCCACTGGGCATTACAATACACGGTGTATGTATTTGCTTGGTTTGTATAATCTTTTGATGTTTGTAGGCTTCTATTTTAGGTAACATGGAAAAACTACATTTACTCGGTCCAGGAAGATGTTTTGTTGAGTTTGGAGCTGGGCGAGGAAAGCTGTCTCACTGGGTTGACGTTGCCTTACAGGATGCTGAAAATGTTCAGTTTTTGCTTGTGGAAAGGGCAACTACAAGGTTCAAGGTAAGAGGTTATTGTCACATTGGCAGACTATAATTTTTAAACTATTGTCATTGAAGCTATTAGTATTTGCTTTTTATCTTTAAAACCAAAACAAAACCTTTACATTTTAAAAGTTTTTGGAAGTGTGATTGCCTACATTCCATACTTCAGCAATAGCAAATTTATTTAAAAAAAAAATAATCCTGGTGTATAATGTTGGAAATATGCAGATGTTGACTTGACAGGAAAAAAAGTCTAGCATTAATATCTGGAGCAAAAGTATAATTATTAGTGGGCAGCCCTGCTTAATGATCTTGTTGTTATGTTTACACAGGTGGATGGAAAACATAAAAGGAGAGATTCTGTATTTGAAAGGCTTCAAGTTGATATTCAGCACTTATGTTTAAGTAAGTTCCTTCTCGGCTTGCATAACTGTGTAACTAGAGGCTTAATTGTAGATTTTGAGTACTGGAATTCAAGTCAATTTGTATGTAGCACGCTTAGATGTACTTGGGTTTGAACATGATTCTCAGTGGTTACTTGGACATGTTAATGCTCTGTGTATATACATATATACACACACATACATGTATTAAATGGAGACTTAAAATTTTCTGCTTTTTATACACTTAGGAGGACATCAATGTAGGTGAGAAATACCTAAACAAAACCACTTTGAATGTTTTTTAAGAACTTGCAGGACTAAAAACCATTGCATTGTTGGTTGTAGGCGTGCAGAATGAAGCAAGTCATGCATATCATTGATTTGCTATGCATATCAGTACTACAGAACTCGTGGGAACACCTGTCACCAGGAGATGCATTAACATATTTAAATTTCATAGGCAGTATAGAAAGGCTGAAGTGTTTAAATATGCTTCTCAGCCACAACATCCAATCCTCTTAACTTCTTTTAAAAAAGAAACTTTCCTTTGAATAGCTTATAACTGTATATACAGTCCACTGTATTTTTAATAGTGGTAAACATTTATTTCTTTTTTTAAGTGTGCTGAAGTTACATTATCTGAAAAAAATATTGCCCCAACTATAATAATAGAGGTTCTGGGGTTGTTGTGGACTGTATGTGGGCATTATCTTTTTTTTTTTCTCTCTCCAGATAAAGTACCTATTTTAGAGAAGAAAAAGCTACCACTAGTAGGTATTGGGAAACATTTATGTGGTGCTGCAACAGGTATGAATTACATATGTGTGAACTGCAGAAAACTACAATACTAAATCTTACGATCTGGATGGACTGATCTTCCCAACTGTCCTTTTAAGCTTTTCTTGCCCTCTTAACCCTTTTTTAGTGAATGAAGCAATTATATGTCATCTAAATATCTACTGACATCTATTGACTTCAGTGGAATAGTAAGTGGAAAATAGATGCAAGGCTACACTAGACAGAAGTAAAACCTTTCTTTATCTATACATCTAAAAGAATAGTAGAATAAAGAATAGTGTGTGGTGGCATGGGTCATATATTTGTAAACTGTTGGAAGTACTGTTTTAACACCACCACCTCTACTCTGAAATACTTTTCTTTCTCAATTTGTGTTCTGAAAATGAGAAGAATATGTTTCTGTCCTGATAATTTTAAACACGCTTTTTCTAATGTTACGTCTCTGCTAAGTAAAGGCATCTCAAATACGACACCTATATAGGTACTGTTACAAAGACGACAGTTAAGCATTTAAGAAATACATGTATGTATTACATAGATTGTGTCCTAGATATCAGACTTTTAGAGCAAATACTTGAATGTTTTACAGGGAAGAGATAATATGCCAGTTTGTTAACCAAAGTATTTCGAATTTACTTGTGTAGAACAAATAGAGGATAAGCCCTTAGTAGCTCCAGGGGTCTCAATAATATTCATTTAGGGTTTTCATGTTTTCAAAGCATGCTTGTAATTTTTGGTTATGCTTAAAATTGCTTTTTGACCTAGTTCGTGATGTATGCTTTTATTCTTCGTGGCATATAGCCTTATGCAAATAACGGCATGGTGTTCATCGCTATTTTTGGGGGGTATATCTGGTTTTTTCCTAGATCTTGCTTTGAGATGCCTGGTTGAAAGTTATACAACTTGCTGTGATGGAGAATCTCAAGAGCCTGCACCAAAACGCTCTAGGACTGATAAGACAGAGGTGGCTTCTAACAACTCTGCTGATAATGAAAGCAACAAAGATGACTGTAAGCCTGTAGCTGGAATTGTTATTGCACTGTGTTGCCATCACAAGTGTGACTGGACACATTATGTAGGCAGGGAGTTCTTTAAATCAGTAGGACTTGGACCAGTAGAATTTAATTATTTTCAGAGAATGAGTAGCTGGGCCACTTGCGGTATGCGAGAAACCACAACCAAAGCCTCTACAAGTGACGAAAGTGAAGATCAGTCTAACAACATGGAAGAACATGAGCAAACGTGCAGCAAGACCGAGAGCGGTTCTGATACTTTACAAGGGTATGTAATTTTTTTCCTAACAAATGGACTTCTGCAGAAAAGCAAAATTACGTATAGTGGTACATGAAACTTTTTTGGCTCCTTCAAAATGACTTACTTTATAGAAACATTTTAATTATGAAATTTATAGAAATATTCTACTTTAAAAATACAATTTTCATGGACGTACATTTAAAAATATTTAAACAGTCGTGCTTGCCTGAGTTGAACTTAAGCGTGATTTCACTAGTTTTTCTAAGCTTAACTACTGATGTTAAATTAACAAAACTATTCTTTTGACACGTTGTTAATTCTTTTCCTCCTTTCTATGAAACCAGGATACTTACTGTTGAAGAACGAAAGGAGATAGGTCACCTCTGTAAACTGCTGATTGATCATGGACGGATTGAATATTTGCAACAACACGGATACAAGGCTGCACTACAGTATTATACAGAGCCTGCTGTGTCCTTGGAGAATGTTCTGTTGACAGCTGTCCCAAGTCTGTCTTTGATACCAGAGCCAACTACATGACAGAAGACAGATCTGGAATTGATAGGAAAAAACCCCTACAAAACTAAACCTGGATTTTTTAAAAAGCTAATTCATTGCTTATAAAGAGCTCTTTAAGTCTTTCCTGTGCCCAGGAAAGGTCTTATATTACCCAGTTTCACTAGGAATTACAAATATGCAAACAAATTCTCATCAGTGGAAAAATAAAATGCCCAAGAACGTTTAAAACCTGCTGTGTGCTGCTTTTCCAGGAAGTATACTTGATATGTTCTTCCATTCACAGTTACGTTCTTTATTCATTATCATTTATGACAGAAGTACCAAAAGTACAGCTTTCCAGATTTCCTGAAAGACAATGGGTTAAAATAAGAGCAATTAACATACTTTATTTTCACTTTAAAAGTTCAGGATAGCTTTGTATTTCCTCTTAGGTTAATTAAGTAGGCCCAGGTACTTTGATCAGCCCTTGGCGCTAGGGGAACGTTAAGGACGAAAGCTTACTTGTAAACTGTCATCTTGATATATTTTTGCTAATTTGATTATTCATTTATGAAATATTGGTAAGAAAAAAGCTTCCTTAGCGTTCTAAACCAAGAGCATTTCGGTCATCAAATTTTTAGGCCTTCATGATAAATAGAATGAAGATCAGAGAGAACATTTTATATCTGCAATGAAGTGTCTCTGCAGTTAACAGCTGCCACCTGCACATCTGTTCAGAAGTGCTTCTCCTGGTCTCTTACTGCAACCTACCCTCAGTAAAAATCTCTTTACAGATTTTTTTGAAAATATTAACTCATTTATTAAGAAGATTATTCATATTTTATTTGTCTGTGTATCCTAGCTTTTGTTTATCCTTCCGTTCAGCACTGCATTCCCGAGAGATCTGAAATAATAAAAAAGCCATACCTCTTTTCTTGAGTGACTCCTGGATATACATGTGCATGAATTCAATGCCAAACATTTCCTGTTGCTCCTCCTCTTCTGTATTCTCACACGGAGGGAGCGTTACCTCTAACTCCAGCGGGTTGTCTCTGAAGTTGACAAATCTGACAGTTCATCAGAAAAGGTTACTCTTGCAACAGGTTTTGTCCAGAGAGAACAACTCTTTTGAAACAATTAAGATTCTTCAAACAGTTTTTTGAGCAAAATAAAATGTCTTTTCTTATACTAAACTCACCACTGTATTAGTAGTATTAAGTAAACTAAGCCAAGACAACACCTTTTAATAACCGTAGCTGATTGTGGTGGGAGAAAATCCTGCAGTCCTTGTCATTTTGTCTTCAGGTTTGCCTGACCCCGTTGTCAACCTTACTGAACTTCCAAAACCAGATGAGTGGATGACAACAAGAGTGCAAATGCCTGCATCCTCCCAGCTTTGCAAGGCAATAGCCAGCCCTGTCTCCCTCTGGTTTTGGTCCATCCCTGAGCCTTCTTCCAAAACATCTGAAAACAGAATTGTCTTAACTGGGCTAGATGTGATTTATTTAGACTAAGGTTCTTTCTCGAAAATGGCCAGCATCTAGTAATTCAAATAAAAATGCAAATAATAGGAAAGTTTCTGTCACAGTATACAAAATAATATTTCAAGTTCTACCAATTAAAAATTTACATTTAATTATTTTTTTTATTTTTCAAATAAAATATAGGAGAGTTTCATCCATATCCTTATACCCAATCCTTTTTGTTTAATCCTGAATTCTTGACTTCTCTAGTGCTAAAGTTCAACTTCTTGTCGTTTTTATGTTTGTCACATATTTTTCCTCCTAGCTCTTGGCTTTAGAGAGTGATATAAAAGGTCAATTAGAAGTGGGCGTTTGGACCTTTCAGAAATGAGAACATATATATCACAGTCTCCTTTTTCATTTGGGACTGTAACTATCATAGCTTACTTACTCAGATCAGTTGTGCTACACAACCCTTCTTGACCAGATGCTCAACTGTTGCGAATTTGTGTAATTATGCTGACTTACAGGGTATTGCGTCCATCTGTACAACTGTGGACATGCCTTAGTATCACTTTAGGATGTACAACTCAAGGCAGACTTTAAAACTTATCTTCTAGTATTTTTATTTGTATTTCTGTTGCTTTTTCTTACCTCAGATTTGTCATGTCCTTCATACAGGCTGGAATATCCTTAAGTTTGTTATTGCTAAGAACAAGAGTACTGAGATTTTTCATATTGCTAATGGTTTCTGGCAAAGAGTTTATCTCATTCCTTTGGAGCCATAAAGTGTGGAGATTTCCCATTCTGTAAAATAGGTATTCGTGCAAGCAATCAAGATTCAGAAAATTAATCTTACCATCATTAATAAAAAGTAATCGGTTCATTTTTACAGCCACATAAAGGACTCTCATAAAGGTAGACCAATTCTCAAAGGAAACCCCACATCCAAGATAATCACCTAACCTCTGGTCCAAAATGTCATTGGCAAGAAATATTTAACTTGGTACTGAATTTATTGTTTGTTATATGGATTATTCCAGCTCATCCAAAATAACACATTAGGACTGATAAATCTTAAGTTTGCAGTGATATTAACATTAATATAATCCTTTGAGGTCGGATTTAATAATTAGAATTTCAATCCAGTTGAACTGAGGCCAAAATGTGAGCTTTATTTACCTGTCAATTGCCTCAGGAAGCTCCTGGAGTTTATTTCCCCCCATATCTAACCACTGTAGACTTGGCATGTTGAGAAGAGCTGAAGGGATGGTAGTAAACTGATTCATGCACAAATCTATATGTGAAAGCTTCTTTAAATCACTGAGCTGAAAAGAAAGATTTAATGTAAATTTGTATAGCTGTTGCATTACAGCACTGCTGTAATAATGTGGACTGAAAAAAAAGAACGATTTAGAAACATTACAACACGTTCTGGAGTTGGAAAACACAGAATGGTTTCTGAGTTCCGTTAGCTGATAGTAGCTAACAACTACAGTTCTGGAAGGTAGGTAGGTTTGAAACTGATCAGGCAGAAGAATTTTATCTCCCACCTGGCAGTGAGTGCCCTAAATGCTGAGAAGCTGAATGCCGTGACTACAACACAGGTATACCCTAAGCCCTGAGAAGAAAAGGAATTTTAGAAACACCACTGTCCTTAGTATTTCATACTCCATGCAATACACCATTTTTCATTAGTCAAATATTTAAATTTTTATGAATCAAATTGCATGGACTGTAATTTAGAGGGAACCTAGACACCTGCAATGTTTTGAAGTCTACTGCCACGGCAAGACATTCTAAAAATTAAACATAGCCTTATTTCAGTATGCAACACCTAAGTCCTTTGGTGAATCCTGCCTTCAGGCGCTTTTACAGTGTTCAAGTGATGTAAAGATGTTAATTGCAAATCTGGGCCAACTGTCTAAACACTGAACACCACTCAAGTTCACATACCCAGAGTTTCATGGTGTTCATATCACTGTAGTCTCAATAGGACAGAACCACGTATTTTCTATGAGCTGTTAATTTAAAAGCTATCACTCTACATTATACCATATAACCTGTATCCACGTAGATTTTGTAAATCCTGGATTCTGATTACTAGTGTATATTTTCATTTGAAGATGTGTTGTTAGGTATTACTGGTTGGATTCACTCAATTTTGCAAGGCAATGATTGCTGTCAACTATTGCCACTACTGGGTTTTTAAATAAATTGAAGCAAGTACAAATGGTTACATAATTGTCATCTCTATCTAAGAGACTTAACAGAGATGCAGGTGTCTCTCACATTTAGGTCAGTCCAAATTAAAGCTCAGTAGTAGGTGAGCAATTGTTTTTATTCTCTCTTAATTGCTTTCAATGTCTCAGAACAACATTCATTCAACTTGTGCAGGCAGTTGTATAAATCACACAAACCCTTTTGACAGCAGCTCTGGTAAAGGTGCTTACAGTTGTGTCCTGGCACATGTTATGAATTTGTGTTCTCAACCATAAAGGGGAAATTCTCTGTGCTAAGGCATCACATCCTCAGTGCGGTAAATCAGTGAAGACCTTCAGCCTAAACAAATTAACGTCAAATGTTATCACTGTCCTGTATGCACTAAGTCATTTATCTGGACAAAATAAAGATTGGCTCCTTCAACCACTCAGGTATATGTATGTCCTCATATGGCTTCAGTTTGATTAGTCAAATACTGTTCACATACTTGTTTCTGTGGAGTAGTTTTCAGATTTGCTTTGATACTCTGATTTCACATGGGAGCACAACATTTAATGATAATTATTTTCAAAATATAAATAAATAAATTCAAAATATACATTAAATAAAACTAAGCAAAACAGTCTATCAAAACCTGAGGAGGAAGATCACAGATACTCCTGTTGACAGCCAATTCCAATCTTTCCAGACTGACACAGTTACTTATTTCCTTAGGAACAGACTTTATTCTGTTGTAACTGAGAAGCAGCTCTTGGAGGCTAGTCAGCTGGCCTGCAGAGAACACAAATGAGAAATCACAAATGTTCACATTCATTCTATTTGAAATACAGTATTACTTGTTTTGTGTTATCCTTCTACTGTTATACAAGTGCTCAGTGTTCTCACTGAAAAAAAAAAAAATCACCGAAATTTAAATAGGAGGATTTCAGGACTCTCTAGTACAGAACTGCTAAGAAAAAAAGCCCAAAAAAATCAAAAAAGCCCTTGGGAACATAGGCTACTCGTGTCGTGGACTCAGAACACGAAGCCTGTTTTTTCAGTACCACATTTCTAGCTGTGTTCTGATGTCTAGTACCTGCTGCGCCTACAAACTTTTTTCTCATGCTGAGCTTTCATAAAGATATGTCTCCTCCATCTGCCCATATTTTTTTATTTATTTATTTATAGGGAATGCATGGTTTTAAGATCTCTATCACGCTGTCACATTTAAATTGTCTGTTTCCTAACTACTCAATAGGATTGTTAGACAGGCAAAGTGCCCCCAAATGGCATGTTTGTGTAAGATTAATTTTCTTAGGAAAGCAGCTTAAAATAAAAGAAAGCACAGCTCACCAATTTCTTTAGGTATACTTTCAATTGAGTTCCGGGATAGATCTAGAACAACAAGACTCTGAAATCTTCCAATGAACTGAGGAATTTTCTGCAAACTAGTTCTATGAAGCTGCCATTCCTGGAGATGGACTAGTTTCAATAAGCAGGAAGGTAGTGTCTAAGACAAGAAATAGGAACCAGAAGAAATTCCACTTAGTATACAAGAATACAGACTTACATAGAAGTTTTATTTGAAACAGTAACAGTTTTTTTCTTCTCAAGCTACACCATAACATCCTGAAATGAACACCACCAATATGGGTCATTCTGACCACAGATTTAACCTGCCCAGTTTTTGCTCCCAGGATTTAGATATCTGCACTACCGTCATTGCTTGAAAAATGTCAGGCTTGCTTATTTCTTTTCTTTGAAGAAAGCAAATATAACTGAAGAGAAAACTGCTCTAAATAGACTTTTTTCATTTAAATGGTGATCTAAATTCTATTATTCTGTTAAGAAAAACAGTGAGCAGCTGAGAGTAAAAGTGCTGAGGAATAGAAAAGCCACAATGTCTGTATGCTCTGAGTCCTGAACAAGGAACACTGCCCTGTGGACACCAGAGTATTGCTGAGTGTGGCTGTCACTCTCTCACTGCCCTCAACATGGTCTAATTCTCATCACCTCACACTAACTGCCATCTGCATTTCTGTGTGGCTCAGAACAGACGCTGGCTTCCACTCTGTCATTGATTCTACAGTTAGCTGCTTCCCTCCATACATCAGAAACAAGAACAATAGTATTCTGGGAATCTACTGATTCACTTTTACTCTTAGAAACAACCGTAAGAAACACTTTCCTGCACCTAAACAGAGGGTTTTCACCTTGACACATTTCAGTAGTTCAGGCGTGTTAACGTTAAATGATGATTTATTTAATTAAACTCATAATTTGCACTGTAATAATTTCTAACACAAAAAAGCTTTTGGTGCTCTATTTTTGCAGAGTAATACTTAATACTGAGGACTAAAAAAGTCAGCTTGCTTTTACACTTTCACAACAGTGTGTCTTAATTGTTAGCAAAGCACACAGTAAGCACTTCATAGATTAAAAATAGTGCAGCTGTGAGTATAAAGTTGTAAATAGTAGTTTTCTAATGCATCAGTCATTCAATCCAAGCAGCATTCATTCCTATCATCACTACCTTCCATTCTTCTTCCTCTATCCTTAAAATTGCTCTTCCATCTTCATTAATAACTTTTTCTTTGAGCTTTGCTAAAGCAGCTCTCTCCTCCCAGACAAGTAGTAGCCTACAAGGGAAAGAAGATCTGTCAGTGGTGCAACAATGAATACAGGCAATAATTACTATCCGTTCTACTTTTCTGGAACAAATAGACAGTAGTAGCCTTTTTGGATGCCAAACAACTTTTATTATATCTAGATGCTAAATATGCTATCAATTTCAGGGAAGAAAAGAAGATAAAGTAATGTTTGGCTCAGGTAATTTATAGGAATTTTATTTTACAGTTCTTCAAATTTACAGTCAGAAGGAAGACATAACTTCATTCACTTTCATTGTACTGCAGCAGGGCAACAGAGTAAAAAGTCACAGGGAACTAAGTTCCAAAGCCGTTAATTTTTAAGCAGTTCCCTAAAAAGAAAGCCTTCAGTTCCACCAAATGGAATTGCAATCAAACAGGGTAAATCAGCTAGGGATTCTTTTCACTTGCTTTCCAAAGGGGACTTAAGAATTACCAAAATTAGGCCAATTCTCTTTTTCTCCTTGTATTTTCCATTAGTAACTTTTGAATTTCTTACTCCATTTCAAACATATCTGACAAATTAGGAAGAGTTCCAAGACCAGAATGCTAAATTCCTTCACATTTCATGAAACTGCTGGGCAGACAGCAGACCAAGTGACCCTGTTAATGCCTCTATTGAGAAGAAGGCATAACAAATTAAAACCTCCACTGGTGAAAATATCCACACAGGAGAGGATTTTAATACTTGAATTTAGAGGATTTAGTGTATATGCTAACGTTTTTATCACGGAACACAATTCTTGGTTTGACCTGACCATATTATTGGATTCTAACCAGTGGGAATTCTGCTGGAGTAATGACTAAACAGACTCTGGATGAGTCTGAAAAGACTGATTATGGTCTTCTGAAATGTAACATACGGTCTAGCTTTTCACATACTTAGAAAGATTTATAATTTACCTACCTTCCTGCAGACCTCTGTCTGAATTCCTTTTCTTTCTGTAATTCTTCATTTATCTTGTGTATTCTCACTTCCCAAAGTGTCTTCACAGCAGTGAATGTTCCAATGCAAACTGCAGTTTCAGTCATGATCCTTACATGTTCAGATTCAGTCACAGGAATCTGATTGTGAATTTCAGGCTCAACATATCAGCACATGTATCAGCTACCAGATGGGGACAGTGACATGAAAACTAAAATACTGCAATAGCCACTTGATAATATTATTAAATTTAGTTAATGTATAGAACTGAATTTTACCAACTGCTTTCTCTTTATAGAAATAAGTAATCGCACCTGGTTAATTTTTTTTATAATAAGAAATGGTACTCTTGCAATCTCTCTGCATTCTTAGTCAGTGAACAACTGCTTCTCTCAGTTCCTTCCAATGGTAGGCTGAGTACTGCCCATGATTACTAAATGCAGATACAAGCATTCATTCCTTTCCCAGGAAGAAATGAAGCTGTTACGTGCAATATAGGACAGTTAAATCCTGGTTACTGCATCCTAGCAGCTAGCTGGTATAAATACTTACAAGTAAAGGAGTTTTGCACTTTAGAGAAACTGAACTGTTGCTGGAAATAAATTTGTATACTTTATTTGCATTCATTTTCTCCATAGTTTAACTCATTATAATATATTTTATAGTTAGTAATGCATTACCTTTAAGAAAAGGCTTTTAAAATTCTTCAGATCTCTCCAAATCTTCTTGTAGCCCTGAGTGTCAGGTTCCACATTTATTAAAAAAAAAAAAATAGCCTGAAGTTCTGAAGTCATCCATTCCTTAGTGAGATAATTAATACATATTTTCCTGAAGAGCAGCAAACCAGGATACTCAGCTATGCTAATCAGAGCATCCCTCTAAAAAGCATTCTTACTGCTGTTACTGTAGCCATTTGGGGAAGGGTATTTTTGGAAATAAGCTGGAGCCAAGATATTGATATTCAGATAAGCTTGGAGGGCTAAACTGCATGCCAACAGCAGCGTACCCATGACACTGATAACCAGAATGGTCCCTTTAAACTTTTTACTAATACTTTCAGGGAAAGGTAAGAAAAACCTCTTACACGTCCATTCAAACTAAATGAGTGAGGGTAACTTTCTTCCAAACAAGAAGGTAGATAACAACAAAAGTGGAACTTCAGGTCTTTTATACATATATTTCCCTACAATAACTGCTGCAGGCCTGTCTTTTAGAGCAATCTTTTCAATCACATTTATTCCATTATAATTTTGTATGGCATGGATAAGCCAGAATTGCTTAGTGAACATTTTTGTGTTCAAACTGTCAATCAATCTGTTTTGTTTACCATGCTTTTTGCTAAGATAGTTATTTGTAAAGCCTGACTATACTGAAATCACTTAATTAAAAATTTATAGCCAAATAATACCATATGTAAGTTGTCAGGAACGCTTCCTGTTCTAAAGACAGCATAAAAATCAAATTATAATGCTTGAATAAAGAAGAATCTCATCCAATACATTAATATTAAAGATTCTTAACTGTTTGTTTGTTAAGAAAAATTGGCAGGATTTGACAGGTGATGCAAATGGCAGCGACAGTGTGGCACAAAGCAGTCTGGCATTTAGGTTCATAAAGAGCCACTGAATTTTTTCTTGTAAACAGAGGATAGTATCCTCTTTCCATCCCCCACATAAATGATCAAATTTACTAGTTTGAAGGATTAACCTTTCTTTCCTCATACTAGCTACCTTTCCCATTCCTCATCCCGATATGCAACAGTAATAACTAAGACACTATATGAGGGGTTTTCTG
Organism: Falco rusticolus; assembly: GCF_015220075.1. Taxonomy (NCBI): domain Eukaryota; kingdom Metazoa; phylum Chordata; class Aves; order Falconiformes; family Falconidae; genus Falco; species Falco rusticolus. The sequence goes on from NC_051197.1 coordinate 21,627,501, forward strand.
CTCTGATTAGTAGTTACGATTTAAATTGCCTTATTTTTCAGGATTAAACTTCTATTGAGATTAAGTGATTCACCTGATCTCTTGTTTCTTGTTGTATAGAGACATTGTTTGAACTATAAGCCTTTTTAAGCTTATAGTTCTTCTTATATAAATTTTGCAGAAAAGACATTTGTTAATACTTGCATTCCTAAAACCAGTATTGGACTATACAGTTGAAAAAAAAGTACTCAAAACAAAACATAGTAAAGCTTACACTGGGTAACTCTTGCTGTGGAAAGAACATTATTCAATAAATATTGCTTTAGAACCATGAAATATGAAAGAGGGCCTAAGTATATGACTTTGTTTTCAGGGAGATTTAATGCTATAACAACAGGACTACCACCAAATTCTTATTATTTGTCAGGAAAATAAAAACTAATAGTCGTGCCATCGTGGCCAACAATTCAGAAGTGAATTTCCAAGTGTGGCTGTAAAACAACTGCGAATTTACTCCCAAGTAATCAGATGTCCCAACAACCTCATCTCCAAGCATCTGAAAGAGTTTAACAGCTTACCTCAATTACTCGGTGTTTTCAAGGATTTCCTGCGACTCACCGCTTTCTGGGCAAGAGCAGAGATAAATTATGAATCTTGTCTGTACTACCAAAACCATTTAGAACTCTCACTCAGACTCTAATGCAATGTCAGTCTAGTTCTAATTTTAACCTATAGCTGAGAATAGAAGGTATCACATGAGGCACTTCTGCAAAAACCCCAAGCATTTACCGCTCTCAGTGTCTTCCCAGTTTGCTGAACATGACTGGACGCCCATTAACAAAAGTTACAAATTGTGAACAAAAAGAACAAAGGAGTACCTGTGCTCCACAATGAAAAATAATCTAGTTTTGAATTCAAAATGACAATTACTTGCTTTATTCTAGTAACGCTTCTCTGCAAGATAATTAAGATTCAAAGTGCTATTAAACAGCAACATGGACTAATTAGATTAGAAAAAAGTATTACATCACTAAGTATTTTACTCATTACTTTTGCCCATGCTGAAGAATTCTCTTGTTGAAGGATTTTAGTGCAAATTATCAAAGTCCAGACAGAAAAGCAATTTTTATTAGGATGTGCAGAGGGGTAATTACTCACCCCTTTTCATGTTTCCAATCATGAAAGATTTTAAACATTCTATTTCTTCAAAGAGCCCTTGGGGAAGATAAAAGGTGAACAACTCTGTCAGAATCTTTTTCTTCAACCAAATGGAAAGAGAGAGCAATAATCACAGGTCACTATTTGAAGCAGAAGCCATAAAACCCAGTAATTCTGACCAATTCTTACACTGGAGTATAAAATGTGAAGATGGAATTTTAAAAATGTCATTCATTTGGTTATATCTTTCAGTACAAATCATTTTTCCATATTATTAGTGTTAGATTCTAGCAATAGCACATAGAACTTCACACCCAAAAAACCTCCTCTCCAGTCCATGACCAACTAAATACCTGAACACCAATACCTATTTAAAAAGACACCAACTGTTTTAGCTTTCAATTGTCCAAGTTGTTTTTTTTCGAAGTTACGCAAAAGCAAAACCGATCCAACAGGATCTTTGGTATAGCTATTTCTTCTTTCAGTTTTGGTATGGATTCAATCCCCACAATGCTTTTTAATCGATGCTTTTTCTTGATCTAAAAACGTCATAACCAAAAACCTAACTACTTAATTTTGTCCTCCTTAAATGAGACAGATAAGTAGAGCTTGGAAAAAAACCACAACCACCTTCCCTTTTATTGGGAGTTTTGAAAGACAAATCTCAGGCTCCTTGTGTGAGCAAAATTATTCCTTCCCAAATATTTCAAAATCACTTTATTGTTTTCCATCATACACTTATACTCCCTCAATTTATTTTCTCCATTGTCATCACATTAAAAAATACGCTATTCAGACTAATCCCTTACCATAACAATATACATGTAGGAAAGTAGCCATTAGGCTGTATTCTTTCGGTAGTCTTGGGTGCAGCACATTCTTCAAGATAAAAAGAAAGAGAAGTTTGAGTCACCTGTACAGGATAATAGTCACTGCATGAGTCACAAATAAAAACAATATTACTACAGTGCTTTCGGGCTTTAATTTTTTTTATTAGGAATATATAAATCTGATAAAAATGAAATGTGATAAGCATGATTTATTAGTCAAATGCTGCAAGAAATGACCTATATATAAAAGACCCTTATACCACAATAGAAATATAAATAGCACCTTACACATATGCTCCCATGCTCCCTCCCCTGCATTACCAGCTTTCCTCTCGCTCAGTCTCAACATCAACGATAGCAGAGATTCTGGTAGCTTGTGTCTTGCATCTTCACAGCTAAATGCAATAGACAACTTTGGTCTACAATTCTGGAGAATGCTCCTGTAGAGACAGTTTTTGATCTATCTAAAGAGAGGAGAAAATGTCCATTTTGTGCCTCACAATTTTTAAGGCCACGTAACTTTCTTTTCTTGTGTCTGTTTGCAGCTTAGGTTTCTAGGAGGTATTTTTAATCCAACAATTTTTTCCATGTCTCCTGGTAAATAACCAGCATAATCCTCATCCACTATTTCCTCTACCATAAAGTCACATAACTGTTGTCTGTTCTGAAGGCATTAACTTGAACGTATTCATTATGTGCCTTGTATCTGAGTTTAAAAAGTCCTTATCTCACACAGTATTTTTTTTTTAATGTTAATTCTTTGTTCTATCTGATTAGGCTGTCCAATTCTAGTATCTGAACATCAATAATACGATGCAAACTTTTAGAACATGTTCTGCTTACTGTCAGGCTTACCTAATGACAGAATAAAAAATTAGATCCTCCTTTTTTTTCTCCTTTTTTTTTGACAGATGCTTTCTATAAAAAACAAAAATAACTGGAAAGTATTTAAGAACTGCAACTACTTCCAGCCTATAAAAATACAGTATATTCTAGAGAGTATTAAGGCCCTGATTGTTATCAATAAATGTTATCAGTAAGCATTTGAATAAATACAGACTCTTCATTTATAATATGATAAAGAATACCTGTGCAAGTAATTGCCAGTAAAATGTGGACTAGCAAAAGACTTGAGAAGTTTACTCAGTTAAACAACAAAAAGCTCTCTGGACATCTTACAGCAGAAGCATAAAAGTAATTTTATTTGTATATGATATTTGCATAACTTCTTTCGGGAATTTGGACATTATTTGTTAAAATAAATTTACGTGTCCAACAAGGAAGAACTAAGAGTATTTCCCTTCAAAACAGGTTAATCAGATTATAAATACCACAGATGTATATAGATCAGTGTCATGCAGTCACACTAGCCTCACAATCGTAAGTATTATAAAGCGCAAAATAAAGACATTCCATCACCATATTCAGAAGTTGTGCCATGACCTATTAGGTTTGAGAGTCTGCTGTAGAAGAAATTACAGCACTAGTAATTAAAAGTAACAACTAATTGATAGACTGATATCAGCTGTTGAGAACCTTTAACCACATAAGAGTATATAATGTGAGTCGCAAAGAGCACATGCTAGCAGAGCCAGCTGTTATAATTACTCAGTACAATCCACAAAGTTTAAAGGCATATTTTAGCCATGGTTTCCTTTATTTAAGGTCTAGCAGCATCGAAGCAGGGTTCTCCACGTAAGATTTCCACAAGTTAGAAAACCGGGCCATTGTAGCTCCATCAATGATGCGGTGATCAGCTGACCAACTCACATTCATTATATGTGCCTTAAATACTTCACCTTTTCCATTAAACCGAGGAAGAATCTAAAAATCAGAGGAAGGAAAAATACAGAAATATTAAATACTTTCATTAAAGCTGCATTTTTTATTGTTAATTTGTTAATCTAAATTTAAATATTTTGCTAAATTAGATGGACAGCATTAGTGCCATTCAAAAAACAAAGACCTTTGCATTATTGTTAGATAAGAATATATTGCAAACTTAGATAATAAACAGTCATATCCTGTTTCCACCACCATGGAAATACTGAAGTAGTGAAAAACCTTTCCTGACTCAAAGGTTTCTTCCTAAAACAGTTTATTGCACTGTTAGTTTCCTAACTAATGGTTTCCTTAAAGCATCTCCTAAACAAAAGGCTCATGGGAAGAACATACAGGAAGTATTTTAAATTAATAATAATTTCATTTCCAGCATTGATCTCAAATGTCTATATTGAAGAATTAAAGCCTGAAATTGAGAAAACACAAAACTGCCTTCACCATAGAGTTCTGTATAGATTCAGCTATCTGGCTCATAAAATTAAATGTCGTTATCAGAGTATGTTTTTAGTCTCAAGTTGTCCCCGTAATGATAGCAAAAAGGCTACTGCCATGTTGCAAAACTTGTAAAAATATATTTATGTTGTTTCTTAATAACTAGAAGGCTAAACATAGATGTGAGTGAAATACAACAGGATTCTATAAAACAAATCTGAACCTCTGGCACAAAAGACTTCTATTTAAACATTCGGTGTCTCTGCACAGCCATCTAAAAACATCACAAAATTTTTCAATCACAAGCTATGCAGTTTCTGTAACATAGAGAAAATGCATATGTATGAAAAACAAAACAGTGGGACACTCCATGTTTCATTTTCATTACAGATTACCTTAGTTAGCTAAACACTCACATCACTGAGATAAAGTTAATACCTGAATCTTTCCAAGTGCTCCAATAGCTACTTCAGGAAGTAGTATCACTGGTTTGGCGTAAGTGCCACCAATCTATAAAAGAAAAAGCTGTGGGTATTAGTTAACAATTTTATTTTTTTTAAAGCAGACTGCCTCTTGCATTAATTGTTACAGGTTTTGTTCATTCCATAATAAACTTTATTAAGGTATTCAATTTCAGAAGCAGTTTTCAGATGTACGTTCTCATTTCTCCTGTACTTACTGTGCCAATATTTGAAAGGGTGAATGTTCCCCCAGTGAGGTCATTTGTTCCCAGTTGGCCTGCAGAGCCCAAGGACTGTAGGCGATTTAATTCAGAGGCAATCTCAAACACGCTACAAACTTGAACATTTTTCACATTTGGGACAATTAAACCTTGCTCTGTGTCCATAGCAACTCCAATGTTGTGCGAAGCCTGCAAGAAGTTTCATTAAACAGAACATTAATATAAGTAGTCAACACAAAACGTGTTTCACATACAAAAAAAATTGAATAGTGTCTTCTTTATATATCTTTTTAACCTAGAAAGTGCTGTCTGTAGTAAGCAACTCCTCTATACAGCACTGAGGGGAGAAGGGGACATTTTTAAATATTAGCTTTCCACATCTGCAAAATGCAAATTGATTTCGGCAACTTCACATCCAGGAAATGCAAAATCCTGGAATCAACTTTGCACTGAAAACATTTCACTTTAGGATGATCATATGGGTAACAAAAAATGACTAGCAGATTTTTAAGAGAACACTAAAATAAAAAAAAATAAAAAAAAAAAAAAGAAGAAAAGAAATTAGTTGACTTTCATTTCCTAAAAGGAATACATAAGGATTCATCTGAGAGACATTGATCAAACAACCCACAAGGAGTTTGTACTGCAAGGAGCAGTACACGAACACATCACTTAAGAAAATAGACACTCGCTGCCCAGAAGCATCAATCCAGCACTCTGTATGAAAATTAAATTATTTTTATCAAAACTGAGTTTAAAATATTACTTTAATACATAAGGGTTGAGCATTGAAACAGTGGAAGCACCCTGCCATTATTAAAAAATTACTGTATTAGATTTTAAATGTTCTCATTTTGAATGCCTGGCCCATCTTCAGGTGAAAAATAGGAAATCATTTATTAATACGCATTTTTGAGGCAAGCCTGAATAACAAAGTGAGTATCATGAAACAAACTACTGAAATAAAATGAATAATAAATCAAATCCAATGCTGGAATCTGGACACACAAATTATTTTCCAGCACAACATCATAATTTTGGTTCTTACAATGAACCGAGACATTCTGAAAAGCTGTTGTTAGCTGTTAAGTTTTCTGTTCACAACTTGATCTGTAGTTGACAAACCTTGTATGTGACATTTTGACAGCTTTCATCCAAAGAAGCATTAAGAATGGGATACTGCAATAATCCCAGAGAGGCTGCCTGTTAAATATAAAAGAAAGAAAAGGACAGATTTTTATATTTTATAACCGGAGAGCTGCATGGAAAGGAGGGAACAGTGGGAGACAATTTGGATTAACAACAATACGGATTTACTCAATACAATCAAATTTGGCTTAAACTCTGCTAAACTTGTCTGTTGATATTCCGCCATTATTAGGATAGCAGAAGAAAAAGACAACTTTAAAAAAAAAAAATACATATAGAAAGTGATAAACCCTTTCCCAAGTATAACTGAAGCTGAATCCGCATTTGTTATTTCTGTTGCACAATTCAAGTCAAACATCCCAAGACAAAAGTTACCAGATTCAGCAGCAATGTCATTCTCAGCAATCCAGACTACTATTTCAAGGAAGTAATATTAATTCCCCCTAAAAAGAGTGAGCAGAATGAGTGCTTACTTAGCACTCTAATTGAAATAGCATTACCCGAAGTTTCAGACTAAGCCATGCATTCAATGCATAGCTTAGGCAGTGCATCAGCCTTCACTGATGCCAACAGTTGGAACTGGAACCATGGCAACTAAATGGGTGCAAGTGCCTGGTCTTCTGAACAACAGAAGAGACACACTCAATTCACCTAAGGGATGTAATAGTAACAGCAATAACAATAATAATGATGCATTTCATGGGAGGTTGATTTTAATGGAGCTCATAAAAAATACTCAGTTTCCAAAATTTGTTCTGTGTAATTAAAACACCTAGTGATGCTTACCCACACAATGAATAATACTTTACCTGCTCTATCTATCCTTCCCCATTAATATTTCAAAAACGTTCAATGATACTATATAACCCTAACTACAATTCCAACAGTAAATTGACAGCTGTTTCAATAAGCAAGAAAAGTTTGTGTGACTTGTTATTATTCAGGCGATAGAGAGGTGTTCCAAACTTATAACGATCATTGATCAGATTTTGGCAAAATCTGCTGAAGTACTGCACACAGTGCTCTGCTGCACATCTTACCTTTATGAAGAAAGGCATAAAGGAAAGCTTAACACCACGAATTTGTGCTAGAGGTTTCAGCTCTTCTCGCAACTGAACAAGCTGAGTCAAATCAACCTCATCACAATAACCAAAGTGGGGTATCTTCAGGGCTGCGCTCATAGTCTTTACCATGGCCTTCTGAAAACCTGAAAAATATTTACTGACTTCTTAAACCAACAAAATGAGTTTCTGGGAAGTTATGGTGAAATTTCAGGTATTTGTTTCCACTAAAAAAATTACACAAATTAAAAAACAAAACAAAACCCAACCACAACAAAAGAAGGACAAGGTAAACCTCACTTTAGGATCCACAGTTGTTCAGCACGTGCAACTCAATTTCTACAATTGTAATATTTCAGATTATGCTGCTGCATACCTCTCTTATTTGAAATCATAACACAGTAACCTGCACTGCTCTTTCCAGCCTCCCCAAATAAACACTGCTGGAAAGACAAGCAAAAAGTTTTTATCTGCCTCTTCTTACGAAGCTTTTCTTACCTCATCATCTTTTGTTGCACTCCTCTCCAGAACAACTGTGAATGCTACAGTACGCTATTATCAAGCACTGATACACCCTTAAAATCACTGCACTTTGCCACTATTTGTATAATGATTCACTGTGACAAATGCACTTTTCAGAACTCTACCTGTTTCATCATACATTTGAAATAGCACAGATTAAAAACGAGCAAGTACAACTTGCCACCCAACTCCATCCAACCAAAGCATGAGCAATTATTTCATAAAATACTAATTTCATGCCACACCTTCTTACAGAGTATGTTTTCCTGTGGCTTACTTGCATGACAATAACATGAAACATTCCCATCAAAAGGAATCAACACTGAGTAACATTTACTGGTAGTCTACTGTGATTCTGTATTTCATGATTTACCTGTTACAGGTTCAGTTTTATCTTTCCCTGAAAACACAATGGGTCTGGAAACGGGTACTGGAATTTTGCGTGCTTTGTCCTTTGGAGCAACTGCCACATGCTCTGATTTTGGCAAAGGTGGGATAATTTCAGCCTTTGGTGATGGAGGTAAAATAGCTCCTGTTTGTTTGGCCAGGTAATTGAGGATGTCTTCTTTAAGGATTCTGTTATCTTTCCCCGTTCCAACAACTTCACTCAATTTAATCTGAAAAGTACATAACAAGCTACGACACTTGTGTTTTACAGCAATATAAAAAGAACCTATACTATGTACTATGGTTAAAAGTTATTCCAGTTACTGATCTAACATACATACAGTTTTCTTTCCCTTTCTATGATTTATTAGGTACCCTACACTGTTCAACTCATCCAGAAGGCCTGCTAGGTGTCTAACTGCATGATTTAAGGAGGAACTATGGATACTACTTAACTCTTCATTACCTCATAGGATCAATAGTGAAATTTTAATTTGAGGAAAGCTATTTGTCACTTAATTTTCTCTACTTATTGTTTTCTTTTTCTCCTAAAAATGCACCACAAGCTTTCAAAACCAACTGAATATTCATAGAGTCACAGGAAAAAAGAATTAGAAAAGTGCTTAAAAGATCACCTAGTACATCCTCAGCTCTAAAACAAATTTGAAAAACAAAACAAGGCAGTTAAGCTAAAATTCCCTTTTTCCCTCCTCCTTTCTCTGTCCCAGGAATCTATTCTGAAACTTTCCAAAAAGGTTTTCTTAATCTCCATCTTAAAGCATCCTAGCTGCATTTTAAGCCCAGTAATTATTTTCCTATCCACCATAATCATCAAAAAGCACAATCCTCTTCCTCTTTACAATGATTTTTACACATTTGAAATGTATTTAAAAAAAAATAATTTCTCACTGCACTTTCCTCTAGAAATATATATTCTCCTAGTCAGTCAAACTGCTATACACAAGCTGGATAAAAGGCAGCAGGACCTCATTCAGCGAACTTACATTGTTCTCCATGGCCAGACGACGAACTGCAGGGGTTGCTAACGTTTTGTGACCTTTTATCTCTTGGTGAGTGTGCTCTTCATGAGACATAGGAGGTGTTTCAACAACATCTTCTTCTGGGGCAACACCTGCAAACAAAAAGAAAAAATTTAACTTTACTACATTAAAAGCATTTGTTAAATTCCAGCCTCAACTATTTGATGATTCTGTGACAGCTGAAGGTTTTAACATTTAGTTTGAGATACTGCGGATGGAAAGAGCGTGCTAAAAGCTGCTGCTTAAGCTAAATTTTCAATGCGTAACGTCTGGCTTTTGAGATTTTAAATCCTAATAAAATATCACAGTTTTTCCTACTTAATTTCCTTGATCTTATAAAGGGAAAAAAACAATCCAGTTTTAAGATTTTTCAAGAGGAAAAAGTAAACTCCTCTGTCAATGATGGTTTTATAACAACAAATGTAAAATATGGCACAGAAAAAAAAAACCGGCTTACAATACCTTTTGAAGCATCGATTTCAATGTCCACTAATGGTTTTCCAACATAAGCAATTTCATCTAAATTGTAATGGAGTTTTCTAATAACGCCATCATAACGACTAGTAATAGTAACAGAAGCTTTATCACTCTGCACTTCACAGATGCTATCGAACTGAGACACACTATCACCTTCTTTTATGTACCTAAGAGAAAAGACACAGGCTAGTACAAAACATACTAAGTGTAAAAATCTATGCTGTGTATTCTTTCAATAAGTTCAGTTATGTACATCCCCACAACATGAAAACGCATTCCAGGTAAGACGACAGATTCTCATAATGGATACGTTTGCGACATACCCTTTGCCTGACTGCTACAGAGCCTTTTGTTGTGTCAAATGACACAGTGATTTAGAATATCATCACACATGTTTTTACTATTACTTTAGTTAAGCAGGGTTTTCTTGACAGATTATAAACCATCTAAAAATGAGCCCAGCTTAGTCTGAACCGAGGCATTTCAACACTGCCTTCCTTCACTGTACGCTTTGATTTTGCTTAATCCATTCATCAAAACCTTTTTACAAACAATTTAACTGTTCAAATATTTTACTAAAGTCAACAAAGAAGGGGTATAGGATAAAATTATGTGTCTAGTCATTTGTTTCTAAAGTTCAGCCTAAGTAAGTATAGTAAAAGACAGACCTCCTGCACTCTAAAAACGTTAATCACTGAAGGAAAGCCTATATACAGGTGCAGTTAGAGCATCCCATTCCTTCCATCTGTTCCACTCCCAAGTACACCAGACTGCATATAAACAAAATATAAAGCTCAGTATATACAAGGTTTTAAAAGTACAGAAAATGAAACTTGAAAAATTTCACTACTAAGCCAGAAAACATACATATCAGATTAGTAACTGATAATACAACTGTCAAACTATGTGCTGATTTCTTAGCATATTTCTCAGAAAGCTGAGCTTACCATTCTTTTACAGTCACCTCCGTAATCCCTTCTCCAATGTCAGAAAGCTTAAACTGGACGACTTGGCCACATGAAACTTAAAACAGACAATAAGGAAATACAGCACGTTTAATATTAAATATAAGACAGGAAAATCTGAATACATCAAAAACAGTCTACATACCAGTCATACACAAACTGCTAACGTAACACTCACAAAATAGCAAAATAAAATAAATTATTTTATTATGAAAAAGATTACCAGCAGATGTTCTGAATAATCGCTGTTGATGACTAAACTTGAGGGCGGATTTGTCACACACGCACACATATTTTGATTTTATAAAGCGAATGCTGCTGCACGATCTAACACGGTGAATGCAAACCTGGGGGAGAAAAGTCTCAAGTGTTAATATAATGGACTGAGGAATGTAGAGCTCATTTAACATTCCTGATGCAACAGTAATATTAAAATAGTTTAATTCTAGTTTATGTAAGATAACTTATTATGGAAACACAATTATACTGAATATATACTGAATGTACAGCAACCATTAAATTAGCATAAGCTTTGTCAGGTCTTTAACTTCTTTCACTAACACAACACATGAAGAGATCAAAGCCACGATAACATAACTGATTAACAAAAATCATGACAAGATCTGTCAAGATATTCATACTTGCTATGGCTTCCCTAAGCAATTAGTTTAATCAGGACACACACAGAGAAAGCATACTTAATATAAACTACATCAGCCATATTCTTATCCAGAATGAATGCTGGAAGGATCCCCTAAACTGCAGAAAAAATCAGCATATTTTACTTTGTCAGTTCTTACTCCAATAAAGGGTTGATCAGAAGTACTAATTGGAAAGGAAATTAACTGCAGAGGGCACAGACAGTTGCCCTTTTATTTCTGTTAATAAATAGGAGGCAATCATCTTCAAGTAAGTATCATGTCAACTTTAATGACAGTTTAAGAACTGGGTGTGAGATGGTTTTCTTTCATGGTTACAATTACATTTATGCAGAAATCGACTTAAAGGGGTCAATGGAATTCTCTGAAACTCTCTTCAGACAAAACCTTATGCTTTAAAGCATCATGTAATCGGTCATGATTTTGGTCAAAAGCAAAGCCAGTAGCATTTGCATTGACATAAACACACATTTTATCACTAATCTCAACAGAAGTTAGTTCAGACCCTTCCTTATTTAGTAGGATTTCTTAAATCTAATGTAATTCTGGTGTTATGTTGTTTTAACATTGCTTTAAAATTAATTAAAATAACAATTTATCTGTAGATACTATCTCCAATTAATTTAGAGATATGAAAAAAATTCAGGTGCTACAATGTACCTCAAGTAGCTCAAAACTGTAAAATTTAGAAATTATCTTCTTAGAGGAGCCAGAAAACACCACACCTGTATGGGAAAGTTAATTTTAACTTCTTTTTCCAAAAAGCCTTTCAGTAATTACAGAACATATGAAACTTCCTGATTGCCCTCCCCACCCCCCAAACTGTTCCAATTATTTGATTTTTATTACACTTTAGATTATTCAGAAAACTACAATTCTAATTGACAATGTACACATTTTCTACATTATGTAATCTAGCATTGCAAGTTACATTAATGTCACCTTTCTTTTAGGAACAAATATTTGCACAATAAAATCTATCATAAAGGACACAACAAAGTTACAGAGTTACTTTTCAGCTGCTTGATATTACGATTATATCTACAGATCTAGAATAATTCCTACAATGAGCAAACAGTAAATCTTTTTCATTAGTCCTCCAAACAATTTTCCCTATTAAAAAAATCAGGTAAAATGGTAATTTGAAGCTATGACAAATCTTATTTTAGGAACACATTTAAAATTCTCATTCAATTATAAAATTGATATATAATGTACAACTTCACAAGCCTATTGTCTCCTACTTTTAATTCTGCTTTTCTCTCACTTGAGCCCATGGTTACATTGTTTTGTCCAACAAGATAATTTTGTCCCAAGCTTACAACAAAACTCTTCTCTCTTTATACGATCCTACATGAAAAACATTAATTATTTGTGAAGATGCACACAAGGAGCATATAAAATCTTCGAACTATTTCTAAACGTCAAGTTTTTTAAGGCTTTTTCCATGTATTTTCAACATTCGATAACCAATGCAGGTAGTGAATTAGTACGTCGCTGCCAAAACAACAGACTGGTTTTGTTACAGAAGAGTTTCAAAGCGGTTTCAAATTATATTTGTAGGACTAATTCAGAACTACTGCATTTTTTAAAAGTGGAATCTTTTTGGTTTCCAGTTTTGCACATGCTCTGCTAAAAAGTCAGTATGCTAGTACGCTAAAGCAATAATACAGTACCCAATTTCTTAATTGAAGTGTGCCTTTCTAACAAGCGAAAAAATTAAAATACATGAAATAAAGAGGCTGTGCTTATTAATTTCAGTATTTAATCACGATAATACTATTTGCTGCGTAATACCAAAGAAGGAAATAACAAAGCCATATAAAAGACAAAATCAGTTCTAACAGCCATAGCATGCTCACCTACGTATCCTGATGTCTGGAAAAATACAGTAATAAAACCCCAACAAGCACAGCACTAGCAGTTATGTTTATGTCACCACTATTACACTATATGACAATTTAAGGGCAATAATGCCACAGTAAGGTAACACCTTTCCTGTGAAGTCTTCAAAGTGAGGAGTTAACCGTGGTGAGAAGAAGCTGAGGGCCCACTCCAGTCTCCCTCACTCATACTGAGGACACATCAGCCACTGATACCCGTTGACTAAGACTTGTGGTTTGAACCAAGACACCGCAGGAGCTGTGTGCAATCTGGGGGTTCAGAACCACCTCACTCCACTTCAGGTTTTTTTCCTTAAGAAGCAGCCAACGGTGCTACACTAGATCACTACTGATCCTGAAAATCTACTGCTGGCCTCAGAACAAAATGTTTTTATGCGGTCTGCAGGCAACTGGATTACCTGATAAAGCAGCACTGAATTTGAAAGTCAAATTGAATAGTTTGTGCTCAAAGGCAATGACTTCTTATTACAGTCCTCTACAGAATTATTTTGACTTGCTGTCACACTGAGTCATTTTAATGAACATTTACTTACATTGGATTTGTTTTACGTACATATTCCGTATCTCCAAGTATACAGCTGCCTATATACCAAACCAATGTCCTCGGCAGCAAGTTTCAGTCAGGTATTATACCTCGCCTAAATAACCAGCAGCATGTCCTAGTGTCTAGGTAACTATGACTTCCCTACTATGTAACAGAAAGACCCCCTGGCTCCCTTCTTTTTTTCTTCAGAAGAGAATGGGGTCTTTTAGCCCCCATGAACAACCACCATTGCTATGTCCTTTTTCCTCTTGCTAGCCAAAGTGTTTGCAAAAGCATTGAGAATATTAAAATAAAGTCTTTTCATATTGTAATAACCGTATTTCTTGGATCTTATCACTGTTTCACAGCAGATGGTCACAAGAAGAATTAGTATGTAGCAAAATTCACAATGTGTTGCAGGAAACACTATAAATAGCCAATTCTACAAATCAGCATGCACACAGATAAAAACAGCACTTTCATCTTAGCAGAATCTCCCTCGAGTTAAGAGTTGGTTTAATTAGAAAGAAAACTAAGAAGTTGCTGCTGTTTTCAATAGTCTTAATTAGTAAAATTACTTATATGTAGCCTAAAACTAGGTAATTATAAAAGTATCACTGAAAATTCTTAACCACTGTGCCTTCAAAGTGCAATATGAATTATCAGTTAGAGCAAAAATAATAATAGAAAGTAGAACTGATCCTTAATTTAGTTTTCATTTGGATTATCTTACAGTATTTCTTTTTCTGACATTCCACAAAGCAGCAGTGACATAACTGCAAACCAAGACTCTTCGCCACAGCAGGGAGACCATATATATTAGAGGAAGGCAGAATAAAGCACAAGGTCTTTGTGATGGTATATGTTTATGAAACTGTGTCCTAAAAGGCACCCAAGTAAATTCACTTCTTAACATACGGTGAAGCATCTGAACTACTTCATTTACAAGCACCGAGGCTCCTGGGATTCAAAGAAACACGTTTTCGCTCTGTGTGTAACTACACCGTCCCTACGCGGGTGCGGTGCGTGAAGGGGGGCGAGGAGCGGGGATGGCTGCAGGCGAAGCAGGGACTCAGGGGGCTCAGAAATAACGGGAGGGAAGAGCTCAGGGGCTTATCACACTTCTACACAGGCAACGTAGGCAACGTGGGCAACGGGGACGGCGTTCGGCGGGGGAAGCCCGTTCCGGGGGTCTCTGGGGAGCTGAGGCACCGGCCCGCGGGGAGCCGCGGGGTGCGCGGGCCCGGGCACCGCCACCTGTGCCGCCACGGCGGGCAGCGGGCGGGGACGCGGCTGAGGCGGCCGGGCGGGCTGAGGGGAGGCGGCCGGTCCGTGAGGCTCTGCCGCGCGGTCCTCCCTCGCTCCCAGCTGGAAGGAGGCGACAGGCCTGACGAGACGCTGCCGCCGAGGCGGAGAGGGCGCGCGTTGCCTCCCCCCCTCACCGGGAGCGCCACCACCCGCAGGGTGCCCCGCTCCCCTTACCAGGCGGCCCGCGGCTCGGCTGCTGCTCCTCAGAGCGGTCACGGCCGCCATCTTACTCCAGGAAGAGGCGGCCCCCACGCCCCGCACACCTCCCACCGACCAGCCAACCGGAGGGCGGCCACGCCGACCGCGGCCAACCGGGCGGGCACGGGCTGGGGAGGGCTGCGGCGGGGGGCAGCGGCGGGGGCAGCCCCCGGTGCCTTGCAGCCGCCGCGCGCCCGCGGGAAGTAACGGGAAGGCGCCACCGGTGCCGCTAGCGGCGGCAGAGGGGCTGCGGCTTCCCTCGGCCCAGGCGGCGCGAAGGGCCCGGCCTCGCCGGTACACCTGTAATAAAAGTCCCGCCTGTGGCTGCCGGACCGACGCGTACGTCTCTCCGTGCTTCCTTCAGCGACCTGGCTTCTGGGGGAAAGTACCCGCTTGTAACTGTGACGGCAGGAGCCCGGCCGCTCTGCCCCGGCCGCCGGCGGCGGTGCACTGCTGTGCCGTGGCGCTGCCGTCCCCGGTGCCGCTTTGTCACGGCCCGTGCGGTGCCGCGTTCGTCACCGCTCCAGCCTAGCGCGGCCCTTGGTCGTAGCCTGCGGAGAGGGGAAGGGAATCGCCTCCTCCGGGCGGAGCCCTGCACAGGGACGCGGCCGTTAACGCGGGGAGAAGCGAGCCCTCCCCGCCCGCTACGCCGCTGCCCGGGCGCTGGGACCCGGCAGCCGCTCCCCACGCAGCGGAGCCGCCCCCGCCAGCCCAGGGCGGGGCCCCGGTTGTTCCGCTGTGCGCCTGCGCTTGGCCCCGGCCCCGGCAGGTTGGGGCGCCGCCGGCACCGCAGCGCGGCTTCAGGCGCCAAGCGTTGGCCGCCCCGGGGGGCTGCTTCGCCGGGGACTCGCCGTCTGCCGGGCCCCGCCGGGATCCCGTTGGCCCGGCAGGAGCCTCTGCGAGAGACAGCTCCGCTCGCCGCCAGCCATGGACGGGGACAGGGTGGAGATAGACGGGGGCATCATGGAGGGGGTGAGCACCAGCGGCGGGCTGGCCTCGCCCCGCCTCGGCCCGGGCCGCGGGGACGGGCGGGCCGGTGGCGGCCGGCAGGGCGGGCAGCGCCTGACGAGCGCCTTTCCTCCGCGCAGGGCGGGCAGATCTTGCGGGTGTCCACGGCGCTGAGCTGCCTGCTGGGCCTGCCGCTGCGGGTGCGCCGGATCCGCGCCGGGAGGAGCCAGCCCGGCCTCAGGTAACGGCCCCGCCCGCGTCCGCTCGGCCGGGGGCTGCCCCCCCACGTATTCGGTATTTCCGAGAGCAAACCCCGTGCGTGTCCGTTGCCTGAAGAGGGCCCGTGATCGGAACATCCCGTCTGCGGCTCGCTTACAGGGAAGGCGTGAGCGCGAAGGCAAGGCAGGGCGTGAAGCGAGCGCCCCGCAGCCCCTCGGTGAGGGTCCCGCGGCCCGTCCCCGCCCGGGCACCGCCGCAGCCCCGCAGCGCGGCTCGAAGGTGCCGCGGAGGTGCCGAACGGGCTGCACGGCACGAAACGTGAAGCGCACTGGAGGCCGTGTAATGCTCCAGCGGAACACGGTTCACCGAGCGTACGGTTTTCTTTCCTATTTAAATTAAACAAATGGAAACGCAAGCGCAGCAAGAAAGATCCGTAGCAAAACTGTTAGCTCCCCTGTGGCTCTGGCAACCGGGCACTGGCTTGGCTCCAGTTTAGCCTTGCCATCGCTGTCCCACTGCATTTTTGTCCCAAGCATTTATCACGTTGGGACAAGCGATTGCTCCTGCGTCTCATCTGTCTGTCTGGACCCATTCTAATGGAAAACACACCATAATCCTAAAAATTCCGTAATGGCCTGAATGCTGCTCCTTTGGCTCTTGTGAACTCAGAAGTGCTGTAGGAACCAAATCAAATTTCTCATCCCTGTCTGATCTGAAATTTGCAACTGTAGTATTTATTAGTTGGTGTTTAGGAGTTCCTTTAATGTAACATGAATATGTAGTCTACTTGCATGTATCCTTAACTTTGTCTTGTTGTTCCAAGGCCTCAGCATCTGTCTGGACTGGCGATCATTCGAGATCTATGTGAGGGGAGGCTGGAAGGTGGAGAAATTGGCTCAACAGAAATAACCTTCACTCCTGGGAAGATAAAAGGTGGAACACACACAGCAGATACAAAAACAGCAGGGTATGTCTTTGTGCAGGGCTAATGACTGACCAGTAACTGCTTTTAACTGCTTTTGGTAACTGTAAAATAGTGACAGAAGAAGTTTTCTCACTTTACCACAAAAGAGCAGGGGAAAAAAGAGCATTAATAAATATCCAATCAGCCAAAATCTGTGCCACCTGAGCCAGATATATATAACCAAGGAACCTTTAGTGTAGGCAGGATATGTATGACTAGAGTACATGCTAGTGTTACAGTTTTAAAATTATAGTCAGTAGCTGGACACAATTAATGCTAAGCAAAAACCAGCTGCCCATGTATTTAAAACTTTATCCTTTATTTTCTCACATTAGTACATTACATATCAGGTCAAATGCATTAAATTAGATAAGTATCTCAAATCCACAAGATCTGAAATAATCCCTATTGTATAATATAGTAAATTTTCAGGTTTTACTTGCACACGTAATGGTACGATATGAGATACTAGTCTTTTGGAACTGGGAACATATTCCATCCATGGTTCTTTGTGCCTGTATTTCTTCTAGCCTATATTTCTCTGTTGGGTCCTTGGTTCTTGGAATCTGTTGCAAAACGGAGTAAATGGATTTAGCTATGGAAGGCTGGTGTGAATAGTTGTTCGGAAGCATAGGCCAGGTTAGGCATAAGTTAAGGTTCCCTTTAAGTTAAGAGAAATCTTTTTCTGAGTTGCAGTAGTGTAAATAACCCAGCTGATGCCTTTTACATAACACAAAAAGGCTTGAGTAAGCAGCAATGTAGCAGAATTAGTAATTAAGCACAAGGGAAGGGGGGGGGGGGAGGGAAACAAAGAAACAGTATGGTTAACAAATGTTTGGAAGTTATTTAAGAAAAAAAACCCTGTATTTTCTTCAGTTTGGTGGTGATTACTGTTTTCACAATTCAAAATGGTCTTTGAAACCTCTGTGAGGTAATTGTTTTGTTTTGCTGAACAAACTTTTGGTAACATTGTTTTGGAAGCTTTTTATTATCTATGAAACGTGTAGAGATTCAATAGGGGACTCTTGTATCTGAAGCCTATTTTCTATGCCCCTGAATTTTCTTGTATGGGATGCTGACCAGATTGTAAGCATTTTTGTAGTTTTCTAAATATTTTTTTATTAAATAAGTATTACAATATTAAAATTGCTGCCTAAGCCTTTCCTTTTTTTTATGATCTGCCAGCTAAACCTAAGGTTTTCACAGTCCTATCATTCTACTAAGTAAACTACATTACTTGCATTTTTTATATTCCCATTTGAAATAAAATTACTGTGAAACAAAAACCTTGACATATAGGCTTTCTAAGGACATGAAGTTTTAAATTAGTATTTTTTAAGACTAATAAGTTTACTTTATAGATAATGTTCAAAATCAAATACTTAAGTAAATTCTCTGGGAAGTTAATTGCCTTTGATACATAGTGATTGTATGGAATTCTGTGGATTATAACTGCATGACATTTGTAATATCTTT
The DNA here is from genome assembly GCF_015220075.1 of Falco rusticolus. Lineage (NCBI taxonomy): Eukaryota > Metazoa > Chordata > Aves > Falconiformes > Falconidae > Falco > Falco rusticolus. The sequence continues at coordinate 21,646,224 of NC_051197.1, forward strand.
TAATTGCTTTCAGGAGCGTGTGTCTACTGATGCAGGTAGCAATGCCCTGTGTGCTGTTCGCTGCTTCCCCATCAGAACTTCATTTAAAAGGTGGGACTAATGCTGAGATGGCTCCTCAGATAGACTACACAGTCATGGTAGGGATAAATTTCTTTGACTTGGTGCATCTTTCATTCATATATATGTAATGTAACTACTATACTGCTGCTTTTACTGCAAGTTTATTTGTAATTACAGGGATTAGGCATGGGAATTTAACACTGTTAGTGTACTGTATGTAAAGAGCAACTAGCGTTTTGTGGAATTCCCTGAAACAGCAACTAGTCTGTGTGCTTTTAATTACTAAAGAAAATTTCTCTTTAAAATATTCTTTAGTCTGGAAGTGCTGTGAGTTGTTCAGCATTTCTCTTTCTCTTCCCCTAAGAAGATCCTTTTACACAAAGTGTCATTCAGAGTGAAGTATGAGGAATGTCAAATAAGCTGTATATGGATGAGACTGGCTATCTTTTTTCTTTTTCTTTGTAATTATGTAACTGAAATTTTTGTGTTGAATTTTTTTTTTCAGACCGCATAAAATAGTGGGGAATTATAGATGCAAAATATACTCACTCTGAGTTTTTATATGTACTTGTTTTTCAGGTTTTCAAGCCAATAGTTGAAAAGTTCAATTTCACATTTAATTGTGACATAAAAAAGAGGTGAGCAACAGAGAATTGTGGCAGAGGCAGGCCTTGCTGAACCACTGTGTGCGCACAGAGGCACGCATACAAGATGCTCAATCAAGTTGAGGGATGAATTTATAATACGTGAAGTAACCTGCATTAGCTGCTCCTGTGTATACTGCCACCATATGATGAATGTGTTACGGTTCTTTCCTGTCTTTTTTTTTTTTCATTGCTGTCTTCAGCTGCTGTTTAACGTTTCCTGTGTGTGGGCTACTGCTGAAGGAAGTGTATGCTGAACAATGTATGAGCTTTTTCTGAGGTGCCAGTTATGTTGGTGTTAGGTAGTTAATAAGATGTTATGAGGTAACACTGATAGAGAACCTAATACTATTCTAAAGATTTCTAAAGCACACATCAAGAAAATTTATATGTACAGTAACGGAACATAAAAATGTATAATGAAATATATGAAAAGCCTTTCTGGCTTTTCTTGGTTTCCTTGTGTTTTTTGCATTTAGTTATATCTGATTACTGTTTCTAAATAGGGGCTACTATCCTCAGGGAGGTGGTGAAGTTGTAGTCCAAATGTCACCAGTCAAAGAGTTGAGCCCAATAAACTTAACAGAACGTGGCATAGTGACGAAGATATATGGAAGAGCATTTGTTGCTGGAGCACTGCCTATAAAAGTAAGTGCTGATAATAGGCTCTGGTAGTATCCAACTTCATATATCTATATAAAATTGCATGTAATCTGCTTGATTTATCTCTACTGTTCCTGTATCCTGTGGTGTTTCACATACAATGTAGCCTTATTAAATGGTTTCAGTTATTCCGGCCATGGAATGGAAGTTTTGACTTACCGTCTTGCTACGCAATAAATGCATTTTAGGTAGCAACTAAAACAGGAAATGGGAGCAGCATCCCTGACACATTTCATATGACTGTTCAAAAGTCTTTAGCATATATTGAGCAGTAGCTTATATCTGATTTGCATATCCTTCATATCTATGTGGATTATTTTAAATTTGAAATCACAGCCCTTGTTCATAGATTTGTGGGTAGACTATGGTGCACTGTAATAGGCAGAGGTCAGAATACATCAAACTTTTAAACTGTTGCTAAGGGTATTAGACAGGACAAGTTAAGGGTAGGTTTAACCAAAGGTAAAAGAGAGAAATTTGCTCCTTTGTACCCCCTTCTTGCTATTATTCCTATCCTGTCTGTGTTTACAGAGGCTAAGTGGTGGGATCTCCTTAAGGCTCCTTCTCACACGCAGGCTAGGAATTAGTAGAGGAAGGAAGAGAGGAAACTGAGTTACTTTTTGAAGAGCTATGGACTGCTGGTCTTGGTCTTAAAATCTCCAAACCTATGAATACTGGTGATGATTGGATCACAAGAATGTGATAAGTTTCATCTGCCCCCACCTGCCTGTGATTTAAAACTGTTATTTTATATATTTTATCTTGTAGGGTATATCCTGTACATAGCAATTGTGAGGTGTTTGATGGTTTTGTTTGGTTGGTTTTTTTTAATAATCTAATGTCTTGAGGTAATCAAGACTAAAATCTAATCTTTCTATGAATGGAGAAAGCTTCTTGAATTTCTATTGATATTGAAGCTTCCACATACATCACCATAACTATCATTTGTTCAGCATGTAATGTTACCTAATTTTGTGGGAAAATTCTCAGAAGAGATGATGTTAAGTGCTTGCTTGTAGGGGCTTTATAATAATCTTTATTATTTTTCTAGTTAATAAAGTAGCCGCTTTCTTCAGGGATTCACTGTAATAATCAGACTTACGAGGATAAAGTATTACTATGTTACATAAGTTAAATAATGTTTTTTTCTTTTATCTTGTCAGCTGGCAAAAGACATGTCTGCAGCAGCAGTGAGATGCATCAGAAAAGAAATCAGAGATCTTTACATCAATATTCAGCCTGTTCGAGAACCTGATGATCAAGCCTTTGGGACTGGAAGCGGAATAATGTAAGATGACCCCAAACCTTCTATTGATACCTGTAATCTTTCTGGTTGATTAGCTAGATCTTGATTACATATCTGGTAAATAAAGTGTAATGTTGAGTGATTTTGTTCTTAATAATGATTCTGTTTTTTCTGCTTAGCGTTGTTGCAGAGACTTCAACGGGTTGTTTGTTAGCTGGATCATCACTGGGCAAGAGAGGTAAGAGTTCCATGAAGTATACCTCTTTTGCATTTGTAAATGGAATCTTGCGCTTTGTACTAAGCTGCTTCTGCATAGTGACAAAAATTACAAAATTATTAAACTTTTATCAGAATGATTGTTAAGGATCACCGAGTTGAAAATGCTTCTGGACTTTAAGAACATACGGTCTTTGTTGTTTACCTGTAAAGTTTTAGTTTGACAGTCAGTCTAGATGTGTATTTAGATTATAAGGAGTAGAAGTGATTCTAGTTTTAAATGGTTTGAATAGAATGTTTCTCTGACTAAGTAGGGTTACTTTCTTTCCACTGCTTAGGGAGTATGAACTATGTGTCGTCATAAGATGGGAGGAGTTTTTTTAAGCAGACAGTTGAGACAAGAGCGTGGAGATAAGGTTTAAAAAGTTGATCATTTAATGATATTTTTTTTTCTTCTTTCTGTATTTTTAAAATGTTAATTAATAATTGTCAGCTTCCTGACCTGGATTTCTCTGTTAGGAAAGAATTCTGACAAGGTTGGCATTGAAGCAGCTGAGATACTGCTTAGGAACCTTAAACATGGTGGAACTGTGGATGATTCTCTGCAAGACCAAGTAAGGCTCCTGTATGTGTTTACATGAAGTTCAAATAGCAAGAACATGCATGCATGTGTTATTTGTAAAGAATATAAATCTGAACAGGGAAAGAACTGACCTGTAGATTTCAGTTAGACCATATCTCCACAGGTAGGTGTGGCTTTACATAATAATTTAAGTCATTGGAGGTTTCTGGGTGTGGTCACAACATCACTAGGTCTAACAAATTACATACAGTTCTTCAGAGCCACAGATGCTCCTGGCTTTGCACCCACACCCTTACATTTTCCCATCCTGTAAAGAGGTACAAATTTGTATCTATTTGGCGCTCCATATAGTGGAGTAAAAATAGCTCCTTGGTTACATATTAAGAATGATACTAAGTGAAGCTATTGGAGAACAGAATATCTAGGAGGTGCTCCTATTTATCTTGCTAACCTAATTTCATTTGAGGATGAAGACCCTCCACTGTCTCACTTTCAGTAACACAGCCTAATTAGAATCTTGGGCTGTTCTAGATAAGAGACATTACATCTTAGGTGTAAACACCCAGCCACACATTACTATTACATAGTACAATAGGAAGTGTTTTGGTCTTAGGTTCATCCTGCTTTTTGCAAAGCATGCACAGTACAATTGGTGAAAATGTGCCACGGCTAGATCCAATGTGCACGGGAAGTGCTCAGAGTTACATCATGCTTTAAAGAGTACTTGTCATGGTGATGTTTGTAAATCAAATCAGATGTTTTTAAATATCTGTCTGGTGAATATGTGATCAGAAAGCGTTACAATTAAAAAACCTCTTCTGGAGTTTTTCTCTCCATAAAGGTAATCTACCAATCTGGAGTCTGACATGACTTTGGGGAATTTTGGGGTGGGAGGGTGAGAGAACGCAAAGTTAAATGTAGTTAACAGGAATTCAGTGGCAAACTCCACTGTGGAAAAGTAGCAGCCCATCTGCAATAGGCATTACAGTAGTAATTTCAAAGATTATTGAGGCTTGGATCACTCTTAACATTCAGCATTATGAACTTTTATGAAACTTGGGAGACTACATTTTTTACATCTACAGACATTTTGTATGTTTTTCCTTTTGTTTTTCTTAAATCAGTAAGTTCGTAGGATCTGAAGATTTATTTGATAATTACCTTTCCTTCCCTTTCAGCTGATCATTTTCATGGCACTAGCAAAGGGAGTGTCTAGAGTAAAAACTGGACCAATTACACTTCATACTCAAACAGCTATACACTTTGCAGAGCAGCTAACAAAGGTGAGCCCAAAAGTTCAGGAAGTTTTACCTATCAGTTGTCATCCAGTAACTAGGCAATGTGCAGTTCAGCAGGCATCGTGAACTGAACTTGATCATGGAGAGCAAGCATAGATAAAATAATTGCTACAATATTTGTGTGGAAGTTTACTTGCAGAAAGTGAACATACTTGAGAGTTAAATGCTTTTAGAATGGTTAGATACTTGCTACCTTTATTTAAATGTTTTTTAATGAAATCAGTCAAAGTTGTAATATATATCAACATATGGCAATACGATTATTAGGCATCAGATCTTGAATAGTTAAACTTATGTATAACTGAATTAGTGATATATTTCTAATCCTGTTTTAGGCCAAATTTACTGTGACAAAATTGGAAGAGGAAGATCCCGGTAAAGATACCTACATCATTGAGTGCCAAGGAATGGGGATGATAAACCCAAACTTATAGGTTTTAAAATAACAACAACAACAAAGACAACAGCAAGCTGACAAAAACAAAACTCAACATACCTCAGTGATGTATTGCACTACATTTCAAAGGATGTATGATATGCATGTGAACCAGAGGAGCCTTCTGTCACGTCAAAGCAATTTAATTTCAAGGATGATGTGGAATTCTTCCTTGATGTGCTGAGAATCTGTGGTGTGAAAAATGGAAACTTTACCTCCCCCCCCCCCCCACATTAGCAGCAAAGTGAGTACAGGCAGGACAGCAAATGGAATACATTGTATGTATTTGAGAGCTTCAGTTAGAAGCCTTGAAAATTCAGATTCAAAGGAGAAAATGACTAATTCAGTTTTGAAAAAATACTGATACATTCTTTCCCCTTTAAAAAAAATAGACATCTATGTTTTATTATGTGGGAACCTTTATGTTATGAGGTATACAGAATGAAGTGCCCCATCAAATCTGTATCACTGTTCTTCCTTAACCATTTTGCTTAAATTGTGTGTGAGGACATAATAAAGCAATATCACCAAGTGAAAGCCTGTTGTTTATATTTGCTGCCTATCTCAGCAAGTTGTGTTAGTGGGAGATTGCATACCAAGTAACCTTTTAGAGGTGTAATTTCTCTCCCTACAGAAATAACACTCACTGCATAATATAATCTTCTCCGTTAATCTGTTTTAAAAACCTTCTCAGGCAAGCTAAACCAATATACCGTTGCTTATATCCCAGACACTAACTTTACGCTATGATTGGATTTTCTGTCTGGTTATCCTCGGTAGCATACTAACTGGGTCTGCATTTTCACCAAGCTGTTGTTTGTTTGTTGTTTGTAAAGGAGGAGTACTTGGTTTCAGCTGAGATTAGGGAGCTGTTGCACCCATGTATGTAGCCACAGACACACATGTGTATGTACACTGAGCACTGCATATACACACAGGTGTATTTAGGCATATAAACCCCAGCTGCATTATTCCCTGCCTGTGGACTAAGTAAGGAAGGCATCTGCCAATCTGTCCCTCATTAAGCTACAAAAGCTTTGTTTGAAGTAGAAGGAGGGTAAAAGGAGAGGGAGGGCATAGTTTGTTTGGCATATGAAGAACTGCATCACAGTTGGAATCACTTAGCAAAAACTATATAAATGCACTCTGGAAGCTTGAATTGATTTCCAGGTTTTTCCACAGCCCAGTCTGCAGCCTTTGCTCTTAAGATCTTTGACTATTGAACCTACCCATGGCTAAAGATATAAACTTGAGGTACCGTTTGTCTTACTCATTAGGATAACTGCATCACAGTGCATTTCTAACACTAAGAAAATCCTTTGCCGATACACGGAAACGTTCATCGCCCACCTAGTTAGCGTGTTGTTTCTTGGGGTGCTTCCTCCCCACCTCCTCGCGGACGCTGGGACGGGCTGCAGGGGGCAGCAGCCACCTGCTGGGAGCACGTTTGTGACGGACACGGCCCCTGAAGTGCTCGTCTGCTGCTGATGGGTTTCAACGTTCCTTGCGAAAGGATGCTGAATGTATTTTTTAAGCAAAACAACTTGCAAGCAAGCCCCCAAAGAAGGGTCTGTGCTTGAGAAAGCAAGCTCTTCTAAGCCACATTTGAATGGATCTTTACCTGTTTCCACAATTAGCAAAACTCATATCCTTAACTAATTTAACTCCGAACGGAGAAATTCCTGCTGAAGGGATGGGTGCTGTAATTTAATTTGACCTCATGATGAAAGAACCGCTAACTTAAAAGTTACATCAGGTCGATTAGAGCCTTGTCCAGTCAGGTTTTGAAAATTTTCAAGGATGGAGGTTCAACAATTTTACTGGGCAACTTGTTGACAGAGCTTAACCACTGTCAGAAGCGGTATGAGCAAGCAAAAGGCATAGGCTTTTTGTTTGTTTAGGTTTTGTGGGGTTTTATTTGCTAGTTTCTTAAGCTGAGGGACTGCTTAAATGGAAGTTAATTCTTGCTGCAGGAAACGTTGGAAGGTGAGCTTAGCCATATACCGCTTCTTCACTAGTTTTTCATAAGAAAACAAAGCAGAAGAAAATTACGTAATCAGTTCTACCTTACTCGGAAGATTTCTGGTATGTGGGAAATACTCAGGTTTCTCTGGCAGCTGAGAACAAGGAATAAGGCGATAGGACTTAACTAGGACTACGACGATAAAACCAAAAATTTATTAAAAATAGTTATATATCCTCGCTAGAAATTAATACAGATGCATTATTGAATACAGTTTGTAACCTACGCAGTTAAAAGTTATTCTTTTTTTTACCTTTGAAGTTCAATCATTGGTTTCTCCATAACGTAGTATTTTTACCAGTATCCAGTCAAGCAACTTTCACAGAGTACAGGCAATTAAATTTATTTTTTGTTATGTAATTCCAACATCTGTAGAAAATTACACTCCTCGAGATAATAAAATTTATATTCCTTATACTGTTATTCAGAGTAAGCCAACATTGTGTACATCCTTATAAATTACAATCCAGAGCTAACGCCTTCCCTCCAGGTTTTAAAATCTCTAGTGAGTGCCTTACACATTTGACCTTCCTGCCCTGTAATCACTGCTTCACTTCAGCAGTCAAATAAGGATGACCCACTTCCTTGCCTAATAGATTCTGTGGAACGTAAGCATACTTAGATAATGCCTAGACGGTTTAAAGACTAAATAAATCAGCATAACTAATTCTTGTCATGTTAAGAAAACCCTATGAATAAAAGCACAGCTAAATTAATCTTTTAAATTTAGGCGGACTTACATATTTGTGCACATATACATCCTGCATTATGTATGAAAAGTAGGATAAGCTTGAGCACGATATTGTATCTGGTCTCAGATGTTGGCTGGAGTACCTTTTCATAGCTTTTCTTTGCTTCTGGAAAACTATGCCAGTTTGCACACCTGAGATGATATCTGCAGTGCTACAAAAAACAATTTCCCACATCCACAGTTGCCCAAGACTATCTTGGAATAATTGCAGCAAAAAAGAAGAGCTAGCACAACCTTGGCAGAACAATCTCACATAAAAATTTCTAGCTCTGTCCATCACTTTCTGAAATCAGGTCCATCTAACTAAAAATTTCTTTCGGAAATAATTTTAAAACGCGCAAGTTTTGTTTCTAAGGAAAACAAAGTTTAAAAAATATATCATCAACAACATAAAATTCAGTTGAACAAAAAATTCACATTGACAGTGAAATGCAATACCTGTCTTCCCAAGAGACATACAAAAGCATATAAATGCTCAGTCAACATTTTTACCATAGATTACAAAAAACAAGGTTACCAAGAAAAAAACCTCCTCTTAGTATACACACAATAAACAGCAGCTCAGCAATACTGACAACTATTACTTCACCTCCCCACTCTCCATAAGCCTGTTAAAAAAAGCAGCTGGTCATTAATAACTGGCAGCCTTGGTAGCTTCCTTGCACGCCCATTCAAGTGTCCAGCCCCCTCTTCTTGTGGCGTGACCAGTGGAGCCAGCACTGGATGGATGAGGAGGCTGATGAGCTGTCCCTTCCTTGCTCACCTTTGTCATTGTACTGGCTGTCCCCTTATGCCACCCCTGCAGCGCTTCCCGGACTGAAGGAACCTGGTGCTGATTTGATCAGGCTTCACATGCAACCTTTTTGTCCTCAGCAGTTAGAAAATCTCTAGATGGGAGACATCCAGAAACCATTTTACTCTTCAGTAGGATTAAATTCCCCAAACAAATTTTATTCCCTGCTATACATGCACACACACACAGAGAATTTCATTACTCAGGCCCAATTCACATCCTGTCATCTCACGGTTACCTCTACCAGGAAACATTAATCATAATTCCTGTTCTTTTTCTATATACAGTAGTTAACTACTCTTCATTACGTATATACTTGAACAATTTCAACTGAGGTAATAAAATTGGTAAAATTAATTAGGGACTACTGGTATCACTCATATTCTACCAAGTTGCTATTTTCTGTTTTCAGTGGGGTTCCACATCATAAAATTTAAATTCTCTGGGTTTACATTTACTTTCAATTCACTTAGATTTTAATCTACAAGTCAAAACATGAGCTGCAGATCTTCTTACATCACACTCCTACATTGCACGTGCTCTATGTACTTAAGCTTAAATTTTACAGCATAATTAATTCTTCAAATTAATGCAGTGTGTGCAAATTAGTTGTTGGTAGTTAGTGGTGTAACTTTTCCTTTTTTCAAACTTCCTTTTTTGAATATTAACTAATACTTACTGTGCGTTACTTGAAGCTTTTTAACTTTCATTTATATCCATTTACAATCATATCATTTTTAGCAATACGGTTGGATTAAGTCACTTGTGGGAATGTATTAACCTTTTGTTCAGGAAGAGATGAGACATTGCTTGCACCTGCTCTACAAATATGCACTGAGTTTTCTTATGTTAATCAGGCACATTTGAATCTTATATAAAAACTTCAGTGTGGGTGTATGGATACAACTAAGATGCTTACATTTAATACTGCTCAAACAAGTACTGCCAATGACTCACAAGTTTTATATATCAAGGAAACGGGATTAATCCTCTCAAACCATGTGTGCCTCGTGTACTTCCACAAGAGACAGTTGTGTTTGGATGAGGGCAACGATCAGAGAAAGGCACTGCACTGAGAGCTTCGGGGACTGAAGCCTCCAGACAAACCAGGGCATTACGTGCAGTCAAGTTCCCCCGGAAACACTGTGCCCTTGTTCTCACTGAACTCAGTTACTCTCAGGAGAACCTCTGAACCTCTTCTCCTCTCATGCCCGTAAATCTGCTTCAGCTGGTAACTGTTCCTCTTCTGAGCCTGTGTGTCATTCTGGTCACTAAAGTATCGGTACAACATTCACTGTTTTCTAGACCATGTTGAGAATACCGCACCTGGTTTTGGGCCCCTCCGTACCAGAAAGACACCAGTGGTCAAACTGGTCTGTGGCTGGAGCCCTGTGAGGAGAGGCTGAGGGAAGGGGGCTTGCTCAGCCTGGGGAGGGGGCGGCTTTTGGGGACACCTACCAGCAACCTGCCAGTGCCTGCGAGGAGGAGACAGAGATGGAGCCAGGCCCTTCATGCCGGTGCATGGCAGGAGGGTGAGAGGCAGCAGGGGTAAACTGAAACAAAAGATGCTCAGGCTGGGCAAAGTCCTGACCAACCGAGTCTGAGCTCATGGCTGACCCTCAGGCACTGAGCAGGAGTTTGGACCAGGACCCTCCTGCGGTCCCTTCCCACCTCAGTTATCCTCTGGTCCCGAATGTCCTGTCTGGCAACTAAAGATCATCTGAACATAGTGCAGAAGAATTCCCTAAAATATTCCAGCACAGGTTGTTTATAACCGAAATTGTTAAAATGAGCCATAGGTTAAATAAAACACCATACCAAATAAAGGTGCACATAGGGGAAAAAAAAGCCAAATTAAATTCTAGACAACAGAAACCATGGAGAAGTTTTTTAAAAAAATTAGAGCTACGTCATCTTGAATTAAAAACAAGAGAATGCAAAGACAAAGATTCAATCTGTTAGTCACTGGAGAGAATAGGAAGTAATAACAGTATCTAAAAATCAAATAAGAGAGGTCAACTGCAAAGCGTTTCCCTAATATTTGACTGCAGAAAAGTCTGTAATGACTGAGGTAAAACAAGTGGGAACAGAGTCCTGTGTAAACTTAGGCAGAACCAGAATTTTTCATTTAATCCCAGATTTACTAGTGCATTGAAGACCAAAGTTCAAAGCTTAGGAAACCTACTGATAAGTCCACTTGAAAGCTAAAAGCTCTTAGGGAGTATGCGTATGGAGAAGCTCACATTACAAGCCGCATGATTTTTAGGTTTTGTATCATCCAGATGCCTCTTAGGTGTTTCACAGTCTCCCCTGTGCAGGAGGCTTTCTGCCCGATGCTTTCCAAATCCAAAGCATTTGGAATCCTGTAATGATAGGATATCTGCTAGAACAAGGAACTCTGACTTGAAAATCCCACTTTCAAATAATTGAATCTTTTTTTCTTCATATAAAAGTGTTTCAGGATGAAATTTTGGACAAATTTTCTGCCACACCATGCAAGTTTTCAAAGGTTCATAAAAAGAACAAATCTTATTAGCTCAGAAAACATCTAGAATTATTTTTCACTATCTCCTCCCAAATATATTTGTCTAGCCACTTAAGGTTTCCATTACCAGATAAAAGGTTCCTGTGTAAAAAGACAATTTGTGAAAAGCTTTAATGATTTCTCCACATGGAAACCTCTCTATAAGCAGAAAATTTTGCATGCACTGCATTGTTCTAGTTTATACAAATCCAGCTGACCTGAAGTTTGTGCAAGTCTTATAATCCAGGAACACGCTAGTAGATCATATGTTTTCTCAGCCATTAATACTTGTAGCATCTCAACAAAGTCAGGCTTGTTTTAATCCCAGACTTCTTTCCTATACTGTTCTTATATGTTCCATTAAAAAAAAAAAAAAAAAAAAAAGGTGATGAATAAAGCATTCACCTTTTATCAGAACGGGGTCTCATACAAAAAGGCTGTGCAGACTAAGACAAATTCCAGTATACTGTATTTTAGAAATAGTGGTCAAGACTTGGCTGTTGTAATACAACAGCAAACCTTTGCTTATAGTATGATGAAACCACGACAAAGGGAATTTACGTTTGTATAACTAAGGATGGAATTTGGGCTATATGCATAAATGAAAAAGATTATCGGATTACAGCATTTGGGAAAGAAAGGGGAGAGTAAGCAGTGAGTCTAAACAGTATTTCCATCACTTCCATTCTACTATCATCTCCCCAGACTTAGCCACAGACTACTGTACGTTTGAATTATACTTTGCTGTAATGGCTTGCTAGTGAGTAGTCCACTGCAAATGAATTATGCTCACTTATATGCCTTCCAGCTATGTAAATCTATCAGTTATACTGTTTTTTGCAAACATTAGTCCTCTCTTCCCCAGTCCCCTTTCCCAAGATTCCTTAGATAAGGTCCTCTATCAGTACCATTGTAAGATGCAAGTGTAAAGAAGGATTCCTAATTTATAGCAATTACATTCACAGAACATCCAAGTCAAGTCAAAGAAATTACTCTGAAGTAGCACTGGCAAGCACTGGCCCCAACTGCACAGGGAATATCAACACGTGCCACCAAATCTTAGACAGCTACATTGGGCTCGTCATCTGAAATGAGGATAAGCACATGGCCCCCTTATGTTTAAGTGATTTGGTGGTGCTGTATAAGTATCTCTTATCAGAACAAGATTGTTAGCATTCTCTTCCATGTGGGAAAGTTCGTTTTCATAATCAAATTATCAGATGTAAAACTGCAAAGGAAGACTTTGCGAGTTAAGCTGAACTGTATGTGCTCAAAATAGGACTTAAAAATTAATTGCATTCCATAAAGTCCAGCAAACCTTGGGCCTTCTATCCGTTCAAACCTTTCATCTTTTTGTTACCCCCCGCAGCATAGCTCTGGACTTTAAACTTCACCTCCTCAGCTTTACCAGTGATTTTGCTACACATAATCAACTTAGCTGAAACATTCTTAATTATACCACTAATGTTGGGGTTTTCCTCTTCCCATTCCAAAATGTAGAAGTCTCTGGTCTCAAAAGCCTTTGAAAATAACTCTTAATTCTATGCTTTTTCTTTCTCTGTGCTTTTTAGTGTTCTTAGCACTTTTTCAGTGCTAAAAAAGAAACCGTTTCAAAAAAGCCAAAAAGTCAGTCTAAGCTGCTGCTTTTGCTGGAGGGCTAAGAAAAGACCTATGCAGCTAATTGATGAAAACATTCCAATGTGCTGATTTCTTTCACCTTATTAATTACAATTGGAACAAAATTTTCAAACTTGATGGACTGCTGGAGCAAACTTTTAAAAGCAACTGGCTGATTTGAAAGTTTATATCTTTCAACAGGACTGGACAGGACCTGCTCCCAGGTAAGGTAAAGAATACCTGTACAAAGTCTCATTTCCAGAAGCGGTTACTTGTGCTCCCACTGAAGTTCACAGTTGCTGCAGCGTGCTCAGCTCCTCTGAAGCCGAGGATATACTCAAGTTTGGTTTTGTTGTTTTTTTAAAAAACCAGTTGCAAAACCTGCACAGCTGAACACAGATTTGGTTAGTAACAATGAAATAGAATATTTACAATGGCTTAATATAGTCCAAAAAGCCATATACCAGATAAAAAACCTTTATATATTAACCTTTCAAACTTGCAGAAAGGAATTAAGGTAACTGAATCAATGATAACCACTGTCAGAGAGAAAAGGTCAATGTAATGTTGAACTAACTTGCTTTTAACATATTTTGGTCAGTCAGCACAAATAGTTCTGAAACTGTGCTTTAGGCAGATTTGTTTGCTTCTGTCTTAGAACACAGTGACCTCCAGGACCACAAGATTTATGTCCTCTGACTGCAAGCCAGATTCCTGTATCCTGTTTATTATTTAATGTGTGCTCTGTAAAATAAGCACAATTCAAATGCTTTGCCGCTCAATCAAGCGTCAAGCCCAAGCCCACATTTAGACAGTATTTAAATATGTTTTTTATCCAATGATTATTTAATGATCCTGAAACAGAACCAATGAAACCTGCTTCCACATGAATGCCCCACCCACTCTGGTTATCATGCAGAAAAAGAGGAGAGCCTCTCTCCCACGGCAAATTGGATAGCTAGTGATTGCTGCTATTTGGAGGGAAAACTATGTAAGCCCTTTCTGGCAGAGGAAGAAGTTAAACCTGGATCTCTTACTTCCTGGATGACGCTTTAACTCACACACTGTGAAAAGAAGGAAACCCTATCACCTCTTGTCCCAGCTGTTAAATGACTCCTGGCTTTCTGATGGAAAAGGTTGGTGGTCTCTCGCACTACAAGATCACAAATTAACAGAAAGATATCCCTGAAGGAGGAACTGGGTTTCGAACACACCCATGTACCACTTAGGTCTCACCAGCAATCACCAAGAATTTCGATGGTTCCCTGTTCCACTCCTTATGGGCTACACAGTGAGCCTGGGTTGAGGGGAAATCCAGGATCCCACTGTCCAGGAATTCGAGCGTCAGGTCCAGCCACCACATTCTAACCATTCTTCCTTAAAGCTGCTTCTCCTACCACATAACTGCATGAAATTGGAGTCTCCAGGAAATCACAGTCGGGCTGTTTCCATGAGCCACTGCTCCCTTGTACACATTAGTAGTATGGGTAAGAAATAAAGTAAAAATGAAACAGGAAAATAAGGAAATCTCAGCAAAACCTGCAGTTTTCCGTATGATCTCATCACATATTTAAAAACCTCTGATATTTAGCAGGTTTAAATTACACAATGTCACTCTATTGATCTAAGCCTTTCTTTTGCCTTCTTTCTCTTCTCTCTCCCTACTCATTACTCACTTGCTTTGTATCGCTGGTTGTAGCATGTGGATCTGAAGAAGAGAGCAACCCAGTGCCCATGTTCTGCACTGCAGACTATCAGCACCTCCAGCCTGCAGACTCAGCTGCAATAGAACCAAGTACTTACAATAAACAGGTTCAAATAAAAAAACCAACCTAGTCTTTTTTACTTCTTGTTAGTTTTTTACTTCCTTTTCTGCTTCTATTTTTATTTTCTGTGCTCTGCTTTCAAATTAATTTCTTTCCTGCTTTATATGCATTTCTTCACCTTCCCTCCAGATTTACATTTATTTCCCTTCTCCTCCCTCCCCTCATATTCACATTTACTTACACAAGCATTACAATATCACAGTGTTGTTAAACTACAGAATTCAAAGTACTGTCTGGCTCCAGCTAACCTTGGCTCTTGCAAAACCATTTTACTTCCTGCAAACTACAATTGGAGATGCAGAAAGCATTCAAGGACATCTCTGCCAGCCCCTCCTATGGTTTAACTGAACAAAGCCTCAGTTCCCATGAGTGCAGCACTAGCCTCTGCCTACAGAGACAGCTACAGTAAGTGGAGTTTCATGTTAGCTTATGAAATAGAAGGAATACTGGAATATAGGATTCACCTTATTTCTGCACGAATAGGGAAGACATATCCTCCTACAGAGTTTGGTTGGGTTTTTTTAAAGAACAAATTGTCTGATGCATACCATATTAAACTGAGGCAAATTAAGCTCACATATATAACGCTGTAGCTGTGCTTGCTCCAGTTCCTGGAGCCAGCTACACCCACAGAGCTTAGAGGGGTAGGACATCCATATGAACCTGCCTATACCCGTGCCTGAGTCACTCCTGGAGAGACCTTGGCTCAACCAATTTAGACAAAGTGAGATTTAATGTGTAGGCGGCATGGATTATCTGGGAGTTCTGGCTCAGGCAAGCTAAAAAATAAAGTCTAGATGAACATGTAGTCAATACCATTCTAGCAAAAAGGAATCCCCCCTTGTGTACATGGAGATTTGCGAAGGCTTGCAATTACATCCCAGTCCTTAACAAAATAACAGTTATTGGCCCACAGACATCTTTGAAACAAGGATGTTTTTCTTTTAGTTCTCCTTGTTTAGGTGACAGTGTTGTTCAGAGTATGCCTAAGACTGCAGAGAAACTGTGACGGAAATTTCACAAAATAACTTGCATGAGATTCCTGAGGTTTCCCAACTTCGTCCAGGAAAAGAGCAAGACTGGCTTTTCTCACAGAAATGTAAGACCGACCTTCAATTAAACAAAGATACGCAAAATCTGCAAAAAGCCCAGCAACAGAACAGAT
This sequence comes from Falco rusticolus, assembly GCF_015220075.1. Lineage (NCBI taxonomy): Eukaryota > Metazoa > Chordata > Aves > Falconiformes > Falconidae > Falco > Falco rusticolus. Next base: position 21,662,069 of record NC_051197.1, read on the forward strand.
TAAAGAAATCCTGACCAAATTTTAGAAAAGTCTTTTTCCCAGCATTTTACTCCTACATATGCTTTATCTACCCCATGCTCAAACTACCACCATATGAGGAAGAACACACTTCTATCCCAGCATCTTTCTCCTAGTAGTTACATGAATTAAGCTTCACTATATGCCTGTAAGATCAAACAGTGTGAGAAGGCAACATACGCGACAGACAAGTGAAATCAATTGCTAAAAGGCATATTAGAAAAGACTGAGTAAAAAAGTAGATTTCAGCATCCCTGGTTCTCAGTTCCTAGTTGCGCTGCCTGACTGCTCTTACTATTTTGTAACAACTGAAATTCATAACTATTTTGAAGATTTCCACACATCACTGATAGTAATGCTATTTTAAACCTCTCTAGTATAGGGCTAAACCCCTATATTTTTATTTTCATGCTAACAGATATCTCAAAAGTCCAGAAGTGCTTCATATACTGTTCAAATTTAGCACAATTTTCTTCTCTGGAACAAAATTTAGCACCCAGCTTGTGTGCTGTACCACAGCTGTTAGAGTAAAGCATTAACACTCTCAAGCACGTAGAACATATTTAATGCCTCTTTAGAAATAAAAATGCAGCATGAAAACAGGATGAGAGCAATTCAGAAACAATTCATTTATGGGACTGTGTGTCTCAACTTAGAATCAAGTGTAATTTTGTGGCAATTTTCAGGATCTTATGCACAAAATCAAGAGGAAAAGCTTTCCAGGGAAACTGCTGCATCTAGAAAGCTTTTTGAGAACCTAGGTCACTGTGCTTCCTAAACTCCTGGCACTTTTATGGCCATCCTTCCACTGCCTCACAATCTGCTACCCTGTCTCCTCTTCACAACATTTCTGCAATTACAAGCACAGAGTGCTACGGTCACGCATCTTGCATGTGGCGTAGGGTTGAGTCATAGTCCTGAAAAGACTTACTGAAGCCTCAGTAAGTGCACTGAATTTACTTACATGTTTAAAAAGCATTGTGTTTTGTTAAGACATGATTTTCTGGCTCAGATTATTACTTTAAAAATTACTATGATGCTCATATAAAGACTAACAAAATGGATCTTAGGCTTTGGGATGACTTATGTCTGGTGCAAAAACATGAGGGATCAACTTAGTTACTTCTTATCTTATTGATACCATTGCAACTCAGCCATTCAGAAAGGAGACACATTTGTTAACGAAGTTAAATGAAAGTTCCATCAAATTAAATTGTAGCTTTTAGTAATATTAAAAATCATGTCTTTATTATCCCAAAAAAAAGGCACTAGCTTTCACTTAAACACAGGTTTTATTAATTGAGTAAAATCTACCCTGGCACAGCTTTACAAATGCACACAGAGACATTATTTCCCCCTTTAATCTTGGAAGTAAATAGTAGTAGCGTTGGCAGTGGTGGCAAACACCCAAATTTAGGTCAGGGGATTAGATAGCTGTGAGGACAGCTGTCAGTTCACACTATAGTTATGCTTCTCTCAAAAGGCAGTGCTGTTTGTTGACATTAATTTTGATGTTGCACAGATATGTTTAAACCATCTGACTCTAGATTATAATGGAAAAAGTACTTCCTAATAAATTTCTTTATGAGATGACAGTAGGAAGACAAACAGCAGTGATTTGTAGATTTATGTTCATGAGTCATGGATTTTGACACAAAGTTTTGGGGGTTTTTTTGAGTTTTTTTGTTGTTGAGCCAGTGAGTGATAATACAAGATCACAGGAACAGCACATGTTCTTAACCAACTTGCTGTTTCAAAATAATTCTGGAAAGCTGCGGACATAACCAATACGTATCATTTGTACAGTAGAACTGCTGAAAGTAACTCAAGAGTGCACATTCATCTACAGCATTAGATCTGCTCACCAGGTTCCTTAGGAAAAGTTCCTGGCTGCAGACTGCAGGCTTGCTCCGGGGCAGTGAATACTGAACCATCCAGCCATCCTGACGCAGCTCAGAGCCCTGGGTTTGTCCTGTGCACCAGGTGTCCCACCATTCCACCCAGCGTGGCACAGTTAATGCCATCACAGAGATGGAAGACACCGAAGAGGTGTTATCTCAGTAACCTAGGGAAGCACATACCGGAGTTGAGGGCTGGACCTGGGGTGTGGCTGATGTGGTCATAAAATGGGCAATCTAGAACAGATGTACAAGTGAGAACTTTCAAACAGGAAAGGAGCAGAAGTGTTTTCTATAACTAATGCTAACAATAAGTGAAAACTTACCTTTTACTCAACAGTTATTCGTTAAAAACAGAATATGCTGACCTTCTCTTACATCAAACGTTCTTCTAAATTTCTATAATAAGCAAATCTATATTTCAGTTGGCTTCTGGTGATTTATGGATGGCTGATCCTAAACACCATTTGCAATAATCTGAAAAGGAAAGGGTTATGGCTGCAAAGCACTGCAGGACCATGGTAGGAGAGATACAGCCCATCATCGCATCTTCCTTTGTCAGGGGCTGAATCCTCTATTCTGTGCAAACTCTGAAAAGTCATGTTTATTTCTACAGAACAGGTCTTCGTGTTTGAAAGAACATTAAGACAACCTTAAAGTCTTTCTGGGAATAAAGATTTACTTGAAAACACTTTTTGATTTAAGGATACTCTAAAGGAAGTCCTAAATGTGGTTATCAAATACACTTCAAATGTTCAGGGAAATGGAAAATATTTTTAGTCAACTTTCCTTGGAAAATCCAGGTCAGACTTTATAAATATCAAAGACTTCCAGAGAGAAGCTAATTGCTTTCTACTTCCTACAGGAAATTTTTGCTATGAGACAAGCCGAACAACGACCATTTAGATGAAGTTATTAAATTCCACTATGTTTAGTGTGCATGTTACTAAGTAGGCGGTTATCAGTCACTGTTCTAAGCTCAGTAAAGGTCTCTGCCAAGTGTGCACCTATGATTAGTTAATTATCAGGAGTAACCAGTTTCACAGACGCTTTCAAATTATGCAAGCGTGGGAAAGATGGCTCTGTCATCATGCTGATGATCACCAGCACTAGCTTGATTGCACTAGCCTAAATAAGAGTAAGGCCCTACAGCAATTTGGATTGAGAATCTGATCCAGTCAAAAATTAACTTCGCAGAAGAGGGTGGGTGAGAAATCAGTTTCCAGTAAGGAACAGATTCTCCTTTTGACCTACTAGGAACAATTTGGATTGGAAGTTATGAAATATCTTCATCTGGTATCAGCCAGTCTTTGTCGGCTTAAGACAGCAATATCCCAAAATATTAGGGTCTGCAAGGAATGAGAAGCAGAGTAATACAAGAAACATTGTAACTCCTTTAAGGTAACTAAATGATGGAATTTCATTTGAAATAGAAAGCACCAGACTGATCACTGCCTATGAAAGGTGACGTTGCACTAGAAGTTTTGGAGAGAATGACAAAGATTACTGGCATGTGAAAAGCATCTCTAAATACAAACACTTGAAAGAGTGACATTTTGGTGATTTTTTCTTTTTAATTTAGAAAACATACGAGTAAGATTTACACACATTAATGATTAGTAGAAAAATGGCAAATGACAACCTTTGTCTTCCTGCATCATAATTGAAAAATAAAGGAACTAAAAGAAGTATTTTAAAGCAATCACAGGAAATAATTTTTGCAAAGTGTCTAGTTACACTGTGCAACCCTTTTCCACAGGAAGTCATTCGAGACAGCACTTTAAAGGAGTCGTGAAATCATAGAATGGTTTGGGTTGGAAGGGGCCTTAAAGATCATCCATTTAGACTCATGACTAATGCCACTGGTTTGGAAGGGACACCAAGCCTCATACTTGCAGACCTACATTTAAGTAATCTATATCAGATATCAACAAATCTCAATACTGTAGAAGCAGCTGTTCCTAAATCTGTCTTCAGGGGTGTTTCTTACATTCTCCTGCAAAACTTTGGTTGCTTCTTATTGCCAAAGACCGGTGTACTGAACTGTTTGAATGCTTTTCGTTTGATTTTGTAGGGGAGTTACATTGCTTGTTACAAAACAGGCAACAGTATGTTGTGGGATGCATAGTTACAGAAAAATTTAGGCAGGGATGACCACAGGAGGTCATGAAGTCCAACATCCCACACAAAGCAAGGCTAGCTTTACAGTTAGATTAGGCTGATCAGCTGAATTGCAAAAATCCTTAAGGACAGAGGTTCTACAGCTGCTGAGCAACCTGCTTTGAGTGAGGAACCACCATCACCAGGAACTTGTTGCTTACATACCATTGGTATTTCCCTTGTCACATCTTTTGACCATATCTCCTTGTCTTTTTATTGTACATCTCTGAGCAGAGACTGGCTCTGTGTCCTCTCTAACCCCTGCTAAGCAGAGGGATATTGAAAGACTACAATCAGTCCAGAAACATGTTTTGCTCTTCTAAGATGCATTTTTTAACTGGCAACAGTATTTAGACATACCTGCAGATTCCAAACTTCAAATTGTAAACCACATTAAATGGGATGAAAAAGTAGGCCTACGTTAGCCACAAAATTTCTCATACTTCAGCTTTTAAACCTGCCATCAGCCTGTTTTCCAAAAAGTCTACGCTTTTATTTCAATCTAATTGTGACCTCTTTAAAGGTAGGAAATCAAATTATCAAGAATTAAATCGATCAAGCATATTACAGGAAATTTAAGGTGCTTCTTTGTACAATTTGTGTGTGGGCCATAATCTCAGGGTGACCTAGAAGATGCAATGGACTACATTTCTTTATCAAGACTGCAGACTTCTGTCTCTTTCCATAAAAAAACAGGAGCCTGAGGATGACTCTTAAAACACAAAAAACATGCTTTCAAGATGTGCTTGACAGTTCAGCTGCAGGAAAAGATACAACTAAAAAGAGATACTCATCCTTTAAGTACAGGCAGGGATGTTAATCTTGTGGTTCAGAACTGACAGTTTTTCATTTCAGGTGTCATAGACTTGAGCTCTGATTACACACTCTTCACAGGCTCCAACAAAAGAAACTCATTTCATCTGTGCTTCATGCTGTTGGTCTATTGTTTTACATATTCATTTTCATAAATCATACAAAATGCTACCTTGAAATTAAGTTTTTGTCATTAACAGTGGAAACAATATCTCTGTAAACAATGTTTTATAAAATTCTATGAGATTTTAGAAGTGTTCTGCCAATTCAGTAAGGTTCACAATATTTTTCTCTCCTCTGTTTTATTACTGCTCTCTACCTTGTTTTATTATTGCTCTTGTTTTACAGTTTGGGACATTTAACAATGTATCAGCCATTTTTTAACACTCTCTGGTCAATATTCTACACACTAAAAACATTAGATTCTTAGAATCCAAATAAATCTACACCAATTTTTTTTCGCAGGTTTTGTTGTGAAAAACATAGTAAGGCTTTCATTTTAGCATTTAGCAAGGAACAAGAGAAGGCGTGGTGGATAGTCTTGCTCTTGCCAGCCCTGACCCTGACTGTCACAGCTGTCCCCCACTTCATTGTACGCTCCACAAAAGGAACAGGGGAGCACAGCGTAACAGAAAGAAGTCGTCAAATAATCCCTCTGCAACAAACCCAAAGGGACTCTTTTTCAGTCCTTTAATATGTCAAAAAAACCTCCCAGTCTTCCTCCATCTCAGAACTGTCCTCCTTTACCCTGATTTCAGTTCCTTGTAAGGGTCCAGGTCTCACAAAGGAGCAATATTCTAAATTATTGTACACCTTCTGGACAAGAAATCTTTTTAACTTTGCTAGATAAAAAGCAATTTTGTGAAATAACATAAGGTTCCAACCAGTCCAAAAAGTGATCAAGCTAGGGTTTTTAAGATAAGCATTCATTTAATGTGATTGTAACGCTCTTCCAATGAAATAACCTCAGTTTCTATTTCAGAGATACAGCACGAAAACAGTGATTTTTTTGAAAGTTTATAACGTTCTACTGTTTCAAATATAAACTCTTTATAAAAATAAGATTACATCAGTAGTATGACTACCCTCCTCAAAAAAAATAAAAAAAAATATCAGGTTTTCCTCCAATGCTAATTCTATAGAAAACACTGGACCTAATTTTTAAAGTAATTATCCAATCTGCTTATCTTTGTTTTTAAAAAATGATTTGAACATTTAATACCTAAGTGAGAGTTCTTCAAATATGAAAGTAATTAATTACTCACTACTACTACATTAAATACAGTAATTGGCAATACAGATTGGATACAGAATTACTCCTTAATAGTTTTTGCATATTCAGCCCTTTGGCTGAATTTGTGGGATCACTGTCAAATCCCTCCCTCCCGCTGCTGACAGCCTGTAGCAATGCTGTACAGAGTTCTTCACACTGCATTCTTGTGTCCCAGATATTATCTAGAAATCTAGATAGGTCAGTGTTGAAAGATTGCTCAGACTTTCTCCTGCTTTCTTCCATTTTGAAAAGAACACAAAACAAAACAGTATAAAACAGAAACACCAAAAGCTCCCAGACATGCCACTACAAGATATTGAACTCAGTAAAGCAGTACTTCATTCCCTGCAAACTATGAATTTACATAATTTCAAGTGACAAAACAGAAAAGAGAAAAATCCATTGCAAGTAACTAAATGTAACGAAGCAAACTCTGACTCAAGAAACTCCTGAGCTTCAAAACTGTTGGAGGAGCATTTGGAGAATACATTACAATACTTGTTGTTTTTTACAGCATTTTTTAAGCATTAACTTTTACCTAGTGCTGTTTAAAAAAAAACGTGGTCATTCTTATACTCTACATCATAATGAACTTCATTTTTCTTTCACTGGGTCTTTCTACAATTACCTTGTTGCCTTCTTACCTGGGTCTGGTTCCAACACCATGTACACGCATTCAGAAAAGACTGTGGAAACCTTGGGGTGAGTCAGCATTAATGTCACCCAGTATTCACCTTCACTTCCCTATTCAATCAAGCCTGATGCTAAACAGATGCCTTGATCGTAACTCATATCTGCTCACCTGTCTCTCATCTCTGCAAGGGCTTTGCTAACAAAAACCACAACAGCTTTTAAGAGGTGGATTTTCTGTCCAAAGAAGTGCAGATCTTGGAGGTTTACACAGCACCAGTCTATTGAATTAACAGTGAGCTAGACATAGGAAAGAAAAAGGAATAATCATATATGCAGACTACTGATGAAGTGTGCTCTTCAACTGCTTGCTACTACAATACTTGCTAAAAAACAGGGAACAAGGCAAAGAAGAACAAAGCTCTGTCAATAACTTTATAGATACAATAAACAGGATATTTCAGTACATTTACATTTTGAACTCAGAATTTTCAGCCTATTAATTTACCTTTAGGTGTGGAAATAAATTCTCCTGTATCCTATATATTTTCTTTAGCTGCTTCTACAGATAGACCACTTTTTTGGCTGGCAGACAAAGCAAGTAAAGCACTATTCTGCCATGTTCTTGCTTTTTACTTCAACTTGGGAAGAATGATTTATGCCAACACTGGCACAATTTCTTCAAAGAAATTGTGTTCTTTAATCAAAAGAGACAAAATCTTGCTATCTACTCCATCTCTGCTCTGTTATCAGTGCCAAGGCCATTGTGACTATGAACTAGAACAAAAGACTCAACAACAATGTGATGCTGGAATTTTGTTTTGTTTGTGAGCAGCAATTTTCCTTTCCTTTTTCCCAGCACTTATCTACAAAAACTAAATTATCTCCCTAAAATGTTTATTTCTGTATATGCTTTTCAGATAAGAGTGCCTGAATGAATTATTCAACAGAGAAGAATCATGCTGTCTTGCCTCACTCTACTGTTATATTACTTGGATATATATGGAGGGATAAAATGTTCCTGAATTTTAGTTGAACAAGGAATCCATAGAAACAATAGTAGATACATTTTGGACATAGTTTTAAAAACTGAAGGCAGACATTTTTAAACTCTGTTTTTATGTATTTCTGATATTGAAACAAGCAAATGAATCCACGTTTGTGGTAAGATTCTATTGCTTAAGCCCATTAGCTGAAGGTCAAGATACAATGCAGTACATACTCCAACCCCGTTTTCTGAAGTTCTCTTTTCAGCTGCACGTTAGAAGTAGTGCTAAAGGATCTAGCGCTGGTTTTTTCCATGCACACCAAGTGCATGGGAATGTAAAAAGCTAGTGTAATTTACTAGGTTTGACTAGCCAAAGCAAAGAAGCTCTGTGGCTCAACCAGTAGCAGTGTCTCAAAGTTACATCACTGTAAGTCTTTGAGCCCTTAATAAATATGAAAGAACAACATAAAATATAACAGTCTGAAATAGGTGGGAGTGTTCAAGACATGACATCCGTGTTGGGAACATGAATTCATTCAACATCTATAGCATGATTTCTTCCAGCTGCTAAGAGCAGATGTTTCATATCTGCCTCATTCAAAGGAAAGGTAAAATATTTAAGAGAAAAAATCAACAGCATTAGGTCACAACATTCTGGTTTTTTACAATTAAGCACAGCACAGAGGGGTAAAATCATTCTGGTTTCCTCATATACTCCTTTCTAGTTCAGTTAACACATATAGGTATAATTTTCATTGCTGCAAAGAAAAAAAGAAAGGCCATTGTTGTCCTACTTCAAGTCACATAAACACAGAGTCCCAGGCCCTCTGTCACACCTGTTTATAAAATACGTATTTGCCTCTTTTAAAAATAAACCTTCCATTATTTCAGGCACAAATCTTAGGATTTAATTGCCTAAATTTCTTTACATTGTAAAAAACAAAAGGTGCCTTTATAAGGGTAAATTTTCAACCTGTCTGAAAACTGTTCCGCTTGTTTCATTCGCAACAAACCTTAAACATAGCAGAAACACTGAGAGGAATAAAGAACACAGTAAGCAAGGGGAACTACACACTCCTGTATCTCATGGACACACATTTGACCACTCTGTGTACTTCAACAGCATCAGAAGGACTCCTCAGGTGGGAAGGGCAAAGGGACAAACAGGAGATTCCCTGCTTTGGTAACTGGTGGTTACCCAGGTACTCAGAACACTTTAACTATTAAGATGCCCGGTAACTAACAACAAAGCACATCACTCTTTCACAAGCATTTCCATATTGCTGTTCACATAACTTGCATTGCATCACTGTGGTGGCAGGATATAGAACACATGGTCCCCAAAGGACTGTGAACCTCAAAGGATGTCTATCAGCACAACAAACAACAGAACAAAAGCAGTAGTTTCTGTCTTATATATATATATATATATAAAATATATATATATATAAAATAACTGTTTGTCTCATTTCTTTTTAAAATGTGAAGCGGCCTTCAAACTTAGTATAGAGTAGTGTCAAAAACTGTCAGTTTTTGATTGGTAAGCTGAAGGGTCTGGGTAAAATTCAGACTGGTTGGTACAACAAAGTTTTAAATAATGGGGAAGGCTGATACAGAGATTGAAGGGTAGAAAACATAATTAGTGCCAGCCAGCATGGTTTTATGGAACACAGGCATTACCAGAAAAATTAGATTTAAGGTATTTGGACTCATGAGACATTTGACTTTGTATCACGGAGCTTTCTGTTTAAAAATAATGTACTAAGAAGAGCTCTGAGGGACTGTATCCTACAAAGGACTGAGAAACCATAATGGGAATATAGAACTGATTTGTTCTTTATTCTCTACAGTGATTCTCTGAAAAAAAAATTGCAAACGTAAAGAAGGCTGTTTATGGAAGCAGAGCTGCACAGAGGAGGTGTAAAGCAGCAAAATCACCTCTAGCACTGGAGGGTCACATACAGATCTTTTGCCACACGTTAAAGGGTATATTGATGTGCTGGAGGGGATTTAGAAAAGACCACAAGGTTTATTCACCACTGTAGAAAATGCCTTATAGAGAAAGGTAGGCTTACAACAGCTCAGTCTGTTTAGTTTATCAAAGAAATGAAACGGCTTGATTACAGCATGTAATTATCTTGCGGGCAGAAAGGCATAAAAGGTTAGACAAATTGGACTAGGTATATACCACAGAAAGGGCACAGCTAATTAGTAAGGATAATGGTATATTCTCCATTTGTGAGGAATTTCTAGTCAAAATCAGATTTCTTACAGGGGGACAGGCTCTGCTCAGAGAAGTTGCCTGGTCCAGCACAGCAGCAAGCCGATGAAGCTGAGCAGCCTGCCACAGCCAGAGACACCGGATCATCACTGAGCCTCAAACACCAGGATCGGGCCCTGCTAGTCCCTGAAACCGGGGAGCCGGTCCCTGCAAACACAGGGCCTCCAGTGTTACCTTCAACAGATTACAGCACCTCTGCCACAGGATACATTGACTGTTCCCATCAGTATACCTACGAAGTAATTTGAAAGCATCATTGGAGAAGTTTGAAAAACATACCTTCTTCTGTTTGGGCTTTACATTTTAAGGAAAAGCACATGCTGAACTACCTGTGGGGAGTGAGATTTTGCAATTGCCTTTTAAAACCCAGGCTCATGGCAGCATTAGCATTTAGCATTGTCACCTGGTACTGCTGGGAAAGCCCCTGCTCTGGGGGCAGCCCCAGCAGGGGACAATGCAGCGCTGAACCCTGTGAGGTGACTTCACAGAGAAAACCTGAGTGCACCTCTCGCAGCCCTTCGCTCCGCTTTCTTGGTCATAACGCAGGCTCCATGGCAGGGACTCTTACCTGGACCCCGGGCGGCTCTGACCCCTCACTTGCTGGGCTGGAGCTGCTGTTCGTGCCTTTTTGCCAGGCCACAGGCTCCGCATTTTGCTTGATGAGAAACAGCGCAAGGAGAAACAATATTCCTTCTGTAATTTTCAATAAAAAGAAAAGTTATTTGACTGTGAACTTTTAACCTCCATAGGACAAACTTCTACCCAAATTATTAAGTGTCCTGGAAAATACCGAGAATCGAGCAGTAGGGGAGGAGATCCCCTGGCAAGGCCCTCCCTGGTGAGCTCACCGAGAGGATGCTTGCTGCTCACACAAGAGCAGCCTCTCCCAAAATGAGCACTGCGAGCTCAATCTATTCCCTTAGTGTTTCTGGGTGAAAAACTGACCCTGTTGAAATTACAGGCCAACTCCTACTGACTTAAATGACTTAATGGAGACCCTGAGAGGGCAGACAAGCCATACAGATATTAAGGTCTGTATCTGTACCACAAATACTGGTGAAACCAACACCCAAGAGGTTACTGGGAACTTGTGAAGGAACTTCCAGGAAAGACTACAAAAGCACCAAAGTGTTGTTGCAAGATGACTCATTTCTTTCCCTCTCATCTTTCCTTTTTTTATTCCTTCTAAGGGACCTCAGGAGAGGAAGACACAGCACAGGACCTGCTAAGCCCCTTCTCCAAGTAGGCTTGGCCCAAGACTGCTCAGAGAAGGCATAAGGAGGCACGATATACCTTACTGGGTCTCACCAGTGATCCAGCTACCGCTGTAATGCTCCAGCAGTGGGAAACACTATTTCAGGGGAGTATGCACACCTGGCCACTTTCTGCAGTACACTCCCTGAGGACTGCTCAGCATCAACGGCCATTGGATTAGGGATATTATACAGTACATTTCTGCCTATTCCTTTTAGTATTTGTTCATGGACCTTTAGTCCATTATTTTTCCCATTCCTCTTTTGAGCTAATTGATGCTGTTATCCTCCACAACCTTCTGCAGCAGCTTCCAGTAGTTCGCCATTCACTGTGTAAAGTACTTTCTATTCTTTTTGCTAAACCACTCGCTCCTTAGTTTGCACATCCTGCAGTTCTATTCTGGTATTGCATGACTGAGCAAACAGCAGTTCTGCATCTGTTGTTTGCTATCAACTGCCTCCACAGCTTGGAAAATGTCAGTCACATCCCCTCCTCCTTCAGAATTCCCTCTCCAAACTAGAAAGGCCCAGGCATTTTCATTTTTCCTGTTTTCCAGTCCTCCTCTGTATCTTTTCTAACTATCCTTCTTGCAATATGGATATCAGAAGTATACCCAGCGGGCAAAATGCACATGCAGCAAAGTTTTGCACAGTGGAAAAATCATGTTTTCTGGTTTGTTCACAAGACAGCACTGAGACAGGCCTGACATTATTCTGAATAAATATGCCTGACACCACCTCCAAGAAATTTATGTCATGGGCCTGTCAAAGCTCTCCTCCTCTGTCTTCAATCTTTTCTTCACCCTCCTACTGCATGCTCACATTCCTCCAAGCCAAGTCCACACTGCTCTCCCATTTTTCTGCTACACCCCCACTTTCCAAGCCTCCCTGTTCAACTGTAGATAAGTGCAGGACCCTGCATGTGCTGATTTACCGCGCACAAAACACTGCTGAACATGCTACGAAAAAGATACAGGAGATCTGCACCACTGCTTCATCCCGCAGCTAGCTACCAAGACATCTGCATTTGTATTGCTGTTGGCGGCAGTTGTAACCATTTGTATAATGTAAAGAAACTCTTCACTTATCTCTGCTTGGCCTCGTGCGTACGAGTTTGGGGAAGCCAATACAGTGGCTCAGGGCTGCTGAGACTAGATGCACTCCAACACCTCAGCCACAGCGCCTGAACCTCCCACAACCTTGCCTTCAGTACTGGTCATCACCAACCAGATGAGTCAAAGCAGCACTGCTAGCCAGGGGAAGGGATGTAAGGGAGAATATCATCAAACTCTGCCTTTCCTTCCCCCTCATCTTTGCCTCTGTACAGAAAGTCCTCTATTTTCACAGTCATTTTGCCAGCACTGGGAAAGTGTGCAGTGAAAAAAGGCACTAACCAGGGTCAAGCGTGCAGGCACCAGCTGTCTATTAAAAGGAAAGCTGTCAGGCAAATGGTTTAGTTTCCCACAGTGAGCAGCTTGGGAAGGGCATTTCTTCAGGAAACAACTCAATCACTGCTGCTGAGACCGCACAGATTTTGCCTCTCCTCCTTGCCTGTGCCTTTAGGTTGCTGCCTGCCTCATTTGTGCCTTTACAGTTAGGGGCTTCCCATGACACTCAAATCTGCTGCTGGTCAGGATAATAGTTTTCACTCATTCTTTCCTAGGGACATGTATTCTCACATAACCTTAAGAAAGAGTCACTAGAAGGATTTAGTCAAAGAAACCTACTGGTAGTTTTATTTTGCAGCGGGAATCTGTCAAGCATATTTAGCAGTAGCTTGTATTCTAAATGAAGGGTCTGATTTGGCTCATCATCAAATAACAGGATTCTGTCATTGATTTGAGAATGATTAAACCCTACAAAAATACCTCAGCTGTCCTAAGACTAACTAGTCTAACAATCTCAGACATCTTCTGAATAATATTTAAAATAAAGTGTTTCACAAATGAGCTTTGAGTTCTTAAATTAGTTTAAATTAATTAAAAATGCATAGCCTAGTGATTGTGTAACTTCATTGAAGGTACTGAGTTTATGGCAATGTGAGTGAAGAGAGAACATTTTCCAATAGTTACCACAAGCAGACAAATTCTATTAAAAACATTCACTTTGTAAAGTAATACAAAATAAAATATTATCATCTGATCAGCTCAAGTAATATTAGCTTATATCTTTGAATTAACAACATTTCTCTGTACAGTTGCAGTAAGACTAATTTTACAAACTGATATTCAGTTGAACATATAACACAAATTATACACTATGTACAAACCTAGCTCTCCAAGGAACTCTTTGTTCAGCATGCTTCAACACAGAAGTGATTTACCAATTTCTAGAACAGGATGCTAGCTTTCCTTTTAATTTAAATACTGAAGTACTTATCAAAACGTGAAAAAAAAATCCATTTGCTCTCAACATGGCAGTGTTCTTAAGTCACTTCCTTGTTACCATATGTTACAGAAGAGTAAAACCAGTCACAACAATAAATAACATTGCTAATTATGAACTTATATTCATGTGATCACACTTTCAGCCTGAATGCTTTTACAAGACTGTAGGATCCATTGATCTTTGCTTTTCTTGACACGTAGATTAAAATTGCAACTACAGGTACCGCTATTGCTGTTACACAGGAGAATGCAATAACCAGTGGTATCATTTGATCTGGTTTTTCCAGTCTTCCTGAAAATGGAGACAAAAGGGGGAAAAGTTGTGTAAAAAGTGATTGAAACAGATACGTGTATATTACTGTAAAAGCAGTGTTACTAATGACCTTTATTTGGAACATTATTTCTGTTTCCATACACAAAGCACATTTCAAAACACTTTCCTCATGCTTTTTTCTTTAGCAACTCCATATTAAACATTTTAATTCCTAGCCACTATCTTTGTCTTTAATTTGCTATGCGAGTTCAAACCCATTTAAAATCGACAATGAAGAATACCATGGAGCTCATGAAGAATACAAGAAGAATGCAATGTATTTTACCCAGCGCGGTGGTTTAACCCCAGCCAGCAACTAAATACCACGCAGCCACTCACTTAGTCCCCCACTCCAGTGGGACGGGGAGGAGAATCAGAAAAAGGTAAAACCCGTGGGTTGAGATAAGAACAGTTTGACAACAACAACAATTGTAATGGAGAGGGAGAGAGGGGAATAAAACCCAAGGGAAAAAAACTTCTCACTCACTCACTGACCGATGCCCAGCCAGTCCCCAAGCAGCGATCGCCCTCCCCCCAGTTTATACACGGAGCATGACGTTCTATGGTATGGAATATCCCCTTGGCTAGTTCGGGTCAGCTGTCCTGGCTGTCTTCCCTCCTGGCTCCTTGTGCACCTGCTCACTGGCAGAGCATGGGAAACTTGAAAAATCCTTCATTTAGAGTAAGCACTACTTAGCAAAAACTGAAATATCAGTGTGTTATCAACGTTATTCTCATGCTAAACCCAAAACACAGCACTGTACCAGCTACTAAGAAGAAAATTAACTATCCCATCCAAACCCAGGACACCCAGGAAACATCTGGGGACATTTCTACCTCCTGGAAACAATGCTTCAGAAGACCATGTTTTAAAAGCACAGTCTTTAGAGTTTTCTGTGGAACAGAACTTTCAGTTCACTGTTCATGCATGTGGACAGATGTACAGCCAGGATCCACCTTTCTCTGGCCCCATCCTTAAAGCTACCACACCAACTTGGGTAAGAGAGAAAACATCCATGCTGAAAGGAGGTTAAACACATCTTACTCTCACCAGCTGTTTTATTATTTGTTTCAATTTTTTGTGAGTTTTTTTAAGTATTGTTGTGCCAGGATCAGCCATGGACTAGTTGTGCTCACCTTGACACAAAATTCATT
Organism: Falco rusticolus; assembly: GCF_015220075.1. Lineage (NCBI taxonomy): Eukaryota > Metazoa > Chordata > Aves > Falconiformes > Falconidae > Falco > Falco rusticolus. The sequence continues at coordinate 21,677,238 of NC_051197.1, forward strand.
AGGAAGTATGAACAAAGTAAGTTTAAGGCAATAGAGTTACCTACCTACAACAGCTATCTCAATCTCTTTGATGTTGTTTCCAACCTCATTGAAAACATGAAGCAAATATCTGCCTGTATCATTCTTGGTGACATTGTAGAGTATAAATGTTCCATTCACTGATGGCAGAATAATTTCTTTCTCCTGATGGACTTTTTTCAGGACCATCTCTGACGGTGGGTTACTGTATGTGCTACACATAATAGTGACATTTTCTCCTTCTTTAACATTTTTTGATGGATATACTAACACAGTAATATTTTGGGGAGGAACTGAAAAGAAAAGAAATACAATGTAGGATTTAGGAACAAACAGAAGCAAAAAACTCATGAGGTATCAGCAGCTTGTACACACAAAGTGCTAATCCAGTTAATGGATTCACTATAATAATTAAGCATGTAGCTTTAGACACTACTCTGTCACAGGCTATCCTTCACAAACTGCAGTCAACAGCAGCTGACTGAAAGAACATTTTATCAATCAATGGAGTATGTTGCTTCTCTTTTACATTATACGGAACCTTTCCTTATTTTAAGTTCACCGTCTGTTTATTTGAGTTCATAAAAGGACACAGACCAACAGACCCAGAGGCTGGTGTCCTCTTTCAACAGAAGAGAAATAGAAAAGGCACAGGAAGGAGTCCTAGAATAACATTTTTTCACTAGGTTCCACAATTTTACATCCTGCTTTCAAAGGTGGAAGTGGAACTATGAAAAACTTTGAAGAAGCAATTATTTTGCACATCTGCCATTTTGGACAGAAGTTTTCATTAGCACTAAGATCCTACCACTTATGACAAGAACCTGTGCAACTGATCTCAGTTTTTTCAGACAATTCATTCTCAATAGAACTGAAGATGTCATTCTGTCTAAAACAAATCCTAATACTAACTCTCTACGTAGATATTTTAACTAACTTTTGACATAAAGTATTATGTGCTGAGACTGCTCTCCCAATTCATTAATGATATGCATTCATACGTTCCTGTGTCCTTTAGCTGAGCCCTATCTATAGTATATATGCCATGCACTGTTTCAAGGGTTGTGAACCCATCACCTATTCTCTTTCAGAGTACTCTGAACAGGGGTAATAGCCACAGATGTGCAAGAGATGGTAACACTTTCTCCTTGTATCACTGCACTTGAAGGGAAAACTGAAAATGTATTTTTTGGTGCAGCTGCAAAAATAATAAAGAATAAGGAAGAGAGATGGATTAGTGGCAGAAGTGATCCCTAAGTAAGACACTGTTACCGCGCAATAAACAGAAGTAGCAGGGCTAAAGCAGAGAAGTCTGCTTACAACTGAAAACTTTGTTATCACTGCATATAGGCTGAGGAATCAGCATTTAGTATAGCTTAAATGCAGCTTGCAAGAACAGGATAGAGAGTCGTAACTTAAAGGAGAGCCAAGGGGCTGTAATACAGTCCCTCCACAGAGGAGTTTCAGCATGTTCTTTCTGTTTGAAACTTTTGTATGCAGGCATCTGGATCCTTCACTGATACTTATTTGGAAGTACATACAGGCACTGCATAGCTTCTTTGCCTCATGTATACATTCGCCAATCTGAAGGAGTGATGGAAGCTATCTGTACTAAGGCAGACTTCACCTTTCTTTGTTTAAAGCTTCCCAAATGACTTAGTGACATTAAAGACACCTTTTAGCTTCATTGATGTCGAAGACAGAATTCCCCCATGCTTCACAGAATGAGATCTGGACCTAAAATACATAAAACGAAAAACTTGTGTTCTGTCTTGTTCTACTAACCTTGAACAAGTAATTTCACTGCTTTCTCTTCTTTGCCAAATTGGTTATAAGCTTCACATTCATAAAGACCCAGATCTTGACTTTTTATGTTCTGTATAGTTAAAATTTCATGTTTCAAAATTTTCTCAGACTCCCCAGTGGCCTTCTTTTTATTCCAAGAGATCACTGGAGCTGGATTACCAGAACTAGTACATTTCATCATCACAGTTTCTCCTTCTTTAACAGCAGTAGCAGGAATAACAGAGATCATTGTATTCCTCGGTCCATCTGAAAGAAAGAATCCTGTAGTTAATCATCATTGGATTTTTTAGAAATAGATCCAACATGTCTTACTGGATGCCAGGTTGTGAGCCTCCCGAAGTTAATTCCTTTTTTGTTCTTAGAATAAGAAGTAAAGGACACAGCATCAGAGCTTTCATACAAACTCTCTATAGCCTAAACATATTAACAAAGTACTTCTAACCAAGGATGTTAAGAAGGTAGATCAGTTTCTTGCTCATTCAGATCCTGACTTAAGGCTGTCATTACATGAAACATTTCCTGTCTTTGTTTTGCTCATCAGCACTGCTCCTTTCTTCGGGGAAGAACAGAGGACTATGCTTATTTTTTTTGTACTCATGGGGTTTTAGTTAGTTTGATTGTTACATTTAGCATTGAATTAATTAAGTATTTTTAAACTATTGGGAAAACATTACACATACTTACATTCCACATTAAGTGTTACTTCACTTTTACTTTTCCCAAACTTATTTTCTGCTACACATTCATAGTCTCCTCCATTTAGGAATGTCACAGGTCGAAGGAGAATTGTCCCCTCACTGTAAGACCCCATGTCTGCACCGTCAGACTTTCTCCTTAAAATAATCTTGGGAGGAGGGTTACTCTCAGCAAAGCATTGTATGGAAACATTTTCTCCTTCTTGAACTGTTGTAGAAGGCTCAATGGAGAGTTCTGCAACATCTGGAGCACCTGCATGACAAAAGAGAAGGCTGTTATACTATTGCAAAAGTACTAAAGGTGGAGAGGGTTTTAAGAAAGCAGGAATTGCTCGTCCAAGGATCTATTCCTTTTGGTTTTGGTCCCAGGCTACTAAATTCACTACCAATGACTAAAACTATTAGTTCAAAGGAGGAGAGTGTGATGTCCCTGTGAAACTGCTACGTACGTTAGGATTTCAAGTGTCCCCGGCACCCCCCCTTTCTCAGATTCTTTTATCACTTTGAGTATTGCATTGCAGGAAATGTATAGAGGTATACGTGTGCAACAGTAGTACAGACAGAATTACTTAAAAATTAAGCATAGAAATGAAAAGCACAGCCCATGAAGAGCAGCAGTAAATTGAAAGCTAAATCCTGAATATATAACAAGGAAGGCAAATAATTTCCTAATTTTCACTGTTTCAGCATCCTCCATCTCAACAGGCAGCTGGATAATACAAGTTAAATTCAAGCAGACTTGTACCTTGTATAACAATGTCCACAGCTGCTGTCTCTGTTTTATTAGTTACCGGGTTAATTACTTCACAGATGTACAGTCCTGAATCAGTGAAACGGGCATAGGGAATAGAAAGGACATTGTTTTCTATCAGATGCTGAATGCTTTCATCAGCCAGATGTTTTCTCCAAACTACTTGTGGTGGTGGATTACTCTCAGTCACACAACTGAGTTTTAGAGGGTCTCCTTTCATTGGCAAGTTGCCTGGAGACACTGTAATGACAGTATTTTGTGGACCAACTGGAAGAGAACAGAAGAGAAATAAGGTCAGTAAGTTAATGAAGAACAACACGCACATCTTTAACACTTGCTTCTCTAGAGGTACATTTCACACAATACCAAGAAAAAATGAATAACGTGTATTCCAGTAACACAGTAGAACAATTTTTCCAGACTTGAGAAGACATTTATCTTGCAGCTTTGAAAGCCAAGCTAGTAAGCACACTAGCACAAGTAAGCTACTCTTACACTTGTCTCCCTGTTGTTTAGGGCTATAAACTTGGAACTGCTAAGTACACAATGGCAATTAAAAAAAAAAAAAGTATATCTGCATGCTGCCATTTTTCCTCTGGTCTTTACTTTCTGACTGAGCACCAGTGCCCAAGGTGGGAGAGTGAGACCAAGGTGAGAGAGCGAGAAAAGTTACTAAAGCATTGCCTAACCTCTGTCATGAACAACAGTGAGTATGTAAGGACTCAGTGACTGTTACTGAATACAACAGATTATCTACATAAATAATATAGATAAGAAGTGCAGATTATAAATGATTTCTAGGACACATTTTGTAAACCCATTCCATGAAAGTTAACATTAAACAGTACTTGGTGTGAAAGCCCTAGAATAAAAATACTTACAGTTTGCATTCAGTTTCTGAGAAGTTACTCTTTCTTTAGGTTCAAAGTCCATACTATCAATTGGTAACTTGGCCACACAGGTGATCTCTTTCCCAATATCTTCAGCCGTGGGATTAAATGAGTATTTCACAATTTTGGTCTCTGTATTTTTTCTGTCATCATCATAAAAATTTGCCGTATGAATAACATGTTCCTCTTTCTTTAGAAGTACTTCCAGGTGATCAGAAGGATATACATCAGGAATTTTACAGACAACAGTGACTGGTTCTCCAGAAACTGAAGATGGGCTAATCTCAATTATAGGATCACTAGGGAAAGCTAAAAGAATAAAATCCATCCCTTTAGTCTAGCAGAGATGAGCTCTAGTGTCAACATAAGAGGCATGCAGAACATGACGTTATATCAACTCTATCACAAGACATATCTTGATATGGAGACATACAGGTCTTTTATAAGTGGTTCATACACAAACAGGAATTATATTTGTACAGTTGTTGAAATATGATCGCAAATGATCTAGTAAGATCCAGCAAGGACCTAGGCAATGATATAGCTGCCTAAATGAAGGCATCCAGAGCAATCCCTACACTGGTGGTATCCTGTCTTCTGTGTCAGTAGGTTTTGGCATCTGAATCATTCTGCTGCAAACCGCAAAGGTTTTGATTATTTTTTTCCAGCTCTATGAATGTTTTGGGGAGTCTATGTTTTGGCTTTCAAATATTAGCAAGAACAAGAATAAGTAAGACCAGTATGTACTACCTTCAGTGCAGAAAGGGCCTGAGAAAGAGTCCTGAACAGACAGGTAAAGGAATCTTATGAGGAAGTATATGTTGAGCTACAGCAGACGCGTTATCCCAGCACTATCAGTTAACTACCAGTGATAATATCTAAAAACAATTACTGATTTTTTACAAGTGTGTACTACTTAGAGAATTTTACATTTTTACTTACAGTAAAGTTCAACTGTGATACTCTTCTCTTTTTTCTCTTTCTCACCACAGAAGACAGTACACAGATAATCATGAGAATTCACAATGCTAACTGGATTCATAGTCAAGGTAGAGTATGTCCTGTGGTTGTTCACTGTTCCTCCAAGGGGGCTGTCCATCTGGGTTCTCCAGGAAAAACTTGGCGATGCACAGTCAGTAGTATTGCATGTGAGTATGAGTGTTTCTCCAATCTGTGCAACAATTCTGTTAGCAGGTATAATCTCCATTTCAAAAGCTTTAACTACAATAGGGAGAACATACATAAACTCATATACATATAAAAATAAATAAATAAACATTTATTTTCCCATTTATTCTTACATTCTACTGTTACATGAGGTCATGGCTTGGCAAGTTTACAGTTGTGTGGAGGTTAAACTAATAAAGATCATAGTGGTTTATATCTCCAAAATACCCATAAACATGGTTATTTTTGTCAGAGATAATACAGACTTAGAAGACTAACTGGCAGTTCTCATCTATAAAGTGGCATAAACCCAATGCTGTCAGTGAAAATAAATGCATTGGCACAACATAACCTTTTATTACCAGGTGGATCTGGTTCCAAAATCTGTAACATTTGCAGGGAGGGGTGGCAAGTAAGATAGCAAGGACAACTGCAGAATCACTTTCAACAGGACATTTAGTACCAAACTTCACGGATACTGTCAGGGGTGACAGTAAGAATCAAACATGCAGTGATACACTGCAGTTGTGTCCCAGACTGTCTTTTAGCAAACTCAGTAAGAAAATGATTGCATCATTGCAGAGCACAGAAAAGCTCAAAGTAAATGTCAAAAAAAGCTTCCTGACATTTTGACAGAACTATTTAATTGACAGTTGTATTCACTGAAATGTAAAAGCAACTGGAACAAAGAAATAACGATCAAACAGTAAATTGTAGGTCAGTTTGCACTTAACAAAATTAAAAGCAAATAAAGCACACACACACCAACTTACCAGCCATTAACACATACAAAATTATTAGCACAGCTTGGCTTGTTCTTCCCATCTGCTTTACCATTTGTAATTGCTGTTACTAGGTAAAGCAAGTAAACCGAAAAGCCTTGCTTTCTGTTTTCTGTGAAGAAGCGCGGTGGGATCCTGCCGCTCGCAACAGTATGAGAACAGCTCCAGCGTGCTCTTTATAAAGGCTCTCCCGCCTCGAGGCGGAGCGGGGAATCCCCGGACGGGGCGATCCGGGCGGGGGGCCGGGATCCACGATCCACGATCCACCCCGGCCGTCCCGCCGCGCGCAGCGCCCTCTGCTGCTTTTCTCATCCAGAATTCAGCGCCCAGGAAACGGTACCGCTTGTAACGCCGTGCCTGCCAGCCTCAAAAAGACAGAGTCGAGGTCTGATCGTGCAAACAACTGATAAAACGAAAGAATGTGGGTAATTCCGAGGAACTGAATGGTACTATATCTCAGGCGGAAAAGTTATTCAAGTTTGCCTTCAGTGCAAATATTTTTCTAGAGCTGAGTCTTGAGAATACTTCTAAAAATGGTCAATTCTGTAAATAACTTTATCTAACTCAGAATTCCCTTTGGAAACCTTGCTACCATGTTACTCATGTTCCTAAGTATTTTTGATCCCTAAAAATGAAGAAATAAATCAGACGACAAAAGTCTGGAGATCCCACTTGATCAGTTTCAATCAGGTTCAGCCCATTCAGATGAACTGAATGAACTAGTTTTCCCAATTCCACTTTAAAAATGTATCTAAAATGTCCCTCTTTCAAGATGCTACTGATTATATGCATTACATTATTGATACGCCTCTCAGATCTCTTATGTCCTGTCTATTTGTAATTGAAGTACAGCAGATGATAATGCAACTGTGGGATTATTTTCACCACTTGGTTTCCAGTGGGTATACATATCCATTTTGTAATATTTCTGAGGACAACTATTACTGGCTAATATAGCAACAATGTTATGAAAAAAAGAATAATAATATTTTCAGTGTTTAATTTTCAACTGGGAAATACTATGAATGCAAAGAATGGATAAAGCTGTCAAACTCTCAATTGTTTATTTATTCAACTACTTGAGTAGTTTATATTGGTCAATTATGAATCACTAAATAAAAGCAGCATGAAATTCAAAACAAAACAAATTTTCGAAATGTCTCTGGCAAATTGTTTGTTATATATAGGTTTGGTCATTTGATGTCTGAAATATTGTCATCATATGGTATATTTTCTAAACAGCACAGATTCAAGTATCTAGTAAATGAGTAATAACTTGGAAAAAATAAAGTAATGATGCTGTAAATGCTAAAGAAATTTAATTGCTGAAAAGCTGGCACTACATCAACATAATACTTTTGAAGTCAGGCAGATTTTATGGTTAATAACCTAATGCTAACTCCAAAATACCATGTTCAGGAGAAAGTAGTACCTGAGGATACAAGGCTCCCGCTGGCCCACAGGCAGCATGTCTTCTTTGGGAACTATCTTTTTCTGCTTTCCTCCTGACTGCAGCTGCCCCTACTTTTGCATCCTCATCAAAAGGTAGCTGGACAGTACAAGCTGCTACAGAATCACACTAGTTAAAATATGAAGCATCAACTGCTTTTTCATACACTTGTGATAAACTCATAAATATAAAAGGGATGTAAAGACTGTGGGAAGATAAAATTGTGTTCTCAGGCAGATAGTATATCTTCAAATTAATAATAACTAATAATAACAATATTGATAAATATGAAAAAACTAAACAAGACAACGCAAGAATTACCCAGAATACAATAAAACAGGGAAATCTGAAGCACCTAGTGATGCCTAATGAAAAATCACTAAAGCTGAAATTCACTGAAACTGCCAGAGTGGATTCTCCCATAATATATTACTTTTATTGACATCACCACTGTTCTTGTCAGAGGAGGAAGAAAAAAAAATTTCTCGTAAGTCTCAGGAAATCCAATCAGAGTACTGTTCTGGAAGTACATTATCAAATCCAAGAATCCAAAATCTATCCAGACTAGGTAACAACATCTAGAGAATGTGATTTCACTTTACAGAGAAGGGTTTTGTTGAAGAAAGTGTGCTCTCTTAGTTAGATTGCAAATAAATACTTTTTAACCAGAAGCAGAGAGAAGCACGAAATGAAACTCTTATGCTTAAGTAATCACAGGCTAAGCTGAAGGAAAAAAAGGCAAAATTTCCCTGTTTCTGGGAAATCAGTTTCTAGACAGAAAAAGATACAAAGATAGGAGGCCATATCCGCATGCTGGAAAAATTGTAATCAGCTCTTTCATCAGATAACATGAAATAGGAAATAACTGATCCAGCTCTCACTAAATTATACTGGACAGCTGCCACTAACTTTACTGGAGTTGGATCCTTACCAGAGGGACTAACTATAGTGAGTGATCAGACAAATTTAACTCAGACAGTATAGATGAGAGCAGGGTTAGCCAACAAATATTAAAGTAAGTACAGAGATGCCAAGAAATTTTAAAAAGTCTTAAAATCTGATATTTAGCTAACTTCAAATGTGAGCCTTCTATATATTTTAAAAAGAATATATGCTTTATTGTTGACCCTGCTATCCTCACCATCAACCTGCAAATAGGAAAATGGGTATCAAGTTTGCTTTTTTTCAGAACTGGCTGTTCTGTCTGAAAACAATAGAGATCAGCTGACAAGTTTTAGCAGTTGACCTCAAAAGTTTAGACAACCTAGCTTTTTCTCCAAAAGGCACAGAAGAGAGCACTGGGGGTGAAAACAGAGGATGCATCTAGATTCACAGTGAGATCAAGTATTACAGGATCAACTAGAAGAGATCCTGACACATGCCGAGCATAATGAAGACTGGAATGTAAAAAGCATTACAAAACTATTACTAAAGGCAAAAGAGATTAAAAGAATTAAGCACTGGGATGTAAATATTTTCTGCAATGCATCTAGTAATCAAAAGAGACTTTTCTCAGGCTTTGGTGGACAAACAAAGATAAAACAATTGTGTGTGTCAGAAGGGAATTTGGAAATACTGAACACATCATTTTTGGCCTGGCATCAGAAAATACAAATGTCCTTCAGGAAACTGAAACTTACTTCAGACGTCCCTGGAATGTAAGAAAAGAAAACCATTTCAGGACTGTGCTAAGCATTTGCTTTAAGTCGTACTTTCTACAACCCTGCTAAATATCTATATAATAATTATATATTCAATTAATTGAATTATTTCAATTCAATTCAAAAATTCAATTAATTTCCTCTATACCAAAGAGATAACTAGTTCTTGATACCTTGATGCACGTTATCCAAGATGTTAGTTAACCAACATTTCTAACTCTCTTCCTAGGTTCTTAATGTATTGCATTCTCTTGTAGAGCCTATAAGGGGAAAACTGAAAGGATAAAGCTCATGCAGAATTTGGTCTCTTAAAACCTTCACCACTGGTATTGTGATTTGTGGCCAAGGATCTACGGAGAAAAGGGCTAACCCTTCTCTTTTGGCAGAGGAGATTGAAAAAAAAAAGTTAGAAAGAAATTAATGTAATTTGACATTATGTTTTCTGCATCAGCAATAAAATGCTTATCTTGCATGTAGAGCCACCATTTGGCATTTCTGCTAAAAACACCGTGCTGGACTAGTAACATTTATACAGAGCCCCAACACAGAAACATATGCAATATTTATTACTAAGCATCTTTGTGTCCCATCAGCTTGAGAGGGCAGAATCCTTCTGTGGAAGGTATGGCACTAAGGTGAGAAGATGCAGCTAAGTCTGACTCAACAATTCTTCAGCCTTCAGATGACAGAGGTATTACAGTAAGTTCGTACTTATGTCCCCCATTCAAACTGCAGCCCTCACCCATATCACATGAAATATCTCCTTGGGATGTGCACTGGACATCTAGAAAAGCCTCTTACAGAGTTTCTGATGCTTTATGGAAGCAGCTGGGATGAAGAGGTTTCACCCTATGCAAAGAATGTCCGACACCTCCACAGTACGATCATGTGTAGAGATTAAAAGCAAGATGAATGTGCAGTAACTCAAATGAGAACGATTCTCTGCATCAACAAAGAAGGAATGGCCTTTGGGCACCATATCCAAAGTAACACCTTCAATATGGTCATATCTTGATCAAATAGCCAAAAAACCATGAACCTGGAGGACATGTATGAATACAGCTGAATATATGCCTCATACAGCAGATAATGATTTGCCAGCCTCAAAATTTTCAGTTCTCAGCAACCTCAACAGCCTGCTATATGGATTATATACTGTCTTTCCTTTCTCAGTGCCAACCAGCTTTTTGCTTCCCAGAGCTTCCCTGACCCTTTGCTTTGCCTTACTCCCTCCACCTTCCTTCTCATCACCCGACAATAATACAACCTCTGTATAGCCCCCAAGAGGGGGAGGAGAGCATCACTGACTCCCTATAATTTTCATCTCTGGATGGGAAGGATGAGATACAGGCAGTTCTATTTAAAGGGTTGTGCCTGTTTCAGGAATTGTAACTTTGTTCCTAGCTACAAAAAGAACACCAACGCATTACCTTGTAACCCACATCACACCTTACAATTGTACTCCACATCTAACTTGTCATCTGTTGAAAAAAGGGAAAAAAGAAACAACTTAAGAAAGTTTTATCATCTGCTTCTTTCCCTTTTCTGGAATTTCTGAAATAGTGTATATAAAAATAAATGCATTTACTTCCTTCATGATCTTTCTCAGGCACCAGGTCCCCAGCTATGACACTTCCTGTTTGGTTAGTCTGCAGGCATCCAGAATCCACAAAAGATGCCAGATAAAATAATACACATGTACGATAACTTTCAAAGTCTACAAAATAGCTAATTTCTTGTTTTCTTCTATTCAGAGGCATTGTCTATTTCACTTCACGGAAAGAACAAGAAATTAATCTAAAAAAAAAGTAGAAGCCGCTATAGAAAAAAGTCCCAACTTTTTATCTTAGTCTCTTGTTGTTGGCAAAAAAAACCCAAGCTGTGGAAATCCCAAATCTTATTTCTAACGGAAAAAGAAGGTATAAATTTAGCGATGCTAGATCTAAAGGTGAAACTGAAATCCACATACTTAAGAGTGCCAAGTATTGTACCGTAAGTCAAACTCTATTAGTTTGGGTAGCTGAGCTTCCATTGTCTTCATAGTGACATATGTAAAAAAAGTTTCCCTTTTGAAATATTTTCCAGTGTAATCAAGAGCCAAATTCAAATATGAGCCTTGAGTATTCAAAATCTCTTGGGAATTTTGAAGTGAGAGCTCAGATCTACTTTTATTTTGAGCCAAATATACTGAGGCACCTCAAAGTCATTTGTTCTCACTAGATATATAGCTTTTCAGACAAAACTAATTTAAAATGGTCAGAGTAAAAAAATAAAGTGGGATTTGGGCCAAAGCGCAGATACTGGCTAAGACTTGAGATATGGCAAGATAAAGTAATCTGAAAACATTTAAAAGGAATATGACCAAGTTACTTAATTCCCCCAGTGCTCTATATGAAATTCCAGTACTACCAAATACCATTTTGTATCTCATTAAGGCCAGAATTTCACATGATCAGATGAAGTTAATCAAGAAAAGGGTGCACAACTTTCCAACCAAACGTTGTTACCATTCATCAGCAATTGCTCTGCAAGAAACCTGTAGATCCTTGACTATGGAAAAACGGAGATCAGTCATTTCTCACCTCCTTCCTGCTCTTCAGTCACAGGGTACATGTATGTCCCTATGGACCCAGAAAGACAAAGAGGAATGACGAGAGCAAGGCCTGTAACAGACCATTCCACCTGAACAAATGCAGAACTTGGATTCTCCTAGACAGGCTACTAATAACTGCACTTGAAGGATAATTGATTATCCTTCAACGTGTCTATCACAGACTATATTCTTTATTCTCTTACAATGGTTCATAATCTGAAGAGCTGTGTTCAGCTCTACAGCTGTTAGTTTTGCTGCATTGCATTATATAAATGTTATCTTTGTAGTCCCACAGCAGACTGGCTCACAAACAGGTACAAATATTACACAGGTATCAGAAAAGAATTAAATGACTTAACACCGCATGCTTCAAGACTCATAATTCTTGAATCTTCCATGTGGGTGAGGATTACAAGAATTGCTCAATTTAAAAAACTGTTTTCTAAAGACACATAAAGAAATGTTTCTTTTATCTAGATATTGTCATTTTTCCCTCTCTGGAGGTGGACTGGAAGTTCTAAAGAAAACAACCCTCTAAATGGAAACAAGAAAGAATGAACTGATTTTTACTTCTGTCAAGCCAAAGTGACAAGTATCCAAGAGGAAGCATTTTGCAGTAGCAAAATACGTGTGTTTGTGTACATATACTAATAAACCGAGTGACACAGCCAGCTGCAAGTCTGTTAAGGATCTGGCACCTTTCCTTTAGTTCTTCAGTGTGCTCTACCCTAAATCAACAGCATGCTGTTTTGTTACTTTGACTATTTCTTTTTCATTTTTTCTCCTCAAAGTTAAGTATCATCTAAGTACTTGCTTTGTTAACACTTTCATGGAAGGAATATGCTAATGTAGGAGTAGCTAAGTGATAAAAACCATGTGCAGCTGAGTTCTTCTAGACAAACGAGTAAGAACGATGTGAGTTGCTGGGATGAATTTTCCCTTTCAAGACAACTACTTGGCTAGGCATCAAAGCCCCAGTCCTTGTTGTCCGATATAGACAACTGAGCAAGAATGACTTTCACAGTTGTGTCACCCTCTATCATAAACCATGTTACTCTCTAGTGATAAGAGAAATAACTTGAGCAATGTGACACGTGTTTGAAATTGCTGTCAGGCAGGACAAAGGTCTGTGCTGAATTAGCTAGAGAAATGTCTGACTCCCAACATTCCCGTGCTTCTGAGCCAAGGATCCTTCCTGAAATTTCACAGATTTATATGTGAGTACCAATTCATAAGGAACAGACAGTTTAATGACCCTTTTAATTGGATAAATTTTGCCTCTGTTGTCTTAATTTCTGACTATAATTAGCTCCACACATGAGGAACAGATATGAGCACCTCTCCCCCAACAGCTCGGCTCCAGACAAATGCTCTACCTCTATGGTTTTCTGGCTGAGGTTCTCTCACTCCTGCCTGGGTCAGACAACAGTGCACTGCTGCTAGGGCTTTCACTTGGAAGCTGGGACATCCTAACGGGAAAAAAAAAAATATCTGTGCAGCTGAGAGTTTTTAATGATAAGGTAGTCATGTAAATGCAGCACATGTGGTGTTGAATCCTTTTGTGGATCAAGGACCAAATCCAGTTAAATTTTGGTAGGCTCATGAGCTTGAGATTAGTCTTTCTTTGCGATGTCTTTCCGTATTCAGGATACCAAGTAGCATGATGGCTTGGTATCTGCAAGACCATCAGGATCAAGGCACAGGAATTTTCAGGAGCATGTCCAAGGGTGAAATCATTAAAATTTTGAGCAAATTATTTGCACTCAGTTTCCTAGATTATCTGAATGAATACAACACAGTTATCTCACACTGAAAAGCAATATTCCAGAAAGTCTGTATTATTGACCCACAGTGTTTGACATAAAAGTATCAACCTTTAAATGATTTATTGTTACATTTTATTACATTGATTCATCTGCTATGGTGCCAAGATCCAGATGCTGACTTTGCTTTTCTTGCATTTTCAGGTATTTTGTACCACAACTGCACTGAATTTTGTGGCATGAAGAGATGTTTATTCTATCTCTAAGGTCAGCATATGGATCCTGATGTAGTTTATGGCTTCAGAAAATGTGTTTGTACAAAGCAAATATATTCTACTAACAATTTAGTATCTCAGACAATTGAGTAAAAGTAATTTCCCTTTATCCTGCATATTGTGTTTACTAATTGGAATGTTTATATTTATTTATGCTTATATGCAATTTATTGATTGGAAAATTTATAAATAAAATTTATTTTAAAAGATGACTAGAAGGTGTTCACATTTAACATAAAGGAGGACAAATTTTCAGGTGAAGTCTATAGTACAGAATGATTACAAGAATGAACAGAAATTTATCACAAGGTTAAAAAGTAAGCAGAGTGTTTAAAAATCCATAACTATCTAGAGGGAAAGTAAATACTAAATTAATCTGCACTATTTAGTAGTGCCTACTAGGACATCACATTACTGTTCTTATACAAGTGACAAGGATTGGTCAGTACACTTGAAAAAGACTATTAATTTAGACTAAAGCTGCATATTATTATAAAGATGAATAAATGATGAGTTTAAAATTTTGCATAATATGCTTTGTGAAATCGTTTCATTTTTGGAATTATGTGTAAATTTACCTTGATCTTTAATTTTATTAATCTTCTTTATAAAATTTAATGTTTTAATGAATGCATTTCATAGTATGATACTTGTCTATTTTCATCAGCACTTGTATTGTACAATATGCCATTTAACATTTACTAAAATGGATCCTTCCAATCCTTTTTTATATTACCAAAACTCAGACAACCAAGTTCAGTGCTTTGACGGACAGACATAATTATCTACTGGACTTGACTGGAATAGCACTTTTCTGGCACACAGCTATAAAGCAAATCATTGTGAATAACTGGAAATCCTGGCAGGATCTAGTCAGAAGAAATAGGACATAAAAACAAGCAAGAAGTCTTCTGTAATTTCTTTATGATCTCATAATAACCAAGTTATACTGATTGTAACAATTTCATACCTACTCTTTAAGGTCACTGAAGGTGAAACTCTATGGAAGACTAACTTGATACGTGGTACAGAACTTCCAGTTTTATCTTGGCTGTAATTGCTCGCTGTGTCTCAAAAGATAAACGTCTCCATTATTCAGAGAGCTCTCTCAAGTACATGGAATGTCAAGAGCCTGGAGTGAAAGCAAGTATAGCTTGCATTGTCACATCTGGGTTTACAGCACACAGAAGTGTTTGGTAACAGTGGGAGCAGCTTTGTGCTCCCCAAATGAATACACAGTAAGTGCCCAAGAGCCCAAGGCAGCTTTAAAACCTTGAAAAGGAATGAAAACTACCATTCCTTCCAACATAACAGTACTTTACATGGAGAGAAATTTCACAGACTCTTCTCAGACAAATTTGCTACTCAGCTGAGAAATTTGCTATTCAATGTAGGCATGAATGTCACACTACCATGTACTTTGTAAGGTTTCCAAGATCCACACACTGAGAGGCTATTTGAGAGTAGTAAACCAAATTCCTATAAATATCCTGAGGTTTTGTTACTCTAAAACTTAAAACCTTTACTGACAAACCCCAGCTTATACTCAGGAATCACTTACAGTTGCTCCACAAAACACAGTAAATAATGCAAATAGATAAGAGAACAAAAAACAGAGAAAAAATGGAAAACAGGAAATGGCTATTAAGGAAAAAGCTTTTCCGGATACATTAAGACATTATGAAGTCTTAAGTCTTCAGTATCTCACACATTTTAGGAAAAATGTTTTGTCTTCTCATGTAGTTCAAATGAAAGGACAAATGGTGCTACCACATACAGTTCAGAGAGAAGAAAATATTATAGAGAATATTATTATAATCTTATTTTCACGTATTATAAAACATATGACATGTTTTGGATTGGAGGTTACATTTTTTTATCTTCTTACACCAGAAGAAACCCTTTTCATCCATTAATTCTGCTGTGGCTCTTTCTCCCTTAAATTTAAAACTATTTGCTTGTGATGTCCTCCATCATATATTAAAATAAATGTGACTCTACACCAAAACTTTTGACATAAAGGTCTACTTTTGTAAGAGAAAGGTTTTCCCAGTTAATTCAATATTCCTCTGAAAAGTTCTAAGAAACAAGGAAAACAGGCCAGTGAATAGCTAGTTCCCCAGATCTCACTCGTCCTTCCATATTTACGGTATTTCTGAATTCAAATCCTGCTTGAACGTGCTCATCAGTGTATTTTTTATAAGGAGACAGAGATGGCATTATCCAGACTTTGACACATCACTGAGGCTTTAGTTTATCAAATTTAGATTTTTATCAAAATATATAAACACCTTCAATGGATCAATCAGAATTTTATAGAGCCAGAATCCCATCTCTGACAACAGCCAAAAGCAGATGGAAAGATAAAAGCCTGAGAATGGGGGAAGTGCGAGTGATACAGTTAAACAGGGACTCAGAAGGAGATGGTTTCTATGCTTTTAGTCTGTGTTTTTGAGAGCATGATTTAGTAACAAGAAAAATCCTATGAGCAAATGGAAAGAAAGTTGAGAAATGTCTAAGAGATTTGGAAATACAAATCTACTGACTGTATTCCTAAAGCTCGTAGCCTTTGACATGCCTCTAGAGGTAAGTTTTCTCTAAGTTAATCATGTCACCTTCTTACTTAGGAATTCATCCTGGCCTAATCTAAAACCCAATGGACTCAAACAGGGCATCTGACAGAGATACCATGAGACTTTGCATTGTCCCCTTCAGCTATGTAATGACTTATTAATTAACATTGAAAACATCACATTTACTACCACTTAATACTGGAATGACTGAAAGACTAAAGAGCTACTTTGCTGCCAAGGACCTGTGCGACTGAAGTAATGAGGATCAAAATTCTTAAGTACTTTATAGGCAACTTTCAGCTATGACAGGCCACTCAGCCTGTCAACTCAAGCACAATGCATGGCTGTAGTTCAGAAGGCTGTCTTTGCCATAGGACAGAAGTTTGCAAACTTCATCACAAAGAATAAACATCTTTAGATAAAGAGTGAAAGTTGGCTTTCCGACACAACTTGAAAATACATGTCAAAACTGACCTCATAATACAAAGAGGTTTCAAAGAAAACACACAAAATAGCAAATCTCTAATGCATGTAGTTAAAATCACCTTATTTTCTGATGTGTTTCTTTCCATTCTCCTCTTGGGAGAAAATTGGCATTTACCATTTTAGTAGCACCTATTACCACTCTTTCAACATTCCTCAGTTTTAGCAGAAGCATCTCTACCTTCTCAAAACATGCAATAGATGTAAACCTTTCTATGGCTTCAGTCCTTTTCAAAATCCCAATGTCACACAGGGGATAAAGAAAGCAACAGGATATCCAAGTAAAATATACAAAAATAGGAAGAAGTTTGTTTATGAAATGGCAACCAGAGTCCTGACATATACAATATTCTCATTGTTTTTTCCTTTGCCATAAGTTTTCTGACCCTTCTGTTTTGTTTTTCTGGTTGATTTATTCATCAGCTTTTTCTATCACTATGGCAAAGGCAAATATCCTTTGGAAGGAAGACCATCTTCCCTCCTCCACACTTCCTCCAGGACAGAGAAGAAAGAACATCGATTTATTATCCTGACAAAGTTGGCCACCTGGACAGAGAGATCCATCGTTCTCAGGCCAGAAGTGCAAGACTATAGTGTACTCTGGAAAAATCTGCCAGAGGAACAGATCATTTGCCACATCAGCAGCATTTACTGCTGGTCCACTATCTAACTTACAGCGATAGTCAACAGCGGGTGCTTCAGCGGAAGATGAAGACTGCATAAAACAGGCCAAGTTCATCATGCAGTGCTTTAAAAAATTTCCTTTCTTGCACAGAATATTATGTCCCCTTACGTGAGGTATGACTTCCTTCTTTAGCTTGGCTTACTTTGCTGCAAATATTACTCCTTCAACAGTGAAAACCCACGAAATTAAAAAAAGTCAAAACCTGTGTAGAATGAACAATACATACAAGGAGTGGTAAACACTGGAGCATATAAATTTGTATAAAATTCCAGCATTTTATTTCTGAAAGCAGCAAGAAACTTCCTTTCCCAACTAAAAAGTATCACATAATCAGGCAGTATCATTATCTGAAATCAAAACCTACTTAATTCAAGGAAATGCAAAACATTTGACTGGAAATGAGAGGATTTCTCACTTATCAAAGCACAGTGCTTGCTATTCTTCGGATGAGAAAAAGTAATCTTCCTCATTTAATCTATTCTGTGATATTTAAAACATTGGAAACGCCTGTATTAGGCTGTGAGTTTAATATTTGATCTTTACTCAAAATAAGTTATAGAAAGACAGAAGAAAAAAAAGTTTTTTTAAAAAAGGAACATTCTCCATAAGGCAAGGAAATTATATTTGAAATTATCTCAGATTTATTGAAATTTAAATTAATTTATAAACATTTTTCTGGTTTTGCTGGTGAATGCCATTATCACCAAGTTGTTTGAATGTGTACAAGTGGAGGCCAAGAACAACTGTTTCTGATGGAAACTGCTATTTGACTTTGTTTAACAGGCTCAGAGGAAACCTGTGCTGCTATTCAAGCTGGGATAAAAAATACTGTGAATGGTTACACAGGAAATTTAAAGACATAACTAAAGTATTAAAGGGAGAGAAGATAACGTGACATTCCAAGTTCTATGGGAATACTTCTAGACAATTCAGATGTCGAACCAATGCATCTATATGTTGAATTATGTAAATCTTCAGAAGTACTGTATTCTCTACAGGGCACATCAAGTCCATATACAAGCAAACAACCTCAATTTTAGTTTTCTTTAAAAAATGGTTGTAAAGCATTAAAAAAATAATAATTCAGCCGTATCTTGTTATGACTTTGACATAATTGTCATGTGTGTTCACCAGCAGAACACAGAAGTCATCTCTCCAGCGCAGGTACACAATTGCTTTCAATATGCTGACAGACTTTCTTTTTTTCCTCCTGTTTACTACATTCTATTCCTTCTCATGTTATTAGAGATTTGAGTTGACATACTGGTTCTATTTTTATAAATGTATATCCAGCATTGTTATGTACTAAAGTATCAGTTATTAATATTACTAATAATAGAGATAATACTCATTTGGAAAAAAATTAAGGCAATTGAGAGATACTAATATTTTTTTTATTTGCTTCTCTAGAGAGAAATATGTGACCAGAGTGATCTGGCCATATGAACATTAATGAGATTTTCTTTGTGTGGGCCCCGTAAATCTTGCCACTAAACCGGCATTGTAAATTCTTTATCTGCAATAACTGCAAAAGACAGTTATTGGCAAGGATTAGCACTAGTCATAGAATTTTGATTCCTTTGGACTGATTCAAAGAGGATGGAGCCTTTTCTTCCCTTGGAAGGACTTCAAAATTATGAATGACTGCCAAGACAAGCAGCCATTGCTAGGAAAGGTAATGTTAAAACAATGCAATAGGTCACTAGAAGTTTCCCTCTACATTTTTTTTATATGCAACCTTTTGGGGAGCAGAGGGAGGCAGGGGCTTTCATTTGAAACAATAAAACCCAACTAAATACGACTTAAAGTATCTTTCACAAGGAAAAATATTCTTAGGACAGTTGGAAACTAACTACCATTATGTAACACTGGGCTGCCACCGTCTGTTCGCTTAATTCACAAACAATATTACTCTAATCAGTCCTGCTGTGTGTCCCTAACTGAATGAAAATCTTCCAGGACTAACACAGCTGGAGCAACAATAGCTAAGAATAATTGTTTCCTCTGTTGTGGAGGGCAATATCTGGGGCAGCTGTAAGCACACGCACTGTGGCTTGTACCATGCCCCTGGATGAGCTCTACAGACAATTCAGGATGATCTGTTCCATAAGAAATACAAGCAGGAAAAATGGTTTTGGTAAAATATAAAGCACATGGTAACAGATAGGACACATTTTAACAAAACATATGGTAACATTTATGTATACTGCAAGACCATATAGCTTCCAGTATATGTCATACTGGAATGTCATATATGCCATGGCATGTGGAATGGAGCAGTTTCTAAGAATTTTTTTGTTAGGAGAGAAGACTGTTACATTTAGGGGCAAGTCAACCTGCTTTAATGATACTTTTGCGATTAGGTTGGTTTTGCACTACTTTTTTACTGGATATGGATACACACCAAGCCAACACACAGCCAGTTCCCAGACACAGATTAACTAAAATCTTGGTTTTCAGTACAGCTTTTAGGACCTATCATTTTTTAATTTCTTTCTTAAGTCAGTCTTGATTTGTACTGGATATACTGAGAATCAGCTGTGATGGGAGCATGACAAAATTCTTCCCTCTGCTATAAACACAGTTTTCCCAAATATTTCGCTAAAGGTGATTTCCAAGGTTTTGTTTCATTTTGGTGTCTATGTGAAAGATGGTAAAGGCAGTTAGTTGATAACATCAGCAAAAGCTTAACAATATTGAGGAAGCAGAGAAGAAAAGTAAAGAACCTCAAATGCCCACATAGGCATTTCACACCATTACGTTAAAGAACAGTAAGTGCTTCAGGAGTCCCCACCCTAAAACAGCTTCCTGTTTTTTACAATCTCAGCTACAGATCCTAAATGCTAGAAGATTCACCTTAATGCAGTTCATCTCATTACAGCCACTATTCCCTGTTTATAAATCTCCTCCATCACTGAAATTAAGCTTTCATACAGCTGTGAATTCTGTGCAATGTGACCACTGCATACATGCCAGATCAGAACCTGATGTGAATTTACTTCATTTAAGGACCTGACTTCTCATCTTCACTGTGGGGTATCTCATATTTCTGAGGTGCTATAGTAATAATCAGAAGCCTTTAAAATACACACACAGAGAAAAAAATTGAACCATTGAACTAAACTAATTTCCTAGTTCTTGATGAGTTTGTTCATTCAGCTATGGGGTTACCTTTAGACTTTTAAAACACTTACTAAAACCATAAAGATACATTTACAGAAACACAGCTTCACAGGATAAAAGCAATTAGTCATGGATCAAACACTGTCAATAAAATGGAAGTGCTCTGTACTTCCAAACTTGTTCCAGTGAAGATGACTGTTGATCAAAACACCTTCTTAGGAACTCCCACATCAATAGCTATATGTAGAAACAAAAAAAAAATTACATAGTCAAATTCTGTATTTACATAATTTGATGTAACAAAATCCATCTCAGGGTCCTTTCCAAAGTATATTTCCTGTTTTAGTCCATTTTCTCTCTTTCACAAAACAAGAATGAGTCAGGCTTTTAAGAAACCTGGAGAGTAGACACTTAAGAAGTACTGCCCTTCCAAAGTTGTGTCTAACCTCTTAAGATTCTTTTTAATGATCTCAGAAATTTGTCCTGGTAAAGTATGAATACTGCTTAAAAGAATTTATCTAGAATCTTTCAGTTTGATTAGTGCATATTTTTTTTTGCTGACATCTCAAGCTATAGTTTTCAAAGTACAGGCTGCTACAGCATGAAATCTGATTAGACCTGCGCTACTTTACTGCACACTGATCTGATTCTCAGATTTTTATGACCCCCACCTCAAAAAAATTTTTTTGATCTGGACATACAAAGCCTCACCAGACCCCACTCACAGTCTTCACAGTACATGAGTTAAAGCAGGTTGATGGGAATGACTGTATTTTTCCTATAAAGACTTTCTGGCTTTGAGATATTGTCTGGCAATTACGACTGTTTTGAAAATTTCTGCACCCCTCACAACACCCACTGAATTGTGTAAATTTCCATACTACCAACATCCTTAAAAATCACTATAGAATCATTTCCTATGTACAATCTGAAAATTTTCAACATCACCTTTGATCTTTCATAAATTTTATCAATCTGTGAAGCTTTGAGGCATGATCCTTCCCTATGCTTATGAATGCCTACGCACATATATATTTAACAAATACAGTAGAAAATACATTTTCAGGTTCTCACTTATTCAACCGTATTAAGAGTTTAAAACATACCACCAGTATTTCAGCAACTTCCATATAAAATAGACTGGTCATAGCAAAGTCCTCAGTGGATTTCATGGTATATATGGTACTTTTATGATATAACTTTTAATATCCTGCACCCCAACATATATAGTTGCTCACATAACTTGTTTTAAAATGTTCCTTAAAACAACTAAAAATTATTCAAATTTTAACACATTTTTAAAATGTTTTGACCAACAAGTTCAGCTATTTCCAATTGGAGGTATTATCTAACTGTTGTATGTGACCAGACCATGCACGTTCCATCCCTTCAGAGC
This sequence comes from Falco rusticolus, assembly GCF_015220075.1. Taxonomy (NCBI): domain Eukaryota; kingdom Metazoa; phylum Chordata; class Aves; order Falconiformes; family Falconidae; genus Falco; species Falco rusticolus. The sequence continues at coordinate 21,699,349 of NC_051197.1, forward strand.
AAATAAACATGTTTCAGTTCTGGCTTGCATGTACTCAGAATAATCCTAAATGTACATACATCACAGCTCAACAGCACAGCTGATCTGGTGGAGCTGCAAGTTTAAGAGATTCCCGTGGTCTCTGTCAGTATGCCATGGTATGATGGAATTTCTGCAGTGAGATATTATGTTTAAAAATGCTATTAAGGTTGCAAATCCACAAGCTTTGAAATGGGAAAGAAGAGGAAGTTTACTTATGTGCTCACATACTTTTTTCCTAGAAAACCTCCAGTTCTTCTACTGCAGAGGATAGACTGACTGTGGGGAATGGGGAGTTGGAGGACAAAGGAGATTCTTTGTACCTGAACTTTGTCTTATTTAGCCACAATTAAAGTTAGTGAGAAATATCTTTTGCCTAATTATAGTAGTAAGCAATGCTTATAACTGAAAACTCAGGTGCTCAAATTAAACATTCAAACTTAATGGAGTTGATGTGCTCCAGACAAGTGGGTGGAAAAAAAAAAAAAAAAAAAAGAGTAGTTTAATCAGTGGCAGTAATCTTCCATGTTTTGGTAATCTGCATCAACTGTGTGGGCATAGGTACAATAAAAACACATGTGTTAAATTCAGTACTTCCACTATCCTCTGAATAAGCTGCAAGAGAAACGAAAGTTTTTAAATCCTGTTACTAATGAGAATTACTGTAATATCCTCAGGGTTATAAGGAAATGCTTTGAGATGACAAATGAAAAAGAGAAGGCATCATAACCGAGCAAGTGAAAAAACAGCTTTAGGCTATATCCAGCTTCTAGACAGTTTTTACATGGGATGTGATGGCCATTTGTCCCATCTCCTACACGCACATCCACTACAAGGAAATAACACCAAACAAGACCCTGATCCTCATGGCAGTTTCTCTTGCCAGAAGTTCGTGGGTTTTTTCTGTACTAAGTGCACCTAAATTCCAGAGAACTCAAGGGAAATAACACCCTCGAGCCGAGACTCAGATTTTAGTCCCTGGAGCGGGACACATGCAGACTCCTTCAGTTACTCCAGGAAAACATTTCCTTTTTAGAAACGTGCCTGAAAAAGAACTTGCTCTGTGACAGTCCATCTTATAAAACACAATGATACATCTGAGATCAGTGAAGCCTGGATGAGGAATGACTCACAGGTTAACGTCCAGCACTTGTGGAGAACCCAGGCACCTGATGCCAAGCAGCTAGCAGTGTCTGCTGTGAGCTCCTCCACAGCACGGGCTCCTCTGGGCTCCTACAAGAAAGTCTTAAAGCTGACCATGAAGAATCTATCTGGAGAGCTCATCAGCCAAAGAGAAACATTCAGACTATGGAAAGACAGACCTCATACCGAATTTAGATTCAACAGTAATTCCTGACACCCGGGGATTTTGTGTGACATAACACTTGTAGTAGGGAGTTAGAATGGAAAAAAATGAGTGCAATTGAGATTGTTTAAGACCAGGGTACTTTATATTACTTGTAAACTTAAAAAGGTTTACTTACTACAAACATACAGAAGTTAATGTTCTAGAGGTCTCAAAACTTTCAGAACATACTATTACCATCTCCATTTTCAAACATGGGATGGGCCTATGCCGTGAGGAAAAGCCCTGGTCATGTTAAAACCTTCTGCTTCAGCTAGCTGTGGTACAAATCGTCACCAGCTAGATGTCCCATGCACAATAGCCTACATTACACAATGGCAGAAATAATAGTCTGCCTTTTAATATGGTCACAATGTACACAATTTGCTGCCTATCTAGAATTTTCTGCATAATAGTATACATAGCCAATAGTGTGCAGAAACTCAACATGATCTTTTCTAAATTTCCTTTTGTCTTAAACCCACAAAAAGTAGAACAGCCTACATTAACATATTTACTTACAACTTGCTGGTAAACTGATGCAAATTAATAGAGCTCCTTCCTGATAAAAATACCAATGACAGATCCCCGATGATTTCTTTGTCATTGTGTGAATATGTACATAGTTTTTCTTATTCAGATATATAGACAGCTGCAGGTCACGTTCTCACATTAATTTCCTCTTTCTTCTTTTCCTTTTGGACAGTCAGAAGTCATGCAGACTCCTTCCAAGTATGCTGACAGCCTCATGCAGTGGGGAATAGTAATTCATGGAATAAATATCTAATGAGCACAAGCATACAAAGAACCAATAACTTATGAAAAGAGCTACAAAGAGAAATTCACCCTTGGGAAGCTGTCTCTCTGCCAAACAGTTTTGCAGTACTGCAACGGCAAATGCCCCAAGCTGTTCTGGTGAGTTCAAGATTGGGGAAGCCCCACTGCACAGAGCACTGAGACACTTTAAACACTACTGTTTGAAAAGTATCTGGAAGATCTGTTTCTCACAAGCATATAGTTCTCCATGTATACAAAACTGTTCTCAGACCCAAAGGAACTAAAAATATTTCCTTCTTCACTATCACATGCCTGTACTTCCTTTTTCATTACCACATGCCTTAGCAGCGTCTCGGTTCCCTGCAACCGTTCGGTGATTTTGTCCAAGAAAGCAGCAATAACTTAGAATGATGATAACAATGTACTGACAAAGACAATCTGCTTTTTCACACTATCCTTACAAGTCCGTACAACACCAAATCTTGACTATTCTTGATATAACAGTTGCCAAGTGCCAGCATTTAAATTCACATCAGATACGAAACTTCAGAACTCTTCTTGCAGTTTCTTTAAGTACCTGGGCTCTGCTCTTTCAGTTTCCTTTCAGTTATCAGTAAGTTAAGAATTATCTTGAAACTCTTCTTGCTGGTAATTAATTTTTCATCTTATTTTGGGGATTTCACTTTGACTATCTTTCTCCTTAATTACAAAATAATCTGCAGCTTTACACTCTAGTTTCAGCACATCCATTTTCCCTTTGCATATTTATTTTCTCTTCCCAATTCTGCAGAGGGTAACTTCAAAAACCTGCTGTTCTTTCCTTTAGAGACTCTCTTCTACACTGACAATTCTCACATTTTCTGTCATCATAACTGTTCTTGTGCCCTTTTCCAGTCCTCTCAAGATCACAGGCTGAATGTTCTCACTTCTTTTCCAATATGCCTTACCAAAAGTCAGTTTCTAACATTTTGAATTACAGGTAATCTCTTATTCAGTATGCCAAATATCTCTCTTACTCCTTTGTAAATGTTTCCTCACATGCCTGAAAAGAGTTAGCAAGACCACTCAGCTGACTGCTTTTTTGCAATGCGTTAATGGCTCAAGCTGCTGCTGAATGTAGTCTGCAGTTGCTCTGATAGCTAAAACTAGCAGAACTGTAAGATATATTGTAGCATAATATTTGCAGTCATCTAACCTGTTTACATTTTCTATAACTTCCAATATTAGCTGAGTTCTCAAACTCCTTGCTTCCAAATCCTTCCCAAACCTAACCCCATATTACTTGCTAGTATTGCGGAAGCATACTATTGTTCTTTTCCCACCTAGTTCCTGCTCTGTCATTCCAGCTAGTTCATTTGTACCAAAATAGTAGAATTAAATTAATTAAGATTTCCTACTATTCTTTCTTTCAGTTATCTTGTTGGAAATGCCCCACCTACTCAGAAACCTGGAAAAAATCTCTGATATATTTAAAGTGAAACCTTCTATAGAAGAAGAAAAAAGAAAGAAAAAGAAGAAAAAATGGATTAAAATTCCTTTTATTAGTGAAACAAAACAAAAGAGGATTAAAAAAATTCTGTTAATGCTTTCCACACTAAGTTCAGTGCAGGCTCTCAGCACACTGCAGACTCTCAAATCTGAAAAAACCAATATTTCGATGTTACTTTGTGGGTAAGTATTTTTGGTTATTAGTTCTCCAAAATACTGAAATATATACATAACATCAGTGAAGGCATTAGTTCCAGTTAACTACGTAACTGGAGTCTCATATGATCTTAAAAATCAGTCTCAAAACTGCTTAACAGTTTTGCTAAAAGAACCTTTACTATCATTAAATAAGAAGTGTAAATGAAAGTGTAAAAAAGCTAGAAGATACTCCACTTTGTTGGTAGAGCATTAACCAATGAATTCAGAGTCTTATAGGCTTTATGTAGAAAAACTAAAAAACTTTTACTATAGTCATCATATCTTAATAGCTCCAAACATGTTTTGTACATATGTACTAAGAGCAGACAGCTGTTTAATGAGGGTTTAGAAGCTGTGGAAATACCCTTGTAAAAATGTGGAAATGGAAATCCCCCCATCCATTATTAGTTTTAAAAAAAATTATATAAAATTAATATCAAAGTCATAGATGAAGTTGAATGTTTAGGAGCATGAAAAAATCTTCCTGCATTCCTGATATTTTGTGGAGATCTGCAGAGGCCTGTGTTGTTCCAAAAATCTCCTGTTCTTTTGCAGTAAAACCTCATCTCTGTTTGATACTGGCCCCTTTATTTCTTGTTGGAATTGCTCTTGTATTTTGCAAGACTAGACTAGAACAGAAAGAAAAGGAAAAGGAATGTACATGGTCAAACCAACACCCGCTTCACCCAAATGCTGCAGACAGCAGAACAGATGCATGGAGGAGAGGCTCTTTTCTCTGGCTTGTTCCAATGAATAAATGTTCTTGTCTTTTTTTTCTCTAGACTTCACCTGTGCTGGAGCAAGTTGCTTTTAGATATTCCTGCTCATGACATAAATATTGTAGGTTAGAGCTGCATTACTGTTCAAAGGTTACACTTAAAGAGAAAACATAAAAAGGACATGGACCTGTTGGAGTGAGTCCAGAGGAGGGCCGTGAAGATGATCAAAGAGCTGGAGCACCTCTGCTATGAAGACAGGCTGAGAGGGCTGCAGTTCTTCAGCCTGGAGAATAGAAAGCTCTGGGGAGACCTTGTAGCTGCCTTCCAGTACATAAAGGGGCCCTACAAGAAAGCTGGAGAGGGACTTTTTACAAGGGCATGTAGCGACAGCACAAGGGGTAATGGCTTTAAACTGAAAGAGGGCAGATTTAGGTTAGATACTAAGAAGAAATTCTTTACTGTGAGGGAGATGAGACACTGGAACAGGTTGCCCCAAGAAGTTGTGGATGTTCTATCTGGGGCAGTGCTCAAGGCCAGGTTGGATGAGCTTTGAGCAACCTGGTCTAGTGGAAGGTGTCCCTGCCTGTGGCAGGGGGCTTGGAAGTAGATGATCTTTAAGGTCCCTTTCAACCCAAATCATTCCATTATTCTATGAAAATGAGATAGAAGTGAAAGGAAAAAGAAAAAAAAAAAAAAAGAAAAGTGATGCACAAGTGAAAAGCAAGCGGAAATCCCTGTCCTTCCCCCATGCAGCAGGCCCTGGAAGGAAGGCTGCTGCTCCCAGGAAGGTGTCTTGCAGGTGGGGAGCAACTTCAGAAGCTGCAACCAATTTCAAAGCTGCAAAGGAGAGAGATGCTGGGACAAACAGACTTGCATACAAGCTATTAATACAGCCAGCAAAATCAAGAGTTTCAACAGGAGATGAAAAGAAAGATGTGTGGCTTTCCGCAAGCTGTCTCCCAGTCTGCAAAGGCAGTACCAGGTTTGGAGTTTGCACCCTAAATGGGGGCAAGCAGAAAAATGGTCTTTCCACCTTAGCTCTTACTCTCTTCCCCAGCCTGCCTTCTTCAGCAGGTAGCCTGGAAGACACATTGTAGCTGAATTACTGCAACCAAGTTAGGGTACCCCTGGAAATACTGAGGCAGGGCTGGGAATCTGTCATGGAATTTGCAATGAAATCTTGCAGGAAATATTCACAGATTATTGAAATAAACAAACATAATTAATTTGGCACCTTCCAAGAATGTTAAACAATTAATTTACCAGAAACAGTTTTTAAAGCAGAAGAGTGATAATCCTATTACTTTTAGTATTTTACAAACACATTGCAGTGTTCCTTTAAAATATGCCATCTTGATGAACCATCTTGTAGATAATTTTACCCAAGCATAGTGAAGCAAAAGGACTGATTTCAATGTTGTATTGTAAGCCATTAAAAAAAAAAATATATTTAGAACAATTATTTTTAAACATCCTCCGAGATTTAAAGTACAGTGAATTTATCAATTTTTGCTGTTCACCTATGACACTAAAGCCAAACAACAGTCATGTTGCATTTCTTGCTGAGTGTGCTCATTTTAGGGCAGTTGCTGCAATCCAAAATTAGCACTTTATTTCCATCAGCACTTTCTTGAAAACAAATACAAAGTTGATGGTTATTTTTAAGAATTTGCTGCATCACACATTTAGAAAATACAAATTATGGCAGCAAACGTGAAGGAGTTGTACCTTACACAGTGTTAGAGGAAACAGAAATCTGATAGAACAAAGAGATCTTCCTATCACCAATAACTAGACATTGGACCTGCTATTGTTTATTTAAAACACAGGGAAAACTCTGCTTCCTGTCACTATACATGTATTTTGCTCCATATACAACATGACCCTTGACTTAATGTCTTTAATGGACATTAAAGAACTTCTTGGCTGTCATTCAGTTTAGCCATTACAAGACTGAACCTGCAGAAGGTTCAGCCAACATCCACACTACTCTACAAGGATTTGACACATCATCAGAAAAAAGAAAATGTGAGTTTCCTTGAGTTCTAGGGGGAAAGCACTTGGATGGCAAAAAAAAAATGAAAAGAACAGAAACACGGTTAGGTCAGACAGTACTCTGTGGAGAGTCCTCCTCCTTGCTGCTGAGGCAGCACAAAGCAAAACTCACATCTATGCAAGTACCGTATCAGCACTACTGTGTTTCTTAGGGCTTCTGAAGGCTGAAACCTGCAGTCAGTTCTCAGAAGTCTGGAGCCAAAAGGCAAACTGCACAGTATGGTCCCCATAAAGATTGGTATTTAATAAAGCAGCAGTAATCCACAGTTAATTAAGGACAAGGCTCATGATCTGCCATGTCTTAAGTTGGAGGAATTATGCTACTTACTGGATGATGATTTTTCTGGGAAATCTATGGAAGCTGCGTAATCATTGTAAACAGGGGTCAGATCAGCAAGTAGGTGGTGTTTCTAAAAGGTGTTAAGAGGAACCAGAGTTTTTCACGTTGTTGGCAGAAGGAAACAATTTTTTAATTTGTTATAATTTAGTTTGAATTTTCTTCCTAAATCCCCCCAGTTAGACGTTTTGGTCATGGAGGGCTTTAATGTTTTCCATCTTTTGGGAAGCATAATTTTTCCCACTTAAACTTGAAATACGCCCTCCTAGCATACTGAGACTAAGCACAGGACCTAAAAAGGACTCCTGAATCATCAAATATACAACAAAGCAGGAGCTCACAAATTCGGTGTAGCTTGAAACAGGAAGATGATCTCAAAAATAATTACTGTGAAATTAATATCTTTTTTTTTTCTTATTTTTAAACAAAGTACCATGTTAAAAGTAATTTATATTTTGCTTTTTGCTAGCCCAAGGGAAATCTGTTTTGCTGCTCCAGTGTATGGTTGTTCTAATAGCCTGCTTCTTCAACATTTCCAATCCCACTGCCTATTAATACAGAACTACTTCTCTGCACACTTTCTACAAAACTTTTGACCTCCTTCTTCCACTACACCTTCTGTCTACAAATGATTCCCTCTCTTCTAACCTCTCTTGAAGCACCTTTGATAAACTTCCTAGTTCCTTGCCAGTATTGGCTATCATCTCATTTCCATTTCCAAGGAGATGTCTTGTTCTCCCAGTCCTTCTGACCCCATTTTCTCCTCTTAATTCCTAATTCTCGGCTCTGTTTCTTTTCCAGCTGCTAGATCCTTAACAGTCCTCGTAGGACTGCAGTTCTATGAATTTGCTTCACTGACCTTCATATGCAGTTTTGCAATTGTGTAAGCATTAAAATGGTGTATTTATATTACGCTTTTAATTTCACCTTGCTCAACCTTTTTTTCAGGTTTCCCAGAAGTTCCTCAAGTGCCTCCCTAGAACTAATAACCTTGACGCTTTTCCTAGTTTCAAAGTTAATTACATGTCCATCCATACCCCTTACTGTCACATCAATGACACACTGAACTCTGAAGGAACAGCATGGTGTTCTATGGCTACCTTCTGCCATGACAAAATACCACAAAATTAGTCATTTATTGCATCTGTTTTGTGACAGATGCATGTCTAAATTGCCAGTTTGTACAGCAATACCTTACCTCTAAGACAACTATTGAACTACTCTTAAAAAAAAGGACTCTCTTGGTAAAACAGCATGCCGTAATACAGATCCTTCATTGCATAAGCAAAATATACTAACGAAAAAGCCTAGAGGTTGGGTTTACTACAGATGCAAAGTTGTTTGGCTGTCTGGATTTTACTTACTTTCAAATGTTGAGACCTTCTTTAAAAACATTATTAAATAAGACCTCCCCAGACTTCCAAAGCTTATGGGTATTTTTGTTTATTTCTTCTGCATTTTAATAACTTTGACATTCTTCTAAGGAACATTTAAGCTTAAATTGCCTACTTGGACTCTTAAATAATAATTATAGGTTAGGTAAAGGCTTTGGTTCACCTTATAATTTAATAAAAACCATAATAATACATTCTTGTCTGACTTTCATTTCTGACAAAAATACACATGGATGAATTACATTAGTTAACTAAAAACTAGTATAAATTAGTAAAATCATTGTGTTCTAAAAGTAGAGATTAGGAAAAATGACATATGAAAATTAAAATGTATGTATATAAGGCTAATTTAATGAGTGTCTCACAGTAACTACCCCAGATATTTGCTTGTACGAGATTTATACTGTGGCAGTGCAGGTCCCTTTATCTCCATCCTTAAAAAAATCATCAAAGTTTTATGAGTGTATCAGAGTGGATTTTTTTCCCCTCTAGCTAGCTGGACCTAATAAGATGAGTGTGTTGGTTTCCTTTAACTGCACACGTGTGGTACACTGCTTATCTACTTCCACACATATTAACATATTTGAGCAGAAATATGTGACTGTATGTTTAAAAATCACAAATATGTTTGTTATGTTGAGGCAATAATGCACAACCTATTTCTCACAGTTTTATCTGTGTAGGCAATTTTAAAGCCATTTTACATTTGTAATCTCTTTCATGTCTATATGCTTAAGTTTAAGCCTGTTAGTGTATAAAAACCAAAAAGGAAAATAATTTTATCAGTGGAAAACATGTTCTCTCCCTAATTCCACTTCCGGAATTCTGAGCCTGGTTTTGCTGGTATCTAGTAAATTCTAGAGGCATTTTACACCAGATGACTTGCTCAACTTCATTTTGCTCACCAGCAGCACATGATCTCTTTGGACCATAGTGCCATCTAGCTTCTCTTTTCCTGACCTCTGTAATTCTGTGTGCTGAACACAATTGTATGATGTACCAAAAGGAGGTCCAGGGAGCTACTGTTAATATAATTGTCTATCTATTCTTGACTATTTAGCTAGACATACAGCTGAATAAGGGTAAGAAATTACTCACTGAGCTTTTCAATAAACTTCTTTCTGATCATCTATTCAGAAGTGGGAGAGAAAAAGATGTATTTTCCTTTGGAATAGGTTTTATTGTTTCCCTCCAAAATGGAAAATCAAGACCCATTAGATTAGCAGGCAAGCTACCTGCACCTTTGTGAAAGCTCTGGCACCATACCAATACTAATACACACTTCACAGGAAATCAAGGGCAACATGGCTAAGTCCTCTCACATTGCTGAAGGCATTTGTCACTTAAGGAAAAACCCTGCTCTCAAAGGAGCAATATTTGAAAAGGCTTGGAAGATTCCTTGAGGTGCCAAGAAGGGAAAAATGCTAGAGAAAGGTACTTTTCATTCATGGGGGGGTGGGGGGTGGCAGGGGGGGTGAGAGAAGGGGTGTCTCTTCCATTACTAACAAAGACTTTTTTATAAGAAGAGCAGAACAGACATGAAATGGCCCACCACAACTCCTTGTAACAGGCTGTGTGAAATAGGAACACTTTCTGGATAATGGATTTCCTTGTATACACCTGGAATCTGAGACCCACTCAAAGATACCTGGGTTTCATTTGCTTTTGCGATATATGCAGGACCTACCTATATGTAAGCATACAACAAACCCAGTCCCCTTAACAAAGGTGTAACCTCATAACACAGGCTGCAGTAGAAGAGCAGATAAAGTCTCTCCATCTCTGGGTCTGGCTCACGTCCTTGACAGCTTCTGGTGAGCCAGGACTATACAAGATCCAATCTAGTTTTCTTAATCTTTCTTTCTAATTCACTTTCTTTCTTTCTAATTCACTTTCTTTCTTTCTAATTCACTGATGTGCTCTTTACTGCTAGGAGGGGTATTTCCTGCTGTGTCTCATGAGCATGGTTCGCTTCCATCAGCTGGCATCATTACATGAACTTCTCACTGTTAATGCCCAGCAGTGAAACAGATGAGTTTTCAAACTTTCACTTCAGACTCAGTGGCAAGATAAAGATTTTCCCTAAAATTCTACTAATCAACCAAACTTCTTAAATTATTAGGGTATAATAAGGCCTTAGTCCCTAAATAGTTAATAAACAACTTGAGATTCCACTGCCCTTATTCCTGTTCACATAAAATACTTTAAGTCTGCGAATCACAGAACCACAGCATGGTCAGGGTTGGGAGGGACCTCTGGAGATCATCCAGTCCAACCCCCTGCTAAAGCAGGGTCACCTGGAGCAGGCTGCACAGAATTGTGTCCAGGTGGGGTTTGAATGTCTCCAGAGGAGACTCCCCAGCCTCTCTGGGCAGCCTGTCCCAGTGCTCTGTCACCCTCACAGTAAAGAAGTTTCTCCTCACATTCAGAAGGAACTCCCTGTGCTTCAGTCTGTGCCAGTTGCCCCTTGTCCTGGCACTGGGCACCACTGAAAAGAGCCTGGCCCCATCCTCCTGACACATGCCTCTCAAAATATTTGCAGACACTGATAAAACTCCGTCTCAGCCTTCCCCAGGCTAAACAGCCCCAGCTCTCTCAGCCTTTCCTCATAAGGGAGATGCTCCAGCCCCCTCATCCCCTTTGTAGCCCTCCGCTGGGCACCCCCAGTAGTTCCCTGTCTCTCTTGAACTGGGGAGCCCAGCACTGGACACAGTGCTCCAGATGTGGCCTCAGCAGGGCAGAGCAGAGGGGGAGGATCACCTCCCTCGACCTGCTGGCCATGGTCCTCCTAATGCCCCCAGGGTCCCACTGGCTCCTTGGCCCCAAGGTCACACTGCTGGCTTGTGGGCAACCTGCTGTCCTCCAGGACTTCCAGGTCCTTGTCTGTGAAGACTTGAGAATGAATGTGCTACTGAGTGTGTAAAGGTTGCATAAAAGTGCACCTGTTAGAGGGACGCAGTAGCTGTGACCTTTTGCAACTGGCTTGTATGAGGGAGAATAACTCACTCAGATCCCTGGCTGGCCACTGTACAAAAGCAGGCTGCAGGCTAGCAGCCTCCTTGTTCCTAAAGAGCATACAGCCGTCCTCGCTGCTGACAGCCTCCACTAGCATCAGACACCCTTATTTAACATTTACAGACAACCTTGAGATCACTGAATGTTTTAATGGACATTCTTGGCAATAGGCTGTTCATGACTATTTGAATAAAAGTACATAATAGGTACCTATACCTACCTAGGAATGCCTGGCACCTAAACAGCTTTGTATACGCCTGCTTGAAACCAAATATTGATGTCAAAATATTACCAGAAATATATTACAACAACACACCAACTTTGTTCCCAAAACAAATTAATAGAAAGCAGTATTTCAATATAGTACTGTGTAAGTGATAAGCATAGGAAATAAAAAAAAACACTGCGGTATTTCTACAGATATCTCATTTAAAGATAAAACCTTGTATCTGCCATTCTACCCTGATTATGGTGATCATAATTTTTTCAAATTACAGATAAGATTAACATACAATCAGCTATTTTATTCATTAGGCTAAGATAATATTTATATTGTTAATGTTTCTAAATGAGATAATGGTTACAAGGGCCTTAATTTTAAATGTAGCGTGTTTTTATTTTGACCCGTTCGCTCCCCGAGTTGCATTCCTCAATATGGTTTCCCTAGAACCTTTTTACATTTGGGAAGAGAATTGTTTTACACATTTGTATACTTCTGAGACATCTTTTTCTTTAGAATTAAATGAACAAATGTCTCCCAAATCTAAAAGAAAACAGACCCATGATAGCAATAAAATCTGAAGAAGATACCAGATAATGATTTAAAATCTGTCCTCAGAGTTCTGCCCTTACTTTCTACAGAAATCAGATCACTCTCTGAACGCACTTATTTTATTCTCTGGAACGGCACCCTCTACCTGCCACCCACAGTCTGCAGTCACATAAACATGTGTCTCCCAGGAGTCCTGGCTCTGGTTCATGGATCAGCCTGTGGGCATTAGAAGTCACCAGCCTCTGCTGCAAGAGGGACCTTGGGAGGTACAGCCAAAACGCCCGCAGCACCACGTGTTGTACTGCAGAAGGGTACGGGCTTACCTACCACACCGACACATGCTGTCAAACAAGCTTTCACATGATTTCTTTGATGTCTGACTAATAACTGCATTTTTTTATATTCTTAAATTCCCAAACTCAGCTGAAGGGATGTTCAGCAAGGAATAAGAAGTTCTGTCAACTTTTGTTGATCTCAGATGAAGTAAAGCCATAGTTCAAAAGGCTAAATAGTTTTTAATGATATACACATATATGTACATGTAAGTATATAACTTTCCTTGAATGTTAATAAAAGGCTCTATATATTTTAACATACACATATATGTATGTATAAGTACATAATTTTCCTCGTATGCTAGTAACTCAGAAACAAAATATTTTTCCCCTTAAAAATCTCAAAATGTATTTGTGTTTGGGCTGATACCAAGCATGGGACACTACCATCTCAAAGATACGTTTTTTAGCATAGTTTTTTAGCATAGTATGACTACATTGCAGAAGGGACTATAATTATAATCTTGACATTACCATAACGACCGTGGTTGCTATCAGGTGACAGGTATAATATAGATAATCAGTAGACAGTACAATAGCAATATTTAATGATGCTGGAGATAGAAGAAAATTAATTCATGCCTTTAATTCAGCGCAGAGCCATCATTTGTTATATTTGTGTGTGAGACTTTCCTAACCCTGTTAGTATGTACGTAACAGTTACAATAAACAGCAAAGAGCCAAGCAAGATATCTACTGCAGAATCCAGAGAGCTTACATTTACTCATCATACACAACGAATAATTTTTGTGTTCCTATTTATGTCCTTTTTTAACATGATAGATAGTTCTTCCGTCTTGTTTTAATGCCATACAAAAAAAGCTGATAGCCACAGTGAAAGCTATAAAAAGTGCCTTTGCCTTGAAATCAAACAGAAGCAGTAGCGAGGTTGTTCTTTTGTTTTCTCATGTTACAGTCTACCAACTCTCTCCTTTAATCAGCCTGAGAGAAATAATGCCACAAATCGAAAAAACCCCTAATCTAGAGTAAAGGAAGATGTTCTGTTGAATGAAAGAGGGACAGTTACGCTCACTGGAGGAGCTAACATGGCTGCATATTTAAAATCGTGCAAGATTTTACCACTACCTTCATAAAAAGGGATTAATTAAAGGAGATATTTTTATGGAAAAGGACACACCTGCAATGAAGACATTCCAATATGTGCAGATAGCAACTGATGAAAAGCAACAGAAGACAAAGGAGTAATACTCAAATGTTGATATGAAGTACTACTCACATATCCTCACCATATTTCTCATTATTATCTCTGTTCAAAACTTGCTGCTTCTGTCTCCACAGCTACAACACTGCTACAGCCATTTCACTGAGCCTTAAAATGAAAGATGCGATGTTTATAAAGAATTGCAGAAACAGTGTTTTATGAAATGACCTCGAAGTCAGTGTCAGAGGCTCCAGGGTGAGAAGAAAGTGCCTATCCCAGCACTGTGGTAGACTGAGGCAAGCCAGACAAAGGGGGTAGAAGGAAACAAAGAGGACGTTTCATTGCGACACCTCAGTGGAACAAACATTAAGCAAACTTTGTGTAATGCTTTGCAAAACTCTGGCTATTGTTCAATTAATCAGCTTTGCCTCTCAGGCTCTCTCTGTCATAGTTTTCTTCTGTTGCCAATACTCAGTGCATTGCTTTCAGACTGACATCGCACCTCCATCACATCATCAGCTTCAGAACAGATCAGGATGGATGCAGCTCTTGCCTGAAGCATACCTGCATTTTTAATTCTGCGCTGAGACTGTCACAGGACAGGTGAAGACTTCAGACAGCCTGAAGACATCTATTAAGAAATTTCAATCTGAGTTGGCAGATTCATGAAACAATGAATAAAATAACAAGATATCAAAGATATCTCTTCCAGGTATGATAATTCCTGCTGTTTCTCCCCCCAGGACTGCACTTCCACTTTCCTCACTCAGCTGCTCTCTTGAGCTCTCAGGAAGAGAGGGAACAGAAAGGTCAAGTCCTGCTACAGTAATCAAAATTTGACCTCACTGAGAAGCCCATGCTGCACGGCTATTTTTCACAAATATTAATACCTTCTCTAATGGCAATATTACAGACAAAAACCACCAGTGCATCCATTCAGGAAACAGCAAATGTGACAACCACCTGCAGTATGGCTCTGTGATGGCATTTTTCACCAGCAGCTGTTTCGTTCTGTAGGGCTGCTCCTGAACACAAGGCATCTTTGGTCTTAAGTGAAGCTTTTCAATAATGGCATCTCCATCTTTGCTCCTTGTACCTTGGTCCTTGAACCACGGGAGCTAGTTCTGTCCAGTGAGAATGAGAATTGTACTTTCTTCCTTTGTGTTTCTTTAATAATTAATATTAAATATGGTTTTCATCTGCTGTCAATTCTAGAGCAGCAGGAAAACTTTTGAAGCAGAGGATGATCTCACAGTACAAAGAAAAAAGGCATTTAAAGAATGCTGAAAATTTTTGACAGAGGCACGTGTTTGTTATTTATTATCTCAACCTGTTGTCCCACAATGGTGGGACAGCACGGTGAAACCTGTGCCGCTACAGAGCTCCCTTGTTTGGCTTAAGCTCCCTCTGCAACAGGCAGTTTGCTTTCCTTAAGAACAGCTCTCCAAAGCATGACTCTATACTTAGGGTAAGATGCTGTGGGGTTACATGATATCCTAAAGTATGTCCTAAATACCAATAGTTAGCTTTCCTGGATTGGTTATTATGTTTCTTCAGAAACCCAAAGCTTCAGGCCACAAAGCAGCCACAAGTGGTTTTTCTTCAAGATTACTTTGTTTCCAGTTCTTTAATTTCATGAGTACCTGCCCAGGCCAGGTGCAGGGCAGACTGCACAGGAAACCTTGCCATATTGAACTCATTGACAACAAACAAAGTGGCCCACACTCTTAAAGCAGAGTTATTTTCCTTTAAGGGCATGTCTTCCAAGCATGAAGAGATTACTAGATCACCTTGTATGGTAACACATTGGTTTCAATACCTGCACAAGGGTATGTATCCTGTAATGAGGTTACTTTTGATAAATTAATCCTAATGAGCTCTTCAACTACAAAGTTTTTTTCTCCAGCTTTCAAATTATTTGTGACTTTTTTGTACACTATCCCTGGTTTTTCCACAGCCTTAATCAAATGTAAGTATCTGTAGAGACACAGCATTTGTCCACTACCCTACGTAGGAAACACCCACCTTCAAAACCTACTCAGTCTTAATTAGAAACTTAAGTATGTGGGATTTGTCCCTCAGTTTTTTAGTTTTAGTTTGCAACTAATAACTGTCTCACAAAACTTATACTTTACAAGGAGTTATGCCCTGATCAGCAAGATCAAGTACTTTTCCCTTAGTGAAGGAAAGTACAGAAAATACTGAAGAAAGGGAAAAAGAAGGGAAAAAAATAGACTATTACCCTGGTAAAATGATGACAGTGCATGGGAAGGATTGACACAAAAGAGCAAAAAAGGTAGCTTTCTTAGAAGTTAAAACAGTCACGAGAAAAGCTATTTTCGCTGCCATTTGGGAAAGGGACTTCTGAATTTAAAGCATACTGCAATAATCTAGTTATGTGATTTAAGATGAAATAGAAAGCTAAAGTATATGTTGTCACTTTTTTCTTTAATGAAATGCTACACTTAAACGTCTTCATTTGAAAATAATCTGTATGTGGGTTTTTTTTAAAAATAGCATCAATTTGGTAGTTAGAAAAAAAAGGTTCACAGCGTGCTTATGGCTGACTGAATCTGGAGGTTAGCTAAGATGTTATCCCTGCTTGCACGTCCAGTAATGTTGTTGAATGCAGTCTCTATAAGAACACTGATGCAATTCATACCTTTAGTCTTTCTTGATTCCAGAGGTAAAGAAAATTTGCTGGCGTATGGAATGCTTCATTGAAAGAAGAAATTGAGAATACAGTTGCATGTTTTTATTTATTAAGAAAAGCATAGAATTCTGTTTCCTCACATATATAAATAATCAGATAATTTGAGATGGTTTATTTCATCAAAATCCCAGGCCTCTTGGCTTTCAGACTCTGTGTTGTTTCTTAGGATCACTAAGTTAAGATCACTAAGGCAGTTGTTACTGCCCCTGTCCTGCTGTCTTTATCTCCTCTTGTCATTTTTTCCCAGCTCCACTTTGCTGCCTGTACTTTTTTACACACTTTCTTTAGGGCAATGATTGTCCCGTTTTGGTGGAGGCTCATATTATTGTAGCTACCCGATTCCACAAAGTAGCTCAATGGCTTTTTACAATTCCTTTAAATTAAGGGTAATTTCAAAAGATTTAATCCAAATCATAACTTGGATTGGATGAACACCCTCTGCAACCATTTTTCACACATAACCATATTTCTGCCTTAGGGTGTTATTCCAAGGCATCACAATTTTACCTTCAATAAGCAGGTCCCGCATGGATTTCTGCACGGGCAAACCACAAACTGAGTTGGCAGATACACCTGGGCCATAGCACACCAAATGGCTGTTTTCAAACCACATCAGTACAATTCATCCAGCCTGTTACTAACTCCTAGCTGCTCGTTTCCAGAAGCCCTGAGAAAATAGCAAAGGAATAGGCACCTATTGCACATGAACAACATGGCTGATCTGCACTACAGTATAATAAACCCAATGCTTTAATGAGATCACACTCCTCCTCTAATATACATAAAGCCAGCTGACCAGCCATTCCAGGAAGGGCACCTTTAGGCCATGCTGCCAGATAACTTGCTTGGCACACCACCAAAGCAAAGAAGCAATTCAATTCAAGCAAACCTTGCTTGAATTGCTGGCAGCATTTCCCACCATCTTCATTCACACCTCTTGAGAGACTGTTTGGTTGAGACATTTTAAAGGACAATTGACACCATATCCCTTTTATGTGTGAGTTAGTTGTTTGAGCATGACAAAAATCCATACTGAAGGAAAGTCACCATTAAACTAGCAGTGGACACATTTGAATCAGCTGTAAAAGTAAAGCATAGATGCCAAAAAATGAGAGTCTGATCAGTTTTCCCAACCAAGCAGCCGTACCACAGAGCCAGGAGAAGTTGAGCTAAGCCAAGCTTCCATTGCAATTTACCATGGAATATTTACAATGTAGAAATACATAGAATATGGCTGTAGAACAAGGCATACAGGACTTTGTTGAGCAGCAGTTTCTCAGAGAAACTGATCTTAAGTTGAGACAATTACTCTTCCTTAATTACTTTAAACTAAAATTCTTTTCTGTGTAATGCTATTAAGGTCACCTGAGTATAATTAAACAGTCAAAGATTTACAGTCGGATGTAATTACATCAAACTTTCCAAGGGATTTCCAGCTGTTCTCTGGAATTAATGCATAGCATAAGGACAGCTGACTGGAGTTTTGTACATGATAGCATTTTTTATATGTGTTTGCATTTAAAACATAGTCTATATAAAATACAGGCATTTCAGTTTTAACTTGCATGCTATTTTACAAGGGAAGAAGCCCAGAAGTTCCAGTTATCTGATGTTTGGGCACTGAAACAGGTTATTGCTTTAACTTCAGACTAACATGTTTCATAGCCAAGAACAGGGGTTATGTCACCTAATTTTTTATTTTAAAGTTTGTTCTTTTGTTTATGGGCCCGGTACCGAGCTTTACCAAGCGTCTTCTGTTCTTTTAGCCATGGTGGGAAGTGGTGATGTGCATCCTTTTGTGGGTTCCAGCCTAAGGATAATTTTATAGTGGAACAGTGTCCTACCCCTGGGTGACTCTCGGTTTAGATTATTTTGGCAGTGATCCAGAATATTTTTCAGAATTGGTATAGGTGTGGTTGGAATCATTTTCCTTCTCCATTTGCTGCACAAAGCTGGCAAAAACACAGTTACTGTGATGAGGACTGGAGATTACAAGAAGGATATAGTGGCTCCTCCACTCTCCAAGATACGTGCACAGTGTTGATAAAAAGAAATCTTGCATATCTTGTATGTTCATGTCTCCTTGCTAGCCCTCCCCATCTTTCTGGTGCTGTCACTCAGTGGCACACTGTCTCCAAGATGGAGGAAGAAGCCCTCTGTAAGCCTCAGACTCTCGGAAAATTCTCTCATTTTTCCACAGGTCCTCGCAAAAGGCTAAAGCTATTTTCTAGATGTTGACAGATTTTCAGGATGTCGAGAGAATTTTTTCTTTTATTTTCCTTTTGAGGCCTTGTTCCTTGACTTTTGTCAAATTCTGACCTCAGGAAGAACCTCTTCTGTGATGATGGCATTTTTTTTTAATGTAGAAAAAGAAACACTGGTATGGGGATTTTAGATACATCATTGTATCACAGATACCTAACAGGTCTTAAAGTTGGGAAAAAATTAAATTCTTCCCTTCCTTTTAAAGCAATTTCTGTCAAAATGAAAACCCCATCAGGTAAGGCAAGCAAATTGCAGAGCATTATAAAAGACAGCCATAGGGCCTTTTATGTTGTACCCATCGTGCTTGCCTCTTCCTTGTCATTGTCCCATCATTCAAATATCCTTATGAGAGCTGCCAAACTCGTTTTAATACCTGTCACCCAATGCAACAAACTCTTGTGAAGAACTTTCCTATGTTCCCATGCATCCATTCTTCTTTGCAATACAGTGCGATTTAAGTGATACTGCTTGTGGATGCCCATGGATTCAGAAAACAACTACCTACTTCCAGTCTTTTGTGCCAGAAGGCAGACAGAGCGCTAAATATCATCACCATGAGAACAACAGCAACTGTGTTGGAGAAGAGGAAGGAGGTGGTCAAGCAACAGAGAAGGAAACACAGGGATTTTAGGTCTGCTCCTGGGAGGAATGAGGCTGCAGCACTCGCCACCAGTTTGTTTCCCTCGCCACCCTCAGTGCGAAGAGCTGTTCCCTTTCCGAATGCCACACAGAATCTGTCATTTTATATTTAGCAGAGGCTGTGAAATCGCACTTCAGCAATAACATATTTAATAGAAACATGATAAACTGGTAGCTACACAGGTGACAAGGTTTGATAGAAAACGCCGGTCTCCACATTGCATTGTATTTTATCAAGTGCTTTACCACAGGCAGAAGCCTTTGTCAAAACAGGCCCTGCGCAAAGAGCTTTCAAAACAAAATACCCAAACCAGATCACCACAAAGGTGCAACGTGTGGTTTTTTTGAACAGTTTCTCTGGACAGCATCATCCAGAAGTTTGCCAGGGAAAGCCGAAGGAGGAGGGACTTGCACGGAGCACAGAGACCAGGTAACCTGGGGGAAAGGAAGCGGTTCCCGGTGGGATTGTGTGGTGTGTAATGCGACTTGCCAGTTCCTCACGCGTGAACCCTGCGTTCGGGGAGCTCATCTCACAGAACTACTTCAAACGCTGAAAGAATTACAGGTTTTATAAAAACAGGCTTGCAGTAAGTCTCAAAAATAGCTGTCTAGGTGCCTGTCTGATATGGAAATCTGTAAAGCGTAACAACAGTTACGTACGTTGCCATATTTACCAGTTATCCCGAATTCCAAATCCATTGCGTTTGGCTGGAGTCCTGGTCGGCACCCGGAGGCGGGCAGCTGCCGTGAGCGGGAACGGTGCTGAGGGGGCGGCGCCGCGGGCAGGGACACCCCCCCGCCGGCGCCCGACCCGGGCCCGGGGCAAGCGGCCTGTCCGCGCGGTGGAAGAGGGAGCGGAGAGGTGCGTGGGCTGAGGCGGGCGCCACGGGCGGCGGCCCGGGCCGGCAGCAGCAAGGGGTGCGGCGAGCGGCCCCCGACGTGAGGTGACCGCCGGCGGGAGCGGCCTGAGGGGCCGCGGCGGTTCCCGCCCCGCGCGGGGCCGGGGCGGGGGGCGGCCCGGGGGCTGCCGGGGCCCTCGCATTCCCGCGCGGCCCCTCAGCGCGGCGCGGCCGCGGCGCTGCCCACCGTCCCCCGCCGCCGCGGCAGCTGCGGGCAGGGCGGGGCGGCGGCGGGGCCGGCGGCGGCGGCGGCGGGGCGCGGGGCGGCGGCGGGGCCCTCGCCGCGGGGCAGGACGGAGCGGGCGGCCCGGCGGAACTCCTCGCTGCGCCACGTGTAGAGCAGGGGGTTGAGGGCCGAGAGGGAGCAGAGCAGCAGCCAGCTGGCGGCCTGCAGCGCCGCCGGCGCCGGCCGCAGGAAGAAGCCCAGGAGGCTGACCCAGACCAGCGGCTGGGTGCCCAGCAGGAAGACGCAGCAGAGCAGCAGGACCGAGACGCTGCTGAGGCGGCGCTGGGCGCGGCGGGGCGGCGGCGGGGCGGCGGGGAAGGGCAGCTGGTGCAGGAGGTGGAAGTTGAGGACGCTGACCCGCTTGGCGCTGCCCCGCACCCTCCGCACGATGCCGAGGTAGCAGTGGAGCAGCAGCGCGGTCTGGCCCAGCACGGCCAGGGCGACGAGCAGGGCGGTGTAGCGGGAGCTGCCGTCCGTCTGCTGCGGGGGCGGCTGCTGGGCAGAGCCCGGGGCCCAGAGCCCGGGCAGCAGCGGGACCAGTAGCAGGGCCAGGGCCCAGGACAGCCCGATCATGCAGCCCGTGTGCCTCCGCTGGTAAAGGGCCTGGTACACGCTGGGCAGCTTGGTGATGAGCACATACCTGTTGAAGGCCACCAGCAGGTGAGAGGCCAGGGAGACGGTGAGGCCGAGGCCGAGGAGCCCCCCGCGGAGCAGCCGGTACTCCACCGAGCGCAGGGAGGAGGAGTTGGGGGGCAGCAGCCCCAGCACAGCCTCCTGGGGCATCCACAGGGCGCACACGCTGAGGTCTGCCGCACAGCCGTTCACAATGAAGGCATTGCTGGTGGTCTGCAGCTTCTTGAAGGAGAAGACTAAATAGATGACCATCACATTGGATAAAGTCCCTGAGATAGCCAAGACCGCATAGAGCAGTGACAGGAAGATGCGGGTCCCAGAGGAGTCCTCCCAGAGCAGCAGCAGGGGCGAGCTAGCACTCCAGGAAGAGGCGTTGGGCATCTCGCTGAATGCGGCTCAGTTTTGACTTCTCCCTGTAAATCCCATCCTTGTCCAAGTCAGAAGATCCTGCTGCAGGAGTCCCCCACCAAGCACAAGGGAGGATGTGCAGCTGAGGGACTCTAAGGCAGGTTTCAGTCATATGAGCTGCAAGGTCCAGAAAACGTAGTTTGCAGTGATGATCCCGTGTCCAAGGCAGGTAGGCAGCAAGAGATTCCCACAGACTGTAGCTAGCAAAGGTGGGTCCATAGGGAGCAGATGGCTGTTAGCAGACCAGAGCACGACTGAAGATTCTGTAGCTGTGAAAATGCCAAAAGCAGCAGCACCTTGCAATCAGCAGCAGAAGCGGCAGCAACTGATACAAAGCTTTGCAGTTTCTCCTGTGCCACAGTACGTACACTGTATATCATTCCAGGAAGATTCAGCCCTTCCACTCTTCATGAATTATTCAGCAGATTTTCAACTTGTTAAATCAAGAAGGGGAAAAAAAAAAAAAAACCCAAACCCTATCATGCTCCAGAAATACTGCAAGTACACAGTCTGACTCTTTTTCTCTTTGCCTTACCGGTTTCCAGGTTCTAACCCATTTACACAACTTTCATTTACAGCAAGCTTTCAAACCAGTATATCAGTCACTTCTGTCTGAAATACAATCCATTTACTGTAGAAACTCCTCTGCTAGATATTCACTCAAACTGATTTTTTTTCCCCTGATATTTTTGTTAAGAGTGCACTATGCTTCTGCAAGCTTAATTTTAGAACTGGTCTATAACAAGAATATACTTTCCAAATTAAATCTTTCAAACACAATACATACACAGATCCTTAGTAAGACAGTACTTATTATTTGAGGAAGCTGGTCCTCAGTCAAAATATTATTTCTTCATAAAACTCAGCCTGTCTTAGCCTGCAGGAAATCCTGCATTGCCAGCCTGCCAGAGGTGAACACTGGTGTCAGTAAGTACACAGATAAAACAAAATCAGTGTAGCATTTGAAACTGTCTCACACCAAAACTAATTCAGAGCACAAATTCCTGCAGAGCTGAATGACAGGTTCTTAGGTGGACTAAAAGCTGGTTGAAGAGTAGGGCGTAACAGTCCTTTCCCAGGTGGAGAAGAATTACCAGTGGGATTCTCCCAGGAACTCCACAGTGCTTTACCCAAACAGAGAGAAAATGTTAACTGTCCTTACCCTGGACAAGATTTCTTAAGAAATTGAGTCAAGTAATTTACATTTTTTCTCAAAAGCTTTCCACAAAAGGAATGATGATTAATTCTGCAGTGTGCTTAGGAAAAAAGCTGCTTTTACAGGGGGGTTATACATACACTACAGAAGTAAGCAATCCCAGCTCATAAGATACGATCTGTATATTGACCAAAGATAACTTTATAAGGTGGTTTAGGTATTGTTAAACTCACAAGGCTAACAATTGACAATACCAAAATAATAAATTAGGAGGTAACTGTAGTTACAACATATACATTCTTTAAGATAATGAATTTAATTTGTGTGGGTTAATCGATTATTTTGTTGCAACATCTTTTAGTTGACAGGCTCATATTTGCAATTGTCAGGACTATTGATCCAAAATGTGGATTTATTACAAACATGAACATGTTCTTTTTTAATTAATTAGATTGCTCATGTGCTTAAGGTTAAAGACATAGATGAGTGATTTACTTGATCAGGCCCTTAATTACCTTTTTTTTTTTTGCCTGCTGCACTTTACAGTGTAGCTCTAATCAAGTGTCAAACCTTTTGAGGCCTTTCATTGTTTAGCTGTCAGTAGAGAACAGTTATTACAGAAACTGAAATCCTCCTCTTTCTGCAATGCTGTAATTGAAAAATATTCTCTAAATCTGTAACAAGAGATATCTCCCTAACCAAAAAGCTTCAGAAAGGGTACTTTACAGAGATGATTAGGAGTTTCATAAGGCATTAGCCACAGAATCATAGGCCCGGTAGAAACCTCTAGATGTAATTATTCCATCCTTACATGTTTATAAAATCTTTTTTTTTTAAAAAAAAAATCTCTCATATGATAGAGCTTGTTCACCCAGAACAAGAAGATATAGTCATATATAAAGTAACAGAAACAGTGAAGTTCAAGGATAAGCAAACAGAGGGTATGAAACAAATTTCAGGGTATTATCTTAAAAGCTACAATGTTCTGAAGACCTCCCTGACCTTTCACTGTCCCTAGATCTGTTGTTAAGAAGCTGATCATTACAGAATAACTGGCTATATTTATTATTCATTTCTAAGAACAAAAAATGTTTTACATTAGTGGCATTTATATATTTTGTATAAGAAGTCATAGAAGTCTAGAGAAAGGCTAAGGGGAAAGCTTGGGTCCCATATACTATAGAAATTAATTAGCTGTTCTTCCTTTATAGTTACTCTACACATCCAATCACCATCCATTAATTGTCTGAATGTAGTGGCAGCAGTCTTTTATTGTATTTTCAGATTAGACTGTCACTAGGATTTGGGCAACTTTTAAAGCATCCTCTCTTTTCCTGGCTTTGCCATTCCTTTAGGGTGGCTGTGTAACAGTTACATACTGTCCACAACATCTATTGCAGGTACAGGCTTATCTGACAGGAATATTAAGCACTGTGGGTAAATAATCATGCAACACAAAAAAATTGCTGAAAATCATTATCAGAGTTAATGTTAGAACCATTTGTGACTAGTTTTTAATTGAAGGATAAAAAGCTCAGTGAAAGCACGATCTTTTAGGTTCTTGTGGACAAAGACCCTGCTGTTAGTGAGACTTAAGAAACCTGTTGCACATGCAAAAGACAAGGTACATTACACCTGTACCAAGGGTTCTTGTCCAGGAAAAAAAATTACCTCAATTCAGACACAGCTTTTAAACGATGGTATTTTGAAATGTAACCTTTACATCATAATATCAACCCATTGATTAAATACTTGATGTTATATAGAGCAAATACAAGCATTTAGTGAGACAGATCAGTTAGATGCCTATCATACTAATGTCTTTTTGCAACACCATCATATAAATACATGTTTTAGAAAAGTGATTTTGAACAGCTACTCTTCAGTTAGAAATTAATCATACTATTTTCCGTCACAGATCTAAAGAAGAAAAGCCAAGAAACAAGGAAGCTGGCTGATACAGGCATTTTATTATCAATTAGCTGTATGTATATATATCTACATGTAAAAATTAAACAATATTTTATTAAGGAAAACTATTTATAACAAAGTACATGACAATTCTTTATAGGAGGTAGAATTACCTTACCATTAATCTATAATTCATATACAGTATATTGTATATATATGCACACAGATATGCTACTTCATGTGTGTATATGTTACATATACACAGTGTGAAAAAAGTACAGTATTGCATGTAACTTTTATTCAGTGATTTATACAGCTGCTCTCAGTATTGCTTATTAACACTTTCAGTACAACCTTCCATAGCAATCTGTGATCTGATCTTTTTTTTTTTTTTTGAAAAACGTGGCACTTCATCTTAACTTCAGTTGCAAAGGAAATGCAGGGTATTCGCAGATCTTCAGGAACAAAGATTGACAATTAACCTAAGTTTTATTTTCAAGTTTCTGTAGATAGCCGAAAAAACTCATAGGTAACAAATCTGTTTCAGTTTTGTGTTCTAAATTAGTGGCAAATCAAGTCCTCATAGCAACTTTTTTTTTTTGCTTACTATGCAGTTGTGGAGTTCTGAAAATTTTTTACACATGATCTCTAGTATTTCTCACTGTAACACCACTTCATTCTTGGAGTCTCATTCCTAATCGCACCCGATTAAACTGTATATTGAAGAGCATCCTTACTACTAACCAAAATATTCTATGATACAGGATGAATTAGCTATGTTTAGCAATAGTTTTCTAATTGTTTATGAAGCATCCAATTGATATGTAAAAATTTAATATAGTTCCAATATTTAGTGTGCTTCACTAATGAAACTGTACACATACAGCCAAATGTACATTAAAAGCATGTGAGTATGCAGCACTGCCAAATTCACTGCACATGCACATTCTTACCAATTTAAATCTGGACTGCCTTCGTTTATGCAGTATATATTGCATAGCAAAATTTAAGATTCTACATTGAAAATAAAAAGTTACAATATTCCTTTAAGACAAACTGAAAGAACGTGTTAATTGTACAATTGAATTATCAGGTAAGTATTACTTTCTCTTTGCAGCAGATGATGT
The DNA here is from genome assembly GCF_015220075.1 of Falco rusticolus. Classification (NCBI taxonomy): domain Eukaryota; kingdom Metazoa; phylum Chordata; class Aves; order Falconiformes; family Falconidae; genus Falco; species Falco rusticolus. Next base: position 21,724,941 of record NC_051197.1, read on the forward strand.
AACTTACATCTCAACACATATTTTCCCTATATTTTTCTTTCACTGTGTTTCCTTATGAAACATTAGCAGCTGAAAGTAGAAAGCAGATTATATATCAAGCGCTTTCAGTTGATAGTGTAGTAACTAGTAGTCTCTCACTAGTTAAGACTTCCATTAAGTTACCAAAGACCATTTAGTGAAGAAGTAATTACATTAGGCTTTAAGCAATAATGATGGACCCATAAACCAAGAAAAAATATTGTTCATAAAAAAATTTCATCTTTGATAAACATGTACAAATTCTTTAAAATACTTTTTTTGTAGCAAAGTTGACATAATTAAAATAAATTCTAATTTTTACATAATTTTTATATATATCGCTTACCAAAATATTCTATTAATACATATTTTAACACTATACACAAGTTAATAAACATCTTAATGAAACTCATTAGAAATATATTCAAACTGTTTCAACATAAAAAATTTAAATCTGTATTTAACATGGGGTAATAATTTCCATAAATTTAACATCAGTGCATTGCAGTAGTCATCAACAAGAAATTTCTGCCTGTTAAGAAGCTGCCTTCTTGGTGTTTAGGTTTCAGTATGTCCTGGATTGGAGATTCCTTCTCTGAGCGAGCAGCTTCCTTCCTTAAGTTCTTCACCTTCATGAAGGACTTGAATTTTAAGAGCTCAACAGGTTTCACCAAAGCAGCAAGGCTTTAGAACTGAACATACTCAGACTGAAGGGACTGTGAGAGAAGAAAAACTGATTAAAACTCACTGGTAAGGTTATATTTGTACATAATATACATTTTGCATTTAAAGACAAGGAGTAGAGGAAGGACAGGAAGAAGAAAAATAGAGTTGGAGGAAGTTCTGAACCTCTGCTTAGGTAAAGATCAATAAAATAGAAGAAACTCAAAAACTGGATACAGTAAAGTCTATCAACTTTCCTGTATCTACACTTACTTTTTCAAACCAAATTCTAGAGACTCTTCAAGGAAGGGTTACAAGCCCTTTAAAACACTGCCTTAAAACAATACCTTAAAAATGCGTTGGGAAAACATGACTGCAGTTACTATAATTGAATTGTTTCCATTTATCCTGAATGAGAATCCAAGTGCTACTATAAAAAATAGAGTATACTTTAGATGTGGATTCAGGTAATGGCATAGGAAACATATACGAAGTAGCTAAGTACGGAAAAAAGCTGCAGCAGCACAATTATGCACATGAATAAATTTATGTACAATTACTAAAACCAGATGAAAATTAAGCACTGCAAAAGGTTCATCTGGATCAGCAAGATGTCAGTATAATTAAGAGGAAAGCATAACCAGGTCTACTTTATTTACATTTCTGATTCTATGTTTAAGTCTATGGTTTTTTAATAAAGTAATTGGTTTAGACAGCATCCAGATATTTTATTACCTCCTGTGTGTTCAGGAAGTAATTCCGATGAGTAAGAAGTCTTACATGAGAGAGCTATTCACTGTACTAGTATTGTTATAAACAATTAGCAAATAAAAGCCCCAAACCACATTTTACAAATGCATCAATTCATCAGAATTAGAGAGAAATACTGGAGTATGGCATGAATCCCAAGAAAGCTCAGAACCTTGGAGTCTTTTCTTCCATTTTCCTGCTATTCCTAACTAATCACTACAGAAATGCTGTTTGGCATCCATAGTGAAACCTATTAGTAGAAGTGCATAATAGATACATAAACCTTTAGAGCTCCAACGAATATCATAAACCCATTTTTTTCTGGTATCTTAAGTCTCAGTGTGTATTTCCAAAGTTGAATTTTAAATGCATTTTCATACTGTTAAGTTCAGAGTGCACCTGGATATTCTTTCCTCAGTTGAAAAAACAGTGCTGTTAGCATATAAAGATTTGAATACCACTGACTAAAAAGGGCCTGGGTTTATTACTGAATGGATTCAACATGAAGGGTAGCATTTAACAGAAAATACTTCACCGTAAAACTAAACAGATGTAACATGTATTTTTTCATTATAGGCTCAGAATCACCACGGAATAGACAATCATAGAAACTTGTTTTTCCCTACTTCATTCTCTAATAATCATCCTGGTTTATTAGCTTTGGTGACAGCATTTGTCAAGCTGTTTATTACATGTGTAAGAGCGAGGCAGAAGGAACAGCCCTTCATTAATGAGCGCTTGAAACTTCTGCTCTTTTAATGATCCTCGGAGCTTTCTCATTTTCAAATGTGTATTCAGAAAGATGGTTACAGTTAATTAGAGCAGTATTTGAAATTGATCCTTCAAAACTGAATTCCAAGTAGAGTTGATTAACATTTTAAAATGCATGTAATTTACCTATATACTTTCATATGTTGTACAGTAATTACTTTAAGCTCAGACAGATGAAAGATGACCAGAAAGCACTGTACACATTTGCTGATCTTGGGAACAGCTAGCATTAGTTGACAAAGGACTATGAAGACCACCCCTTTAATTAGCAGACAGAGATAACCGGGAGTTCTACATCAGAATTTAAATAAACAAACAAGCAAAGTGTAAATTAACAATTCTGAAGTTTAAATTAAAATTCTCGTAATTGTTAGGAATCCAAGTTACAAAAACAGGGAGGAAAGTTAATAGCAACATATAACAGATATCCATGCAGCACAGACTACTTGGAAACAAGACAGCATGTTTTGTTAATTTTCATTACAGATCGGTAGGCAGGGTTTATTTTAATAATTTTCATATTGAGAAATAAGGTTTTCAGTGTGTTCCCACCCTCACCATAGCTCTACTTCAAATAGCAATGATTCCTTCATAAAGTTGCAAAGCCTTTTCTGAATACAGGGAAGAATTAAATCCAAGCAGCATTTTTTTCAGATTAAAATTAATTGATGTGACTTCCCATAAAGTTCCTATTACTAGTAACATGGTGATAGTCATAACTGAGCTACTGTAGAGTATACAGACAAAGTTTTGAAATTGAAAAATTAATTATAGATGGGGAGGGTTTTGAGGGTTTTTTGTTTGCTTGCTTGGAGGGGATGGGTGTTTTTTTTTTTTCTTTTGCAGTGAAGTAAACTGAACTCAAATCTCTTCACATTGTCCAATGAGACTGACTAATATTTCAAAGCCTGTAACTGTAATCCCCCACACCTTTATCATCTTTTGAGGAGTTTTCTATTTTAAAATTTACATTCCTGCCTCCTATTTGCAGTGACTCAAAGTATGGCCTGAAAGCTTTATTAAAAACAAAAAGCCCCAATCCACCTTTACAAGTCATATGCTGGTATTTAACAAAATCTTATTTAAAATAGAGGTAAAAATAGAAGGAAAAAAACCAAAGAAAATTTACTGCTGAATTGCAACAATGAGAGTATAAAAATCAGTTAATTGAGTAGAATTCTCAATGTGTACTCTTACAGTGGTCCCATGCAGTGTCAAGCTTGGCATTTTATACCCAAGTATCAGGTATTTAAACAAAGAATTAAAAATTAAATAGCTTCACTATAGTTAGCAATACCTAATGAAGTCCATGCTGAAGCAACTGCTTAGATCACTAACATTTTTATTCTTCAATAGGAGGCATGGAAAGCCTCCTGGAAAATAAAATATGATGCAGATCCATCTAGCCACTAGAACCATATTCACACACATTCAACTTCAGGACCAAGTTAAATTTTAGGAGGGAACAATCCTGTATCATACAGAGCTATTTGTTAGGACTTTAACATACACTTTTTCCAGATAATTGCAAAAAGTAATTCAAGTTTTTTGAATTGTTCCTCAAATCTCCTGCAAGAGTGTTGCAACAGGCAAGAATTACCGTGAATACATGAAAATCCACTAAAATAAATCAGGATATATTACAGAAAAATGCATACACACATTCAAAGTGATCCTTTGAGTTTGCCAAATTTACAGATCAGCAAGATGCACTAGTGTTTGTCTCTTTTTGCAAAGGCTATCCTATACTCATTAATGTAAGTCCTTACAAAGAAAGAATATTCTACAAGTATAAAGATCATGTATATGAATTTTAAAATACTGCTATACTTGGTAACTTTTTGAGATTTTTTTTCTGTCTTGCCAGTTTCCATGACAGCTATGGAAGCAAAAGGTGACTCATCTTAAAGACTACCCAGTTACATACTCTTAAATAAAAATACATTTTAAAAAATGATACTTGGATTTATAACTATTGTAAGAGCAAAGTAAAACTCTTGTTGTGGTATCTTAAATATGATTATACTTCATAAGAATATTTCTGCAAATTATAATTGTGAGAGATTCTGTCTAAACAAAACAACCAATTTGTAAAACTTGCAAATAAAATATTTATGTGCCTAGAATATCAAGTTGTCTATTCTACAAAAATCAGGCTTTTCTTCTAGTTCATCAGCATACAACAGCATAAACAAAAAAAAAAAAAAGGAAGTGGATTATAAGTTTACAGTGATGAAGGACAAAAACCATTACGGAAAAATATATGGCTGACAACAACAGGAAGTCATAGTCATAGTTACCCTTTGTTTTAAATGGAATGTGGAACAAAACTATTAATAGTTTTTTTTTTTAATGTTTCATTACAAAACAGAAAAAAATATTGAGTAACTTTCTTTTCCATACTTGGGGGTGTAAGGGAGGGGCAGCAAGAGAGGTATTTGCATTGCATAAAAGCGAAGTTCCCAATTTCCTCACTAATGAGATTAAAGAACATTAATTAGAACTGAAAATTTACTGACCTAACAACCTTAAAATGTTCCTGCATTACTCATGTTGACAATTAACAAATTTAGGAACAGGAGTGATAAGGTGGTTTGCTAAGCTAGAGTACCTATACTATTAGATTGTTAGCTTGATACCTAAGTCAGGTAAGTGAGAGTCTGCTAATAAAAAGATGAGGAATATAATTCATATCATTCAAGAGTTCTTTAGTAAGTTAAATGAATACACATAACCACCAGCATATAAAATAGACTTCTGTCAGGTATGTTGTCTGATGTGCTCCAATTAGGAAAAAGTGCAATGTAATACAAACACACACTGCAATAAGAGTAAGGTTTGGCTGTCAAGACTTGCAAATAATTTCAGCATCTAAAGCAGTGAAGCGGAAATCATTAAACCGGAACTGGTGGTATTAAGGCTTGATACTACTCCATATTTTGCTTATGAGCTTAAGACCACTGATGAATATCACCAAAAGCAAAATAGCCAGATGTCAGTGTTTGAAGTGGTAGGACAAAACAATCTTCTTTGGTTGGTTAATTGGTCCCACTAGGAAGCAGGGGGGGAGAGAAAAAAAAAAAAAAAGAAAGAAAAAATTCTGCTTTTCCACAAAGTCCCACATAAAAAAACCCCAGGGAATGCAGGATTTTTGGACTAAAATACAAGTCCGTATCTTGGGTATAGCAAGAATTTTATTTTTTTTCTCCCCATGAACTCCCAGTGCATTACAGTTAAAGATGGTAACACAAGCTATGGATTTATAAGCAGGACAGCACCAGGTAGCAGTCTTCAGGACCTGAAAGATGAATATTACAGTGTTGCATCTACTTCTTGAAAAAGGATTTTCAAAAACTGTAAAGGATTTGAACAAAAGGATTTTTAAGCCAACTTAGCTTATCAAAAGAATCAAGTTGAGATGACTAACATGAAATATCATGACAAGAAAATAAGGTAATAAAGGACTAACAGTGACATAATAAAGAGATACTGCAAGTTTCGGATTAAAAGTTAAATTGTTTTAAGTATGACTGTGGGACTATTAAGAAAAATTACATTATCTTCAAAATAAAGCACCATGAAGATGGATCTGTATTAGCCAGTAAATCAGAGGATCACTACCAGGCAGAAAGCATTCAGAGATTAAATTAACAAATAATCTACTCGTCTTAAACACCATGACATCACAGTAACTGCGCTCAACTCTGAATTGTGCATAAAGCAGGTAACAATTTAATGCAGTTCACTGTGGATTTGCTTCTGTAATGGTTTATATTATCGTTTGGTAGTAACTTTTGGCCTATTGTGAACAATGTCAACTTATTTTCATTACAGAGTCACATTACAGTTGTAAGGTGTTTCTTCAGGGCTCTGCATGTTGGTTTACATATTTATGCATAATATGCAGCTGTAACTAGAATTTGGAAAAAACCTCTTCAGAATTGCTGCTGGCAGCATATAATTTACAGAGGATACAACAGAAAAGAATGGTAATGGGTTGACCTTCCAAAGAATTACTGTCCAAATAAATCAAATATGAGACAATAGTGAAGGTGAGAAAATAAAAAAAAAAAAAAATCAGACACTTGACCACTTAGTTATTCAGATGAACGATTGCTCTCTGCCACTGTTGGTATATTGACTTTGGTTCCAGTATACTCAACTGGAGCCTCTGTCACCCGTCCTGAGGACTGAAATTCTGTAAGCATATTGAATAAAAAGACTGGGAAAATCTAAAAAGGCTGAGTTTTCAGAACCATCAGAATTCAAAAACAAATGAGACTCCTGAATGTGTCTCAAAACAAACATCCTCAGCTTGCTATACAGCTTTTCACCTCTCTCCTCATTTCTATGCCTGAAGGAATTAAATGAAATGAGTCACTTAAAACTAAACAGTTCTCTTGTTCTAGAACTGGTTTTGTTTTAAGAAAACTGGGATGGTTTCTATATCCAACTTTAGAAAAATCTCCATTATATATAGTTTACCTCAATCCCATCTAGCAGGTAAAACCACAGCCAAACTAAAGAGATAAAACAACTTCAAAAAACTAAAATGATGTGGCAATATCCAAGAAGTTTCTTGGAAACAAGTTACTACCAATGTTTAAAATTTAAATTCAGATTTAAACTCAATGCAGAACACTCAGTGATCCTAAAATCAAGGAATATTAACATTTCTTTCCAGGTAAGTTATAGTGGGTAAGAAGCTAAATGTGCTTTCAAGACAAGGAGTGTGAAAGCATCAAGTATTTTAAAGAGTTACCTTAGGTCAAGCACATCCTGGCACAGTAACTCTACTCTTTTTCCAGTGGAAGTACCCTTTAAATTTAAGGGAGTGAAAAACCAAGTTCTCTCAACTAACTTTATTTTCAATGTACTTTGTATACTAGTTAATCACACATGCAATTTTCTTCTGCAGTGGAACAATGAGAATTTTATTTCCTACTGTCATCGGTCCTCAGAAAGTGCAATTCATACTCACAAGCTATAAACATGTGGCTTCTGAACTTAAGTAGTGCCACATACTAGCTATTAACAAGAGGATAGATCTCCCACTTCTTCAGGAGAAAGAGAACACAACCCATGAATGATCTTTTGAGCTGACATCCTAGTTACACGCAATGTGTATATTATCTGTTTTAAGGCAGGGAACTTGCCACACTCAAAACCAGTAGCAGGTGTAACACCAGAACTTACTTTATACTGAAGCGATTTATCAGTAGTAAGGAAACAGAAAAGAAAGGTGTAATATTCTTAAGTTAATCTATAAAAAGGCAATTTTATTCCCAGCAGCTAAAAAAATAAAAAGCAGAAGTATCAGTATTACTGACTGGTTCCATTAATTGTAGGCAATATATTCTATTAAAAACACCACACATTTTTGTGACTAGTAAGGTATAAAATATTTGGAAAAAAGATATTTTAAACTGGGTTTAGATTTACAGTAGGAAATATGTTTGTTTATTTTTTCCCCTAAAAGAGCTGAACTTATTTCATAACTGAAGTTTCTCTAGTTTCTTCTCTGCATTTTGTACAGAATCATTTTCGAGCTGCACTAATTTATCCACACATCCTCTTTATATAGACTCTTTCACACAGAAAAAGGGCACAAAATAAGCCCAAGGCGGCAAAGTTGTTGAGGAATGAAAGCTAAAATGGTGAGACCATCAAAAATATCTTGCTCTCGAATACTTTTCACATTTGGTGTTTGAAAAGGACTAGATTAAGTCAAGTGGACTCACCTTTCAAATGAGCCCTATCTTTAAGAATATTGTACCTTCCATTTAGTACAATACATACAAAAGCTTCTTTAAATCTGTTACTGCATAAAAATTAAGTAATAAACTAATAAACAATGTTATGGATAATCTGAAACAAAAAAAATCTAAAGGCTAAGAAGGTCCATTAAGAAAAATACCAGAAAAGGCATTAGTTTAAGTTCAGGAGTGATTTATTTTCATGAACCCTTCCTCCATGATCTAGATGCTTGAAAGAGGTGGAAAAAAAAGAGCTGAAATGATAATTACTTAAAAAGATAACAGACAAAGGTGCTGTGCAGAATCATTAAAGTCAGTCAGAGAATTATGCTAGGTTAAGATTTTTTTGCAACAGCTTTGTTCGCAGAAGCAAGGAAGATAAGCATCGGTCAGATGCCTGAAAGTGCTGTTGTGACTATGAACTTACAGGAATTGATTGACTCTGGTATCATGCTGGAGGAGTTGTAAGGCCCATAAAGGAAGGCTGATGCATATTCATCTGTCACGGCGCTGTGAAAACTGGTTTGGCTGCTCAGGTTGTTGCCACTACTGCTGTTTCTGTTGTACAAGTTGTTGTTCAGTTCATGGTTATTTCTGTGAGGCAGCTGCAAGCTGCCGTTCAAGTGGCTGGAGATATGGCTTACAGAAAAACCTGTCCTAGAGGACAATGATGTCATTTTGCTCTCATCATCATCTGAAGCAGCATACAGGTTCCCTAGAGAACTGGCTAGTCTGGAGTTTATGGAAACGCTGAGTGGAAAACACATGTTGGGAAAAAAAATACACACAAGGTATGTACAGATAAATACAAAAAATAACAGTTCAGAAGACATCAGATGAATAACACAGCATTGTGAAATAATTTGTGTTTGCACACAGGTTCACCTTCTAGCTCTCAAATAACAAACCCCAGAATTCTTTGTCAGGAGTTCCTAAACTTAGTTTATTCGAGCACTACCATGGCCAGCTTTCCCCTCTGTCAAATGATATGCACATGCAGGAGATTGTGGTAAAAGGTTTAGGCAGTGGCCGACCTACACTGAACTCTTTTGTTTCTTGAAATCAGTAATGATATACAAGTCTTCAAGTAACCAAGTAGTAATATGACAAAATTTGAGATTAAAAATAGGGTGTCCTGAAACAGCTCTTTAAGTTAATTATTTTCTTCAAGTATTTGTGTCCAGAAGTTATTAAAAATGCAGTATTCTAAGTTTCATTTAACATCCATAATTACTTAGTACAATAATGGAATTAAATCGCAATAAATGAAGCATTCATAAAAATCATATTAATTACCATGCAGTATTCTTCTGAGATTAATAGCATATAAACTTGTGAGAATATCTGCAAAACTTCTATAAACTCAGGTAAGTGAAAAAACCCCGAAATAAAACCACTAAAAAGCCCCAAGCAACGTAACACTGTTTCTGACTTGATATAATCCCACCAGAGGTCTCATACCAGTAGTATAGGTTTGGGGTTGTTTGTTTCTTAAATCCACAAGCAACTGAAGTTTGGCTAGCAGAACAGCAAATCACTTCAAATTTAACCCTTCTTACATCCAAGAACAGCAAGTGCTTCGTAGACTACATATTGCTGAAAACCATTTAGTATATAGTAAGTATTTGTATCAAAATGAGAAGAAAAAAAACCCCCACCTTTTAAGGTTAGAGCCTGAGGATGTGGGAATTCTGCTTATTCTTTCTGCAGATGGTGACTTAACTGCCATCACTTTGGAGGCCTTCAGAGGAGACATGGATCCTTCTGTGCCACCTGAAGTATTCAGTCTAAAAGGAGTGCAGAGTTTTAGTGAAAAACAAGATTTTTATAATTAAAATACACATCTCAAACACATACAGTCTTTCAATACATAGACTGGTATTTTAAAAAGTGGAAATTCTCAAGTCTGACAGAACTCAACTGCAAAAACTCAACAGTTTGCTGGTTTTCAAATACCTTTTAAAAAAACCACCTTTAAAATATCCCACACTCAAGTTTTTCCCCTGCAGTACCATATTATACAGTTTTAGGCTACTTTTCACCTTGATAATTTGTGAAGGCTAAGCACATATTGTTTATCAAATTTACTGCAAATTTGATTTAAATTTTAAATACAGTTCAGAAAGAATACTTCCTGTGCTTATAAAGCAAGTACAGGTAGAAAAACAAACCACTGTAGCTTGCATGAGAACAGCGTCATCGTTTCCAAATGGCAGCAAGAACATTTTTACAAAGTTGCACAGAACATACAGCTCTTTCTAGGGCGGGACCCTTCGTGACCAAATTCTTCATATTTTGATACTGAGCTGTAAGTATGGTACACTGGACTGCTCAAAAATGTTAGCATTATAGCTGTCCATATTGGTTTCTTAATAACCAATAAATGAATAGCTTCACAGTAGTATGAAATTCTCTCCATCCTTAAGACTAGAGGATATTATCATGATCATCTCTTAAAGGATGAAAGACCTTGCATACAAGTCTCCAGCTACAAGCACAGAAGGAACGACATTGAGCAGAAACAGTTTTAATTCCACACCAAGAAAGGGTAAGCAGACATCTCCAAGGTTAGACTTCTTGACTAATTAATCTCAAAAATACAGGTTGCCACAAAACTGAAGAGAATGTGTTCTTTTCAGTATTAATGCTTTATTATGATAGATATTTTATATTATATGTTGTATTTTGGATGCAATGATTACCAAAAGAAAGACTCAATTCTGCCACTCCTATAACGCTTAAATTAAGTCAGTTTTCACTCTATGATTTATTTTCTTGGGGGGGGGGGGGGGGGGGGGGGGGGGGCACTGTCAGTACTGACTTGAAATTAATACAGTTCATAAATAAAATTTAGAAAATGAGAAGAAACCGTTGGCTTTATTGGTGCCACAGAAAGTTCTGAGCAAAGCATGTAGTAAAGTGTACAGTGAGGACCCTGCATTTAAGTATGAAAAGGTAGTAAAACCTAGTATTTATCTGGTACATCCATCTTCTAAAAAAAAAAAAGTACCAACTCTAATTCATCTACTAAAAAACACAGGACAAAAATTATGATATGCAGACAACAAGTAGTCAATTTAGGCTTTTGAGACATGTAATTAATTCTACAGAAATAAAGTGGTTATGAGTTAAGCAGTCATCCTTCATTGCATAACAATATAGATACAAGAAAATGTGACTGAGGAAACTACTTGTATGCGCTAACTATTTCTTAAAAAGAATTCAAGGTATCCCTGAAGTAGAACTAAACCCTTTGCCCATTAGATTTTTTCCCCCGTTTCTTGCAGGTGTTTATAAAAAGGCTTTATCTGTCACTTCCCAGAAGTCTAAAATTGCTAATCAATTGATGCGCACTGAAACAAACACTGAAAATTTAAGATCTGAGTGGTATTCATTGAGAATTTTAATACCTGAAAGGTTGTGATATTGACCTCGTGTGCAGTTTCATGTCTTGCAGCCTAAAGAAACAAAAGCAGCAACCTTTATCAGAGGATAAAAAGCCCTTCCCCTCCCTCAAAGCATGCTTGCATGTCTCATGCTGGCTTTAGAGTACAAGACTGACCAAGGTTAAGAATGTCAATCATAATTTTAATTTACAGTTAGGTAAATTAACTGGTTCTGAAAAATTCAACATTTATACAAGGAGTACAGAAAAGTAGTTACAGAAAGGTAACTAAGTTAATTATATAGTATTTTATTAGAGACGTATGTTTTATAATGCTAGGCAAGTATAAATTTGAATGTTTTGTGGTATTTACTTTGTCTTGTACTGCTACACAAAATATAGGTGCCCTGAACATGGAAACAAAGCGGGGGGGTGGGGGGGGGTGTGGGGTGGAATTAATAAACCAAATCTGAAACTAATAGGTATATACCTAGAGAAATTTCCACCACAGAAGGTGGTACAACTAGTAGCACTGCCTTAAACAAGGCCATGTACTTGAAATAAAGATGTGATAGCACGGACCGAATATAGAATTGCAAATTACCTCAGAATTCGTTAATTACCTCAGAGCTCCAGTTGTAGCAGAACACTGCCGTCTCCGACTTTTTAAGGCATTAAGCTTATCTCCCTGCGTCATGCCATTCTGAGTTTCTGCACCTGCTTTGTCTTCAAAATCATCCTGGGAAACACAAAGTATGCAAGCAAGGAAATGTATCAGATCCTTATGAGTAGTGTATTTTCAAAGTACTGAACGCCTCCTTCACAAAGATTATGATTTAAAAGGCTCATCTACAGCCTTCTGCATACACAGGGCACTATTCTGTCTTTGCGAATTTCTAGTAAATTAAATGTGTCACTGTACAAAAACACATTCAGAGGCTTTTTGCAGAATCTGACCTCAAAGTCAGATCAGGATACTTGAGTCTAACACGGGTATTTATTTACTTCAAAGAAGTTTGTTTTGATGGAATGTAAACTCTAATGCCTTCCTCCATTACCATTTTTATCATCATCAATGTAGAAGGGAAGCAGTAACACACAATTCTGCAATATGCACAAGATGAGGAAGAAATTTAGATGTGTGTCCTGCAAGAGGAACTAACAATCAACTTTCCTAAATTACTAGATTTCTTAAGAAGTTCTCATGACCTCTAGAAAATAGTTTTGAAAACAATTTCTCTATGATAATTTTATAAGGAATATAGAATGAACAGATTTCAGAGTTTTATCCTACTTCTTCCAGCTTTAGAAAATAGTATAAACTAAGAAATAGTTAGTGTATGCCAACACTGTTTACATGCCTATTTATAATTTCTGAGTGATCTCAAAACAGAGTTTTCCAAGACTCAAGTACTAGAGACTGTATCTTAGGTAGCAGAGAAATATGAAAGTTAAACAAAAATATCTGCAATTTTTTTAAATTGCCAAATAAAAAAACCAAACAACAACTTATACCAATTATGCTTCATTTGACCTCAATGAAGTATTTGTATTACTGCAGTTCCTACTGCGCCTAAGTGACTTCAATGCTCTGCATAGAGAAATAGTTTCTGCCATTAACCAAGAAAAAAGACTGACAGAAGTAATACAACAGAAGTTAATCAAATGATGTGATAGTCCAAGTGTGCATTCATTATTGGAAAAAAATAATATTTTAGCTAGATTTCATTGTAGCTTATATGTTAGGCCATTGTTATCTACCATTCCGCCTCAACGTTGATAAATTTTCTTTCACTCTCTCTACTGCCCAACAGTTACTGCATGTAGCTGTTCTGTCCTCTGATTCTTAGACTTTATGCATTTTTGGGACTGGGAACTACTTTGTTTTGAACTTCTAGAGGGGTTATTATAATTAGATCTTGAAATATAATCAAATATCCAAAGAGATAAGTTTTATGTTTTAAAAACTCAGTTACTAACACCTGTAATGTGACTGTAAAAAGCTGAAATACAAGTATTACAGAGAGGGTTACAGCAGAAAAAAGCAGCACTGCATTTATATTGTGCATCTGTACGTAAGCTGCTACACAGCACAGGGGTAGCTGAATTACCTGCAAGTAAGCTACCTAGCATACTGGAAGCAGTAAGTTGTAGTGGTAGCTCAGATTCAAAAACATGACTGCCCATATGGCCCTGTGCCAGCTTCTTTCATTAGACATACAAGATCATCTCTATACAGTGTTATATTCTCCAATTTTATCTAGATATTTAACTTTACATATTCCAAAAAAGTTGCACTTCCAAAAGGGAAATAGTACCTTTACACAAACATTCAGGCACTCTTCCAGATTATCACAGATCACATGATAGATGCTGACTTGAATTTATACTAACAAATATCTGAGGAAGGTGCACACTACATCCCTGGTCTGTTAGACTGAGTAAAGGATTCTGTCAGCAATGTAAAAGCTCTTTAGTTATTACAGAGCTAAGATGGCATCAAATGTGTAGTTCCTCTAAACTGCTTCTTACAGATACTGTAGAAAACTACAGTTTAAGACTTTTACTAGCACAGAAACAGAAGCATGTTCACTTTAGCTCATACTCCATACAATTATTTTTGGAAGCACAGGTAAGGTCCTTACGCTACACATCACGTTAGTAATCCATAACACTATGATAAAAGGATGGACATCTATACGCTAACACATTATTAGCCAGAAACTTGGAATAAGTAAGATTTCCAGGAGGGAAAGTGATTTATTTTTTTCTTCCATTCTCTAATACACAACTGAAAGCCTGAAAGAATGACCAGAAATAATACAAACCTTTTGAAGTCTGCAAAATTACCTGTAACAGTTTTAGATATAACCTAAGCCTTTTTTTTTTTAAAAAAGTGGGAATTTGTTCTAATTATGACTTATAAAAAAAGGTTAGCTGTGAAAAACCAATCTAGTACTAATAAAAGGCTCAAATAACCCCATTAAAAGTTACCTACAGCTAGTTATTAAAAGATCAGATCCATCTCTGCTTGTCTGAAATTTTTTAACAAACTCATACCTCCCTGTATTGATCCAAGTCTTGTACTTTATTTATGCTGTCACTGATTGACATGTCATTCAAGCCACAAAGAACTCTGTTAATGTTTCCATCAACTACTCGTTTCTGCTTTGATCGGATGAGATCTCCCTCCAGCCATAACATCGCTTGCTTCCTTTAGGATACAAAACCAAATCAAATCACATCAACAGATTTGCATACACGTAAAAAACAGTATGAAAACATGCTACTCTTACAGACTGCCAACACTTGAATCTCCTGTACATCTTCATCTGGACAAAAAAGATATTCAAATTTCTACCACCAAAACGTCCCCAAAAACCAAAACATACCCCAGATTTCCAATGGTTAAAAAACAACAAAACCACCCCAAAATCACCGAACAAGTCTGTAGCCATCACAGAAATATTACAGGTACTAAAACTTCATTTTTAAAAATCATACTGGGAAAAGAGATTCACTAAAACGGAATTTGCAAAGGTATTTTAAAGGCTTTTAAAACACAAGTTAAAAATTCATAAAAAATTATGCTTTTAAATACATAATGCGTAGAATAAACCATGATACAGCACTTTCCAACTCATTAGCATGAGTTTTGTGTATACAGATACTGTGCAGTAAAACTACAGCTGACCTGCAGAGTGGAAGTGATCATAGTAAAGTTGAACAGGACCTAGTATCAATTTTCAGAAAAGATTATATCCTTCAGACAGGTGGTAAAAAAAGAATAATTAATTGCTACAGTAGGCATGGCTAGGCAGGCTTTTGTGGATGAGACTGCATTATTCCTTGATAAGGAAGTTTGCTGTGTAGGTATTGGTCATGTTAGTTCCATTCAAGAACTGAGACCCTATTACATATTATTGTAACAAAATTAAATTCCTATGCTGAAAAAAGAATGAAGTATTAAATCAGAATATACTGATTAAGCTTATCTCCCAGAGTCATACCATTCTGAGTTTCCACACCTGCTTTGTCTTCAAAAAGACTTCTTTCAGTGTCTCCACTGAAAACTTTCCTTTGTTTGAAAACAAAACGCTCTGGCAAAGCCTAAGAGCCAAGCAGTCTGAGCCAACTACATAAACTTGCTGAATAATTAATAGGAAGTGCAAGCACTACCAGAAAAGTTTCACTATGTCCCAAGAAAATATCAAGAGAAGTGAGAAGGAAGGGGTGGGGGAAGAGGAAACACCACTTATTCTACCTAACAGAAATAGCCTAGAAAAAGTGCTTGACGTTAAATACCTTTGAAATCTTTCAAACAAACTGATCAGACACATACTTGGGTGGGAACCTCTAAGAAAAACAAAAAACCAAAAACCACCAAACTCCAACCCACTACTCTAACATCCCTTATCAAACCTCAAAGAACCTAAGAGAGGAAGTTTTGACATCTATGAAGGTTGGGAGATCAAAGTTGCAAGGTTGTACCTTTTAATCAGATGCAACTTGGCAGGCCCAAGGGTAAGATATTTTATATTAGGATGATGCAACTGATGTTAGCTCCTCCTTTCTCAATCCCATTTTGACACTACTGATGACACTGCTTGAATTTTGTCTGATTCTCAAAACTTATTTATTGCCATTAGGACAACAGAAAATTCTTACTGAAGCATACTACAGCTCTTAGCTACGAATAATAC
Source organism: Falco rusticolus (assembly GCF_015220075.1). NCBI lineage: Eukaryota > Metazoa > Chordata > Aves > Falconiformes > Falconidae > Falco > Falco rusticolus. Next base: position 21,740,987 of record NC_051197.1, read on the forward strand.
AGGTACAAACAAAAAAAATCTGAAGGATCTTTGCCTATCTACGAAAAAATCAAACCAAGTATTTAAACACCACTGAAGAAGAGACATGGGCCCTGGTTTTCCTATCTTTCGAGTACACAGCACTTAACTAACCACACTGCCTACAAGCTTTCTCTCAGTTTTGCTTTATTGTGGAAGTTATTTTTAAAAGTGCATCATCCAAGAATCAGCATGATGTGGAGAAGTTTAATCTGCCTTGAGCGAGCGCCTGCAGTTTCTAAAAGTTTGCGATTTTTGAAACAAAAAGTTTGTGCGTTTTGAATAATGGTGGGCCACCTCCCAAATAAAGGAGCATCCATTCAGTTGCACTGGAAAATAAATAGGAATCCCCTTTCATGCTTATTATAATATATATAAAATAATATTTTTATTATATTATAATGCACAATGCAAATTATAATATGTATTAAAAATAATTACAGTAATACTCCTTTCCCTCGAAAAATCCTATGAATGTTTTACTGCATTTACGTAGTATCTAGCAGAGCTGTTTGCATTTTTTTTTTCCAAAAAGAGACAAATTTGTGGTGGATTTTTTCAGTGTTTCTCATAACACTGAAAATGCCTTTAACTAAATATCATCGTGGTTATCAACTCAAAAACATCAACACAACCACTAGAATAGTAAATGCACAATGTAAAAACCACTGTGACACTAACATCTACATCACTGAAGCCAGTGCAATTCTGTCATTCATTTCCAGTCAGGATCAAACCTTGAATCACCCATTCAAATTACCTGTACACGAGGTGTTCTCAAGCCAAATTATAGAGTCAATTTTGAGAAGGAGCTCTATTGAAACCACATATTCATTTTGCTAACGACTATTAACTCCATATCAGAAATGCCTCATACATTATATGTTAGGAATCTGACAGATCATAAGCTGTCCAACAGATACTTATTTAATCTTTAGTTACAAGAAAGAAAAAAAGTATCAATTATACTATTTTAAGATTCATTTTAAGTGTCATCGTAGGCTATACATAAATTCTTATCTTTCTATGTTAATATTTTAATAAATACTTATTGTTGATCTTTTGTCCACATCTGGACTTTACGCTTTCAACACATTTGTCTTTAATTCCTAAATCCCCAGAACATGAACAGTTTTGAGACCCTCTGCCTCTGAAGGGGAAGAAATGCATAGCAACTCCAGAGAAGACTTTTGCTACTATCTTTGATTTCAATCTCAAGTTGACTAACCTTAAACGTATTGCAACAGGCAGTATTATACGACGTCAGTAGACAGAAAGTAGGTCCTATAAATAGTGCAAGATGGATAAGGATGTAGAGAAGCAGTTGATTCTTAGTAGCAAAGAAGGTATACGTACTCTTCCAAGAAGTGTTGCTGGGGTCCTATAATAGAGCCTGGTCGACATATTCTTATCCAAGCAATGGCTTCAGCATGTGTGAACTTGTAGTGTTTCATTATGTAACAGGCAATCAGTGTTCCTGTTCTCCCCAGGCCAGCTACAGAAACACAAATAGCAACATTCACACACAAAGTCACTAGTATTTCATAATCATCAAATTAAAGTATTCTTCGCAATGTCATTCACCACCTTACTATTTGAAGAATTTTCGATTCAGTATTCCAATTTATCACATAATTGGATTTCAGTGCTGTAGATATAAGAACAAAATGTATCATACTTATAGAAAGTTAACAGCATTTAAGAACTGTGAACATGCAACAGTGAATACCCTTGGCACTAGTATAATTCCACTTCAAACTTAAATAAAAAAGGCTGATATTTTCAAAAAAGCTGTGACCAAGATGAATACAAACTTCATATTTATAAAACCAGTAAAAAACAAACATCAAAGTACCTTTGAGAAGCCAACACACATACTGTACAAATCAAGGTTCAAATACAAGCAATTACAGGTACACAACACAGATAGCAGCATGTGTCTTGTCAGCCAGTGGCTTTTTCGTTCTGAATCAGTTTTGTTGTGAAACCAATCTATAAAACAATTCACTGCCATCTGTATAAACAGCAATGGATGTTGACCAGCATACAATTATATATATCAATAGCTTAAAACAATTTAACCCATCGCCCCTCAAGTCACAAACTAATCCTGGTTTCAAGGAGAGAGTAGAGACAGAACAAATAGCTTTTACTATCAGACGAATCTCTTAAATATAGAGTAAGAATTAATTTCTCTCTAGCGCCGTGTCTTACCTACTAGTAAAAGGGCTCCCCATTTAAACCTTCTTTTCCTGAAAATATAGTATTTGCAGTTTACATTCTCATGGTGGCCTACTGTTTATGCACAAACATCTACCTAAATGGAAACTCTCTAAGCAGCCAGACATCCTTGCTGACAATTCCATACACAAGTACAAGCTCTTTACATTTAACCAGTAACTAAACCTTGCTATGACTTTCTGGAAAGTTAGGATGATTCAGGTAAAAGGATAAAGCTAAAAGTCCACAAATACTGTGATTCTGTAACCATATACTGGAAGACTAGAATGCAACAGGCAAATAGATAACAAAGAGCTGTACTACACTAAGTATACATCTGAATAAGAAAATGGTCTCTGAAAACTGCAGGTAACATCTACCAACTGCATATATCACTAAGACTTCAGTTATTTTCTCGAAGTTCATGTTAACGTACACACTTTCCATAGCAATCCTTTGCATTAAACCATTCTATCACTTCGGTGACAAGCAGTTTCTAGTGTAGAAGCTGTACTCTGCATTGCAGAGTACAAGAAAACTACAGACAATAGGTTAACTCCGAGCTAACTGTTGCTTTAACTTCAATATGCTTATTTAAAAGGATGTAAAAAACTTAAAAAGAATGAGATTGATGGTTTCTTATTAAATACACAAAAGACAAAAAATACTTCAGTTTGCAAGTATGTAAGTCACTAGAAAAGTATATTGTATTCCTTTCGCAACTAAACCTGGAGAATAACCATCTACTCATGCTAATCAATAGCTTCTGCGCTCATTTAGTCAGTTAGCAGAGGTCCAGCTTATTAATGCCAGAATTTCTGAGTCCTAGTCACAGTAACAACTTGTTAGCAAATAAAACTTAATCTTTGATATGCATGTTTATTGTTCAAGGAAAAATTATGAATAGCACTATTCTTGCCTCAGATCAGCAAGACATTCGTCTCCACAATGTCCTTACACAACTCTAAACATAAATCAAGCCAAAACCTTCAAAGCCTTTGTTAATCGTTCTTGACTAAGCATGTTTTGTGTATTTTCTAGCTGATTTGCTGAAATAGGCTGGTTTGAAATACTGGCATCACAATAACTCACACTAACTTGAAATGTGGAAGTCACGCTCCACACAAAAATGTAGAACTGTCCAAAAGCACAAAGAAGACCTTTCAGCCCTTTGCATTTCATAGCCAATTATCATAATGCTGTGAAAGCATAATGCAAAAGAGAAATCTCCCTTCAACTAAAACTCACGCCTTCAAGTGATATTAAGAAGAAACAGAACAATGAACAACAGATTGTCAGTTACTGTAAATAGCAGAGTAGGCTGAAAGAACTTAATAATGCACATGAAAGTAACAAATAGTTGTCACATATTTAGTGAACTATCATGAAGCAGTATTACTTCCACAATCAGAAAGTGTTTTTTAAATGCTTTATTTCTGGAATAAAATGCTATGGATTTATACTTACTTTGACTTTTAACCTGAGAAATAAATAAGTGCACCCACCTTTACAATGCACAGCAATAGCACCCTCAGCATTTTCACAAATGTTGAGGAACCTCTGAACTATGCTGTCACTTGGTGTGCTTCCGTCTATGAAGAACAGGTCATAATGCTCAAAACCAGCATCAGTAAAGCGTTTTGCATCATAAATTTTTTTGTTTAGTCTTATGACTGATGTAACATTATGTTTCTTGAAATAGGGAAAGTAAGCTTCAGGTGCATGAAGAGGATAACCTATAAAAAAGGAAGCAACAATCATTTAGAATCATAGATTAAGTTCAAAGGCTTACTAAGCAAAACTGCCCCCTAAACATTTTTTGAATGATAAACATGCTAATACTTAAAAAGCTCTAATTGTTTATTCTGAATAAACATGTTAAGTCCCACAAAAAAAATATTTCCACAAAATGCTTATAAAGATGACTATAATTAAACTGTCTGCTGTTTAGCCTGTTCCTCTCTAGAGGTAGGGTTTTATACATAAAGCTGGGCACATACATGAATTTAGCATTTCAGAACAGCTGTTTATCTATAAAGCTGCAGCTCAAAGAACATTCTTTAAGAGGAAACGCTGTGTTTATGAGGAAAATAGATTGGTGATCTATACTATGGACAAAAGGAACAGTCAAAGGATAAACTGCAGTACCAGAAATATTTTTGCTCTGCTGTGGCAAAAAAAAAAAAAAATTATGCCTTGATTCAGTTGAGATACAAAAGGATCCTCTAGAAGAATTTGGGGGGGGGGGGTGGGGGGGGGGTGGGGGGTTGGGGGGAGGGCAAAAACTAACCACACCACAACTGTTTAGGGCACATTCACCAAACAGATGTTCTCTGCTGCCAAGGGCTTGAGGGAGCGTGCACCCATGCCTATACGATGGATGGATGCAAAATGTAGTTTACTCTTTCCTATTAACAATCAAGTCTTATAAGGACAACACAGGAATAACATGGCCACCACAAAAATCAGAAGGTCTGTCATTGACCAAATTCACTGGTTTATCTCCAGAATTTTTATTCCTGTTCAGGTAAAACCTGAAAGCTTCTTCACAACACACAGGTCATTTCCACAAGTTATATATGCCTTAGTAAATGCAATTAGTCACAACACAATGAGAAAAATGTAGCTTTGTAACATGTACTTACACTCACCTGGGTGAGGCTTATTTGTAGCCTCATAACGGAATTTTAAACATTAGTGTTAGTTTATTAATTTTCAGTTATATACTTATAAAAAATAAACCACAGGTTCTCCAAACTCCATAGAACAATTTGAGTAGTTTTTGAAAAATTCTGCAGGAAAAGACTGTAACAGTGATTGCAGAAGAAACCCAAACCAACCTAAACATTTTCTCCCTGGATTTAGTTTAAATCTTTAGTAGACAGTATGAAATTAGCAGCGTTCCAGTCATAAAGGAAACATGAGAGAGCAGAAGGTAGAGTGGGGAGGAAAGAGGCAGACATTCAGAAAACGTGCTCACATAAAGCACCATGGCACGAAGAATAAGGTGAAATTCAGCAAAAATATGATTGTAGTTTTTAAACTGATTATTTTCCTTTTAGCTGGACCAAATCTCTACTTTTCCTCTGCTGGGTAAATTTCTCTTTTTTATTCCATTAGAATTATATAGGCTCTTCCCATTATCTCAAGAATCTTGAGTAATAAATGCAAGCGTCTTTTTAAAGTCTTTCCTGGCCTTTGTTACACAACTCTTAATACAGTCTCCTTTGCTTTATACAACTCACCTTTAGTTCTCATACTTACCGTATCACATTGGCAGGTTCCAGGAGAAAATTAAGGGGCCTGAATTTCTCAGGCACTATATCACTGAATGAAAGTCACTGACTGTTCGAAGAGTTGGAATTCTTCTAGCAAAGAAGAAATTCCAAACTTTTGAAATTAGGTTCTATGATTGTATATAAAAAGTCACTGTATGATTATTTCTGAAGATAATAAGTAATCTATTAATCTCTATTATCTTCTGCTCATTTCCTGTGACTATTTAATATGCTGGGAAACATAAGATCACAGAACAGCATTGAGATATACACCGTACCATTTTCAAGTTTGCTTTTTGGGTGTGGTCCACTAAATGCCAAAAATTTTCCTGGAACAATCCAGTTGAAATCACCATTTTCCACTCGCTATAAAAATTTCAGAAGAGAAAGAGAAAAGCATTTTAATATCTGTACATACAAGGTTAAAAAAATTACTCAATTTTATTTTACTTTTTACTATGTTCTTGCTGCATTAAAACAAAACACTTCAAATGTAATTATCTAGCTTACCTATATGGGACACTAACTAATCATAAGCCGCTTCTCAGAAATACCTTAAAATGAAATGCAAAAAAAAAATTTGCTTAGGTTTTCCAATAAAAGCAGAAAGTTCTAAGATATTTCTCCCTCAGAGGGCTTAGTGTTTTCAGACACCTACTTATAACAATACTGACAAACATCAACATTCTTAGAGGTTTTAATCAAAGAATATAGAAATTGTTTCCCTGTATGGCATTGGCTAAAAAAAAAAAAAAAAAACCCACAGAAAACAAAAAACAATTAGCCTTCAAAAACAATTATTCTTTCTCTGTAGAAACTGAAATTTACATGCTAGCATAAGTTCTGATGAGCCAGTAATCATAGAAGGAAAGTATAAATCAAGTAAAAAACATAGATTAAAAAACCCCCAAAATCTCAAACTGACATTTTGCATTTCTTGCTCACTTTTAAATCAAAACTTCAAAAAAGCTCTGCAAGTTCTGTCAGTGCCAAAATTGGAAGCTTCTTTGGAAATGCAGAACTAAAGTTCAAGACTGCCTTCATGTTTTTTCATTGAAGAGTGCTCATTCCTCATTTGGCAATGCAGTTATTCTCAGCATGACTCTTAAGGACATGGCACTCTGTTCAACTGCATTATTAAGCTTGTGTTTTTAGCTCCCAGCTCATCAAAACATCCTAATGAGTGAAAGGTTCTGATAATGGACATTACTGCAATCAATTCACCAACTGTTTGCTTAGCTAAGCCCATTAGGCTTGCTCCCAACGTCCTCACACAGTGAAAAGTCCTGTAAGTTAACAAGGTTGTGTAAGACTAGTGAACCCATCTTGGCAAGTCAGCCCCCCCCCCTTGTTTATATCACAGACTGCAATCTCAACATTGTAGCCCTTCTACCCCCTTTAAGGAAGAAGTCCTGTTTAGTAAGTATTTTTCTATTTGTATTACCAGTTTTAATTAAGTAATCTTTTTCGTTACATGGGTTATTGTGAATAAGTTACATTTTAACCAATATATTTGTGTATGTGTGTACACATACTCAAAACTACATGCAAACATTATTATTAAAGAGTATTTTACATCTGGTCCAACAAAAGGGGAATTAGCTGCCTTGGTAATGCAATAAGATGAAAGAACTGTAAAGGTGAAACAATTTCCTTTTGCCTGCTCCCTTTAAGTCTTATGCAACTCCTCCCGACGTAACTACACATTTGAAGACCTAACACAGCAAAAACCTGGAACATTTGAAGTTTTATAAATATAGCAGAAGACATATGTAAACATACAACGCTGACCACAACAAGTAAAATAGAAGACATGCCAAGAAATGAACAAAAAATTAAAGATGATTCCAAGTTCTTGCTGCTTAAACTCAGACAGCAGGCAGCATACTTATCACAAACTAAAATAACATTAAACATTAAACAAGATAATGGGATAGCTTTAGTCAGTTATTTTAATACTTTTCTCCAGGCAGATTAATGCCTACTGTATGTACAGAATCCTAGACATTCCCAACCATCTTTTTGTTTTTGAAAAAACATTTTCCTTTTGTACATAGAAAGGAAAAGTGCCGCAATTTCTTACTTCAAATTTTAGTTGCTGTTCATTTAATTTTGGCAGTTCAGCACAGGCTATACCAATTTCTCAATCTAAGTATTATGGAACATTACAGTGTACAGAAATCCTTCTACAAATGCTTTGAAGTTTTGTGAATAGCTGTATGTTATAGCATGCCTAGTGCAGCCAACATCTACTGTATAATTGGTGTTGTAAATTAAGTTTTTCCACTGTTTATTCCTCTCCTGACTTCACCTTCTTTCTTGAACCTTTATGAAGCAATTCCTACAGCTGTATTTCAGAGATGTAGTCATCCACACCTTGCTTATAAAACAAGGCAATTATTTATCAAATGTTACAGAGATTTAAGAAAAGCGATTATCCCTGAAACTTGTTTAATAGAAATATTCAACTTAGGATAATAAATTTTAAGATGGACCTTTTCAAACTAAGCAAATTTATTCTCATTATTTCCAAATGTTCTGAGAATTGCAATACAGGGACTAGGGGAAAGAATACTGGCTACAATAAAGTAACACAACTCTGAGAAGAGAGTTTAATATGTATTCAAATGTTTAGTACACCTCTAGTTTATATATTGCTCTCCTTAACCAATGCAACTGGAGGAACTTAAGGGAGTTCCAAAGACAAGATCCAATAGAACTACACGGTTGTCACTGACCAGTAAAAACCCTTTTCCTTCCTTTGAGTATGAGAAATGGTAGACAAAGATGATGCAGCTATTCTGGACCAGATGCATATACACCTTCTGTGCTGCCATCTCCTCTGTACACAGCCCAGTTCACAGGTGCAGTATGGGCATACTTTAAAGGTTCTCTGAGCCATATAGCTTGAGATAACTATCCATTACTAGCAGATAAAGGTGCGTATATCACAGAACAAGGTCCTAGAAGCATCTAGAGTCATTCAGAGTATCTATTCTTAGGTTGTAAGAAAACTGGGAGAACAATGAACGACATATGACATACATAGGTTTCTGGGACTGCATTAGGGAAGTATTTTGGATGTATTTTCATCGCTGAAATCCCCACATAACGCATCCTTACTAAAAAAGCTCAGAAAAAGTCATCTATGTGGCTATAAAAGATTTATATATTTGGGGCTAACAGCATCTCAAGAAGCAGCTCAAGTGTTGAAAGCAAGCACAGATTCTGAGGTTCAGCTGGGAGACCTTGGATCATATCCTGGGGGAAGGTTGGGAAGCATGAGAGAGGTCCCAGAAGCCAGAAAGGCTACAAGAAAACAGGAGATTTATGTGACACGCTGAAATTGCGAAGATGTTCATCCTGCGTGTTTTTCACATACAGCATACAGGTTTGGATGTACATATCTTACATATGAACACTGGGTTTTACTTGAATTAAAATGTGTTTCCAGTACATTTTAAGTCGTGGGATACTGTATATTCTAACTTACTTTAGGTAAATCAAACACATTCAACTCATTATTAAATGTACAAACCTCATAGTGTTCATATTCATCCACATCAAATGTCTTAAAGTCAAAAAATCCATGCTGCAAGGCCTAAAAGGCAACAAGGTGTCAGTTTATACTGAAATATGATATATAATCTCATTTTATAATACTGGTTTTGAGGCTCAAAACTAAATCACTAAATGTTTGTGGTTTTGGCTTATTGAAGCCTCTATAATTAAGACAACGTTACATTTTGCACAGATTAACAACACAGACAACAAAAACTCCAACAAAGTCACTAAAGCACGTCAGGCTCATTTGCTCCCCCCTTCAAAGACATTACAATGGGACATAAGGCTGTTGCATACCACTTAAATGATACAACTGATTCTCCCCACCCCAGTATGTATGTCTTTTTTCCTGTAAGGCAGACAATGAATTAAAAAGCAATTCCCTTTTTGTCACACATTCACTCAATGCTGAATCTCTATGCTGAATACATTTTCATGCAGATGGACATAAAATATAGAACATTAACTGTTTACTGATTTTCTATACTTAATATGTTACTCCAATTTTAGTACCACAATGGCCAAGCAAAATAGCATAAAGAGAATACAGCACTGTGTATAACCTGTATCTCATATTTGCTTTTAACACACATTCCACTAACAGAATGAAGTTCACTAGACTATGTTAGACAGTATTTATTACAGGATTGAAATAAGTCAATTTTTGTATTTGTTTACTGTACTATTATTAAATATGCCAATTTTGTACTAAAGATTTATGTACAATACTGTATCAAAAACAATTCTATGAATAAAGAATTTATAGACCAAATTTCTTCCAAGGAATAGGTGGAAGACAGTTCTGCAGCATATACTTACACTGATGCTACTGCATTCTGAAAAGTACAGATATTACATGACATTTTGGGATTAAAGTTTGATAGAAAAAACACCACAATCTATGTCAATCTATACAATAGTCATCGGTCTGCCATTATTTGCTACATATAGAGCACCTTCTTTAAGACAAATTAAAAATAGCTTTTTTCGTAGGCAACATAAGCTCAATGATTGGACCTGTCATGAAACCTAAGATACCAAGATGTTTGCCTGAACAGCTGATTTTGAAAAATGCATTTCATCAAGCATTGTTGGCTGGCTACACTCCAGGATTTGTAGGCCCCCTGAATTATATGTATATGATACATATATATGGATGCAAACACCAAATTAATCTACGTAGACTAAGACTGTAGTTTAGATTTTCTGCTCAAAGTGTTTTCAACCCTGTAGGTGAACTGGACAAAGATTCAGTAATAAATTTTATGGGAACAAAGGAGGAAAAACAGATTCTCAAAGTCCTTCTGACGTGTTTGTTGCAGATAAATTACAGTGACTGCACTGACTGCTTCAGAGAGCTTCAGGATCCGTAGAATGCCATACAAATTAGAGTCTTGCTGTTAACTGACAGCTCCTTTCCCACCTCCTCAGAACTAAAAATATTAAGCTTGATCTCTCTTTTTTCAATTTTTAAGTAACAGTTGTTTTGCCATACTTTTAAGAATTGCAAATAGCCTATAAAGTATCTATACAGAACTGTTCATATAGCCTTCTCCCTTCATCAAGATCACTGGCAAATGAGCAAAATTTAATCTTTGCTTATAATATGAAGTACATACTACAACACAAGTTTGCCAGCAAGATGTCATGTAACATTTTTTAAAAAGCAATATTGGACCTTAATATTCCCCAGGACTGCAGAAATGACACATCAAAACACTAGTAAGACATAGCAGTTTTAATTTGTTTTAAACAATTCTGAAAATATTAGTGCCAAACACTGCATCATATGTTTGGGGGGAAAGATGGGACCAAATACATGCAAAAAACTGCTCAGATAAAGTCACAGTATACCTAGATGTCTGTCTCACTTGACTTTATCAACTTATGTTACTCCCTTTTACCAATGGTTATAAATGACCTGTTAGCAGATCTAACGCACTGTTAAGAACTACCCCCAGCCAGGCCCAGTGCACTTGCACATTCTGATTCATAACACAAAGTTCAGACAGCTGTCGAAGGCCAGGCCACCCAGGTAAAAGTGTAACCTCGGATTGTCAGGACTCAAACATAGTCCTTAGTAAATTAGGCTTCATGACAGTATACTACTGCATTTTAACAGTATTTTCCTTCATGTTTTAAAAGTCAACTTAAATCTGTTTTGCTAAGGAAAAGTGTTATTACCTTATTTATTCCCTGTAAACAGTCCAAGATCGTAAGATTGTACGTGCAGTTCCCAAATGAAGCATCCCTATAGATTCAATACAAATTAATTTAATATAGACAGAATTATTTTAAGAATTCAGGGAAAGCCAGCACAACAGAATATTCAAGTTATTCAGTCCCCTCTGAGAACTCTGAATTAAAGTTCAAAGACAACATTTTTTTTAGAAGCTTGTTCATGCTAAAGCACTCCCTTACCACAGATGTAGTTTAGTGTCAATGCAGTCCGATACTGCACATCATTTTATGTGCGTATTTTACATCAGCTAACTACATGCCATTTACCAAATTATTTATGCTGTCCTGGAACAGGAAGCTTTGCATCCTCTCTCAGTTGTGTAAGGATTGTAGCAATTAAAGTAAAACCTGCTTTAACCATTATTCGAGTCTTAACAGCATTACACTGTCTAACAGTGAAAAGGCAAATAGACTACTAGTTTGGATTTCATTTACAGGCTCTCATTTTGATGCCTGACTGCGGATGTGATTCAAAGTTATCTAGATATAATTAGATTTTAAATTACTTGACCTTAGTTCTGCCACTCTGAAAACAAGAATTTCTCTTTAAAAATGATAGGATACCCCAAAGCAAAACACATTCAAGCGGTAAGAGGCACCAACATAAAAACCAAGTAATACCGCCAAAAAATAACAGCAGCAAATGCACTGTGGAAAAATGAAAAAGTACTTTTCGAAGTGTGCTTCAGACCAGTTTGCATTTTAACAAAACCCTGCCTGGGAAGATAATTTCATAATCACCGATTAAGGAAATCTTTTATGGTTTTGCTCTATCTTATCCAGAGTGCTAAGAACTGTAATTTATCAGAATAGCAAAATTTTAGGTTTCAGCCAGATACATCTTTACATCAGAATTGATTCAAAATTTCAATCTTTCATTGAAAACTTTCCTTTTTTGATAGTCTACTTGCTTGAAGTAGTATGAAATTTGTTATATTAATATGCTTCTTCAGTCCCAAGTACTTAAGAGAAGAATATTCTCACCCATTCTTTAAGAGCAGAGTAAGTATAGCAGTTTTGAGCAAGCATTGTTCATGGAAAATGTATTTAAGAAAACTAAAAGCTACAGTCTTGGTAGTGTCATATTAGATGCAGGCTACTCTAGAAAAGCTTTCAAATTATTAGATTATTAAAAAATACTTAGCTACAATGTTTTAGAATGGTAACTTTAAAGTGTTAATAAACCTTCAATATCCAAATATAACAAAGAAGTTTTCTAAAATGAAAAGCCATAATGTATTTTCATTACATTAGATAAGCAGAACATATCAAAGCTGTAAAATATAAAGCTTTATAGACAGTATATTTTTGACAGGGGAAAGTTGGGTATCATTTTAGCACAAAAGCATTTTAGCAAACAAAAAATCGTCCAAGCAAAATCTTAAGGCCCTAATGGGAATGTATACATAGCATAAAATCTTTAGAAGCTGTAAGTTTTCTGAAGGGGCTGACAGAAACAACAAAACCTAAAACAATTAAAACCACAAAATGAAGTATTTAGAGAAGTATGAATGGAAGATATGATTGTAGCAGACATTCTGTGTTACATGTTATTTTGCTATAACAAGGATTTAGATGTTTATCTGTATGCATGTAACTACTTCAACTGATAAGGCATCTGATACTGCAGTACATAAAAAAAATACTGAGGGAAAAAGCCACATAATCTCTAATCCGTTAAGAAGAGCTACGAGAACAAGAGACGGAAGGGAAAGGAAACAGGGAGGAAGGACACTGAACTTGACCTAGATTTATAAGATTAACCTATCACAATTCCAGGTGTACAGTATTCTTAGCTACAGTTCCCACCGACAGCTATCACCAGTCAAGTGCACATGGGTGCTGGTAGCCAACATCTATTGCCTACATCATCCATACCTCAAACATCTCACTCCTGTTGCTGTGCACCTAACAATTAAAGTAGATGTGCTATGACTGGAGAAAAGAGCTCTGCTGTTTCACACAGTGAAATAATAGGACTGAAAGCCAGGAAAATTCCAAATAGGCAAAGTTTTTGGAATGAACAAATAAAAACCTGTTTAAACCTAATCCCAAATTTCCAGAAACCCAAAGAACAGTGGTATTCTAGTGTTTTTTTAAACAAACACAACACAATTGACATCTGAAAAACTCACCCCCTCATCTGTCTTTTGTGGCAGAACATGACAGTGTAATGAAACCATAAACAAACAGCAGATATGAATGACAGCACAGTAGTGCAGTAACACCTGGAAGCAGTGACTTAATATCACCTAATGCTTCAAGTGCAAGCATGATTGGTGAACCATGGCAAATACTGAGCATATTGTATCTTGCCATAACCTCTCTCTTTCTCTCCCTTTGCCCCTCAAGTATCTTCTGGTAAGGAAACCCAAGCATATCATAAAAGCTCTTTCTATTCTAATTTGAAAAACAAGAAAATGGAACAAAATCTACGCTTTTTCCTTAAAGCCATAGCCATTTTTATTTCAGTACTCCCAATCCTTTCCAGATTAAGTCCAGGAATATTTTTTTGTCTTTTCTAGTTTCTGGTCTATTATATCAATTCCAGATGCAACCCCCTTTCCGAAACTTTACTGTTTTATGCTCCACAAATTTAAGCTCAGCTATCTACAGTTATCAAATTTTAGGTGTAAGAAGAAATTAATCTGGCAGAAGTTTTAAGTACAATCCGTAAGGACTCTGCATGCTGGATTCATTGATACAGTAGAGTGATATCTGAAGTACAGGTAAAGCAAGGGCTTGTGGACTCAGTGTTAGGAGAAGAAACCCAGGTTACTAGTTTCAGAACACGCAGCAAGCAATAAAGTGCACTTTACAGAGCTGTTTTAAATATTACAACAACACATTAAAAAAGTATTATGAAGCAAAGTCACAGCATACTTATGAAGTGTTATTTTTTTTATTCAATCTTCCTATCAAATAGTTGATTTCATATGATTCCAGAGAAGTGTTAGTATTCCTTTAGAGTTTAGTCATTTTGCAGAAGCATTAGAGAGGACAGATGCCTACCGTCAATTTTACTGCCAATTACATGTCTAGAAAGGCCTTGAAATACTCAAAAGGTAAAAAATAAAGAGTTTATCATGCCTGATTTCCAGAATGTTTTAAATAAATTACTCAAGTAAAACATCCCTTTGTTTAGATGGAGTTGTCTAAGGTATTTTAAGTCACTAAGTATTTTGATTCTTTCTTTGTTAAAAGCAGAAGCAAAACAAATCTCTGCCTGCCTGCCCCATCTCCCCCAGCAACCTAGATGCCTTCCTCCAGGCTGAAGCAGTTAACAAGTTTTTTGGGTTTTTTTTCCCCCAATCAGTCAGAAGTCATGCCAAATCATTGAGAAACTTAATAAATATTTAAAAAACAAGTTTAACCTTACTTTCTGAATTCTTCTGGATTAATGCAACTCCTGGAGAACACTAAATAATTAAAAACTAATCCAGAACAGCTAGTTCAATTTCACCATTCTTTGTGTCAACCCATTCTCCTACTGATTCTGTATAAATTTCCAGACCATAGATAAAAACTTTGAATACTGTCAGAACTAGTACTAACCTATACGAAAATCCTGTTAGAAATACAGCTGTTCTCATACCACATTGACTTAAGTCAATTATATAGTGCTAGATCCACCAGCATGCATTTTCTTTCTACCAATAACAGTTCTATTTCAAAACTTTTAAAGCAATAATTAATAATTTTAGCTTGCATAAATCGCAATAGATTCTGAACAGGCCAAACCAAATACATGTACTAACAGTTATGAGGAAGAGCACTATGAAGAAAAGTACCTTTGTTAACCTCGCAGAAACATACAATTTTAAATTAATTTTAATTCTAGACATTCCTCCTATTAAACTTATCCTTCTCCTTTGTCCACTGTACAAAGTCAGCATCCTATCCTACAGAAAACTATGTATGTGCTTACATTTAAGACAGCAGTGATTTTTTAACCCAGTGGGACTACTTATGCATATACAGAAACACTGAAGCGTTTTCACTGGTGGAAACCAAGCTATTTGGATTTCCTTTTTGTTCATGTTGGAAGTCTGTGTTTTAAAAAAGCATAGAAGAGAAAGCCAACCTCATTTCGTATCAGAATAATAGAAGAGAGCACACACAGACATCTCCTGCACAGTTTAACAGTGTGGGTGCTCTGATTTGTGTTGCTGATCACGTTTCCATTACAGTATTCTTCCAGTCTTTTATGGCCAAATGCATAATCACCTTGATTTTCAAACAGTGCTTTACCAACTATTACCTGATAATACTCTATTTACTTTCAAAGTAGAGAAAAATGTGACTATTTCTATGAGATACAGATGTAGTACGAACCTGAGCCAGCATTATAGAGCTCAAATCCCATGTCCGATTTCAGTTACTGTAGCTGACCTCAATACTGGATAACACTTTCCCTTTCACCAAACCTCTTAACACTGTCAATAAAACAGTTTGTTTCCTCAGCATTTGCCAATAAAGAAAAAAAACCCAAAAGCCACAAACTAAAAATCTAGCTCCAAAATTCATGTCGTATCTAGAGACTGAACACAGTAATACAAATTATTTTTTCTCTTTAACATAAAGTCAATACAAAGTAGTTTGAGGTAGAAATCTAATAGTTTCACAATAGGAAACTGGTATTTATAATAATTTAAAATGGTTTTAACAGTTTTCTTAAATGGAAGTGAGGAAAAAAAAGCACAAGATCTTCAAGGGACTCAGCGTCACCAAGTCACAGTGAATAAGCCAAAAATAAGATGGAAGTGCCTCAAAGACAGTACTGCCTTATGCTCCTGCTTTATCTTTTAATTTTTCTCTTATAAAAACAAAACCAAAAGGTTTACATCTATCTTGTAAGAGGGGTATTTCGATTTCCTTCCACTCTGAACAGTATTTGCTGAAGCTGTCTTTAAATGAAATACCAGCTGAAGACCTAAGCCGATTAAGGCTTTTTGAGGTCACTGAGCTAGATGAAAGCAGATCAGTTTGCCAGCGATCACTTCATGTGAACACACCTCAGCACTCCATAAAGAATCTGACAATCCTGCAGCTTCTACCTATTGAAAGTTTTCTATTTTTTCCAATTAGATGACACTTCAGATAACAAGTTTCTTAATTTGGTAAAACAGTCTAGCTGTAACACTCAACTGATAAACCCTTGCACATGAAACTATTCAGGGATGACCTATACTACGGAAGTTATATAATATCCAAGTTCCAGGTTCCAAGAATAAACACAAGTCAATAAGTACTGAATACCAATGATTAATACCTCAAACTATTTCCTTCCCAGACCTTTAGAATAGAAGGGAAGAGGTAAGACATTTGGCTTATGTTTTTCATTGTACATAAGAGTCATTTTAGTCCTTTTCATGTCATTAAAGAAGTGGAAGGAGTGCGAACTTTCTCAGCACCAACTTGTTTCTTCAAAGAATAGCTTAATGCCAAGCAGAAATACTACCTAAGGCAGTGTGCTACTGCTTCCAGCACAGGTTTGTTTGCTTGAGACTCTGCTCCTGCTGTATTTTGCACCAAAGATCTCAAAAGTCTTAGAATGGACAGGAGGAGAAAATCTCAAATGACTTGGAAAACCAGGGAAGGAGGAATAAATTATTTCTTCCCCACTCCAAGCTAATCTAGATTGTCCCACTGCAGGCCCTTCATCAGACCTACTTGCCCTTCTCTCAGCCCTGGTAATTCTTAAGCTTTTTACATAACTATTCCAGCCTCTTCTTATGAATTCAGCTCCCAAATATCCCCTCCTCTATCAGACTCTCCATTCCTTACCTAGCCTCCTATCTTGTCAGAAACCTTCAGTTTATTTCCTTACTTCTGTGTCTCGCCTCCTGTACAGCTAGATTATACAGCTGCCTTTCCCCGCAGGACAAACTGCACGGCAGGTAACAGAATGTGCTTAGGCTCTAATCCACTGCCAAGACCTGACCTAGTCCAAAGCAGCTCCAAAAGAAACTGAAGTGCTTTCTAGCCCCACACCATATAATAAAGAATGCTCAAGAAATCAGGATGCTTAATTTTTCCAGCTAAAGCTCATAGTACTGTGTTTCTTCTAGGAACAGCAAGACTCCACTCAAGAAGATTGCCTCCCTCCCATCCCCTAAAATAGTCAAAGCTTTGTGTTAAAAAAAAAAACCACACAACCAAAAAACCCCCCCAAAATATACTAAAACCTATCCACACCACAAAAGACCACCGCAAACTCCAAAAAAATCTTCAGTTTCAGCCAATCATTTTTCTCCCAGGTCTTAAAACACAGACAGACTGCAGAGGAATTTTTTTAAGAAAACTGCCTACTCTATACATTTATTGCCCTCTTCTCCTGAAGCTGACAAACAGAATGAAGCGATCACACTTTTGTAATCATTCTGACAACCCAGACTACAAAAAAGTAGTCCCTTTGCCAGACATTGCCTTCTTCAATGTTTTCAGTTAGTATTCTCAGCCCCCACCCCGGGGAAACATGAAATGCTCTTTGTATACAATATAAAGTTATCTTCAGAAAACCTTGCAGTTTTGTGTACTTTTTGACCCCCTCCTTTGCTGATTTCAGAGTAGCTAACTATTCTATTTTGGAATAGAACTTTATGAATTTAACCTCACAATGATTTGCTTTGAGTAATTACTTAACATGAAATTGTTTCTTGTCATTAAAATTTGTTACTGTGGTTCTTGTCAGCCTCAAAAGAAACCACAGAGCCAATAATTTTCACTACTTCCTACCAATTTTTATTACTATGACTACTGCCATCATGATAAGGAACTGGCTGCAAGGCAAAGGCCTTTGGTTTGAGCAAACAGTGTCATATAATACTGTTCTGGAAACACACTCTTCCTGCCAAGTTTTCTGTCTCCGTTTTGGCATCTGACAACCAAGGCTCTTCACTGTGTCAGAACCTCTTTTCTGCACACCTTAATCTTTACTTTGGCAAGGGAGAAATGAACCAAAAGACATCGGAATTCACTATAAGCCCAAACAGTAGGTTTCTTCAATGGGTGAACAAGATACAGCTGTTACCAGGTAACATACACCCTCCACTGCTAAGAGTTTTGCTTTTTAAGCAAGTTTTGAATAAACTAAGCTTAAGATCCTGAAACAAAGTCACTTTAGTATTAAAAGCTTTTATGTGAAAGAAATACTCCTGCAAAAATTGAATTTGATTTGATACGAAAAAGAAAAGCAGGTTTTTTTAGACTCCACTAAAATGTTACATAGTAATCCCCAGAAGAAAGAGAAATATTTCACTTGTTGCTTCCCCAGAACGATAAGGCGACAGATGAAGGTACTGACACAGTTTCTGTGCTCAGAGTACTAGAGTTTGCTTCACAGAACTTCTTGCAGCAGTTTCCCAATAGCTGAACCTTCTGTAAATGCAAAGGACCAATGTAACCATTTCAAACAGAGAAGACTGGGAACCAAAGAATGTAAAAGGTGGAGAAAACTATACTTTACTCTTTGTTTAAGTTAGATCATCAGTTCCTGTATTTTATATAGAATTTGGAGATTTTAAATAACACCAATGTGTTTATAATAACTGATTTTTTTTATGCATTGTACCAAGTATTTTTTATAATTAACTGAAAAAATATGGGTATCAATAGCTCAGCAAACTTCTTGGGCTTTGGAGAGCTACGACCAGGTCAATGTATAAACTCTCTGCCAATAAAAGCTATCACTGATTTGATACCCTTTTCTAAAAAAGGTGTTTGATGGTTTAAGATTTCATAGCCAAACTGTTCTTTACATACAAATCTACCACCCCAACAGTTTATATTGTATCTGGCTCATGTACAAGCTATGAGATGACAGACAATCTGATCTTCCTTTGCTGAGTGGCTGTAGAATCAGATGAATTTGATACAGACAAGGCAAGTCTACATTTTACAAATGCATTGGCTCACAGTGAATACTACTTGTAAATGCTGACTCCACTAAAAAAAAAAAAAAAGATATTGACCTTCTTGCAGTTGCCTTTTATCGCCAGCATTTGCTTAAGACATACGGTATTTTCACTTATAAAGCACAAGGACATTTCATGGTCCACACCATGAAAAGAATTTGGAAATCTCTTTATTAGATGTGTGATAGCTAAAACTCCTCAGATCCTTTTCAATATAAACTTAGTACAGAGAATAGACAGACTGATAGGAATTATCTATGATTCATTGAAAACAGAAAGGCAAAGCAACTGAATAACTTGAACATCAGCACTTGTTCTGTAAATAGGGAAAAGATAACAGCATTCATGTAAATCTAGCTGGTTAGGTAGTAGGTAATTTAAAAGATTGACTTCCAAACAGTAAAACATGATATACTATGAAGAAAAGTTTTAATTCCTACATCACAAACATGCTAAGAACTATTTTCAAAACCTGACAGCCTGCAAGATCAGGAGTCATTACTTAAAACTTAACTCAATCTAAATGGCTTTATTATTCCAACACTGAGTAATTCCACCAGAAGTAAAATATACTTTTTCTGGAGATCAGTCATTTCTATACAGCATCTGTATCAGACATGAAACCCTTTTCTGGGAAGGCCATCTGAAAAATTTTTATTTAGCAAATTCCCAAACACAAAAGTTAGGCCCAATTCTCATGTTCACATACCTAAATGGAAGATATGGTGGATTAGATCCAGACAGAAGTGTTCTGTGAGCTTCTTCTGGTGTTTTCTTCAAGTATATTACCTGAACAGGATTGGGGAGAGGAAAAAAATAAAATAAAAATCAGCCCTTAGTCTGAAAGCCGTTAACCAAACGTAAGCTTCCCCCCAGCTCACTTAACTGCTAAGAATGTATACCATACTCCTTCATGACCAACTCTTATAACATTTACAGGTCAGAAAAGACAGACCTACAAAAGTAAAAGACTTAGAAATCAACAGAAACTGGGATTTCTTCTGTGTCATTCCCCTCCTTTTAAAAAAAATTACAATAATAAAAAAACCCCACATATTGCTGCAACTGGGAGACTTTTAAGACAAACTCAACATCATACTAAGATGAAAAATAGGTGTCTATACTAGTTCTCTGACCAACTTCAGCTGAGTCAAAATATTATCACAGCAGCTGACAAAGGAAACATTTCTTTATCATAGCTCAACGGAAGACTTTCCAGCACAAGTATCTTTTGATTCTTAATTGTCAATATCAAACTACTAATTAACAAAAATACCCAATTCAACAAGCTGAACCTGTTACTACAAGACCAACATACAATTAATGCAATACCCTAAGCTAAGGTTCATTCTGCTATCATTGAACACTATCAGCTGCATTAACATAAGCAAAAAATTTGAATACAACCACATCTTGTTGCATTCCAATGTCTACTTGTACAGTAGAATTGGTCCTAAAATAAATTTCATTTTGAATATATATTAAGCAAGCACATTATTTACAAAAAAAGATTTTTTCCAGTTTAGAGTGGCACATTTCACATGCACAAAATGTTTTGTAAACAAAGTCACACAACTTTCCTAGTCATTTCCCCCAATTCATCTTATAACCAGCACTTATACAGATACTTTTTAGATCTACACGCATTTAACTGTTGAAAATAAACTATTCTAACAACTATTTTCTTAACTAAGACATAGATTAGTTCCTGATCTAAAAGTTTTATTCAGCTTTTGACCTTGAGGACATTAGAATATAGGTAAATGGTAGTCACTCCAAAATGTTTGCAATTTGCTCTATGTCTAAAGTCATATCTCAAGTTGATGGAACTCTCAGTATTCTGTAAGATGTCAACATGTTAAGGAGATTTTCTTGCATTTCCTCCTCAAGCATGTACACGGCAGACAGATAATAATAAAAAAAAACCCCAAAAATTACTGAAGTAAAACAGTCTGAAAAACTCTTTGCCATAATGCAACGAAAAGAGGGTCCAGAATCATCTGTTTTTTAACTACTACCTATTTCTCTGCTTTGAACAACTGATCTAATTTTCGATCAAAACCCTCCCAACTGATTTGCTTTCAAAAGATCAATTGCCTGACACGGAGTTACATTTCTCTCAGTCTCCAATGTTGGTGTTCCGCTCATCGTGGTCACAACGATAGCATGGATCAGTATAATCAGCACCCAAAAAGAGCAACAACTCCCACTGATCTTCAAATATTAAGTCTCCTTACTACAGCAATGGCATTACTGCTGTTTCATTTAGCAAAAGTGCCCAAATTACATGTTCCTTATAATTAACGCCCCTGTACAAGCTCAAACTTCCGTATTTCCCCTAGCTCCTCAATCTCTGAAAGCAACACATCATTTCCACCCTAAAAACAGACCACAGTTTCTGCAGGGAAGCCATTCCATTTATTCTGTGTTACCAGAGCAGTTGTTTCTAACTGAAATATTGAATTCTTTGTTGTTGGATAAAACCAGTGATTATTAGTATTGGAACAGATTGAGAAATTTACTTAATGGATAAATGCATTTACTTAATTCATGAAGTAGAGGGGTCCATTTTTTCTTATTTTTAAGCTGTATAGTCTATCTACAGCAATGACCGCTAACTAATGGCACCAATTTCAGGCTTTGAACCCCTACAGCACAGCAATGCTATTCTGCTTTCACAGTTAGTGTAAAAGATTTTTAGTTTGTGAAATAAGTCTCCTTTGTATTTCCTTTATAGTCCCTCTCACCACAAAGGTTTTGCATTTAAGAACAACACATCCTGTCCAACAGATTTCTGGGGGGAGTGTATTTCATAGAAAAATACTGATTTTATTCACATCAATAATGTCAATCATCACTTTGATTAGCTTACATTTAAAGCCCAAATTCCTACTTGTAGTCAAAACATCCTTAAGATTGTAGTTCAGAGACTTCAGGAAAAGATTAGTTTCCCTCTTACACAATTAGGGAGTCAGAAATCTGAAGCAGGGGCAAATTTGTACTAAATGAACATTTTCCCGATAATACAGTTTTTATTTCACAGAAGTAATGGTACTTCAAAGCTGTCTCTGCTCAGACACGTATCCATAACATTTTGAACCAAACACTGCTAGTTGTCTGTCTACAAAGCTCATAGATACCAAGATGGAAACAGGAAAAAGACATTAGGAACACAAAATTAAGGAAGAGAGGGAAAGAAGCACTGAACAGAGTGCCTGAAAAAAACAGAAGCATCAGAGACATCAGGAATAATGCAATAACTGAAGGAGGAAGTTATTGCATTATTATGGATGTTATGGAGAAGGAAACACTACAGTACATGTCTTCAGTACTTAAAAAGTAGTGATAACCAGTAAGAAAACCCGAGGAGACCATTTCTGACTCATCTTTATCAATGAAAACTCCGCAACTGAAACTTAGATTCATTTTTCAATCTAATATGATTAATTTTCAAAGTGCTTTCATTCTGCAATATATACAAATAAAAAACCACAACACAGAGCTTGTTGTGCATAGTTCATATAAACTGAACCTCTATCTAAGTAGTAAGGTGAGTAAAACCTTTTTTTGAGAAAAAAAACCACTTTCCAGATAGTAACTATTCTCTTACAAGAGCTGCTGTATAAGGGACAAGGTTCTGCTCCCTTTCCCCACTGTCACTGCTATAACTCTTACCATGTGGCACTGCTACCTGTAAAAAAAAGAAATTCAGCAAACATTGAAAATTTTCAAGTATGTTTCTTCTAATAGTGTGGTTGAAAGACAACGCTCTCCACAGTTGGGACATTATGCTGACATACGTATCAATACTGGCCACACACACACTGCCAAGAAAATCTGTACCGTATGTCCTAAAAAGTTTACAGAACAAAAAGGGAATTAGTATTTTGTAAGTCCACCTTAACACTCATCCACAGTATTTCCAATACAATTTGGTTTCATCTTGTTCCCGCCTGCACCTGACATTTTCAAACAGGGATTATATGGAACAAAGCCACTCTAGTATTGCTAAGTTATCACAAGAATTCTGTGAAGCCAATCTAACCCAATCTGAAGAAAGGTGTTGATTGAACCAGCAAAGAGGCTGTATACGCTGCAGTAACTGAAAAGCCTTTGTACTTGCTGACCCTCCAAGGGAGGAACTGATGATTTGAGCAGTAGTGTGATATACTTAGATTACAAGAGAATGAACCCTTCAAGCTTCAGGTAGAGCTAAGAAGTCTAATTTTTAAATTAGGTGAAAACTCTCCACCAAGCAAATGACTGAATGCAGCAGTTTGCTATTACCCAGTCATTTGCTATGATAAAATTACGAACTTAAGAACTCAACAGCTTTTTCTCCCTTATTGGCATTATATAAGTCTAAGAACAGCTATTACTACTAAAATACACACGTAAAGTAATTGTGAGAAAGAAATATGACCAGTCCATCTGCTATCTACAAGGAAAAGGAAGAAGAGCTCACTAGATCTCTTTTCAGAGTTTGTCACAGTATGAGAGTATTATATTTCCCAGGACTGCTCAAAAGTCAGATTTTGGTCCACTGATCAAGTTTTGATCTTTGAAGAACTATAAGAGAAAATTACTACATTTCTTCTACAAGGACAGAATTAAAGCTCTGGGTTTACCAGGAGAAACAATTGTCATACATATATGTTCTGTTTTCCTCCTGCCCCATTTCTCTAGAAGAACGAAAGCAGTCACTGGTACAAACTGACTAGTATTCCTCCTGCTCTTTTCCTCCAGGGAACCCAAACCTTACAGATCGCAGACTGCACAACCAGGCAGGGATTCCTTTGTTTCCAACCAGAAAAGAAACAACAAATACCTTAAGAATATGGAAAGAGACACCCAGCCCCCAGTTCATCCATATGTTATCAGACAGGAAAAAATGCACTGTCCTTCACAATTTCTCCAATAATTCATTCTTAGATGACAAGTGGGGACTTCATGTAATCACCTCAGTACAATCTGGTTAAACCTACTCCCTCTCATCCCTCCTTCCTCCAGAAACTACTAGGGACAAATTGAGTCAAACCAGGCTACTTTAAAATTGTTTTAAAACAGTTTAGTCTTGCAAGTACTTTCATGCATACCAAAACTAAAGACTACTTTTTTAGCACACACAAAACCAAACAAAAAAAAAACCCCAAACAAACAAACCAAAACCATCAAAACACTATTGTGGAAGACTACATAAAAAAAATCCCACCAAGTAAAATAAGTCTCCAAACAGATGAAGGGAAAAGCAAAGCAGTTCTAGATATTCTTCCAGATACTCTCTGTGGCTCCTAGTACAACTTTGCAATATCTAGCAGCACCCTGCTTAACATCACTGAACAGTCTGTAGTTTCAGCCAGTCAGGAGGAATGCTGAAGTTCTCTGTAAGATTAGAGAAGTCTACATGTTCTTCTGTTCTTGTAACATTTCAGATATTTTTGCCTTCTTAATCTCAATTTTATGACAGACATTACCTTTGCAAAATTCTTCACAGCCCAGACAGCAATTGAGCAACTGGACATGATTAGTCCAAAAGTATTGAAAGTCCATTGGAAAAACTGATACTTAGAAAACGCATCTTCCCAAGACGTGATTTACAAAGAGGCTATTGCCAATGAAGTTTTAAAGACTTAACTTTCACTTAAACTTATGACTATTAATAGAATAGTTTAATAGCTATAGAGTATTTCCATACAACGTGTCTAAGAAGCTGTTTAATGGAACAATTTAAGTTGTATAATCATCACTGGAAACCCACTCCTAGAACCTGATCCACTCTTTTCCACGTTTCATTTTACACTTAATATTTTAACACCAGAACAAATAAAACAAGCCTTCTCAATTAACTTTCACTCATTGGTAGAGTTCATAGTTATAGGACTTTCTCGTCGAAAAAAGCCTGTATAACTTAAGACATAACATCTAGAAGACCTTAAATCAAAGAGTACATGTATTTCTGTCACAATTTGGATATTCAAATTGTGATAGATCAAACTGCCCATTAAAAACAGTTGTTTTACTGAAGAATATGATTAGATTCCTTCAGGTCAGGAACAGCCCTATCACATAACCTAAGAGTGTACATCTACTGCATCCAACTGAACATAGGTAAACCACTCCAAAAATGCAAATATTTCTTGAGGGCAAAATGAATATGCCTGGATTACAAAAACTATGTTTCTGCAGTTAAGAAACAAAAATCAGACTATTAGGTAGATCATAAATAACATAAATAAAGATAATAAATAAGTAATCATTTTATTTATTTATCAGCATTACTATCAATCATTATAGAGGAAGGTGAATGAACTCCCATAACACTTGCAAGTTTAGGCATACACATCTACAGAAAAAATTCTGGGATAACACACTTAACATATTGGACACCTTTGTACAAACTGTTTTCCAATGTTGTACTAAACTGACAGGAATTGCAAAGGAACTTAAGACACTTTCAACAATAGAGTGAATACTTTTTCATACTAGTAACACTGTATTAGTGAAGAATTATTCTTGCTACATAATCTTCTCATTAATCAGAGGATAATTAAAACATCTACTAGTCTGACAGAGGAGTAACAGTATCAAATGCAGATGTAGGTCACTTGCATATGCTAGCAGTTAAGAGCTGTAAGCAGCTTAAAACAGGCTAGGCAAGGGTTAAACATGCATGCAGTTGTAGCACACTAATTTACCGTATTGTATGCATAAGCTACCAACTCCTTATGTGATGTGCCACCTGATATCCCTCATGGAGTACATACACAGACATGCCACTGTACACAAACTGTGTGCTCCCCCTCTCGAGTTCACTCAGAGATTTCTGCTTCCTCCCCACTCCTGCCGCTGCATGCCCATATCCTTTGCTTTACCTACTGAGCAGCTCCTTCACATAAAGACCACCAAATATACTAGGCTGTTCCCATGTTTAAGTCTTAAATGCTGCAACTATGCCATAGCCTTACTCAGCTGATCAGTCCTCTGCTTGGAGTTCCGTCTTGCACCTTACATACCTCCTTACTTTTCTGTCCCTACAAACTTGCTTTGCGAAAAGTTCTCTTCATGGACAGTAGTGCTCTCTCCTTGGGTCTAGCTAATACTGATAAGGGCCTTTTAACCCCTTACCCACAGAAAACCACTTAGTTTAGATATTCCCCTTGTCTGGTCCTTGTTATATGACTAAAAAGATAATGGGGACAGACTTTTTAGTAAGGCCTGTAGCAACAGGACAAGGGGCGATGTTCCTAAGTTGAAAGAGGGTAGGACTTAGGTTAGCTATTAAGAAGAAATTCTTTACTGTGAGGGCAGTGAGACACTGGCACAGTTGCCCAGAGAAGCTGTGATGTCCCATCCCTGGCAGCGCTCAAGGCCAGGCTGGATGGGCTTTGAGCAACCTGGTCTAGTGGAAGGTGTCCCTGCCCATGGCAGGGGGGTTGGAACCCTTCCAACCCAAACCATTTTTTGATCATCTCATCCCCTTCAAAATGCCAACATCCTACCCTTTCCAAGGATTCTAGGATATACTGGAAGATGAGGGCAAGATCAGACACGGGCAATCCAGTGAAAGCAATTAGGTGCTGTAATCTACGTATGTGCTAAATGAGTGTTCTCTAGCTACAGGCTTAATTAGACCAACTTGAGAGCATGAAGTTAATCTTTTTAGACAGAGAACCAGAGATATGGTGCAAGCAGAAAACAAAAAGCAGTCTAAATGGAATGACTGAAGTTTCTTCACAGACTTAGTGTGGGAATCATTACTGAAGGTACTACAGTTTGGACACATTCTGGAACTGAAGGGACAGTAAAGCTTAGAAAGATAGCCTATCAAATTTGGAGGCTCCTTAAACAGAACATAAGCCACAGAATTGGAAATTAATTCTGGCATTATTAAATATAACCTTGTATGGTCAAAACCATTAACAAATTTAGAACATTCTAACTCATTTGTTCTTACTATTCCTTCCATGGAGTTGTTCCATCAGGTCTACTCCCAAGGGTTAAAAATATAACCCAAAGATTTTTAACATTTGAATTTATCCCAAGTATTTTTTCCATCTTTAAATTCAAATAGACCTTCTTTCTCAAGAACATTTACACAGCACCCTCATACTTGTAGTAAAACATTTTGTTTCATTACAAGAACCTGTAACCTAAATTATTTCATCATCTTCATTTATTGAGCCTGCTTTCAGCCTGAGCTCAAACCTGAAAGAAATACACCAGGTTTCACACAGTATAAAGCCTGACTTAACAGACTTCCAGAACTCAGCTGACCATGTGGATGTCAGCTCAGGACCAGCAGCTTGTTATTTCCAACATTCATCAGTGTAAAACAAGCTATTGCAAAGACACTTTTTTCTACAAGTGTGCTCCAATTCCAGACAGTAGAGCAGAAAGCCGAAATTGAAGTCTGAGCTACACTGCTATGAAGACACACAAGTAGCTGTGCAAGTATCTGCTTGGAACTATCCAAACTTACATGATGTCATATCAAATTAGGTTTGTGTAACTAAGATAGCCCTGTGTATTGCATATTATCTGTAATATTAGAAGGCTAAAATACCTCAATTTTTCCATTATTCTTGGTAGGCTATAAAAATTAACTGCAAAAAGAAATCCATCCATTAATCACTATGCCTCTGGTCTAGTAACTTCAAGGCTGTGAGAAAAAGCTTTCTCCTCCCCACTATGAATCTCACTACTGCCATGAGCAGCAATTGATCCTGACACAACAAAGTTTAGAGGCAGGTTTGTGGTCTGCAGTTTTGACATTCAAGAAAATATTTTCCTGTGGAAACAAGCACATGATCTACCAAAACCACTCTCTGTGTAGTAAATGGAGTTAAGTGTCCAAGACAAGGCTTCCGTAAAATTCATATAGCAATTCTCAAAGAGAGCTTAGAGAAGAATCAAATGCCAATCTGCCTACCTCCCTAAAGGACCATCCCTTGAGATGCTACTTTATGCATAGCAGATGTCTCAAAGAATTTTAGAAGTATCCATGTGATAATACTTACAGCATATGCACCTATTAAAAACGCCGCATTTGCTCGTTTCCGCTGGTCAAAACTGGTATAGTACACTATCTTCTTTCTTGATAGACTGAAATACTGTTAAAAAAATGACAACATATTTACTAAGAGAAGAATACACTTTAAAAATACTTTAAAAAGTCACTTTTCCAAAACTGAAAAGAAGTCAGAAAAAATTCTGAGGGAGATTCTTAAAATTAAAGAAGAAAAAATTACTGATAACATGAACAATCTTCTTACATTATAAATAAAAGTACAGGGAAACAGGCACTGTATCAGGGCAGATCTCTTGGTTAGCTTCGTGAAAATATCCTGTGAAGTGCAGCTGAACCAAAATGTTCCATAAAAACCTGGAACTTTTCTTCCAAGTTTAAATATTTGAAACAGTAACTTATGAACACTGATTAAAGACATTGAGATTTTCAGACTAAAACACCCTTCTAAACATTAAATCTCTTTAGCACATAATTCTGTGGAAAAGACAAAAGAAAAAATGAAGCAATCAATCTCACAGGCATTTTATAAGTTTAACACCACTCTTCAATCTGTACTACCTAAAAATGGTGTGACAGACACCTTTAGAAAGCTTCAACAGCAAGAACTCACTAAAAAAAAACCACCACACAAATGACTGCACAAGTGAAAAGACTGAAAAAAAGGGCTAGACAGAGACAAAACTAGTAACACTCGCAGTTCTTTTTTCTTCAAGAAGAAAAGAAGCCTCTGTGAGAATCCTTTAGACAAAACTTCCATTGAAAACAAGATCAACAAGCACCAGAAAAGAACAAGAACAAACTGCAGCAAAGCTATCCGAAGCCAGAGACAAATAAAATCATCACTTTGGTGATTTGTCAACAATGGCAAGTTGGACAGTTACTGCTTTTTTTTTCATGAATTGCTACACTTTCATTATATTCTAGACACTATCACACATGCTTTTCCTGACAGATTTCTACAGTAGTATTACAGTTTTGAGGAAGCCATCAACAAAAATACTGGATTCTGCTTCTGAATATTTGAAGTGCACTTCTACTTTTAGAGGTTGCGTATTTTATAAACTACCTTTATACTAGTGTTGCTGTTACCCAGTGTCAGCTTTTAACTCCAATCTGACAAGTTTAATTTACTTTCTTTTCCTCCTCTTGGTACTGATGACACCTGTGGGGTAATCACTGCGGAACTGTATTTTATTTATTTAAGTAGTGCCAACTGTATTTCACTTGCAGAAATCTGTAAACGTCAACTATCATCTTAAATCTTGTTGCAAATTTTAGGACAGCTTTAACCATAGAATCAAATTTTGAAAAAAACAAAAA
This sequence comes from Falco rusticolus, assembly GCF_015220075.1. Classification (NCBI taxonomy): domain Eukaryota; kingdom Metazoa; phylum Chordata; class Aves; order Falconiformes; family Falconidae; genus Falco; species Falco rusticolus. The sequence continues at coordinate 21,770,572 of NC_051197.1, forward strand.
AAAAGCAAAAAACACCACACAAACAAACCAGGAGAAAACTGATGTATTTATCACAGCGTGCTTCTTACCTTTCTCCCCACACGTGCCCCCTGCCCACCCACCCACCCAAAAAAAACCTAAAAAACCCAGCACCTTTAACAGTAGTTCTAACTGTACATTCCAATCTGGTCTTAACACCCAAAACTTCCATAGGTGGAAGGAGTGAGAGTTAAAGCTACTGAGTATGTCTAAATAGGACTGTATTCCCAAGAGAGCTGGTTGATGTTGATTGGAAGAGGTTTTATCTTGAGACCAGCAGCAACATCTCTCAGTGTATATGCAAACATATAAAGCACAAGTAGTTATTTAATTAGTGAAGCATTCAATTATTATTAAAATTTGACAAAATGAATCCCAGTATTTTAAGAACTCTCCTTTCTTCCCCCTCCTCAATTTTTTAATTTTAGTGTTCTCTAACTACAATTCCACCCATGTTGTGTAGGTGGGATAAGATTACAGCAGTTATGCAACAGTGACAGAACTTCAATTATAACTTGTTGACTACTACTTATTTTAAAGTGAAGTTCTTTGCAACAGTTTACACTTCACCTGAAATGCTATTTTAAACTGCAAAAAAGACATTCTGCTAACTAGAAGTTCTTTGTAATAAGACCATATTTCTTTTTTTATTTTACAGAAATTTTCTTTTACTCATGTAGTTATGTCAAGTCATTCCAATTTTGAGATGCTTTTGTAACTGAAGTAGCCAAAAAGTGAAAGCTCACCTTAAAGTTCCCAGAACATTTAAATGAAAGTAATATATAATTTTTCATTCTCAATAATCCATTCAAAACCGTTTCATTTCTGAAATGTAAGGTTTTAATCCTCATGAGCCATACTGCTATATGAAATATTTAAATTTTTGAATTCCAACTAAAGCTTTAACACAAAATTGAAAATTTGTATTAGCAGCTTATAGCATAGCACCATAAGAAAACTGCATCAGGATTTTACTTTTCAGAAGCCTATAAAACAAGTTACTGTTTTTATTTGCATATGAGATACAGAAAGTCAAGTTTTACAGTGTTTGTTGAAGTGTCAATGCAATGTCTCTGTTAACCTTAACACACAAATTCTCAACTCAGTATCCTTTCAATATCAATACTAAGCTAAATGATCTATTTAAGAAAATATTCATTTTTCTCACCATGTGTAATAAGCTAGGTCTATTCCTTTGGCTATGTTCAACAATAACAAGTGTTAAATGACAGTTCTTTAAGGTGACTTTTTAGAGCTCCACCTGAAAGGATTAGGGCTTTAATTCCCTTAGATACTGCCAACTCATGAAGAACGAAAAACGCTTCAACAAGGAATTTTTCAATACAGGCTGTCCATAGAACAGCTGTAGTTAGATATAACATTTTAAGATAGTTGTTTTCTAAAACAAAACTAAGGCAAACACTACAAAGCACTAAATATATTTTTCTTCACCATTAAGAAAATTTTAGCAGTTTCACACATCATTAGAAGACAAAAATGTAACAACATAACACAACAGTACCTGTCAAGATATATCCCAGAGGAATGAACTCCAACACAATCTTTTGAACTAAGAGCAGAGGTTACATGAAAACTGTGGCAAGTTTTGTTTGAGGTGATAAAACTAATTCATTGGGTGTATGAAAGGGTTCCAGAACACATTATTTTCACTGGAAGGTTATACTTTAAAAAAAAAAAAAAAATATAGATCTGTTCTTGTTTCTTGAAGACCTCATGAGAGTTTTACTTGCATAGAAATTGGTGACAGGCTTACAAGGTGCCACTGTGGGCAATTACCAGATTGACATCTCTTCAGAATCACCAGATTATTTGACAGCATTTTATTTACTAGATATGGTTTAATATACTTGCATTGTTTGAGCAAGAAATTACAATGTGTTTAATAAGCCTGGATCAATGCAAACACTATTTTTTTACATAGATATACATTTATATTTATGTAATAAGTACATACAAATAGCAGGGAATACAAGGCTGGGAAACTATTCAGAGAAAATGTACTAAAACATGTACATGCAATGCTGCCTCAGAATCTAAGCTGTCCTAAAGGAGATGTTTGCAATTATTATGGTTCCATGTGTATGCCCAGCAGTTTGTTTATATTAAAACAAAAATAAACCAAACCCCTCTGAGATTCAGCAGCAATACAGTTAGCATTCCAGAAATGTTAACCTCATAGTTCATAAGCCCTTCCCTCTTGCCTTTGATCTTCCATACTTGCATCATTTATCTCAGCAATGTTCCCTCCTCTCTGATTACCCCTGCTTCTGAATTTACTATGATTGTAAAAGACAATACACACATAAAATACAGGTTTTTTTAAAGCAGTTCTTAATATATCAGACTTATTTAAATAGAAAAAACCCTATTTCTTTCATAAATTAATCACAGTTACTTAGTCAAGCATTTTTTCCCCAAACAGAATTCAAAGAAAAAGTAGGGAGATAGCAGAGCCAAGCATTTTTCTTGCTGTTGACTTGGCTAGTCAAGATCATCTCTATAGCAATCAGCAGTCAAAACATCACAAACATAACAAGGACAGACAGGTTTTCATGTAAAGCATAACCAGGACTTTACTTCCAACTTTCTCAGCAAGTAAGTATCTGAATAAAGTCTTCAGCTCTTCAAAACAAAACGACTCACTGTTTTTACAGTCAGTATAAACTTACAATAGTTTAAAATGTTGGTCTGCCATTAGCACATTTCAAACTGGTACCTTTCTCCTTCCCCACCTGTCCCCAAGAAAGGAGAGAGGAAAGCAGAAAACAGCCTCCATGTCCAATTCCTCTCCCAAAACAGAAATAGATAGAGCCGATAGACTTGGAGGGGAAGTTTGTGGGGTTTATTTCCTTTAATGACATCTTATACTCCCATTTCTCCTGTTGAAGTTTTAAATTTACTAAAAGCCTAAGTCTTAAATTCCTTTTGAGACACCATATCCACACAAGAACTACCACATATTGTGAATTTTTTTATGTGCCACACTTTTTTTAAAGACTTTTTTTGTGAGAAAGTACACAAAGCGCATACCCAAGCAGGCATATAATCAAGTCATGGCAGAAGTCATCTGGGCTTAAGCACCATGATTGCCTCAGAGTCCCAAAAGTGCTGCAGTATGGCAGCAACAACCCTCCCACAGCAGAGGCTGGATTTCCAGAGAACTGTGATCTGCAGTGCCTTTTACCTCCTATTTTCCTGCTGCTGGTCACAGGGCACGGTTACCCTTCATGCACAGGTATGCTAAAGCAGACCGCCCAGCAGAACTCTTTCCCCACGTTAGAGCTACTCTGCACTTCCCATCTCTAAACACTGATCACAGGCTGCCTACATGTCCCCCTGGTGCCACGTGAGAATTACCACACTTGGCTGCTCACTGCATCACCGCCTTGCTGGCAGGTACGTCACAGGTCATGAACTTCTGTCTTACACTAATTCGGGCTTCAAGAATCCGCTCAGGGACACTTGTGAGGGACAGACATGAGAAGATGAAGGGCAGAAGGGTAGAAACCGTGAATACATAACTCTCAATTAGTGAAGCTAGGCAGCAGTCTTTTGTAGCTAGGTCTACGGTACACATCAGATGCATGCCTCAGCCCTGGGATTTAGTGTTACACGCCTACTTACCCACTGCAGAAGTCAGGACAGCGTCTGGTATATATTTTAACTATTAGAAGAGTAGGTACTAGCCTACCTCAGGGGTAGTGCCAGTCAGCCAGACTGGAATCTATTCATGTGCAAGTTTCTATACCACGCTGGTGGTAGTCCAAGCTCTAGCTGTCTGATTTCAGATATTACTTTCAAGTGGTTGCACGATCAAGTTACTCTTCTCTATTATGCACCCGTAGTTTAACCTATTTGGAATTAGCCTCTAGTAAGGTAGCAGCACCAAACAGCACCTCCTCCCAGCTGAGACCACAGCTGATCTGCAGGATATTTCTGTCCTGTTCCTGATCATCTGTACTCTTCACCTAGCCCTGCAAGTGCATCTGCTTTTTTCAAAAAAATATAAAGGGTACATTAAAGTGACACCACAGTTTGCTAAATCAACCCTGCAAATGTTTGAGTTCAATTCAGTTTCAATTTAGTTCCTTTGCGTATTTTTTCCATTATAATATACAATTTTTATGTCATTATTACAAGCCATGTATGATGAGCAACTTGCCTCATTCAGTGCTGGTCATTGTCTTAACATAAGAATAAGAATTGGAAAGAAGCTCCTGTTTAATACTGAATCCTTTAAAAAACAAACCACACCAACCCCCCAAAAAAACCCCGAACACAAAGCCCTGAGGTATTTATTAGTTGTCATCTTATTTTCTGGGTGAAACTCTTGGTACCTAGGGTCCAGTTTGAAGGCATTCTAGTTCAGCTATAAAAGCATGAAGGTGCACTTCAACAGCAATACATGAGACTATATTCAGGTCTCAAACTGATCACAGTATCTATTTGAATCTGGAAAAAACCAGAACTAATCTCTTTAGTTCTCATAGGCACAGTGAAAGTTAAAATAGCAGGTTTATTATTGCTTCTTCTCTGGAGAAACCGCTTCACAGAGCAAACATTCCACAGTCTTTAAGGACTCAAATAGAAGGTCACAACCTATGGAATTAAGGTTAAAAAAGAAATAGACTTCTAGTGAGTGAGCATCATTGGTCATGTGTTTGAATGGGGCAATAGCACTGGAAAATAGTGATAACTTACTTATAAGCTCTATTTAGTGTTAACATAGAAATAGCAAATTCAACATTTTCCCAATATGAACATAAACATTCAGAATCAGAAATAGAGTTTATTATTTATAACTTTATGTATCGTGAAGCAATTTAAATTTTCACTGGAAGCACTTTTTTTTTTGCAAAAAGATTAAAGCAACTCTACAAACGCCTCAGTTTGCAGAACCTCCTCTTAAAGACTAAGTCGACACGCCCCTGAAAATAACAGCATGAATCAACTTGCATAATGGTTTCATTGATGCAAACAGTCTTAAACCATGTCATTTTTGATACAGGAATCCTCTTAACAGTGGACAGTGTTATCACATCTGTTATCCCATTTTCCCCTTCTGTCAGTAACAGGTCTAATATTTTATATTACAAAAATTTTAGCTCCGAAATATTTAATGCAGGATCTCCTTGCTGTTTGCATACGAGTGAAGTTAATTAGTATGCTGGAATTAAAAGATGTTTCATTTCTTGCAGACAATAAATTTTCTATACATACACATCATTCTCACAGGCATTTGGGGACCAGGTTAAATTACTCTACAGCTATATGCTGAGTGTACAGTGTCTGGCTGGGATGGAGTTTGGTCTCCTCTGTAGCAACCTGCATGACACTGTGTTTTAGGTTTGTGACTAAAACGGTGTTGATAACACACTGGTGTTTCAGCTACTGCCCAATGGCAAGCACCGGGGCCTTCCGCTTCTCACTCTGCCCCACAGCAAGCAGGCTGCGGTGGGCAAGATGCTGGGAGGGCACATAGCCAGCAGAGCTGACCCAAACTGACCAGAGGGATATTCCGTACCGTATAACATCACGCTCAGCAATAAAACTGAGGAGCAGTCTCTCCAAATTAGCAATCACTCAGAAACTTCCTGGGCATTGATCTACTGGTGGGAGGTGTTAAGTGACTGCTTTTGCATCACTTGTTTTGTTGCCCCCCCCATCTCTCCCCATTTCTTATTCCTCCACCTAAACTGACTTTGTCTCAACCCACAAGGTTTTTTTTTTTGTTTTGCTCTTCTGATTCTCTCCTCTGTCCCACACCAGGGTTGGGGTGGGAGCGAGCAAGCAGCTGCCAGGCGTTTTGTTTCTGGCCAGTGTCAACCCACATGAGGCTTGTGGTTTTACAAGAGGACAGTTGTTAGAACAAAATTCAGACAGGGTGATCTTCACGATGATCTTCAGAATTAACTGCTGCATTTACAATTCTAGCCAACTTTATAAAGGATCAACACTTCAGTCAGAACAAAAAGCTACTTTGATATCCTGAGAAGATACCAAAATTTTCTCTCTAGTGTAAGGCAACTCAAAATTGCCTTGATTCAACGATCATTATATGGAAGCAAGAAAATAAGAAAGCTTCTATGAATTAAATGATGGGGAGTAAGAGTTCTACAAGTAAGACAGAAAAAGGACCCATTTTTATATGTGTAAAAATATTTCCATAACACTTCTTATAAGCAGCATTTTATTAAACTGATTTAGAAACTTTACCTGTTCCGAGTATGATTTAGTTTAAGTAGTGTGGTTTCAGGACCCATGTTCTTGTTCATGTGCGTAGGATTTTTTGTTTGGTTGGTTTTTTTAATATCTGTTTTTTCAGTTATTCATACTAGCATACCCACTTCATTATCTGCAAACCCATGAAACATCCAGAGTAGGTTTTGTTACTGTTTTCCTGCAACTGTAACGTTATTAAAAGAAATGAACACATCATTCAGTGCCTCACCTGCTAAGCAACAGTAAGAGCACATTCATTTTTTCCATTCTTCAAAAGGAAAAGATTCAGATCAAAGAATAACCTTAAAGCTTAGTACTAACCATCTAGATAATGAGCACCTAATAACCACTTTCAAACTGGATAATACATTTTAGTTGAATGTCAAACCAAAAAATATAGGAACACTTTTTAAATAAAGCTTACCTTTAATTTCTTATTTAGTTTACAGCAGTATCTGTATAACATTGCCAAATTTAGAGGTCCAAAATCTCCATAGAAACTAGGAGAAAAAGAACAACAAACGAAAATATTTATACAAGAGCTAAGCAACTTCCAACATGCATGCTGTTGATAGTTCACGCTACAAATCAGTAATTGTTGGGAGATACCAAGTAGCCAATATATATCATGCAATAAATAAGCCCTTTATGAATTCACTTCAGAGGATGATAGTAACAGTTAACTTGAAAGTAATTGTAGCTTCAGTTTGAAATGCTCCAATAACTACTTTTCCACTATATACACACATTAACTACAGAATTTTTTCTTCATTCCACCATATCCAGTCTGGTTTTGGTCAAACCACAGAGTTAAGAACTTCAAGATACGATCTACTCCCCTTTAAGCCACACTGATGCCATCCTAGAGAAAGATTCTACAACCGCTTAAGATGAGAATATATCATCAGACACTACGAAGAATATGCTAAATAAATTTTACTACCCATAAGAAATTCTATTTAGCAATGTCCAATGTTGATCTGTCTGAAATTTAAGCTTATTTCTTTTTATCCAATCCTCCATGATTCCAGTGATTACATATTACATATTCACTTTATATACAGTTACGTCTGTTCGTCATTGTCCCTCCCAATACTCCTGTTGCTAGGCTGTTCTTTCAATTTATTATTTATTTCATATCTTCTGACTGTTCTTGTTTCTCTCCTAGTCTTCTTAAACGTTCACGTTACCTTTGAAGCAGCAATCACTGCCCTTAGGATAAGAGCTAGTAGCAGTAGTCTGTATAGGAAAATTATTGGGCAATAAAATAAGTTCCTGCTTGGGATACATAGTGCTTTTCCTGGGTAATCCTTCATATAGGTATCTTTACAAATAATAGCAGCCTTTATGAAAGCAACATAAATGACACCTTCTAGCACTTTCTCCTTCCCCACCCATTGTGTGAAATTGCTCAGAATTTAAGTTGCAAGCTTCCTCCAGTGCTTTTTCTTTTTACATATAGAGGTCTTTATCTTGAAAGACTATGAAAATTTGTTGATGCACACATTATAAATAACAGTGAGAAAGGACTATAACTTAAACTGTTTTAACCTGCTCTGCTTTAAGTCTTTTATCAAAAGAAACAGGACACTTCTTGCCTATTGACAAAACAGGCCACCAGCATCTGAACATGTTATTTGGGGAAAGACAAAAGAAAGATGTAATTACATTCTAGTACTTCTGGGTTTTGAAGGAGCAAAAGCTTACTGAAATCAGATGATAGAATAGGTGGTAGTATCTTTCAAGCTTTCTTCCCTATGGTTTATTTCCCAGGAAAATTTATTACATTCCAGTTAAACGTAAGAAGAAAACCTTTACAGCAAGGGCAGACAAACACTGGGAAAAAGTTGCTCAGCCTGTGAAGTCACAACCCAGTTCTACAAGGCTCTTGTTGACCTTGCTTTGAGCCTGGGAGTTGACTAGACTACCTCCAGAGGTGCCTTCCAGCTTCAGCCATTCTGCTATTCTAAGTGGTCATAACAACAAAGTAGGAGCACCCTATCTTTTTGGAGCGTATACCTTTATTAACATCTTCCCACATTCTCTCAAACAAAAGGCTAAGCCTAGTGCAAAAAAAGAGACAGTTCTATTACTTTGATCACTGTCTAGGATGAGTAGCTTGCCTGCCATACCAATGCTATTCCAGTATCATCTATTTTACAATATCAAGTAACAATGTGTTTGTTAAGATTCAGTTCCACCCTTCGGTACAGAGTATTATGACATAATGCTCAGTTATAGAAGCTCATTAGCTGGGTCAAAGACTAAGCTGCCCAAATATTAGGACTTCATTTGTAGGTTGCAAAAAAGTTAACACAGTCAAGGGGAAATTGCAGTGGCAGTAAAGCATGGTTTAACTTCAGAATTCCTCATTTGTTCTTAGTAAAGTCTACCAGATATAGTTATCAATTACAGGGTTTTTTTAAAACAAAACCCTCTGTACAGTTTTTAACAGAGATTAAATAAAGAAAATTGTTCTAAGAAGGACAAGTATGAGTTATGTAAAATAAAACTGGAGCTCTAATAACACTAGAGTGAATGTAGCTTCTTAGAAAAAGCTAAATACAAGGCTTACTAACACGATCTTCCCATTCTGCTGCACTAACACTTTCTCTAAATCAGAACCCCAACCCTATCTTGTTCCATTAACTTTAGAGTATTCTTTAATTTAAATATATGATGGAAGAGTAGAATTTATGATTTTAAGATTTTGTGAAATATACTTTTAAAAGTATCGTGAAAAAGGCATGGAATATGATAGTTACTAAAATACAGAATACTTCTTTTAAACCGGTGTGAGCAAAGCTACTTTGCTCAGCTCAAAGATATAACTCAATCTATAGTTCATCTAAAGCACTGAAGAACTACAGCCACACTTTAGGATAGTAAGCTTTTATTACTATTCATTTGCTATAAGTAATCAATATGAAGTCATATACCTACTTCTACTTTTCCATGTGATAAAACTCATACAGAAGTGTAGGAAAAGCACATGAAAATTAATTTACTAATCAATTTATCCACAACAAAATACAGTTTTGGTGGTGATAAGGATAAGATACATTTGAGTCTATCCCTGAAGTAATTATATTTTGGCAAAATAAAACTATTCAGATTCTCTCAGCCACCAAGCTACAGATGTTACAACCTTAGACTGACTATTTCTCCATCATTTATTATCCTTAAGTATTCTATGCTTCTCAACACAGGGCACCAAAGAAGAAATATCTGTGTTTAAGACTCTGGTGCTACCACTGTTTGTTTATGCTGAAGAAACAAGAGATTTCTCAGAATCCAAACACAATCATTAAGGAAAGGCACTTTTGGTCACTGTTGCACCAGCATTTTTACCCATATACCAAACACTGGCAATTCTCAAATTATTTACATAATACCACGTAGGCAGTATAAAACAGCCATGAACTTCACTGGTATGCCAGGGAGAAAGGTTATTTGTTAAAGGTACAATTTTAAGCTTTCTGCACTTCATACCTCCAAACTGGAACAAACTTGAATGCCCTTTTTTGATGGACCAAGTGAAACAACTCCTTTACAAACCTCCAAATCAAAGACCTCTCTGAAAGATAATGCAAAGCTCTGTATTCAACTCAAACTGATCTACAAAATCCTTCCTCAATCTACATCCTTCCAAAAAAATACAGTTCCTGACGTGTCTAAACAGAGGGTTTAATCTTATGCACCCTCATTACTTCTAGTATAACAGGCCATTTTTGTACTTGAATTAGGAGACGCTTGATCCTGACTCACCCAGAGGATTTTCTTCTTCAGAACAGAATTTTGACAGAGTTAAATGTAAGTAAGATGGGAAACTGGGAAAAACAGATACACCAAGTCATCATCTGAATAAAGAACTTTATCTGTCAAAAATTGATTAAAAAATAAAAGTCCTATATGATAGTCACTGATAACAAACTACCCAGTATTATTTTATTTCCATTTCTTTTACAGGTAAAAGACTTTCTTTGTATCTAGATTTTTTAATAAGCATTTATACATAAAAAGAAATCAGGATGCCTCTGATGCTTAAGCCAATTAAGAGCGACAGTCATTTACAATGGAGGTGGGAACCAGATATGAGGAACAGAAGGCAAGCATGGTATTAATCTACATTTAATTATATTTTGTTTTAATCAAGTACTTAGATGATAGCTCAAATTATTCTTCCCCCTCATCCCATGGAAACTTGCTATCCTTATGCTTCTCAAACTAAGAAGCAGCAAAACCTCAGAACGTACTACATGAATATTTAAATACTCTACTTCAAAAATACTATCATAATGCTACCTGGAAGCAGTGACATACGTTTCTTGTATCTGTATTCTCCTTAGACTAGACTCCTAGAACCACTCCTTCCTATCCATTTTATAGCGTAACATCTGAAGTATTTGCTGTATTCTATCACAGGAACAGTCATCCACCTAAAAAGGCCAGCCCATGAAAAGCTCATTGGTTTACTGTCATGCAAGCCGCTACTGTACATTCTTCCAGGGAATTCACTAGCAAAAGAAACAGCCCACAATTCTTTAGGACAGCAGCTTAAGTTGTCCTGACTGCAGTTCCATGGGATGCCATGTGAATGTGCCACCAGTCAGCTCAAGCGTTGGGCACCTCTTCTGAATGCTAAAGTCACTTGTAACTAAGCATTTGAATACCATTGACCCTTGTACAGCAGAAGAACGATAAACAGCTTTCTTATCTTGAATGACTAGATGGAGCCTAGTTATGGTCAATGAAGGAATACTATAGCCTGGCGGACTTCAAAATTAATTGATAACCTCCATATTAACATCACAGTCAATCTATTTATGGCCAACATAGCAAGTTATCTTTCAAGGATAAATTGCACTACTTATATTTTACCCCAGAAGCCTGACACTTTTTCCCCACAGATGAATGCAACAGAGCAGTAGTTTTATACTGTCATTCACTTACAATTTCGTGATACAACAACAGAGGTACAAATGAAAGGATAGGAGATTCTTATCTGAAAAGCTATTTCAGGATTCTTCAAGACAGACCAGTGTAAATTCAGTGTTATTACTACACTGAACACGAGGGCATGCGTGCATTCTTACCAGGCTGTAGGTATTTCCAATAGTTTGACTACGATCCAAAGCCTAAATACCGTATGGTGTGTGGGAGGAGAATAGGACAGATCTACCAAGTCAGTTCTAACAATGCAATAATGTTCACAGGGGACAATGTTACTAAACCAATAATTTATTAAGCTGCCATGCAAGTAACTTGTAAACAGAGACACATTTTAACATCTGCAATCATTTTCAGGAGTACGTACCCCACAACTGGAGTACAACTACTCTTTTAGGTAGGAAACTTGCCCTCTGGAGACTAGCAACCATATGAAGTCATTTTTCTGCCCCAACAGCAGCACCTCAAGCTTGCAATTACTTAAACCAAAAGACTGACCACAAGAAGCTTAGGAACTAGCAGAAATACAGCTTCCTAACTGCAAAACTACACTACTTTTTCACCATTTTACAAAGATCCATCTTACTATCAAAATTAAGCAATGAGACTGAATTAGCATTAAAAAAAGTATTCTCTGCTTGCTTTTCTCTCCCCCTTTCCTAGGCTGGGTTACTGGAACATTCAGGTCACTGCACCGTAAGGCTCTTGCTGCATGCGCTCTGAATGTAGCCACTAACCAGTATGAGAACCAGAGAACTGGCTGCTACAGATGAACATTTCAAATCATAAACTAAACACATCTTACAAGCAACAAAATTTCTGGATGAGAGCCAAGAGGATCAGTCCACATATTAATTACAGCCTAACTGCTTGTCAGGAAATCTTACCTATTCAATCTTCTTTCTCCAACTCCTGCTTCCTAGAGCGTGTTTCTCCTTGCCACGTCTCAAGTACATGAATAACAGTGGGATGCTCAATGGCACTGCCTCCCTGCTCTAGCCCCACCAATTCTAGTAACACATGAATTACCAGGAGCTTTCTTATGTACACCGAGACACAATCCCTAGCTCTTAATACTATTTAGTAAATGCACACTTCTGAATAGACAAAGGTTGCAAAGGTTGAAACAGCAACAGAAATATCACCTCACTGCTTGCATGTGAAGGTTGGAATAATGCAGCGGCTCTGAATTACATAAAACACCAGGTACTCACTATTTCCCTTTGAATGTTCCAAATCCTCCTCAAGATCCCAATTCTTCAAAATCCAACAAGAATTAATAGAACCAAATTAAATATAATTAATTAGCCAATTAATTAATTGGCTATAATTAAATAGCCAATCCAGATATACGCATGTGATTTATGTCAAGAACAAAGTATCAGTGAAGAGGTTCTCCGATAAAAAGCTTCCCTATAGAAGAATCTTCAGGTCATGTTAAAAACCTACTCTCTATGGGGAAAAAAAAAGTCATTGTAACACAGGCCAAGTTTCCCATAAGGGGTTTCCTATCAAGCTACACTCCCATCCAACATAAAACTGGAGCCTAGAAGATAGATCTATTTCATCCTGATACTCTTTTATAGCAAAGAAAAGAAAATCCTCAATACTTTTGGCAATTGCTTTATCTTTTCCATATGAAAAGGTGAAGACAGATATGATAAAACAAGGTATGGGTATAAATTATGAAACTGTTGGACTGGAGAGAATGTCACAGGTATTAAGTGATAGCACTTTGCAAGTTTTAAAGACAAAATTATATCAGTAGTGTCTGAAGAAAAAATTGACTGCCCCTTTCTTCAATTTTATGATTTTCTTGTTTCTAGTGAATTTAAAAACTCCCATTTTAAGATGGAAAACAAAAGCAAGCTGGAGTACTATTCTTAATACTCACCCATAAGAATTAGACATGCTAATGCTGGTATTAGTATAGGAAGTTTTTCTGCTCTGTATTTTCACACTGATAAAAGAAGTTGAGAAAATTCTTGATTTTTTTTTTTGTGGACTTTAGGTTACTAAGTTACCTTGATCATCCAGTAGTCAAGTTCAAGTCTACAAAAGGTACTGATGCAGACAAGGAACTCCCTATTCTGTGTGATGTGACAGCTATCTTTGTTGTAATGTGGCTAAGTTTAAGTTTTCTTTTTCCTTTCAGAATGATGGGGAACTTCATGTTTCCTATGCAAGTACTTTACTGGATACCCACAGAAAACAAGCGTTTATCTAAAAGAAAAACAAACAAGTTAACCCTTACTCCTCCCACAGGAAAGAGAAACTGCTTCTTCCCGTATACACATGCAGTGAAAGAAACGAGTCCTGCAAGCCAAAGTCCAAACAGTACTCTTTCAATATTGTTGTAGCTAAGCACTTGAGAGTCTTATTCTACTGCTGCTTAAACTCAAATAATTATGTAACATTAACACTGCTGTCAAATAGGCAATATACCATGGCTTGAAAGGAAGTTTTAGTGTAAAACATAGGATATACAGGGAATATCGTACTAATTAGTTTTACAGCTGCTCACAAGATGTCAGAGACTAGATCTGCAAAAACTGTTTATACAGGAGATCCAAAGTCAGAACAAACGATTGACTGAAAACATTACAACTTACAAAAGCTGCCATTTATCAGCAAGATACCTGTTTTTCATTATCTAGACTAATTTTGAGAGAGCTACTCAGCAATAAAAAGGACATTAAAAGGTTGCTTTGATAAAAATATGCGAAAACCAAGTTAACCAGTCAAGTGTAGTATTCTCAATCCAGATCTGTTTACTGAAAGGTGAAACATGAAAGACACTATTCTTAGAGAATAAAAAGCTTCTTACTAGTGCCTAACTCATTGAGGTCTTGCCAAGTCAAGGCTTGTCTATTTGCCAAATGACAGTCTTCAAGCTGGATTATTTCTCATTAACTCCATTTTCCTGAAGTAATAGTTACCTGCACTACATTACCCTGAAAGACTGTATTCCCTTATAAGCAGTAATGTAGACTTTCTCAGGAGGGACCTCAGTTTCAGAAAGAGGCTGACAAAATCTTACAGAAACAGATCAAAAAAGTGAATTCAGAATTGGATGAATTCATTCAGGTTTCTTATTCCCTCAGCTGAGGAATTTACATACCATTTCTCCAGTATAATAGGTTCAAGGTTAAATTGCAGCACATTTAACTAAAATAGTGACAATTCTAGTAGCGAGTTCCTAGTCAGCTAGCATCTGAGGTGTTCTTAAAAGCATTTAAGCCTTCCTTTATTATTTTTAAAAGTGTGAATGTTTAAGTAAGACAGTGTTATGAATTCATTAGAGCAGCTGACAACTTCAAGTGAGAACTGAAGGCTAAAGTACTCAAAATTACATAACCACACTGTGTGTACCATTCAGTGATAAATCACATGACCAGCAGCAACAGCAAGTCAGCATTTACCAGACCAAAACTTCCAAACCATTAGATCTAGCACTACAGCCGTTTTGTTTAATAAACGCGGTACACTATTAACATGCTCTATTACTTCCTTACGTCTCTTCAAGGGTGGGGAGGGGGCAGAGAAGGGAAGTGAGGCAATGAGGCTTTAAGCACCATGTGATCCAATAACTTGCTCTCTGTAATCAGACAACCCCAAACCTACATATTCACAAGGTTTTCAGATCATACTTAGCTTCAGTGAAAGCAAACAGACACCTTAGTAAAATCTGCTAAACTAATTTCTGTAACACTTCACACCTATCACTAAAGTTAACAGAAAAACAGCCCAAAGAAAAGCAGTTTACTTCCACGCACAGCTAAATACCTTTGCCTTGCCACTAATGATGCATATAAACAAAACTAAGTCAATAAACAGTTATATTAACAAAATTACTCAAGTACCTCACAGGTCCTAAGGTTTTTGTGACTGAGTGGACATCTCCTATCCTTCTCCTTGTAACAATCTTAATTTATTTGATTAAAAAGCAGAAATGGCCATGAAATTTGGATCAGCAGCAACAGAATAGGCAGGCCATTTTGAATAAAGACTCTGCAAAGCACTGTTCTGAGCTATAGCACCTCAAAACTCACTTTCAAAAGTTTATTTTGCTGTCATGTAACAAGTATGTCTCAAAAATGCAGCCTTTTTTTCTGAGAAAGTGATTAGAAAATGAGCAGAAGATCTGATCAGGTATATTAAATTTACACTCCACGACTGCTTACAGACAATCCCTGATGTCAGGCTCCTCCCTGTGCTGTGCGGACTGTGAAACACAACAGACTGATGTCAAGCTCTCTGATATGCACAAGGAAAAGGGAAGCTATAATAAAATTAGTACTTCCCCATGAACCAAAAGACTTGTGTTCTATTCCTCATTTTGCTTCTAGCTTTCCAATTTCAGAAAGATATTGAAAAATAAAATAAAATGGTAACCTTATGACACCTGCTTTTACTTCCCTGAGACAATATAAACTTCCTTGGAGAAAAAGAAGAAAAAAGAAAAAAATATCAGGCATGGTTTTACTACCAAATACTGCATACACTGACAGTGATAGGTGCTGCAACACAGTATGCGGGGAAAAGTTTACCCTTGTTAAGTAAGAGTTTGGTTATTACACAAAATTCATTCATACCACTTGGTAACCGTCACTTATTTTCTACCTCATACTATGTTCTGGTATTTTAATTTGAGAGCACAAACAGAAGAGTATTATTATAGTATCAGATACAGGATGATACCTTTAAAAAAGGCCAAATACATTAGGAACTACCAATTTAAAAAACACACCATGAGTTACATGTCCAAAGTCTTCAGATGTGCCCTAGAAGATAAAGTAAACTTTGCTTCCTTCCATTATCTTGTAATTGTATCTGGTATCAACTTACACCCTGGTATGTGGTTAACAGGTAATTGGGTTAAGGCATATACTTGCTGCATTTCCTTTACACATGTTAGCAAAAGTTACTTCTCCCTCCCCCCCCCCCCCCCCCCCCCCCCCCAGTTTTCTCAGTACTACTTTTCTTTTTAAATATGATGCTGTCCCTCAAACAAAATACTCCAGTTACATCCCTTGGTTAGCACAGTCAACTCTAACTAACAGTACAGAACTGCTCACCCTTCCCACCCCCACTTAAGACCCCTTCACCTTTCCTAGAAGCATATTAAAAAGGAGAAACAGAATACCTCAAATCAAGCATAACACAGAAGTCTTAGAAGGTATAAAAGACCAAATTTTTCTCCAATTTAAGAACATACATAACACAAATTGTTCAGGACCTTCTCCAGTTGAATTCTGCTTTTAATATTCAGTTAGCTTTGCCTTAGGGTACTCCCGAGGTCCCTTTCCTATCTAAATTAGTTAAAGATCATTACAGAACCTACTCCCAACCCAAAGAGTCAATTACAAAAGTCAACTTTGGGAACAAATCATTGGGAACTCCAGTAGAAGACACGCAGCTTAAGATAATGAAGACTTTAAAAAGTGCGTAGAAAAGAAAACTTAAAACTGTGAGCTGTGCGTAGGAAGTAAGCTAGAAACTAAGAAGGTTTACATCATGACAGAAGCAGTACTGAAGTCATTGGAAATGGGAAGAATGGTTGATGCTCAGAAGTTCTTCAACTCACATAGAAAGAAAACTGTATTTAAAATAAGACCACGCTGTTTCACTGGTGCTGCAGCAAACCCCCTGTCAAGCGGCTACATATATCCTGACACATGAAACAGTCAATCTGAGAACAGTGTAGAGCAACTATTTTTTAACCACAGCAAAGAGTGCTTACTTTGTTTAGTGTATTTTATGCCCTTTGATAGTATTCGCAACAACTTTACTTTTGACTTCCCAAGTGCTGTCAGCGTCTTCCAAACACAAAGATTTTACTTCAACAGAAAATACTTTTTCTGCTGTTCTAAAGCTACAAAAGCCAACAGGACATGCCATCTCAAAATCTTCTGCCGACTCCTAAAAAGGCGCAGATGTTCTTCAAAAGCATTTTTACAGTTTTTACAGTTCTATGTAAGAGATGATCACTTCACACTCTCTACATAATACATATAAAACCACTCTTTCATCTATTCATACCAAACAAGAGTCTTCTATTTAAGACACCATTTTATAAGATGTAATTAGTCTTAAGAGATCTTCTCCACCTCATAAATAAATCTTACAAAGCTCAGATACCCTTCCCCTAGCTCAACTAGGGTTTAAGCCATTTAATTGGCCTTGTAGCTGTTTTTGTGGTTGGGGTTTTGTTTTGGTTTTTTAATAGTTATCTTGTTCAACTACTTTCAGATAAGGCATAAATACATTCAGTCTAACTTTATACTGCTGCTTTGCGCAAGTAGCTAAGCAGGGCAAAAATATCCCAGAGTCTTAAAGCACGTTGGGAAGAATCTCAGGTGATCACTCTGAACATGCAAAACACAGACCACGCCACTTACTTTTCATAGACCAGCTCCTCATCGGTACAGAAGTAGTGCGTATTCACGGTGCTTCTGGGTTTATTTCGTAAAGTAGCGAAGTACAACCGATCTGAAAGGCAGATGAGGGCAACAACGTGGGACGCAGCCGGCAGATGGCCGCCCCCCTCCCCGCGGCACCCCGCCGCCCCGGCCCGCCTGCGGGAGAGGCGCCGCGGACCCCCCTTCTCCTGCGAGAGCGACCCACGGCGCCCTCCCGGCCCCCCGGCAGCCCCCCCGGCCCCCCGCGGGAGCGGCTTCCGCGGAGCGAGGGGAGGTTTCTGACCCGCAACGCAGCAAAACATAGCAACAGGTGCCGGCCCCGCTCCTCGCCGGAAAAGAGAGGAGGAAGGAACCGCTGAGGCGCGCCCCGCGGCAGCCGAGGGGCAAAGGGCTGGCGAAAGCCGCAGGGCACAGGCGTCCGAAGCGGAGGCGGGCGCGCAGCGGGGCCCGCGGGGCCGGGGAGGAGAGAGGCCGGCGGGTTTCCTTTCTGGGGGCGGCTCCGGCGAGCGGGACCCCTGCGGCCGGGGACGGCTCCCCGGCTCGTTCTCACCTTTCACGAACTCCGAGGCTCCCACCAGCACTTCGGGGGCGGCTGCCGCCGGCTCCATCTTAAACAGGGCGCGGAGCAGCGAGGCGCGGGGCGGCTCCGAACTCATGGCGCTCCCGGGCAGCCCCGACGGGGCCAGGGCGCGCTCGCTGGGCAGCGACCCGTTGCCCGGAGGGGCCGCCCGCCAGGGGCCACGCAGCTGGGAGCGCCGCTGCCGCAGCCCGCATAGGAACGGGAGCGGAGACGGGAACTAGCTCCGGGACACGGCGAGCCGCCGAGCGAGCAGGCGGGCGCCCGCAGGGACTCCAGCTCCACCCCGCCCCCAGCCAGGAGACGCCCTCGGATAAAGAGGCACGGACGGTTACCAAGCGACCAGCGGCGCCCCAGCAACTGCGTTACCGAGCCTTTGTTTCGCCCGGCCCGGGGCCGAGGCGTGCGAGTCACCGGTCCCCCCACCCCGTCCCTCGCCCCCCCTCCCCGCTCCGGCAGCCCCGCCCTCCGCCGTAGAGCGCCTACCCGCCGGGCGGGCAGCCCGCCAGCGCCCCGGAGCCGCCAGGCAGCGCTTTTGCACCCGGCACAGCCCCGCCCCCCGCCCCAGCCTTGCTCTCACGCCCACCTCCCGCCGGAGCGCGGCCTGCGCCTCCCCGCCCCGCTGCGTTTTTTTTTTCGCCGCTTCCCCCGCCCGAGGGCGGCCCGTGGCAAAACGCCCCACGGAGAGGGAGGCTGAGGTCCAGCTCGCAGGGCCCGAGGCGGCGGGAAGCAGACCTGAGCCGGGGCCGGTACCTCAGCAGCGCAGGGTGAGGCGAGCGAGCCGCCGCCAGCCCGCCTCGGGGGAGAGGGGGAGCGCTGCCTGACGCCGGCAGGCTGCTCTGGGACTCTTGATTCGCGCGGGGCCCGGCCCGGCGGCGCCTGCAGCGCTATTTCGCCTGATAGACAGACCGACTCACCAATCAAGAGCTGCCTTCCTACGGCTCTAGCCAATGAGCGAGCAGTGCCTGGTGGAGCGAGGGCGGCTGCCGGGCGTACCCCTCTATCGGGTCTCTCAGCCGAGCCCCGGCTGCGGTGCCCCCCGCCCGGCGTTCACCTCCTTTTCTGCCCGCTGGGGTTTCTGTCACCTGTCGGGACTTCCCTCCCTCCTTCCCTCCCTCCGGCGAGGAGGTCGATCTGCCAGGGATTGCTGAGGGGGAGCGACAAGTCGGGGAAGCCGCTTGCGAACGGAAAGGGGCGACACGCGCCCCTATCGCAGGGAGCTCTCCCAGCGCACCGATTCGAGCTGTGGGCTCCTGCTCTTCCTGAGAAATCATCCAGCGATTAAGAACATCATGTGTGCTTCCTAAGGCTGTGGTGAAACTACACAAAATTACTTGCAGCTTGATGCTTTAAAAAAGTGCAAGATTGACTTTCTGGTGGTTCGTTTGCAAAAGCTGAATTAGTTTGTAGTCTGCAATTAACTTACTGCCAAAAAAAAAAAAAAAAAAAGCGTTAGAAGTGTTAGAAATGCCTTTCTTCTGCCACCCTTGCCTTGAGAGAGGATTGGTAAGTGCCAGACAGAGCAGGTCCTTCTCATTTTTACAAGTGAATGAGAAAAAGGTTGCAAAGGAGAGGTACTTTGGGGAGAAAAATAAAGGATGTTATTCTTCCCCCAAACAAAAGGGAAATCACCTTTGAAACGCCTTAAAAAGACCTTGTAATACAAAGCAGTATGCACCCCTGAGGTCTGCATTATTATCACCGTGTTTTCCCAACTTTGTAAGTAATCTACTGTAACAACCAGTTAATACAATTAATTATAGTGTGTCTGTAGCTCAGGCTAAATAAGTGTGAAACACTTCTGACTTCAGTTTGTAACCTAGCGTCATAAACACTGAATAATCTTTCAAGCCTTACAAATATGCTGAAATACTACAGAAAGTACTTGTCTCATGAAACTTTTGTTGTTGCTTATTTTTTTTATATTGGTTATAATAATCTGTACCTCTGTACTTACATTTTTGGGGTGGGTTTTTTGCTTTTTTTTTTTCTCTCCATAGCTCCAGAACTACTATTCCTAAATATGAGTGTTTGGGCCTGGTCCTGTGAACTTAGAAACCTAATTCTCAGGTAGTAAGTATTATTCCATACAAGATGCTTGTAAAACTGAGGCCATAGCCTTCTGCAACAGCAGATTAAATAAAGGCTGTTTGAGCGTATTTGCTTTTCATGGAAATCAATGTATTTATCTTTTCCTGTACTGTTCTATATGACTTTCACTTGTATTTAACCCTTAATTAAATCAAGTATTTAATTCTTTATTTACAAGCAATTGTCTAAGCGGTAGCATATCCTGTGTAAGAAGTATCAATGTATTTTCTCCAGAACCGAAGTTTTTTAAGACGTCTTTTTTTACTCTTAACTTTCACTACAGTTCAATGCAACACACGTTTCTGAGATTGGGCGGCATTCTGCTTGAGGGGAGTTTGTATGAACATACTCAAATTAGCTTTAACAAAACTATATTGGGTAAAAGAAGTAAAGATGGAGCAGTGTAACAGACTAGCTATCCAGTATCTAGAATCCCTAGATACATAGTTTGTGTTAAAGCCTATTACTTGTTAAGGCATCTAGCAAGGCTGGTGAATCTAGGAGGCAAACACGACTAGAAACTGAAGATCCACTGACAAATGTTGTTTCTGACCACTTGTAAACCTTTTCCAAAATGACAAGTATTGTTTTGGTTTCATACAAGTTATTTGTGGCAATTAGCTACAGCCATTGTAAGCACAGAAAATAAAATCTTTTTCTTCTTCCCTGTAAAAATATGTACAAAATAACCTCCATGTTTTCAGTTCCAGTATTCTCACAGCTTTTAGTACAAGTATCTAATGAATTTCACCTTGTAAAATGCTAGCTTTAACAATGTTTTCAACTCATACAATTTTTTTTAATTATAAATATTTCCAATTACTATTTTTAAAATGTGATGATACAAAATATCAAGGCTACAGTGACATCTTGTGGCATTTTTTAACTAGGTAAAGAAGCAATTTTCTTGTAGTCCTGTTGCATCATTTTACGACTATATCCTGATTTTTTCAACAAGAATTTTTAAAAAACATATCTTTTTAGATACCATTTTAAAAATCCTGTCTTGCATAAATATTAATTTCTACAGAATATTCAGAGGTGGTGATGAATCTGTTTAGAAGCCAAAATATTTCCAAATGACATCTACATAATCTCTTAGAAGAAATCATTGCATATATTTGTTAAAATATACATGCTCAGTAATATATTTCATCCAAGAATCTTATGCACTTATATAACCATCAAGGGATAAAAAGTTGCCAGCCTTTAAAAAATAAAACCCTTTTTGTTCCTAAGCACAATGAATTATGGCTAGAGCTGAAGCCTTATATTTGCATATTTTTTTGTATCTAAGCTTAAGGTTGTGGTTTTGATGGCTTTTTTACCTCATGAGTGGGTCTTACCTAAAATAAGTGACTGTATGTGCCAACAAGTACTTTTTTTAAAAAAAGTGAAATCTTGGTGCTGTTCATGTGTATGCAAACTGTAAGCTTACTTTAGACATCTAACACTGAAAAACTTGGTTAATAATCTGAAAATACATACATCACAAATATGTTTTATATATTTTGACAATGGTACAAATTAAATTCACCAGTATAAGAAAAGTTTGTTCTATTGTTTTTTTCACTGATACAGAAGAACAAAACCCAAACCAACCCCTTCCCCCAACAAAGAACCCAATACTACGATTTGGCTGAGTTGACAATTCATTTCACATTTTAGAAGTAAGGTACACAACATCTGAAGTCTTCACAATTCTTGTTGATACTGCACAGAACAGAAATTACAGACCAGTAAGTAAATGAAATGCAGTAAACTACCACTAAGAAAGTTGCATTTCTGGAAAGATCATAGACCTGTTTGTATATTGCTTACCACTACAGCACAATAATTAAAATCTACTTTTCACTATAACAACAAAACTAAGCAGACTTTACATTGCCATGTTAAGATTTTGCCCTTTAAATCTCACAAAAGTACCAGGAAGACTTCACTGAGCAGAAACTAAAACCTTTAACACTGATAGAACAAGGCAAAAGAATCTTCTGTTCCCCCAAAGAAACACAAAGACACCCAGAATCAGCCCTGCTGTAAAAACTTGTCACATTTGTAAACCACTTTTTGTTCAGCTAACTTATTAGAAAAAATTACAAAATTATACACCATCTGTGCAGATGCTATTTGTGTACTAGGTATTAGCTGTTATTGATTGTCCATAGATAACTATGAACTGATAGTAAGAATCAATTAAAAGCTGATGCAGGTGAAACTATATCTACCTTGGATACCACATTTGATTCCTCTCTGTGATCCAGGAAAATCACTGTCTTTTGTTCTTTCCTCCATACCACAAAAGTTCTGTAACTGAACTGGAAAAGGTTGGTCCTGTCTATGTTAAAACAATGTTTCCAGAACTATAGCACCCCAAAATCTAACAAAAGCTGTTAATAATAGCTCTATTTCTTGCTATGGATGAAGCCAGGGAATTTGAAGACTGGTAATAGTCCAGTCTTGTCAAATACACTGTACCTTAAAATACTTTTTTTTACTCATTCATCGCACATTTTAATTGTTGTCATAGCCACCAAAAATCGAGATGAAAGAAACAACAAAGTAAATACTCATTTGAAAGGGCTGTTAAAAAAACAGTAGACCTGTAATATTATAAAAGGTACGCTCTGTAATACATGTAAAACAACTTGCTCTTATTAGGAATTGTAAATAAAACTTTTTTTAAAAGTGAGGATTTTCTTGGGCCCATTTTTTAACAATGTATTTTTACATTTTACAATTTATGTTACAATTTAACAATGCAAAGTATCAAAATAAAATCAAGTACTGAAGAAAGCCTTAGAAATATCCCATCCATTTCTTCTGGCTGCTTAGGTAAGTTTCATATTTCATGTGCTCATGTTTCTTACATTTCCAACTGCTAGCTTTTACCTTTCAGCTGCTTGCAGCATTTCAGCAACTCTAGGCAAATTAACAGGAAAAAAAAGCCACAGGAGAGATCACTTTCCACCGTCTCAGCAGTAGCAGATACTGTACGCAATGGTTTTAGGACTATGTGAGATGAAGGTGAGCTACTCTTTTCTGGCTTGCTTTCATAGCAGCTTCAGGAACATCTCAGAATACAGAATAGCTTATATACAAACTTCAAAGGGGTTTTGTACAGGAGTCGAGAAGCCTGGCCAACAGTTTACTGTAGCCCTTCTCCAGTTTCACCAGGAACTTGGTGAGAGGAGGGAGAAGGCAAGGAAGCATCTCAACATAACTATCATAACTAGACCTCATTTGACTAGACACACAGATTTTAAAAAAAAATCAAAACATAAGCACTGAAGGGTAGGAGGGCACTTCTGCTGCCACGTTTCTGAAAAACTGGCCTAATTAACTGTAATAGCTTTTCAGGTTTTAAGGAAAGAGGATTATTTTATCACAGCTAAACGTCAGTATATATCGTTTAAGTTTTCTCAAAACTTACCTCAGAGAATTAGTAAGAAAGGGGGAAAAAATACATAAAAAGCCATACAGGAAAAATTCAGAGGCTACAAATAAGACCAAGATGCAGTAATTACACCTTCTCTCCTTCAACTCAGTATAGTTTACCGAGTACTATTAAACATCTAACCCCTTAAATTCATTGGCTTACATTTTATTTTTGTGATTGGCATAATTAGGAAAACCAAACTGAGAAATCATGATATTAGAATATTTTAAAGGCATGCCATCGTAAATATTAACCAGTTTATTTACACAGTAAGATCTCTGTAACAAATGCTCTGCTCGGTGCCACATTCCAGAATAGCCACTGTTAGTGTCTTTTTCTAAATTTCTTACATCAACAGGCTTCACAAACACTCCCGAAGGCTTTCCAGTATGCTTGGCTACCAGAAAATTCATGGCAATATCATCACAATTTTGAGTTTCATCTATTAAGGCATAAACAGCTTCTGGCTGTCTTTGAAAATCTTCTAAATATCCACTATGGAAAAATGCTGCACCAATAAGAACCATAGAATACTGATCTCCATTTCCAAATCCAGGGTTCTGCAATTCGAAGCTGCCATAGCTGTATACACCCGAAGGAGTAGAAATGTGCTTTCTAGGAACAAATCCCACTATATGCTCTGGAAATTGCTGAAAGAAAAAAAAATATTAAAAAAATCAAAATGAAGCCGACACTCTGAAACGTATGTTAAGTATTTTCATAAGAGAGATTTACTCTTTTTTTAAATAAGAGGAGTACAAGATTATTGCCAGGGAAGAATGAAATTATTGGCATATGGTCCTATGATCTGCCTAAATGTTGCAATTAAATACAGTTTACGAAACTGACACAATATGCCTCATTCCACATCACGTAGTGCCAAGAAACATCTATCCACAATTTGCAGCTGTATATTTGGCATGCAAAATAACTTTACAGATAATTTCTCTCAGGGAGAAAAAACCCACCCACTTTTTTTGTGCAACCTACTATTGTTTTAAATAAATTCAGCAGTCAGCAACTTCAGTGTTCAAAGATTTGAAAGTTATAGATTACAGGTATAGTTACCATTGAAGAATGTTTTTGCAATTTCTACTATTCAATGTTTCAATCCTTGTAAAATCTAATCTTATAGCTAGAAAAATCAATGGTAAAACATTATGATACAGTATTACTCTAATTAAAACCATTATTCTCAATTGTAACTCACAAATACTGCCTGCCAAGGTGCAAAACATTACCTGCCAAACAGAAAAGGCAAAAGCAAGGTCGTGAGCACTGACCAGCGTATCATCATCCATCATTAAAACAGCTGAAAGGAAGAAAAAAAAAAAACCCAACTAAAAAACTTTTAACTTATCAAAAGATTAAATACATGAGCACATTATGCAGCACCATATTTGACAAATTAGCTGTGAAACTTCTATAACCATTAAACTGGGTTGTAGAACTGAATTGTAACTCCTTGAAAGTAGATGGAGAAAACATACTTAGGTTTCAAAGCTTTGTGGTAAGTGACAGCAAATCTAAATTTTAGATTATTTGCCAGGCTGTAACAAAACTCAGCAACCTTTGATCATCTGTAGCACAGCTGAAGAGATATGTGTTGGAAAACTTGGGAGTGTTTGGCAAAGCAACTTAACATTCTACTAATCTTGTGTAAAAATATAACTAGAAGAGTTAGATACTATTCTTTAGCGTATGAGATTTATAAGGGATTCTTAGTATAAAATGTTATCCACCTCCTAACTACTTGCAAGTTCTAAGTAAGCAAGCTTAATAAATTGCACAGGCAACATTCAATATGATTAACTACAGAAGCAAGAATCTTTGCCTTAAATTTCAGGCAAAAGACTTATCGGCAAGTGGAAAAGGAAAGATGTTCTTAGATCAGAACTCCAAATGCATTAAAGCTTTTTAAGTTTACAGTCAGCATAAATCCTATTACAGTAAATAAAACACCTGCGAAGTTGATGTTTCCAGTGTCTTCCTGGAAGTCATGGGTTTTGAGTAGCAAGGCATGTTAGGAAGGGGGCAGCAAGTAGAATTACCTTTACTAATCATGAGTAAGGTCAGGTCTGTAATGCAACATATGGGGTTTTTTTCCACTTGAAACAAACAGGATTTATTGTTGTACTTCTCCTGGAAAGACCTTAGGAAGAATATTTAGATGAATAGCCAAAAGACTGGGGAAAATACTCTTAAATTAAAAGGATGCATAATTTGTGATAGAAAGCCAGACAGCTAGGGAGGGAAGTTTCTCTGAAGAGTAGAACACGCTTAAGAACTTAGTTTTAAAAAAGAATGGATTAAATCAAATCTTACCAGATGACTTAAATCCAGATTAACACAGAGACTCAGCAGATACATGCACTATGAATTTCAGTTTATACTGTAAAGGGAAGAGGGGCTGAGCTACCTACGTCTGCCTGACAAAGGAAATGGAGAACACAGCTGCAACAGCCCACAAAATGCATTTGACCTCCCTCTCTTTTTCCTTACTTTTCCTTGACAGCCTGCTGGTGGCAGCGCTGGTGTGCATCTGAGATCGTAACATAAGTCTCTTCTCCAATACCCACATTCTATTAAGTGGCCCAACAGATCCATGGATTTATTACATTGTATAGCTCAAACCATCTCTCTTTTAGCATTCAGATTTTAAGTGTGAAAATAGTATTACTAGTAGTGATATGAACTGCTGATTACCTTTTGTTTCCAGCTCAGGGAAATTCTGGAGTCTGTTCCTCATGCGATTGACAGTTTGAACTTTAAAGACAACAGGGACAGGATGAGGCCCCAGGGAATTCCACATTTCCTCTGGTATCTTCTCACCGATGTTGTTCCACACAACAATTACTTTATGTAGGTGGGGGATGGCTTGATAATGATTTAAAAGCTTTAGCAGTAAGTCAGTTCTATTATATGTTTGCATAATAAGAGTAAATGAATCCAAGGCAGACTGACTCTGGGTTTTTGGTTCCCTTCTCAAATTGGGCATTTTGTCATCTTTGATGTTGGGAAGCAAAGCTGTTAAAGCACCTGCCACAAGAAGCAAGACAATGATCACCACAGAAGTGAAGCGTAGTAGGCGGACTCCCATAACTCTTCCTGGAAGCTTACAGAAGTGAAAATACCTTTAAAACAAGTAACAGGAAAGGAAAACTCATTAATCCCATGTATCTCCCTTGAACAAAACTCCCACAATATTAAGTAGGCTTTTGTTTTAAGTAAATAAATAAGGAGGATTTTAGAACATGAGCCAATTACTTTCAACTAACAAGACAGGTACTTCTGGTACTCTGTTTCTGTTTACTTGCTTTTCACGTTTTTTTGTTAATTTTGAATTTCACTGTTTTGTGAAAATGAACCTAGGGTAATTCTTCAGATTGTTCATCATCTCTTATTTTCTCAGTACTGCATTTCTGATTGAACATTTACATACCTCACCAAACCCATTCAGCTGAAATTAGAAAGTAAATTTGCACAGAGATTCAGCGTTTTCAGCATTGCAGCAACTCTGTCTTAGCTGGGAATCAAAAGGGAGAGAAGGTGCCTCCTCAAGAGGCCTGGCAGAAAGAAGGAAGTAAAATGCTCTTTCTTTTCCCATTCCTGTGCACAGAAGGAACAATCTTTATCACTGATTTGCTGGACATTTTGTCAACAGTTTGTATTTCTGCTCAATAATACTTATTAATGCAGAAAATACGATTCTGTTCATACCAACTGAGGCTAACAGGTAGAGCAAAAGAAACATACCAAATGGAGTAATGCAGGAATGCAACAACAGCAGCTGGTCTGCTAAACCTTGACCTCAGCAGGAACTGGAGATGTCAGATGCTAGGTGCAATGTATCAGCTAACTGGGGGTGCAGCCTCAGTGTAAGGCAGGGCTTTCTGGATCCTCCTGGTTTTGGAACAAAACAGCAGCTCTTAAAAAGCAGCTCCTACAAAGGAAGCCCCAATATTCATGCCTCTTAGATAGCAGTCCCAGTTCTCCAGACACACATTGTAAACTCAGCAGGATCCAGCAGCCACTGCATTCCATAGTTTGTCCCTCAAATGCGTCATCTGCATCTGTTCTTCCTCCTTTACTGGCAAGATTGGTATGAATTGAATCTATACATATTACTCAGCATTACTCCATCAGTAATTTCTAGGCCTCAGCAGGAAATTCTGATCAAAATAAATTATCCAGGACAGCCCCATCAATTACAATTTTTGAGAGAGTATCAGTGTCTTTTTTCACAGAAGTTTTGATCATTTTTTTTCCAATGTGCACAATACCGTGCTCAAAAACATGAACATAAATTATTTTAGTTTAAAAAAACTCTCCACTTACCTCATTGTTGCCAAGCGAGATTGTTTTTCCCCCCTTGTTTTTACAGGACAGTTGTGTGTCAACTTTGAATCTGTTGGAAATTAAAGCAGCTCTGTGACTGAAGATGAACAGTTACCCCACATGCTACGCAGCATTCTTTTACAAGAAAATGTTCCTCTCAATTACTGATGTACGTATGCATTCATGGCAATTATCCGATCCCTCTTCCTATTGCTCAGTTGAATAATTATCTCTGCCTTTCAATGAACACTTCAGAAAGAAGTTATTACACCAATTGGATAGAAAGAAAAGCATGGCACATTTTTCTGCTTGTAAAATTGTTGCTTTTGTGCCAATGCATGTCTATGTGATCCATCCTTAGGGTCAACTACAGAGATACAAGCAGGTCTCCAGAACCTCATAGTCTGTTCCTTTGTTCACCAGGCACCAATAAAATACACATTTGGTTACCACAGTCAGGCAAGTAGTCCCAATAAATAATTTCCTTTTCTGGCTCATCCCCTTCATGCTCTCCTTCCACTAAGCTCACCAGTTGTGTTAGAAGTTTAAGACACAGAATTTTGTTCTCCCATCTGGTTTAGCAGAAGGGAAAGCAAATATGAGCGTAAGCACAAGATGTCCTGCACAAGATGAAGGACAGCAGCTTAAGAAACCTGTGTCTGTTACGGACTCTAGGTTGCTGGAAGGATTTTTGTTCTTTTAAAACTAGTTGAACAAGGAAAGGGAGTTTTTATTTTTCATTTAGGAATGGTACTATGAAAGCTTAGAGAACAAGAATTTGTTGATCTCGTTGAATAATTGAAAGTTCCTAAGAGTGGTTTGTTTAGGTTATAAAAACTTGGTTCTTAAAAGTACAGACTTGCCATTTTGTGTGTATGCCAACCTGAATATGTCCACACATACAGTCTTCCCAAATCTGCATCCCAATTTTACCACTGCCTTATTTTGTGAGGCTAGAGAGGTCAGCAAAACTATTTCCAGAAGCTAATCGCTTGGTTTGGTTGCTTCATTTTATAGGTGTAAGCAATCGTGCCTAACTTCTAAAAATAATTAGCAGTGGCTACTCAGCATTTCTGAGGTCCACCGTATCTTGGTCATATGAGCTTTTAAAAAGTTGAACCTTAGATTCTCTTTCCTCAATTGCAACCTGGTCACAACAATACTTACCAACACTACTGTAACGATTAATTGGCTAAAATTTAAAAGCCTACTTAGGATGAAAATAGAAATGTTCTGTGTGGTAATGACACTTCCCGGCTTGCCATGCATTCTTGTGTTTACTCAGTTGCATACGGTAGACTGTAATGATGCACAAGGATGGTATTATTAGATATTCCCTAATTAAAATAACTGTCTAAATAAAGTCTTTACAATTCGCATCGTGGCACTTTCCAGTAAGAAAGCGATGATCGGTTTTGCAAATTAAGTTGAGACTGCAACGCAGAGCGGGCCTCTTCAAAAATGTACAGTATCCCCTGTAGAGAACACCTCCTCAAAACGGAGCTAACAGAAATAAGACCCCTGCGTCAAAACCGGGTTTCTTAACCCTCACTCCGAGAAAACACTTGAACAGGACCCGCTCTCTCCGTGGGCAGCCCCCCGCAACAGCATTACAGACAGTTACCGGCAGCACAAGCGGGCGGCTCGCCCCGGCGGGCAAAGCGCGCCGCCCCCGCAACCGCACGGCCCGGCCGCCCCCTCACGCACGGTTCCGCTCACGTCCAGGCGGGCGCCGGTGCTGCCGCTTGCTTCCCCAGCGGTGAGCGCTGCCGGCGGCGCGGCACGGCAGTGCAAGGCAGGGCAGGGCAGGGGAGGTGCCGGCCCGGCACCCCGCGGCTCGGCCCGCCCGCGCAGGCCGCTGCGGTGACTCAGGGGCGGCGCGGGCGACACCACCGCAACGCTACGGCGGCGCCGCCGTACCCCGCTTCCTGTGGGGCGGCCCTCCGCTTCCTCCCGGCAGGCCCCGGTTTGTAGTTCGGGGCCCCGCCGCGGGCAGGGAGCTCGCCCCCACCCGCCCGCCCGGCTCACACAGCTGCCCGCAGCGCGACGTTACGCCGCAGCCTGGGGCCGACCGCGGGGGGCCGGGCCGCCGCCCCAGCCCCGTGCCCGGGGCTGCCGCGGCAGCCGCTGCGGGAGTATCGGGCATCGCGGGCGGACGGCGGGCGAGCACCGGCACGGGACGGCGGGGGATTCGCGTGCTGGGGCTGGGCTCGGCGTTTTCCCCGGCAGCGCGCGCTGTGCCCCGCGCCCCGGCAGCCCCGGCCCCTCCCGCTGCGCGCCCCCGCCGCCTGCTCGTGCCGCCGCGGCGCGCAGGCGCGTGGAGGGAGGCCGGAAGTGTGACGGGCGCGTGGGCCGGCGGCGGGGGGAGCCTTCCCGCTCCGCGCCGCCCCGACTGCCTGCCCCGCCGGCCGGGCACGCCGCGGCCCCGGCAAGATGTTGCCCCTCTCCATCAAGGACGACGAGTACAAGCCGCCCAAGTTCAACCTGCTCAGGAAGGTGTCGGGCTGGTTCAGGTGAGCGGGACGGGACGGGCACCGCGGGGCCCGCGGCCGGGGCCCGCGGAGGGGCTGGGGTAGGCCGAGCCCGGGGCCGCCCGGGGAGCGGTCTGCCCTTCGCCGCTGCCCCCGCTGTGCCGGCGGCGGGTGACCCGCTGTGTGCTCCGTGCGCAGGTCCATCCTGGCGGACAAGACCTCCCGCAACCTCTTCTTCTTCCTCTGCCTCAACCTGTCGTTCGCCTTTGTGGAGCTGCTCTACGGCATCTGGAGTAACAGGTACCGGCGCGGGGCGGCCGGCGGGGCGGGCGCGACGCCCGGCGCGCAGGAAGCGGCGCCTCCGCCGAGGCCAGTGCCACGTCTCCCTCTCGGCGGGGCCGTGCGGCGGGGCCGGGCCTGGGCCGCCGTCCGGAGCGGCCGGCCCGCAGGGCGCTGGGGGCTGCTGGGGGGCTCCCCCCGGCCGGGAGCGTTGTCGGGGGCAGCCACCGGCCTCGCCGTTTGGAGCCGGTGTGCGGGCGGCCGCGCTGCTGGGCTCCTCGCTGAGGAGGGAGCCCGGCCTCGGCACCAGGTACGGAGCCCGGCGGCGGTAGCCCTTTCGTGCCTGCCGCTCGCCACGGAGATCCGTTGTCGGGGAATGTGGCTTCTTTTGGAAGTTGGTAGCTGGATGGCAAAAACCAGCACTGCACCAAACGTCTCTGCCTGAGACACGGGAATTAACGCATCCTGCTGTAGCTAAGTGGCACTTCATATAGCACATACATTCACAGAGCTGATAACAGCAGGAGGAACTGGACTAAATTTCTACTGAAAAATCTGTAGTAACATGTAAGCAGAAATGCAAACCAGCTTCGGTGCTGATGTATGGTGTACAGGTAGAGAACAAACAGTAGAGGTACTGTCTCCATCGTGCTTCATTCTTGGTATTTTTATGTTGGTTTATGGTGGCACTTCAGTCTCTCTGTCAATAGTGAAATCCAAAGGGGACTGGCATGGAAATGTCACTTAGGCCCAACAGTGTGTGCTTCCACATGGAACTTAAGTAGTCCTTATCAAACACTGTAGCATGGATTACTGGGACTCTTAATCAAGTATCTTGAGTGAACACAGCAGTGCAGATTTGGAAACAGTTGCGTCCTAATATTTGTCAAGTTTTTCTGAGTGTCTCAAACTGTACTATGAAATCCTTAACCTTGATTACAGTAATTGCTACTGTAGCACCAGTGAGAACACACATCTATCTATCTCGGGCACAGACTGTCTTGGCAATGTGCAGACCATCTTGGATGTGCTTGGTTTTGACTTTGTTGATTTACTTTGCAATTCTGTGAGGGTTATTTTATGTGTAGTCTGTCTGTTCCAGTATGGATATTTTTTTAATAGCGCAGAAGATACAAATATTTTTCTCAATAGTTCAGGTTTAAAGAGCTTTATGTTCATTTGAGTTTGTTCTGATGTTATTCTTTATAAGCTTTTTTTTTTTTTTGGCTAGTGTGATGTCATGGTTTAACTCCAGCTGGTAACTAAGTACCATGCAGCTGCTCACTCACTCCCCCCCTACCCAGAGGAATGGGGAGGAGAATTGCAAAGGAATGTAAAATTCAAGGGTCCAGATAAGAATGATTTAATAATTGAAATAAATAAACCAATAATAAAAGTTATATTATTATTGGAAAGGAGGGGGAAGGGGAGAGGAAGGGAGAAAAGGAAACAAGTGATGCGCAATACAGTTCCGCACCACCTGCTGACCCCATGCCCAGCCAGTCCCCAGGCAGTGATCCGCGGGCCCCAGCCACCCACACCCCTCAGTTTATATGCGGAGTGTGACATTCCATGGCATGAGGTACCCTTCAGGTAGTTCAGGACAGCTGACCTGGCTGTGTCCCCTCCTCATTTCTTATGCCACTCCAGCCTTCTCGCTGGCAGGGCCTGAGAAACTAGAGAGTCCTTGACTTAGTATAAACACTACCCAGCGACAACTAAGAATATCAGTGTGTTATCAACATTGTTCTCACACCAAGTCTAAACACAGCACTGCACCAGCTACTAAGAAGAAAATTAAACTCTGTCCCAGCCAAAACTAGGACAGTATCCAGCCTTTATTCCATACCATTTCAGTCACGCTACGTTTTCCAATACATTGCCATCTTTCCTGTCTTTTAACATAAACACACAGATATAATTCCCTTAGTCTGTGGACCATCTCTCTAAAGTCTGTTGAGTTCATTTACTCCATGGCATTGGGCTCCACCTTTTATAACAGTCTTTCAAGGCAGGGAAGATGGTATTAGGTATTGGGTTGTTGCATCTTGAAGCCAGTTCTGCTTCTGTTATGGCTGTGCTGATCTGGGTTCACCAAAGTCATTCATGGTGTGGCAATCTGAAAGGAGTCAGGTTTGGATCTTCAAATCCAAAGTGGTAGAGATGGGCACCACAAGGTGCCCAGTGTATTAATAGGCATACAGAAGTGATATTATACAATATTATGTAACAATTAACATCACACAATTCAATTCATTGGCTTTTTTCACCCAAAATCAAATCCCCTTGAGGCATACATGGAAATTCCTCATCCTCCCACATTACCCACCAAGTGCTTCCAGATCTTTGAGCAAAAGTAGTCCCATGAATGGGTTTGCCTTTGTCTGAGGCAGAAATGACCCAGACTGTTTTACCAAGCCTATTTTTAAGGTGCATTACCAGAACTTTATCCCCTTCTACAGTATGTAAAAGCTTTGACTGGGCAGGGCTAGGCTGGCAGATCCTCTGGTGTTGACTAACCAGGTGGCCTTTGCTAAATGTGTATCCCAATGTGTGAAAGTTCTGCCGCCCATTGCTTTCAGTATAGTCTTTTAATAGTCCCATTACATTGTTCAGTTTTCTCAGAAGCTGGTGCATGATAGGGGGATATGATATACCCACTTAATGCCATGCTCTTTGCCCCAAGTGTCTATGAGGTTGTTTTAGAAATTAGTTCCATTGTCTGATTCAGTTCTTTCTGGGGTGCCATGTTGCCGTAAGACTTGTCTTTCAAGGCCCAGGATAGCATTTTGGGCAGTGGCATGGGGCACAGGATATGTTTCCTGTTTCCATCCATTGTAAACATGTGGCGCTTGCCTTGGCTGATGCATGAGAGTGTAATCTGCCAAGCTTCCCCTTTAGCCATCATCCTCCGTACCAAAGAGGCTTTGACTGCTTGGTTTGCTTAGTTGCAGTGCATGTTTCACATTCGTGAATCACCTGTGCAGTAGTGTCCACAATTAAGTCCACCCCTTGATCCTGGGCCTGTCTATATGTTGCATCTCTTCCTTGATGGCCTGAAGTGTCATGGGCCCACTGAACTATAAATAAGTCACCTTTATGTTGCCAATCCAAATCTACCTGAGCCACTTCAATCTTGGCTGCTTGATCTACCTGCTGGTTGTTTAGATGTTCTTCA
Source organism: Falco rusticolus (assembly GCF_015220075.1). Lineage (NCBI taxonomy): Eukaryota > Metazoa > Chordata > Aves > Falconiformes > Falconidae > Falco > Falco rusticolus. The sequence goes on from NC_051197.1 coordinate 21,804,575, forward strand.
GTGGCTCGACTCTTGGGTGTGTGAGCATTCTACATGATGCACTTTTACAGCCAGGTCCTCTACCCGGGCAGCGATATCTTGCCATAATGTAGCAGTCCAGATGGGTTTACCTCTGCGCTGCCGATTACTCTGCTTCCGTTGCTGCAGCCAGCCCCACAAAGCATTTGCCACCTTCTATAAGTCAGTATAGAGGTAAAGTATCGGCCATCTTTCTTGTGCAGCAATGTCTAAAGCCAGGAGGATAGCTCGCACCTCTGCAAACTGACTCGATTCACCTTTTCCTTCAGCAGTTTCTGTGACTTGTTGTAGAGGACTCCATACAGCTGCCTTCTACCTCCATGTACAGTATGGCAGGACCCATCAGTAAATGAGGCACATTGCTTCTCATGTTTCAGTAGTTCATTATACAGTGGGGCTTCTTCAGCATGTGTCACCTCTTTCTCTGGGAACATTCCAAATTCTTTACCTTCTGGCCAGGCAATAATCACTTCCAAGATTCCTGGATGACTGGGATTCCCTGTTCAAGCTTGCTGTGTAATCAGCACGACCCGCTTACTCCATGTAGCATCGGTTGCGTGATGTGTAGAGGAAACCCTCCCTTTAAACATCCAGCCCAGCACTGGCAACCGGGGCACCAGAAGGAGCTGCGCTTCAGTACCAATCACTTCCAAAGCAGCTCGAACCCCTTCGTAAGCTGCCAGTATCTCTTTTTCAGTTGGTGTGTAGCGGGCCTCTGATCCTCTATATCCCCAACTCCAAAAGCCCAAGGGTCAACCTGGAGTCTCTGCTGGTGCTCTCTCCCAGAGGCTCCAGGTAGGGCCGTTCTCCCTGGCTGTGGTGTAGAGCTCATTCTTTACATTTTGCCCAGTCTGAACTGGCCAAAGGCCTACTACCGCTTGAACTATCTCCCGTTTAATTTGTTCAAAGGGCTGTCATTGCTCAGGGCCCCATTTAAAGTCATTCTTCTTTTGAGTCTGGTGATAAAGAGGGCTTACAATCGTAATGTAGTTTGGAATATATATTCTCTAAAAACCCACAACCCCTAAGAAAGCCTGAGTTTGTTTCTTATTAGTTGGTGGAGACATAGTTGTTATCTTGTTTGTCGCATACATTTGGATCTCATGACGTCTGTCTTGCCATTTTATTCCCAAAACTGGATCTCCTGCGTGGGTCCCTTGACTTTACTTTGTTTTATGGCAAAACCAGCTTTCAGAAGGATTTGGATTATTTTCTCCCCTTTCTCAAAAACTTCTGCTGCAATAGCCTCATATGATGATGTCATCAATGTATTGCTGATGTTCTGGAGCTTCACCCTGCTCCAGTGCAGCCTGGATCAGTCCACGGCCGGTGGTAGGGCTGTGTTTCCACCCGTGGAGCAGTCAATTCCAGGTGTATTGAATGCCTGTCCAAGTGAAAGCAAACTGTGGCCTGCACTCTGCAGCCAAAGGGATCGAGAAAAATGTGTTTTGCGGTATCAGTGGTGGCATATCAATTGGCTGCCTTTGATTTTGGTTCATATTGAAGTTCTAGCATGTCTGGTACGGCAGCACTCAATGGTGGCGTGACTTCATTCAGGCCACAGTAGTCCACTGTTAGTCTTCACTTTCCATTAGACTTTCACACTGGCCATATGGGGCTATTAAAGGGTGAACAGGTCCTGCTGATCACTCCTTGGCTCTCTAGTTGGCAAATCAACTTGTGGATGGGAATCAGGGAGTCTTGGTTGGTGCGGTATTGCCGCTGGTGCACCACTGTAGTAGCAATCGGTGCCTGTTGCTCTTTGACATTCAGTGACCCCACTACAGAAGGGTCTTCTGAAAGGCCAGGCAAAGTAGACAGCTGCTTCATTTCTTCTGTTTCCAAGGCAGCTATACCAAAAGCCCACCAATACCCTTTTGGATCCTTGAAATATCCTCTCCTGAGGCAGGCTGTGCCAACGATACGTGCAGCCTCTGGGCCAGTCACAATGGATGTTTTTGCCACTCATTCCCAGTCAAGCTTATTTCAGCCTGCGATACAGTTAGCTGTCAAGATCCACCTGTCACTCCAGAAAATACTAATCTGTCCTGCACAGGGTACCCTATGGTGTGTCTTTCCTATATTCTCCCTCCCAAACAGAAGGGTGCCCACAGTTTATAGTTGATGTACAGGTCCATACAGGTGGGGAATAGGATATGTCCTCATCAAGTCACTGGACCAGTCTCTCCACAGCTGAGATGATGGAGGTAGAGATGCTATCTTCACAGTCCTGGAGATGGTGAACCACTTCATCCACTGTTGGTGGTGGGTCATCTCTCCAGCCATTATTGCCGATGGGTTGGCATATGACGATGGTGTGCTCTGTACAAATTTCCACAGCATGGGTTGTGTGCCTAGGACTTTGTTGATATCTGTGGGTGACTGTGGATTGTCCTGGTCATAAAAAAATCATCTCTTTCATGGCTAATTCCCTCAGGTACTGGATACCTTTCTCTTTTGCAGTCCACTTGCCTGGGCAACATTTTATATCCTACTTGAAGGGGATACCTTTCTTTAACACTTGACAGGAGTTGCCTTCAGAGCTGAGGACTTGGGTTCCTTTTCCAATTGCCTTGTTAATGCCCCCTTCTTTAGAAAGTAATCCCAGTTGCTTGGCTTCCCTACCCTCTAATTCTCACTTTTAGCCCCACTATCCCAGCATCGAAGCAGCTAGGTGACGTGTTCATCTGATTGATGGGCATAATCTTGTTACTCATCCCACAGTTCTTTCAGGGATAGTGATCGAGAGGTTACCTCTTGTTCTGCAGCTTCATCTTGTTCCTGTGATGGCCATGCTTCATTCTCCTTTACTAAACCAGATGCTCTCTGTTAACAATTTTTCTTCTGTGTAAGGGCAACTTTGTCTTTAACTTCAGTGTGAAAATGTGGCTGTTCTCTAGAGTTTGTTACTACAAGTAATTGCCTGGGTTTTGGTTTTTTTTCCAGTTTCTTAGAACTGAGTTGTGCATGTAATTGTTCTTAGACAACCAAATTATTTGGAAAATGGAACTTTTTGGACAACTGTAATAATAAATGCTCTCAGTACTTCTGTATTAAATGTCTTTTCAAATATGAAGCAATTTTTGTGTTTTGATGCACGTACTTCTTTGCAGACTTAAGAACCTGTTTATGATTATTAATTTAGTAAAGCTTGGCACTGTTGTGTGTGGTGTTAAATCCAGTTTACATACAGCCTACAAACTGAGTGCTACTGACTGGATAACTTGTGAACTAAGTTCAATTGCTTTGAACTTTGTAGGGTAGAACAGCGTGCAAAACTTTTCCTGTGTTTGTCAATCAAGATTGTAGTTGCGCATTGGTCGTTGAAATAAACCATGTAAGAAGCTGTCTTTGAGCTTCTGCTTCCTTCAGCTTCTACATCAAAGGGGAGTGTGTGCATTCTAGTCAGTGTCTTGCACTAGGACTAGTAAGTTTTACAAGCAGTGGCTCATCATTGTTTTAATATCACTCTTACATTTTTGAGCTGGAATTGGCTTGGATCCATTCAGCTGAAAGTGCAGATGGAGCAAGTATTTGCTTGCTTTTGTTTCTGTGTGGACATATTTCAGTCAAACTGGAAGAGTAACGGTGATCACCAGCAAAAGGAGTGAATGATTGTTATCTTTACACATAGCAAAATGAAAAAGCAGCCATCCGTAGCAACTTAGCACTCTTATCCACATTTTTATTTTTTAAAATTGTTGATAGAGCTCTGTGCTCTTGAGAGTACTATTGTTGCTTCCTTTGATTTAGTGTAGCTTCACCACAGTGTGTTAACCTTGGATATGTGTCATCGCAGTAGAGATCAGGATGCTGGAAACCTTGCTTTTAGCTGTGAAATTGGGTAATTACTTATACCTCTCTCTGTTACTATAACATCTGTCTGTTACAGTTAGAAGAACAAGATGCATCTTAGATAAGTTCTATACCTGTTTATGATTCAGGCTAAAACACTGGCTGAAGGTCTGTGATTGGAAATCTAGAGACTGAGCAGCAGTAAATTAAAAAGAACGCAGGTGTGCTGCTTTGGCAATGCAGTCAGGGACTGGCTTCTCTGCTCAGGTAAAATGTAAACACAGATGTTAGCATAAAAGATGGCTTTTGGGAAAGGTACACAGTAGTCAAAAGTACTTAATGAGTATATTGCTTGCTGTCCTGCTTTTATTTCAGGCAAAAGATGATATGATCTTAGAATTCCCTCTGTACTAAACCTCACATTTTTTCAGCCTGCCCTACTCATAGAGTTGCTGCAGCATGAATGAATATCAAAGACAAATTATCATCTGATGATGCGTTGTGAAGTAAGATGCTTGAGAGGAAAACTGCTATGCTGAAGTAGACTTCAGAGTCTTAAAAAGTCAAAAAAGAGTGTTAGACATAGTGAACTAAAATTCTAAATGGAAGGCTGCAGTTTTCACAGGCCTAGAAGATTTTGTCACAGGCATGTTTGTCAAAATTCTATGAAACTTTGATTGGTGGGGTTTTTTTACTGCAGACATTAAAGAATTTTTGACCAGTTTTCCCTGTGTGTGAAAACTCTTCCAAAGTATTAAGTTTTAAAATGGATTTGATAACACTGCTTTTTTAAATGCTTAGAGCAATCAGTATGGTGGTATTGGTAGTCTTCAGCAGAACAGTTTTAGTATTATTGTACTAGTTAACCTATATGTACAGTGTATGATAGACACTCAGAAACAGTATCTTTGAACCCAGTTTTCTTTTTTTAGCTATTAACTCTTTTACAAACTTAGGTGGGGTCATTGTTTAAATGCAGCTTGTGGGTATACACTTCTCTAGATGATTTTTCTCATATGGTCAAACTGTAAATTGAATTATGACAACACATACCTGCCACTAGAATTATGTTGGTGAGAGATGCGGCTGTGGGTATATCTGCTCCAGGGACTTAGGTTTGTGTCAGGGGAAACCACCCTCCACTACCACCAAAATCATATGCTAGCAGGACTTTTTGCCAAGCCCTCTTCCAAAGTGCCTTCCCTAAGCTGACAAAAGGAATTTTGTCATCATATTTGTATTGGTGATGTAGTATGGGTTTCTCCTCTATGCTAGCAAAATCATGCCTGAAGCTTAGACACACAGTATATTCTGCTAGTGTGTAAAAGAGTAAATGCTGATTTTTTTCATACTGAATATGTAGCGTATGGACCATAACTTTTTTTTTTCTGTGTGTTCTTTTCCAGTTTAGGTCTAATATCAGATTCTTTTCATATGTTTTTTGACTGTACTGCTCTACTGGCTGGATTAGCAGCATCAGTTATTTCAAAATGGAGGTCAAATGATGCTTTCTCGTATGGGTAAGAAACTTCAGGCTTTTACCTTATTGTATTATAGGAAGTTATTAGCTTCTAAGATCTCTGTGATCATACTAGTAGAAACAAGTTACACAGCAGAAAGTTGTCTTGTGTTGTCATGTGTTAATGGCACCAGTGAAGTAAGAGCATCATGGGTTCATCCTCACAGTGCAGTGTGTCACAGGGAATCTTGGACTGCTGGTACCCCATGCCGCCTTTGGAACAGAAAGTTATAACTGAAAGGATCTAAGTCTCAGTGATGCTGCACCTGAGATGGTAAACCATGCTTCTCAGAACCAGCAGGATGCAACAGCTGTGCCTACCATTAGTACAGATCCCCAAGGCTGAGGTATGACATCCCATACCGCCCTTCTTGGATATAGCTGCTGCTGCTGGTTCTGCTTCAAGGGCACTTGGTTCCACTGCATGTTGCAGTTGTGCCCTATAAAATAACAGTAGTGATACAATATTATTAATTGGTGATACTGATTAATTAACAGCAAATGAGCTTTAACATGAGTTACTGCATTCCCTATAGCATTACTGACCTGAATGTCAGCATTTAGCTGTCTTGCCTGAGCATGGATCGTGTAGTTTGAAACTTAAGGCACTGTTTAATTAAGGTGGAAACTCCAGTGTGCCTAGAAATCAATTTGGGAAGAATTGATTGTACCATGAACTAATTGCAGTGAAAGCAGTTTTGTGTTAATTACTGCTCTGCACTTAAACAGCTGGTGTTCCATTTATTAGAGAACAGCCTGAATTTATTAAGTCTGATGTGTAAGTCTGATATTTGCCACGTTGGAATTACGTGTTACTCAAACCTGGCTGTTTTTTATTGGGAAAATTTAGTGTCAGAAATAATTAATTCCTACTTAAAACTTGTATTAAAAATCCCCCTACTAGAGAGGGAGCAGTTTAATGTATGGCTGTTTGATATTAAACAGAACTTTACATCAGCAGACTTCAGTTATGTCTTACATGCTTATCTTACTTCGTGTCTTCCAAGTACGTGTTTATACCATAACTTCCAATAGAGATGATCTTAAATGGGAAGATTTTGACATATTGAAAGTTTTTGTTCATCTAGATCAGGTAATGGCTGATATGCATCAGTTAATTATATACAAAATACAGCATGGTACATTTCATACACTTACCTGTAGTTTAGGTACTGCATCTGCCATTTACCAAACCCCTGTGTCATACAAATGTTTGAGAACTAGAAAATTGTACTCCAGTCTCTAAATTCTGCTTTTCATTTTCAGCATTAAAGTAGAGGTGGTAATACCTGCTATTGCTTTTTTGTTTTTTGCAGGTATGTTCGAGCAGAAGTACTTGCTGGTTTTGTAAATGGTTTATTCCTCATCTTTACAGCGTTCTTCATTTTTTCTGAAGGTGTTGAGGTATGTTATGAAATCAATTGCACTATCATTTTTCACATTTCTATTTGTAGGGCATATTTAATGGTGATAAAATTAGGGAAATGTAATTGAAAAAGCTATTATGTTTGTAATTGATTAAAAATCTGTGTATTGAACAAAGAATAAAACCTTCTGAAGTTGTTTTGTGACACAGAAACACACTTTTTTCAGTTTATTTGTACTAGCTTCTTAAATAGTGTATTTTGATTGTGCATAAATATTCTGTGAGATTTACACTGGCCTTTTTTCAGCCAGTTAAGTATGTTATAGGAAGATCTTTACTTCTCATTGTTGAGGGACAAATGACACCAAGAAAGAAAGGCCAAAACTAGTCATTCAGAGGAGAGAAGTTAGTCATAAGTCACATTCTGTGAAGAAGTTGGACTAACTCAATAAAGAAAGAGCATTATCTTCCAAATCTTGAAGTCTGATATAAATGGCAAGTAGTAGTAGCTTTAATATTTACAAGGGCACCTTTCTTTCATTTTTTTACGAAATGGTTCAGAGATAATTTCAGTATTAAAATTTAGACATCTAAGGTGTCTGCACTGAAGTGAGGATTAAGAGTAAAATTGATAATTGATTCTGATCAGCTTGCATTAATGCTTTTTCTTTTTCGTGGGAGATACACTATACATTTGTTAAGGCTTCTGGTTCAGAATACATTCTAGTGTTGTTTTTTTAAATTAATAGAGAACTGGAAAGAGCTTTCAAGAACATATCCTCTATGTAGATAAGCCTGTAAATACTTCAAAATCAGTACAAACTGGGCTAAAATGGCCTCAAAGCTTGGGAAAACTTAACTCCAAATCTAGAAACAGCAATAAGACTTAGTAGAAAAATTAAAAACTACTACAGGAAGGGTTAAGGGTAATGTTGAAACAGCATTCTTTTCCTGCTGATCTTAGTTCTCATGCTAAGTATTCCCTTTGCTTGTGATGATGACTCCTTTTCTCTCTGTCACTTCAAAATTTTACATCTGCTGAAAGTTTCATTGGCTTGCTATTGCCTGTACCTTTCATCCCGGTGGACAGGCAGTGAATGTTTCTCTGCCCTGTCAACAGTAATTTACACTCTTTAACACTTAGCTTCAGATGCAAATTGTGTTAGGCTTATAATGTCTCCTTGAAGAAAAACTTCCCACTTAAAGGAGGGTAAAAAGAGTTAAACAAAAAACCACATGAGATTTTAGAAGTTTTTAAAAAAATGCCACAATTTATTCCCAGTCTTCATGTCATTCCCTTTGTCCTCTCACCCTTCTAAGGAAAAAGGCAGAAATGGCATTCTGGGCTCTTAGAAGTTTGTTTTGGATGACTTGGGCAATCCATAAACTACGATAGACATGAATGGTTTGGTATGGTGTTGAGCCACATCCCACAGCATAATGAAATCTTACGATAAAAGTTAGCTAGAGTATCAGCATGTTCTACTACACTTTCACAGCTTTCATAATGAAACTTCAGCTTCAGACAGTAAGAATTTTTCTGTATACCATCCCAAAAATTGAAAGTCCTGAGTAATTTCTAATTATGTCTTTATATATGCCTGTTTGTTTGTGTGAGAATGCTCCTGTATATAAGCAGTTTTTTCAGTGTCTTTTGATACTATAAAGAGATTGTAAAACTCTTCATTTTACAGTTGCTTCTTGGTTTGTTGTTTGGGGATTTTTTTTGTTCTTTTATTTTTTTTTTTTTTAGAGAGCACTTGAGCCTCCTGACGTGCATCATGAGAGACTTCTTCCTGTTTCTATATTAGGATTCATTGTAAATCTTATAGGAATATTTGTTTTTCAACATGGAGGTCATGGGCATTCACATGGCTCTGGTAGGATGTTTATATTTTTCAGTATTGTTTCCTGTCCTGGCGCCCTGTGTTCCAGGACCTTACAATCCTCCAAAGAGAACCCCAGTATTAAATTTTAACATCTTTTTAGTGGCAATCCTAGCCAAATGTGTATGTGACTTGTTACAATCTTGACTTTTATGTTTTATCACTAGCCCTAGTATGTCACTGCTGTACTTCTTACTTTAATATCCATTAACTGGAAGACCTAGAACTCCAGAATCTGCTTTCTGGAACGTGCACTCTTCTGCACCTTATTGGAGGAGATTTGCACAGTGTCTTTTGGACAAAATAAAGCTTGAGTTAAGCAAGGTCTTGGCTGGAATGTTTACAAAACAGTGTCTGAATCAAATTGTAAGTACAGGATGATTCAGCTTCAGGTGCCTCTCAACTTGGTGTCTTTTGAATTTAAATACAGAATTTATTTGCCTAAATATATATAGGGTAAACTTTTTGTGGGGGTTGTGGGGGTTTTTGTTTTTGCAAGGCTGATTGGTATCGCTCAGCTTAACATGTAAACTGATATAGACTGGTGGAAGAAAATAGTCTTTGGTGTTTAAACAGCTTGAATTTTTAATGTGTGAATGATGGCAAATTTCTGGTTTCTTAAAACGGCTATTTTTAATGTGCTTGTATCTAATTATGTGTGCATTTTTCAAATTCTACTAAACATGTAGCACAATTTGTCTCAGAAGTGGGAAGGTATAAAAGCACTTCTCAAATCAAGTATGTATTTTATATGGCTGCACAGCATAGATTTAGATGACAAACAGCTTGTGTTAATTTTCTTAACTTACTTAAAGCTGTACCTTAAGATGACCTAGAAGATGAATGTTTCAAGTTGGTTAGAAACAAATGTAAGCATACTTTATTTCTTCACTTAAATTTATACTCTGATGGTGATATTTATTTATAGGGCACGAACACAGCCATTCTCTATTCAATGGTGGTCTCGGCCATGGGCACAGTCACGGAGGTCATGGTCACAGTCATGAACATAAACATGCCCATGGACACACTCATGATCATGGCCATAGTCATGGACACTCTCATGGTCAGGATTATTGCCATGGTAAGTACTTAGTTAATGTCATAAACCATCTCGACTCAGTTTAAATTTGCTATTAATGATTTACTGAAAAAAAAAAAAAGAGGGTTCTGGCAGCTTGTTGTGAGCAGACATGGAAGTAGTTTCACTAAATGTGTGGTACGCTATGCCACTGCCATGTTTTGTGGCTCATTTTGGTAAATTCTCTTTCACTTGCAGTAAGTTCATTTTTAAAGGTTAGTTTTTAAAGGTTTTGTTTTACCTACATTTTTTGAATGTTCGCCGCAATGTCACATGTTGGCAAAAGATAAAGCAGATGTATGCTATAGCAGTATAATGAAATAAGTTATCAAATGCTCTGTTTCAATTTTTCATTTAAATCAATAAATTTAAGCTGCTTTGCCAGTGTTCTCCATTTTAATAATTTTACAGATCAAGATACTGGGTAAGATAAACAAGCAATTTTATTTTGGGTTCTTAGGGACTGATGTTGTATTTGATTTGTGATTTCAAACCAATACAAACAAGATTTTCCCTGTTGTGTGTAGTTGTAATCTATTTTAAAGCTGGTTATGAAAACTGTACTTGGAATCTTAGCTATACTTAAATCTTTTCTTTAAAGGCAAACAATCTGTGAAGAGACATCAATGCAAAATATGATCAGTAACCTTCACTATGGGAGAAGAGACAGTGTGGTTATTACCTATTTGTAACAATGCAAATGAAAGCCTTGTTGTAGTGCAGGGTTGTCGGTCCTTACTGCCTGAGCTGTAAACTAAAATCTGATGTGACTGAAAATGTGTACATTTTGAGTGGGGAATAGTGTTGGTAACTTGCAGACAGGAGGTAACGGAGTGTAATTTTGTCCTTTCCTTGCTATTTTTAGTAGGAAATTGGTGCTTGTTTTCCAGGTGTTCTCCTGGAGTTTGGCTGGAAAACAGGAACTCCCCCCTCCTGCGTCTTTCTTGCTCTCCCTATGCCCCCTAACTCAGTGGAACTATCTGTTTTGTGCAATTTAATATTCAAATCAGCTTTTGCAGAAATTATTATGTAGCTTCAGTGGGCATCATCTGCTATCCTTTAACAATTTTTTCTTAAAATATCTTTCTGAAGTGTTCTACAGAGGCATTGATATGCTTGGATGAGTGGATTTTTTGACTTGGTTCTACCTTCTCCGAGTCTTATCCTTGTTGGTTTACATTAGGTATAAATGCTTGCTTAAATGAAGTATTTCTAGTTAGCACATTTATTTGACCTTACTCTTGTTGCTTGTATGTATTGCTTGTATTCTTGAGGGGGCCTCATTTTGCTAAATACTAAAAAGGTCTTCTCAGTTTATTTTCGTTTAAAAAACAATTGATCTTTTTATATATACATATATAAAATCTATTGTGTAAACTAGTATTTTCTGTTTAAAAATTGTGTTCTAAGACTTTTAACTTAATTGCAGTGTAAAAAAACACTACATAAAAAACAATAGCTACAGTAAAAGCTAATTATTGTGAGCAGCTTGGTTGGTCAAGAAATTTCAGAAAGACCATAGCAGAATATGCCACTAGAGAGAGCATTTATGTAGGTTAATATGCCAACAATTGTCTTCACAGGTGACCATTCTCTTGAAGAGATGGGTGGATCCAGCAAACAGATTTTACAAGGTATGATGATAATAAGTATAGTGGTTTATTAGTGTTATCACGGTTTCAACACAGTTGAGAAAGGAGATCCCAAAAGCTGGGATTCAGCTTCTGTTGGTGACGCTGAAAAATCAAATAATAAAAATATAGGAAAGAGTGGTTAAAAGCAGAAACCTAAGGAGCCTAATTGCAATGTATGCTCTGGAAAGTGAAAGCCAGTATTATTAAGATAGAATGTATTTGTAAAATGTGGACTGATATAATTGTTGAAGGGTTCCTGAGTTTAAAACTTGCATTTCATCAAGCTGTTACAGTTGGTTTAGTCATTAAATTACTTGAAGGAATATTGGAGTCTATGATCTCCTGACCATTAGTGTAAATGAAGTGCTAGTAACATAGATGTTGGGTTTGAGCTTTGACTATTTTTTTTTTAAAGTGTTCATAATTCAGAGGGAGAAGATTATGTAACATAAGAGGTAGTAATTATTTGGCATACCCAAACATACTGTTTTCTTTTATTGGATGATTTTCTAGCTTGTTTGTAGTCCTTGAAAAGGAACATGTTCAACCTCTTCCAAAATTTATAGCATACCATATTACGTGTATGTACACTCAGTACTTGAGTAGAAGATACTTGAAAGTCAGTCTTCTCATGAAAGGCACATTTTAATTGAAGCATATTAAAGACTCAATTTGGTATAATTTTATTTTAATTTTTCAATACTGTGGTGTGTTGGCTCTGACCAGCAACTAAGCACCCAGCAGCTGCTTGCTCACTCCTGCAGCGTGACAGGGAAGAGAACTCGAAGAGGAAAAATGAGACCTGCTCTTGGATTGAGATAAAGACAGTTTAGTAAGTGAAGAAGGGTGGGGGAGAAGTTTAAAAAAAAAAAAAAAAAAAAGAGAACAAAACCAAACCAACTCCCAAGTGATGCAAATACAATTGCTTACCACCTCCCACCAGTAGATCAATGCCCAGGAAGTTTCTGAGTGATTGCTAATTTGGAGAGACTGCTCCTCAGTTTTATTGCTGAGCATGATGTTATACGGTACGGAATATCCCTCTGGTCAGTTTGGGTCAGCTCTGCTGGCTATGTGCCCTCCCAGCATCTTGCCCACCGCAGCCTGCTTGCTGTGGGGCAGAGTGAGAAGCGGAAGGCCCCGGTGCTTGTGTTACCAACACTGTTTTAGTCACAAACCTAAAACACAGCGTCATGCAGGTTGCTACAGAGGAGACCAAACTCCATCCCAGCCAGACACTGTACTAATGTAGACTCAGGAAAATCACTAAAGAGCTGATACCTAGTTGAGCATTGTTTCTGTGAGGAGGGATTACCTCAGTCTAGAGAGCTAACCGCGTTCAAAAAGCTGTTTCTGTGTGACTTCCCGTCATTGCCAGCAGAGAGCTCCAAAGACTGCATTTTAGGTAGCTGCAAAGTGCTTGTTTCTTTTTGTCTTTTGGAGAAGGTAGTGTGTTATTCTTCAAAATAAGAGTGAAGGTATTCATGTCTGCAATGTTGTTTAATTCTCAATATCTCAAAAATTTGACATATAACTTTTACAAAATATTGCCAATGAAACATTGGTATCTTTCAAAGGTTTACAGAGCTGTTGCTGTTAACAGCCTTTCCATCTTATACAGTACTTACCATTGTCTGTAGGCATCAGGGAACATGAGTTTCTTTGCTGCAATGTGGGTGGGCATCGAGTGGAAATAAAAAAAAAACTAGCTACATCTGTTAACCACTGCTTAAGTTGATAGCCGTGCCACGAAATGCCCCGTACTGTTAAGTGCAGAAGATAATGTAAATTCTTCAGATGCTCTATATTCTACAAATATATTGAAATCCTGTGATCACTTTCTGTGTGTTTGACCAGAAATTTAACAAGCATAAATCATGTTAATAGTTCTTGCAACTCTTCTCTGTAAACTGTCTTTGAAATACTCCATTAGCTTTGAGAATAGCAAGTTGTAATGATATTAATTAATCTCTTACAGGTGTATTTCTACACATTGTTGCAGACACACTTGGAAGTATTGGTGTAATCATATCTGCTCTGTTGATGCAGAACTATGGTCTAATGATAGCAGATCCTATTTGTTCAATGCTGATAGCACTACTTATAGGTGTAAGGTAAGCACTGCTATCGCTGATATTTGGTAGTATTTTTGATGCTAGTTACAGCACAAACTACAGCTTAGAAAAGTTTTGTCTGTTATGCTAAGGACTTACGCATTTGCTTTTCTTCCAAGAGAGATACATTACCTCTGTTCTGTACAGCTGTTCTGGTGTGCTCTTACATGAGCTATCTTTTCTACAGCTACAGCTTTTGCTCTTACATCTGCATATTTTTCCCCTTTTTGCATAATGCTACAAAAATTTCTTTCAGATTCCAACTGTAGAAAGCTTCCTCTCTGTATTTAGTACATGCTTACATAAACCAATGTACTCCAGTAAATGGAGCAGAATGGCTTCAGGGCAGCAGAGCTGGGCCTTCTGGCACAGGATGTGCCCTTGTCCTTGACAAATCAAGGCTGGTAATTTTTTTTTTTTCCCCCAGTGAGAACTGCCTCTTCCTTTGTATTTGTATTCTGACATCCTTATTCCGTGTTAAGATCTGTTGGAAATGCTTCTAGTAGTTCTGGGCTTTCCCAGTTGTTGTTTACCAAGACCACTGTAAATGTGAAGGTATTTGGATGAGGCTGGACAAGCAAACATTTCATTCGGTGATGCTGTTACTGAAGCTTTTGTGGCAGCGGTTTCACTGGTGGTGCAGGGCAGGGTGCCACAACTCCAGTTACAACCTAGTAACTGAACACCTTTGTCTCTTCAGCAGGGGTGAATGTCATCTGATTAACTGCAGCTACTTACGCTTAAACCATATATGGCATGTTTATACTATATGCATGGCAGCATTCTCGGAATTACTGATGTGAATCTCCTTACTAGAGTAGGGCAACATGCTTCAGGCACTTAAATGCCCACTGAAATCTGTGTGCTAGGGATCCCTGTTAAATTATCGCTTTAATATAACTTAATATTTTGACTTAAACCTCCTATAATTTCATAAAGGACAAGTTATTGCAAACTAATTCTATTACTGAAATCTCAAAAAATGGAAAGAAAATACACGTTACTGACAGAGAGGAAACTATCATTGAGGTAACAGCCGAGTAAAACACAGGTTTACATACACTTTGTATTTTAAGGGTCTGGCTTTTTGTACAGCAAAGCACATACGGAATGCCGATTAGAAAATGCCATGTGAATGAGAATTTTTTTTTCTTCCATTCATGTAGAGGTTGGAAGGAGACTACCTTCCATAACGGAGCTTTCATAATAAATTATAGGTCTTCTAGCACAGTTAGAAGAAATGCCAGAGGTCCATGTTCTATGCTGAAAATGCTGCAGAAGTTCACTGATGTAACTTATGACCTGATACCTCAGCCTGTAACATTATTTTGTTGGTCCGTGATGCTATAAATGATCTGTAGAATCATTACGTTGAGTGCAGTCAGCTGCATCATAGTCAGTAGAAGCAAGCCTGCATTTCTTGCAGACTGACACATCTTGGCCCAGCAGGAGAGCAAACACTAATTGTAGGGTTTGGGGGGGGTTAATGTTGTTGGGCTTTTTTTAAGCCATCTAGCAGACTTAACTACTGATGGCTTTGGTTGAAATGCACTTAAACAAGATGACTTGCAGTTTCAGGTGGATATTCTTTGAGAGCTTGAGTCCCCTTTTGTGTTGTTTGACTTCAGTAATCTTCATTTACACTTCTGGACATAGAAACCATTGGTTATTCTGCCTTGTTCTTCACTGTGCTGTGTGTGCGCTCTTCTAGAATTAACGCAAAAAGGTTTTTCAGATTTTCCCAAAAGATGATCTTTTGTAACAGTAATATGGGGAGCCAACTAATGATTGCTAGGATATATAATAGTTTTGTCCTTAATATTTTCAAGTCACCTATATCTAACCTAGAGAAAAGATTATACTGAAATTTTGTGAAATTTAAAATTTGAGGTGAAATATATTGTTTCCGAAAAGACTTTAAACTGATAGTGGCAAGAGCTGTGTCTAGGGGTTTGTTTTTTTTTTAATTGTCTGTTTGCTGATGGGTGCCCGTGGTTTTGAGGTGGGGAGGAAGGGAATGTTAAGTATCTGGTGCAGGGATTCCTGGCCACTTCCGTGGGCCTGTTTGCAACCTTGATAAATAACTTGGGGGGAAGCAGACTTGGCTTTAGATGAAATAATTGTCTGCTCTTTCAGAGGAACATTTGTCAATTGTACTTGTGTGGAGCAGCCCACTTGTGTCTCTCTTACTAATTAAACCAACTCCGGTAAGGTGGAGTGGGATAAGAGTACAAGTGGACCCATGCATGTGTGTTTAGAAATCAGGATCTGTTCTTTGCGGCTGTAATAAAGCAGACATAGATTTGAGTCAGAGATGTAGAAGTCAGTCTGATAAAGTTGTCCAAAGGTTTTAAAGCTTTCCGGGGGCTTTCCCCTAGTTGGGACTGTAAGGCTCTGCTTCTTTCAAGTAGGGTTGTGTTAAAGCCCCAAGGTGCTGTCTCTTCTTAGAAGAGTACTTTAGCTGATTGGTTTAAATCTAAATAGTAGTATATTTTCTTGCTGATCTTCCAAAGCTCTTTTGCATGACTCCACATTTAAGTATATGAAATTGCCCATTTCCATTTTAATTAGCTGCTTAGACCTCTGGTTCTATATTAAATGTGTTAGTTATTAACGAATACAGGCAATACTCTTCTTACTGCTGTTAATGTTAACCAGCAGCTCTTAGTGAAAGCAAAACCTTGAGCAGGGATCTCCTTTTATGTATTTCAGTACTCTGAAACTTTAAAATAAAGCAGCTGAAATGTCAAAATCTGTATAGAAATGCTTTTGCTTTTGGCTGTCAACTTGTTACTTGGGAGAGAGACTTCTTTCCTAGGAGAATGTCTTTTTATCTTTAGCTCTTGTGCTGGCCTTCTGTCACTTGTTCTCAAATGCTGGATTACTGTATTGCATTAAGACTTGCCTATAGTCTGTTATGAGGAAATTGTAACTTTTAAATAATGATCAATGAAGCAGTTGTGAAGACTGCAGATGGCAACGTGGGTATAAATCTAAAGTCATGGTGGGAGAGTGGTCCAGACTCGAATCTTTTGTTAATTTTTAGATAATGAGGGTACACTATTCTGAATGTTACAGTCTAGAAACCGTGCTGGTTGTATAGAAAAAAAAAGTATACATTGAGCAAACTATTTTCATAAAGTTGAAAATTCCCAATGAAATACAGACTGGTAAATGAATTTTTACTCATGTTGGTTGGTGGCTTTCTCCTCTGAGGGAAGGATCCTCAGACTACTCTAGCTTACAGTATCTCTTTGGGTGTGTGTTTAGTCTAAGTTGTGAGTAGGCTTTCCAGCTGGAGCGAGCTTGCATAGAGGTGAATTAGGACAGAATTGTAGATACAGATTAAAGGCAGGAGCCTTCTATAGGATAAACAGTAAGCAGTATAATAAGGTACCTCGAAAGAAGTCTTCGGATTGCTAACTTTAAAAAGTTTTCTTAATCAGCTCAACAATCTGGGTCACTATCACTATAAGGATTTAGGAAATACTGTGTTCTTGCAGTATGATGGGTGTTACTGGAAGTATGTATTCAGAAACATGTTTGAATTATTTTCAGCAAAACTAGGTTTATTTTACAGTGCTGAACTTCAGGTATATGTATTTAAAAGAGGAATTCTTGTGGTAATAGGTGCAGGAGGAGCTAAGATAATGGTGCGACAGTAGTTAGCTATGTAGGTTTGAGACTAGTGAAAATCCATTCTGTCTTTTTAACAAATTACATTGCCATGGTTTTTACCTGATGAGAGATTGTCAAGGGAAGATCTAAGTAATGCGTTAATGTGGGGCCATTTTATTACCAACTTGCAGCTTTTTTTCTTTTCTGTGAAGATACTAATGATGCAATTAGTGCAAAGTAATCTGGAAAAGTAGTTAGATGAAAATTAATAGTAAAAAATGTTGAATTTGCTATCCATTACTGGATGTGGGATAGTATTTATGAAATCACATGGTATTTTGCCCTTACCTTCTTGGAGTAAGTAAATGAGCATAATGGACTAACAAAACTAGCACCAAGAACTTTCAAGTTCTTAACTCCAGCTTTTTCATTATCTGAGTATGTATTGAAATTTTCTTGAATTTGAAAGGGATTCTCTCACTGAATTTTTTCTCAAATTTTACAAAGATAAATACTTTGCAATTCAATTTCATAATGTTCCTGAAAATTATAATTAAACATAATTCAATTTAAAAATATATACCTATAAATCTGCATTAGTATGTTACACTTTGCATGTCCAAGCAAATACTTAATCAAAATGTGGATATCATAGTGCACTTACATTTTTAGTGTACTTTAAGGTCATTAAGTAGATGTTACAATTTATTTATGCCATTGTGGTAAACTGTTTTTTTTTAAAGTCATACATGACCTGTGTTCGTACAGGTCATTAGATTTTAAATAAAAAAATACATACATTTTAGGAATGTGTATAAAACATTTTGTGTGGTCCAGTTGTATCAGGGAAAGGTATAAACTGTATGGACTTTGTTTTAACTTGCTTAGACTGTAAAAGTGGTATTTTTGATTCTTCATTACAGGTAATGGTTGAGATAAAAAGCTGAATGAGGTGACGATGATAAGATCCTTTTAGAGGTTCATGAGACTCTTTGAGGAGCATTTTAATAGCTTGCCTTTTTTTAGCATGGAAATTTTCAAAAACATTTACATGAAAAATGAAAGACAAACTAAAATTAAGAAATCATTGTGCCATCTATGAATTTAGTGTTTAATACTTGGTGCCTTTTTAGTTTTTTGAGGGTTTAATGGAGTTTATTTTTGTGCTTTTTTTCTGAATAAAATGTGCATATGCCACTTAACCTGGTAGTGATTTGGCTTCAGTCGTGTCCTCCAATTTACTGCTTAATGGTCTGAGTTTAACTTGCAGAGTGTGCAGGGCATGGGTAGGGGTTAGGTGTGATCCAGGGCTCTTTTTTTTGTAATTCTTTTTTTTAAATCTGTGTTGTTTCTGGAAACTTACATATCCAAAGAGGGAATAAAGGCAGAACAGAAATCCTTATTCCCTTCCATGGAACTATGTCTAATAAGCCAGTAGAACATCGAAGCAGTTGCATGCGAGTGCAGAGGGGAATGATTGCTTTTAATCCACGATTGCTTGTGTCTAGATGAAATAACTGTTCATTCGTTTTATGTTGAGTGTTTGCTTGCTTCAGTGTTGGGCAGCTCTCTGATTTACTCTAGTCTTGCCTGCTCCTATTAATGGGTCTTCTGTGTTCAGTTTTCTGAAATTACAGCAACACTTGCCAGAAGAAATCACAAAAATATCTGTATAGGATGACTAAAGAACTTATCATTGCAATAGAAAGCTGTGCAATCTCTAATTTGTAGCCTGTTTTGTCTTGTGCAGATGCACGAAGGGTTGAGCAATGCTGCTTCAGAGAAGTCAAGCGATGCTTTTATTTCAAATGGTTGAGCCCTACTGTAGACAACATCTCTAATTAGTGCAAATTGTCAGCTACAGACACAGTTGCTCTGTGTTGCTCCCGTGATCCTTCACTAAGGCTGCTTTAAGGTGACATTCACTGTCTAACTCACCGTGAGCTAGGGCAGAACATTCTGGCTGCACAGTGAAAATCGAGCGTGGGATTCTTCTGAGGTTGTATTCACTGACAAATAAATACGCTTCCAAGCTTAGTGGAAGCAGAAGACCAGGTAGTTCTTATTAGAGTATAGAGAGGTAAGATCAGTCACTGCCCTTTAGTAGACTGACTGACTGTCTACATCCCAGTAAAAGCCTGTCTTCAGTACGCTTATATAGAAATATCATTAATACCTATTAAATCTCCTGCTTTAAAATACATCTTTTTGGAGGAAGAAAAATGGCTCACATATTACTGTTCTGATAGAGAGAGGCAAAGGCATGAAGTCGGATGCTTTCCACTTTGCAAATTTTGTTATGCTTTTACTTGCTGTGCAGAGTTGTGTTTCCTCCATTTATGTATTTACCTATTGAGTCTTGACAAGCAAAGGGCTTGGTAGCCTGTGGTTTCTCAGAGGTCTGTATCCTGTAATCTTTTAAAATCTCTGCATCGTAAATCTATAGACAATTCTAAAGGGTGAAGCTGGTGTGGATGAGGAGTTGGAGCTCCTGAGTGTTCCTGGATGCTACCACTAACATCTGATGAATCTTCCTTTGATTACTTTCTGTACTCTGTCATGCAAGTACCCATTTAATTAAATGCATAAATGGGACATGCTTAAAAGAGATGAGTCTGTCTTACTGGCATTTTGTTTGAAGTCTTTTTTTCTAAAAAAAAACTTGGCTATTTTATAGTTGCTCAGGTTGACACTCTTCAAGTTTTTTCCAAGGTGTTTTCCTCCTAAGTTAATGTGCCTGAATCAATAAACAATTTCTCAAGTCTCTAAAGTGGTTGTAACGTTTAAAATTAAATTGTTTTTTAGCCTTAGAATTCTAAGCTTTCTTCTGAAATGTTGAAGCAATTTCAGTATTTCAATCAGCTATGTGAAATTAGTCATCAAGCAAAAGCCACAACTCTAGTATAAAGCAAGAAGTTTGTCCGAAACTACTTAGACCCACATATTTCTAGAAAGGCACTGTAGACTAAATATGATACTAGATGGATAGAGCATGGAGACTGCCTATTAAGTGCTCAAAGAAATGAGACAATTCAGTCATTTAGTGAAGTTGTTTTCGTGGATTACATAATTTTTACATACAGTCTAGAGCTGATTGAACATGATATAATATGAAAGAACTTTGAGGGAGGATGGAACATTTAGGGTATATGCCTATGGTGTTTGGGGCATGATGGTATAACAAAAAAAAAAGCTTTTTTAAATGAAGTGCTGCATTCGCTAAGATTCAGAAGGAATGTCTGTAGCAAAACTCCCCCAAACTAGCATGCTGCTTGTTGGTGTTGTTTTGAGCCATCATTGCTACATAGCATGCACTGCCTTTATTTACAGGGTAACAGTACCTGCCAGCCTTGCTTGAGAATCATAGTGGTACATTATTACTAGGACACACAATGTAAAATTGGAAAAGTAAATGTTAAACCTGTGTTCCTTGTCTTGAGCAAAGCTTGCAGTCTGATTAAAATTGCCATTGCCTAATAGAAAAATTTTATTACGGTTCTGAAATAGCTTGACAGTCTTGACACTGCAAATGTGGATGGTGGGTGGGGAAAAAAAAAAAAAAAAGATTTTGAAATCTGGCTGTAGATTTTCAGCTATGGTCTTTGAAGAACTATAGCTGGTCATGAGTCTTGGCAATGTTTGTTTACCTTCCACAAAATCTGTCACAAGTATCCTCTCTTTTCTATGGTGCTGAAAGCAGTAAATAAATTTTCTGCTCTTCTCTGCCTTACAATACTTTTAAGGGTTCTTTACCCCAGAGTTGCTTTCAGCCTTACTGGCCAAGATGACTGTGCCAGCCAGTCTTGTTACCTATGCCAGCAAGAGCAGTGGCATAAACAGGATGGGACTGGAATGGGTATGAGTATTATCTGAATGTGATGCAAGTTGATTAAGAATGTGATTGTTTCACTCTTCATTGTTGATCAAGCCGTGTGTAGTAGTAGTAGTAGTGGCAGGCTAGATTTATCAGATTCCTGTCAATAGCTGTTATCTGTTTGAGCAGCTTTCACTTCCTCTGTAACAGTGTATGTGCAAGCATGATGTGCTGCTAACTCATTTTGCACACTTTAGCTGCTTTTGCTATTGTGGCTTTTGTAGAGGATATGTTTGTGTCCCAAGTCTTGCTGTGGGTTAGCACTGCTTTCAAATTCCATTGTCTTGTAAAGGAGTGTGATATTTTAGATTCAAGGCTTAGTAATCAGAGAGCATTGGAAGATTGCGTCTGCCTTAGCAGCAAAGCTTATATGCTTATGCATGAAAAAACTTTTTGCTTGGTGACAAGTCAGTATTATTTATTTTCCTCAATAATCTTTTTGTAAATAAAAAAAGGGGGGGAAGTACTAGTGCAGTAGTTGTTGCAGAGACAACCACGTGTATTTTGCACTAATGACTAATCCGAAAAAAAGGAAAGCTTGGTCAAATTCTCTAACCACGTTCTCAGCCTGCTTGGTATTGTCATCTGTCCTAGTGTTTTCTTCAGTCACATGAGATGGAACTAGTATTTCTAGTGCCTCCTGGTGATTAACTAATACTGTTTTTCAGTTAGTGCTAATACTGTTTTTTAGTTAGTGCTTGAGAAAAGACCATACTTTGTGGAGTTTTGGGTTTTAATTAAGGGTTTTGTACTTCAGTAGTATGCATGAAACAATGGAAAACATAAGACTTCAGAAAACTGGGTTCTATAGCTTGTTATGTTAGTTTGGCTTGCAATAAAAGACTACTTTGTAGTCTTTTGACTTGTATGGTAGCATCCCTTTGGATGCAGAGATGCGTGCATGTGTTTCTGTGCGCTAACAGCATTTGTGAGGATATATCACATCGCTGCAGCTGTCTTTGGCCTTTTCAGCTTTGCAAAAGATGTATTTGTAGCTGAACGCTGTGTCTGCGTTAGAGGAGGGAGGTGTTACCTGGGGTACGCTTCAACTTTCGCCTACAGTACCAAGCCACATCCTGATTTGCCTCTGTTCTTTGGACTTGTAAGTTGTTGCTGTTCCAATTAAACACGACAGCTTTAGCTTTTTTGTGAAGTCTGGATAAAAGTGTAACTTGTGCAGCATTATTGCCAAAAACTTGCACGGGAGGTTTCTCTCTTAAGGCTTTAGTGTGGATCCATTACAGAAACATGAATAGGCAAAATGTTGCTAGCAGAAAGACTATCTTTTAAGCTGCACCACCTATGCTAGGAGTGGAGTGTCTACTCCCATTCACGTTTTTGTGCATTAGTTGATTTTGAGCTAATGGTTCCTAGAGCTGCTTAAAACTGCACCCTGTTGCCTGACAAGGAGAGGCAGTCTTCGGTGCTTGTATACGCCCTGCTAATTGCATGGACTTAACCCTGGAAGATCGGGTTTTAGGCAACAAGGTTTTCAGAATGAAGCAGGTAGTAATTCTAAATGCATCTTCAGGCGAAGAGCTCTCTGTCGGGGTTTTAACTTCCTCTTTTCAATGTGTATCTTGTTCCAGAATGAATCAATCAGTTTCACTGACCAAATCCTTTTTTGAAATGGGTTAATATGCCCAGCCTGCTAGTCTTAAATATCCGTAGGCTGTCTCTCCAAATCTCCTACTTGCCAATTCATTTCTATTCCATCAGGTAATGTACATCAGTTTTATCAACTAATGTAAATAAGTTGTGCAAATCAGAAATATTTTTGTTAGGTTTCTTTCACGGAATTTTTTCGTTCCTAGTGGTATGTTTCAATGAAAAGGCAAGCCCCTACATTCTCCATTCTTTTATTTCTTGCCCTGGGAAAAAATATGTAGCCTGTGCATTTGTGGTTTTTGAAGCCTCTGGATGCATATGTTTGAGGGGCCTTGTTAAATTTATGGGGATGGAGTCAGTGTTAAAAAAATCTTGTATTCAGTTTGCATCCTGAGCTTGTGTTTTGGTCTTTCAAGGTTTTTATTAAGAAGCAAACCCGCATTTTAAATAGTAAGTTAAACTGAAATCAATTCAGCAATGGAGTATTTTGGCACCTCCAGCTCCCTTTGATGTAATGCTTGTGACATGGACATTATTTAGTGAGATGGGTCCATTGATAAGAGAACCTTTTTCCCTAAACTTCTGTAATCCACTGTCTGTAGAATGTGACACTCCAATTAAGCTCCCTTTAGAGAGATTGACAGTTATTGCATTGCTAAGTGTTTAATTGTGTCAGTGACGGTCCAGTTTAGGCCACTCCTGCCTGCCCCTAATTGCTTCTTCCTTTATCTGAACTGATTCCTTGGGCGCAACTGTGTGAGGCCACGTGATGGAGTGCATCAGGCAGTGAGTTTGCCTGGAATAACTAGTGTGCCTGCAGGAAGACTTAGGGTATTTCTTTCTCTGGGGCTCATTAGACAAGAGTCATGCACCCTCTAACTCCTTCCCACCGCTGGTAAAGGATTAGCCAAGGAGTGAGCTGAGCAGTCGATCAGCCAGCGCTACTTCCATGTGCAAATGGAATCATCATGCAAAGGAACGGTGAGGTCATGCTGCTCACCATCTGCAAATATACAACGGGTCTGCACAGTGTATTCTACATCACTTCATGGGATTTTAAACAAAGCTTCTGTGGTTTCCTTTAACAGACAGCCCAATTAATATCTTAAAAATGTTTTCTGGATGCTTTTTATCTCATCACTCAATGTATTCCAGCTGTGACGCCAGTGCTGAACACTGAAGTTCAGCCTACAATTTCCGAAGTATATCATCACTTTTGGTCTAGAGTGTTAGGTGACCTATGTGGTCTTGAAATGAGATTGCTAGTTAAGTTTTAGTATTAGGCTATAGATATTTGTCATCCTCTTGAAAATTTTAGGATGCTGTACTGAGCCAGACATGATGCACTACTCGTAAACAAAAAAAAAAACACCATACTGAATACTTAAGAATATAAATTTTTAGTGGTTGTTTCAGGGTATGGGCTTACTGGTCTCCTGGTTTTATTTAAAAAAAAAAAGGGAGGGGGGGAAGTAATAATAAGAAAAAAGAGTGTCATCTTAGCTTGCTGATGAAACAGGACCATTTGGCCAGGAGGGAACCTCTAATTGTTTCCAAATGTTTAATCCTTGAGCTTGGATGAGACCCTACACTTAGTTCACTTCAAGAATATGCTAAGTTGTCTGTTTCTGAGAAAACATCTTTGTTATAGCTGGACTGGTCCATACTAATTTTGTTTTATCATTTCCCCATTATTATCTTAGTTCATAAGAAAAATATGCCTTAAGCCAGACACAAAAGCAAAAACCATTTCAGTTGCATATATTTCTATGGTTGGTTGTGAGTGATTGCTGTTGAAGTAGGTTTTGGTTTTGAGCTGTACTTATCAGCTGCTTTGTCACATAACTTTTAAG
This sequence comes from Falco rusticolus, assembly GCF_015220075.1. Taxonomy (NCBI): domain Eukaryota; kingdom Metazoa; phylum Chordata; class Aves; order Falconiformes; family Falconidae; genus Falco; species Falco rusticolus. Next base: position 21,828,941 of record NC_051197.1, read on the forward strand.
ACACCAAGAGATTTAAACTCAAATCCTATGATTAAACCGTTGATCTTTTGTGATTATCCACCAGTTGTCTCTGCGGAAAATCTAGGGGAGCGCGATCTGACCTTTAGTAAGACAGCGCAGCAATTTTGTCAGTCCTTTTATTTTCTGTACCAGGTTTTTATGGCAACTTTCTCAGCTTCTGGAAAAGTAACAAAAGAAAAATTCTTCAAGAGCATAAAGGAATGTTGTGTTGCTCTTTGTTCTGCATGTTTTGAAAATGTAACGGTAGCTACCTTCCTTTTTTCTTTCCAGTATCGTTCCCCTTTTAAAAGAATCCATTGGAATTTTGATGCAGCGAACTCCTCCTTCCCTGGAAAACGCCCTGCCGCAGTGCTACCAGAGGGTGAGCTCTTAGGCCGTTTTTGCCTCGGATCAGGCTGCTGACTGAATAAGCCTCAACTGTGTGTTTGAGGATATTTTGTCATGTTTTTCCAGTAATGCCTGTGAAAGATTCCTTAGACTGTACAAATGGAGGTACCAGTTTGATTCTTACTTTCTGAAGTCCTAAACTGCATGTCGCTTCAACTCAGTTTGTGTTCTAAAATGTGCTGTGTTGGTTTAGAAAAACAGATCCTGAAACTCTCCAAGTACTTTGTGCTGATACAAAGTGTGTAATATTTTCCTGGTTTGTTCAGATTTTTGTTTCCCTCAAAATCTAGTTCTTAGTAAAGTGAAGTGGAGTACCACTGGATATGTATTTGTAAGAATACGTCGGTTACTCTGGATTTGACCTCTGCTGGTACTCCTGTTTAACTTACCTATTGCTGTGTCACGACCTGAACATTGAAGCGCCTTTGCCAAGTACAAAGCCCACGTAGGAGTGTCGCCTTTCCTCGGGAAGTTGCAGGACTGTAATCGTCACATGGAGGGTTTGCTACAATTGGACAGAGGAAAAGGAAGGGTTTTGACAGCAGAAACTGAAGCCCTCACAAAATATTCACAGAAAAATATTAATATGTTTATGTTAATAGTTAGAATCTCTCACAAAATATTTTATGGGAAAATTCCTGCATTTGCAAAAATTGGATGCCTTCTCAAATTCAATAACTGTACTTTTCTCTCTTGGACACCACTGTTTCAGAAATGGTTTCAGTGAAATATATGTAGGCTGGAAACGCAGCAAGGTACAAAATCTTGACACATACATGCAAGCTGTATGTTTTCACCTTCCTTACAATTACTGAGATAAGTTCAAGTCAAATATCACAAATTGCACAGTGAATAGAAGTAAAGAATGCATCAGCTTTTATATTTTCTGTAAAAAGACATAATACAGACATTTTCTGAAATATATTTTTTAAAATTTTCCTATATTTTTAGGTGCAGCAGTTGCAAGGAGTTTACAGTTTACATGATCCACATTTCTGGACCCTCTGTACTGATGTTTACATTGGAACGTTGAAATTATTAGTAGCTCCTGATGCTGATGGAAGATGGATTCTAAGCCAGACTCACAATATTTTTACTCAGGTATGTCTCATCAGTGGCAATTGCATCTCAAAGTGTAAATTGTGTGTCACGTGATGTGACATTGTGATTCTTATAAAGAAAGATTAAATGTTTCTGGTTTTCATATCGGTGTGGTTTGAAAAGCTTCTCTGCTCCAGCTGTATAGAGCAATTTCAAAATTCTCAGTAGGGTAGGTGGAATTCCTGTACCTCTCTGTATTGGGTTTTGATGCCATTTGATGGAGATAACAGCTGTATTTGTCTGAGGTGTATCAAATTAAGTTGAAACCCTATGTTGACCTATAAGGAACCAAGAAAACAGATGGGGGCTTCCCTCAGGGTAGGGCTTCTGACCACAGACTGGACCTGCTTACGTTTTTCACTGTGCTGAGGCTATGTTTGTCATCCATTTCTGTCTTCCTAAGGTTCCAATGTCTTTGCATATTTTGTTGTCTTTTAGTAACATCCGTGCTATGGTGATCACTAGTTAAAATGTAACCATCAGTTGTCATGTTGTATAGGACGAGTGTGTTCCTATTTATTTCTCTACAGGTTTGTGGGGTTTTTTATATAGATAGCGATGTATTTGATAGCACTTTTAGCTGATATGAATTCTTGTGAACAACAGAAACTTTATTAGAAGTTGATAGTTCTTGCAAATTCCAGAAATATTTTTCTGTTGCTTGCTTATACTTTCAACCATGAAACACAACATTCAGTTTGGCTGCCTATTCCAGTATAGCTACTGGATGTGTATAGTTTACAGATAGAACCCAGAGTCTATTAATATAAAACAGAAGATTCTTCTCCAGCAAGAGAACTTTGTGAAGAATAAAGCTGGAAACTTACTCTCATATACCATCCAGAGCCAAACATCCTGGTTTTATTCTTTATATTGGGGGACTGTATTTGAAGAAACTATCATGTTTTTTTATAATGTCCTTTCTCTGCTTTTCAGTAACTGAGAGTTTTGTAGCTGAAAAGGAGACAAATATTCTTGTTTATAACCAGTGTTTTAGCTAAAATATTATCAGCCAAAGGTTAATATTTTGGAGATATGTAAATTACTTCTCTAAGTCAGTTGGACAGTGAATAAAGTGGGCTTCTGATCAGGTATATTTGATGCTGTAAATAAAACCTGCTTCTATCAGCAGTTTAATTCAAGTGCTCGCATCAGTGTTCTTTTTCAGAGCTTTCGACAGTGGGGAAAGTCCTTGTGTGCTCACATGCGCGTTCTTTCCCTTGTCCTAAATGTTGTATTCGTCTACTGCATTGGCAGCTTAGTGAGTCGTTCATGCATCTGATAAGAACCTTCTTTTATTAACTGTTTTGTAACATTTATTAAAAATTCCAGACTGGATTATTGTTTTGTTAAATGAATCTTGGATACTCAAAGTACTCAGTTGTGGGGAACTCAATAAAAATGAACCCACATACTTGTTTTTATGTTAGAAACTTAGGGAAGGAGGATTTGTTGTTACAAATACTCTAAAATCAAACTTTATGAATAAATCTTGGTCCTTTTTGAGATGTTCCATCACATACAGCTTTAGATTATTGAGTAGGTAGAAATCAGTCTGCATGGCTCATTCTGCAGACTGTAGTTTGAAACTAAGGGATATTTTTTTAGGAAGGACTATGCAGAACATTCTATTATATGAAAACTAATTTTACATCTCAAGTCTCCAAAGGATTGCATTTTCCAAGTGAGTTGTTAGCTCTTCAGCTATTTTGTAGCTCTGCAGGTATCAAGAGCCATCTGTCAGGGAGGGGATTTGGGACAACAAGTTCTATCATTTTTCTTACCTGACCTATGGTACTAAGTGGAGGAACAGTTGGAGAAAATAGAGTTTTTTTGTTTTTTTTTTCTCCTCAGTAATACTGGCCCTCATTATTCTTTCTATCACTGGTAGTTGGTTTTGCCACTCAACTGAGCTAAAAGCAAGTTGATGATAGTTGAAGACAATGTGATCTTCAGCAGTGTTCAGCCTTGTGCTTCAAGATCCTGTTGCCTAATCAGCAGCCATCACAACGTTGCTGCTGGCCTGCCACTGATGTTAAAATGAATAAGTGACTTTTTTAATGCTGTTTTTATATGGATTGAAAATAAAACCAAGCAAGTCCATCTAAGTCTTGTTTAATGGGATTTCTGAGGAGAGAAATGCTTTAGTACGATTTGCATACCTTTACCGAAAGTTAGTGTGTTGTGATGTCATGTAAATTCATTGTAGCTATTGCTGTTTCTTGCTAAAATCTCAGTGTAGAACTGCTTGGAACAGTAAATCTGATGTAACACTCTTGTGCTTAGCTCCATTTTAAACTGACAGCTCTTCAAGCAGCTTGCTTTTCAGGAAGTTAATCCTGTACAAAAGAAAGTAAGAGTTGCTTTTGTGCAGCTTCACATGTGACAGTTGCTTTGGGTGAATCAGAAAAGGTCACGTAGCAAAGCTAATGTTCATATATAATTACGTATGTGCAGCTGACTGTGTGAAGAAGAACTATGTATTCACGCAGCGCTCTCAGTTCATAGGTTTCCACATTGCCAGGATGTCATTGAATGATGTGGTAAATGTGGAAGATGAATTACAGAAAAAATAACATACTGAGGGTTTTTTGCTAGGTAACGTACTGATGTGGACTGGTGTTCAGGACAGTTGAATTGCTTTGGCTTTACAGGTGGTTTTTTTTAACTCTCCTTCTCTTTTCCATAGGCAGGAGTGAGACAGCTTTACATACAGATTGATGTCGCAGCCATGTAGTGAATTTCTGAAACTGTGCTGTTGGACCAAAGTTTTCTGTACTGTAATGGTGTAACAACGTACTTCTCAAGACAGAGCCTGCCTCTGCTACTGTTCTGGATTGATTGAACAGATTTCTGCCCTTGGGCTGTGGATGGACTTCACTTCTAAGGAGTAAATATTGGGTGAATGTTATGGACTTTGGGTCTTGGGTTTTTGTGGCCCCTAAACTTACAGGTTTTTGAGGGTTTTTTTACTTACTAAAATTGTGGTACTGGAAACCCTGTCATGTCTTCAGTAAAGCTGCTGAAACCACTGCTCATTCCCATAAAACCAGTGTTATCAACAATTGGAAACTTGTTTTGTAGATAATGTCACAATGGCTGACATGCTTCAATATAATTGTATGTTTGTACAGTTGTTTGTACTTTGCAAACTTAATGAACCAAACCATATTGGGTTTTCAAAGTGCCTTTCATATCAGAAGTATTTGCCAGCATAAATATGGAGCATCAAAGGGTTTTATTACTTTTACAAATACCTTGTATGCAGTCTGATTATTTACTGGTGACGGGGGAGGGGGGCTTGGGGGGTGTACTTGCATAACTGTAAATGTTTAACTTCCCTTATACTTGCATCTTACCAGACAGAAGAATTCTCTATGTAAAAGACAAAGCTGTTGTGAAGAGACTTGTTTCCAAAACAAGCTGGATATTTTGATGCACATATCTTGTGGAAATCGCTTTAGTCAAAATATTAGATTTAACTCTCATTATTAGTCTCTTAATACTGTTGAGAGTAATGAGACATTACATGATGCTACTCATGTTCATAGTCACTGAAACAACAGGCAGCTGAGGGAAGATGCTCGTGATGGAAGCAATGATTGAAGATTTTATCTTCCAAATTATGTGGTGGGAAAAATTAAATCCCCAAATTGTTTATGAAAGCTTAAATCATCTTGATTTTAATAGGTTGTAATAATTTTTATTAAAGAAACTGGTGAGAACTTATGCCTTTCCAAATACTGAAAGTAGTTGTTGCTGGTGGTTATACCTGAAATGGAAGTAAGGACCATGGTTCATGTTTAAGATTATGCTTTTTTGGGGTTCACAAGTCTGACGATTTTTACTATCTTACTGTAGCCTTTTGTGTTTTCATGAAAAAAAAAAATATCTCAGTGCAGTTGTTTTTTCCAGAAACATGTCTGTCATATGTTTCTAGCATTTATAATCATTCTAAACTTCTGAATCTTAGTGTTGTTTTCAAAGACAATCTGCTGTACTTGGTATTACAGATTATAATTCCACTATGCTGTAGGAGGTAACTTAGTGATGGAAGATTTTATAAGGGGGCATTTTACAAATGGAACATTGTGAAGTAGAAAACAAGACAGGCATTTTTCTGAGAAATGATAGCTGCTCCTGACAGTATGGATTTTAAGTATTCTTCTGGTACCTGATATGTGGTAATACTGACATCAAGGCCCTCTGAAGCTGACAGCGTCTGTGTAGCAAGTGCTAGGCACTGTGAGAGTAGTGAAGATTCATTTGCAGAAATGGATCCTTTGCCACTGATGTTGCTGAATGCATGATAGAGATGAAGAATTTCTTGTGTTCATTCTGTCATTCATTCCTATATAGCACCTGAATTTTGATCTTTTTTCATGAGAAAACATGATGGTTACCAAATTGATAGTTGGTTCCTGAATTTTCCAGATGAGCTATGGAAACATGAATGTTGATTTTGGGGGTGTACTTTTGTGCTTGGAACTGAAAACTAGGTCTAAAGCAGTAACAAGCCACATAGGTATTGCTTTCAAAATTGAGAGTCCTGTCCAGTCTTTGGATCCTTCTTTATCCCTGTTGCTGGTTTCTGATCCTGGGCATGCAGGTGCAGAGTGCTCTTTCTTTTCAGGTGACGGCACCGTCCCACAGCCCTCGTGGCCTCCTGCCCGGCGCCCTGTCGGGCTCCCTCCCACTCACCTTGCAGGTGCTCTGTCAGGCCTGGAGTTCTGACGAGTGGGATCTGAGCGTTACACAGTGCAGTCGGGTGCAAGAATCTCTTGAGCAGATCTGAGTACTGCAGTTTACCATAGCATTTGCATAGATGTTCAGAGAAAAGGTAATTAAAATATGGTTGTGATTATAGGGCAGAGACCCCTCATGCTGTTTTGTAGTATGTTCCTTATAGGCTGCTGCTTCTTGGTTGACAGCACGATTTCTTGATTTTATTTTTTTTTATAGTTAACATTACTACTATTTGACAGTACAGAAGATCAACTGATATCACTTTAAAGGCAAGTACCAGTCCTTGCAGTTGTGGCTTTGGTTTAAATCATTGTTATACCAGCATGTTTCAGGACTGAGTATTCCCGGACTTGCTGAAATACTGTGGTGCTGCCCACATTGCTAAGCTTGGCCAGTATTTCAGTTTTCTTAATGAAAAGACAACTGCTACAATTTGTTCCTAAGCGAGAATCTGCCTGAGAGGCTATTGTGTTTGTTACTGGTGCGGGTTTCTTAAGATGTATGTCTACAAACTTTTTAGAATTACCCAATATTGATTGTAATAACTTTTGACATCTTTTTGTTGCTTATTACAACTTGCCTGACTGTTGGAAGTGTACGTTAAAGTCTTGAGTTTTCTAACCCAGGTAGCACCTTGTTCATTATTTTTAAGGTCAGCTCGATGCTTTTGTAGTAAGAAATGTGTCTTTTGTTTGTTAAATGTAATTGGGGATAGGTAGGGAAGTCAGATTCAAAGTAACTTCAAGCCTTTTTAGTCTTTCTGAAAAAGGAGAAGCATCACAAAACTCTGCAGAAGAGTAGATTACATCTCTGTAGGTAACTACACTCACATCTAGTATGTCAGTAAGCAGAGTGACATCTGATTTTTTTTTTTTTTTTTTTTTTTTACCTGCTAAGGGGGTATTGCTCAGGTTTTAGGAGAGTACAAATCATGCAATTGAAAGTGCAGCTTTTCTTATTCTGAGAGTCAACGCGCCACTGTTTTGTGTAACACTTCGCTTTTAACACTTCATTGGAGATGCACTGCATCATTTAAATATTTGTGTGAAGGACTGACATCCAGAGATGGATGAATGTCTGCAGATCATCTGCTAAAACTCGGCTTGCTGGTATATCCAGTACTGAATTTTGAACCAAGTTTCCCAAGTATGATTTTTCTCATGCTTTCATGTACTGAAGCTTACTGTATGGTTCCTGGTCTTTCTATGTGGGGTTTCCTTCTGTGACTGAAAACAGTAACTTAAAATCATGTTGTCCCAATGATGAAGCCTGCAAACTTTATCATTTTTACAGGACCTACAGCAAAATAAGAAGATAAAACAAGTGCAAACTGAGGGTCTGTATTAAAGTGTCCCAAATGTCAGTCATGGTACATAACAGTGGAACAAAACTACTCTTACTATGAGTATGCGAAGTGACGACTGGTCCTTTGTAGGCCAATCTGTAAGTCTGTAAGTATGGATAGACTTGTACCTTCATCAACAGGGCCCTTACAGAGCACTAGGTCACTTGTGTGATTTGCTAAACTACGGCAAAAGTTCATTTGCATCATTAGTAAGAGCTGCTGACACTATTTTCACATAAAAATTGAAACTGCTGCTGCTAATAAAATGGACCTTAGTGACCCTTAACATTATTTTTTTCTCTCAAGTAGCAAAGCTGTGTTTAAAGGTGAAGGAAAGAAAGAGTATCTCTTTAGCTGTTGCAGGTGACCCTGTTTTGCAAATGTAAAGAGAGGAGAGAAGCTGCTGCTGAACTGCAGTTTTCCACCCTTTGCATGCCCTGCGCAGCGAGATGGTGAAGTTCGTGGCTTTTTTCTCACAGTGCAGATTTCAGTTGCAGAAACCTCCGTGCATCTGTAATATGCAAATCCTAATCACTACTCATGTAACAAGATCTTTAAATACCAAGTCAGAGCAACAGCTGTAGTTACTCGTTAAGCGCTGTCCTGTTTTCCCCAGCAGCTGTCAGATTACCACCCATTTTAAGCATGTTTTGGCATAAGGATAGAGGGATTTTCTTTCTTTTTATTTTAATAATCCATGTCTCTGATCCCCGTAGCACTTATGGTTAATTCCTCTTTTACACTTCTATAAAAATCCCTATCTGCATCTTGCCGGGAGTCCCTTTTGGGTTTCTCCCCCGTTCAGGCTTTGTTGCCGTGACTGTCTCTGTTGGGACGGACTTCAGTGGCCAGAGCCTGCTATAATGTGAAAAGACACCAGTTATGCTTCTGCTGTGCCTGGCATGTGAAGACTACATGTCTCACTGTGTGCAAATACTGGTTAATCTACTTGTCTGTTTCAGTGAGCCACAAAAGGTTCCTGCCTATGTAGTAATTTGGCGGAAATAATGTGTAAAAGGAGTTGTGTATTTCACTTCCCATGTGCATTGAAGTCTTTCATGTGTATGCTGGGATCTTGTACAAGAGTTAAATGAATCGCTACAGTATTTTGGCTGAAGCGTGAAATATTGTGAATGAAGAAATCGCTAAAATCTTTCCTGGTAGCAAACAGCATATTGCTTGCATTCAGCATATTGCTTGCCTTTACCTTTAAATTACAGGAAATACACTTAGCAGTGAGCTCAAGTTGAATAATACAGTATATCAAAATACCTGTAAAGAAACCTTAATGATAACACAAGGCAGCTCACTAAAATTCTGAAGACTATGTATGATTTTGTTCTGGAATGCTAATGTTAGTAGCTTAGCCATGACTTGTCCCAAGTGCAATATTAGAAATTTTTAATGTAATCTTTTCTACTTGAATACGGTCTATATAAAATGTTAAATATCCTATATTGCTGAAAAGATATGGGATCAAATTTCTTTCCAATAAATCTTCTGTTTAAAAAAAGTATGCCTACAGGTCTGCTTTGTTCTCATACGTACTGTGAGGACTAGCTGAAATAGCAACCGCCATCGTCCATTAGCTGATGTTAGAATTCCTGCAGTCTGTTTTCTGAGAATTGGCTTGAGGTTCATTGTGGTTGCTGCAGTTTGAGTGCAGCACTTCATAAATGCTAGCATTAACATGTGAAGAAATCCAGTTCTATTTTAAGTTGCAGCCTACTGTAATAAGAAATTCCATGCAGCTTCTCCCTCTGTTTCACCAACTGTCCAAGGGGTCAGTTCTTGTTTTTCTTGGTTTAGACATACAGAACGTTCTCACCTGTCTGCATTCGCTCTCCCAAGTAGCAGAGATGGACACAGACCTAACAGGTTTTGCAGACTGAGGTTTCTACTGGTGAGAGAACTACTGTGTTTCTGCAAAGCTGAAAACCAAAATTGGTCCATGCTCCTACCATGTTGTCTTTTGAAGTAGTGTACAATCTAACTGCGCTTAGACAAGCTCTAAATATTCACAGGAACATCTTCACATGAAAGACGGAATGAAAATTTAAATGCTTCGTTTTATTTAAGTGGTCTTTTGAAATGCATTATTTTCAAAACTGGAACTATCTACAGAAAAAAGCTTAAGCATTTCTAATTCCAGAGGATGCATAGTGCCTGTAACAACCAAAGAATGCAGCGGACCACCTAATTCCACTGTGGACATCTGATACAGTGTGCCTGAAGCGATCTTCTGATCCGGTGCACCCACACGTGCCAGGCCAACACAGACTGTGTTTTCAGTAATTCCTGGAAGAAAGGAGATTAAATGCTTAATTTATTGACTAATGGTCCTATCATAAAGGAAAAAATACTCAAAATGCTTAAACCTAAACACTGCTTTCTTAAACCTTGGAGTGGCCTAGGAAGAAGCTTGTTGTCAAAGAAAACCAAGCTGTATCCTAGGGATGTTTATAAGCAAAAGCGGGAAGGCAGCAGAAGCAGAATAGGAAATTAATTCTGGAATTGTGTTCCCTTTGAGGGAACTACTGCTTCTGATGCATTAAAGGATAAAATTAAAGGATTTTCATTTTAACAGCATTTCAACTTTTAAAAGGAGAAGTATAGACAGATTAATTTCTATTAGAATTTTTCTGTGACAGAACTGAGTCATTTTTATAGACAGATTTCAGCCCTGGTCTCAGTAAACATCCTTCACAGTTTGCTCTTCACTAGCAAGGTCAAAATCACAGTTCTGCATCACTGGGTTAACCTAGATTCATGCTGGTATTCATGCAGAGCGGAGTGGGACCAGTCTAAATAAAATTAGCAGAAATTTTTGAAGCTTGACCGATCTAAAATGCTCAGAATCCTTCCACCTCCTGCAACTCTAATGGATCAAAGAGCTCACATTTAAAGACGGATGGAAACAGTACAGGGTTACCAAACTGAGGCTTTGACTAAACCTTCAGGAGCCACTAGTGCTTGTTCATCTGTGCTCACTGAACTATACTCTGTTCAAGCTCTGCCAAATCCATCTCATGACTAGGATTTAAAGCTGCCCAGGTCCACTGCAGAGCAGGAGAATGCCAAGATTAAGAGCGAAGGAGTGGAGTTCAGAGGCTCATCAATAACTGTGAATTGAGAGGGGTAGTAGCAGACAGAACCATTGTGGTGATAGTACCTGGTTCTTCTCCTTGGAGCCTCCTGTTTTGAATAATGGCAAGAAGCTGTTCTGCGGCTTGATTCACACTCATGTAGCGTGGTGGCTCATAAATCTTTCTTCCTCTGTAGGGAAAGAAAAGTAGAGAAATTTCACATATAACCCCTTTCATTGTTCCTAGCATTCTTGCAGTTTATTTCAAGAAACCTCTAGACCAGGAAATTGAACTTAAACAGGCCCGGCTCTCAGGCTGGGCCTTTTAGACAAGAGTGGAATTTGTAAGTAAGACAGAAGCCTTTTGTGCTCTTGCCACACCTGTGAAACAGCAGGGCCTCCAGCTGGCAGATCATTTGAGTCCTAAAAGCAAATTCAGCTGCTGGAAGCAATATGCAGGTTCTGCAGCTACTCCCGAAAGCTGCGTTCACTTAAATTCAAGGGCAAAGTACTGTTTTTCTGTCAAATGCCCTGCAGACAGATGATTACAGACTAGAAATATATGCTTAAATGAAGTGCTTTCTTTGCCAACTGTGGATTCAGTCAAATTTTATTTTGAACCTCCAGAATAAACAAACCACAATGATACTGTGAGGCTTCACAAATGTTAATTTAGACCAGAGTTACAGCATGCGTATAAAGTAACCATTTAGATTTGCCACTGTCAAAACATACAGCTTGCAGAGACACGATAAGATGTGGCAAGAGCTTTCCTGAATACAGCTAAAGGAACTTAAGAGCTTTTTCTGTATATTGCTTATTTAGCTGTTCAAAAATGGTGGTATGTATGCGGTACTTCACGCTGGTTTTAGGCAGTGTAAGGACCAATGGATTCGGAACACTGTTTCAGCTATTAATCTGTTGCAGCGTAGGACAGAACAGTAGTAAAACAACACTTCATTTGCCAAGCGGAAAGCTTACCCCATTGTGACTTAATGCTTCTCACAGAAACAGTTAAGATTATGCTCTGCTGCAACTTCATTCAGTTGCTGTAAATAAAGCCACGTCCTTTGTAATGAACAAAGAAGCCGACTCCTTGTAAGAAACAAAGACTGTGGCCACAGAGAAGTAGAAGAGGAGAAAGCAGGTAGGTTCAGTGTTAAGACTATGGGAAAGAACCTTTGTTCCTTGTACAAAAAACCCCTTTGGAAATACACCGTGTGTTTCTATGTATTTTCAAAACGGTGACTCACTTCATTAGATTCTCCAGAGACTGCTCTTTCACTTTGATATCTGTAGAACAAAATGGATATTAAAACACAGGTTTCCTACAAACTTTCCAGTTGAGTTTTCTATCTACATAAAGCTTAATTTAATTGGCAGATTCTACAAACATTATAACAACACTTGAGCTATTACAGGAAAAAGGAACATGGATTACATTCTACTGTTTCATATGTTAATTAGTCTCAAAGTGGTGTGATTTTATGCATGTGATTTTACCCAAAGATAGGGCAAGTTTCACAGATTTCAGAGCAATATAAATGAATAAAAATGCTGCTAAGTATACAAATAGTAGGCATATTTACCATAGGATAGCTAAACACCAGTATGTTTAAGCACATCAGGGTACTGGGACAACTCCTAAATCATGAGTACATTGCGGTCACAAAAGGTAAACCAGTCTGACCAATGAACAGTGATTATTACCTCACTGCTGTGCAGGAACCTGACTTTCGTTAGCATTTCCTTCCTGTTCCAACCAAAATTTAGAACAATCTGTTATGGGAAATAACAAGGATTTGGGCAAAAATAAAATACAGAAGGGGTCAGCTAAGACTCTGTACATCTGCAACGTTACGAAACTAACTGACCACAATCTCTCCAAGAGGCAAGTGAACGTTATCTGTATTCAAATCCCCCCCAAATTATTATCATAGTGAAAGCTGGATACATCTTAAATCTTGATTTTAAAAACAGTATTGCTTAAGTTACACAATCAACTCCTAAATCAAAGTGACTCTGAAGGAAGGTGTTTAAAATGCAAAGCTGCAAGATTATGAGTGCAGAGTGTACCAAATTGCTAATATGTCCGTAAAGTCACTTCAAATTCAGAAGTTTATCAGTAGTAACCTTCTTATGTCACATTTGCTTATCTGGTAGTCTAGTCTAGTTGGATAAGTGATCAATACATAGACCAGAATGATCAAGTAGTATTAAGGGAACAATTAATTTGGAAACTGGAAGTTTTCAGCTGTGAGTCACAATTAGCTGCAGGTACCACAGCTGTCTCTGAAACATGAGATCTATAATGCAATTTTATGGTTTCAAGACTTTTACTCTCTCACTACTATATAAAAAATAATAAAAAGGGAGATCATATAACTGATTATACAAAATATCTGAAGAATACTTTAACATATTACAGTTGTAATAACCCCTGTTTAAAACATTTGTGAAGTCATCCTTCTTTAAAACAAATTACCAGAATTCTGATTTTTAGCCAGTTTTGAAAACAAACAGCTTTCAAGGCACTAGAAAGTCTGATGTGCAGTGATGCTTACAGATTTACATTGTTTCCTGCTCAGGACCCTCCAGTTACCACAGACCTTGTTTTTACTAAAAATACTAATATATTTAGCACTGAGAGATCCCAACTGTGCCTAAAAGATGATACAGAAAGGTAAGTAAGTATATATACAAATATGCAAGTGTCTTATAGTTTAGATGCAGGCAGTTCCATAGTCTTTGAGAAGTTACCTAGATGAGTCGAGTTACTCAGAAAGTGGCTTTCAGCCGAGGATGGTTGGGTAGGATAAAGATCAGACAGCGCCATGGGGAGCAGTATTCTGTTTCAGCTCCATCATCAGCAAGGATTTTTTATAGCATTGAAGCTTCTTACGTGACAATCACCTTTTCCCAAAACGTCCTTAGAGAAGATAATTTAGGAAAAAGACTACCACCTTACAAAATAGAAATGTGGTTAAACGTAAAATTTAGCTCCCCAGGAAGTCAAATGTGTGCAGCTCTAACCTAATTAAGTCAATAGAACATAGCTGCTAGTCCCTGCAATCTGATTTGGATCCTGAGCTAGACCTAGCTTAAAATCACAGTGATCTTCAGAGCAAATGCGGGCCTCCTGGTCCTATTTGACTTCCACCAAGGCATCATTTCTTGCAGATTTTCTGAAGAGTAATTAAGAAATTCCTGGCCACTGTAGCATGAACAATGGCTGAACTGACTCGAAGTACACATACACTAACATTCCCATTTTTGGTATATTTTCAAAGGTACAGTTTAGCTAAGAACATTTGTTTACTCACAGACTGCATCTCACGGCTATCACTATTGTCCCTGGCTGCTGCGGAAGATGGTAGCTAAGGAACCAGGGTAGCTGCTGCTTACCAAGTAAGCACAGTGTGTGCATTCCATTCTGCCTGTTCTTCTGGATCTTGTCAAAAAAGCTTTCTGGCTTCCATGTATCCGTCCAGAAAACTATAGAAATTGTCTCTCCAAAATTGTACAACTGTAAAACAAAGCAAATGCAGGAACACAGAGACACAATAAGAAAATAGAGGGTGCAATACAGCGCGATGAAAATCGTGACCAACTGGCAACACTGAAAAATTCTGAGCCTAGAAGTTTCATACCACAGGAAAGTATTCTCCTATAAGATGCTTAAGTTTGCTCTTTCATCGATACATAACAAAACACTGCATTAAAAATGCTTTCTTCTAAAAAAAGCTGACCTGTACTTCTCTATCTTGTGACTAGTTTTAGTGCATTCCTTTGCATTCCCTCCTTTCTTTTTAACAACATCTGTAATTAGTGAACTGGTTTTTTCTTCTTCATAATAGAGATGCACTGTTGTTCTTTTATTCTCCAAATAGTAAAGCACATTAAAGAACACCTAATAAACTACCTGTAAAGTTTTTACCTGTCTCTGCATTCACCTTTCCAATATACATTAACTAAATTTCAATCTACGTTCTATTCTTTGTTACTTAATTCTGAAGCCCTTCTAAAGGCAAAACCCTTTTAAAATTAGCACCAAGATTATGACTTCTTATTTTGCTGAAGGCTAGGCAACTTCTACTAATGCTGTAATACTTAAAAAAGTTTTGATTCTACTGATACAGTACTATTTGTATTAAAACAGCACTTTCCTGCAGATGAAAGCTGTACCGTGCAAAAGAAGTTACAGTCTAAAGACAGAGTGGACGTGAGGATCTGAAGAGAGGGACAGGTTGTGCGTGAAGCAGAGAGGTGCAACATTTTTTATGCCCATATAATACTGCTAGCAGATTCTATGTCAAACATACTCACTGATCTTATTCTCAACCTTAACACTATTTATTACTGCAAGTCCCTCATCTCGGTGAAGGCATTTGAAGCGATAGTCTTGCCAATCATTTCCAGTGATGCAAAAGCAAAAGCTGTCTGTAACCTAAGGCAGCATGTGGCTTGGAAGTTTCTGTAACCAACCTGAAAAAGGGCAAAACCACACATCAATTTTGGTCAGTTCAGCTCTGGAATGGGGCCATCCCAGGCGGGTTTTACAACTTGCCAAGATTCTGCCTGCTCAAGCCCACCAGAGAAACAAGGGCTATGTGAACTAACCTCCCCACTTTCTCTGGAAACCTGGAAGGAAAAACTGCTTTTCCAAGCCCACTACAGGAGGCACTGTGAGTGCTGTCAGCAGAGAAGAGGACCCTATGTAGAAGCAGCTCTGGCAGCTCCTTCACATCTGGGGATTCCCCTGTACAGTTACTTTACTGCAGCACTAGGCTGTGGTTGTAACTCCTTTATGCTGGCAAAGCAGAATTTGAATCAAAGCAGAAACATGTTTGTTTTCAAGGGATCAAAAACTCAAATTTTAACCATTCATGCTGATAGGAAGAGTGTTTATTCAAAGATTCCTGGAATATTACTGAAAACATTTCCTCTTTACATATTTCATTCTAGCACAAGGACAAGAACACACCGCATATATTTCACAACCTAAAGGTTCTTCCAGTAAACTAAATATAGGTTGAACCAAGTGCAGTGCTCCTGATGTAACTTGTTAACTATTTCAAGGCTGTGCTCTAGACAAAGAAACAAAGCAAGCTATGTTTTACCGATTTTTCATGTGGCAAGCTAGAACTCTTTCCATTTTGTACCAAATATGAACAAAACCTGTTAGAATAAGGAGTTTTTCTTTCTGCCCTTCACTGTGAGAGCATCTAGGAGCAAGTTAACCTTTACTCTCATTGGTAGTATATCTTCAGTCATCAACAAATGCAGTACCAACCTAACTGACCAGCTTACCACCTTCTACCTGAAAGCCACTGCAGTCATTCCCAAAAAGCAGCAGTCCTCACTCAGTGCAGAAAGTGGCCACAATTAACTTCAAATCTTATCCCAGTCCCTTTGGCATTTGGATACCCTGAAAGAGAGAAACTTCCACCTCTGCCTTTTAGCAAAGAAAACAATATGCACAAATGGGCAAAACGTCACTATCCGATAAGGGTTTTGTTGGGAATCTGATATTTTAAACCATTATGCCACATATTAAAAACAAGTTGGGCATTCAACTGTATACCCTACAGCACTTGTTCTGATCATTATTTTTCTCGTTTCTATTGATCATTACAACAATTCTCCATCATCTTTGCCAACAAGAAGTTTGGCAAGTTACCCTTTTTGTGCAAGCACTGCCAGTCAGATTCACTGAATCTGTCCTTTGTTTACCAGGTTTTGCATTAAAACTGAAGTCTGAATGTCAAAAAAGAATAAAACATTTTTGTGAGAAATGGCCTGTCTATTCAGTAGAAATAACTTCAGAATATCTCCACAAAGTATTGATATCCTAGAAAACTGTACTTAAGAGTCTCACAGAAATACGCTTGTTTTCACAGCACCTGGACAGCACAGAAGTAACTTTTACACCAACAAGACGGAATGGGTTATATTTTATTACCGCCTAGAAATGTGTTTACAACTTACACCCTTCTACCAACTAAACTGCTAAAGAATAGATTTCCTAGCATTAATGCATACGTATTTTTACTATAAGTGAAAGAGGGGAAAATACTACTTTGGAAACTTTCTGGTACACCAACAACCTATGAATGCTACGGAACTAAAGCAATAAATGGATACCCCTATTTTGCACGACTACTTGTAATCTATTTCCTTACAAGCACTTCCACAGACACAAATATTTCTTTCTTATCCAGAATTTCATGTCTGCAGACATGTGGCATTCATAGAAACGTAAGCACTGCTCTTCCACCTGTGCAAGTCTGCATTAAAGAAGCAACACAGAACTGTATCAGAACTTACGCTTTTAACTCTCCCTTTGTACCTCATGTAGATTCAGTGTGTTCCTAATACAGATCCCTGTGCTGCATTCTAATTTCTACCTCTTGAAATCCTGCCTGAAGTACCACTTTTAAGATACTTGCTGCAGAGAGCAGTAAATACCAAAAAATCCACTACTACCCTAAGGATTCAGCAGCTACAGAGGACAGCAGGACCACTAGAGATGGAATGCACTTAGATTTAAAAAATATTCTTTCCACCAGCCATAAAAGACTGAACAGGGCCCCAGAATTCCAGAAATCATGCTTGTCATTGGAGTAAGACTGTGACACGTTTGTTAACCAAGGTGTTACTACAACAAAACTGAGGATTAATGTCATGCTTTGAGACGGTTGAGAATAAGTTTAGTAAGACAATGAAGAGCTCTGTATATTTTCAGTGAAACAAGCATGCTGTATGGTTGCTGGCACAGCTTTAAAGGCAGGCAACAGCAAATGGAGTTTCACAGTGGACTTCTGTGTGCTGCACTCTACATTAAGCAGCTGGGGTTTAGGAGTGGGCAAGATCTGCTCTGTACAAGCTAAAACATCTCAAGCATCACACTTGCACTAATCATCAGATTTGTAAGAGTGCCTACATTCTGCTCAGGCACAAAAGTGCCAGAATTTCAAAGGGGCTCACTGAAATGGTTGGACAGACATTTCGTGCTCTCAGCTTGCAAACTGACCTTCTTACCTTCTCCCCTAATGCTCAAAAACTTCACAGAACAATTTCAAAAGGTCATTTTGAAAGACCTCAGTCTTTGGAAATACACCCCCACACACCCCACCCCCCAGTAGTAATTGGCTTAAGCAAAGCTTTGTGCACTTAAATTTTGCAATGCAATAGCTGAAGTCAGGAAAGGAAGCCGCACTCTCCACTCCCAGGCTATGCTCTGTCTGGTGGAGTTTTCTGCCTCTCTCAAAATACTGCAGAAAGCTGTTCTTCAGCTCACACTTTCATCACTTCAGAACAAGCTATATCTTCCTATTTTATTTACACACATAATGTGAAAGAACATCTGACAACTTTTGGTACTGAGGTGTCTGTTTTCAGTTAAAATTGTTAACCCTTCGGTTAATGATATTTCTTATTTTACTTGTTGTTTATATAAGCAGAATTGATTGCTGATTGAGAGGCCAGAATAAACTCGGACAGAAAAAGTGCCGTACCATGATCTCAGCTTGGAAAGCCTGCACGAAATTTCAATGAAACTACTGAGCAACTTCGTTAATGGCCAGTCTGAATGACATCAGACACCTGAAGCTGTCAAGATAAACAGTCTTCACTCAAAATATTCGTGTGGCTAATCACCACAAAAATATAGGGCATAAAAATGAGGAACAAGCTCAGACCAAATAGGGAAATTAAAAAAGGAAGATCCCCCATCCCCTCTAGAAAGTACTAAAGCCAGCAGGAGAAGATGTGCAGTGATATTAAAGGTCAGTAGGACAGCAGCTGCAGAGAAACCAAGAAGTAAACATTTCAAAACACAGACATTTATTTTTACAGCATCTTTCCCAGAATTATTGCTGTATCAGCTGCAATGGTGACAAAGCAATTCTTTCACTTATGAGCCTACCTCCTTTTCTAAAATTCCAAGCAGGTTCAGAACTGGATACATGTCAGGGGAAGAAGGTAAAAAGGAGTCTTACTACATTTTTCAGACCTGGCACCTGTATACACAAGCAAATGCCTGTAAACCCCATATGACTGAAACACTACCCCGCTATGTTCTGCGCTGAGATGGTCACAGGTTACACTGCAGAAAGTTCTCACAGGACAGGTGTGTTTCGTAAATGAACATACTGCACAGTCCGATCACATCCTACTGCCAGACACCAAGAAGCTTTTTCTCCTAAGGCTGTTTCTCAATGGAATGTGGAGACTGTAGAGCACATTGCATTTTCCCAGGTTGCCTCTTGATAAATCCCAATGAACATACACAGAAAAGCTAAGACATGTTTTGTTTATCCTTGTCATAAGAATTTTGATGTGATGCTATGCAACACTCATCCTCAAAAAAAGGAACCTAACAAGTCAGATTTCTCCCCTTATCCTCCATAACCATTAACAACCCTCCAGACCATATACGTCAGATTAAAGGGCTACTTCTGTTCTTTATATTATATATTGTTGCCAAAGAACAGCTTAGGAAGTATGACAATCATCAACAAAGAGGCAGCAAGAATCAGTCAAATTTCACTTTTGCTTGTAATTGGTCATAAGAATCAATCACAAGCCTAGCTCTAGCCCTTTGCAGTATCTTATTTAGTACCAGAGACCTTTAGCAACTCTGAATGCCTCTCATGAGAACCTTCCCATGAAATTGAAAGTTTTTTATCATTCACACATGGGTTTATGACTCCTTTTTGTACTGCAAACCAACAGATTGGCTCAGATGTCCCCAAAACCTCCAGTCCCCTTAGTATGTGCCAGAGAGCAAGGAACCGTGAAGAAAAGGACGTTTGGCTGGGGGAAGCCCACTACACGTGATTGCAGTCTTCAGGAGGCAGCTGAGGCAAATCACATAAAAGCAACTGAAGGGAAGAGCATGTTTTTCCCTTGGCTGTTTCCTGTATCAGTACTTAGGAAATAACTCCTGCACGAGCAGAACAAAATTCAGCTATCAAAAGACTCAAACTCCAAGCAAACTTGAACAGGACACGATTTTCCCTCCAAGGTAATGTCACTTTAACTTTAAAAACCTCCCAGGACCCTTCCCAGCAATATCAAATAAGTCCTTCCCACCCTGGTCACTTGTGTTACTAAACTGAAATGAAGGTCTCTAAATAGAGAAAAAAAGGAATCTATTCTGATTAAATGATGTTTCTGGGTCATGTTTGCTGGTGACAAACGGCACTAAGCGGAACAGCTGTTGTGAGTAAGGTAGCAGTGTGACTAGCAATTATTTAACCTTTAATTGGTTTAAGAATAAATGCCAACTTCTGAAAGGCTCAAAAGCTGGTAGTAAGCAAAAAAACTAAACAGCAATGGAAAACAATTTGGTTTAACTGTCAGTGAATAAAAAACTACTTTGCATAGAGCCCCTCCTATTAGAACAAAGAGTATTTTTGAAGATTAAGGTACAGAGAGAGGGTGTAACTTGAAGGTTCCGCTCCTGCAGCTACTACAGGTTTTCTATTTGACTGTAAGCACAGCAAGTAATGATAGCATCCTTCAGCTTCCTTATCTATAAGTAATGTTTTTCTACTTGACGCTGAAAATGTACTCACCTCTTCAGTAAAGACTCAAAAATATCAAAGCAAGCACTGCTTTTGCATTTAAGTGATCAGCGAGTAATGAAAAGACACAACTGTTTTATAACCTTAATTGTCTTACAAGAATTAACTGGACTGCAAACAAAAAAAATGGAGATGAGTCACTGAAAGAAACAAGGGGACATGCAGATGTTTGTTCTGAAGCTATTCAGGTGGAAAGTGGGTATGTCTCAAAAGAAAGGCAGGCCTTTGCCATGACATGTTTTTTTCCTAGCTACCATACCAAAACATAAAGTAAATGCTTTCAAAACTAGCAAGACCACTCTCCCGTAAATGAGTGGCTCATTTTAGTCTTTTGTTTCATCCAGTGGCTGGCATCCAGCTTTGCACTTTAGTTCTCAGTCCTCTTTTTTTTTTTACTGTAATGCCATTATCTCAAACCATTTGAAGTTGCATCATTCCTTCACGTGCATCGCAGGTCAGCATGATGCAGTCTTCCTCATGTGTTTGACCATCCATACTGCTACCTCAAAGACAAATTACCAGAACGGGGTCAAGAGAGAACTCTGTCCCAAAAGCACCACTCTGGTTAGTGACCATCCCAAACTAATCCAGATGTCATGCAAATTAGGAAGGAAGGGGAAAGGTGTAAATCAGAGATCCTGAGTTCTCTGCCTCTTTATTCTAGGGCGAAGAGCCTTAGCAATCAGCCCTATTCTGAAAAACCAGGTGTGGGTACAGATAAAGCTATGGAAGTCGTGCCAGGCTGCCCCTCTGTTCCCAACTTGCAAAGCTGAGTCCTAGCCAGACCGAGCCGAGGCAATGTCCCGCTCACAGGGTAGCTGAGCGGTGGTATAGAACACGGGGAAGCCTCTTACCTAAAATACTAAGCTTTGCAAAGCTACAGAAGTACAGTGCAGCTGCTGATGAGGAAAGCTGAACTGTCTCACCGGTTACCACCTACTAGAAGTGCTCTCTGAGAATTTTGGCCTTCCCCTGGGGACTTCTGTCCCCTGTCCCTGACTCCCTGGTAATGTGCATTGATACCAAACTGCATGACTTTCTTCACCAGGTCATTGTTCCCCACTACAACATGAGTCAGAGTGATCAACATACCTACATATCAAACTCCAGCCAAGAGAGGTGAACCTACAGAGAATGTGCTAAGAGGCACTCACACACAGTCACTTTTCCTGGCTTCTCCCCCGGGGCTATATGCATTTGGATTTGAGGGAAAAGATGATCTTCAGCCTTGGGAGGGGGGCGGGGGGAATCTGACAGTGAAGCACAGCAAGAACAGCATAAAAGACGAAGCCAGAGCAAGTCATAGAGCCTTATGCCCAGTCAGACTAGTACTTTGCTAAGTTACACTATCCCCTGCTTTCAATGGCTATAGCTCTCTGTATGAATCTCTGAGAGCTTCCTAGAAATTAAAGTTTAATTTTCAAAACTAAAATAACCCTGTTCTTTGTGCAAATACAATCTTCACCTGTGCAGCCTTCGAAACAGCTGAACTGATTCTGTTAAATGGGCAAGACAGTAAAAAAAAAAACCACCCCCAAAACCCCAACTATTTGAAAACAGATATTCACCCTTCTTTACAATTTGGCAAGAAATATATTTACGAATTGAAGGTGACAAAGCATCACGAATGCTCTACTGACTTCAGTAACTCACTACTGTACGGGAAAACAGCACAACTACCAGAATACTGTTGGCTGCACAGAAACATTACTCTGATGACAAAAGGCATGTTCTTTTGTGCACAGACCAGGCTGTAGCTGCATTTTACTGAGGGCCTAATCAGCAGTTACAGCTCACTACGCACATGGCTTTCAGAACAGCGTATAAAGGTGTTTCCTGTTTTTCTCCAGTAAGAAAGAAAGAGGTTTTGTATCACAATCAGATTAAAACAAGAAAAAAAGCCAAGCCTTTTCTGTGGTGAAGCAAAAGAGGAATCCCTGCTATATTTGACAGCAACTTTGCCATTTGAAACACAATAACTCCAAAACTAAATGGATGGCAGGAGACAGCCATGAACGTAAAGACTGTGGAAAGAAATTATAAACTTCCACCACAACTCTAATAAAATCACAGGCTGCTTTTTTGTAGCATACCCCTCACTTGCTGTTTATGCCTGTAAGGAGCAATGAAGAGTTAAACATACAGCTGGTTATAGTCTGTCCGGTAATACAATATGATCACTATTTCCTAAAATGCTTTATACAACAACAGGAATGTTGACTTATGAGAAGGCAGCCCCTCCCAAGCCAGAAGGGAAAAGGGGACTAATGCCAGAGTGAATAACATCACATTTCCTTCATGGTCTGTTCCCTTCAGCATGGGATAAGGAAATAAATAGTAAACTAACCTCCAAAACTCTGCATATGTGAAAAACCTTACAAACTGTTCGAAATATATTCCGTTAGTTTTCTGCTCTCTTTTTCAAATAACCCAGAAGCTCTATACTCCTTCCTATGCCTAGCTGGAGTTGTGGGGGAAGCAAACTTTCAGAAAACTTAGTCATCTATTCTCTTTGGGAACAAGAGCCTTGCATCTTCCTTCCTAATGAACGTAAAAGAACAGTAAAAAGATAGCGGGTAGCAGAAACTACTTGTCAACAGCTTGAGAGCAGAAGCAAACTTTGTGCCACTGTGAAGCCAAAAGGGGAAAGGGTGAGCCCCAGCCTCGACTCCGGCATTACCCACCCCAATAAGTGCAGTCATGCGACAGCTGCCATCTGTCTGCTGCACATGTAGATTTTATACAACAAGGAGCCTACTTCCTTCCTAAAAGATAATTTTAGTGTCATAGAATGGTTCGGGTTGGAAGGGACCTTAAAGATCATCTAGTTCCAAGCCCCCTGCCATGGGCTGGGGCACCTTCAAGTACACCAGGTTGCTCAAAGCCCATCCAGCCTGGCCTTGAGCACTGCCAGGGATGGGCATCCACAGCTTCTCGGGGCAACCTGTTCCAGTGCCTCATCACCCTCACAGTCAAGAATTTCTTCCTAATATCTAATCTAAATCTATCATCTTTCAGTCTAAAGCCATTACCCCTTGTGCTGTCGCTACATGCCCTTGTAAAAAGTCCCTCTCCAGCTTTCTTGTAGGGCCCCTTTAGGTACTGGAAGGCAGCTACAAGGTCTCCCCAGAGCTTTCTATTCTCCAGGCTGAAGAACTGCAGCCCTCTCAGCCTGTCTTCGTAGCAGAGGTGCTCAGCCCTCTGATCACCTTTGTGGCCTTCTCTGGACTCATTGCAACAGGTACATGTCGTTCTTATGTGGGGGCCCCAGAGCTGAACACAGCACTGCAGGCGGGGGCTCACGAGAGCAGAGGGGGAGAATCACCTCCATCCGCCTCTGGTCATGCTGGTTTTGATGCAGCCCAGGGCACGGTTGGCTTTCTGGTCTGCAAGCACACATTGCTGAGTCATCTTTTGCTTCTCATCAACCACCACCCCCACGTCTTTCTCCTCAGGGCTGCTCTCAGCCCATTCCCTGCCCAGCCTGTATGGACACCGGGGGTTGCCCCGACCCAGGTGCAGGACCCTGCTCTTGGCCTTGTTGAACATCAGGAGGTTCGCACAGACCCACCTCTCGAGGCTGCCAGGGTCCCTCTGGGTGGCATCCCTGCCCTCCAGCGTGTCGACCGCACCACTCAGCTTGGTGGTGTCGGCAAACTTGCTGAGGGCGTGCTTGATCCTCCTGTCCTTGTTGCTGACAAAGATGTTAACCAGCACTGGTCCCAGGTCTCACAGCAATAGGCAGGTTATCACTAAGAAAGTGCTCATGGGAATAATTATAAAGAATGTGAATCCTCTACTGCATTCCCTTTAGCATTAGCATTCACATCTCAGAGCAGTTGTCAATGCAGTGTTGCTGAACTGCCAGCTGACAGGGCTCTCACATTTCTAACCATTTAAATGTGATTAAAGACAGAGATAATACTCAACTTATTGCAACAGATTTTCTGCTGCTGGGCAGCATTGATATAAGGCTACTGGAGTTTGTCAGTGTAAATTTGAGGGTGTCAGTTAGTTGTTTGCTGAAAATGAAAAAGAAAGTGTTATTTTATACAAAGCTAGGAAGGAATGCTACCTCTTCAGTGATGAAAACTTGCTGTTCAAACCCCCAAGTCTTGTCTGTAGTACAGTTACATTCCTGTGCTTCCTTTCCACTTTGATAAAGCGGGAGCTTGGTTTAGGGGTTCCCATACACAGGGAACCACTCTGAACCTTGAGAGGGCAGGTTCTGTGTTAAAGTAATTAGTGAAAACAAGTGAGGGGAAGCTTCAACTAATTCCTCTGCGATTAGTTATGATACATACACTGCCATAACATTTTTCATGCAGGAAAATAATGGACCTATGTATGTGTAAAAGGAAGTAGTGAAGTATTTTCTTGGGGGACGCTAGACATTTTCTAGTTTAGTCATTCAAGAAGCACAAAAACTGTAATTTGTTGTTCTAGTCCTTGGCTAAAATCCCTCCTCTCTTGGCAGATGGCCAGAAAGTGAAGACAGGTCAACCTTGAACAGAAAGAATGCATCATATACAAGATTTTGGAATTAGTTATGATCTGAGTTGGGCATATAGACAGGCTTGTGCATGTATTCCTTTTAGGACAAGACTAGCACATTTTTCCACAGAATAACAACCTAATTTAAGAATAAAGTTATCAAGTGACCATCGGTAGTAGAAGGAAGCCAACGTGAGCAAGGCTTTATCTGTAGAGTAACTTAAAATTTTCCTGGGGCAGAAGGAAGTTAGAAAGCAGAGAAGAATAGAAGTGTTGCTGTTCATTTTCACGTGCTCTCATCAAAAGGGACTTTTGCTGATGTGTAGCATGCTGAAAAGGAAGTGTTAACAAATTCTGACAACAGAAGCGTACAGTTGCTACAGATCTTCAGACTTTAGATTGCGACACGCTCTGCCATAGCAGTAGAAGAGCTCACCAATTCCAAGTTTAGCAGTTGTGGAATAGCATACATACAAAAATGTTACCTGTAAACCACAGCAGCCCACTGCATTCATTATTGAAGCATTATGAATGATCTTGTATGGAATCCCCAGTTTTACTGCACGTAGTACTAAATCGCTATGCGTTGTGGCCCTAAGAAAAGAAAGGCATTAAAATATTGGAAAGATAAAGTGGCCTAGTATTACTAGCATTATAGTTTGTTCTGAAAGTAAAATTAAACCCTTCAAAACTCAGGCAATGCAGAGGTGCCAAGACGGCACCAATAACTTGACTAATTGTTACAGGAGAGTAAAAACTCCAATAAGGCTTCCACATGTCATCTTCCCTAGCTGAAAATACAGGCATCCTCAGTACGTTTCAGTTCTTTGCAGCTCTCTGGCATAATTAAAACTGTAGCACCAATACTATTGTTACTTTTTAAAGTAGCATTAGCAAGTACTTGAAAGGGAAAGTTCCATATATCCTTTGCCTTCTGCAGGTGTCTGCTGGACATCTGTTAACTGTAAAGGCCAACTCCATTTGGCATAGACTTCAACAAAACTCCAGTATTTCCTCACTTGCTGCACAGCCAGGCCTTTTCCCATTGGCACCAGTGCATGCCAGGAAAGCAACACACTCGAACAAGAACTCTGACCAGACTGAGGTAAACTGCATGCAGTCCTTAGAAAAAACATCCTTTGACTAAATCAATTTTTATAATATTTAAGACAAATCACTTATATTAACAATGCCTAAGTTAAAGTGATCAAATTTATTCTGAAATAATTAAGAAAATTCTAGTTAAGGTTAGAAGTGAGCTAAATTTGGCTCCAGGCCTAATCGTCAATACACACCTTGCAGTGACTGGTGCAAAAATTACTGGGCTTGTGATTAATGCAATTGGGATTAGAGTCCTAAAATGGCAAGTATATACAGATCCAACAAATCTCTAAACTGCAACCATGTTTACATATGTATCTTGCTTGTATGTATGCTTACATACATGCTAGGCACTCCCATTTTCCATGTGAAATCCAAAAATGCACCTACCCCTTACCTAAATTTATCAAACCAGAACAACGACCTTAGCCATCTCATTCCCAAGATGTACCACACATTTCAGCGTGGCCGTTCCAAAGAAGGAAGCAAAGAAAGAAATAGCATATGCCAATAAGAATAATTAAATAGGAAGACTGCTTTACCCTGGCCTGGTTCAGTAACCCTAACAAAATTCCCCGGATTTTCAGTCTGATATTTTTGATGCTGCACGTCTGACTAGCACCCATCAGCAGATCAGGTGCTTCAGACTGGGGCGCAAATGTGGCAGCTGCTGGCAAGGCTGTGAAGATCAATCATTTTAAAAGGAAATTAATTTCACTGGAGGGAAAAGAAATGGCGGGATCTGAATTTGGGAAATGAGAGACCCTGCTACAAACAGGCTCCCAGACCTAGAAGAATGCAGTGAAGTGATCTAAAACTACACTTTGGTTAGTAAACAAACTATGCTCCTGAGTTCCATAAGCAAAGGGGATTTAAGAATGCCTGCACTAAGAGGGGACTAGTTTTATTCCCTTCACATACATAGGACAAGAAGCACTGGAGGATTTTGTGGTTATGCTAATACCGACCAAGGGATCAGCTGGCTTTATTCACTGAAATTTGCTCCAGCCAGTATTTTCTCCCAGTAGATCTGTCCATAATGACTGTAACTAAAAGCAAAAGTGCCCTCAAGAGCACTCGGCTAATACCAGCAAAGCCTTCACAGAGGCAGCCCTCTGCACCAACAGCTATACTATCATTTTCTGACACTAATACAGCTTTTTAAGTTTTATGAGTAGTAATAAGATGAATGACAGGACCAGGCTAGATGAAGGTGGGCTTTCCAGTATACTACTAAAATTGCCAGGTCCCTGCTAGTACCTCCATAGCCGTTACCACATACGCAGATAAAAACTTACCATGAACAAGTGAGAAGAATGACAGGGGCACAGCTTGTTTTATCACTTCAACCATTAACCACCAACACCTGAGATTTCCTAGGGCTGCCAAGTACTCTTCTTACCTGCAGACTACTTGGAACCCTATGATCAGCTACAGTCACATGGCTTCTATCCTCCTCCCATATGGCTTCTCTTAGGACAAAAACATTTAGCACTCTTTCCTAGGAACCTCATAAACCCCTAAATCCTTAGGGCTCTATGTGGGCACAGAAGCAGTTCTAGCTGTAATATTAAGAGCTAGGAATGTAAACATTTAGAGAGAGATATTCCAAAAAAAAGGGTCATTTTCTACAAGGATGTACTATGTTAACCAGAATTGAAGTATTTTGACACTGAAACTAATGATAACTGAGGCAGATCAGGATAGTGCTTACAAGTACTGATTACATTTCAGTATGTGTAGGTTTCTCTTTTTCATCTTGTGTATTTAGTTGTATCAATCACTGACTCAGAGCATGAGGGCACAGGTGATGTGGCTCTACACTCCACATGAATCCTAATTTTAATGTTAACATGCATTGAAAGAATAAACAATATTTCTGCAATACAGCATCATCTGCCCATACTTTAATACAATATTCTCTTGCCAGTTCCCTTCAACCTGTATTTACATAAATTATCCGCTTTTGACAGATGTGCACACTGCTTCTCTTTTTCATAAACTCTATTTTTTCACTCACAAATAGGGTACTCAGTGATTTGATTTTTCTTGTGCCCCTTAACACTGTGGTATAAATCTTGAATCACCAGCTGGAGACTAAAAGCTCTTCTGTATGGCTTGACATTACAGATTGATGATGCCTGACTGAAAAGACAGAAGGAGATCCTTCTGGTGATAGAAAAAGACTATACTTTTCAGCAGGAATAAAAAGTGGAAACAAAAGGCTTAATAAACCAAAATGAGAAGACATCTATAACGACCTAAGTGATTTTAAAAACTAGCATATATCAAAGCAGAAGCACTGTACAACCATCAATCAGCATTCATTCTAAAAAACCTGAGCCTAAAAGCTGCAATTTTTAAGTATGAAGAGCAACTAAAAGAACACTCTCTCAAAACATAGCACATTTCTTAATTACGAGATATCGTAGAATTTCTTCTGTTAGCAGATAAAACATGGAACAAAATATTACCTGTAAAAAGCTAGCACGGAGAATGAAATGGTAAGTGACTGCTAAATGAAAGATTCATATATCCTGGAGGGTCCACATTCCTATCTACAAGGGATAGCTGGGCAAGGAAACTCCAAAGCAATATAAACTGTAGACAACTGCATGTATATTTTTAATGCAATACGAAATATAGAAAGACATAAAAAGTGCTTATGGTCTGAAAATCAGCTTCTTCATAAAGAATTAGTCATGGACTATGGCTCCTTCCTATTGAAAAAGAGAGACTGAACAAACTATAGCAGTAACTAAAATGTTGCTTTGTCTTACCCGAAAGGATCACCAACTACAAGAAATGCGACATCACAAACATCAGCTTCTTTTAAAATGCTATCTGCGTCTTGTTCCACTGTTTCTCGGTCAGCCAAAATCAATTCTTTTCCATAAAACTCCTCCTAGAAATTGAAATTAATAAAAAACACCAAAGTAAGACATTCAGGAGTGGTTTAGTATCTCTCAGGAATGCAGACAATGGACACTTTCCAGCAGTCTGACACGTCTTACAGAACCCTGCCTCCCCTTGCAAGAACACCTGAGCTTCCCATAAAGCAGCTCCAAGTTGACAGAAATCAGTCAAGCACATTATTCTGATAAGGACTTTGGGGTTTATGCTGTGCAGTTGAGAAGCTATTCCAAACATAGCTCAATCACACCTGCATACTGAAGGTACCTGGGTGGACTCTAGGCATAGAGGTACAGTTAATGTAACTGGTCATCCTGCTGTAAAGCATCCCCTCTTAAAAGTCTGAGCCTAACTGCTTAGGTGAGTTAAAATGCTGACATCAAACCAGATACAAATATGACACTAGCTATACCACGACCTAGTTGATATTTTTCTTTAGCACATTCTAACTATACCACATCTAATGAATGATTTCACATTAATCCTTCATTTTCAGTTCTCTGTAAGAAATACTTCACTAAGTATACAGGCATACACGTATATGATCACATCCTTCACTGTTCTCCAGCAGTTCAGTAATCATCATGTCTCTTTGTATGTTTTAAATGCCTTTATTTCCAGAATCAATCTCACACGTGTAATAAAACTTATTAGTGCTAAGAACATGTTGTCTGACTATCCTGAACCTATCTGTCTCCAAGTCATGGGTCTTACAGACATACATTTCATGTGCTCTTCATATGACCAGATAAAGGGTTTTTTTCCAGGGCACAGACAAAGAAAGCTGGTTTTGTTCTAAATAGTATCCAGAAAGTTTGGGTGGTATTACAAATATTAACAAATTGATAAAGCAATTAAGTCAGTTACGGTCCAGAAAGATTTTCCTCTGACTTCTCCTGTGACTTCAATGATAGAATCATCTTTGCCTACAAAGAACAGTGAATTGACATGAGAACCATCATACTTGTACAGAAGTGGAGTAATGCTTCCATAAAAATATCCATCCCATAGCTACAGTACTAGATATGGGACCTCTGTTACTGGGTTCAGTTCCCTTTCTGTAGATGACTTCCTCACCATTTTTGGATGGTTCTCTACCTCTGTAAAATAAGGATATTATTTTCCTTACGAAACAGACTACAAGCTGTACAGATTTGATAGAAAGGGGACCAAATAAATGTATACACCAATCTTCTATCTGTGATTCAGAACAGTTGACAGCCACCCTGGAGTACTGCTGAGGTCCATACTAGACAAACTACAACAAATTTTGATAATCCATTTGTTTTTATTAGGTATCTTACACTAGATGCACATTAGCACAACAGCAGCAGATGTATAAAGCAAAGCACTTGGTGCTGAGAACTCAGTAACAATGCTACATAACTTTTTGGTGGGTTTACCATTGAACCAGACCAACTTTAGTCCAGTACTGTAAGCGAATGCACACCACAGAGCAAAGCAGTTGCATTCCCAGAAGTACACCATTAAGTTTTTTCATCTAATGGAATCTATTTGCATGCTTTGAGACTGCTCCACAATGAAAATCAAGGCACATTAATTAGAGACTACATAAAAAGCACTCTCCTGACAAAACCTAAAATGTAGACTCACTGGGAGGCCACTGCGTCCACACAGCTCTTTCACCAAATTAAGGGCCGATTTAGATGGTTGACATCAAATAGCCTTTAATATACATTTTAGGCCAACAAGATAAACTCCGTAGGTTATGACATTTGAATTTTGAGATCTGATTTTAAAAGCATCAACACAGGAGGATTTCTAGAAATCCAAGAAAAGATCTGTTCTTTATCTCAAGAGCTTTCCCGTAACTGTTCATGTTGCTTATGAGAGACTGGCCTTCAGAGTACTAAATAAACCATTCAGTGCTGTCACTTGTATGTAAACTGAACTGTAATATCAACACTTGGTGATTAATTTCTATATTCCCTCTTTCACAGTTTCAGGTAAGACAGAATCTTTGTTTTTATTGATCATTTTTCAAATTACTTCATCTTTGGGACTTCAAAGTTTCCAAAAGACTTAAACCAATAAAAAACAAAACAAACTCCCCAAAACAACCATGCCAAAAATATTCAGCATTTTTCTATTACTCAATATTTTATTTTCAACTGACCAGGAATTCATAAATATTTTTTTTAATAACCAAGATTTTGATTGCAGATTTTGCAAAGTAAAATAGCCAAGTAATCATTTTTATTTTGCAGTTTTCCAACTATCCAAGAACAACAATAACATTTTATTTTGAATGGATTACTTTCAATTCCAATTGCTTGTGTATACTGAAAAAAAACCCCAGAAAAACAGAGTAGATCTTCATTACAAAATACAGCAGACACTATAGAGATGGCCCCAAATATTCTAACCTAGCTTGTATCTAGAAACCAAGCTGCCTACAAGCTAAGTGTCTCATGTGCTGTATGTGCATACAGGTATGCATACAAGTCCATTATGGCTATACAGCATCCAATACACAAACAGGACAGCTCATTTGGGGGCAAGACCCCTGTTCTGTGGGTAAATGAGCTCTTTTTTTGGTATTATTTCAACATTAAACTTTATCTTTCTATGACCAGTGAACCTACCAGAATTAGAATTCGCACATTTTTACTACTTTCTTCTTCCATAAGGTGTGTTGGCTACGAAAAAGCTTAACTCAGTGTTGTTCAACAGCCCATCTCTAGCTGAACCGTGCGTGTTCTGGAAGTCCCAAAATAGCGAGACAGCTTGGCCCACAAGGAAACACAGAAACGTCTGGGGCGTGAATTATTTTTTTTCCTTACTGAAAACCAAGGTTTGTTGACATTACATTGATGTTGCAGAAGTGCGTGGTTTTGGCTCTTGCTCATACAAATATGACAAAAATGTATGACACTATTAGTATGCTCTTAAGGGAAAGAATCTGCCTGAAAATAAGAAAATGCACAGGGAAATTAATTTTTTTTAATAATTTGGGTTTTATTTTATTATCACTTGTGCAGTGAGAAGCTCTGAAATATGACTGATTAAACTCTTAAACACGTTATTCCCAGCAGGCACACCGTAATACCTCAGGCCGATACACCAGTCCAAGGCTCCAAAACATGTTATTTTTCTGGTACGTCTTTTATTTTTTTGTTTTGTTTTGTTTGTAAACAGATCATATGTTTTTCTAACCAAGTTCTCCAACATTTCAGGACCTGCATACATTGTGATAATGTGATATGAAAACTAATGTCTACACTTGTAGGAAGGAAGATTTTATTTTCGTTCCAGTCTTCTCGCATGGCAGCGAAATGATTTCTCCTATAAATTACAGCCCGTGAGGGTCACGCACACGCTGTTCCCGAGGCCACGCACCCTCGGTCCCCCCCGCAGCCGCTGCTGGCCGCAGCCCCGGCACCCCCTGCCCCCCGGGACGAAGCGCCGGGGCCCCGTGCGGCGGCGGGACCTACCAGCGCCTCCTTGCCCACCGTGAGGAGGGACGTGTAGGCCTCCAGGTACACTCTGCGGCACCGCCTCACCGCCTCCAGCCCCTTCACCGTGATGTCCTTGGCATCGCCCAGGCCCAGCCCGACCAGGTACAGCATGCTCAGGGAGGCCGCCAGGGCCGCCGCCACCTACCGCGGGAAGGGACACGGGGGTCAGCCGGGGAAACCCCCTCCCCGTACCACCGACTGCCCCCCGCGCCGAGACCTGGTCTGGCCTCGCCTCACCTCTCCCCGCTCCTGCCACCCGCCCCGCCGCGCCCATCCGCCGCCGCGGCCCGTGCCCCACCTGCCTCCCGCCGGCCACGCCGCCGCCAGCGGCCACCCCCGCGCCGCGCTTGGCGGCACTGGGCGGCCGCGGGGGCTGCCGGGAGCTGTAGTCTCCCGCGGCGGGGAGCGCGCTCGTTAAACATGGCGGCGGCGGCAGGGGGGGGTGGGGCGAGTGGCTGTCCCACGGTGCCGCTCGCCAACGGCCGGTGTATCCCGGTGCTGGGGCTCGGTAAGTGCCGCGGCGGAGCCGGCGGCGGGCCTGGCCGAAACTTCGCGCCGGGGACGCCTCCCCCTGAGCGACGTTGTGAGGTGGTGGGGGTCGCTGCCGGGCTGGCTCCTCAGGGCTCGGCTCCGCCGCTGGCCCGGGCCCGGAGCTCCCCGCTGGGGTGCTGGGCCCGCCTAGCTCAGCGCCGGCGCCCCTCCAAAGGCCTGTCTGTGGCTGGGTGGGCCTTCGTGGTCCTCGTAAGTGGGGCTTTGTGGGGTTCCTCCAGCCGCCCTGCAGCAAGGCAAGCCTTTCTGCCTGGGAATCCCTCCACTCCCCCCATGCTAGCGTTCAGTGGGGTTTGGGGGCTTTTTTTTGTTTTATTTTCTTACGGGCCTTAGAGCAGACTTTTCTTTAAAGCAGACTTTCAAGCTGGAATTTGTCTTACTGGAAGTTTTGGGGTTTTTTTTGTCAGTTGCACCTGTTGCCCTCAAAAGCCCAGGCAGGAATCTGGCTCAGTGCGAGGCAGAAGGCCTGTGCATCGTGGCAGCAGGAACACGTGATCTGTGTGTATGTTGAAAGAATTTAAATGTTTAAATGCTGTTAAACCCTGGCAGCGTATCAGAAGCTGGTGTGATTATTTTTTTTCCCTTACTGAAAACCAAGGTTTGCTGACATTACATTGATGTTTCAGAAGTGCGTTTTTGGTTCTTGCTCATACAAAGATGTGTGACACTTTTAATATGTTCTTAGGGAAAAAAAGTCTACCTGAAAATATGAAAATACAAAGGGAAATTCACTTTTTTTATAAATCAGATTTTATTTTATTACCAATTGTGCAGTGAAGAATTGTGAAGTTCTGCAATGCAATTGATTAAACTCTTAAACCATTTGTTTTCTTAAATGTGAACGGGGGGGGGGGGGGGGGCAGGAAAAATGGTCCTTAAAAGACCACGTTAGTTGTCTGAGTTAATGTGAGTGGTAGTTCAGGAAAGCTATTGCATTCAGTCCTAGCAAAACAAAACTAAAGGCTAACCAGCATATACCTCTGCAATTAGAACCTGGGCATGAAAGTGTCTGTGAAATCTGAAGCATCTTTCTGTGTCCTGTCCCACAAAGCATTTATTTTCCCTCAGTCCTTTAAGAAAAGGATTTTCTTCTTCTACTGAACTGTAGATGGTATAAACCCAAGACTGGCTTGCAGCAGAATACTCCTTTTAATTGTAAATAGGAATATCTGGTTTTATACTATTCTTGATTCCAAATTCATCAGATTGGTGGATTTGCTAATGGTTCAAAAGAGCCAAACTGTTTAAATGATTAAAAGCCGTTTTTCCAAGTCAGCATAGGACCATGTGAGCAGGGGAGGGTTAATACCAGTAATTCTGTGGTGTCAGAGCACTGTCCATGCTGTACTCGGAGATTAATTCTCCCAAAACAGGAGTTGTGCCTGGAAGATGTGCCACGAAGAGGCAAAACATAAACCATACACATACCAGTGACCATTGCATACTTCACCGGATCTTTCTGGAGTTTTTTAATAGTTGTCTTTTTATGTAGTTGTCATGAATTAGTTTTTATTTCTTGTAGAAGTGAGGAATTAGTCTCTTGATTAAAGCCTGTGATTCTTTTGGCACAGTATTTGAGCATCTTTCTCTCTCTTCTTAAGAGTCTTTCCAGAAGCCTCTTTTATTCATAACATATTCGAAAACATGAATACCCTTCCCAATCAGTTTTTCATGATGCAATTTTATCATGAGTCAATTTGATATGCCAATTTTTCCATTGTTTTACATAAACCTAGAAATCTAAGGCACTTAGTTCTTTGTCTGTGATGCTGGAGTTAATCAGTCACACAAGTATCGAGCTAAGCTATAAAATAAGATGACCCTTGTGCTCTTTTAATCTTTATCCTATGAGTGTGTACTGACTTCAGAGCAATTATTTAGGATTTTAATTAGTATGAAGGAGGACAAAATTGGAGCTGTGGATTTTAGAGTGTATTAAGCCACTTAAGTCAATAGGAGTTGGCCTTTGCTTTTAATAGGGCTGTTTTTTCATCCAGAAACTTTTAATTGAATAGAAAGCTTGTAATGCTTGCTTGAAAGTACTCAAAGTCATTTGAGCTGCACATATTAGTTAAAAAGTCTTAGCAACTCAGCACCATCAGCTAAATGTTTTTAAAAAGAGAAAGAATTTAAAAGCCTACAAGATGCTGATAACTGCTTTTACCACGTATTTATGTGCATAGACGTCTTCATGAGCGTGTGCTATGTGTATACCCGATGTATGAATTTGTTATTTTAGTATCAATTAACCTTAAGAATACTTGATGCAGCTGTCCCTTATACAGTCCCTATATAATGAACAAAAAGGGCTATGCTTTTGCTTCGTGGTTTTTTTTTTTTATTTGGGTTTTATTGGGGGTGAGGGCTTGGTTGTTTTAACCTGTAATACTTTTTGCCAATTTAGTTCACTTGGAGATTTTGTTATAAATTTAAAAAAAAAAAAAAAAGTTAATAGGCTTTTTTAGAGAATGGGCTCTGTCTTATGTCTCTTGTTTCAGTATATGCTGAACTGTATTTTAGACTATCTGTAGAACCGCTTTTTTTAATTTGAGATTGCAATACCTTTCTTAGGTTATTAGCAGAATAAGCTGACTAGAAAGTATACAGGCAAAAAGTCTCCATTGTACTCTGCCAAATAGCATGCCACTTGCTGTCCTTTCTTTGTGTTAGTAGTACTGAGTAGTTGATTGTGAAGCCTGAACTCCAGCTACAGTAAATAGATAGTAACATATAAGATCAAGAGAATTAAGTTTGAAATTTTCTGGCCCAATAAATTCTGTTCATTATGGCTTTCAAGGAACTTCTCTTGACTTACAGTGGTGTCATGAACACCAGGATTTGGTTCTTTGACTTCACTTACCTATTCTTGTCTTGTTAGAATAACACTTGACATATTGCTTATACATTCTGCAGCTTTTTGAGGATCTTGTGATAGGAACCAGTCAGGTGATCTTAAGAAATCCTTGATATATGCTGCAGAACATTGTGGCTTTAAGAAGAGAAGGGAGCTGGTAAAGATGCTCAAGACTTGCCACACTTGCATTTCTAGTCAAGCTATTAATACCCTGATATGGAGCCTAACACAATGGGATCTTTATCTATTGTAGGTGTTCCCATTTAACTACTCTTACAAATTAACGGCTTATTTCTGTTACAGCATTACTGCATTAACTAATGTTTGTTATGCAAGATATTTACTCAGCTATTGAGTAGAGAACTTTCTTCAGTGAGGATGCATGTTCTGCAAGGCCATTTTCTGCAGGATTTAAGATTTGGTTGTTTCTTTGTTGTTTCTTACCCCTCTAAACATGTAGACATAATTGTTATCTATGAAAAGTCATCTTTGAGAGGACAGATATGTATGTTGCCCCGTTGCTAGATAATCTTTCTGAAAGCTTCAGAGAGACATAAATACGCTATGTTAAGATTGTTGTAGCTATCCTGGCATGTCAATTGGAGGGCAGCTTGGATAGGTATGCAAGTTATTTCCAAATGATGAAACCCCTTTCACAGCAGCTGAGAGCTGGAGTAGGAGACATGTAGTGTGTTTCTTGGCCAGAACATGTTACTAGAGAGAGTGCAGCAGCAGCCTAGGATAACATTCTGTCAAAAATATCTGTTCTTTCTGTTCAAGTTTCAGTTGCCAAAAGTTGTTGTGCTGGTGGTGTTTTCACTTTTTTTTTTTTTTTTTCTTCCAAATTTGTATAGGAGAAGTTCAATAAATTGGTCAAGGGCTGATACAAAAGGGGAGACAGGAAGAAAGGAGGTTAAGTAGTCTTTCATTAGGTTACCATTCTCTCTCTGATGCTCTGCGCTCACTTACACAAACTGTTCTTGGTGAGAAGGATCCATTTCCATTAAAATCTCTAGTGATAAAGAAGGATTTGTACACCAGAGAAAGCTATGTAGTGTGCAAAATTTATTATCAGTCTGAAAGGTTACTTGGAATAACAGGACAAATTCTGTGCATCCAAAACTTTGTATTTACTGAGGTGCATATTCATACTGTGTTGTATCTGCCTTGAGTCCAGCAGAAAGACAAGTCTCCTAGCAATGGTAAAACAAGCTGACTTTCCTGAGACCCTTACCAATTTTTATACGGCAGCCTACCTTTGCATTAGAAACACACAGTATAGCTGAACTTTTCAGTAACAAATAAAAATAACCTGCATCTTGTTTATTGTATGATTATAAAAAATGTTGTTAATTTTACATTTCTTGTGGTTTGATTCTAACAATTGTGGTAGACAATATTATTCATATGCAGAGGGTCAGGCATGTTTGCTGCCAATAATTTTCATTACAAAGTCTGCTTTTCAACTGGAGTAAGCTTAAGTCAGAAATGAACTGGCATTTTGGCACTTGATACAAGTGTAAAGCTGTGCCCTCGGGAGTACATTACCTCATAACAGCTTTAGATTGCTTTAGAAAATGGATATATTCACTGTCTTACTAATAGGATAGCTGTAATTCTTTCTGTATTTGCAAGACTTACTTTATTACGGTTTTAGAAACATAGGGCAAATAAATGATGTAAAAGTGATACTGTTTTAAAGTTGGTGTAGTTACACTTTTTCGCAGGAGCTACATGTATCTGAGAATCACATACCTTGTGAGTCTTTTTACTTTAGTACACAAATATTCTGACATTACCTTAATTTAACTACAGGGTACTTGGTGCTTATCTAAAGCAACATCCCCAAAAATGCATCACTTGTCAAATCCTCTTCAGGCTTTGGAAGAAAAATACATACAGTTTGTACTGTTCTTGCTTATTTCTGTTAAGTAGGAAGCCTGCACTTAGGGCTGCTTCTTTTTTTTGCTTGTTTGGTTGGGTTTTTTCTTCTTCTTAAGTCTAAGGGGTGAAAATGCTACCCTCTAAAGCATCTGAATATAATTTGGTAGCGCAAGAGCTTTTCTTCCTTTAACTGAAGTATTAGGAAGCTTACTCAAGGTCATGTACTGAATGGTTAAATTTAACGTGGCATCACTCTTTGTTGGAGGACTCTGTGATATGAGAGAAATTTGATGAAGTCTCTTAGTGATAAAAAGTTATTGATTTGTTCATGATCTTCACCAACACACTTCTCTGAGTGGCTTATTTATTAAAAAAAAATACTGCTGTGTTGCAAAAGGTCCACAAAACACCAATTACAGACATCTCTTAAAGCTTGTTCTTGTTCTCTCTAGTGAAACTATCTTCATCCCCTTGATGTGGCAGTTATATTCCCATTAGAAGAGCGGGGGGTTGTGTGTGTTGTGTGTGTTTGTGGTTTTTTTTAGGGACAGTAATAATGAAATTCAGGGGGGTTAGTCAAACAGCATGTGATTTACTGACAAGATGTGCTGGTGATACCAAAAATTCATGGAATGTTTTCATGTAAAGTTGTTTTCGATGTAATCCTTGGCATAGCTAGAATTAATAACAACTTGATGAGATGAGAAGTTCTCTAATGATCCCCTCCTATTAAAGTATAATATTAGTTGCATGCTTGTTTGGGAAGGGGCTTCAGGACAGGCAATTACTAAACAAAATAATCAAGTCTTTATACTCATTGTGCCTTACCCGTGTCACACACAGGGAATATTTTATTACTAGTAATGATGTTCTTTGCAGAAGATTATTCAAGAATAGACAGTGCTGTTACAGTAACTAGGAAAGCAGAAAGGTACTGCTCTGAGCAACTTCTAATCAAATAAGCCAAAGCCTAGGAGGAATAAAATTCAATCCAACTAAATAATACGATGTCGGTTAACTTACAGCATTACTACCTTGCTTAAATTGCATTTTTACTGCATTTGTCAGTATATTGCACTACTAGCATGGTAAAATAATGCACACAGCCGCTCACATAGAATCTGTCCATGCTCAAGGGAAACCACAAATTCTCTCTGTCCTCATTTTAGGGTGTTGCATAGATAAGATTCCTGATAGTCAGCTGTAGCTTTCAGTAAATAAATCATAAAGTAAGTTTTTCCTGACTAATGCTAATTGCATTGTTTAAGACATTACAATATTTGCGTTGCAACCATATACAACTTCTTGCATTGTTCCCAGTTCTTTTCACAAGTGGGATTTTTGTGAAGAAAAATACAGAATCAGATTGTTCCACTTCCATTACATCAGGCTGTTTTGGATTTTTTTTTTTTGTCAAAATGCTACATATAACTTGAATGTTAATATTGAGTGGAAGTTTTTTAATGTTTCCTTCCATTATGTATTACTAATCCAGTTACCTACTTCTTAAATATTCATGCTAGAGTTGTTCATTCTTAAACTTAGCTGTGGTCAAAAAAGATCCTGTCCTGTTGGCATTGGAACCAAATGAGATTTTGCTTTTCAAGTCAATGGCACCAGAATCAAGCCATCACTTTTTTTGTCATTCTCCACTGTTACCATCTTTTTTTTTATTATTATTATTCATGGCTCTTGTTTCTTCATGGCTTCGGTTCTTAAGAAAATTTATGGAACAGTGGTCCTGATACCAAGACCTATGGCACTCCTTTCTATTAATCTTATCCTGTAGTAAGAATCGGCTGTTTATTTCTTCCCTTTGTTTCAGGTCTCAACCATTTCTTTTTTTTTTTTTTGTTCTGTCGGGACTTTGCTTCTCACCCATGGTTACCAAGTTGCCTTAATAGCCTCTTGTGATGAACAAAATACCACATCTATAAATCTTTCTGTCTCAATTCATCCACCGTTTCAGTAGATCTGACCTTGAGAAGTTGTACTTGAGCTTTGAGGGCCTCCAGATATTTAACTTCTCCCATGTACAAAATGTGGCCATATTCCAGACAGCTGTGCATTTGTAGACAGTTGAACAAAGCAGTATTCTGTCCTAACCTGACTAAACCTGCTGAACTCTTACCTTCCTGGCTTTCTTCTAACTTCACCTACTTCCAGCGTGGGGGTGTTTTATTCATTGAAAAAAGACCAAATGCTGTACAAATGTTGTTATAAAGGGTACTAGTAAATGTATCTGGGGCAAAATGCTGGGCCAAGTTTTGCTTGTATGAGAGTATACACAGTACAGAAAGTTCGTAGGTTTTTTTCTAGGGGAAATTGCTGCTTTGTCTCTGCTCTCTTTGTATACCTACAAATTTATGAGGACAGCTTTTTATATTTTTGCTGGGGATTTTACCTTATTTGTATTTTGACATATGAACTGTGATTTAACAGCAGAAAGATAGCTTCCTTTCTCATGCTGGATTCTTTTTGGTTATCACCCTGTTGCTGATGAATTTTAAATGTCCATCACCAAGTCTAAGGAATAAAGAAAAATTTGGCTTTCTATCACTGTTTAATAATTAAAGCCTTTATTAATATAATCAGAGACACTTTATGTGTATGCTTTTAAATTTCCTGTTGTCATTAATACTTTTAAGTGTTACAAGCTCGATTACCCACTAGTTGAAGAAATTACTTGTAACCAGTTTGAAATTAACAGAGAAGCAAGCTCCAGGATATTTAACTGTTGTCTTTCACCATGTTTCTGTAATGTAGAAAAATGTTACCAAACTCGGGGTGGGAGGAAAAAAGCTGACTTGTATCTTTCAACCTTCATGTAGCCGATTTTAGTCATCATACTTTTTTTTTCCTTGCCAGAGTTCCCTGGCATAGTTCTGGCAGCATTGAATGGTGATGTCACATGCTGCTGTAACCTAAATTGCAGTAGTTCCTCATGCCTCCAAAAGGGAAGGAGGGAGGTACTGATTCCTAAACTTTCTCCATTTCTTCTAATGTTTATGCCAAGCACAGAGAGCGATACAAAAATCCTCCTTGCAGAGGGGAGAGAAAAAGGAAAGACATCTTTGTGGCTTTACATCAGTTTTATAACTGTGAGGTCTGTTCCCCAGGCTTAACGCCTGAATGGAAGTGCTTTGCATTCTAATACATACTATTCTAAGGTTGAATGTGCAATGTGAGAGGAGGGACTACAAGAAATGTTGTTTGTCTTGGAAACCTTGAGAAAATACATTTAGATGATGTGCGGGGGAAGAAGCATTTGATCAGAAACATTCCTTATTGTTCAGTTTTAATGTGCTCTACTGATAGCTGGGCTGCTGCTGTCCTTTGAACTCATGAATGCAATTAGTTAGCAGTGGGACACTGCAAGTCTCTGACCTTGCAGTGTCACGTGGTATTGGAGGAGTAAGATCTTGTCACGATTCACAATTGCACTTATTCTGTGAGTAGTCTGGTAGGTATAAAGGGCACTGCTGTGATGTCAAAAATTAGCCATCAGATTGAACATAATCTTGAATTAGGATCTCACAGTGGTGTTTTATTGTACGTACATTTTCATCTTGTAAGCTACAAGTCACTATAAATTGCAGTTCTTTTTATAATCTTTTCTGTAATGTTATCTTTACAGTACTCTTAAGTGTTTTTTAATTACTGGTCTCATGATCCACTACATGTTTAAAAATTGCAGTCCCTCTACTTAATTTTAAGTCAAACTTTCACAGCAGGGATTATTATGATAATGTCCTACGTAAGTACAGAGTACGAATTTAGTATGTTTTCCTTTTTATTGTTCTTTGTGGAAGCTGTTTGGAGGAGGAAAAAATTGTCACAGTTCTGTCTCATTTATTGTGAAGTATAGTCTTTGTCAGATAGTTTAAGATGTATTAAAGGGGAGGAAAAACATTATTTGCTGTAGAGAGTACATATCCTTATTAGTTATGAAGTTAAAAGTTCTATCAAGGTATGATCAGTACTAGAAGTCATTTCAATTGAGTTAACAGAGGGAATAGAATGAAAATAATTTAAAACTGGTTCACACCAGCAATTCTTTGTGCACTATTAACTGCTAAGATCTAGTCACAAAACATTATTCTGAGAAGAAAAGGTTTAGTGAACCCTAGAAATTGGATTTGATTTATGCCAGAAAATCTGCCTTTTCACTGCTTGAGATTTCTATGGAAGGAAGCCACAGTCTTTTACCAAATGGTTTCTAAGGTAACATCTTATAGCAGAGCATCTGAAACCAATTTGGTTGTTAATGAGAAATAGTTCTCACGGCGGTGGGAAAGAGTGGAGTGAAAGAAAAGGCTTCAAGATTTGGCAGTCTGTCTGTAAAGGCATTTAAATGTGTGCTGCTGCTCTGCTTATGAAATTTCTACATGGATTACACATTCATAATTGCCTTTCAAATGTATAGGCGACTTCCCAGAGTTGTCCTTCCCTATAAAATTTAATCAAGAAGTTAAATGATAAAAATATTTGTATGCAACAGCTGAATAATTTAAATGGCTGGCACTTTCCAGTGGAAACCTCTTTACTCCTGCAGGAAAAATATTTGCATTTTTTGGGTGATAGTGTATTTTTGCTGCAAGAAATAACATTAGTGAATTGGTGCCGTGTCAGAGCTATAGCATCCCACTGATGATAGATGCTACTTGCAGATTTTCTGGGCTTGCTGTGAGACACATTCTGAGAAGTTCTTTTATACTCCCTTTTCTAACGTTCTGACTAGATAAATGGTAGGTCAGTGACCAGAGATACATGCTCATTTTACCTTGGATGATCTGAATATCCTTTACAGTCAGAGCCTCTTTGGGATGGAGGGAATAGAGTGCTTCTGTCAACAATGGCTCATTGCCATTTCTTCCTTCCTCTCAGGAAGAGAGAAAACTAGCAATTCTGGCTTCCCTTTCCCTGGATACATAA
The DNA here is from genome assembly GCF_015220075.1 of Falco rusticolus. Taxonomy (NCBI): domain Eukaryota; kingdom Metazoa; phylum Chordata; class Aves; order Falconiformes; family Falconidae; genus Falco; species Falco rusticolus. The sequence continues at coordinate 21,871,425 of NC_051197.1, forward strand.
TAAATATGTAATGGCTCTCTCCTACCATTTTGCATTGCGACAAAACTGTATTCCTGCATTCTGTTCCTTGGTGCCTGAGTAGAATTGCAGAGTTTAAAATCATGCTTGCCTACTTTTCTTCCTCGTGTTATTGAATTCTAAGCATCTATTCTGAGTCACAAAGGAGAAAAACGGTCCCACAGTGACTGCTTTGCACTAAGCAATGTATTGTATTTGGAAAAAAAAAAAAAAGGAGAAACATTGACAAAGTAAAACATATATATAAAAGTTAATATCCATAATCCAGATAGGGTTTGCAGAAGCAAGAGAAACTTCATTTTGTAATCTCTAGGCTCTCCATAGGCCAGGTCTATTAACGGAGTTTCATTAGCATAGTGATATTGTTTAGGAACATGAAAATACCACATGCATACAGTACAGCTGTAATGCATAAAATGTGTTAAATACAACAAAGACCTCTGTCACCAGTTCTCTGATTAACCTTATGCCAGTATGGTGTTACAATATGGGAGTACTTGCCTTACTGTGGTGCTGGCAGGACAGTCCTCACTGTCCTTTGAGGCTTGCAGAAGCAAATTCATGCCCATACTTCAACTACTGAGGCTTATATTGCACCATGTTTGTACACATCAACCATCAACCACTATCAGCACCTGTTTATTGGCATTACAGCACTGCATTGGCATTTTTGTGCTGTAGCCTCACAAAATGCAATTATTTGTGCAACTTTTATACAGCTTTGATGGTCTTAAATGACTGAGTTTTAGATAAACCTGTGTGCTACTTTAGTTCTGGCCAAAGCTTTGGTTATATAATACACATTTGCATAGTACCTTTCTGTTGACATTGTCCTGCTGGTTCTTCTAGAAGCCCGTAGTCTCTATAGGTTCCATTTCTGCAAGGGCATCTGCTCCATTATGTATATATTAAATGCCATTCTTGCACTCTGCATAAAATGTCCAAGTTATTTTGTAAAAGTTATTGGGATTAAGTTTGGATCCCATGACTTGGAATACTCTGTAGCCACCTTATGAAAATTGTAAGTATAATAGCCTCATAAAGAGCTTGACTTCATTTGATTTCACCTGCTGCAGAGGAAAGCCTTGCACTCTACAAAAGAAGAGAGGATGCTATGAATCCTTTGTCATGTGATACTAAATATGATTTTCAGAATAACTGACCCTGTTAAGTAAAAAATATGCCAAATTATAGCAGTAAGAACCCTGGTTCTAGTGCTGTGGCTATAGAAAAAGTTAGTGTCACATTACCTGGTTGTCTGAAAGCAGCTCTAGGGATGGTGCTGGGGAACATGTTGGAAAGAAAGGCTCCAGAGGCAAGTTCATGGAGAAGGTCTTTCTGATCATTTGGTAGTTGGCTTGAACACAACTGTGATTTGATTTTTGTTTCTTGGTTGCATTTTGGATTTTTTCGTGTTTTAATAAAAACACTGAATATGTCAAGTCATTTAGCTGCTGCTGCTAAACAGGGAATTTTTCTTGCCCAAAATTTGCTTGCCCCTTGCCTGAAATATGTGTTTTTCCCTCTGGGGTGTTGTTAAAGTTCATTAATAATTCTAAGACTATATACTTTTTTGGCTATTTTACAATCTGAATCAACTTGTCAGAGGATCATATGAATACAGAAGTAGGTGAAGGAGGCAGTAAGTCAGTAAGCAAGGGCAGCAAGTAAGGATTGTCTGTCATTGAGCAATTCCATAGAAGAGGCATATGGTTTTGTGAATGGATTAGCAATAAACCTTGAGATGTGTTATATGTTCATTTGTTCTATGTATAGGCAACACTTTGTTTTATTATCAAATTTTCTCATAATTTAATTAGCAAAATCAAGTTGTGTTGACAACAAAAATTTGAATATATTTATAAGATACACTGTGTGGCCTTAATATTGATGTAATATTGAAATAATAGAAATAAAACTATTAGAACAAGGTATTTCAAGCCTATTATGATATACAATACCATATATACACGATAAGTTTGTAAACATTGATAAAAGGATGTTTGAACTTTTGCTTTTAAGAGTTCTTAAGTGATTACTTGGAGATAAAGAAATCGGAAAAGGAATGGGCATTTTTGTAGGTATGTTGTTTGTCAACTGTTTTAATGTGCTGAGCACTGATGTCAAAAGATCATTAATCTCTGATAGGATCTCTAAATATCTCGGCTGTGGTTTCACTAGCAGGAACTCTTCTAATGTAAATGATTCCATCAATTTCAAGTAACCAAAATTATTCATGTCACAGAACATTTTTATATACTCAGTTAAATAATACTTTCACATTTCACAAAGAACATGAAGACACGCTCTTCCACAAAGGGAGGGAAAAACCAGGAAAAGTAGGTCCTGATTCTCTTTTGAAAAACTGCTTGTGCTTTGTGTCTCTGTCTGTAGTTCTGCAGCTTCCATGAAGGACAGAAAGTTTAATGAGGCTGAGGGTCAGCTGAGATGGTGCATAAAACTGTGTGTGTTAGTATTTTGGTGTGTGATTTGTCTTACATCTTGGTGGTGGGTTTTACAGTTTGTTTTTTTTGGGGGGGCGAGGGGCAGGAAATCGGGGGATGTTGATTTCAGAGGGGGGGGCTTGGCAGTGTTGCTGATTGGGTTTTGTTTGTTTGGGGGTTTTTTTGTTTATTTGGGAGGGTTTCCCCTCTGTAGCAACTGTATTGTGAACAGGATTCTGCCTTCCTAATAGTCTTTGAAACTTTCTTAGGATTATCAGAGCACATTGCTTATCCCAGTTTTGATAGCAGTGTTTTTCAGGATATCAAGAAAGTGATGAGTAATCATGACAAAAACCCAATGTAACTAATTAAGCCTAGTTTTCAATTGATTTGTATCTTTTGACCTATCCATATCCTTGTCTCTACCAGCCACCAATTTTCAAAAAATCTGTAGGAATGTAATTAACTTGGACATCTTCAGATCTGTCAAAATTTAGGTTAGTGCAGTCTGTGAGAGAACAGTGATATTCCCCTGGGAAAAGAAGTTAAAATACTAGCTAAAAAATAAGGACCTTTTCCAGACTTATTTATGTTTGACTTCATTTATTAAAAGGAATTCCTTCTTATCAGAGAATCAAAATATATTAATTCACTGTTTTTTAGAAGCAATAAGGGGATGCAATGGGTGCTAGTTCATATTAGTTTTAAATGTGAGATTGGATTTTGTCTTTAAATGTACATGCACAGTGTGAATTACATCTCTGTGAACAAAGAATAATCCCAAACATGTAAGAATGTTAATGTGTTCAAATCATGTTAAACCCAGATTTGAAATTTAAGTCTGTCCAGCTTCTTTTGTCATCCTTCTGCATTTATGAATTGTAACATAAGTCTAGAAGCTGTTGTGTTGGTTGCATAATTACCTTAGAAACCTGTTGTTCATTATTAAGTTGGGTTGCAAAGGGGTAATATTAAATACTTGTTAAGCATTCTTTTTAATTACTGTTCAGTGCATCACTAGTGTTGTAGTACATTTTTAGGCATAGAAGCTGAGATAATTCTCTCCAGACTGATTTTGGTCTCTATTTCCTGTGAAACAAGTGTGCTTGCCATCACCGCTTAGGAAACAATAACAAAATTATTCTGAATTTTCCTTCTTTCCCGTTCTCTCCCTTTAACTTAAAGGGGTTAAAATAAAAAATAAAAAAAAAAAGTTGTTTGTCCTAAATGTTCTTACTGAAATCCATTATGCATGAAGAGTCTGAGTCCATTTGCAAGACCTCTAAATGAACTCCATTCATTCTGTGCTTAGAAATGTCCATTCAGCCAGAAACAGACACAATAGTTACAACCTCATTTATTTGGCACCAGTACCAGCTTATTAAAAGTGAAGGAGTGGTTATGAAAAAGTATAGTAATTTGTCTATGCTGGTTATATAATTCTTTAATAAAAATCCTTTAGGATCTGAATAATATAATAATTGTATGTGTATTCTTTGTCCATAGTTGCAATATAGTAGCAATGCATTCATCTAAAATTCTTAAACATTCATCAAGATTTTGAAATGGCTATTTTTAAAATGAAATTTGATCTGGCTTGACTTATTTTCACGTAAAACAAGTTACAGGGATATCTGTTTCTAGGCAACTTAGAAATTAAGTCAATTATTAATCACAGTTAGTGGCTATGCATAAAAAAGCTTTGAAGTTTTGTCTTTTAAAACATTAAAATTGTTTACATTTGGAAGGTAAAATACTTACGATACACATGTCAAAATTGTAGGAATATAGTATCATAATTTCATCACTTAAAAATCCATGAAGATAAATCAAGGATTCAATACTCTCTATTTTGTAGGTCATAAACTTAAAGTGGGAGTTGTCCCATTGTGATTAGCAGAATGTCATTATCCTCAGGTGTATGTGTGTGACATCAGCCAATATAATATTTATAATGATTTGGAGTGGTGAGTAAGATTACAGAGTTATCACAGACTTTTCTTCTAGGATTACAAATGAATAAAAATATTAAGCACTTAGGAGAACCTGGCTTGCCTTACATGCAGGTAGGACTTTTGCAAGTTGTCACTCTTGCTTGCATTGTTACAATGCATGTGAAAAAGTCGTGCAGACTCCTGTGGGTGTTCTCTCTCCAGTTCAGTTATGGGAGGTTCCAAGGATGAGTCTAAGGTAAATCTGTGTATTTTCATTTGTTTCCTTTTTCTGATAGTCTGGGTAGCCATATAAATTTCTTAATTTCACAATATGCAGGTAGTGTTTGATGGAGAAATAAGTATTATGTTTGCAGGGAAAGAGAAAGTTAACAGCAGATACAGATTTCACTTTATATTGTTCTTCTTTCACCTGGAGTCCTTTATTTATTTGGATTCAGCAGTGGCTGAAGACTGTGTTGATGTCAGCGGTCACAACTGTAACAGGGCCCTTCTGAAACTGGTGACCATTTGCATGCTAGCTATTGTTTATGGTACTAGGGCCTTTAAGTACTGATCATCTTGGAAGATGGCTTTGGTAGCTGACTGGAACTGACTGAGCGTTTCGTCTAACAAACTGTAGAAAATACTGTTTGTGGGAAGTGTGTGTGTGAGGGTGAATGGGTGAGGGGCTCATGGCAGGAAAAACAACTAACAGGAAAGGGTAAGTAGAAACATCATCCTCCTTGCTCTCAACCAGTTCTTTATCTGACAGTCCTCCTGCTGGTTGCTTTTCCTGCTGAGTCTCCTCCTCCTTCCGTCCCCTTGACATGCCAAATACACATCCAGAGAATACCTACACAATGAGAGTCACAGTACTTTGTTACTGAAACTCCCTGTATGCCCATTCTGTAACTCTTGTGTAGGATTCCATTGTTTTGGTGACTGCTGAGCTTGACATTATATGAATTGCACCTGCAGTATGGCCAGGTCTGGGGTTGTACAATGCAATAATAACTTGAAGCTAGCAGATGTTTAACAGAGTAAAAGTTTCAGGATATGCGTTCTGCAAAGTGAATTGCCTACATTGTCTTTAATTTCTTTTTGTTAGTATTTTAATCTCTAAATGTGCTCCTGTATGAAAAATAAGTGCCATATACTAATTTTCCATAAAGCATGTGTTTTCTCTTTGCTGGTCTTCAGCCTGAATTCTGAAATAACTTCTTTACAGTTAAATGCTGTTAATATTTGATTTTGCTGGAATTTTTTTTTTTTTTGAGATCACTGTCAACATTCTAGCACTTTGTGTATTTTTCCAGCCTAGAGATCTATTCATTCCCATTTCTTTACTATTAGGAAATTAAATGAGAAGATTCTGTGACAGTGTACCAAAAAAAAAACCCCAAAATTAAAAAGAATGATTAAATATGTCCCTCAAGTCACTGCTGACAATTGACTTTTGATTTTGTTTGTTTAGGTACTTCCCATCAAGGTGGTTATTCCCATGATGCTGTAGTCCATGCATTACGAAAATGTGGCATTCGTCATATTGACACAGCAAAAAGATATGGCTGTGAATCTCTCCTCCAAAAGGCCATAGAAGAGAGTGATGTGAAGCGAGAGGATCTCTGGATAACTACCAAACTGTGGCATAGTGATTATGGCTATGAAAACACAAAAAAAGCCTGCTTGGAGTCATGTGAAAGACTTGGTGTTGAATATCTTGGTATGAACCTTTACATATAGTTCATTAATTGTGCCTTCCATGTGAGTATTTGCAAAGGTGAATGAATTCCTGAAAAAAACTATGTATTACAGATGGATCATAAAAACCAAATTCTGCCTTTATTTACACATTTGCAGATTTCTTGTGCTGTTTGTTCTCTAGAAAGTTCACATGCATACAGTTGAGAGCACAGGATTTTTTGTTGTTGCAAATGTTTTAAAACAGATCAATGTGTGTCTTCTAAAGGTATGTTGCATTGTTAAATCAATTTGAGGAACCACTACATGAATTGTATATATTTTGCTAAGAACACCCAAAACCTATGAAACAAGGATGCAGAAATTTTACAATAGTTTGTTGGTAGCAGGGTAACAAAAATGCCCACTATCTTCTGTGGTCTGTTAAATCTCAAGGAATTGGGAGTCCTTTCTGAAACTTATTTTGTAGGTCTATTAACATTTAAAAATCCTGATTAGCTGCCTTTGGTTTGGTCTGTCTGATGCAGTATGCTTTGGGGAAAATGTCAGGGGTATCAACAAGACTTTAGCAAACTAAATCTAACACTGAATTAGACTTACGCACTTTTAAACTTACCCCGATCATAAACTTATCGTAGTCAAAGATGTGATATTGTTACTCCCTTATTAGACAGGCAGAGCTGTAATGCTGATGCTGATTAATTCTTTGCAACAGGTCATAGGAGAGGAGGTACCCAACAAAAAAACATGGTATTTTTTAAAATGCTTTTGCTACTTCTTCCCTAGCTGGAGTAATGAAAATAAAGTGGAGGTAGAGGAAGATGTATTTAAAGTAATAATATAAAAATGATACAAGTGGAAATAGTATTTATGCCGATAATCAAGGAATAATTGACCTAACCATCAGACGTTATCTGTCAGTGTCCTGAAAACCCTCATTTTGCTTTTCTTTCCTCACCCTGTCCCCCTGTTTCCAGTAAATAAACTTCAAGTAAACAGCTTTTGTGAAGTACTACAGATTTTGCAAAATTAATATCATATAATATTAATTGCAACTTTGTGCTGTATTCACTGTTTTTTTGCTTGGGTACTTTGCAAGATGAAGGGAGAAAAACCCTTTATTTGTTGAAGACTGAGATACTTGTATGCACATCTTTGGCTTAATTCTTTCTGGAAATGTCTCCCTTAACTTCCTGCACAGGTACAGAATAATGCAAAATTAATTAAAATTACCTTTTTGTCTCTGCTGTGTAGACACAGGTCACTGCAAGGAGACTTTAATAAACTGAGTTTCAAGTCCTGACTTTCTCCTCTAAATTAAGAAATAACATGTTTCCTCCTCTCTGCTTTCTGCTTGTTACGTTTTGTGTTTGCTTGCTTGCTTCTGCTTGCTATGACACTGGTGCTGAATGTTGATGAGAGGAAAACTTGACTCACTTCCAGGAAATAATTTTCAGTGATTCCTTTTAATACTGTAATTTGCTTTTATTTTCTCAAGTAGTAGACTGTTGAAAGTAGGTGCTCACACAAATACTGTCTGCCTATTGCTGCTAAGCAGAAATAAATGAAACAAATTTTAAAAAAATCTGAGAGCAAGAAATGCACAAATACTGTCACCATGTGAGTGAATCCTTGGGCTGACATAAACAATTGTCAGTTTGTGTGGTAGGTTCAGCTCTGAGACTTCTTTTGCTCATATTGCTAAGATAAATTAAGGAATATTCCAGCTGACTGTGCAATTTGCCTCCATACTAGATTTTATTTTTCTTTAATACCATTACCCATCTTCCCTCCCTTCCTCACCTTTCTTCCACTGATGTGGAGATGTCTGAAAAATTTGTAAAGCTCTTCCTGAACCACCACTTAGTCTGACATAGCGACCTAAATCAATGTTGGCTTCAGCTTGCTTTAACTTGGTGATTTGTAAACTGTGATGGCTTAGGAAATACTTCACATGCAGTTCACTGATCTGTCAGTGAGGATAGTGACCTCCACAAGAAAGATGGGATGGCAAGTGGAGTAACAGTTTTGGCTGCTTAAGTTTGATCTCTGTTGTATCAATTCCACAGACCATCTTTGTTAAACACTGTATGATCTGCACTTATGTGAAAGAGAGAAGTTCTATCTTTAGTGCTGTGTGTGCTGATGAAGTAGAACTTTAGAGGAGGTGCAATACATGGTGTGTTTCCTGGGGCTCACAGAAAGCATCATACGCTGGGAGTCCTGTACCTCCTTTCTGAAAGCGCTCAGCTGGAAGGTGCTGTTGGAAGGATTTTCAAGCGAACAGTGCCAATATGTTGAAACATGAACTTGTCAAGTGTTTCAAGAATGCTGAGAGTAAGAGCTTTTTGTTGCAAAATGAGGCTTACTACAAGTGTGACAGAAGTAACTGGAATGCAGAAGAAGGGTTTGAAAATATGGTTATAAGGCTGTAGAACCAAGCTTAGATATTCTAGCTATTTTCATTCATACCTGCATTTTTGTGTCCCTTTTCTGCTGGCCAGCCTGTACCATAGAAAGGACATGAAATCCATGACAGAAGAAGTTAGGTAATAACAGGGCCATTTGTGCCCAAGCTTATGTATGAAAGTAAATTATTTAGTTACAGGCACGTGTTGATGCTGGCAATTTTTCTGTGAAATAGGAATGTGAAATAAAGGTACATGAAACGTACCAAAATCAGCATGTCGTCATTTCGTTATGTGATATTAACCGAATATGTGAGGGGTTCATAGCATTTTCATAAAGATATGTGGTTCATATAGAAAATTGAAAGATCCTAAATAACATATCTGTTATGTTGGAGGGAAAATTAGTCATTCAGAAGACTACAAAAATAAAAAGCTGTTAGAGCCCTAGCAGCTAAATGTGTAGCTAAGCTTTCTGTTCCAAGAAAGGACCTGTTAATATTTTTGAGTGAGTTTATGGAATACATAAGTTCACAGACTGAATTAGAGACACAGGAAATAATCTAACTGGAATTGATATATCTGTGCATTAGCAGTATATAGAATGCCAGCTGTTGAAACAGATGAACTGTTGAAAGCAGTCACAGCTTGTAAGAGGAAAAAGTGTTCCATATAAAATATTGTTATGAAACCTTTTTGAAAAACACTTTTTGGGCAAATAGTATTGGGAGAAACACTGTTCCAGGATTTTTATTTGAATTGGTAGATTACATATCCATGAGAAACTGGAAATTTGTATTATGTGTGGGCAGTGGTTGTAACAGATATTCTGCTCCTTGCATTTTCTAAATGTGGTCCTCAACTGGCAGTCACAGTAAACCAATATGAATTGGCTGTAGATCTTACAGGTTTGGCAGCAGCAGAATACATTCCTTGGGATTTGGATCAAACCTCCAAAGTAGTTTCTTTGCGATTTGTGGTTTACTGAATTTGTAAAAAATTTCATTTTCCTTTTGACTGTTCAAAGTCTGTCACATTTAGGCAAATCTAAGCTATCACAAATCCTCAACTGGAGCTGGACAAGTGTTCTATCAGCATATTCAGTGTGATAGATGAATCACATGAATTATGATAATGCACCCACTTCAGATTGTGTATTAATTCAGAACATTTTGCTGGTTGCTTCACATTGATCCTTGTTCCAATAGAATAAAAAAACAAAACAGAACAAACATCAGGTGGGAGAGAAGTAATCGTTTATGTAGTAAGTGCAGTGATGATTGAGAAAAGCAGGGAAAACAACTGCATTAAGATAACTCTGCAAAACACTGAAAAATATACTTTTGCTTTTAGGTTTGATATGAGCCAGGGCTTATTCTTCAAAACCAGGTTTGTTTTAGCACATTTTGACTTTTTTTTTTTTTTCTCTAATAGTGTTATGAATTTGAATAAAATTGCACTTCTATTTCAGTGACAAACATGCTGTTGCCTTTTGAATGTGTAAAATGTCAGTGTAACCACTAAGGAGTAATAAGCCACTCTATTTTAAATGCCTGTGTGAAAGTAGTTCACATGTTAATTTTAGTTTTCCTGCAGCGCTGTTTTGACACTTGAATGAACCTCAGGCCCTCACTTACCACTGTACCACTACAGCCTGATTGTCTGTAAAGGATGCTTTAAAAAGGTGGTAAATACAAAATATGATTGGGAATGTTTGGAGGCTTTTTCTTTTGCTCAAGTACATCTTTATACTGTGAATGATTTGGGGGTATTTTGTTTTGAGTTGAGATTATTTTAAAAATATATGGTTGGGAGACATCTCAAAGCATTAATTAATCTGTCCCATGCTACAAAGCACAACCCCTTCATTCTCAACAGATTAAAATGTAGTCTGTTCTTAAAAACCTCCAGTGACAAAGTTACACATTTCTTGATTACTAGAACCTTAAGCTGTTTTGACAAGTAGCTTAAAACTAATTTCTTGCTTTTAAAATTATAATAATTTTTGTGCTCTTGTAATCCCCCAGGAGGGAAAATATTCTAAGCAAAAGAAAGCATATGGGTGTAGGTATGAATGTATGTACAAACGAAGATGAAATCATAGACCTTGGTTTGTGAGGTGCTTACTGGTTTTGTTGGCCTTACAGGTATTAGGGAAAGTTTTCTAACAGATGCAGTGGAAATAAGCAGATCCTAATGTAAAATTAACTGTGCTTAGTTTATTTAAATAGAGTGGCAGCTCCATTGCTCATTGCAAGGTACACTGTATTCCTTCAGGTCCTGGCTGTGCTGGGGTTGTTTGTGCGTGAGTGGCAGAGAGACCATTCTACTCTATCTCCGAGATAAGTACCTTTGCCCCACAACTTTCACAAACAGTTCTTGCAGTCAGGAGAACTGCAGTTTGTGATCTAGCAGATGCTTTCTAGCCCTAAATGTGTGTATTTTGAACTGGGAAGTAATTTTTATTTCAACCAAAACCCTAAATTAAAATAAACATAATAAAATGATATGGACATCACATACCTGATAACATCATCTTTCTAAAATAAAGGAGCAACATGTCTGATTGAAGAAATCTCAGACACCAGTACAAGGAAGGGTAATCTACTGCATTTTTTACTTAACCAAGGCCAGAGATCGCTTAGTTGTCCAATCTGTTAGAAGTCATTCTTCTGAGTGCTTCAGTTTCTTGGCTGAGTACAAAGTATCTTTGTATGTGGAAGTCCCTGATGTGGCTATTTCTGTGAACACTTGCAAGCTGTGACGTCTACCTGAATAGTCAGGCTTTTGGAAAAGTAGCTTTTGCTGAAATTATGCTGAAGTTAATGATTGGGTTTTTGTTGGTGCTATATGACATGTTTCTGCATAGTTAAGCAGTTTTTATTAGTCTGATCTGGAGAACATAAAAAGCAGCAATTAAAGTTATGTAAATCTTCCATTTTTAAGTGAGGTAGATATCAGATACCAGTAACTTACACCTACTTATATTATGTACTTGCTTTATCCAAACAAAAAAATTAAAACATGGCAGTCTCTATGCAGTAAGTACCATCAATGACTTATATGATTTTGGATCAAAATGAACACTTGATACTAGCAATTCCTAATGCTAATCCTTGCGATTGTGTCTAATTAGTGGAAATTTTAAAAGAGACTTTATTGGCAACAGAATTAGATTAGTCCTGAGGTTTCAACCAAATTCTTTAATCAATTTCCTGATAATAGTTTTCACTTAAATGTTACAGAAATTGGTATTTATTCCAATACTATATATTGGTATTTATTCTTTATAAATACAGCTGCTTTTTTTTCAGAGCAGTTGGAGAAAAAGTAATTACTCACAGATCATTCCTGAACAAGACTGCACATGTGGTTGGGTTTTTCTAATCTTCTATAAATTGGGAGTGGATTTCATGTATATAAGGGCAAAGAATGAGCAACTTTTATTTTAACTCTTCAAATGTGACATAAATCCAGATGCTGCAAATCATTATGTATGTGTGCTGTTTGCTTGTCTGAGCAGTTATGTTTAAAAATCTAATGAGTTACTGGTATCAGAAAGTGCAAACTTAACTCATGATTTTTCTGAAACATCCAAAATCATTTTCCTCAATACATGTGTAATGTATGCTACTGTACAAAATTCTGTCCTGTTCTAATTAGACTCTTAGTCTAAGGAAGATACTCTCTTTAACAGTGTTGCAGTGATGTACCCAAATGGTAACTGATGTATTATAGTGAATTTTATGTTACCTTTTCCTCTTAAATCGAGGTTGAATTTGTATTTATAGAGGTGGAAAGCTAATGTGCTGGCCCACTGGTGTAGTAATCATTAGGGCAGTCCTTAAATGTGAATTAAAAAAATTATGGGAGAGGATCTGTGTTTCAGAAAGAGGTGCTGTAAATGAATGGTGCGATGCAATGAGCAGAGTTTTTTGTTAATTGAATGCAAACAAGTCCATCTTTTTAATTCTTAACTCTATATTTGAGCTGCCAAAAAAGGAATACTATAAAGTGCACAGACAATGATGCACATTTCAGTCATGCATTTATTTCCTTTTCCTGTTTTGTGTCAGAGTAATGAATGTGGCAAAGACCAACATCTCTTTGACTGAGATGCCTACAATTATCTGTGTAATTTGCTGTTAGAATTTAAATACAAATGTAGTTGTTTTCAAAGTATTTCCTAAGTTTCTCCTTCATAATATCTAACAGTGTCTACAAAATTATAAAGAACTTACAGGTCTTACTGTTTTTGAAATTTAGGTAATCTGATTTGGACCTCTGATTCAAATACATGTAAATTTCTCAATTTTAGTTTGTTGGAAATGCTTCCTTTTTGAGTAGAAGGATAGTCTTTTCTTGCATGGAGAGAAGACTCAAAAAAAATGCTTTCCTGAGACTGCCAGTTTCAGTAACTACTTGGATAATTTCATCAGCAGTAAATCTTAATTGCATTTGAAATTGTGCTAATGTTTCATAAAATGTAGTAAAGAGTAATTTTGTGCCATTAAAATAGTATTTTAAAAGGCTTAAAAAAATCACAAATGCTGCCACAAAATTTTAGCAAAAAAACCTGCATGAAAGATGTGCTGTAATTTCCAACAGAAATTAATAAATGCAAGTGTCCTTTAGAAAGGAAAAAAACAGACTCACTGCTGAGGTGGTATAAAATATCTACAGAATTGCCAAATGTATTTATCTTCCATAAACTTCAAGACTTTTAGCACTTCAGGAGAAGTCCAGTCTTAATTCCAGTGACCAAAATCCTTTTGATTTAAATGGGGCATGTTATGTGTTGAAAGCTTATTAAGTGCATATGTGACCAAATTCTGATTACAGTGACCTCTAACGTGTGACACGTGTGCAACTTCTACTACCTTTAGTTGTTAATGAGGTGTTGTAGATTTTGTTTATTAAGACTAAATGGATGTATGCAGTAATGATCATGCAGTAGTCATTGTAACTGTTTTGATGATAATATGTTAGGGCCATTATGGAAGGAAAATGCTTCTTCATATGTTTGATACATATATTTTTTGGACACTTTAATGAGTAGTCTGGTTCTGTTTCTTTTTTAGATCTTTATTTAATACACTGGCCTGATACACATGTTCCAGGTAAAAGCAATCGAGAGGTCCGAGCTGAAACCTGGGGAGCAATGGAGGAGCTCTATGAGAAAGGTGATATAAAAATCTATCTTAGAAGAAGTTACAGTGCATTTTGGGATTTGGGCAATTCAGAATGAGAGATGTTCAAAAACTCAATTTGAATTGGTTGCTCATATTCCAATGGGATTTGTGTTTGTGAGTTATGTGAATCTCTTTGGAAACTGCAGCATGAGCATTTTGGTAAGTTAAATAAGAGAGCTTTGTGTTGCTTGTTGCATTACCAAATTCTGCCCGTGAGTTTAATGATACCTTCTTGAGGCGATCTACAGATTACAGTGAAATCTATATGCCACTACAAAACATCTTTGTAGTAGCCTCTGTTTTAAGTACAAATGATGCTGGTTTACTTCCTTTTAGATTTTTTTTTTAATTGTATGATGCCATTTGCCAATTTATCATATATTGTGGTACTTCATAGATCCATTTGTGTTTTAGAAAAGGTCAACAAAACAAAATGGTTAGATGAGGAAAAGGTACTCCTACAGATTCTCTGGTACTAAGTTTTGTGGGGGAAAAAAAAAAAATCAAAGAAAGGAGGTATTCTTTCAAGCTCTGATAACTGTCAATTTGATTTTTGGTGCACTGCAAACTTCAGTTTATGTTCATAGCCATAGGAAGAGTACTCTGTCCCAATCCCAGTTTGTCATGTAGATTGAAGAGGTGGATTTTGCTCCTGAAGTATGCAGTATTATTAGAAATAATGTCGTAAGAGAAGATCCTGTCATGCAGTTCTTAGGCAATGTGGACCACCCTGTTTACAGCTTCAGAGAAGTTTCACAGACAGAGAGAAGACTTGTTGGATTAAGTAGCCTGTTTGCTAGCCCAGTTATTGAAATAGTGATTGTAGCAGGAGGGTTGTACAAAGGCAGTTACAGGCTGTATGCCATTACCAGTTTTATCAGAGCAATAAATAAACCTGTTCTCTTACACTTCAACTCTTCAGTTACTTTTGGTCTGCCTCTGGAAACACAGAAGTAAATTATCTTTGATAACATCATTTGTTGTTGCTTTTTATATTAAGCGTAAGGGAAGTTGCAAAAAGTGTTTTCTGCCATGTAAGGGATTACAACATTCAGTTTTTAAAGAAACACTACGCTGATCTAGTATTTCAAAGCATCACTGACTTTTAAATTGAAAGATGGATTATTTGACAAGGTACTTCATCTTTCCATTGAGAAATCTTTTCCTGATGAGTATTTAAGTTAATTAATTTCATGTTTCTCTCTTTCTTTCTATCTTCTTAATTGGAGAGACTGTGAGCTATTGGGTGGTCTTCCAGTATAACGCTGGAAATACTATCGCTAGCCTCACAGGCAGAGGAAAAATTACTTCTGGTTTTTTGTTCCTATGTGTGATACAGCTTTACAGATTACTCATATTTATTTTTCCTGAAGTTGCATTTCTTCAACAGTTATCAATTTGCATGTTGCTACCCTCAGACTTTTTCTGAATTTAAGCCTTCTGTAGGCTCATGATTCATTTAGCTAAGCATAAGTTTTCCAGCTCTGGTTGTCTAAATTACCTCAGTTAGGTCATCTACAGGGGAAGGAAAATTTGTCTCATTGAATTGAGTGCCTTTAGAACATTAACCTCCATATCTTTGCTTTAGGGGACACAGACTTTGGATGTCCTGACCATAACTATTTGTTACTGAAATGACACGCAGATATTAAACACTCTGGAGATGGAAATGCAATGATTCTTGAGGAAAATGTTAAATAACTTGTTTGTGTGGTTAACCACTATACTTTCCACTGAAGATTAAACACTTGCTGTGTATCTGACTTGCTATGTGCTATGTGAGCAGCATGTAAGCCGTGGTATGAATTGAATATAGGCTTGTGTCAAAATACTTACTGAGGGGAAAAAACAATCTTAATTTATTGGGGGGAAAATAGTAAACTCTGTACTGAACAGGCAAGTTCTTTATCTTCTCTGAACTTGATGTTGATTCCAGTAGTCATTGGTTCCTGTTTGAATCCTTTTACTCCCCCACCCCAGGAGATGTTTATTCTGGGGAGAAAAATAATTAGAAACTAAAAGCTTCACATGTAAGGATTAGCCATTTATATGAATAATGTGCTTCTGCAGGCAATTCGTGAAGGAAATACTGATAATTATTCAACTTGCTAGTGGGTTTAGCAACTAGCTGTGTCCACGTTGACCAGTGTCTGAGAGTGCAGTGACAATAAACACTGATCTCTGTAGAAAAAAAATACTGGTTTGTATTACAGGTCAGATAATGTGTATTTATCTGCAAGAGACTTGGGTCAATATTGACATCTTTTAACTGTTTCATAAGTCGTTGGTCTGGCTGAAGTTGAGATTTTCTTTAATCACTTATCTGTATTCGCAGATCATTTGATGCAGATATTTGAAAATCTCATTCGTTCAACTTCATTTTAAATCAAGTTAGTGTTTATTCTGCAAAATTCCACTTACTTGGGGTAAGCAACATTTTAAAATAATGTGAATTATTAATAGACTTTTAATTGTTACTGTCAACTGCCCTAGGACAAGGGTAAATAAACTGTTAGTACCCAAGACCGTAGAAGTATTTAATGCAAAATTTTTTTGAGCTTGTGTGACTGTTTACATTCGTCACAATGGTCAGAAGTTGATAAAAGAAAAATCCCAACTGCATCTACCTTCATAACTCTGAGTTAAATTTTTTAGGTCATGTCTACAAAGATAGATTCAACCAGGTTCATGTGAGAGCCAGCACATAGCAGCTGAGACACAGGGCTGCAGTAGCACAACTTGCAGGGCTTCTGGCCTGAAGTATCTTTTCACCCAGCTAACTGAGGAAAGACCAGAGGTTCTGGGTCTGTGCCCCTGTCAGGATGTGCTAATTTGTAAGACTCTGCCCCCAGATAATGAAAACTCTTGTGTGACAGGTTAAAAAAAATTCTGAATTAATTGTCAAAATTACTGCATAAAACAATAAACAAAACTCCTCAGATAGAGTCCAATTCTAGTAAATTTCAAAGTACCTCTGGCTGTAGAAGAAATAACAGGTTTATTATTTGAATGCAGCATGTGCCAATGAAATTGCTGTGTAAACTGGTAGACGTGCATTCATTGAGATGTGTGGGCATTCTTAAATTTGCTGTTTCTTAATCCTTGACTGCTTAGTAGTGCTTCCTATATATGCTCTTAATGAAGGTTTGGAGTTGAGCTGTAACATTAGAATACTCTTACAAATAGAAAATAATAGATTAGAGAGATGAGAGAGATCCTTTGCTATCACTGAAAAATCCCCACTGTGGCTTACCACTATACTGTTTTTGTATTTCTTCAAAAGGAATTTGAGGTTAGCGTTTTTCAAAAGAATCTTCTGTCCTCGTATGATTTGAACTGGAAACATGAACAATTTAAAGTGAGAATCTGAACAGTATTTGTTAGAGATCTGGTTACCCTCTCCACTTGATTACTTACCATACTGAAATTTTGGGCTGCACTCTTTGGATCCAATGCGCTTCATATAGTTAGAAGCTAAACAGAATCTGGTTACTGTCCCAAGAGTGGGGTCTCAGGAACACTCTTCAAAGAAGGTTTCGTATTTTAGCACTCTCACCCTTGTGCTTGAATCCTCTGTCCTACTGCCTGAAGCAACTAAGCAACTGTCTCAAGATCTCACTTCTGGTTAAAAGCAATTTCTCAGAATCCTGGGTGTTTTTCTTGGTGTTTCATGAGGGAGACTATGACAGATACAAGAGTGTGCCCAAAAACACTCACAGAGATTCTGAAGCCACTGTTGTCCTTTACTGTAACAGAATTATGTAATACATTTTTAATCTATGTTAAAATAACACACCCTAAAAGCTTTACCAACTTCAGGTGTTTTAATCCCTCTGAGTTGTGTCTGAAACATAGTCTGTGCCTTTCTGGTTTAGCTTTGAGCTACAGAGTGTTTGGCTAAACATTCTCATCTCCCCCCTACCCCTGCCCCAGCTAAATCCTCAGTGTGTTTCTTCTAGTCCATTAAAAGTCCTACCAGCTTCTTTCTCTCTTTAACCTGAAATTTGTAGATTTTTACCCTCTATCCTCTCTTTCCTACAAACAAGACAAAGTTATACTTCTAGTTTGCTTTCTTTAGTATTCCTCCCTTATAGCAAGAGCCCAGTCGTTATATTTGTTAGATTCCCTTAATATCTTTCCAGGGAGAAAGTCACACAGTCCTGGTCAACAAAGGTAGGTACATATTTACAGCGATGCACAAACCTATAGCAATTGTACTATTCTATAACGTGAACCAAAACTTCTAAATTGTATGTACATTTCCCCAAAGCATACAGAAAGTACATTATTATACTTAGTTATAGTATTAGTGAATTATAACACTGCTTGATTCATGAGACATTCACATTCTGGTTAAAAGGGGATTCAGTGCAGAGATTCTTACTTGTGTTACAGGCTGTTGTCTTTCATAAGTCTTCAGATCCTGGGATTTGCATGTGTTTAGGCCCAGCCTTGCTTCCAGAGGGAATTGTGCCATCTGTTATGGTAGCTCAGGGATCAGAAATCTGCACTCCATCTTGGTGGTCGGCCCAAGTGATCGTGAGATTTTTCTAATTGAGATGCTCCTGAGGACCTGCAGCAATTCCCACTGGTCAGTTGTTGCAGCTTCTTTATGTTGAAAATTAGGAACAAATGAATAGGGGAGGATAGTTATTTTCTTTATTGTTTTTAGAATTCTAGTATGTACCTGACAGTATAGGATAAAGGCACTACCTGCTCTAAAAACTCCCATCTAAAAATGCTGTGTGAGTTCTCATAGACCAAGCTGATGGCTCTCTACTCATAGCCCGAAAGATCTTATTGCTAAACCAATTTCTACTAGCTGAGGACAATCCTACAGTTCCAAGAATTAGTTTATCTAAATGCTGTTAAGCCTGAGAATATGCGGGTGGGGGTGGGGGGGTGTTTTGTTTTTGTTTGGGGTTTTTTGTTATCTTCGGTGACTTAATCTGCTGTAGTTCCATTGAAGCTGTTTCACAGGAGCCAGGTAACTCCTTTGTTGTATGCGCATCTGTCTTAAGGTCACAGTCAGAGTAAAGAAGTGTCTATCTGTACTGCAGTGCTGAGGGGCAGAAAAATCTAGATGTGTGTCTTTGTTCAACAGCCTGCATACACATTTTCCTTTAAAGAGTTATGGAGTAAACAGTGCTGAGGGAAAAGAGAGAAAAAAAAATGCTTAATGCTGGTCGGTAAGATATTCGTGTATAATAACTGGTTCTTTCTGTTGGAACGGCTGAGATCAACTAGGATTCTTGTAATATCAAGGCTATGGTTTGAATTTTTGTGGTCTCATATGTTGTCATTTTGTGGAATTATCCTCTCCAATACCTCAGGACAGAGGCCAGACTGCCTACAGAACCCATTCCAAGATACATACGTTGAGTCAAATATTCCCTTGACAGCTGCAGCATGGTTGTATAGGCATTTGTCTGCTGACAGATGAAAGCAGTGTGGCAAGCTGCTTTGACATCATGAATAGTCATTATATATGCTCACTGGTAATCGGTCTGTTCCTAGCAAAATGACCCTTTCCATATGCAGTGTCTTTAATGACTTTTGATTTTGGCATTGTGGCTAACCCATCATCTCGGCAAGCTTCTCATACACACATGCACATGATTACTTGTTCCTCTATCTAAAAATGCTGGGAAGAATGAGGGCTTCCAGCCAGCATTTGCCTGAAGTTGGCAAGTGTAGCAATGCAGTGGTTGTTCTGGGTTCAGATCCTACTGGGACTTGGTGCCATTTTACTAAGAACAAAATTTTTTGCTTATCTTTTTAGTGTAAGCAGTGCAGCTTAGGCTTACATGAAGTACTCATATTTGCATCAGAAATTCCTTGATGTGTTAACATATGATTTTGTTAAACATAGAGAAATGCTCTTCAAAAGAAATACAATTATTCCATTAGTGTTAGTTTAATAATCTACATGTATGATTCAAGGAGAGTCCCATAAAGTAACAGAAATTGTTTAGCTCAGTAATTGAAGCCATGTCACTATGTTATTGGAAAAAAGTTACGTTTTGCCTAATTCCAAGTAAGAGGAGAAATCTGATCAACCTTAACAATATTCTTGTCCGTTTCAGCTTTGGGCATAGACCAGTTCAGTCATCATTTTTACTTCCTCCATTTTCTATCAGCTCTTAAAAGTATGAGTGAGAGTTCAGTAAACCAAATACAGTTTTTGTGTAGGTGGCACAAATTTCTAGTACATCCTTTCCTAGATGACGTATTTTGCTTATATTCTACTGAAAAATTACTTTAAATCATGCTTATATTGTCAAATGATGAACAGCTGACAATTCAAAAATTTGTGTTACAGCTCCACAAAATATTTGTCTCAAGTGTTTATGTTGGTAGAAGTCTTCCGTGAACGTGTTTGTAAGTTGCACTAAAGTTTTAGTAAGTAAAAGCAATTAATTAACTTTCCTATCAACACATCTTTTTCACATTGTCTATACTGTTCTCTCTGTACAGACGAAAATGTCTCCTGGGCTTGTTATTATCAGAAACATAGTTCAGAGATGTGTTTTCATGGGTTGAAGGTGGCTGCAGTTGGTGAGGATGTTGGTTGCACCACACCCTGTTGATCAGATAAGACAGCAATTAGACGTATGCAAAAAAAAAAAAATTGCTACACATTTATGTTAAAGATCATACAGAAGTCTTCATAATGTGCAGTATCTTATTTAAGAATAAGAAATTGCCATAGAATAAGTCATTGTGGTGCAGGTATAAAAGAGAGAACAAATCTAAACTTGCTTGAATGTCTGTCCTAACCTGTTATGTTTTGTTCTTTTTTTCTTTTTTTCCTTCTTAATTTTAAGGACTTCATGGGTAATAATAAGTGTAAAAATAAGCTGGTTTTGCTTAGCTTGCTTCAAGCAAATCTATGCATTTGTGTACCCACACGGAAGTGCCTAGATGTTCCAGTGTGAACATAAGAACTCTTCGGAAGAAGGCAATGCTGAAATACATTTAAAAGGAAAGCCCATGTTGGAAAAAACTTTTTGTCTCAATACATAATGTACATGACTTGGGCAAAAGGCATCATTTGTTTGGTTTGCATATGTTGAATTTAAGCCGTAGATTTTTAGCTATTGTATATCAGCATTTCTTTACTGACATCAGTCAGGTTGCTGTAATTCCTACTAGTTGGGAATCATTATGCTTTCTGATACGGAAGTCCAAAAAGTTCAGGAAACTGCCTTCATAGTTACAGGGTCAAAGAGACAGAATACATTAAACTAGTATTGCTGCATTAGGCTGTTTAACAGTTTGACCATTTTACAGTTGTGTAAATTGGATGTTTATAATGAGTTTTCAGTCACTGAAGTTGACAACTTGACTTCTACTCATGCCTCCTCTCCTCTTGTCCTCACAGTTCATCGTGGTTCATAGGTGATGTGTAGAGAAGTGATCATAGAATTGTAGTAACAGGAAGGTTGTTTTAAGGCAGATAAATACATGTAATGTGGCAACGAATAGGATAAAAAGAAATCCTTTGGGGGAGGAAGCATGATTTTTGTGTTCTCAATTCTGCCACGGTCTCCTGTGTGTCTTAGGATACTTAGCCTTTTGGTGTCTGTGGGGTGGTGGTGGTGTGTTTTTTCTTGCCTGTGAAGTAGGAACGAGTGGTGTTTCATAGATTTAGAACTTAATTCCTTATTGGTTCTGTCTAAAGAGTCATCTGCTTTATTTATCAAGGCTTTGGCTTACAGTCTGTATGGGGGGCACACTCAGCCTACAGCTCTGATTTAGCAAGCAGTGCTGAAAGCAAATCCTGTATAGTTTCTATGAGTAATACCATTAGCGAGCGTATCAGAGTGAATGTGGACCTTTCCAACCTGTGTAACCAGCTTTAAAAAAGATACAGTTACTGCAGTTGACCTCCTGGGAAAAGTGGATGCATTTGTGTTTTTATTCTGTGGCCTGAATAGAAGATATAACAGAATGGGCACTGTTCACTGGACGTGGGAATTCTCCCTTGCTCTTACTCATGTAGAGTAGTAGGGAGGGGAAGGAAAATGGGCTTCACAAACCCAGTATCCAGTTTTGTCATTTAAAAAACCTTTTTGATCTGAACTTTGTGCATTTAATTTCAGAGGGTATTTAGAAGTTTGATAACAGTCCGTAGTAGTGCTAGAGAAAGATAAGGCTCACTATTGTACTAAAACAATGTTGTGGTGCCAAGGCAGCATATTTATGCTTTTTTGTTGCAAGACTAACAGCGCCCATTAAACTTTGTATAATTTGGTATTATACTAAGTAAAGGAAAAAATAAGTACTCATTCTCTAGGTTGCCTTAAAAAACGCTTTAAGCTTAATACGCAACTACATTGCAAACCAGTCCATTATCGTGATGTATTGCTTCTCAACAGCTGGGAGTAATACAGTGTGGTGAAATTACTAGTGTGGTGGAGGCCAAGACATTTTGTGTGGAATAGAAAAGATAGTCATTTTTCCCTGCTGTAATCAGCCATTATTTTGCCAATACGTTTTCTAATGTGTCTTGCAGAGTTTCATGATAATTTTTCAAAGCTGGATGAAAATTTCTGTTCCATAGTTGTGGTCGGTCAGTTTTTAGCATGCATAAAAGAAGCATCATGGCCCAGTTTTCCTTCAAGCTTGTGAAGTCAGAGTTGCAAGGAGTAGGACAAAGCCTCAGTAAGCTTGGGGACCTAATGGGGAGTTGCAAACTCTTGATTTATTGCACCTGGCACTTAAATCTTCTTCACAGGGGCCAAACCACTCATTTCCTCAAGCAGATAAGGAGGATGCTTTCTCTCCCGGAGTCAAAGCTTTGTGGCTTTGTAAATAAGTCGGTATAAATGTATATTGTAAAGTGTACTTTCTAGAGGGATTGCAGCTAGCACATTGCAGACTTCTATTTCTGAAGACCTAATCTTCAGCAGTAGTTAAACTGGTCAAGTTAAAATGAAGTATGGACTTTAAAACCACCTGTTATCACAACAGCGAAGACATGAATTGTGCCTGAATCATCTGAAACGGGATTTTTACACACACTAAACAAGCCTTAAATTGAAAATAAATGCTTCTCCCCCTCCACCCCAGCCTTTTCAAAAGCATTCTGGTGGTTTTGAGACCTGTGGCACAAACTCTGGGGCATCTACCTGTGTTGGAGCTCTGTGAGAGGAAATATAAAGAAACGTCCCCCCTGTGTCTGTTGTGTCTTTCCCTCAAGTTGTTTCAAGGCAATGAGTTGGGACCCTTCTACACATGTTTCTCAATGTGTAGGTTTTTGTTTCTCCTGCTGATGTGATCATTTCATGGATCTTGTTTGATGTACGTAGTCACAAGTGTGGGTCTGTCAAATAAGGCCCAGGAGCTGACCAGACTTTTGTTTTCTTGTCCATCATTTTCTTACTCTTAGGAATTGATCCAGCAGATGTAAATGTGGAAATAATTCTGCCTAATCTCCTGCTTTAAGACAGTCTTTCCCAGACTTGGACAGTGCAGAGCAACTGTGTTAATCTTCCATCAAGCAAATGGAAGCAATTCTCTAGAGTAGAATCCATTGATTGACTGTTGAAATGTAAACTCTCTATTTTTCAGGAAATTCCAGTGATTTAAATTCATGTTTCCACCGTGCATTGAAATAAGATTTTTAATACAGTCAGGCTGTGCAATTGTTTTCATATTTATTGTGTTTTATATTGTAATATAATACAAAAGTCAAAAGACTTTTAACTTTCACGTGTTAGACTGTAACTAAAAACAAAGCAATGGAGTTGAAATGAAAGGTTCTAACTTACCAAAACTAAATATGTGGATTTAATGAAAATGAAATGTTTTATTTGTATTCCCTTTAAAAAAAAAATAAAAAATAAGAAAATGCTGGTTCCACAAAAACATTTAAATTCTAATTTTTGTTTCTCCTGTGTCTGGGGAAATGTTTACTTTCTTGGCCTTTGTGTGACATCACCCTAAACACAGAAATGCCATAATACTGATTTTAGGAGGAGTGACTCAGATGACACTTAAGACAAAACATAACTGACCTGAAATTTCTGGATGAGAAATCTAACAACAATCTTGTTATCAGTGAATGCAGTGAGACTATGAAACAGACTTAAAAGTCTCCTATGAGAAGTATGCTAGAAGCAAACCATCTTAGATTATATTGTAGGGGGGGAAAAATGGAAGTTTTCTGTGTAGATAGACAAGTTTAATAAGCCCTTTTGTATTTCACATCTGTGAATTTTCTTTTATTTCAGGTTTAAATAAAAGCTTTATTCTTCAAGGGCAATAGCAGCATGTTTTTTGTAACTCCTTGGCTTTCAACAATAGACTATAATATTTTTGTTCACCATTGTGTTAAAACTGCAAGTGTTTTTCTGACTTCTTTGGCATAATGATTTATTAGTGTTGACACTCTAGGGTTGTTTGTCAGTAGAAGTCAAAAGCTCAGGTTTCGCTCCTTCTGGCAGATTACATACAAATTATGCAAATTGCTATAGTGCAGGTTACAACCTGATTATGTTCTACATCTTGAACAGTGATAATTTCTGTAAGGGAAAGCTGTCTAGCATTTTAGTTGCTAATGTATTTTTCTTTCTTTTTGTGTTCTATGAAAGAAACCACGTTAAAAAGTGATAGATAGTATGTGTGCAGGTTTTGCTGCTGTGCAGCTTATCTGCTTATGCTGCTGAAATATGTGAAAGCAACGTAGCAGTCAGATTTGGTTGTATTTATATGGTTAGTGGCTTTTCTAATGCAAAACTGGTGTGGGTTTTTTTTCAGGGCTTTAACAACCTGTTTATAATAATTAGCAATAAATTGTAACTTAACTTACAGACTATCATAGAAGACTACGAAAATTTACTTCCCGCCCCCCCCCCCCCGTAAATCTCACCTACAAATTCAAAATATTCTGTAATCTTATAGCTTGTATTTTTATACACCAATTTATAGTCTCGTTGAGTTATTTATTTTTTTATACATAAAACATTTGCATTTTAGGGATAAGTACTTGGTTAGCACGTTTTTCTCTAACATTTTCATCAGCTTTCACTTCAAGTGAAATTCACATCTCTGTTGCATTGATAAGTGCTTTTTATGTGTCTGTATTACAGCTCCACATAGTTACCTACTGACCTCAAGAAAGTGGCAGTTCTAAATATGGAATGACAGCAATTTCAGAGCAGAAATTGTTCCTTTGACATCAAATGGCTGAAATTACCCAACGACTTATCTGGTTATTTTTTCAGAAAAAAATAACTTTGAGCTTAATTCCTTTCTTTTTTTTTTTGCTATAGATATTTGTGTGCATGTAGCACATGCATATACATTATATAGAACTGGCCAGCACAAATACTGGATTAACAACAGTGATTGGACTTGTGGGTTCACACACCTTCAGACAGACTTTCTATCTGCAGATCAAGACAAAGATCACATACTGAAGAAACAAGTCTGATTTGTAGTCCACAGACTCTGCAGGCTAAGGAGACCCCTACTAGCCTGATCACAGTTGGTTTCCCTGTTAACGGTATTTAGCACAGTATAAAGACCAAACGTTCAAAGATGCGTCAGGGTTGAGGTGTGGTGGCAGGCCGGTGTGGGGAGTTGTGCTTTATTGTATCTGGAGTATGAAGGAAGACGTCTGATTTCAGGACTGTAAACAATTTATGCACATACATGCACACCTAAGACTTATTCTAAAAAATAACCTTCATATCACCTATGTGCCATTTAATGTCACTTGCATGTCAACAGGAGCTGAGACATCTAGCTACATTTTTAAGCTTCTTGGTTCTAGTTAAATACTGCTCACTTAACTGAAGTTTTTAGCTGAGTTTTATGTAACATTTTGTAGTGATCTAACAGAAATATAAGCAGTGCTACGTAATTCATTTGGGCTGCGTGTCCTTGTGTTGTATTGCTCTCACCTTATTAGTCTTCAGCAAATGTTCCACTTCAGTTTTGGCAAGCTGCTTAGAACACCATTTCCTTCTTTTCATTCTGGTGAAGTCCAATTGTTCTTTGCTTATACTACGTTAGCCTTTCCCAGAATTTAGCCTGGAGTTTTTATACACCGGGGAGTTTCCAGTGTGTTTAGATTATAAAATGATTTCCTAGTGTAACTGTGACAGAACCATGCTTTCAGATAATACCGTCAACCTAGATTTTGGTGCTGTTTTTCTGTTTCTTCGCAGTATTTCACTAGACAGAAATGATGCGTAAAATCATGTTGTCTCTTGAAAGGGATATTTTTCAAATCTTCTTCCCAAATAGAATTTTCCCAAAAACTTTTCCTGTTCTATTTCTCATTAGGTTTGTGTAGATCAATTGGTGTAAGCAACTTCCTTATCAGTCATCTTGAACAACTAAAGGAAGACTGTGTGATTACTCCACATGTTAATCAGGTGAGTGACTAAGTATATTCAAAGTGTCTGGGTTGGGGTTTTTGCTTTGGGTTTTTTGGTTAATAATCTTCTCCCCACCCCTATACTTGAAAGACTACGCCCAGACTAACCTTAGTCATACATTTTCTTCTCTTTCATTTCAATATACATATTGAAAACCATTCAGAAAGATGATCTGAGGTGGGGGGTGGGGGAAAGTCCTTTCTTTTCCCCAGCTTCTCCCAGGCTACTTGTTTGTGGCTGCTTTTAAGGCAAAAACAAATGGTCCATGTGCCAGGTTTTGACTATAAAACAGTTCAGAAATAAAATTCAAGGAGCATCTCCAGAGTAAACAAGGTTTTGGAGAGCCTGTGTTCAAATGCTATGTACAATTCCTCTGAGCAACACTCAGGTGATTACATATCTCTTCAAGTGTGCTTTTCCCTTCCTCCCCCCTTAATTCACGTTCATATTTCAAGATCACATGAAATTCAGTGCAAAATTCTGGCAAAAATTTTTTGCTGCCCTGGGCAGAAAAATGGCCACCTACATAATGGCAGACTTCCACGATACTGACAACTATTCCCTTGTAGTTTTCTGCCCACAGCTGTGCTGGAAGTTCATGCTCCCATTCCTACCCGCTCCTGTCAGTGAAAGTGTGCTTATGCTAACACAGAACTGGGAACTGGAATATATAAAGTGCAGGCACATGATTTTCCCCTTTGTACAGGTGGTGAGGATTTCTGGCAGCTGGTTATGGTTTAATGTCATGAACAGCCACAAAAAGGTTGCTCAGTACGTGACTGTCAGAATCTAAAATCTCTTTATTTTTGCTGTCCACTAGACTAAAGGTTACTAAAGGACAATTAGGAGTAATGTTAAATTAACATAAAACTATATAAAATATTTAAATTCAGTTATCCAAAATAAGCTATTGATATATATATCTTAAGATGGGCAGGTTGATGACTGTTTAAGAATTGGTAAGTTTTCCAAGGGTCAGTTATGTCTCCTTTTCAGAAATACACATCTGCAAAGTCTTGCTGGAGTTTGGCATAAGTTGTTGCTGTCTGTTAAATGAGAATAGCCTTTCAATGTTCTACTGAATCACTGCAAGGAAAAAAAATGAAATCTTTGATTTTTTTTAAATTTCCCCTTACCTACAATGTCAAAATGTTACTGGTCTTACTGTGTCAGTCATGTTAATGGAGAAAAGTTTTTTTTTTCTTGGTACTGTTTGACAGCATCTCATTGTCTGTGGCTGAAAAAGAGGAGACAAAAAGCTGGGACAGTAGTGATATGGAGGGGTGGGAGGGTGCCCCTGCTATATTCAAGTAGTACTTTCATTAAGATGATGCACAGCATTGTTCCAAATCAAAAACAATAAAATAACAATAAAATATCCATGCCACTGCAAACTGCTCTGCTCTGAACAGTTTTGTTGTAGCATTAATTTACATGTTTCAGAGTTACGGGAAACTTGTAAACCATCGTTCAGGTAATACTGAAAGGAGTAGTAATTCTGTTTTTTGCTTATTGTTGGAGAGTTGCTGAGTCTAATGGTGAGATAACTTAAGCATTATGAAATAACTAATGAATTCCTAAATTTAAATTGGGAATGAAAGTGCTATACTGAATTCTTATTTCACTATCCAGAATTTATAATACAAAAGATCTTTGCTATATTCATGCATAAAGTAGTGTACGCTTTCAATGAACTTATTTCTAAACAGAAAACACTTGCAAATAATCATTGTATATAAAGTCTAAATATTTAAGAAAATAGTGGAGGAAAACCACTTCCCTCTTTGTGTTAAATTTGCATAAAGGATTTAGGGTTCCCTAAGAATTCCAGCAGTGCTTATGATGTTAAAACTTGAAAGTTATTTTTTCTGTGAAGAAGAGGAAGTAGGAGGAGAGGAGAAAGAAGGTTCTTTATTAGACTTCTATGGTCTTTGCAAACCAGATAGTAAATAATGCTTCTGTTTTACAAATGAGATTGCAAGTACAGCCTCTTTTCTTGGTTCCTGGAAAAACCAGTGTCATTGTGGCTTTTAATATAGTAGGAAGGGCCTGTCTTTTCAAGAATATAGTATTGTTAAGGTATTCAGTAGTAAGCACCTTTTAAAATCACAATCTACTATTGAAAGTACTGGTAAACACTGTGTAATATGATGATAAATATTTTATTCTAGCATCATGTAGAATGAAACCTACAACACAGAAGTTATAGGTTTATATTCTAGAGTTTGTAGTTGACTTTGCAGTAGTAAGTTTGGGTTTATGCTCAAGGAAGTCTTTGAAGTGTCTTTGAAGGCACTTTGGCATTAGGAAAAAAAATTACATTTTACAAGAACTTTATACGTGTTTCATTTAATGAAGTGATATGTTGAAACCAAATATAAAGTGTTCTTCTCTGAACTCCATATGGGAATGCTCATCAGTACTTTTTTCTACTTTTATAGAAGCACAAATCAATGTGTAATGACCTCTGAGAGACTTAGTAATGTTGTTAACATTGTCATTAATATTGAGCCATTATGTAAATCTGTACAAGTAGAAATTTATTTTAGTGTTTTGCGGCACTGGAAAATGAACTCCTTGTACATGAACTCACCTGAACAGTTCCTCTATAAAGAAAACATTTCTGAGCTTATATTTCAGTTTTATAGAGATAAATAACTGTAAGACTGTGCATTTCCATTGAGAAACTGACTGAAGTCCAGATGCAGGAAAATCTTACCAGGTGAAAAGAACCCCCAGCAGGGTGGAAAGAGTTAAGGCTTTTGTATATCATCATCCAAGGCATGACTTTATAGGTCTGTGTGTCAGGATTGTTATTAGGCTCAACTTCTCCCCATTGCACTATGATCGATGTAAAAACTGGTGTTTACCTGGAGTTCCCCCGTGGCTAACCAAGTAGTAGCTGTGAAGAGTTCTGTAATGTGAACTGCGAAATGTTTTATTAAACAAATACCAGGTTTTACGCACAAATCACTCAGGGTAGAGTGCCAGAAAAGATCAAGATCTTCCTCTATCACCGTATGACAGACAGCCCTTGCCTGAGAAAAGTTTTGTGACTAAAATAGCAAGGGTGGGGCAAGCCAGGAAGTGGGAATTATTATTTTGAGGGGAAGCACATGCTGGCCGCTCACCCTATGCCTCTTCTAGCTCAGGATGCTAGTCCCTTGCATTCAGATGCTGCTAGAACCTTCCAGGAAGTTTTCACAAGGAAAATAAATTCAGAAGTGCTTCTTTTATTTTATGCATTTGATTATTTTAGCAGTATATTTAAGAAGCAAAATACTTGCTGCTACCAGCACACAACTGCATGTGTCAAAATTCAGTTCACAAAATTTGGAAGCCTCTTGATTCAGTGAAGGGTACAAAGTGTAATCTTCCCAGGTGGGAAGTAGTTGTTGCTGTGTATTCTGCCTATGAAGCAGGCAGGTGACATTTTGGCATGCTGTTCTCAGTTTAAATACTTTTGGTGTAACCTGGAACTGTGCTGCCTAGAAATCTTACTAGACCAGCAGGTAAATTCTGCTTGCAGTTATATTTGTCATAAATGTTGAATAAGTCACCTGATGCCGTAGGGGTACTGCAGATTTTTCGGCATTTGATCCTAAATGCATTATTCTTTATTAGATAATTTTTAATGTAATTTATTACACTTAAGCAACATCAGTAGGTGTTCTTTACACTATTAACTATCATAATAATCAAGTAATATGCCCTCCTTATTTGTTCTTTTTTCCTCCTCGTAATTTTGCATAAAAACAATGAGAACGTTTTCCAGTCAGTCAGCTCGGGTGCAAACAAGTGAATAACTGTATGACTTAAACACTGGTCTTACACATATAAACATGAAATACAAAGGCTACTCAAAGGTCAAGAAACATCAAAGGTTGAAGACATGGATGTCTGCTGCTTGAACCTTGTTCCCAAGTCCACCTAGTAATTTAGATCATAGCAGCTTTAGGCTGACTCAGCCCAGCCTTCGAGGGGCCCGGTTTTTTTTTTTTTTCTTAGCACATATTGAATGACTGCCAGCCTATTGTTCCCGACTATTATTGTCTGAAAAGACAACATGTACTAAAGATGAGAAACAGGAAATGTTCATTTTTCCTCTTTGTGGCAGAAGAAATTTTCCAGATTCCATGTGTTGAGGTAATTGTTCAGAAGCATGTTTTTCTTCAAAATGCGCAAGACTTGGATCACTGGAACAATGGTGACGACCAGTCACAAAAATACATCACATGATTATGTATTTTATAAAAGAAAACACTACCCATTTTCATCTGAATGCAGAGGAAGGTATGCTTCTTACAATGTGTAAGCCGTGAAATACTTATTTAAATAACATGAAGGAATATTACAGAGGTTCTTCTGCCTTTTGTTACATGCTAGAATACATGCCTCTTCTGAGACCCTTATTTTCCAGTAACTTCTGTTTCCTTTTTGCTTTCAGCAACCATGTCTCTGTAGCTTGTTACTTTTCCTCTTTTAACTGGGTCTTGGCAACTTGTGATCTTCCTTCCTACAAAGGGTCTCCTTCACACTTCATTCCACAGTCTGATTGCTTCCCTGCATAAGCTGTTGGTGACACCACACACAGAATACAGGATTTTCCATGTACAGTCCATGCCAACAGGCTTTGCTTCCAAGGTCAGGCCCTTATCCTGAGCAAATTGTTCTGGTTGGTCTCTTGCAAACCCAGTCCCTGCCCAGCCCCCTCCCCTTGCCTGTGCAACTCATAGTAAAGAGACAGGAATGGAAGTAGATTTGAGGAAGAGAAGGCAGTCTCAAATCACCAGTAAAAATAACCTGATATCTGCTTCTGCTATGCATTTGCGTATATTTCTCAAACGTAGAGCAGAGCAAGCGTGCAAGTCCAACTGCAGGTAATGCAGACAACTGCTCCATGTACCTTACTTCTCAGAGAAACATAAAATAGGTAGTAAATTATTGTGCCAGTTAATGGCAGAATGGCTTGTGGATTAATATCCTTCATGTATCTTTGATAACTTACATCTGTGTCTCTCACAGAGGCATGATTTCACTCATCTTGTATTTCTAAAATGAGAGAAAACATAAATAAAATATTTATCAGTGATGTTTTCTACTAAATGTTCTCTCAAGATTTTTTCTAAAAGTTTATTTTTCTTCCAGGTTGAATATCACCCTTTCCAAAGACCTCAAGAGCTGGTTGATTATTGTAGGAGCAGAAATATTGTTTTTGAAGGCTACTGTCCTTTAGCCAAAGGTGAAGCACTCGCTCATCCTAGCATCACTCAGCTGGCAAAGAAATATGGCAGAACTCCAGCACAGATTTGCATACGCTGGAGTATACAGGTAATGGAGAGTGGTAATAAAAGTGTGTCTCCTCTTTCAGGAAAAAAATGGAAATAGTTTGGGTATTCTGCATCAAACCAGAACTTACACAGAACGTATTTTTGCTTTCAGTGTTTTACTAACTGCGCAGTACTGGAAATTTGGAATGTAGTACACAAACCATGACAGTATTTTAAATATGCACAAAATCTGGTTGTAGAGAATTACAAGAACCACCAATAAAAGAGAGTTTTCAAACTAAACGTCACAAGCAGTATGGGGCATCATTCCATTTCTGTCACTCAGAAAGCAGTGAAGTAGTATAGTAAGTTGACATAAACAACATAATCTGTGTTGGAATTGAATGCAGTGTATATAACTGCAATTAAAAACGGTTTATAGAAATGTCAGTGTCCTCTGAAAAATGAAATTAAAATTTCGGAAGACAGGATAAATGTCTTGAAATGTTTTGAAGAGAGATAATTCTCTTTGAAACTATGTAAATTTTAATTATGAGAAGCATTATGTTTTTCAGAATGGGATTGTCACTATTCCAAAGTCCACAAAAGCAGAAAGGATACAGGAAAACTGCAAGGTAAGATTTGGTTATGCACTCAAGTCTGACCAACATCTGAATTACTGCTTTTAATATTTCGGTTTGCCTGCTTGTTTTCCTATACCAGTTCTACACTGGGCAACTCGGTTAAAATTGGCAAATTATAGTACCATAAAATTACTACAATAAATTACAAAACTGTGGTTCACAAATGCCAGAAACCAACTGGAGAGCTAATCACTGTGTATTTAAAAAAAAAAAACAACAACAAAAACATAGAAAGACCTTTCATAGTTGATTGTTATTAATAATAATTTTATTGATTGATTGCAGAACATTCTTACCTGGTTATAGTTATGTCTTTTTTGCGATAGGCACATAGGTCAAATGGAAAGAGTCTGTATGCTATGCATGACACTGTATGAAAACCATAAAACTCTCTTGGGGATATCTGAGATAGAGACCAACGGAAATTGTACTCCTGCCAGAGCTGACTTTTCCCCTACCTTCTCCTTTCTACTTGGTTTGCAGAGAAAGAAGGTCTCAGCATGTAGGCAACGGACAAAGAGAAGTGGGGAACAAATGAGGATTGGCAGTGTGCTTTCTGCCCCCTTTCCCCTCCCAATCCTTGTTTTATTTCCTTTTCATACCAAATGTTTTTAATTATTTTTTTTTCTCCATTTCCCTAATCTGAAGGTGTTTTCTTTGGGGGAGAAGGAAACCACGACCACTTTATTTCTAGTTTTGTGACTGGTTCTTGGTTTAGCTCTAAAAAGCTTGAGCACTGAGGTTTGCCTGTAAGGGTCATTCCAGCAGACACTGATTGCTGGATAGTGCAGGATGGGAGGAGCTCATTTGGCAGCAGTTCAGACTCCACAGGATCTTTTTACTGAGTATGGAGGAGCTCTGATAAAGGCAACAGACGTAGTTAAACCAACTTTAGTTCTGAAATGGTAATGTCTGAATAAGACACCTGCTAAGAAAACTGTCACAATCATTCGTGTAGCAGGTCTCACCACAGAAGCTGGTGGCTGTAAGAACCTACACATTAAGCTCAGGTTTCCAGAAGGTTTGCAGTCAGGGCACTTAGATACCTCTGGCAGTGACCACATCGAGTGCTGTCCAAACCAGCTTTGATAATACCGTGTCTTGGACCCTTGCCGGAGACCGGAGTGCTACAAAAACATCTTAACAGAGTGTACAAATAAAAATGAGTCACAAAAGGAGCAACGGACCCAGTGGAGCCTGTCAGCTTAATGGAATATTTGTCTGTGGCAAAATATAAGAAAAATTTACAGAAGGAAGAATACAGAAAAATTCTGTGTCACATTTAAATGAATCTTGGTCAGTTT
The DNA here is from genome assembly GCF_015220075.1 of Falco rusticolus. Taxonomy (NCBI): domain Eukaryota; kingdom Metazoa; phylum Chordata; class Aves; order Falconiformes; family Falconidae; genus Falco; species Falco rusticolus. The sequence continues at coordinate 21,904,732 of NC_051197.1, forward strand.
ACATAACAGAAACACTCCCGATTCTCTTCTGTTCGTGATGTTAACTATATATGCATTTCCATAGGTGTTTGATTTTACACTAGCAGAAGATGATGTTGATGTTCTGAATGGAATGCATGATGGACGACATGTTTCCTGGGACCCAAGCCTTATTGTGTGAATGAAGGCTTGAGCTTTTTCCTTTGTCAGTGATCAGTGAGTCTCACCATGTAATTTCAATTCAGGGAAGGTTACAGTATGAATATAATTGTAAGATTAACACCTGGTATTAATCGCTGATTTCAAATCCTTAACACAGGTAACAGACAAAAGATATTTTTGAGGGTAGCATTTTCGTACAGAGATCTTATGCTTGCATTTCAAATCCTGATCCATAGTTCATTGAAGCCCATGCAAAGCCTCCTGTTTATGCCGTTGACCCTGCATCAGGCCATTTAGTCAAAGAGGAGATATCCCTACTTCAAAATTTTGGGGAAAAAATGCTACCTACTAGTGTACATACAACACAGGTGTTAAATACGAAATAATTTTTCAGGTTCTTTGTTAGAAGGATACAAAGTACGAAGAAGAAAAAAATGGGTGAAAAATACATTGATACCATTATTATTAAAGTATTTATACTGTATAATATACTGAAAATCTCCATCAAAAACATAATCTTGCTTTAATAACCAATATCTGAGCACCACCATATGCCTATCACTGCATAATAATAGTATTGACCCAGAGAGTTCTATGGCTATTACTTACTAGCCTGTAGATAGAACAAAGTAGAAATTTTTCCAGAGAACTCCATGTACAAATGAACTATCTGCATGGCTGAGAGTTGAGCAGCAAACCCTAAGAGACAAAGAGGCATCTGTTTGTTACTGATGTTTTTCTCTTGCTGGAAATTCTGGTGATTTTTGTGTAGCGTTTAGTGAGGATTAGTTTCAGTTTTGTTTTGGATTTGTCCAGGAAATCTTATTAAGATTCTATACTCTTCCTCAGATTTTCTTATAAAATATGTATGTAGATAGATGGGTATGGATACATGCAGTTTACAGATCTGTTTTTGAGAAATATGTCTGCAGAGTCTTATCTGCTGAGTATTCAACTTCTGGTCACGTTGGTTTGATATTTTAGGAGTTCCTGTGTCTAGAAAGGTATGGAAAACCTGACTATGATTTATATTGTGTGTGGACTTCCTGAGGCAGTTTTCCCAGTGCTGTTCTGCTTTAGTCATATCATGAAACAAAGCTCCTCGGTTTTTTATCAAGAAGTGACTTACAGGAATCCCATATTCTAGCCTGCGTTGTTTGTCCTCAAAGTAGAGCTTCTATACAGCTTGGCTAAAATACAGACAAAGCTACCTGTTTGGTAACAGCTCCTCAGAATAATTGGCTAGATTTTCCCAGTAAATACTTCCGCAAAAATTTGTCTAGATTTCCTTCTGGAATTATTAATGTAGTATTTATTATTTTAAAATGCAAGATATTGTATGTAGTGCTGTGGTCACCAATACCTGTACAGCGTACTGTTCCAAGAAGGATACACACAGTAACGTTAACTTCTAGAGTTTCAAGCGTAGCCTGCAGTTTGGGGTGCTTCAATATCTGGCAATGCCACTTTAGGTGTCAAAGAACAGCTATGTACCTGGCTTTACTGTTGCAACGAGGGGTTCAATAGTTCCAAAAATTAAGCTCATTTATAAAATCAAGATAATGTTTAGGCTTTTTTCTTTCTGGCTTTTGCAAAAAAAATTATAGCAATGACTAAATGAAAATTGGAAAGATTACCCAGAAAAAAACCTTTCTACCAGAGGTCATCAGCTAATCCTGCTTTTGAAAAGTCACTTTATAGAACAATACCTTACCAATACGAAAAAACTGGTTACTGTGCTATTGAGGGACTCCTTGCTTCACAGTGTACCTGAACTCGTAAAACAAGAAGTGAATCATGTGCCCAGTATTCATTTAATGTGGCACTTTGGCAGTGAAGATGCTCACAAACTACAAAAGAGAAGGCAGAGTTTTTATCTCTAGTTCTCTCCAAAGAAACAGTTCTCACATCAACATACTATTTCCAACACAAATGATGCATACAAAGTGAACCAAATCGTTATGTATGCTGGCAGATTCTAGCTTCAGTATTACCAGAACAGTTATCCGTTAGGACTAGCTGTGTGGCTGTAAGTCCTGTGTTGGTCAGAACAGCTTTGGTTTTCCTGCACTTGACCACCTCTCTGTTCTGAGCTCAACAGAACTGAACCAGATTTTCTTGCTAATCCCCTACATAGATGACTTCAGGCTACAGTGAGGGTGGCTTTCTAGTTCATTGATGTATTTCATTGTTCCCTCTGTCAAAGAGATTTTGCAATGGTTTTGGGGTCTGTGTCTGCTTTTGCTAGGAAGTCAGGCTGCTGTTTTCTCTCATCTAGGTATGGTATCTAAGCAGTACAATGTGTAATGGAAGGAATAATCAGATAGAAGTAGTGTTGCTAAAAAAGCATTCTTCTTGAGCAGTTGTGGCAAATTACAATTTTAATCTGATACTTTCTTTCTTTCCTAACTACATTCAGACTTAGTTGTTGGTTCCAGGTTGCTTTTTTGGATTTTTTTTCATCTTTCCTAGCAATTCCTCTGCTACCAGGTATTGGCTTTTAGAACTATGGAAGAGTTAAATTTTAACTATGTACGCAGTCAGGTGTGATTTGAGGCAATATAAGCTTTTTAAGTGCCAGGACTCAGCTGACCCATGCTATCTTTCTCCCAGGTGCGATGTGCAGTTTCGCACATTGTGTCATCACCAATAGCTATTGTTTTCTGCTAAGAAGCTATTATTGCCCCGGGAGACTGGAACCCTCTTATCTCCTGTGTGTTTGGGATATACCATTGGAACCTCTTCCTTTGAATATTGTGTTCACGAGTTTTATGCCATGTTAGTTAATTTAGAGTCATTCAGCAAACAGGTTGCAGAGTTTGATATTTTATGCTCCTCTTTGTGGCTAAATGGATATTGGGCTTGTGGCAGATAATTTTCTTTTTAAGCAAAGGCTGCTGAAAATTAAGTCCACATCACCTCATCTAAATGAATGTTTCTAAAGTGCCAACAACTTTGATCATAGTATAAAGAAATAAGACAACCAGTAAGAAACTGGAAAGTGAACAGTAGTGAGATTTAGGGGTGGCAGTAAGGAGTGATGTTCTGCAGTAGAAGCAGACCTTAGAAGACCAAAAAGATATAGAAGTGCTAAACATACAAAATCAGGATGTTTAACTCCATTTTTTTTATTTCTTCTTCAGTCAGTTAGCCTGGAGGTGCTCATTTTTTAAGACTTTCTTTTTTTTTTTACCTCAGTGAATCCCTCAAGTGAATTCTTGGAATTATATGCATATTCTTCTCCAGGGCTGAAATTCTTCTTGCCCGTATTCCTGTAAGACAAGCTTTCTCTAGAGGGAAAAATTTCTCACGTTTCTACAATAACCATTTTTAAGGTACAGCAATGCATCCATTTTATCAGTGTAACCCATCATCTTGCCAATAAGGACAGGGAACACACTTGAAAATTGAAGGCACTTTTTCTTCCATATTATGTATGTCTTTTATGGTAGTGACTGATTAGGGCACTCCTTTCTAGTTGAGATCAACTGTTATTTAAAATAAGATACAATTTATCAGTGTTATCTACCTAAATGCAATCAGCTGCCTTTACAGGAGCACTATGACTCTTAATGGAAGGGAACTCCCTTGAGAAAAATAAAGGAAAAAAAATGAACTGAAAGTCAGGAAGGGGGTGAGGCTATTTTCTGTGCAGCCAGGTAGCTTCCTGACTGACACTGAGTGGCTCCCTCTCCTTTTTCTTGCCTGTTTCTGAATTTCATCTTTTATATTACTGGAAATGAAGTCACTTAATGTTTAACAGGAAAATAATGGAAGTGGGTTTGTAAAGTACATATTTCAAGAAATATTTTTTTAATTGGGCTGCAGAGGTGTTTCTACTGCACCTGTCCCCCAACATAATTTTCAAGACATTATTTTCCTGACCAGCATGTGTAATAAAAAAACTATAATACTAGTAATGTTCACAAATCTACTAAGCCAAGCAGACTGCACAACATTAACGCTTCGGTTTTTGCACAGTGGTTTAACCCCAGCTGATAGTGTTTTTAAAACGGCGGTGCTGAACTGTTCTGACAGGAAAGCTGACGTTAACCCTGTGTTTTTGAAAATGGGGATAAAGGTGGAGTAGCTCTTGCTGACACTAATTGAATCCAAGCAGTTAACTCTCTCCATGTTGCCACACCCCTTCTAAAGCTTTGAAGCTTATCTCTGACTATAGTGTATTGGGTAAAAATAAGAGATAAGCCAACCTTCTGGCAATTTTTCATGCTGCTGTGCTGGGGGTCTTTTTATATACTTAATCTTTTGGCGCTTTTTGCAGCCTCCATTAAGATGTCTGCACTTTTGGAAGAAAATGTCAAGTATTTGCAGTGCCTTGTTGTGAGCCTGTTATATTTATGATATAAATGATGCACCCTTACTATTTGTCTTTATGAATGGCTGCTTATCCATCTGCAGCATCACATAGGACTAATTAAAACTGCCAGGACACTGTAGAACAGTAATGACTTATAAGGGACGAGAGCATGGGAATTGTCTCCAAAACTTCCAACTACTGGTTGCAGGGCGGGAAGAGGAGCAAAAGCCTGAAATTAATTTAAATCAGTGACACCGATACTTGTTCTCAGTGATATGACACGTGTCACTGCAAACCATTGCAGGCATGGCCAACATTATGGGATATGCTTCTCTAAGCAACTTTGCACAAATCCTTTGTACCAGATCTCAGTCACTGTGCCCAAGAACAATATTTGTGATCTTAATAGTGGCTTTGCTAGCTAGTGCCCTTTGAGAAACATTCTGTAGCTGAACTACTAAAAGGAGATTCAATAGTAGATTAGCAGCATTATCATCCTGTTAATGATTGCTGTATTATTTTCTCCAGCAAAATAGATTTCCAGGGCTTTCTAGATGAGGCTTCAAAATTCTAGTATAATGAACTAGTGTGAAGTTCATAACATGGCTGTGAAATTTGAAGGGGGGTGTGTGTGTACAGTTGCTTTCACAGTTTTCTGTTCAACAAGGAAAGTGGAGATTGTTGTGTTGGGGTTTTTTTCTTGTTTGTTTTTCTTTTTTCTATGGATTCATTCTTTCTTAATGGTTCTTCATGACCTGGATTTATCCCATTGAATATCTAGAAGTATAATCTCACCAAAATGAATTTACAGTAAATCCCTTGCTTTGGGTGCAGAATAAAGGTGGCAAAAGATTAATCTGATGCACAGCTGTCAGTCATACATATGCTGTGGTATAAACTTACGTTCCTAATGTTGAAAAATATATATTTAATGGACTGTTTATACTAGTGAAACAGCAACCAGCAATTTTTATTACATGATTTGTGAGATTTCTTTTGCGTGATTATCATGAATGCCTTGTAAGCAAGATATAAGTAACTTTGATAAATCTGAAAAACTATCACAGGTTGTTTTGGTTTTTTTCAGGAAATGGTTATTTTACTGTTGTCCCTGTCATTGTCCCCCCAGTATTGCAGGTAAGTAATATGTGTAATCTGCAAAATAATTGCAGATTTTCTATCTAAGACTTCTGTTTCTTCAAAATAGCGTGTTAAGTTCAGTTATGCCTGTTAATGTCTTTTAGTTTAGCAGAAAACATACAGTAGTTTAGTTGACTGATCTCGATCACGGGAATAAAAAATTAACCTTCAGAAAGTTTTCTAATGCTGCCTTACACAGTTTCATTACTGTAGAACTTCTGGTATGTTTTAATACATATGAAAAAAACATATGTTGTTACTAGGTATATTAAAGTGTGTTACGGTTTTGGGTGCAATGATATCCAGTAAAACTGCTGCATGTCACTTTCTGAACTTCAGTTATTTCCATTTGGACTTACGCTTTTCCTGATGTTATGTTCAGCTTAGTCATGTGAAAATAAAGTACAGATTCTCATAAAAATTAATATAATGATTATTATAACTCATTATGATAGCCTTTAAAAACAAAAGAAGGCCATTTAATATTAATGAATTATCAATATCAAGAATTTAAAAATAAAAAAAGGAGTGGCTAAATTATGGAATGCTAATAGTAAACAACCTATGTGTGCTTTAGTCTTTGTGATGTTTTCATCACTTTTGTTTTTCCCCTTGTCCAAACCAGGTGTTTGATTTTAATCTGAGGGAAGAAGATACGGAATTATTGGACACTATGAATATCAACAGCAAATTAATTCATCTAACTTATCCACTGTGGAAAGGATAATTTAAAACTACATTGTTCTGTACTGCAAAAGGGGTGCAACTGAAACATTAATTTTAAACTGAACAATAAATCTAAATTGTCGTCTTGGGTACTCAGTGTACCTAATATCAATGGGAAATCAGTATCAATGGCTTGTATTTACTGTTACATTAACAAATCAATAAAGTCATTTGGTTTACTCTTTTCTTTGTTGCTTTCTTTAAGAAATGCTTACTTCCAGCATTTTCTCTGCTTTCTTAGAACTTGCTGGCATATTCTCCCAGTATGGATTGAGCTATCTCACAATATTATAATTCTGTCTGCATGTGCCTCATTTACAGCGTCATTTTAACCCATTTGAACAAATTAATTTGGGGGTGTTTTTTTTTCTCGTAGATTTTTAGTAGTATTAGTTACTTAAAGGCACATACAAGAGCATGCTACAAGGCATGTATATCTTGAAAAATTCTTAAAAATATGGAATATTTGTTCTGGGACTGCAGCAGAAATCTGACATTTTACACAGTTTTTTACATTTATTCTAGTCATGAGAATTTTGGGGGATTCTGCAGACCACTCTTGGTACTTTCTTGGTGAGCAAACTTGTTCTTTTGGTACTGTTTTAAGTATCTCCTGTCTTGACCTTGGACATCGAGGAGGAATGGCTCTGGTTTGTGGCTGAACTTGCCTCAGAAAGAATAAAAGTACTTTTTGCTGATAATAAAGATTTTTTGAAGGTGCAGAAGAGTAAATGTGTTGGAGAAAAATCCTTTGCTAATCTGTCTTGCAGGGATCTTCTGTATCTTCAAGGTAGATCATGTTCAGACACTCCTCTGATGCAACTGTGAGTTGTCCAGGAGTGCTAGCTCTAAGAGTATGGTGTTCTGGTGGTGTTAGAGGCCACCAGTTAATTAGTATGCAGGCTTTGGGAGGACCCCAGCTTGCAACTTCTTTTCTGACAAGATCAAAGCGTTTTCCTGCGAGGAAATTGCCCTGTGACTAGCCAGGTTTCTGAAATTCCCACCACACTAAGTTCCTATCAGAAGTTCCACAAGACCTTTGGTTGTCACAGGCAGGTTTTTTTTGTTGTTGTTGCCATGCCCTAAAACATGAGTTTTCTGCTCATCCCAAAACCTCAAGTACCTAAGAACACAGACTTATTCTGGATCCCTGTAAACAACAGGACCCACCTCTGTACGCTTGTGTGGTGTGCTTGTGGACATGTTGCAGAAACTTTTTTTTTTTAACAGTTTATCCAGGTCAAGCAGCTGTTATGTGTCAGTTTGTTGGCCTGAGCTGCACAGTCCTCCCACTGGCATTCCACTGAGACCTGTGTTCTGGTTGGTTTTGAAATGATGCATGAATAACTTTGTGTTGTCCTTCTCCTTATTCTGACTGTAGGCAATTCCAGAGTCAAGTTCTCAAAGGAGCTTCCTGTACGCCGAATTTCTGCAGTGTATTTTGTAGAAGTACAGCTTTCCTTAACACTGGACCGGCAGTTGGGGAGGTACTGATTATAGACTTCTTGTTCTGTTGGTGAGGATGGAGAATAGCCCTGCTGTAAATCTCCTTACTAAACACTTAGCAGCATACATTTGGTAGAATTGGCTGGACCAACCTGAATTTACCTCTGTTTGTGTTTCAGCCCTTGTAAGCAGGCTACAACCTGCACGGCTGAGCCATGTTAACCTATCATCTCTGAAGTTTTAGACAGCCTACAGTACAAATGCAGCCAACGTGGCTTAATTTGCCTGAGAATGAAGCTGTTTCCTCTCTGCTGAGGTGTTGAGGGCTATAAATGTGTGTGTTTGTCTAATTTTAATGATGCTTTTTGTGATACAAATGCCCAGCTGTTTGGAATGGAACTGAAATTGCGCAGGTATTTTACACAGGCTGTGACAATTTGTTGGATGTCACATCTCTGAGTTGGAGCCCTTTCAGTTGGTTAACCTAAACACAAAAGCTTGTACATCTGACTGCTGAAACCCTGAGTCATTCTATCCTTTAATTAAAGCATGTTCCTTTAATATGTTCCTCTTGCTTAAAATTATGCAAGAATTATTTCCTAGAGGAAAATGCCTAGTTTAATGCACTTTTATTTAATATTTTCTTTAAATCAGCTAAGTAAGGGGGGAAAGCTTGAAATATCTAGGGTATGTCAGGCAGTTGCAGGGGATGCATATGTCAACCTCAAGCATGATTTATCTTAAATGCCTTTTCTGACAGTTGCAATTTAACGGCTGTGTTTTCCTCCAGGCTCTCAGGAGGCTAAACATCTCAAGTTTCTAGCTTTGTGGTGGAAGAGTAAATGTCTGTTTGCCAGTGTAATTTATCTGAGTCATTCTGGGAGAGGCGTGGTGCAATTGAAGCGCGACTATTAGCATAAATAAGAGAGAGACCCTCTTCCTGAGGGCAGTTACTCTTGCCATCTTTCAGAGGAAAGCTGCTTCCACCTCAGCACCGCCCCTGCCAATCGGGGGGTGCGATGCTATGAACCAAAAGACTTGATACACTGAGCTCTGGTCTATTGTGATACTCTCCTGCATTTCAATTTGGAGTTAAAGGGAACAGAGCAAGGAAGGAAGAGGCAGGTTTCTGCAGTAAGCACAACAGGCGTTACCACCGCAGGTAGCATTTCACACGCTGAGGTGTTTTGCCTTTTAGAAGTTTGAAGAGAGAAGGGATTGTAAAACCTAAACTCACTACTTCTGTCCGTCTCTATGTAATAGCACCGTTACTGCTGTAAGTACTTGCCGTTGCCAATTTTGTTATAAAAACATTAATTTAAAACTTTTCTTCGTATTTTCAAACATGTAGGCATCCTACAGAATTCTCTCAGCAGTCAGAGACGGGTTTTGTACACGGGAACACCAGCGCAGGGCGAGGTGTGACAGCGGCGAGCAGCGAGCCCGGTGCGGGCTTTGCCGGGGCGCGGGCGGGGGGCAGAGCCCGTGCCCCGGTGCCTGCTCTGGGCGGCCGCGGGGGCCGGTGCCACCCGCACGGTCGCTCCTTGCGCGGCCCCGGCGCGGTGCGGTGGGCAAGGGGCGCGGCCCCCTCCAGGTGCGCCCGGCGCTACGGGCCCTGTTCCCCGAAGAGCGGCGGCCGGAGCGGCGCTGGGGTCGCTCCCTGCGGGCCCGAGGCGCAGGGGCCGCGCTCGCAGCCGGCCGGGGCGGCGGGGAGGGCGAGGGGGTCCCGCGGGGGGCTCCCCCGCCTCACGCCTTCCTGCGCTTCCCCTCGGTCCCTCCTGCTGGCCCAGGCCCGCGGGGTCTGCGAGAGCCCCGGCGCGGCAGCCCCGCGGCTGCTCCCCCCGGCGGGCGGCGGGATGCCCCGGCGGGCGGCGGGGCGCTGCGAGCGGCCGGGCCGCGCTGGGCGTGCAGGGCCCTCACACGAGCCGCCCCGTGGCCGCCAGCAGGGAGGAGTTAGGAGGGAGCGATCGGAAACGGGGTGGGGAGCAGCAGCCGCGCAAACGTTAAAACGAGCGAGCCCCCGGCCCGGCCGCCGGAGTTGCTCCGCGGGCACGCAAGATGCGCAGGGCCGATGCGGGCTGCGCGCCGCGCTTGAGCGAGGTAAGGCTGGGGGCCGCGGCCGCGGCCGCCCCCGCGCAGCCCGGCCCGCGCCGCCGCTCGCCCCCGGCCCGTCCCCCGCCGCCCCGACACGGGAGGGCCGAGGGGCCGGCCGGGCCCGGCGCGGGGCCGCGGCGTGCGGGGGGTGCGGGAGGCAGCCGGCGGCGGGGCCCGGCCGGGAGCGGGGCGGGAGCGGGGCGCGCTGGAGCCGGGAGCGGGGCGGGAGCCGTGCCCGCTGGCCTCGCACCTCCGGCTTTGCCCGGCTCAGGCTGCAATTTAACAGCTCTGCCTGTTCTCGCCTTGCGTGGTTTTGCATCTTTAATTTTCTTTAAATGTCCACGAGAAAACGCTTATACGCGAAGGGAGTTTTCTCTGTATCCCTACTCCTTAATCATGCCCATTTCAAAAGTTTGCAATGCTCATTAATTGAATGCAAGGTGGGGTTTTTTGCCATTCTTTGTTGCAGACCCATGGAATGGCCTTGCTAGCTGGATTATTTACATACTTTTCTTGATTGTCGGAGCTTTTTACTGCTCCAGGTTTTGTAGAGCCTGCTCTTACTTTTCTGGAGCAAGGGCACCCCTTTCCTGTTTACAGCTCTGAGATGATCTCTTGCTTATATACAGGAGTGAATTCACCACTGGTCAAGATGGCATCAGTGAATTGCATAACTGCCCCCTTGCAGAGTGTATTCAGACTTTATTAACAGAGGAGAATACAGGTTTCCTGTCAAGTAATTTCTGTGCCAGCTTTTGTGCGTTTGCAGTTCAATCGGATCAAGCCCTTTCCCTTTCTAGATCTCTGCTGTTGTATTACAGGGTGTGTTTCCTACTGAAGAAAAATATAATCTAGAACTTACTGCTGGGGAGCTTTGAGGTCTTTCATGCTCGAAGTCCAGTAACGCAGCCCTTGCTGACTGCAATTTACCTGTTCAGCCCTGCATGGCAGAACTTTTTTTGTCCCGTTAACTTTACCTATTGAATACGCCTGTCTGTCTTTTAATAGTCATTTTAGCAGCTGAATGAAACTGATTCCTGTGTGAATACATCTGTGACTAAGATACAAAGTTAAACTTATATCTTAAACCCTTTACCATTTGTTGCCTTGTTTGCCTGCCTTCTTTTAACTCTGGGCTTTGTGCCTCTTGTTCGCAGGGCTGCGGTTTCTGAGGCTGTGCAGCAGTGCGGGCAGGTTGCGGGGCAGCCGCTGGGTTTGCGCTCGGCGTCACCGTCCGGTGGCTGCTGGGGAAGCGGCACCCAGCCGGGCACCATGAGCTCTGGCACCACCGCCCCGCAGAAGGTCGTCAGCAACCTCGCCAACACTGATGTCAACTATGTCATCAAAGAGCATTATAATTACACGGGAAAGCTAAATGAGAATGCGGACAGTGGAATAAAAGTGACGTCGGTGGTTTTTATTATCATTTGCTGCTTTATAATCTTAGAGAACATTTTTGTCTTGCTCACCATCTGGAAAACCAAGAAGTTTCACAGACCCATGTACTATTTCATTGGGAACTTGGCTCTTTCAGACTTGCTGGCTGGTGTGGCTTACACTGCCAACCTCCTGCTATCCGGACACAAAACCTATAGCCTCACCCCCTCCCAGTGGTTTGTAAGAGAAGGCAGCATGTTTGTTGCCTTGTCAGCTTCTGTGTTCAGCTTGTTAGCCATTGCCATTGAGAGATACATCACCATGCTGAAGATGAAACTCCACAATGGCAGCAACAGCTTCCGCTCCTTCTTGCTGATCAGTGCTTGCTGGGTTATCTCCGTGATACTTGGGGGACTCCCGATCATGGGCTGGAACTGCATCAGCCTCTTGTCCAACTGCTCCACCGTGCTGCCTCTCTACCACAAGCACTATATTCTCTTTTGCACCACCGTTTTCACTGGCCTTTTGCTATCCATTGTCGTCCTCTACTGCAGGATCTATTCCATGGTGAGGACTAGGAGCCGCAGGCTGACATTTCGGAAAAACATTACCAAAGCTACTAGGAGCTCAGAAAAGTCGCTAGCCTTGCTCAAGACAGTGATCATAGTCCTGAGTGCCTTCATCGCCTGCTGGGCTCCCTTGTTCATCCTGCTTTTACTGGATGTGGGGTGTAAAGTGAAGACCTGCCCGATCCTCTATAAAGCAGAGTATTTCTTAGTACTGGCCGTTCTCAATTCAGCCACGAACCCTATCATCTACACCTTGACAAACAAAGAGATGCGGAGGGCTTTCATCAAGATTCTGTGCTGCTGCAAATGTCCCCCAGCAGATTCTGGGACCAAATTCAAGAGGCCGATCATTGGAGGGATGGAGTTCAGTCGGAGTAAATCTGACAACTCCTCCCACCCACAGAAGGAGGAAGGCGACCATCCTGAAACTATCATGTCTTCAGGCAATGTTACCTCATCTTCTTAGGAGTAACCGTGGGGGTGTATTTCAGAGCCTTCCTCTGAAATCGGGGAGCTGAGATGCCTCCTGCTCATGGCAGCAGCGTTGGGCTAAGCGAGCAAGTAGCATTAGTTCTAATGAGGCAAACGGTGCACTTGCGAGGCTGGAGTTCAAGAAATGGGACAGACTGTTCTGGCTTGAAAATCGTTTTCCCTGGAGCATGTTTTGTCTTTGCACTGAGGCAGCTCAGGATTGTCAGGCGCATTCATATCCTGAAATCTCCTTAGTAACTCTGAAAGACTGATGCCTTGGTGAAATGATGCCTGGTGCGCGTGAGAGAGAGAGGGGGAGGAGGGAGAGGGAGAATGAATCTTTTTTTTTTTTTTTTTTTTTCCATGTGAGAAGAATGTGAAGTTATTTCTCCTTTATTTGCAGCAAACCACTGACACAAAGATCTTCCTGTACTGAATTTAGTGGTGGCTCTGGTATAGTTGGTCAGAAGTGTTTAGCACATAACAAGGAAAGAGATCACACAACTGTAACTTAGACCACATACAACCATAACTTGGCATCGCTTTCCAGAGTTTTTAGTTAAGTCATACGGTTTTATTGCAGAGTCCAAAGCTGTTGGGGTTTTATTTAGCAAGATCATAGCTGTGAATTTTTGCTGTTGGTCCATATTACATTTGAAGACCATGAGCCAGACTCTGCAGTTACTTTCACCTGTACAATTCCTTTGACTGCATCAGATTTTATGGAGTAGCTCAGAGCAGCATTTGGCCCCATATGCTGATTGCCTTGTTACTCTCTAGCATTAAATAAACCGCATTATCATGACAAATGCAAGGTAGAACTAAAGGTCATTTCTCTTTAAGATGACTGAAAGTAAATCTAATAGTATAAGATACTATCGACAACAGCAGGACTTTAGCCTAAGAAGAGTTAAAAACTGAAGGGGGCATTTCAGTGTGAGGTTCATAGTCTTTCCAAAGGTAAAGATCAGTTGGAAAAATCTGAAAAGAGTACCTTGAGTTTCAGAACGATAAAAGTTGAAGTGAAATGACTATAGATAAATGCACTTCCATAACAAAATGCAATATGTTTTGGCACATTTTATTAATGTTTATAATTTCAGCAAAGATGTCTGTATTTTATCAGTTCATGGAAGAAGTACCTGTCATTAAATTGAATGTATTTGTTTTACAGCGTCATTTTTACTCCTCTATTTTTCTAACCTGTGCTAATGGGGTTGAATGTGTACAATGTAAATAAGTTAATAAGATGCAGGAGTCTTCATGTGCCTAGGGTATTACTATAACAGAAGTGGTATATCTGGGATAGCTGAGAGCAATTGACTGATTTACAGTTATTGGCAACTCCTAGAAGTGGTATTTTGTAAAGAAAATGTATTGCCTTTGTAGTAAAATTTCCAGTGCAATTAAACTGTTGGGGTTTTTTTCTGGTTTAAAAAATAGTATTTAAAATGTTTCTGACTTTTATTGTTCAATTTGCACATAGCTTTATTGACTTCTAAACATTAATAAACTGATTTTTTTAAAGATTCTGTTACCAGATTACTAGTAGTTTTGTACTGGGGGTGGGTTCAAGCCAAGTGTGGTTTCTTGTTGACAGAAGTCAGTGAAAGTATTCCTTTATTTCGGTACGTGCTGGGATTAAGCTGATTCTGTGGGGATATAAGATGCATAATGCCACTTACAAGATCATGTAAAATACAGAATGAATGCTAGAATATAATTTATCATCACCACATGCTGTATTGATGAAACGCCATTAAAAGAATCTTTACAGTAGCGATTCTTCTCCAACAGCTAACGAAGTACAAACAGGAAAAAACAGATGCCTGCAAGTTTTACCATGATTGCCTAGAGCAGAATAAGTGAAATCATTCACTTACATCACTAATATAAGTTTAATTCTTAGTTTGTTGCAAACATCAAGGAAGTTTATGAAACCTAGAATGGTGGTCTCAGCTACATAACTGCTGCAGCTCTGTTGGGTCCACCAGCGAAGACTGGCAGCGTAGTTGAATAGGTACTGCGTTACTGCTTCCAAAGGCTTGACTTCCATTTCCTCTCTTGCGGCCGTTCCCTCTCAGTATTACTTTTAAGTTCCATAGAGCTCATACAGGATGCAGTTGGAGTGTGAAGATAAACCTCACCTTCTCATACCGTATGTCATCACCATGCAAGGTTTACTGTGGGAAACGAGAGCCTACACACCGAGGAAGGCTCTGGGTCACAACCCCACTTCCTGAAGGAAATGCCAAAAATGCCCTGAAGACAAAAGAGTGGAAACAAGCTGGAATTTCTCTCCATCTGTCTGCCTGTACGGAAGGAATGATTTCATGTGTGCTCACTTCCTAGGCTTTTAATTAGTGACCTGAGCAGAGCTGGAAAAAATGTCAAATCTGTATTTGTGCACAAGATAAAAGTCTCTCTTGGCTCAGGCCTTCATTTGGGCAGGGACGGTTTATGCCGGGTGCTGACAGTCATGAGGGAAAGCGCTGCTTTGTCCCAGGGATAAAGTCACTTCTGCGCAGAGCACCAAAAGTATATAAACCATGGAAGTCCAAGTTAAGCCCTCAGTGTGCCACCAGTGAGTAAATAAAGGCCACGTACGGGGATGAGGCAACGTACCCTGTACGTCTGAGTTTGTAGGGATGTTTTTATCTAAAGGACAAGGGTCGTTCTGCTCTTGAGGCCTTATAGGCATTAAGGTTGCTTGTCCCACATGGGGCTGAGATCTTGTGACAAGGGATGAGCATGGCTGTGTCACTGGTCTCTCATGACTACACCACTGGCCCTTCTGTATTCATAGCTGATAGCCTACAGGTGAGTCACTTCGTTTTGCCTTTGTTTCTGGGTTCCTCGCTTATCTATCTCCTCTAATTGCACTGCGGGTCTTTGCGGAAAATGACTGTATCCCCTATGGAGGTGACTGTGCGATGGAAGCCCCGTTTTGGTTGGGAACTCAGAGCCCTACGTAATTCACGCAATACAAGAAATGCAAACACCAGAGCGTGGCACTGGGCCATGGGAAGCATTTCCTATGCTCTTGGTCATGATGACTGAAATCTGTTTCCTCCACAGACGGGCCACATCTATGCATGTAGACAAGATTCAGACAGAGAACAATAACTGTAATAAAATAATAACAATAATAAAAGTAAGGGTTCCTGCGGGGGTGGGGGCAAGAGGCCGTTTTTGCTGCTCTTCACTTCCTATGGGGGAACTCTGCAGCTCCTCGGCCGTGGCCGTGCGCTACCGCACACCAGCAGGTTAGGCCAAACGTATGGTGCACAGTTCTGAAGCGTGCAATGCACAAAGCACCTTCCCAGGCCCCAGCCTGCCTTCTGCGCGCACCGAAAGGGCGTGCGGCTTTTGTTCTGGTGTTGGCCATGTGACAGATGGGCAGAGAAAATGCACTGAGAACTGAAAAGGTGCATTATACCAAATGTCTATGTGAAATAAAATAGCCTGAGTTACCCACAGTAACCTGGCCCTTTGATTTATATTCTTTTTTCCTAACTGTTCTTCCAGAGTAAGGAATATAACAAAGATGGAATATGATCATGAAATCTTACTGTTGCTCCCCCAGCAACCCCCCGATTAGGTATGCCTGTGTGAAACCCAGGTACGGCAGGGTGTATATTGGGCAACAGAGGGGCTGCAGCCAGAACACCCTGCAGACAGCTCAGCAGGAACAAACCTTGGGCTTGCTGTACAATACAGGCGGCCAGGACCCAAAATAGGGGACATAAAAACATAAGAATACTGTTATCCATCCTTTACTTATTCTGTCAACTAAGAAATACAGAGATTGCCCAACTGTAACATTTCCTAATTTGGCCTGGAAGATCTCAATACTGACTGCATTTTGTATGGGCAGAGGCATTATCTGATGTTGTAAAAAGGGTCAGATTGACAAAGCATCCAAAAATGTGGATACGTAGACCAGAGCTATGTAACCTCCTGAGCTCTGAAATGCTGGAAATTCCCCAAGGACAGGCTTTGTCATTTATGGGGTTCTGAAATTCCCCAGGAAAACATCTATTGTATTTCAGTAATTCCCCATACTCTTTTTCTTGGAAAATTAAATTAATCCAACTACAATTGAACCTTCAAGGATTTAAGAAACAAATGAAATCCATCTAAATTCAGTTCCTATAATCTGCTTTCCCAGACTTTTCTAATCCCATCTTTGCATTTACAGGTGGAAAGAGTTTGCTCATTCACTATCGTCTAGTTTATTCTGGTAGAACCTTATTTCTTTTTACATAGTCTGCAAGAATCACATAGGGTCAAGAAATCTCCCTTCAATTATTACTCTATGCACAAGATTTTCTATGATAATTTACAGTAATCAAATTCACTCTGTACGCAGGAGCTAGATATAAGAACATGTGGTACAGCTAACTTGTTCCAGTACAAGTTTTCTGCTAAAATAAGAAGTACCTAGAGAGATCTGAAACTCAAGCACCTAATATAAATAAAGATAAAAGTGTGGGTGGTTTTTTTTTTTTAAGTCAGGAACATAATTAGTGTAGACTTATGTGACCCACTGAAGAGAATTACAATGTTAAGGTCACTCTCCCGTGCAGGAATAGGGTGACACATTCCTTGTGTCTCCCCTCCTTGTCCACAAATTCTGAGAGATGTAACAATGCAGCAGTTTCCAAACACACACACACGGACAGAGCAAAACTCAGCATGGCCAGATCTCTTTACCCTACCAAAAAAATCTCATACCGGAGTGAAGAGAAAATCATTTCCTTGCCCTCAGACTCTCTGTGCTACTTTCATGGGGCGAAAAGGCAGGAAATCCCATCAGCCACACCCAGGAACACTCCGGCATGGAAAAGTCCTAATAAAGCAGGGCTGACAAAGCTCCGCCGACCCTCTGTGAACCCTCCACCAAGCCTGGTTTAGTAGTCACATAATAGAAACACGATGCAAAGGCCAATGTTTATTTTGACCTTTTGTGAATGATTGCTTGGAGAAGATCCATTTATAAATACATGGTACAATAACTATACATCAGAATGGCTCATCGGAAATGCATGAGACCAAAGCCACATTAAATATTAACATGTGTATGTAGCAATTGTAGTGTTTATTTGGAGTAACTCTTCTCAGCTAAAAGCAGGCTCAAAATACAGACTGTGTAACTTTTGATAACTAGTGAACGTTTGGAAAACACAAGCTAGGAAAAAATCACTGAATAAATACTGGGTTAAAATTATCTGCTAGGGTCCATGAAATCATCAATGAAAGCAGTATTCCCAGAAACCTGGGAAAAAGCTGACCACTCATGCTTTCTGGTGCTGACCTGAGCTGCCTGCTGAAGGTAGTTTTGCTCTCTTAAGCATAGATATGCTTGGCATAAGCCAAGACTTCCTGATTTAGCAGGACACTGGTATAGATTACTGGAATACTGTCTTGGATAAACACTTGCTCATATTGAGCACCTACAGGTGTATAATGTGAAGATGGAGGTGTGAATTGCTATAAGGAATAGAAATAGAATGTATATGGTTACGGAGAAAGTGCAATAACAATTTCCACAGTGAGGAAATTGGATTTGGCACAAGATTGTGATTGAGAGCATATGGGAGAACAAGTTTCAGGGACAATTTGGGACTGGTGCGGGGATTGAACTACAGTCTTGGTATTTTTCACTTGAAATGAAGAGAAGGAATCCTTCCTAGTAATACAGACAGAAAGCTGGGGATTTTCACTTGTGAACTCTATTAGATCTGCAATTCTTTCTAGAGCAACTCTGGGCAAGGTCTTACAAATTCTCACCTTCCCACAAAGATATAGATGTATAATATAAACACAAGGAGGTTTACAAGTGAATATTTTGAATTTTGTGGTACTATTCAAAGAGCTAGTATCTGTGGCATTTTGAATATGGGGGATGGTCTGCCAGATCATTTGTTGCCCAGCTACTTGCAGTATTTCCTTGTGCTTTGATAAGCTGGATGCTGCTGTATCACAGTTACTGCAGGGTAGGAGAAAACGAGATAATTTCTAGCAATGTGTGCAACTCTGTCCTTGTGGTTGGAAGAAGGATTGAGATCTTGGCTGAAAAACACATTCTGAAGAGGTGCTATTATTGAAAAACAGCTCACCAAAGTCTGCGTTATTATCTCTCTTGCTTTCAGGGAAGACACAACTATGGTCTAACGATTTCTTCTAATCTGGTGACCATTCAAATGCCTGTTGCACAAGTGTCGTGTGAGCTATTTTCCAAACATCAGGCACTTTTAGATGTTTTTTTTTATATATTTCTTTCTTATTCTCCTCCCCATCCCTCTGGGTGAGGGGGGAGTGAGTGAGTGGCTGCGTGGTACTTAATTACCAGCCTGGGTTAAACCAGGACACCATCACAGCTCCCACTTGTACTGCAGGTTTAGGTGCAGGATAAGAAATTGCATGTAGCTAGTGTGTAGTTCCTTTCTCTTATCAGGGTTATTTGATCAATGCACCTTTTGAACAAATCCTTTATGCTGGCACAGAGACCTTACTTCAGAGCAGCTCCAAAGTTACTTTGCAACTGTGTTCCAAAAAGTGTTAACAAGTTGTTTAGCTTCCCCCTACCCCCTGCCCTGCCCCTGGTCTTGGAAATTCAGTACATTTTGTCATTTATTAGCTCTCTTTCTGTTTTTATATGTCTTACTGCAAATGTTGCTTGAGGAAATCCTTGAGGTTAACTTTCATCTCAGAGACTGTCCATCTCCCACGCAGAAGTGGTTGTATTTTGTTTTCCTAATAAATAGCATAGGTGTGAGGGAGAGGAATTTGTCTGCATAACCGAGCGATAGCAAAGGGACACGGAATCTTGGAGCTTGGAATGGTTCATCTGTGGAGGTGGCTCCACTCAGAACTCTTTAAAGATACAGGGTGAAGTTCTGCTTTTCACCAAACTCACTGAGAAACGCAGTGGCATTAAAGAGGGCTCAGAGGACAACAAAGCAAGGCGCTTTAATGGGATGAACTAACATAAAAGGCTCAGTGAGCAAAGCCTTTCCCACCAGAGAGACGAGAACGGGGCAACACAATACTCGGCCTGGCAGCTATGCTATGGAAGGGAGCAGGGTGGTACAGAAAGAACATTTTTTAAAGCTCCAGGCACAGACTCTGCCTATAGAAACCAGAACCAGTTAAAACATTGAGTATTTCAAACTAGGAGTTACGAGAATGTTGGTGTTTGAAGACTCAGAGTATGTAGTATTTCAGAATATAATGAACTTAGGGTTTTTTTCCTTCTTTTACGCAGCACAACTCCCGTATCTGATGGCAAAGTCGCACCCTGCGGCCCCTCACACCGCACCCCTCGCCGCTTTCGGGGAGCGACGGCTCCCAGCCCTCAGGGAGACCAGGAGGGGCTCCGAGCCGCTCGTTCCGAGGAGAAACCCACCCTCTCTCCCTCTCCAGCCCCTTTTCCAGGCCACCGAAACCGCTCCCGTTGCCCTCGCCCCCCTCCCCGTGTGCTGTTCCTGCGCCCCCCCCGGTTTTCCTGCCGGCCCGGCCCGGCTCTTCCTGCACCGCGTTTCCCTTCGCCCTCCCGCCTCCCGCGCCCGGCCCGGGCCCGCAGCTGGGCCCCAGCGGCCGCCTCCGCAGCCGGGCCCCCACGGGCGAGCAGCCCCCGCCGCGCGGGAGCAACAGCGGCGAAGGCCAAAAGCAAAAAACCCACCCAAAGCCAAAAGCGAGAACCGCTTGTGTCTGGGCGACAAATGCACACAAAGGGCGCGCTGCAGCCGGGAGGGAAGTTCGAAAGGCCCCGCAGCCAGAAGCGGCGGGTACGCTGCCCGCCCGCCCCCCGTCTCACAGACACCCCCACCCCTTCGGCATTTGCGGCTCTCGAAAGGTTAAACAGCCCCTCGGAAACCGTGCAACGCCGCCCAGCCTCCGTGAGCGCTGGGTTAATGGGTGTTAAGCCTGAACCTCAAAGGTGAGAATTTAAGCGAAGTGCAGCAGCTGTAGAGCAGCGGTCAGGCCTTCACAGAGTCAGTATTTTCGTTGGGAAGTGCTTGAACGCTGCTATTTACTGTTTATTTCACCAGGAGCACCCCATCCCCCGCCGTACGGCAGGCAGCCCGCCAGGCGCCGTGAGGGAGCCGGGGGGCAGGTGTCCCCTCGGGAGCAGCCCGGGCCCAGCCACGGCCCCCACGGCGCCTCAGGCGGCGGCGAGCCCGCGCCCCGGCCCCTCGGCCCCGCAGCCCCTCGCAGCACAAGCGGGCAGCCCTGCGCGAGCTGCGGGGGCGATGGGAAAGCATCCAGGAATTTGGGGGTGGGTTTTTTGTGCGTGTTGTTTTTTGGTTTTTTTGTGGTTTTTTTTTCCTCGGCAGAAGTGCATTGCAGGTCTTGGGTTGTTTATGACAGAGTTTTTGTAGAAATCTCGATTTTTATTGTCATTTTCACCCGGCGGAGGCAACCCTGCCTCCGGCCGGCTGCGCGCGGCGGTGCGGCCGGGGTCCTGCCCGAGCAGCCCCCTCCCGCCGCGCGCCGGGTGCAGCCCGTGCCCGTGGGGCGGCCGGGGGCGAGCGGGCGGGGCAGCCGGCGAGGTGCGGCAGCGTGCCGTGGGTGTTGTGGCCGAGGGGAGGGAGGACCTTGGCGAGCCTGGCTTGCTTTCTGCCCGCGCAGCATGGGGGGCTGTGGTGGTCGCGTGGGAGCGGGCGGGGCCTGCAGTGGTTGTGGTGTGCTTAGGTGTGCATGTAAGCACGTGTGGCTGCGAGACACTTCCTCCGCTGCGGCGTGGTGGGGGAGTAGTTGATGCTGTGTGAAATTAAAGCCCTAACTAATGAAGTCTTGGTAGCTGGAGTTAAATTACAAAATCCACTGAGCACAAGTGCAAAAGCTGTAGCACAGATTGTAGGCAAAGTGCTTATTTCAGTCTTGCCTTTACTGTAGTCCTTCAAATTACCTGGGTATTGTCTGTGATCCACCTCTGAGCAACCTTTTGGGAAGAGGTTATTAAAAGAGACAAGGCACAGAACAGGTCGGTACCACCCTAGCTTGACACCTTGGGAATTATGATACAAATTAATGCTTTTTCAGGACCAGCTTTCTCACACAGGTTATCAAGCAGCCTTCACACTGGCCGTTGTTGATCTTGTGTGTGTTTATGCAGATACTTTGTTGATTAAGAAAACCAGAGTTTTGATCTTTCTTCCCGGAGAATTTTCCTTGGGACTTGTTAATTTCATCAGGGTGTTTACTTGCAGGGATAGAAGGGACTGCAAACAAACAAATCTGCTCAGGTATGCTGAAGAAAGCATAAATATTCCTAGAGGTCACGTTTTTCAGTTGACTGTATCACCCTGTGCAAAACGAGGTTAGTATGGCTCTGAACCACGCTTGGCTTCAGAATGAAGTGGAACAAATATTAGAGGATTTTTAGCTGTGTTTAAAGGCATTTTGATAGGTGCCACTTGCAGCTTTAGCCTTGTGTGTGGCCTTTGGTCTCTTTCTGTTATGGGAAATTGACCTAATAAAACTCTCCTTCCCTTCTAAATGAATGTCATTGTTATAATACAATGAGTCAGAAAAGAAACAATATTAACCACAAAATAATGGCTGTCTAACCACCAGTGTGAGTGCTCCCCCCGTCTATCAATGAACTGCAATGCCTTAACCGTGTTCCTCATTGTGATCATAATTTGGCAATAATTTAATGAAACTGAAAGTGGAGGAGTTCCCACAAATCAGAAGTAAAATTTTCACTGGTATAATTGTATGCATGAGGCCTCCTATTCAGAGGAAGGGAACTGAAAAAACTTGTCACCTGTGAGCATGGCCTGGATAGATCAAGCAGGTCCATGTCTGCCTGGGTTTTGGAGGTAGTACAGTGATGGCTTTAATGTGTTCAGAGTTTTGATGATATAATGAATGAAGCCTACGACATTTTACGTATGATACATACTTTGCATTGAATTTTAAAAGCCTACAAAATGCAGATTCAGGTAACACTGTAATCCCTACAACTTGTTGTGCTGTCTGAGTGGAAAGGATGTCAAAATATGAACTCCTTATAGGAAGGCGGGAACAAACATATCCTGGGTTTCTGCTCGGTTCTATCTCAGGGTAGCTGGCTGCTGAGCTGGCGTTGGTCTGTGACTGTGACCCTGTTTGGCACATGGCATGCCAGCCTGGAAATGCTCTATTTAAATGGACAGGCCTTGGAGGTTGGTAATGCTGTGCTGTTCGCCCTGCTGTTAGACTTGGAATTTTAGATGGAAGTGGAGGTAGTGGAGGGCTCAGACAAGCCCTGCAATTTAAATAAAGTTTTGGTCTAGTGGAGATGGGCACAAATGTAATTCATAAGGGGTTCATGAACAGATTTCCCATGTTGTCAGAATGATATTCATGGGTTCAGTCACACTCACGCTGATTGTATGTTACTGCTGTGTGCATTACGAAGAAATGTCTGACCTGTTTGACTACTTGTGGCTGAAGTACAGCAGTTTCTGTTGCTGATGATACATGAAAGGAGAATGTAAATAAACACTGTCAGTCATTTGCCTTTGACTCCTCATTCTGAACAGCTGTGTGTGAATTTGCATTTGAGTTAAATGAGAGTGATTTAGGAAGAAGGCTTGGACTTGCATCTACCTTCATTCTAGCAGTCTTTACAACACTGCCTCGGTTTCCTGTGAGCTTATTGGAGTTCACAAAGGTGAAGTTCATAAGAGTGAGGTAAAAAGCAGAAGGAGACTAAAACGGGCTGCTCTTCTTGTTTCCATTTGTAGTGATGTGTTTCTGGAGGTTTGTGTTTTATTTTAATTTACCTTTCACATGGAAGGTATGTCAAGTACAGACACACCTCCTCTGTGCTTTGACCTGGTCATCCAAGCCTGAAAGCTCTATGGCTGTGTAACCACAAGGCAGCCTAAGCTAATGTATCAGTGTGGTTTACTAGTTTCAGCAATGCTAACATGGCTAGCTGGTGTCTGGACTTGATCTGTCTTGCATCCTGCCAGCCCTAGATACTCAAATTTATCTGCCCCCAGGCATGCAGATATACCCAGAACTGTTTTGATTGCAGAAACATTACTACAGTTCCGTTTGTGGTTGCTGTCTATATTTCAAAAGAGAGCTTTTATATGCAAAGTGATGGGGAAGCTGAAATTTCACTGTTTACTTGTCTTCTCTGGAGAAGGATGAACATTTATGCTTTTTTGTCTTGCTTTTCTTCAGTGTTTTGTTGTGTTGGTTTGGCTTGGTTGTTTTTTTAAGCGGGTCAGGCATCATTCCTCATTACTTCTTGTTCAGTGGTCTGTTGCAGGATCCTGCTGGTTGGACTCCTAAAGGCACATTTGCTTAGTCTTTGTTATTATACAACAGTTAATTAACAATGGGATTATGAATGTAAATCATTGTAAACAGAAAGGAGACTGCAAGAGTTGTACGGGGACGGTAGATGCTCATTCAATGCAGATCCTATGCTCAGATCACATTTGTTCTTGGCAAAAGGGGGTGGAAATTCTATCAAAGTTGTCAAAGGTTCAGCCCACTTATACCAGATCTGCATCAGACCCTCTCAGTGGTCACAGCCTAATACACTGGTGCTGGCCCTAGGTCAGACCTTGAACTCTTGCTGTCAATGAAAGATTTACCATCAGTTTGCACGGGAGTGGTGTTGGAACTGTGGTGAAAAATGAATGATTGTGGCACTTAATTTTTCCTGTGCTGCGCCTTGCATGCTGGCTCAGTCGTTGCTCCCAGCATGAAAGGGAAATCCTGCAAATCATGCCTGCAAGTTTCAGAATGACAATGTGAGATGTTTAGAAAAACCAAACTTCAGCCCCACCCTGCCAGACGTGGCTGAATGTTTATTTGAGCAAACCCAGAAAGTCTGCATCAGCAGAAAGTAAAGTTTTGTTCATGCATTCTTGAGAATCCAGAATTGTGCAAAATGAATGAATGGTAGCTGTGCAAGTGTTTATTTCTCTTCATGAAATGCAGTCATAGAGGTATTTTGTGAAATAACATTTGCCCCAAATTATGGTACGGAACATGCACTGCGAATGGTGTACTTCTTTCTGTGAAAGTACTAGTACTTTCCAGTTAAGCCCTGAGCTAACTCACTCTCTGCTAACTCCGTTAACTTGTTAACTTGCACAAAATCAAAACCAGAAGAATGGGTGGATCGGGGGCAGGGAGGGCTGCTGGGGAGCTGGAAGTTACAGGAGATCAGAAGAGGGAGCTGCTTGGCTGGGACAGGTTCTGAGGTAAAATTCTCATGTTATCCACACAACTGGAGTAAACTTCTCTGCAGAATTACATACAGGATCTAAAAAAATCCCCCAGATTATTTTATTTTATGTATGAAACCATGGTTTCTAATAAGATCTGGGTGATCAGTGCTATAATGCGCTTTCTGTGTACCTTAAAAAAAGAAAAAGGAAAAGAAAAAAGAAACAAATGAGTCACAACTCACATCTTGTAGGACATGAAACATTTAACCTAATAGCAGCTTAGGAAGTGAAGTTGAAGGTTTTCCTGTGGGTCAAGGGCATCTATACCCTCTTTCTGTGCCAGATGGAATTTTTCTGTCTCAAGTCTTCACACATCATGTGAATGATGGGAATATCCACTTAAATGCATTTTAGTTTTCTTTAATTTCAAAGAATGTGCTAGCATCTTTGGAACTCAGATTTTGGGGAAGATGAACCACTTTTGAGTCTGTTGAGTTTTTGCTCATTCTTAAACTTAGGTGATTCCTGGAACTTGGCTACTATTTTTCTTTCACTTTTTTGGACCTTGCCTTTGCCTTTCTTGATCCTTCCAGGCATGAAAGGAGAAATGGCAAAAGTCTATGAAAAATGAGTGTTCCCACAGGGTTATAGTGTGACGGTACATAGGGGAAACACTGCTGTGTGTTCCACTAGGGATCAGCCAACATGATCTACAAATTTGTATGTTATGAAACTCACAATATCACAAAAATCTTAGTATTGCATAAAATCATGTAACGGAAGACAGAAAAGTCATTTAACATATTGTTGTACCTTGAATGATAATGAATATATAAGGTCATCCTAGAAACATTTTTAACTTGTTTGTAAAGATCTTTGTGGGTGAAGACTTGCAAGTTCTTCAGGCCATCCATCCTAGCACTTTGCTATCGTTACTGCTAAAATCCCTAAAATTATTTTTGCAGTTTCACTCAATCACTTCTTATTCCATCTACTCTGCCTATAGAGGTTAGTCTTCCATTTGCACTTGTGGAAAGCTTTAATGTATTTAAAACCTGGCAGGTTGCCACATCATTCTCTTAGTCTTTAGACTAACTCATCCCAATTAATATTTTCCTAGACCTCCAGTGGCTTTTTTTTTTTTTTTTTCCCCTCTGGATTCTCTTTAATTGGATAATATTTGTATGTGAGCAAGCATGTAAGTGTTTTAAGAATAAAATAAAAGGTCTTACAGCTTTGAACAGATAGCGTTGTCCACAGCAAACAACAGTGTCTATGTGAAGACAGTATATTACTAATTTTAGTGCTGTCTTTAAAAACTAATCAGTATGACCCCTTTTAACGAGCAATAGTGATGAGACTATACAGGACTGTTCCAAATGTTGCAGACCTTTTCATCAGCTTTATCAAAAGCTGTTGAAAGTGTCAGTTCAGGTGAATGAGAAATACTGGTTACTTAATGGGGACAGTTTTCTAATAAAACCAGAAGAAATGTTCCTGACTCTGCTTGGATTTGTGTACAGATGCTCTCTTAAAGGGTTGTCTGTTTCTTTTTGTACTTGCTAGTATAAGTGAATCATCTCTCTTGGTTGGTACTTTGCTTGCAGCCTGTCACCTGTAGAGACTGTGGAGAATTTGTTTAATCAGCCCAGTTTATGGCAATTTAGCAAACAGGGACTTTCCCTGTCTTCGTGGTTTTAAGCCCCAAAATCTAGTTTAAAACCACATTCCTCTGTGCCTGCTGAGGGCAATGGAATGTGTTTTGCTATGGATGTGTGCTCTGTGCCTGCCCAGTGCAATCATTTCAGCTACGCTCATCTTTGTTAACAGCCTCCCTGATATCTCAGTGTTTCCACGACAACCAGGTTAGGGAGAGGGCTCCTTCAGGGTTCATCAGTAGTGGCAGCTGGAAGACCCCACTGCTTCAGGATCTTCCTGTTCCTCCTACCTTCACCACCTGCCTGCGCTCACGCCTCTACTTCTAGCCTGTTCTGTTTCTCATTTTCCATTGAAAAGTGTTTTCTTTCCTCGGCAGAAGAAAGATGCCAGGAACGGGTGCTAGCAGCATCGATTTGGAGGGAAGCTCCTTGCTATCCTGGAGAGGGGAAAATGGTCCTACCCCAAGGATTCACTTTAATGTGAGCCTGAAACAGTTGTTCGTGATTCTTGTCTCATTTCTATTGTATCCTTAGTTTATCCTCCTGCACCTTCCAAGTTCTGCCTAGGAGCAGTGTTCAGTTTGACCTTACTTAGATATCACCTGGCCAGTTTATACTCCCGGACAAAAAGAAGAGTTAATTGTTGAGCCTTTTATGTGTAATCAGGTAACAAGTGATTACTGGAGTAATTCGTTCGCTTCCAAGTTAATATCTCTCAACGTATCTTGGGTGCTTTAGTCATAGTGTCTCAAACACTCACCACAACAGCAGCGATAGGGAGAAGAGCGAAAGCTTAACTGCCAGCCGTGCATGAGAGTAATCCCAAAGATCCGGGGGATGCTGGAGCCCAGAGAGCCGTGCGGGAGCAGAAGTTTTGAGGATACTTCCCAGTACACCTCGCCAGCTTCCAGATATATACGAGAGAGGCGATGGCGACCCCCTTGTCTTTCAGCCAAGTCCCAGCCCCGTTCCACCGCCCGCGGATGCTCCCGGCGCGGCAGCCGAAGGTCCCCCCCGACGGGGCGCCACCGCCACCTAGCGGCTGCCGGCCGGCTGGGACCGCGCAGCGCCGCCGGCGGCCTCGGCCCGGGCCGCTCCCTTTCGTAGGTGGGTACTTGCTAAGCACTTGCTGGACACGGGATATTTCAACTTTTCCTTCTCCAGATTCGTGTGCTCGAGTACTATTAATACTACGAGCAAGGATTTCTGTAGCACAGTGACTTAATCCCGTGTGATATTTTGGTAAAAAAAAAAAGCTGCTGGTACAAAATCAAACACATACAGTGAAAGGATTTAAAGTAGTTGATATGTCATAAAATAACATTGTTCATAGAGGGAAGCTTTCAGACTTCTGTTTTTGGACTTACAGTATTTAACGTTTCTGTTACTCTGAGCTAGTTAGGAAAAGAGGGAGATGTGAACAGAAGAGAGGATGCTGTTACCAAGTTTCTGTTTGTAAAGCCAACAGAAAAGTTGGAACAATAGTTTTTGTAAATGACCTATGGGGCTGTGGCTGAAAAACCTATTTCTAGATTAGCCAGAATGTGCTACTGAATCTTACAGAATCTCATCAGGGACAATAACTGTCCCAGATTCCTAGTATTTTTATGGGGACTCTGTATATGATACCTAGATGCAGTAGTAAACTGTTAAAAATATATCAGCTTCATGCCTCTGCTAATGATATTTCTCAGTATTGCTATGGGCCACTGCCTTCCTTGAAAACAAGTAATGTTCCCATTGGAAACAGCAAGAAATAGTGAAAGCGGCAATTTGTAGTGAAATTGTCTGAAATTAAATTTGTCAGCTTCATCTGCTGGAAAAAAAATCCAACAATCCATAACCACAAAACCCCCCAACCTTAAGCTATGCAGAAAAGTGATCAGTTATGAACAAGATGCTTTAAAATGTTACTTAGATACACAAGTTCAATGAGATTTAAATAAATAGAAGGGTTCTTCTATTTTTGCTAAAGCCAAGGCAAAAGTAGACCTTGAATTTTCTAATGAATTAACTTCAATTAACCCAATCTCCAAATTAGGAAGGGTGTGGGAAGCTGATTGAGTGAAAAAAATCCACTTGTTAACTACAGAACAAGCAGAACAGGAGAATAACCTATGTACAGGGAAAGATACTAAAGGCAAACAATGAAGGAAAGCATTAGAGATGTCAGATCTTAATCAGTTGTAGGGAGTCAGTAGTCATTGTAGTCAGCGCAGGTATACAGCAGTATGAAATCCTGTACGCAGTATCCTTCTACCAGTCAGCATTCAAGGAATATTGACATATAATGATCAGCCCCCAAAAGAGTACACTAAAATGCTTAAAGCCTGAGAGTTTCACACTGACTAGCAGTTATGTTAGGCCTGCTGTGCTATTCTGAACCTGTTTGAGCATCAGGTGGGAAGTGTGACAATGGGTTAGTTGTTAGTCTCTGTTAAGTCAAAGTTGGCTGCTGACTGACTGGGCAGACTGCATCCAGCTCTCTGTCTCTGCAGCCTCTCCAGCTCTGTCCTCCGCAGAGAGCTGGAGGTATGTTGCCTACTGTGCTTCTGCAGAGCTTCTA
The DNA here is from genome assembly GCF_015220075.1 of Falco rusticolus. Classification (NCBI taxonomy): domain Eukaryota; kingdom Metazoa; phylum Chordata; class Aves; order Falconiformes; family Falconidae; genus Falco; species Falco rusticolus. Next base: position 21,933,429 of record NC_051197.1, read on the forward strand.
GCTTAGAAACAAGTTGCTGCTGCTGTTCATACGGATGAAAGAAACTGTCTCTGAAACTGTTGTGTGTCCCTTCCCACTAGAAATTTTAGATAACACTGCAAAAATTATAGCCTGTACCTGAGAAATGTAAGACTTCACTGTCTTGACATTCTCTAAGAGAATAGATACTATTTTCTCTGAGACCCTCTTGTGTATGCACACTTTGCTCTTTTAAAACCTATTTACATAGCAGTCCTTGATGTGTACAGTTTCTTTTCCCTGTGTGCTGAAATGTGGAAAATTGCACATGTACAAATAGAGGATGGCGAAGGTAAATAGGATGCAATTAAAAAGGGGAAGTTTAAGCTGAACACCAGGAAAAATACCTTGCTAGTGAAACGTGTTCTGTAGTGGGTCCAACCTCCCTAGGGGAATAGTGGAAGCTCCCTCTGCCGGAGTATTTAAAAGTAATGTACAAGTCAAATAAATATGCAGTAGGAACAGTTTTGCCTTGGCAGTGAAATAGAGCAGATGGCTTAGCAGATATTATCCATCCCTAACATGTATGGTTTTGTCTGTAAGACGTTAACTCTAGAAATATCCTGCACAGGGCTTGTGTCAATTGAAGCTGTACAAGCCATTAAAAAAATCCATATCCCTCTGGGTTTTATTTAATTTTCCTTTTAGAACAGCGGTAATGGTTAAAGTACAGAGCATACACTGGAGATATGTAACTGGCTGGGTTTAATGATGCTTGGTTGTATGCTGTGCCATCAGTTTGTTGTCAGCTGATCATAAGTTGAAAGGGTACAACTTCTGCCTCAGACATTATTACTTAAAAGAAGATTTTCCTTCCTTCCTTCCCCTCCTGGATGCAATCAGCCTGTAAACCTCATGTGCTGACTTTGGTCAAAAATTGTCAAGTCATGGGCTAGACATCTGTTGCTGTTTTATATATATACTTTGATTGCCCCAGACATCCTTGGCAACAGCTTAGAAATGTACTGCTATAATAAACAGTCTAATCTAGTATTTCATCCAGAATTTCCTAATGGAATAAATTCCCACTAGACCCTAAATCTGCTCAGCCTCACCCATCAGTCACACCCTGCCTGTCTGCAGAGAAGAAGACAGGGCCTGCGTTGCACCCTAATGGTTGCAGACTAAAAGGGAGCGAAAAAAATCCCCAAAAGTGAGGAGCTCTGCTGCAGGATGTGTCACTTGTGCAGTGTTCCTTCTGCATGGAATTTGTGTGTGTCTGTAGCATTAACATGCACAGACATGTCCTGCTGATTTGTGTATTGTACAGCCTGCAGTATCAAAAGATTCAGTGGAGGGTTCTGCTGCTCTGAAAGAGTTGTTAACCTGAAATACTTAATTTTGTTAGTGTTCATTTTTATGGCGATGGCAGGGTTTTAAAGCTTTACACTGGAAGTTGATCTAGTAGTGAAAGTAGTGACTATATGGAACGCTTCTGCAAAATGTGTGTATGTTCCCCTGCTTCTTATACTGCTATCATGTATTGTGCAATTACACAATAAAGGCTACCTGGATGTAATGTTGAAGTTGTAAAGCCAAACACTGAAGAAGTCAGAAAGCCCGGAGTACCTCTTGCACCACAGTGGACCCTTGACAACTTACTCCTGGGAAGTTCCACCCTGGATGTTGCAGCCTTGTTTGTAGGCTGGTGGTTTTATGGTTTCGTTGCCTGGTATGAAGTGCTGGCATGTGTTCAGAAAATTCCACTCCCAAAGTCTGTTAAATTTTTACTGAACTAGCACTGGTTAAGGTTTTGGGAAGATTTAGTCAGATTTTGGTGGTGACAAAGCATAATGACAATGAAAGTAGAATGTTTACAGTTTGGCAAATAAGAAACAGCAGGAGGGTTTACACTGAAAAGACAATTGCTAAGCAGTGTTTGCTGTATATTTTGGCATTTTTCATTTATGTATTATGAATCACAGACCTCATCTTCTCCTTTTTTGTAACAGAAGGCTTCAGTCATACAGAACAGGACCCAACTTTATAGCAGTGTAGCTAACTGGTTTTTGTTTGTTTGGTTTTTTTAATACTTCTGTGTTTTAAAACAAAATATTAGGAGGAACTTTCTAAAATATGTGTGGTAGGTGGATTCTTAACTGCTCTTTGCAGCTTTGAAAGCCTTCTGTTTAATACAGAATCCCTTTCAGCAAGCCCAGAAGGCAGAAATGGATTGTAATCCAAAGCATAGCTCGAATACACATCTGGAGGCTTGTAAAAAGGAAGACCATCATAGTTGAAGCTGATACCAGAGATAAATGTGAATTACAGGGTTTCTAAGGAGCAGTGTTGGCACTGCATTTAAATTGCCCTTTTAGAAATGCTTTTAACAGTATGTGGTAAGTGTATGTTTAAAGGAGGAATGTATCTGGGGTAGGAACTGATTAAAAATTAATTTACAATAACAGCATGAAAGGTAGAAGAGGACAGGCTAATGTTTTATTTAAATGGCTTTACCATCCTGTGTTTCTCTAGTGTAAGTTTTGTTACGAAAGTGAAGCCCATAGGATGCAATTCAGTCAAAGCTTTCACGGGGGGTGAAATGTTTCTTTGAGGAAAGCAATTAAAAAAACTCCCCTCTCTTACAAATATAAGACAAGCAGGATCAAAGCATCATGTAAAGCAATAGAATTAGGAGACAGTTGTGTTGGTTTTGAATATGATGTAATTTTCCATCAGTAAGAAAAAACCACAATTGGTGAAGCCTTTCACTAGGTGAAGCCAAGCCAAGCCTAGAAAAAATGCTTCATGATGGCCAGTGCAGAATTTCAGCATTTTTCATTATGATACTATAACCCTTTGAATGCTGAAGATCTGCTACTGCATACGGACTAACTGAATTAATGTAAAATGCATATATAGTGAAGCACAAAGATTAATGCTGCATATATGCCTTATAATCCTAAAAGTTGTCTTTGGAAAAACATCTGGGCTTTTTGAGGTTTGGCGGGTCTGAATCAACGTATAAGAGGAGATGAGCTAAATGCAGTGAAAGCAAAAGCAGCAGTGTGGTTTTTAGAATACAGTCTGCATGCTAATTAGGGGGTTGTTTCTGGTAGATTTAACTAACCATGCTTTTTCCTATATGTTAGCTAGAATTCTGGGTTAGGATGATGATCTAACAGATATTACAGCTGGACCTCGGTTGAAAAAAAGTAGTAGTATTGCAAGAAAATCTTCTATCTTGTGACTGCCATCACTAATAAGTTATTGCAGAATTGCTGGAAACATGTATGTTTCCCTCAGATGCTTGAATCCCTGTATGAGCCTTCCCTCAAAAAAAAAAAAAAGGCAAAAAAAAAAGCTAAAGCAACTGATGTAAGTAAAGAAAATAGAAGCAAATGCTTAAGGAAAAATAACATTTTGTGATAATGTTGATTATGGGGAGGAATAACTTTAGAAGAATGGTAAACGCGTTTAGTGTTTTTGGCAGGTCCTTTGCTTCCTCACTGCCCTAGGGATAGCTGGTATAGCACAAGCCTCTCTAACCCTGGTTTTGATTAGCAGCGTCAGTTGCTTTCTGAATGTGGTTTTGTTGAGCCATCTCTCTTCTTGTGATCTTCACTTAATCTTTAAATTAATCAGTCATTCCTAATGATCCTGTATGTGGCCGGTTCTTGTGAGGAAGCTGATTGGGCTCAGGTATACACAGTGTCTGCAGAAAGTTTTAAGAAAAATTGTGAATAATAATAGTGTTTCTGGCAACCTTTTTTTAAATTATTATAGTTTTCAAGAGACTTAGGATTTCATGCACTTGGATCAGTACTGTATTCTCACAGACGTGGACATAGTATTTGTGAAGTGCTTTTATCTGTGAATGTGGCAACCCATATTTTACCAGGTACATTTCTAACGGTATAATTCAGCTTTCATTTAGACAGTTTTGTAATAGTGTAATTCCTTTGATTTCCACAGAGATACTTTTTATTTACTCCAGTTTAAGTGGGATTAGATCGAACCCCAGCATTTATATAGTAGAGTGAAGTCAATACTAGACAAATAGGACATAATTTATTTTAACTAGGTACATTGAACAAAATCCGACTTGCGTGTAACTGCTGAATCCATGATGAAGTTGGTTTGTATGTGGACGGGGAACTGGTTTTGCATCGTGTAGGTACGACAGTGCTGCTGATTGTGCTGTATTTTTGCTGTGTGTTTCCAGCAGGGGGCAGGTAAATACGCCTTTTTCAACCTCTGTAACATTTGTAGAGGAAAGTTCCACTGTAAAAACACGAGCAGCAAGTTTTATATATTGCAGCAATAAATTATGAATCTGTAAAAAGAAGAAATAAAATCAAAACAAGCTTTTCATATAAAAGCAAAGACAAACAAGAGCCAAAATTTGCAACATCAGCTTTTCAGTTATTGCTTTAGCATAGTTTTTTTTTTAACCTTACTCTCGGTATATTTAACCTTACTCTGATGACATCGGCTGTTTTCTTTCCAGTTTTTTCATCTTTGGTTAGTACTATAATTTTCTAGCATTATATAAATTATACACAAGAAGGGGGAAATTATATCTGCTCTCCGTGTTCTCTGTTGTTCAAGGTCAACTCTTTATTTTTCCTTAGCTGCAGATTCTGGTTATCCACAAGTTTCCTGCCAGTTTTCTTCCAGCTGGTACTGCAGAACTCATAGTGTGACCCAGGCACAGCATATGCTTCTCCCTTGGACACCCATTACTTCGTTCCTGCAACAAACTCTGAGTAATCTCTGGATCTCAGAATTTCAGTTTGGTTAGTTATAAGCAATTTATCTGACCTGCCTTTTCAACATCTCGCCAGACTAACCATATAACTGGCCCTGGTGTCTTCCATCAGAGAATCTATGGCTTCTGGGAGGGTGGGCATGTCTCTCTTGCTATGACATTAATTTACCTTCAGTGGAAAACTGATTCCCCAGCCAGGGAAAGTCCCTCTTCAGGACATGACGGAAGAAAAAATTATAGCTACAGGAATTCCACAAGCCTGCAATGGTCATGTAGAGAAATTTCAGAGGTTCATTTCAGCCCAGTGATATCTGCTGCTTACATCTCAGTCTGACTCCCGGTCTTTTGTACATGGACCATGCTCATTTTGCTGTCATCTAATTAGGCGGCCGTGCAAACTTCAAGAATTCACTTTCAACTTTGAGAAAATATTCTGAATAAATGTTCAGCTCAATAAATTTGCTGTTTTCTTATATTCAGGTGTGGCATAAATGCATACAATGGGAGTGCTGTGATTTTTACGGTATCAGTGTAGTTTGCTTCATATGTCCTGAAGTGGACATGTCCTACCATTTCTGGGACCTAAGTCAGTATAAGAATGCCCATGTGGAAACAGACCTGAAATTCCTGTTAGATTTTAGCTGACAAAGATATCACAAAAAGAAGGTAGATACTTGACTTGCAGCTCTTTGAATGTCTGGATGCAGTACAGTTATATTTTCCCTGCATTTCACATCTCCAAGTGGTATCCAGGGACTCCAGATAAAACTATATTTTATTACATTAAAATAATTCTGTGACTTTCTACAAGGTAAAAGTGTGTCAGGTCAGTTAATAGCTATTGTTATAATATTGATAAGTGAGAGAGAATTCCAAAACCAACTGGACTTTGCCATGTTTGTCTGCATGATGGTGCCACTACTTATTTATATCATCATGTCTACAAATTACAGTGACAGACATTACTGTCTAGGTGCAGTTCAGTGAAGAACTACAGTAAGTCAATGAATAACTATAGATGCAGCAGAGCTTCCAATGCTGCTCTGCTTGAGTAATTAGAGGCTTTAACAACAGGTGGATTATTTTGCTGATCAAGTATACAACCCAAACCCATGGGTGTTGAAAGTCATCACTTTGTATCTCTTGGAAAAAAGTGGTATATCTAATCAAACTTTCTTTGTCTTTAAAAAGTACTTATTCAGCATATGGAGGGAAAGGAAGAGGGCTTGGGCTGGATTTTCCACAGCTGGTGGTCACATAGGATTGCTACTGAAGGAGATTGTAGGCTAAAAGTCGCTGTGCAATTATGCTCTATGGTTAGGTCAGAAATACTATCACCGCAGGCTTCTTGGTTCCCTTCTTTTGTTGTGCTCTAACAAGTGGCTTCAGTGTGAAGTCAATGAAGTAAGGAGGATCTAGAAAATGGCAGCTTTTTTTTTTTTTTTTTCATTTACCCTGCTGTTCTGTTTCATGTAATTACACACATAATACAATAACAATTATAGTGTAAATTACTAGCCCTTTACTGACAATTTTGTCTTTCACATGTTATTCTTTTCCCAAAGGCTTATGCCCTCCTGCATCGCATTAGATGGCTCTTGGAACTGGCAATTACGTTGAATATGAAGGGGCTTAAACCCACAAAAGGAAGCTGGAATAGAGGATGGATGCTGGATCTGGCATAGGAGGAGGCTGTTTGGCTGGCTGCAGCTTAGGCTGTTTTCCAAGGAGAAATTAGACATTAAATGTAAGAAAATCACTCCCACCCAAACTGCTTCTCCAGCAGTTTTGCTTTCATTTCCTCATGGCCCAGTTTAGTGTCACATCCGTCCAGTTTCATAGCCTAAGAGAGCTGAAAGCTGAGTAATTGCATGTTTACAATTCCTAAGGCATTCTGACTGTTTCAGTAGAGACAGGAAAAGAGTAAGATGTGTTCTGTAATAGAAGCAGATTACTTCAGTAAAAAAATTGGAGAATATTTTTTTGGGGCAATACAACAGCTGGATGTTAATTCATAGATGTCAGATGATGTCATGCCTGCATGACAGACAGGCTGTTTGCAAGTCACAGGGCTGGTGTTTTTATTATTCTTCACACAGGACATGTAAGGCTGTTTGGATCTTTTTGTGTGGCTTCCAGTATGGAAGCAGCGACTTCTATGCTGAATGGGACAGGGTTTTGAACTATTTGGGACAGATGGAGAGAAAATTGGACTGTTGAGATAAGAATGGGAAGCTTCAATGCAGATGGATTAAGGGGTCACCTTTATGCTCTAAACTGCTCCCCCCTCCCCGTACCCAGCATACAGCTAAACTTTTGTGTAATCTATCCTAGTCATAACTCACTCTGTTGCCAAATAAAATATTTCAAAAAAATCACCTTTTCTATGAACTAATATAATCTGAATTATCTTTCCAGTCTTGTCTTAGCCAAGAAATTATGCTCTGCAAGTGGAGGATGAAGATATTTTTAGGAAAAATTTTACAGAAAAAACCGTTCTGGTAAAAGAAAGCTTCTTTTGTCCAAAGTAAATGAGACAACCTAGAACACTTCCAATTGTTCTATATTTCTGTGGTCTATGAATTGTAACTCAGGTGTAAAACTGTCTTCTTCTGGAGCTAATAGGGGAACACAGCTGTTTACCTGGAGTGTTAGAAGAGTCGGTCACTACTATGCATTCTGTTCAATGATTTACTAACACTGTTAATCTCCAGTTACAAAGAAGGTAAAGGAAAGTCATAGACACCTTTTCTCTCAGTTAGTGGTTCTCTTTGCAGCTGTTAAGCCCTGGGGGTATCTGCTTTTGAGGTATTAATGTTAATTAACATGCTAACTATAGGCTTTTAAAATACTAGCCTCAGCTAAGTGGTGGGAATTGAAAACAATTGGCTGTTTTTTTAATCGACTCTTCATAACTGATTATGGGGTTTTGGACATTTCCTGTAGCCTTACAAGGTGTCCATTGCTTGTTTGTTTTTGGGGTCAAGAATGTATGTTTTTTCAACAGCGTTTCCCATACCCGGGGCTTTTCAAATTTACCCACAACAATTGGTAAATATTTGAATGTGTTTGTGGAAATTGTAGATCTGATTGTTTGGCAAAATTTCAGGGGCTTTTTTTAAAGCTTTTTAGTGTTTCTCAATCTGGTTGCCTGGAAAAAGACCAAACAATAATATCCTCACATATCAGTCTACACAGTAGCACAAAGTCCTACTGTTTCTATGACAACAAATAGCTTTTTTTCATCTCCCTCAAATCGGTTCTATGAAGTACAGTAGCCTGTACAACAAATTAGTGGGAAGATGGCAAGCCTTCTGGATTTGAAGGTGTACAGGTACCTGTAAAGGCTCATATTTCTTAGGCTTCAGTTATGCTGTATTAACAAACTGACTGCAGTGCAGCATGGAGATGCCTGAATGAGCTTCAGGTTAGGTAGCTCAGGTACAGACCGCAATCTACCCAGTGCATAAGGAACTGTGAGTTCATTTGCTGTGCTGAGAGGTGACACGTGTGTTGGTTTGTTTTGTTGAAATACTTCCCACTGAGTTGCAAAGAAGCTGTAGTACAGAAGAGAGATTTTCTTAAAGAAAACCCCTCTGGTTTATTATCTCCTTCCCCTCAGCATTCAATAGGCTCACATATCACACTAAATGAAATTACTTCAGACTAGGAACAAGTTTTCACATTTTTCTTATGCCTTCCCATGCTTTTGCTTCCACATTTCTGAGAATGCTTTATACAGCCCATTCCTTTGTTCTTCCAGAATCTCTATTGAACACCTCTTTCGCACTCTCACTTCACTGAATTTGCACTTCACTGCCTTTAGCAATTTTTTTTTTTAATGGTCAAGTTCCAGGTTGTCTTATCCTTCCAGTACCTTCTCTGCTACCCTTGAGCCTCACTATTTTTTTCTTTCTCATCTTTCAAAACTCAGTATTTTTCATTATCCCTCAAGCCATCTTCTCTGGCTGTGTCTGCTCTGAATACCAAAGCTGTGACAGCAGCTGGTGGGGAATTCCTGGCTGTCCTTTGCGCTGGCTGGTAGGGGGGCAGGTGGCAGTGTTGCTGTGTGCTGATAGCCTGGCCTTGTTGCTCTTCAGGTGCCTCGTCTAAATCTAGTTCATGGAGCTGCCAGAGTGGTAGCCCTTTATGGACCCTTTCTAGATGCCAGGCTCCTTTAGAGGAGAAAAGACAGGCGTCTTGCAGCTTGCCTTCTCTGGTGGCAATGGCAGCAGTCGGTGAGCATGGCTACGCTTACCTTCATTTTTCACTCCGCCTCCAGGACAAACATGCTTCTCATCTGTCGCGACGGAGGGAAGACACAGTCACTCAATATGAGTGATCAGCAGACTTCGTTTATTGTACCTTACAGTCACCTTTTATGCCTTGTTATAATTAGCTCATACATATTACAAAAGTTAAGCTCATTATTGGTTAGTTGCCTAAATACCAAGCCCGCCCCTAGTTTCTCTTCTGTAGTTATCTGTTCCCACCTGTAACATTCTTTTCCCACCGCAATCTTCCTGTTATTGTGTAACTTTTGCTTTACTTCAGATAAGCTGAGAGCGATGTGCATTTTTGTCCAGCCAGCCAGACTATGTCTATGTGACCCTTTTCAGCTAGCCAGTTATCCACACTCATCCACCTGTTACTTTAGAAAAAGTCTTCCTTTGCTGCCTGACGGGACTGAAATACTAATGATTGGCATCGAGAGACAATCTTTTCTTCTGCATCATGAGATTTTAAGCTTCAAAGGGAACAAATTGTATTGAAGATGGTGCTGAACAGACTGTTGTCCTTACCTAGTTGTTAGTACTGTGTGCTGTGGACATACATCTGTAAATGTCATTCTGTGTTTTATGGAAGGAAGGCCTCTTAATATATTTTGTTCTAGCACTTGGTGTACTGTATTTATTGAAGCCCTTCCAAATTGTAAACTAAATCAAGAGAACAGCTTTTCTTTACTGTCTTTTAAACAAGCACTCTCTTTTATTAAAACATGATTACTTTACTGACGTATGGCATGGAGGGACAAAATGAACCAATAGCAGAATACTATTGAAGTTTTTTCATGGCAGGAGAAGCTGTTAAAATTCCAGCAGGGTGTGAGTTTGACTCTAGTATGAATGACATTTTAAGTGCAAATGTGCTAACTGTACTCTGTGTTATGTCCTGGATTTTGCACCTCATAATCATGGATATAATTATCAAATGGACTGGAAAACACACAGCAAAAAATATTAGTATTCCAGAAGTAGTGATGGGCCAGGGTTGAAATATCCCCTCGTTCTTCAGGGAGCCCCCAGAGACATGCTAGCATCCTACTGAAATTCAGGTCAGGTATTTAGAGCTAGAATGTGACATGAAGACACAAAATGAAGGAGAAGGATGGGGATTTCAGTATTCTTAGTCAAAGCAGATGAATGTTCTCCTAGATGAAACTGGCTATGCAGGTTTTTAGGAAGAAAAGTAGTGTTACAGGCTCCTGTAGTAGACTTTATGTTTGAAAAAATTTTGCTCAGGCAAAATTGAACTACCTCAAATGAGATGAAAAAAGCTAAATCATAGTATAATAAGGAAAACTTTCAAACCCTCCAATGCGTTTTGCTGTTTTCCTGACAAAAGGCTTGGAGAGGAGTGTGTGGTTATAGGCTGGGGATGTGGAGGGCAGGTGAGGTAGGGGCCTGACACAGGCTTAAGGTGCAGCGAATGAAGCATCAGCCAGTGAGACTGGAGTTTGCTTTTATTGATCTGCCTCTCAGCTAATTTTCAGAGAAGGGAACGAATAGCACTTATGCACGTTGAGGACGCTAGTGGTTGGTTGCATTCTTGAAAACTAGTCCAGATCCATTGGTAGGACTGGAAGTGTTTCTACAGACTTCGGTTATGCTCAGACTCCAGGAGCAAACCAGCAATGTTACAGACCTTACATATATTCTCTAGTTGCTCCAGAATGGGATGGACACTTGGAGGTATTTCATGGACTGTTTCAGTGCTCTAATGCTGAGCCATTTGCAGCTTATTTTTTCCTATGTTTTTGTGGAAGTAGATCCATGGTGCATGTTCCGTGAAGCTCTGTTTTATTGATTTGAGCTTGTATCAAGTGGAAGAATATACTGTTTGTCCATAACAATGCATTTGATCAGCTGCTACTAGCCTGATGACTGTGAGGTGAGAGCTGGGCTCAATACAGGGACTTTAAGGTTACAGTTAGGTAAACCTACCCATTGTGTTGCAAAATATGACGTGTTGAAGATGAAGACCACTTATTCATGTTGTTTGTTTCTTTCTGACCCAGGAATGAAGTCCAGTTGCTTTTAGGTACAAGAGAAGAAACAAATGTTCTTTAGTAGAATTAATTTTAAAAGATGTCAACCAGAAGATGTCCTCTGCTGCCATGTCAGCAAATTTCAGGGACATGTTCCAGGACAGGAAGACTGATGGAAAAGGAATTGTGAGGGGAAATGTAGCAGGAATTTAAAGCACGGTGTGTGGTAGTAAGCATATTATATTTTTTATTTGCCTTCTGCTCAGAGACTTAAAAAAAAAATCAAAGCAATTTTCCTGGATACAAGCTAGAACTGTAAACCTCATGAATACAAAATATGCAGATAATCCAAACACATTTGCAGTCATGGTTTGTACAAGCAGTTAGGCCATTTCTGTGAGCCTCTTGAGGAAATTTGCAAGTGCTGTGGCAGGGTTTGACCTTGCCAATATTTTATACCAAAACAAGGAAAGTTGTAATTAGGAGATGCAGACTTGAGAGGGAAAGAAAGGTCAGATATTTCGCCAAAACCAGTATTTAACTTACAGTTCTCTGAGCACAATTGCTGATGTATGAGAGGTACTGTTGATTAAATCTGGTGTGTTAAATCCCTGCTAATACTGTAGCACTTAATGGATTACAATGGAAAATCATAAGCAAGAAAAACCACAGGAAGAACAGTGTGATTCTTCAATTATGCAAGAAGTAGAAGGGCCACTGATTTTCCCTAATCAAAGTTACTAGCAGCTAGAGAAAATGTGAGTTGTTGTTTTATATGAAATTCAATTGTCCTTTAAAAAGTATTTCCTGCTAACAACCAGTGCATGACACTCAAATATTCAGCAAGCCAGTGTCTGTGGGGATAGGGCAAAAGCTGCTGAGATTTGGCTAGTTGGTCTTGTTGCAGTTTCTCTCCGCCACAGGTAGTGTTAGTAAGTAGCAGCATGATATGGATGCCTGCTTCAGCACCCACTAACAATTTTGACATACTCTTTGTTGCTTAATAAATTAATAATGACCCAATGAGATCTGAACTGACAAGTCAGGATTTAAGCCAGTCACTCAAGTTAAAGTCACTGCTGTCTTCTAGGAATGTCTTCAGAGTTAGAGCTCAGCTCGGCTTATCATCAGAAACATGAGGAAGCTCTGTCTCTGCTTGAATGGTCCGTTGGAGTCTGCTGTGATATGACACAAATTAAAGCAAGCCTTAGCTGCACTATAAGCCTGATGGAGAGTCATTGGGCTGTACATCCTTAGTATATGCCCCATGGTAATATTTAGTCCTGTGCTCATAAGCAAATTTGAGACAAAAGCTCTGCTTGAAATGTAAGGCTGTCCCTTAAGGGCCTCTACTGAACCCCCAGTGCTGCAGGAGGTAATGTGACTTTCCTCATTGTGGAGCTTGTGGCATTTGGCTAAAGATGACCCAGACCAAAAGCATGTTTTTATGAGGAGCAGTAGTAACTACCTCCACTACATCAGCCCCATGTGAAGGTCAGCCATCAATATGCGGGCAGGTCAGAAACACTGTGTCTGCTCCCCAAAGCACTCAACCAGGAAAAAAGCTGAGATTTCATTATGATAGGGGTCTCAGTTAGTCCCTCTCTCATGTCTCATTCCTGTCTCCGTGAATTTTACTCTTAGAATACTACTTCCAAAATTATTGGATGAATTCTGAAACTTCTTCCATCTTGCCTTACTATTGCATGAGTATTATTTTACACGTTAAAAATGTCAATGTCCCCTAGTTCTTCTGCAGTATGTGGCAAGTGGGTTTTGCAATTTGAGGACTTCCTATACTCAGAGCTCTCCATGGCCTAGCAGATCCTGTCACTAGGCATAAAGCTCTTCAGCTACAGCATACAGATGTTAAGGTCTTCTTCATAGCAAAGTCCTTGTTTTCCTGTTTGTATGAGTCTTTTTGAGATAGAACGGTATCAACAGCAAGAATAGATGGTGGGGGGCCTTGTGTCCAATAGTAAAGGCCTATAAAGTGTGCAGTGGTACAGATAAACAGAGAGAGCACTGATTCTTTAGAAATATGGATGAAAAATATTCAACAAAGTGAAAATTTCAGTGGTTGTGTAAACCACTCTTTCTCTTGTGGTCAGAAAGACAAACCCATCAACCAAATCACAGTGTCAATCTGGGTTATCTTTAGGAAACGAAATAATTTTGGATTTGCACTGGCTACATAAAGAACAAAAGACTTATATACAGTTTTATGTGCTCTTTTACTGTGTGGAGCTTTGGAGCAAAGTCTTCTTTCTTCCTGCCTTGGCTTTAAGTTTTGAGGAGAATAGGAAGATACATGGCATAGTTTTTCCATCAAGTGCTTTTAAAGGTATTGTTTCAGACTGATGTAAACTTATAGTGTTCTGAAAGATAGCTAAACTTTAACTGTAATTGAATTTTAAGCGCCTCCCTCCACGAGATTGCATCTTTTCAAAAATCTAATCTGTTATGCTTATACACTGTTATTGCAAATCTGGGTTCTTCACTTGATATGCCAGAGCCAATCCACACACACTGTCCAGATATTTGTTTATTGCGTGTCTGCACAGAGATGGATGCTACTATGCTGTTACAGATGGGTAATGCACAAAGCTGGCATGCCTCTTAACACGTGGTAAAACATTTTATACACTTTGAACAATTGTTTACTATTACATTTAGTCAGCTTCATTCTCGTTGGTTCTTACAAGCCTTGTCTCCATTTAAAGGTAAAATGTTTTTTTTTTCACCACGTGTTCTGTGGGGAGGGGGCTTTGTTAGTGGAGGGCTTTCTTTGCTCAAGGGTGGATCTTTTAATATGCTACTTAAAATAGTTCACACATAGTTCCAGTAATTTTCTGTTTAGTCTCAGTAACCATTTGGTTCTCCTTGAGTTTATCTTATTGTACCCCAGCTTGACATATTTATGGTGTCTATTCCTTCTCTGAAGGCCATGTTTTGTTAACTCTTTGTAAGGATTTAACTAACATCCTCTGTCTTTCTATTTCTTTCTTGTAAATATATTTACTTTTTTCCTTCCTCTTTTTCTTTTTTTACAGTAAAGAATTCTTACATCAACACTAGAAGAGCAACCCTTTCTAAAAACAGAAAAAAATGATGAAGACAAAAGAACAGAGGCAGCTGTTCTTTTCCACATTGCCAACTGTCACTTTTTGTGACACTGGCAGCAGCAAAGAGGCAAATAGCAGAAAGAATGTCCAGTTTGTAAGGGCATCTTTTTAAAAGGCGAAGAGGTGTACATAACTAGTTCGTTCCACAGGACTGAAGTAATTCCATTGGAATGGATCCTTCAGTCTCCTGAAAAGTTTGTGAACCCTAGATAATATCACAGGGAAATCCTCCACTTGTGATTTGTGCAGAAACATGAAACCAGGTAAATTACAAGTGGGATTTCATTGTTCATAATTCTTGTGGGGCTATGCCTATCAGCACATCTAACTTTTCTTCACTAACTCTGCTATGTTAGTCCAGAGACACAAGCCTAAAGGGCAAAGGCTACCATTTTTATCCATGGCCATCAAATGTTTCCTTTATTTTAACTTACGTTTAACAACATTTAAGAGTTGATTTTTAGTCTTTTCCTATTTTCTTTACATCTATTCTTTTCTTCTACTTGGCATGCTAGAAGGTCACACTAAGAGATCCAACAATCTTGTTTCTTCTAATGTGCACGTTAGTAGTTCTAATAGAATTTCCCTTAAGGAATGGAAAGAGGGTAGGCCACAACTTTTTTCTAAAGCTTGTATCAGCTAGCAATTTAAGGCTGAGCATGCAGTAAGCATCTAAAATCCTGCTGCCTTCCAAGCCTCACCACATAAGTTTTCAACATCTCAGAGGCTTTCTCTCAATGTTGCGCAGCATTTCACAGCCAAACGTGTAGCTGCTGCTGCAGGGTGATTTAAATCCCTGCAACAGATGTGGCTGTTTAAGTCATATCACAGGTCTGCATTGTTGAGGAACCCATTTGTAGCAGAGGCTCAACATCTCTTCATGTGTGGGTTTTGAACGGGATAACCATTTTGCAGGGAATGCTCTAAAGCATACAGACATATCATTGTGGGCCCTTTGTCCATGTAAACAAGCACTGTTGACTGCCACTAGAAGGTATTTGTAAACTCCAGAAGTGAGAATTTGAGTATACAGTTGTTTTGAACATAGACTGACAAAAAAAAATAGTATTCCTAGCATGGCTTGGAGAAATGCCTGCTATTGTCTTAACACTTTTAATTCTGACATTGACAAAAGAGTCATGTAGTAATTATCCAGTTTCAATTTTTAAATCAAATTATAGGGGAACAGGGAAGTAATGGCTTTGTTCATGCACTAGCAGTTATCTTTTGTTTACCACTACTCAGAATATCCCTGAGTCATTTGTTATATCTGTCCTCCAACTGTGCTAAAACTAGGACAACATTGCACTGAATTTTGCATGCAGACAATTTGGTTGCTTTGGGCTAACTCAAGCTATGAGTATGGTCAGGGTAAAATACAACTGGCCAATAATATGTGTGAAATTAAAAATGAAACTAGCATTTCTTTCTATCAGAAGTGTGCTGGTAATAAATACTATCTATTAAAAACAGCTATGCAGAGTTTAAATATATGTTTACTAAATACTATAAATTTGCAGAAAATAAACTGATTTAAACATCCAATCAAAATAAACATTCTTCCATTTGTGACATCACTTTCAGATAGAACAGTATTTTCCAGATAAATAAAAATCTGTCTTCAGTAATAAGCCAAAAGCACTAAGAAAGAAGAACTGATGGAAATGTGTTAGAGTTTTTAGATTTACTACTGGTTTCCTAACTGGGAATTAAAAATATCTTCTGAATGATTATTTAATCATTTGACTTCATTAGAAAATCATACATGAGTTAGATCATAATTGATCTTAAATTATAAGCATTTGTTTATAAAATGTTTTAAAACTGATGAGCTGTGAAACTCTTCTGCATGCTGTGTCATTTCCAAAACACTGTGAAATACTGTTACTCTTGAATTAATTGCTCTGGACTCTACAGATTTAAAAAGCTGAGTGGTGCTAATGCTTGTATAGGTTAGACTGCTCCCTCCTAATGTTTAAGAAGTTTGTCCACTGTGGAGATTAAAAAGTAGAAAACAGGAAGAAAATTAATTTTAAAAGGTATTTGAAAGGCCAGACTATATTATGCTCAAGTAGAATCACATTATGCAAGGGATTAAGGATCCCTTGTGCTGAGAGTGTTTTGGACTAGGTTTTTAAATTATTCCTCCTTTCTTCTTTGCTGTGGTAGCGCACCATTTGCAGTGTCTCCAAATGGCTCTGACAGCAGGCTTCAGAAAACACACAGCTCTTAATAAGAAGGTGACCTTTATTCTCTGGCCCCAGTGAGATAGCTTGGGTCAATGTTACACGTGTGCTTTGCTAGAAACAGGGCAGGTATTGTATTGCTATGTATGGAACAGTGGCCATGTTACATTTGTCTTTTTTTTTTTTTTTTTTTTTTTTTTAATTTAAACCAGCCAAGCCCAAAAACTACAAGGAAAAACACAGTAATGGGGAAACAGCTTGGATGGAAGATAGTATAAACAACCTCAGCCATCTGAACATATAGAGAGGTGTGTTTACTAGAGATATCTGCCAGTAGGAACTTTCTCTGAATTTTATTGGCTTTCTGGTTGCTGTAAAGTAATTGCTTTTGCAGAGACTTAACTGATTCTGGAAGAGATTGATTCTTCTTGGGTTGAAATAACTTGCAGGTTTTTTTTCTTTTTTTTTTTTCCATTTATACATGAGCTGTGTTCTGAATGTCTTGTAGATAAGACAATCACCTAATTTGTACAACACATTGAGTAGTGGCTTAGAATGAGTTCAATGGAAACCTGTCCTGTTAGAAAGAGCCAAATAATTTTACTTTTTACTGACAGCTATGCTGTCCTTTGGACAAAATTCTTTCCACAAAAATACTGGGGGGTGGTGTGGTGGTGGAAATCCCTAATATTAGTAGAGCTACTAAATTGTCATGGGGAAAAGAGTTAGGCAGACTGAGATATATAAGTAACTTAATTTGACCCATTTTCACCAAAGATTAATTTTCTGATTTCCTTTAATGATACCATGATGAATGGGAGCACTGACAACAGATTAAGATTTATTCCTCACCAGCTGTAGTTCTTCAGGGTGAATGACGAGGTGCTTCAGACAGTGAGCTTCAACAAGGCAGCATGTCACCGATTTCAAGGAATCTTCTGTCAGGTGCCCTGAAGCACTGATAGGTTTAATGGCCCTGATGAGGCTCACCTGGGGCCTTCCAGCCCTGGCCACAGGCCCAGGAGCACCATTTAAGCTCAGGTCTGGGCCACCAGTCTTTTTTTGAGCAATGCTGTAGGGGTGCTGGTCTCCAGCTTAACCACAGCTATGCTTGTCTGTGTCTGTGGACTTTGCTGATATGGACTGTGGCCCATGCATGGGCTTGCTGGCTTGGTGGCAGAGCTGTCCTGTCATTATGAATCCGTTTGGCAATCTCTAGGCTGTGTCTGATCCTCGCCTGTGGACCGACCACCATGCTTGGCCTCAGACCTGCCTCATCACCATGAATTTACCTGGTGGACGGAGCTCATGATTAAAGCTGGCTGCCATCTTTAAAGCTGTCCTGCTCTCGTTGTCAGGTACTGTGGGATGGGCCCTGCTATAGTCCCCAGTTCCCCTATCCAGCTTGTCCAGGCTCCTGCCTTTATCTGTGAAGACCTAATATCTCCAACTACTTAGCTAGTTCATATGCATATAAAACCACATTTATTAGAAATCAAGACCTCAGGAAAATGATTCTTTATTTCTTTTTATTTCAGGAGCATAAAGAAGCATTTAGTATGCATAAATTGCAAATGACAGCAGCAGGATATGAGAAAATTTTCTTCCTGCTATGTCTGCATTTTAAAACTGTAAAAAATTTAGCAGTAAAAAAAAAGTTCTATAAATCCCATAGTTTTAAAGCTTGTGCCAGTTTGGTAGCTGTGTTGGACTTAGGGTATTTTATTTCTCATATAAGAGCAAAAAGTTTCTTCTAGTTTTTCCTAAAGCTACTATCTGTTTCTAATTTGATTTTCAGAATACTTACAACTCATGACTCTATACAGCTAAAAATAATAATGTATCCAAATATAAATCAAACCACTGGAGGCTGAAATATGTCTTTATCCATCTAGTCTCCTTGGTTTAATACCTAGAGCAGCATAAGAAAAAAATGCTACTGCATGATTTCATAACTGTAGTGCAAACTAAATTTAAGACAAATTTACCTAAGCAAAGCATCTGCAACAGAAATATGATTTGGCTATAAAATCAGATGTAGAGGAATGAAGGCAGTGGGTTGATTAGCATTGATAACATGCAGCTGTGACCTCGCCTCGAAGGCTGTGGGTTGATTGACATGGATGATGTGCAGCTGTAGCGCGTTCCTGCTAAGTGGTTAAATAGCCATGAGGATTGTGGGTGAGGTGGTTGGATGGGGAAGGAGGAGTGTGGCCTGATCTCTGGAGCAGGAGAAGCAGCACTGACAGTAGAATCTGACCGATGGTAAAAGCCTTGTTGCAGCCTACTAGTTTGTTTGTGCTGCGACAATCAGAATGTATTTGGGTGAAGTGCTTTAATTTGATTTATTATAAAGATGTTGAAAGATATATTAATTTAGTTAGGAAAGACCTCTGTGACTAAAGAATGACAGTGAGTTGTGTGTATTTTGTTTAAAGCAAGTGCACTTATGTTTACTCATGTGACTTACTGACAGAGTTCAGATTTAAACTGAACAGGGGTGGAACTAAAAACTAACTAGAGCCGAAAGAGTGGCTATGAGAAGAGATAAGCAAGAAAATGCTAAGGGTCCTTGAGGACAATAAAATAATGAAAAATCTGTGATTTACTTTTGTAGCTTCTACTAGTCTGGTGAGGTTTAGTTGTCCTAGACTTGCAGCTAAGATCAAAGAGAACCTTTAAAATGTTGGCATAGGGAAGAGGAAAGATTGAGCAACTTGCTGGGGGCTGCCCCATGAGCCTCTCTGAGGGCAGATGGGAACACAAAGATAAATGAGAATGACATCAAGTGAGGCAACCAAGCTGTCTTTGCTCATGGCTGAGGTGGTGGTGACTGGGTTGAGTAAGACTTTCTAGTACTTTCGATGAAAGAGTAAAGTTTAGGAAAGGGTCAGTGGGCAGAATATGAATATCACAGGAACAAGTGCAAGTATAAATTAGGTTCAAGGCTTAGCTGAACTGACTAGTAAAGCATCTTTGTGTCAGGATAGCTCCCCTTGTGTGAGGGCTTTTCAGTGATCACTCTAATTGCCTTTCTTTATTTGTACAATGAGTATTTACATGTGTTCACTGTCTGTCTTACTATATCGCTTTTTAATTGTCTGACTTCTGTTCAGAGGTCTGTTTCTCTCCAAGTAGAGAGGAAACTTACCACCTGTGAAAAGGTGGTGGATCTTCTTTGTTGAAGGTTTTTTTTTTAGGTTGGATTAGACAGGTATTTGCCAGGAACGATGTAGGTATAGTTGATTATTTCTTGAGGTCCACTTGCACACTGTGATTCTACATACGTATGAAGTTAGAGCTACAGATACTTTTTTAAATATTTATTTTTTAAGAATCCTTGTTTTGTTGGCTTAACATTCTAATTTGATAAGTAATTTCAGCCAGAACTACCCCCCAGATGCAGAAAATTTGGCTCAGCACCCTGACTACAGCTCTATGCATTGTCCATGCATGAGTGAAGTGTGGGCTTTCAAAGCTGCTGGAACTTGACAGCCTGTTTCATTCTGAATTCTTGTGGCTTGTGCAGACAAATGAGAATACACATGGCCAGAAACAAACCCCAGCCATACTAAAGTCAGTATTTCTTTTCAGATAGTAGGGCTTCCTGTATTAAGTTTTTGGCATTCTTAACTGGTGTCTTATCTCTGTGGGTTATGCTATGCTCTCCCATATGGAGTAGAAGCCACCTGCAAGCCGTTGTATTTGCATATGCAGGAATATAATAAATTTGTATGATTCCTCCTTTGTTATCCCCTGAGGAATAGCTCTATCTTTTTGATTGACTTGCTGGTCCTGCTTTCAGTGTGACTGAAATGGTGCAATGCAAGACTGGATGAGGTAAATACAGGCAGATACAGAGGTTTGCAGATGTGTACTTGAAATTCCACTGAGAGATGCCTATGGCTTTGCAAGGCAATCTCTTTGCAAATGCTGCATAACAATTTTTGTAGCAGCCCTGGCAGTTATCCCACCACAACAACAGGAGCTTGGGATGGGAGGACAGTGTTATCCAGCTGTCCTCCTCATTATGGTGTTGTGTCTGGATTCATGAAACAAGTATCACATAGTGCTGGAGGATTTTTCAGCAATTGTTTAGCTCTGCAGATCTACTGCAAACTGGTGGTGCTTGTGGAATGTCAGTTCATCAAGATGGTTTGCTACAGATGTCTGGTGGGTTGACCTTGTACTGCAACCAAATGCCCACCCAGCTGCTCACTCACTCCTAGTCAACAGGACAAGGTGAGAAAGTAGGATGAAAAAGTATGTAGGCTGAGATAAAGACCAGATCATTTACCAATTACCATCATGGGAAAAACAGATTCACTTTGGGAAATACTAATTTATTGCCAATTAAAGTAGATTCAGATGGTGAGAAATACAGGAAATTAAAATGCAGAGAGTGATGGGGGGGATAGTCAGTCTGATAGAACAGGCGTTCACATTTAGTTACACAGTTCAGGAATATCCTGGTGCTTGGAAATAATAGCTCCTCTCTGCTGCTCCCTCCTCACTTCTCCCTGCTCCTGTGTGGGTTTTTTATGGGCTGCAGATTCCTTCAGGGCGTCTCCACCTGCTCCACTGTGGGGTACTCTGAGGGCTGCAGAGGAACACCTGCTCTGGTGCCTGGAGCACCTTCTTCTCTCCTCTCCTTTCTGACCTTTGTGATTACAGGGCTGTTTCTAACACTTTTTACCTCACATCTCACCGCCTTTGTGGCGTTTTGCCCTTTCTTAAGCACACTCAGACAGAGGCGCTACTGGTTTGGCTGAGGGGCGCAGGCGCGCTCTGCTCTGAGGCGGGTGCGGAACCGGCTGGAACCGGCTGTGCCCGGTGCGGGGCAGCCCCAGCCTCCCCTCACAGGGGCTGCAGCCCCTCGCTGCCCCTGCCTCACTACAGGCACTTGGCACAAGATGTCTGACAACTTGTCCCAGAGGTGAATGACTTGAGGCTGCCCAGAAGTGTTTGGTGCAGGGGAATGGCACCACCCTGAGACCTGCCTCAGCCCATGGCTGCGATGGGTGGCTGACTCGTGGTCAGTCTCATGAGGGAGCCTCGCTGCTCATGCAAATGTTGCAGGCTATTTGGGGTTTAGCAACCTATTCCCTGTTGCATTGTGATAGTTGGGGAAGCTCCAGCTCTTGAGCACTGAAAGGAAAGTCCTCCTTGATCAAAGGCCTGTTTCTTTGTCAAGGAAAGCTCGTGATGCTGGTGTCCTGCATCGTCTTGTTTATGGCTTTGTTGCCCTGGCTGCCATGGGTATGCATCTTGGTTGTGGCCTTGTTATTCTGGGAGACTCTGACCATCTAATCCATCACTAGTCTTAGCTGCTTGCTGCCGATTTGGATCGTAGGAAGAAAATGTCTGACTAAGCTGCTGCAGAATAATGGGTGCTGGGGGCTTGGGGAAGGATGGATTTGGCCTGTGACAAGAATTAGGGGACTAAGGCCTGGAAAGGCTAAGGCTCTGTGAGCAGATGCTGAGACAGCCTTGTAAAAATCTATAGTGACTGAGGGCATTTACCATGAGCACAGGAGCCAATTCTAGTGACTTCTGGAGTTGTGGCTACGGTATGTATTTTTTTAATACTTTATGAAGTTTCTTAATGAAAACATAAGGAATGTTTTATGAAAGCATTTTGGAATAATTTTTCTCAAATATTCTTATGAAACCATAAACGTTGTTGTTACATATGAAAATTATATTTTCAAGTATTGTTAGCTATTTTCTGCAACTTTTTTCTGCGTGAAAAGCTTGTCTGTGCATTGACTAGTCTTTTCACTTCAAATTTTTAATATTTCATTTATATTGTAACAAAATATTATTGAAGTTACAAAGATAACAGGGATGTAATCTCGTGAGTTCTTAATGGACACTTTTAATAAACTTTATGAAATATTTCAGAAAAAATAGCTTGCTTGTTTGTGTTGTCTTAACTAGAATTTTAATGGATATTGAGTATTTTTCCTTTTCAATGTTTCCACAGAATATCAGGAATGGTTAATGAAATGTCAAGGATGATATTACGGAATGATCTGCAAATATTTTTTAATGAATTTCCATGTTTTGTTTTGTATTTGATAACTTCAGCCCCATTTTGGGAAGTCTGATTTTTGTGCAACTTGTATGAAATATTGGTACCTTCTCACAAGTACAGATATGTACATATATGTATATGTACCTACACAAGTGCACTAAAGTTATTAGTGTCTGTTCTTTAGTCTTATTGAATGGAATTACTACAACTTTTGTGAATGCTTTGGGGTAAAAGTGCAAATGTTTGAGTCAAATCACTAAAAATGATGGAAGTCAGAAATTAGTACAGGCATTCATTTCTAGTTACACAGTTTGGGAATAGCCTGGTGCTTGGAAAAAAAAGTTGCATTTATGTTTTGGTCTTGAAGTTACTGCATAACTGGCTTTCAGCTTGGTCTTCTGCAGAGAATCTAGGACAGCTGTGGCAGTACCAACGCATGGCTCAAGACACCAGAGATGCTTTGAGCAGTGCCAGGGGCTCAGGCTTGCAGGAGTTAGAAACTTGCTGGGCTGGCCACTTCCAGTATTGGTGTGCTGCAGCATGCTGCTCTTGGAGAAGTAGAATCACTCTGCCTAGACCATGGTCTCAAGCCGAGTGGCCTTTTTGTTCACATGTTCCTTATTACTGTTATTTTCCACTGAGTCCTGGCTCACAGTAAAGCTCTCTGCAGTGAGCTGTTGAGTAGTCAGGCTGATTGCTGTGTGGCTGTGGTGGGGTCCTGCTGAGTCACTTGACTGCCTTCTTGGCAGGTCTAAGGATTCTCCCTTGCTGAGCTGTCTGGCCCTTAGACTTTGGGGCCATCTTCAGCCTCATTTCTTCCCTCCCCACCTCAGCTTCCCGTGCAGATCCCTGCACAATTTTTGAAGCTCTGGAAGGCAAAACATTGCATCATTCAATACAGGGTCTGCAAGAGAACTGAAAACAGCAGATGGTTGTTATGCTTTCGAATTTCCATCATAGATTAAAAAAAAAATCTTGTATTTAAACTACTATTCTTATGGACTCTTCCCAGTGTTGAAACTGGAGACTTTGTTTTCTAGTATCTCTTTTCTATCAATTTGTATTTGAAATTAAATTTACCCCTTGTGTCTTCATATGGTGTGCCTGCATATGCTTGTGCGTGGCTGTTCAGGGAAGTCTGGCACTGAGATGGGTAGCAGGGATGTGAGGGGGCTTGTTAAATGGGAGAACAAGTATGGGAAGGGCTCAGTATGCATTAACAGAGTTGATAATAGTGTAGGTACCTATTTTGAAGGAGTTATTATCTTTTTTTTGTGCCCTGGAAGCTGGAAGAATGTTTGTTTAACTGTCAAAAAAGAGCACAAAAATAAATAGATTTGCAGTAATTCGCCAGACTAGTTCCCCTGAGGTACAGAAAAAGCATAGCTGTCTAGTCTAGAGCAAATGGCAGGGCAGTTCTGCCTTGTAATGTTACCACCATTATAAAACTCCATTTCTTAAATTTCTGTTTTATGTCTTTGGCAAATATGGTAAAATATAGTTCTGCAAGAAATGCTTTGAACAGGAGGGGGTAAGTGTTCTTGGCCCCTTGTTCCTGCCATGCTGATACCTCTCTGCTTTTGTGAATTCTCATGTGAATGCAAATCACTGCTATATTATGTTCTTCCAAAGGTCTCTCCTGCCTGTTAATGTATAGTGCAACCTGAAATATTGTGTTAAAATGCTATGAAATACACTTGTTAAAATGCTAGGATGAAGTGCTGTGGCCTGTGCTTCATAATGTGGTAGGGTGCAGTGCTATGAAATGCCCCCACCCCAATGTGCAGTGGAACCTGTCTCAACAAAGTGCACTCAACACAATGTTTCCCAGACTTCAGGCTGCCTCTGGCTCTTGTGTGTAGCAGAACTGGAGTAGCAGTTGAGAACTTCCTCCCCATCCCGCATCAGTTTGGGAGTCTGTATCCTCATTGACTTACGTGCTGTGCCTCTCAGTTGTGAGAGGATTCTGTCCGTGCGCTGTAATATTGACAAGTAGCTTCATTGTTGCCAGAAGTCTGTCTTGTTTTGATTTGTTTTTGGCTGTCTTGCAAGTGTCCTTCGGTTCAGATGTGTCCTGATCTGCAGGAGCTCCTTTTTGTGACCCCTTTCAACCACTCCATTAGTAGTAGCTTGGTATGTGTCCTTCTCTTGATATTTTTCTGACAGGCTTTTCTTTTTAATCCCACAGGGTAAGGAAGGCCAAGTTTCAGCCTGACTCCAATTGAACACGAGTGCTGCAGCGTTGAGATGATGACTGTGAGTATGAACAATTGCAAATGGATTTCTCCCACCTGTGTCAACATGGCTATGGAGTGGCAGCCAGCCTAGAGGTACATACACACTGAAGTTAGTTGTAGTAGTATGCAGAGCACTATATGGTGGTAAATGTGGGTCTAAACCGTCATAGCTGATAGTCTATGGTAATTTTATAAGCAGAGAATTTAGTATACTCTGAGAGCAGTTTGAGAGACTGTACTGTGGTACATGGTCTGCCTGAAGAATTGTCCACATATAATTCAGTAAGAATTACACTGAGATTTATGCAGACTCTTACACCACCACTCTGCCAACACCTGCCCCCCTAACCCCCCTGCCTTTGACCTTAGTAAGCTCTTTGAATCATAGCGAAGTCAGCTGTGATGCTAGAAAGTGACCCTTGGTTTTATGTGTTTCTACAATTGGGCACAGCATGCAGAATGTGTACTACACAATTTGTAGAAGAGATGTCACTTTGTTTCTTTTTGATGTATGCGGTTGTCATTGAAGTACTTTCAAGGACTGTGTTGGTGCTTGCATGTGCTGTCAAGGAGGAAGGGCATGCTGGTTTCTGCTGTTTCTCTCAGAGAGGATATTACGCTTGTTTAGATTGTTTGTACAAGAAGGAGGAAGCATTTTGTAAGGAGACATTGCCTGTGAAATGTTTTCCTCTTTAAAAATCTCTTCTATGGAACCTTTATGTAGGAGCCTGATTTCTGTGGAAAGTTGTGAAGAAACAAGTCCCTTGTATAGAGAATTTCCTTTTTCTAAACTAAAAAAAAACAAAACAAACATTACTGGCTCAAGTTAGTTTTGACAAAACCCGGTAACAATAGCTTATCCACTTGTCTATTGCAGAATCAGTGGGTAGCTGCTTTCGGCTGTGGGTAGGCTGTTTTCAAGGCCATAGTAATATCATAAGCCAGAGGATTTGTGCTGCTCTGATGGTGTGACTACTGACTTCTTAGCTGTTCATTTTCAACAACAGGGAATTTTTGTCACTAAAATAATTTCATGAAAAATAAACACAAATAACTTTCCTGTTTTCAGCACCCATTGTTGTTCTCAATGCTCATTCAGCATTTTTGCTGACATTTCCCATAACCTGCAAACACGTTTGCTAGGTAGGTTGTTTCTGTGACTCCAAGGATAAGCTTTTCTAGCACTGTAAAATCATGCCTTTTAATTAACAGGATACAAATACCTGAATAAAATAGCATTCTATTCTGTATGATAATAAATCTTTGAACAACTTGGAAAGTCTCACTGAAAGTTTTACGGTGTTTTCTCACATATTGAATAGGTCAAAAAGAAACGGGAAGCAAATGGAAAGCCAGAGTGTGGCTGTATTTTTAGTTACTGATGTCAAGAGGTCTCTCAATAGCTTGTCCACTAATAGCCTTTCTCTAAATGTGAAAGTGTGTATCTATTCAGTGTAGCAATGACTGCCTATTGAGAATAGCACTGAAACACCGTGTCTCATTTTGCTGTGAATGATGGGGAAAAAAGATTTTTATTATGAGGGTTGTTATTTAATGGAGAATAAAGCTGTTCAAATTATTTTATGAATATTAATGAAGAAAGCATTTTTAGTTAATGTACCATTTGCCAACCAGTCCCAGCTTCTGTAAATCTTTTAACACCATGGTCACTACAGAATAGATCTTATAACAGGTAACTTTTAGACTGCTGTTTGTGCAGGAACTGAGTGCCTGACTCAGCTGTTTTTTTCATTAAGTATGATTGGTCAGGTAAGTAGTATAGGATTGGACTTGTAAATGTGGTTACTAATTTTCAGTGCTTCAGTATTTGAAACTTTTGCTTTTCACAGTGGTGTGATTGTGTGTTGTCCTGTCCTCCCCCACCCCAAACCCCCCATGCTACCTAGGTAGTTCTACATGCAATCTAGCTAGTTCTGATAGGTGAATATCCATCATTTTGATGAAATGTAGTAAAGATTTATTGTTTGGCAAAACCCCATAAATGTATTTTGCAATGTCATCGTTTGAAACTATGGCTGGATAAGTGGTGTAATTTTCTCTGCATTCATGGTGAGGGTAGCATGCTTGTATGGCAATGTCTTGGTAGCAGAGGGGGCTACAGGGGTGGCTGCTGTGAGAAGATGCTAGAAGCTTTCCCCATGTGCCATGGAGCCAACGTAAGCTGGCTCCAAGACGGACTCGCCACTGGCCAAGGCTGAGCCAATCTGCAACGGTGGTAGTACCTCTGTGATAGCATATTAAGGATAAAAAAAAATATAAATCTGCGCAACACAATTGCAGCAGAAGAAAGGAGTGAGACCATGTGAGAGTAACCAAGGTCAGTGAAGCAGGAGGGTGAGGAGGTGCTCCAGGTGCTGGAGCAGAGACTACTCTGCAGCCTTTGGTGATGACCATGGTGAGGCAGGCTATGTCCCTGCAGCCTGTGGAGGTTAATAGTGGAGCAGATCCCCACCTGCAGCCTGTGGATGACCCCACACCAGTGCAGGTGGTTGTCGGAAGAAGCCTGTGACCTGTGGGAAGCCTGTGCTGAAATGGTTTTGCTGGTAGGACTTGTAGACCCATGGGGGACCCATGCTTGAGCATTCTGTTCTTGAAGGACTGCATCCCATGGAAGATACCGATGTTGGAGCAGTTTGTGAAGAACTGCAGCCTGTGGGAAGGACTCGCATTGGAGAAGTTAGTGGAGAACTGTCTCCCATGGGAAGGACCCCATGCTGGAGCAGTGGAAGAGTTTGAGGAGGAAGGGGTGGCACAAATAATGTGTGATGAACTGACTGTAACCTCTATTTCCTGTTCCCTTGCACTGCTTAGGGGGAGGAGGTAGAACAATTGGGAATTGAGTCTGTGAAGAAGGGAGGGGTGGGGGGAAGGTGTTTTTCTCATTTGAATGGTAACAAATTAAACTAATTTCCCCATGTCCAGTCTGTTTTGCCAGTGACTGTAATTGTTGAGTGATCTCCCTGTCCTTATCTCAACCTATGAGCCTTTTGTTATATTTATCTCTCTCCTGTCCAGTTGAGGAGGGGAGTGATAGAGTGGTTTTGGTGGGCACCTGGCATTCAGCCAGGGTCAAATCATCACAGTAAGGAACAGAAATGGTATTTCTAAAAGTGTCTTAATTTTATGTCCTATCTCAAACTTCACATTGTGCTAGCAATACTCATGCATGCTTGAAAGCTCTGTAAAATTCAGGGAGTGTTCCTGTTTTCACAAGTGGTGTGATCCAGCATGTGCCTGTCATACTGTACTGTACCAAATGAAAATTAGGAATACACTAATCTTTAAAGAGAACTGAATATTGCTTTTCTTTTAGTTTTCATTGAAACCTACACTATTATGTGACTCCTGAGAAGGGCAGTTTTGGGGCTGGTGGGGGAAAAGTGGTGTTTAAAGCTGTTTTTTCCTATGGCAGTTTGGTAGCTTGATATGCTAGCAGGCTAAATTGCTTTGCAAATCATGTGGGTCCTGTGAGCTGTAAATTAAGAAATCCCGGTCCAAACTATCTCTGATACTTGTTCATCTAAAATGCTCATAGTCTCCCATGTAAAGGGATTCTATCGCCTCTGTAACACCAGTTTTCCAATGCTTCACTCTTCCTGCAAGGTGAAATATTTTTCTTTCTTAAAATTGAACTAATTTTTTTTTTTTGCATTAAATGAAGTCACTTGTTACCTGTTTGGTGTTAGCTGATTCCAAAACAGTTGTTGCTAATCTGGTCAGATACTACCTGAAGTTAAAAATGCTTTAGCAGACAATCATTCTTTTACTGTGGCATTATTTAGTTGAGCTGGTTTCCTTGATTATGGCAGCTGGCAGATATTTCATAATCATCAACAGTTGCAGGATATGGAGACCCATATGTTTCTTACTAAGAATTTAACCTACAGAATTCTTAAAATTCTTGTACCTGTGCTTCAGTTTTGACTTTAGTTCAGTTTCTTCCGCTGCTTAGATCAGTCTCAGATTGTCAAATCTAATCTGCCCTATGGTGTAGAACTTTCCTGTGAAATCTGAAGTGGATTGTAAAACTGATTATTGCACGTTTGGTAATGGCAGCTTTCTGTATGGTTCAGAGTCCTTTTATTTATAGCTTTGTACCAAAAAGCAGAAAAATAGTGATAAATATATTACCAGAGACTCTTCCCCAAGTTCCAGGGCATGCTGCACTCAGTGGCTAGTGTAACATACTATGCAAAAATAACTTTATGTGCCTGAGATTACTTTGATTGTCCAAAATGATGCTACATGCCTGTATTCAGACAACTAAATCCTGTTTTCACTGTCTGAAGTCAGGAAAGCTTCGTAGTTAGATGGTAGGATTGGTGATTTGAGTATTGTAGAATGGGGCCCTGTAAATAAATAGGGAGCAGTAGCTGGTAAACACTAGGATGATAAGTTAGAGCAGCTTAAATAGATTTCGTGTTGTAATAGTCTTTAAAACTGTGACAAGTAGTGTTAGACAAAGATTCACCCCTTGCTTAATGAGAATTGTGATTTCTGCATTGAGAATTTTTTTTCTGTTTCTTCTGCTTTCCTAAGACTTCTTGAAAACTTTGTCATAAAGCATCTGTTAGTAACAGCTATTCAGGTAGTTGACACAAGCAGTCCCTAAACTACAATTTATGTAGTTTATGCTGTTTCAGAAAGTTGTTTAGAAACAAAACCCATTGATGCAGTTCTGTTTCCATTACTTTCCACTGGTGTGAAGGTGAGGAGTTTAACAGAACTCTTAACCTTTTTTGCATTAATGATGGTGTAAAGCTGAGTTGTACTACCGTAAGTATTGTTATGCTGTAGCATCGTATGTATGTATGTAGCAATGCAACACTGGCCAAGTATGGTACAGTACTGCCTTGGGTGAAAAGCAAAGGGCAAGTCTAAAAATAGCAATCAAAATCCTGCATGCACTTTCTTTACTGCAGAAACTGATGGTGAATTCCCACTGGCCGCAGTTGTTGGGTCATCATTCTGATAATCTTAAATGTACGTAGCTATTCCTGAAAACGTGGATGCATGTTCACCTCAAGGAATAATGTACTGAAATCTATCCTGCGTACATACAGTGCTATCTACAACAGACACAAACTGCTCTGTACATTAAATATTGCTGGTATTGATCCATACACTTGTGTTGCGTGTTATGGGGTTTAAAATGTGTTTAAGTGTTACCCCACTACAGCTACTTGTCCGCTCAAGGTACAAAGGTTCATTTATGTTGTCTTTCAGCGGGTTCGTACACTGAAGCAAATGAGCCCAAGAAGCTGGGCACATTTTTCACTTAAACATCTATATTTAGGCAAGAAAAGCTGAACTATATGTACAAATGGCATCTAATGTACCTGTTCTGTAAAACGCTGTACTTCTCATATAGTTTGTTACTGGTGTGTAAACATTTTATTAAATGTTATTCAGTGGACAGTGATTTTAGTCAGCATTTTGGAAGTAGGGGAGGATATAGGATCCATCATAAAATCATATTTTTTTAATTGTTTTCTATATATTATATAGACCTAAACACTGTCTGCACACTTATGTGAAAAGGCTGTATTTAGTCACCTAGCTGCATTTTGAGTTCTCATTTTTCTTGTTGGATAGCAAGGCAGAGTTTATGAATCTAGCCCTGAGGAATATAAGTTATTTCTGCTTGCCTTGTGGGGTTGCTAAGACCTTTTTATGAAGCAGGCCTGACTTTGTAGTTTTTATTCTTTTTTTCTATTTTCTTCTATTTCTTTTTTCTTTTGTAACATAACAGTAAGGCATTTGAGAAAACTGTTTCTGCCTGAGGATAGATCAAAAATCCTATGTAGAGATTTAGTCATTATCCATCTCTAGGGGTTTGTAGATGAATTTCTGCAGGAATCTGTGTGCCTAATTCCTATGAAATTTTACAGAACTTGCCTGCTTGTGTCCAAGTTGCATTTAGATCTTCAGCCAGAGAAAAATCACTGTGCTTGTGTTGAGTTCAGTGAAGCTATGTAGATTTCTACCAAGTAAGGATTAAATTTAGGCAGTCTAACCTTTTCAATAGCTTTAGTATTTTTTAAGAAAATTCCTACTGGATATTAGTTCTTGTAATCACTTGGCAGTCTCAATGTTTTTTTTTTGGCTGAAACTTGCTCTCTCGTGTGCTTATCAGAAGCTTCAGATTTGTCCTCACTCAAGCTACTGCTTTCCTGGATTGGTGACACATGCAATCCTGAAGGACTAAGAAGAGCAAGCTTCACTTCTGAGCCTTCTGTGCTGCACCTTAAAGGGCTTGCTGGGTTGGTGACACCACTGTCCCTGAGCATGTGGACTCTTGCCATGCCCAGAAGTGCAAATCAGGGTAGTGCCTGTGCTGAACATTGTGTGGCTGCAAGTTGTATGCTCCCATATTGTTTAAATACCACGAGATTTGAGTTTAACAGGTTCCAGGAAACATCCCTTTTGCAACTGCTAATATGGAAATACAATCTAGTACATGCATTTTCTTTTAACTTAAGGTTGCTGTACACCTGGTTTTCCTGTCATATGACTGCTTTTTCTACCTTGGTAGATTTTTAAGATGGCATAGCTTTGCTTAGAGTTTCTAGATATCTGGGGCCCTAACAGTTTGGATACTTCCAGGATATACACAGTGGTTATGTTGGGATTTTCAAAACAGCAGCAGTCCTCAAGTGCTACTGCACTTGATGTGGTGTGGTATGCTGTGCTTGATAGCTACGTGCAGGAGGCCAGATGCAGGTCTCCTGTAAATGCACCTTGCTTAAGAACTGTCCAAGGCAGAGTGTCTGTCGGATACTTCAGAGCAGGAATTTACTGCACATAGAAAAAGCAGAGGAATTGATACTGTGAATCTGAGCAGTGTAGAGCACTGCCAGTTTGGAATCCTCTAAAATTTCCTTGCAGTTCTAGCTATGCGAGTTTATAACCTGAACAGTTATCTTTTCTTGGCCTCTAGTCATTACTAAGCCATTTTGTTAGAAATGTGTCCTTTAAATGCTGCTTATTTTTTCATGGTGATCACCTTATTTGTGCTTTCCTAATTCTATGCAATGTAATCAATGTTAAAAATACAAGTGAGATTTTCAAGTTGGCAACCTAGAAAAGGGGCTTGAACGGGTGGAGAGTTGACTTTTTAGAGTAGCTTCTTGAATGGGTTATGCTGTCTGTTCAAATGTAGCTTTGTGTGTATAAGCTTCTTAATATGGTCTAATGTCCCAGAACTGTATCTTAAAGCCTCACATCCTTGGTTTTTAATATGGCTGAAACATCTGTTAAAGGGTCATAGCAAACTTTTGCTACGACATTTTGTTATGGAAATAGATCTGTCTTTCAGGAACAAATTAATGGTACTATCTCTGGAATAAAGTATTTATTTTCTTGATTTAGATGCTTTTTTTATATAAAGTCTGGTCTCTACTTGTCCATCATGTGTGTCTTTAAACTCTTAATTACATTGACCTTTTGCTGGGCAGAGGCTAAATGGATTGCAGCCACTGTAAACCCTTCTGTACTGTTATGAGCTGTTTTCATTATGTTCATAAAGCCATCAGATTATATAGTGCTTTTTTCTATGCAGTGCACATCCTGTCATTTCAGCAGAGCACTGTTACAATTCCTATTGAAGTATTATTAAATCTTGAAGTGCTACTGTTCTAGTCGGAGTTGCTTTCTGTGTATAAGTTAGTCCTCATTTATAGCATCCTTACCAGGTGCTTTTGCTGCTGAGTGGTTAATTACTTTCATGTGACAGGAAAAATGGCTGCCCTTGTAACTGGGGTTAGTGACTGCCAGTTCTTGTGTATAAGCTAAAGTTCATGATTAAGTTCCTCATGTTTCTATTTCATATATTCCTAAATCAATGTTGCTGTTGACAGCTCTCATTGCTTCAAAGGATTGTTCACCTTAAACCTGCTTTAGAAGTTTATTTACTGTGTACCAGCCTACCAATTTTTTTTCTTCCTCCTGATCTTATTTTGTTCAGGGTATGAGTTTAAAGTATTTCAGAGTTGTAGGACACTTCTCAAAGGGTTTACTTGTTTGCTACAAATCCTGTTAAGAGGTGTGTCTGACAGACTTATTTTTATGGAAGAGTTTTGAAGTCTAGGCTCACAACTAGTTACTGTGGGGGCACAGAATACAATGGAACAGCTCAAACCTTTAGTGTGTGCCATGAAATTATTCCTTTGGTAATGGATTTTTTAAAATCAATTGGGAGACAAAATTTCATTGCTGTAAAAGAAATTTAAGTTTTATTTTGGAATCTGAACAAAACAGAAACCTCAGTATCTTTGAAAGAATGGGATTTCTGGAAATGCTTGTTTTGGAAAAATGTATGATCAGGTTATGATTGCCAGCCGCTAAGTTTGGTTTGCACTCTGTTGTAGTAGATTGAGGCTTTGACTTCAGATGTGTTTAACCTTGAGCATCATTGATATCTGAAGTAGGGAAGCTTTCTTAAATTGTGGCATAATGTCAACAGGACTCAGATATGCAGAAGGTGCAGAATTCTGTAGGCTGTGCTCAAGTGACTGCTGGAGCTTTGCTGAGATGCCTCGGGGCTAGAAGGTAGAACAGGAACCTGGCCTCAGCAGGACTGTATCAAGCGTTCAGCAGCAGTGAAGGATTACAGCCTTTGTCCCTGCCTATGGACCAGGGCTGCTCTATTGCTCTGTTGCCAGTGGTCATATACTCTGTGCCTGCCGGAATACAGCTTTAGAGTGATGGCCTTGACCAGTCTCACAGTTGGATAGATCAAATGTCTTGGAAGCTGTAGGCTTCTGTATAAGAAGAGATTTCCATATGCTGCCCCAGGTGTTCCACACACCACTTTCCATCTACACAATGTCTGAACTCATGCGTTGTATCAGGGAACCCTGAGGTCCCCTTGTGGGTGTCAGGCAGACTGAGGAAGGTCAGCACTTTGTTAACTAAAAACCAAAGTGCGTTGCACTGGTGGTCATGTAGGGATTGTGGTACCTTGAATTTTGAACTTCATACTTCAACAAGCCCATTCAAAGAATGTCAATGATGTATTTCCCTGTGAGAGCACGTATGGAGTGAAGAACTTTGTGTCCTTCTCCTGGCTGTGATCTAGGATCCAGAGTCAATACCTCTGGCACATGGAGGAGGCTGGTTGTCCCTGGACCATATGATTCCTATTTTACTCTCTTCCTCCTTAGTATTACTTTCCTTTTCTCTTTTGGATAGTATTGTGTCTAATTCCTTCAGAGGCCTGTTCATATAGATGTGGAGATAAACTATCTCTTCAGCATCTAATTTCTTGACTAAATAGTATTAATCACTTAATTTCTGTGGCTAGGACTGTGTCCAGGATGTGTGACACATTTGTTGCAGGGGTCTCATGTGCTCTGTTAACAGAGTGCATAAAACTAGCTTAACCCTGCAATTTCAACAATACCAATACTTGTGGAGCTCAGAAAATAAGGTCTCCCTAGACCTGTTGAGGCATTTCAAAGATAATTTAATGTCCTTTCATATCTTCTTTTGACCTCTGTATTTGAAGTATATACATAAGCCTGTACTGGGTTTGTATTTCACTATGCTGTTGTATATTAAAATACATCTGTATAGCTTTACAATAACATTTTCTACTAGCAACTTTAAAACATACTTGAATTGGATTGTACAGTTAGTTACAGTTAACTGGATGCAATTACAGAATCGGATTATACCAACCTTGCCCAACACTGGCTGAAGATGATGGGACATATGCAGTGATACTCTAAGTGATGAGTTTTGTAAGCTCTGTTTACAATGATGAACAAAAATATCTGCTTTTTACAATAAACTGGTACCTTTTTTTTTCAGAAAATGTTGTCCTTGTTGGCTATCAAGTTAAGCTGGAGTTGAAAGGAAGCCATTAGGTTTGTGTTCCTAACTTCCCATCTGGTTTCTTTCAATACAAAGGAAATCAACAACACAGGTGATAACAATCTTTGTAGGAATTATTTACTATGAACACATGTAATTTATTGGGAATTGAAGGGGAAAAAAATCTAAGTCACAATAGCTCTGACTTTTGTTGTCTTATAGCAAAAAAAGAAAGGACAGAAAATGAAACTCCTGTGGAGATAGAGGCTGAAACATATCTTGTGCTCTTGAGAAGAGCTGCAGAAAGCAAATTGTAGAAAAGAACAAAGGGGAAAATGTCATGTCAGCCCTCCCAATTTTCTTCTTGGCTGCATGCCCAGTCTCTAAACTCGTATTAAAGTTTGCCATAGCAACGATATCAGTGAGGTGTTTTCCAGTCCAAAGTGTACCTCTTGCTGCAGGATTAGGGAGCAGAGATCTTGAAACTGCTTGTCTGTATTCTTATACTTCACTAAACATGAGCCTTTGGAATAAGTGGGTGACCGGAAAGGTTAAATAAAAAAAAAAAATAAAAAATATCCTTTCAAAAAAGGAAATAGACCCAACTCTGCAATAACATTGCTTTACACTTTTTTTTTTCCTTTGGAAAAACTAAGGAGATGCCATGCTTGGAAGGGCATGGAAACAGGACTAAGCTGGGAGCTCTCCAATATTCCCTACTGAAGAGAACCACAGGAAAGCATCTTTGAGAGCAACAGGCTGAGGATCACAAGGATGATAGAAATTCAGTAAGAATACAACCGGTACCAAAGAACTTAAAGCTATCTGAACACATGAATTTTTGATGGACAGGGCATTGTATAATCTTAAACCTGGATTCTTGCTTTGAATCACTTTATAAAACCTGGGAATCAAACTTTGAAGAGTCGAGGGTACAGCTCACTACCTGCAAATGTATTTGTGCTGAGGCTGTGATCCTGTAGAATGACCTTTTTTTTTTTTTTTTTTTTACTGGCATGTCAGTTAATTGAGAAAAAGCATTAGAAAACAATGATTCTAGCATCAGATGTTCTGAAATTGTGTAGAAACCAATACAAGATTCCTTAAAGTTTTTGATTTGTGTAACACTGTTTTGGTCAAAAATCTAAAACATGGCACCATACCAGATACTCTAAGGAAGAATAACTGTATCCCATTCAAACCCAGTACAGTCCTCTTTTCCCATTCCACTCCCCCCACCCCCCTGGTTGTGTCATTGTAATTATTCTGGGAAATATTGAATTGGACAGCGAAGTGATATACCCCCCACCCCCAAAAACCCAAAAAAACCCCCACCCAAAACCCCCAACAAACCCAAAACAAAAAAAACGCAACAAAACACCAAAAAACCCCTCCAAAACCACAAAACCTTTTTAGCCTTTTTACCTCAAGAGCCATCTCCTTGTATGGCTTGCAATATACTCTCACAAGCAGTTGTACCTTTATAAACAAGGAAGGACTACAGTGGAAATAAATGATAAGATGTAAGGGATTGTTTTTGCTGATATTGCTGCTGATAAAACAATACTCAAACTATTCCTCACAGTTTTAGGTCTTATATGGATGAATCCTGCCTTGAAGGGAAGTGCAGGAGGACAAGCTGTAGATGGGAAGGACAGGATTTTTTGGGGGCAGAAAATGTATTCAGTGTTTGCAGGGGAATATGGATGTGTATTTTATTGAGCAAGTACCTATTGACATAAAATAGCAATCTTATTCATTTTGAAGTACATGTCCCTGGTAAGAGGAAATTGATTTTCAGCCTTTTAATACACATGTAGAAGTTCTGTTACGATAACAGTAGTTTAGAATGTATAAAGTAGGATACAGCTGAGTACAGGTATATTGTTTTTACATCTCTGTAGTGTTATTTCATTTAATATTCAGTCATTTTAATTGTTAGTGATCAAGAATTAATTCTAAGTAATATATCCATTCTAGCTTGCTAATGCCAAAAGCAAGCTGCTCTGTTAGGATTAACTGTATTTTGGGGGGGAAGAGAGTGAGCATGCTTTTCCCACAGATCTTTTGTGTCTAGTTTGATTGTCAAAGAGAATAGCTGGCTGCTTGAATATTTGTCTAAAAACTGCCTTTGGATAGCCCAGGATATCAGAAAAGGATCACAGGATCACTGTGGGTCTTTCTTCTTTATCATCCCACCAGCTGTGCCATACGAGCAGTTGTAAAACTTGGTGGTGAACTAGAACAGAGCATTTGTTTTGAGCGATTCCAGCATTATTGTATGCTTGAGGCAGTACATAAGCACTGCACAGCCTGGATCAGGCAGTGATGACTGCTTTCAGTTGCTTCTACTTGGATTAAGGAAGGCTATTATCATCTCATGAGTTGGGGCCCTCGTATGGCTGCTTGACAGCAGCAATATCTGAATACAAAGCATATGATACATTATACACTAAGCATCCTGTTGTATCACCCCAAAATGTTCTGGCATTATCCACACTCTTGGTTTCCAGCAGAGAAGTAGTAGACGTGCAAGGGGTTGAAAGCTTTTTATCATGTTGTGTGGAGGCTATGGGTAGCGCTTGACCTTTCCTGTGACTATAGCCGCCTTCTCACAACTGCATCAGGCTATGTGTTCCAGAGGCAAGGTCCACCTGGCTTAAGTTGTACCTTGTTCAGTGTGGCTTGTCTTATGGTTGACCTCAATCTATTTTTTGGTTAATGCTACTTTGGGAAAAGACTGTTCACGCTTTATAGTTTGTCAAAGTTCCAAAACTAAGCAAATCAATAAATTATTGTTCCACTTTTATAGGGTATTTGGTTTTAAAACATAAAAATAAGTTTTATTTCTCAGTCCTTACTGTGTATGGCTAAGACAGACTGAGGAGTTCTAGGAAACTGGTATACTGGTCTTTGGAGGAATCCCACCCCTCATTACCTCTTTAAAAATCCATCTTCCCTGTAAATTCAGTGTCAAAGTGTTTTTAAATTTATCTCCTTGCATTTGCAAGTCATGCTTTTTTTTTTTTTGGTGTGGTTTTGTTTTGTTTACATTTACGATTAACACTAACACTTGTTTTGTTGTATCAGAACTCAATGCTGTGCTGTGTTGCTGAGTATCTCCACTTCTGACATGAGACTTTTTAATATTTAACATCTAGAAGGGAGTATTTCTGCTGATGATACTTATTTACCTAAAGAGCACGTCTGTTTTAAGAGCTCTAGATATGGACATGGGAAATTTGGTCTCATTCTGAGCTGTTGTGTGCTTGCAATGTTTTCAAGGGTAAAAATGCATTATGCCTGTTTGAGACTCTATGTTCTCAAGTGTAAAACAATAATATTTTTTTCCGCTTCTTAATCACTTTGTGATCTACTGGTAAATAATCCTGTTTAAAAGCTGGGTATACTGGCATGACTCATTGCCTTATAAATTTATTCAAGCATAAAGGTATTTCATTCTATAGTATGCTTTCTTTCTAAGAACCCATGAGTGACTAAAGTTATTTTGAATTAAAATGAATACTTATTGACATTATCAAAGCTTCCTTAAAATACTTTTCTTCATCTTTATCTTGATCCATATTGGTACTGATTTCATCTCTTGACTCAAGTCTGCCAGCTGGGGGAGATTTCGATGCATACACAGCCAAGTAATAGAATGGCTGTGTCTGTGTTGGAGGGCAGATGGACTCTCCTGTGCACTGCTCTGTCTTGTTCCTGATGTCACATCCTAACTCCTGTCAGACAGTGTCGCATCTCCCAGCCAACACTCCTTTCCTTTGGAAACAAACCCAAGCATTTGAGCCAAAAGATGATATGAAATGAGGGGTGTATCTCAGAGCATACTTGCTTATAGCATGGAGACAGCATATCATACGAGACCACTTACATCCATTTTATTAAAGTCATAGATTCAAAACCACCTTTGTCACCCTATTGATTGTTTCTGTTGAGGCATCTTGTAAAGGTGGTGGTGGGGGTTAGGGTTTTATACATTTAGGGTATAGAATTAAAAAGATGCTGTATATTGCTAGTGTTTCAGGTTCTGACCTTTTTAGGTATAAGCTCCAAACCAGAGCTCAAGTTTCTTCACAATGGTAGTAGCATTTAAAACAAACAAACAAAAAAACCCCACCCAAACTAACTCTCATGATTTTTACCTTTCTGTGACTGTGTGCACATAAAAGGTATAGTACTACACAAAATCATTAAGAACAATATTTCACTGTATGTTTAAAACTATTTTCTTTTCTGTTATTTAAAGTTTCATTCTTATTTGTGAGTTTCTTTGCAAGTCTGAGCTAATTCCTTCCAGGAGAATCAAAGATGTGTATCCATGGCAACAAAGCATGATATAATAATTGGTGTGGCCATAACAATGAGACAGTACCAAAGCCAGTAAACCTGGATTGATGACACATCTTAGCCTGTGTGCAGTAGAGTAGTATAAGGCTTTATGATGCGTCACTGCACAATATATATGTTCCAACTAGTGCTTCTGCTAGTTTAGATATCTCTGCATTGCCCTTCGTTTTGAGATACAGACAAGCTTGGCAAGATACGGTAGTCTGAGGTGTTATTTTAGTTGCATATATTTCAGTCCATGATGTAGAATAGTTCTAGCAAGGAGCACTGCAAAATTTTGTGTTTTGGTGCTGCTTCCTGCCTGGAGGAAAAAACTTTTATTTGTCATTAACATGTAAACTGTTATTTATATTTTAGAACGGGGTGTGTGCGTGTGTGTGTGCAGCGGAGAAAGAACAGTTGAGATTTTATAGTTATTGCAGGGCTGAATGAAGGACGTGGAGAAAGCCAAGTGGTGAGTGGAAGCAATATTTTCTTTGGATGAGATCATTCCACCCTAGAGACTTTTTTTTTAAAAAAAATTCTAGTGTCAAAAGCTAGCCAATCAGGTCCATGCCAAAGCATCTAATTAAACAGTTTATTTTTCAGAAACTGCTGAGGCCAATAAGAGCAGATGGTTCTCAGCACTTGAGAAATTTAGGCTGTTTATTTCAAGTCCTCAGTGCAAATGGAGATGCCTGTCATTACAGCCTACATTTGACAATACCGATCTTGCCTATTAAATATAAATAGTTTTTTTACTCTTCTACTGGATATTTATAGATAAGGCCATAGTTTCAGAGTGTAGCAAGCTATTATGTCTTCTAAGCTGCTCTGGGACTGTGTGTGTGGAGCTGGTTCTGGCCCTGTGAACTGCAAAGGCAGTATAGAGAGATGCAAATCAAACAAAAGCAGCAGAAAGAAGTTCTTACATCTAGGATCTGTGCTTATTTCCCCCTCTCCCAGTCAGTAAATTAATTTACTCTTTTTGACAGCCCTACTTCTGTTAGATCCAGCCTTCCTGTGTAAGCAGAACACTGAGTTGAAGTTACCAGACAGAGTAAATGCTGCTGTAGCAGAATGAGTATTAAATGTAACCCTAAGGCCAAGGATGTGATGTTACTAGCTTCATGTGTCCCGATTGTTGAGTGACTATTCAACAGTGAGTGCTCCTTGGAGTGTTCTTGTGCGGTCACTTGTATAATAAATGAGTGGTTAGTGCAGTTGAGTAAGAGCAGGGTGTCTAATGAGACTGTCTGAAGCTGGCACCTCCAAGAACAGCAAGAGGCTGAGGAAACAATTGAGCAACACAGATTTGAGGGTGCTGTAATGAGCAGTGAGGGAAACAAACAACTGGGGCCTGTGAAGGGAAGGCTTATGAAACTGTCAACAGACAGAAAAGGATTAAAATTTGAAGGCTGAGCAAGTGACTTGTTCACGAGAATATAAAAAGGAGTAATAGTTGCAATCATTTTCAAGACAATGTGAAAAGAAACAAGGCTAGAAATTGGCTCCTAACTTGGTGGTATATCTGTGTATAACCAGCTCCTGCTGTTGAATCCTTTTGAGTTCCACATTTACAAATTGTATTGATGTTGCTTGTGTGCTGTATGTACTTTGCCTGCATGGTGATACAAAATCTGTACACCATTAGCCTGTCACAACAAATGCAGGAGTTTAAAGACCATCCTTAAGGTTGCTTAGAAGTAATTATAGCTTTTTTTAGATCTTCGTAGATGTAGATCTCTGTGTTACTATTGGTCTTTCCAGCTGTTTTCAGATATGCAAGCACATTGGCCACAAAAGTGCCAAATTAAAAAGAAAGTCGCTTGCATGAATTTGTTAAAGACCTAACATGATACTGAACATCTATATTCATGTTGACTCATCCTGTAATATGCTTTTTACACAGAACATTTTAAGATGTCCCTCTAGTGAAGAAAATATAACAGATAATTTTAGTTTAAAATATCAGTAATCATTTATAACCAGTATTTATTGGTTTAATTTCTGGCAACAATGTAGTAGAACTTTCTTTTACTGCAGCTTTTAGAGATGCAGCTATGATTGCAAATTATAATTATTTCAGTCTGGTGTGTTCCTCAGTTATAAATAGTGTCTATTCTCCAAATACACTGATCAAGCATTGAGAGTCACAGTATATCAGATCTATTATTTACATATTTTTTTCTGCCAGAGAAGAAGAAAATTCATCAGATGCTGCAGATAATGTTCTATGATTCTACCCTTGGCACTGATGCATTTCCTGATTACTGTTAACATCACTTCTGTGATCACCCCAGTTTTGGCTTGGAAGATTGCTCCCTGCCTCTGTACTGCTGCAGTCTTTTTATTTATATGTACGCTAAGCCCAGTGATTCAGGTGTACTGATGCCGGGAGGAGCAGGGTACAACAATTATCATCTTGTATTGCTACTGGTGAAAACAGTTCTGTATCACATAAGAACCTGAAATAAAATTTTTAAATTAAGCAAAATGAAAGTTAATTTATGATATGGGATACCTTTGAATGTAGGGTGTCCTGATCCTGAAGACACAAGATCATGTTTTTTTAATATTTCCTTGATATATTGGTAATACCTTGATAGTCAAAATTGTTGCCCACCATTTAGGTCACACATAAGGATTCACAAACTTGGCATTGGTGGATCTAGTATATATCAAGTGAGACAGAACTTCAAGTTTCATTGATTATTATTATTATTTTTTTAATGGAACTTGTGCAGCTATGTGAGTACTTTTCTTTGTTTTTCTTGCAACAGACCAGAGAGAATTGTGACAAAAAACTCCCAGCATCTAACATTTACAATCCTTTCTGCAGGTTTTGTAACAGGCATAATAGAAATCTATAGCAAAGTGCCAGGAGGATGTACTAAGTCCCGGAACTGTCTATAGAGGCAGATAACCTCATAAATGCTTATCATTGTATACAATGCATTTTAGTAAGCTATCTGGTTTGCACAAAGTAGCCTAACAGTGAATTGCTGTTCGTTGTTTTTTATTAAAGGAGGCCCCTTGCTTCTAGTCGTTCTCTATTATATCCCAAAATAGGCTGCATTCCTTTCACTTTCTTAATAACTTTTTTATGCCTTTTGAATAATAAAAGGCCTGCTAGTAGGCTGCTGATGTCAGGAGGAGTACTTGAGTCTGTTTTGAAAAAGGACAAGGGAGCCTAGGGAGCGGGATGGGGAGTAAATCACTAGTGTGCTTACTAATTTAGTGTGAAAAATAGTCTGAGAAAAGTTCATCTTTATTTATATTATGTCTATTATGCTTTGCAGCTTGTAAGAGAAAGTATTAATTTCCTTCCAGTTCCATTTCCTCTTTTCACCCCAAGAAAGAAGACAAAATTAGGTTTTGAGCCTGGATGGCTTCCTAACTGTCATCTCTCAAACATTTACTGTTGACTAACATGCAGTGGTTAGAATGGATCTCTAGCATTATTGTGAACATTATCTGGGCCATGATGGCATATTTTGCATCAGCTTTGGCTTTTACTCTGTAGCTGCATTCTGTCATTTCATACATGCTGCATATTCCATCACACTAATAAAGCAGCTCTTTGCTATGCATGACCTGCTCTGTAGTGACTGGCTGATAACTGCAGCATTTTAAACCTAGCACTATATTATTAGACCTGCTGCCAGACCCTTGGTTATATGTCAGAAATATTTCTTGCCACTGAAACTTTAGAGGGATGGAAAGTAATTTTATAGGGTCATTGCAAACTTGTATGATGTAAAGTGCTGGGATACATCACAGCTAAGCCATTAACTACCAGGCTTACGGATGTGGAGACGTGTGTTGATACCAAAACCCCCAGGAAAATGTATCCCCTGTAGTACTGTTATTCTGTCTGTATTGGGTATGAAATCACTTCAGTTCTGCTCTTTGCTATAAATAAATGCATCTAGCTGTGGAGTGACTTATTTTTATTTTTTAAAATATAGATATACCTTAATGTGAGGCAGGATGCAGTTTGGGGAATACAGGATGGCTATATTCCCAGTCTGTGACAAAAGCATATGATTGCTTAGGAGCTTTCTATGGGAACTCAGTCCATTTGGTGCCTTCTGAAGGAATAAGCCTCTTCAAAGGCATCCTTATGAGTCTTTATGATGAAGACTGGACTTGGTAGATCTGAGTTAGTAGTGCTTGTTAGAAGATTTGAACAATGTTGAGAATGCATTGCTGCTGTACTAGGGCGTCTTAAGCCAAAAAGGTACAGTCTCTTCCTACTGAAGGAACCATCTCTTTCCTCTGATGCTACATCAGCCAAGATCCCCGATCTGTGTTCCCTGAAATATAA
The DNA here is from genome assembly GCF_015220075.1 of Falco rusticolus. Taxonomy (NCBI): domain Eukaryota; kingdom Metazoa; phylum Chordata; class Aves; order Falconiformes; family Falconidae; genus Falco; species Falco rusticolus. The sequence goes on from NC_051197.1 coordinate 21,976,525, forward strand.
AAGAAAGGGGATGTCTGGCAACATATTCCATTTAAGGAAATATGTCTGTCTTTCAGACTGGCTAATTCAGACTGGAATACTCAGGGCATACTTGTTTAGAAAGGCTTGTGAAGTTAAATGTAGTAGTTACTGGCGCACCAAGGAAGACAAAGGTGAAGGAAAAAAATCTTTCATCACAGGAAGTATAACAAATGTGTGTTTCTCTCTTGCTAAGCTGTTTCTTTTCTGGTATATGCAAGTGTTTTAAGAAATATTTATGATAGCTTCCTTGGAAGGATGGAACTATTAACTCAGACTCCACCAAGGATGATGTTTTGGAGTATGATGACCTTTTTGGGTATGATTGCTAAGGCAGGCATGTTGAAGACTATGTAATGTTTGTTTAGTAACTTCTTTCTCTTTTTATGTTGTCTCAGCTTATGCAAATAATCAATAGAACAGGAAAAGATGTGAAAAACTTACGTTGCTGCTTTGTGATTAATGGTGACAGTTTCTAAGTTCATTTTTTTAGTTTTGTATAACTGAAGAAAAAGACCTGAGTATGTGTCACGTTAAGCATGGAACAGTAAGTGAAGCAATGAAAATTGTCATGATTCACTATTTGTTTTATGGTCAATGCGTACTGCTTTCATCGTGATCCTATATCACCCTAAGCAGGCCCCATCTCCACTCTCAAATGAAGTAATTTTTGCTAAGGTCAAACAATGTATTAGAACTCCTCTAGAAATTAAGTGGAGAAAGGAACATGGTACAAAGGTATTATGGTGCTGAGAAGTCTGTGGGGAAAATTAGCAATATGATGAAGCAGGGACACAGAGGTGACTCACTTGACTTTCTGTATCATAACTTTTTCTAGTCCTTCACTTGCTATGTTCTAGCGTAAAGTAAGTTTTGAAAGACAAACTTGAAAAATGGCACATTGATGCTGTATAGTGTTTATAGTCACTGATAAAGGAAGGTGCCAATAAATAAATAGCAGAGAGTAGAAGATTACACAGAAATGGAAGCTACATATGTTCATGAAGTATCTACTTGTAGTAAACAATGCATGCAGCCTAAACCTTGAATTACATAGGATGAAATTCTTTGACTTACATACGCAGCTGTCCTTTATTTCTTACCTTGGTGCGTAAGTATGTCTTGGATGTTATAAAGGCAAAGACCTTGTGGGTATATGTAATGTAATATAAATAATACTGTCGTCATCCTATTGGGGACTTTTTGGAAAATTTGTCTATACCGAAGTAAAAATACAAAGTAGAACAGTGGTAAAGGATCTTTGAATGTGGGAGGCTGTTAGAGAGGCGAGCATAGTTTGCCTTCAATTACTATACTCAAATCCAAACATCACATTTGACTTATTTGTTCTGGTTGGCATGTTCTTGCATAGGATGGAGAACAATACATTGACATTAAACTAATTCAATCCTATGTTCCCTGTAAATTTAGGTAATCTTATAAGAAGTTAGTGTCAAAGACTGAGATTCAGAAGCAGTTCAGATGCTTTGATTTCTGAGCATCCAGTATCACTTACTTGAAGTCTGTTTTATTTTCAGGAGTGCCAAATGCAGAGATACTTCTCTTTGGGTTTTTTTTCTAATTTGTGATGCATGTTGAATTATGAAACTCCAGCCAATATTAATCTCATTATGCTGCAAGAACCATTTCATGTTAAAATGGTACTCCAGTTCATGCTATTTTTCATTACAAGTTCATTGAATTCTAAGATTTGCAGTACAAAATAATTATAGTAATTTTGAGGAGTCTTATGTCTTAGCATGTGGAACAATGGCCTTCACAACTGCCTCATGATGGCTGGGAAAATGAATTAGTTAATGAATCTACTCAAAAAATATTTTTAGAAAGTGTCTGACAATGAAAGAAAAAGTAGGAAACAAATCTTGCTTCTCTTCAGACAATAATGTCTGTCTGCATTTTTTTCCTTCAGTGAGAAGCAGTAATCTGGTTTGTTGTCAGTTACTAGGTGGCAGATGTTGTACAAATATAGAACAAAGACACGGTCCCTGTCCCAAAGACTTTATAATCTGTGTATAAACAGGCAGCAGGTGGGTGCAGCAGATGTGAGAAAACAGCACAATGAGATGAGTGGTCAGCGTCAGGAGGACCAGAGCACAACAGCTGCCAGTGTGTAGTTCAGGTTTCAGATGGGTATCATGGCAAATGGATGTTTGGAAAGATTTGGAAGAGTGTTAAAGAGTTGTTTTGGAGAATCATCATTTACTGTGTTACCTATGCTGAAAAAATGTTATTAGCAATTCAAAGCAGAATTCAAATACAGGTTTAACATTGTTTCCTCAGAAAAAATATTTGTCTGGCTTATGTCTTTCATGGTTTGAAGTAGAGCTTTATGGAATGATTACAAGATTAATTATCTGGCTTTCGTTTCTAGCAATATTTAAATAGGTTTGGAGTATACTTCTAATATTATCACGTAACTTGAAATTTTTACCTGTAGCTGTTTGGAGTTTGTCTTTCTGAACTGTGGAGTCATATCTTATAATCTCTGATGCAAAATCTCGGTTTCTGAATTAATATGCAATAAATTAGTCAATTTATAATGGGATTAAAGAATATCACATAATGTTAATGTGGTTGTCATGGCCAAAAGTTATATTAATTACTTATTACTGCATGTTGTCTTTTTATGCAGAAATTCCATTGTTTATTCTTGGAGGCTTCATCCTCTTGTCTGTCTTGTCAAAATTCATCCTTTCTCTTGCCATTAGACCTCCTTTCCATCCCTTGCTGTCTTGAACTTCAGTGTCCTTGTAAACACTAGCCATACCTTGCATTTCTACTAAGCTAAGAGAGTACTCTCAGCATTTATTTTCATTTATATTTATAGCTAGAAAGTTCTCTATTCCCTATACTAAATATTTGAGATACATCTTTAACGATATATAAACATATATTTTCCAAAACAGCTATACAACTTGGTGGTAATGCCTTTCAGTACTGACTTCTAAAATTGGATTTCCATACAAATATATAAAATAAACATGTAAAAAGCAAGCTATGCAAGGCAAAAAAGGAAATACTCTGCTACAGCCTCAGAGTTGATGTCGTCTTAAAGTCACAATGAGTTTACAGTCTTATTTTGCCATGTTACATGATCAGTGTTGCCACTCAACACAGTTAAAGCTGTCTGTTGCAAGACACTCAGCACTGAAGTCCTTGAACCATGGATTGGTGGAAGTTGGGAGAGTATTCAGGGGAAGTATTGCTACACATTTACTCCATTTTTATGCTTTTTCTGGATATGTGTTGTTGGCTACTGTTGTAAAGGAATATGACTAAATGGATTTCTGTTCTGATCCATAGAGGCCATTCTTACTTCTTAATCAGTGTACATTGACAGGAGCAGAACTGCGTTTTACAGCACTGTGGGAATACAGATACAGAAAGTCCTGCAGTATTTTAATTTGGGAGTATTAGGGCTAGCCTATCACTTCACAAAGCAGTAATTTCTTTTGCCAAATCTAATTACAAGTGAATAAGCAAATTTATTAAATGAGGGAAAACGGGAAACCAAAGACTTCATTGGGTTTAAAGCCTTGTTCTAAGGCTCAAGGGATCTGGTGTTAGGGGTGAGCTCTACGGTATACTTGGGGAGTCCCAATTATTCCATGCTTTAGTTTCTCATTTTTAAAATGTATGTAATTTCCTTCCTCACTTCCTTTGTTTATTGAAAACTTCTCAGATATACAGCTCATTTTATTAGCCATGATTTTAACTGGAGCCTGGAAGCTCAGATTTAATATAAACAGTTACAATGAAAGCGAAGTACTTCATCTGTTGTTTAGGGTGTACAGTGTAATCTGTGTAAAGCAAAGGAGTCTAAGTGCATGCTTTCAGTCCCATCCTTAATACAAACTTAAGGTATTTTTGCAAATACTGAACCATATGCTATAATTCTAATGCTGAGGAATACTCTTTTCCTGTGAGAAAATCCATGTATTTAGGTCAGCCTAATGGGAGTTTTATCTAAGTAAAGACTTTAGCACCAAGTCCAAGGGGACATTTCCCAAGAAAAAGGGTTACTGGGGTAAAAAACAGTTGCAGGACCAGGGCTATGAAGTGTGACTTGCAGGTAAAGGTAGTCAGACTCTGTAGCTGAAATGGAACAATAGATTTGATTCTGTTTCTGCACTTCTGCTACTATTCTAAGCTGTAATGTCTCCTTCATGGAAGCTTTTGGTGGTATTTATTAAACACATGCTCACAGTCACTGCACATTCTATTCTTTTTGGCCAGACAGCAAATGCTCACAGATAGCAAGCAGTAAAGAATGAATGACTGCTTTTTTTACAAGTCTAACAGCTGTAAGAAAGAAATAAAAGCTGGTAAACCTCTTTAAGCACTCATTTACACACACTTTTAGTCTGTATGGGAGAGGTTTCTGTGTTCTTTCTTTTCTTAACTGTGTACATTCATCTTTGCACTTAGAAAAGTGAATTCCCGCTGAACTCAGTGCCAGGGTTTTAAACGTATTTGCAATTTTGTGCACAATCAGATATATCAGTATCTGACATGACATTATTTTTAATGAGAGGAGCAGCTGAAGAAGATTGCTTCCATGTTGTGATTACTGAGAGGTTTTTGTTTTACAATAGTCAGTACTTAAAGAACGTGCCTGGGTCTGTACTACCCCCTTGCCCACAAAATAAGATAAAAATCATATAATACCTTTAAGGTGCTTTCCCCACCCCCCCAGAGTTTCATTAAATATTCTTGTCACCTTTATTCTGGGTGGGCGCATGTTATAACGCATGTACAGTGGTAATGGTACATGGTATTTGTATTCCAGTCAGTACCTACAATACACTCAGTTGCTTTGGTGCAGCTGGGGATACTGCCGAGGAATTATCAGGGCAGCAAGGCTGTTGGAAAACCTGGCTGAGGACATGGCAGGAGAAAAAGCTGCAGTCTACCAGGGATTTTTGGTTCGAAGGTATTGGAGAGAGCAGTGAACAGGGTCTTAAGAGAGCTGGGCTTCTGACATGCAAAAAAGCAAAACAACTGGGAGAATGAAAGTGATGATCTCAGCTGGGAGACTTTTCTTCCTTCAGTTTCCCCAGCTACCTCCTCTGACAGCAGTGCTACTTAAAAGAAGCTGGATTTTGTTCCAAGGGTGGGAGGAGAAGGGTGTAATGTGAAAACAGAGGCAGCTTACTAATGTGGAAGAAGCTGTCAAGCTCATATATTTAAATATCTGCTCCCAGTTCTAGTTAACCTTCTACACATAGACATTTATAATAGTCATGCAGTGTATTCAAACAATGACTTTGTGAATCTCATGTTATATTCATACATAAACATAACATCTTCTAGAAGAATTGTTTTCTTGTGGAAAACATCACTAGTATCTTTATGCTTGATGTTATTCAAACTAAATGTAATGCTGTAGTTTCTTTACAGCGTATCAAACTCTAATCCTTAAAGACTGAGGGATCTATTCTCTGCTTGAGACAAACATACAACTGTCACCAGTAGCAATATATCCATACAGCAAGGACGCAGAACAACAGATCCTGGAAATGGTGGATTATATTTGTGTGACCCACAGAATGCCTGATTTGTTTTTCAAAATGGAATAAATTACAAGCTGTACTTGTGTGGAGGGAGGATTCCCCCCCCCCCCCCCCCCCCAATCCTCTCCTGAAAGCAATGCTGTTAATCGAACAGGGGAAAAAGAATCAGGGTTCAAAAAGAAGTTTGTTCAACAGAAGTTGATTTAGCATTTGATTTACCAACTTTGCCATTGAAATCCCACTAGTGAAAGTCTTTGGTAGTGTGTGTGTGGTCCTTTGACTTATTAGGCCAGCAAGCATTCCTGCTTTCTCTGAAAATATCAAAGGAAAAAAAAATCTGTCATGTTTTGTTTATGCTTTTAAGACATTCACTAGGTTGAAAGTTAGACCTTTAACTAGGCTCCATGGCATGGGAAAAAAGTCACTAACCTTGGCATAGGATCTTCTCCATTTCAGTGGGAAGAGCTGTAGTGTAATGGTAAGTGTTAATTCTCTGTTTTCAAAAGGGAAGTGAGTTATTGTGAGAACTCTACCCCTTGTCATTCTTAAGCAGCTAAGGAGAGCTTTATTTTGCAATACTGACAGCTTCATGAACTACTGTACTCATGAAAAGTTTTACTTTTGTTTGGAGTTTAATTTTAAAGGTATTTGGTTATTGAAGCTTCTGTGGGACTGGTTTATTTATTTCAGTGGGGCTTGTGCACCCAAATACCTTTTACAAACTTGGATCCAGGCACTTTGTTTCTTCAGGTGCCTGAATGCCTTTACAAATAGGGTTTAAAATGCCTAGTTAGCTCTCTTCTGTTCCCATCTTTAAGGGCAGAAGCACAGGAAGTGACTGGAGTGCATGCTCAGGGAGGCTGTTGTGGCTGTCTCACCACAGATGCCCTAGAGCCCAGCTGAAAGCTTACTAAAGCCAATGGAAAGAATCTCTTTAACCTTGTAAGCTTTTTATTTAGCCCATGAGCTTGTCAGGCCTGTAGCTGTCACTTTATTTTATGTTTGTATGGTTCTGGGCACCACAAGGCTATTCTCCATTGATCTCTGGGCACTGTCATAGCAATATACAGTTAACTTAAAAATATAGAAACTTTTTTATTCATTATTTATCATCTCTTATTTCAGTTGTGTTGCTGTCACTTAGCTGTACTTATATGCTAACAATTTGAGGGACAGGCAGCAGAGAGGTTCAGCTTTCCATTTCCACATGCGCTGGTCATTTTTAGGTTCTAGAAAACATCTTTGAAATTACAAGGTCACAGTTCTAGAAATCCATGAAAGCATGGTAGCTCTTTTTTTTTTTTTTTTTTACTATATGCTGAAATAAAAGCAGACTGTGTTATGTATTGTCTGTCTTGCAGTGCAATGGCCATTAGCTGTAAGAAATAGATGTATGTTGTGGAAATCTCCTAGAAGGTGACATACGTCAGTCTCCTGCTCTGTGCAGCAACATCTAGAACAATGGTGTTTGGTTATGGCTTCTGGACACCGTTATAAGATGTGTATTATTCTGAGGAAGTATTATCTTTGTTGGAAACAGTTTGCTGCAGTGGAAATAACTGGTATTTACAAAGCTGTTGTCCTGCTGCTGCCCTGCTCTATAACACAAGCAAAATACTTCACCTCATGGTACCTTAGTTTCTCTATTGTAGTAAGGACAACAGGAAAAGAAGACTAGAGCTAAGTGCTGTTGAATGATTAGTAGAAACTCCTGAACTCCTTCAAGTTTCAACAGGCACTCTGCAATGGTGAACACTGGTCAGGGCATTTGAGGGAATGAAACAAAAACTTCTTACAGGGGCATGCAGTGATTGCACAAAGGGTAATGGATTAAGACTGAAAGATGATAGATTTAGATTAGATATTAGGAAGAAATTCTTTACTGTGAGGGGGTGAGGCACTGGCACAGGCTGCCCAGCAAAGCTGTGGATGCCCATCCCTGGCAGTGCTCAAGGCCAGGCTGGATGGGTTTGAGCAACCTGGTCTAGTGGAAGGTGTCCCTGCCCATGGCAGGGGTTTGCAATTCTATGATTCTATGGAAACAGCTATGGGGAAAGCAAAGTTTGGTACCCATGCTGCTGTAAGCTTTGGCAGCCTGCAGAGCAGATAGGTGTCTGTTATACTGCTTAGTAAGAGAGGCAGAGAAGAATGAAAAACTAAGAAAGGGCAAAGCGTAAGGCATGACTTCCAACAGTTTAATATGCATAAACTCACAGCTCTGGAAGCAAATATTTTGGGGCCAGGCTCTAAATGCTTAACATTCCTGGGCTGCTTGCTAAAATAGCTGTACATCAAACTGATTTGACATGCAAGACTGTGGCTGTGACTTTGACAGGCTGCCAGACACTAAAGGCCCTTTCACTGGCTCAGCTGCATCCTGACAATGTGATAAGGCTATAAAGTCAATAAGCATAAATATGTGCACAATCCAAATCTCTTTGAAGTATTGAGGCATAGGCCTTCCTCATAAACTGGTAAGACTTTCTGTCTGGATGAATTTTTGGCTGCCAGATCTTATCCATCTCATTCAGGCTATTGTGAGCATCCACAATGTTGAAAACTTCCTTGTGCTGAACCATACATGACTAAGCAGGTAATGCAAAAGGCTTGCACTTCACTGCTGCAGTAATGTTACAGTGCTCAGCATCTTTTTGTAATCTAATTCTGAAACAATTGCTTATTATGCATAGTAAGAATGTTTCTATAGTATCTTAAAAAAAAAAATGCTCAAAGTACTGGAAAACCTTAATAAGTATCTCCAAATAACACTTCATTCAGCAAGGGAAAGACTGGGAAGTGGAAACAATTCCTTAAATATCACAAGAAGGCTGTGATACAGTTCTAAATAGTTGGGGTTTCAGGACCCTTGGGGTCTGCTAGCAGTGTTTTTTGAATATTGGAGTTGGCCAGAGGGTTAAACAGCCTCAACAGAATGCCACGCTGAGGTAGCTATACTGCTTCTAAGATGCGGACTGTCTTTTCCTGGTCTAATTTACTTTTCTACTTGTGGGAATATTTCTGTGATAACCAGCAAGTAATGTCCTGTTTCCTGTGTTGATCATTAATTACATTTCTGGATATCTTTCTCTTTGCAGTTGCTGTGTTAATTAGACAAGTAAACAAGTAAACCAGTTTAAGCTCAGGGACTGAGCTTGTTACATACTGCATTTTCTAAACGACCTGAGCAGACACAAGAATAAAAAGCAGCTGTCCTTAGATTCCCTAAATACACACCTATATTAAAAGTAGAATTAGACTTTTTTGCTGCTTATCTCAGAAAATGGAACTTACGTTAAATTGCCTTTTGTTATTTTTGCCTCTCCCTTTATATTTATGAACACTGGTTACAACTGAAGTATGGTTAAACCCCGTTTTGGTCTTCTATTGCCCTCATTCAGCTTCTGCAGGTAATGATATTCTTGGGGCAAGAAAGGTCAAAGCTTTTACATAAAAGTGAATGGTAAAACATGCCTCATGACAGTTCTACTTTCAGAACAGTGGCAAGATGTAACATTGGTGGATATGATAAATAATGCACAAAACTCCACTGCAATGCCTGCTGTTTTTTTTTTTTTTTTTTTTCTGCTATAAAATTCCACAAACTCCAGCAGGTGGCAGCGAGCAACAATCGGAAACTTGAATGCTCCAAAAGTAAAGAATAATTTCCATTGCTGAAACTGAAAGGATACTGGATTCGTTTAGGATCTAAATGACACGGGTATGGCAGGTACATGAAGGCATCTAAACAAATGAAACGTATTTTTCACAGACTGGTAGCTTCTAAGTCAGCCTTAGAAGCTGACATCTTCTTGATCCCTGTATTGTCTCTTTCTGCCTTCTCACTGGGCAGGCGCTATAGCTTTATGTTGTGATGGAGTGCCGTGCAGACAAGGGTTGTTAGCTTCACAGTATAGAAAACAATTCACTCTGTTAGATGAGTAGAAATGCAGAATGTGTTTTTGAATAGCTCATTTTACATCTAAGTCTTTTTTTCATGGAAGGCATAATGAATTGAAGTGGGATAGGCAATATAATTTATTACAGCTGTCAACCAGTGAGCACTGCTGCACTTGATTTGTTTTGGTGTTTCTTGCAGGTTGCTGCCGAGGTGCTGATCATTACACCTCACTTTGTGAACCACTCGGGTGCTAAAAACACATAAAGGAAAAGGTTACTGGGCAGAATGGGAGCAAAGCTTCCTTTTCCATAGATGTGAGGAAAGCACTGAAAAAAAAAAGCAGTTATATGCTGGTCAGGTCCTTGTGCACTAAGGTAAACATTGACCCTTTGTTTAATTATATGACATTGGTGGTTAAATCAAGACCTAAATGCATCCTGTTGTCCCCTGGTGTAGCTTACCTTGCTCTGAAGGAAGTAAACACTTTCTGAAATAAAACAGTACCTGAAATTCCAGGTTTACTAGCTGAGTTTGTTACCCATTTACCTACCAGCCGAAATACAAAAATCTAAGTCTTGGGTGCTAGTGACTAAAACTGACATCTGTGAGCACAGAGGATCATTTTCTGTTTCTGCCTTTCTCTACCTGGGGCATCTGGTATTCCACTGAATTGAAGGGGACTTTTGTGTTTGAGGTGTCCTGAAATATCACTAATTTTCAAGGATCTATACAAACTCTTTGTGTCTTAAACTGAAAGAGAATGCTGAGAGGTGAGAAGGTCCCTCTTGCCTAACTGCAGTTGGACTAATCTGTCCTTCAGAAAAAGGAGGTGATGTTTCTGTCCCTTCTGCCTGGAGCTTTCTTAAATTTCATCAGTGTGTCTGTCAGCGTGAATGTGCTAGTTAAGTCATGTCGTAAAATGAGCCTACATCTGTATTTGGCTAGAGTTCAAGTGTGTTTGAACCACACTTGTCCTGGAAGAAGCATGGGTAGCTTCAGGAGTTAAAGGTGAGGCCTAAAAGATAAAGGAACATATTACCTTTTCCATCAAATTTAGGGGGGAAATGGTTGATAAGACATGATTGGCATCTGCTGTATGTTGCATGGTGAAGGAAAGGCTGCTGCATGATGATGCTGTTGGGAGAAACGTGGTGTCCAGGAAATGATTGTGGTATTCATGGCTGGAGCTCCTTTGAAGACATGGTATGGTGTGACTAAACTACATGAGCATAGTCTAAAACCTGAAGTGAAGGGAGTAATAATATTTACTTTGCTTATTAAGAAACCTTTTTCCTCTGCGTTGTCTGTCTGACTCTCTCAGCAAATATATCACTTCAAGGAAATGTATTTCAGGCTGCTTGAAGTGATTTGTTGTAGCTTCTGGTCTCCTGTGCTTGGTGGAAAAGGTCTGCATCCTGTGATGAAAAGAACAACAAAATGTTGAGTTAGAAGAGATTTTTATAGTTACAAATGTAATCCTTCACCTGGAGAAAGAAAACTTACAATGTGAGTTGAGGTGATTTTTCTGAATTAGAAATAAGAAATATTTTGTGTGGGGAAAAAAGAGAAATTGAGGTAAGCCCTTTCACTTTGGCATGCTCAAAACATTTTTGATACTAAAGTTTTATTATTTTTTTATTTATATATGCAAAAATGACAGAAGTTATAAAGGGTAAATCACTCTTAAAATAAACTAAAAAACCTTCTGGCTTTATTTGAACAAAAACTTTCAGGTTGAACCTGCTCTATTTTTTTTTTAAATACTTAAAAAGAAGTCTTGAGAAGTCTTACTTCAGTTCAATTTAAGATAGTGTGCTTTGAGTCTGTTACTTGGCTATTATCGTGAAAGGGAGTGAACGTAAAATGCAAGAAATACCCCAAACAGCCTAACTTACTACTTAGCAGTGCATTTGTTTTAATCAGGTTGGTTGATTTATTGTTGAGAAAGATATCATTACTGTGCAGAGTATTAAATAATAGAATATTTATTGGCACCCTAAGGACATGGTTATCAATGTTGGAGACGGGCAATCCTGCTGCTTGCAAAGGTAAATCAAGTGGCTGGTCCTAAGCGTGTAACCAGGGTTGGGCAGGTATCAGAGAATTTAATGTACTGGTAGTACCAGAAGTTCTTATGGTCTTTCTGTAGATAGACACCTTTCCTGGCGTGATAGATTTCCAGTGCCTTGGAGAAAAATAAAATCCTCCCTTTTGAACTCTCTTAAAAGTCTAATTATGCACTGGTAGCAGTGGGAAGCCTTCCTTTCTCTGTATCTGACCAGCAGAATCCCTGCATTTGAGGTGGATTAAGTAGAAATAAAGTGCAAGGAAATAGTCACTTAATTTCTGTACAGTCCTCCTTCCCTAGTCCCACCTGGATATCCTGACACTCTGGATATCCAAGGCATCATATCAGAAATAAATCCTTAGTTAGTGCTCAGGGAAGAGTGCCTCCCTTTCAGTAGTTTTAAGTAATCAATCACATGAGAACTGAAATCCAGGTCTCTTCCCTGCTCCAGACTGCTACCTGAACAGCTAGGATAATAAAATCCCCTATCTTACCTACCTTTCTCCAAATCCTTCCCCCTGACCAAACAGTAAAAACTGCTTATGCATGAATTTGAAGACCTTCAAGATAAGGGAGTATGGCTGCTCTCAGTTGTTCAAACTGCTCTTGTTGAGAGAGGGGCATGAGTGTGGCTGTACAGTCAGACCAAGGTTTCCTCAAGCCTATTGTATCCCTGACATTGGCCACAGCTGGTATCTAAAAAGGAGCCTGAGAGCAGGGCAGGCATGTGAGGCACTTCTCCAAGTTCTCTCCCAATTTTTAAGCATTTCTGTGATTTATATTCCCCTAGGAGGGAAAAGAAAGCTGAGTCTTCCTCATTGTAAGCCTCTCTTCCGGTTGTGTGTGGTATTTATATCTTGCTTGACTCCAGAGATGGCAAATGGAGGGCATCGGCTGGATGAGACTTACATGTTATTCCTCCCTTTGAGGCTTCCTGTGATCTAGCCCTTGTTTAGCTAGCAAGCTTGAATGGTAAGTGCCTAAGTTCTCAGATGGACCTACTTATCTAGTTTTGAGAAACATATCAGTAGTTTGCAGAGTATTCAAAAGCACACAAAATGAGTTTGGCACTGTGAGCTGATTAGGATCTAGTTTCATGTTATGAGCTGAGAAAATGACAGTGCCTTAGCTCAGTTACCTCCAGATGCTACTTTTTCTGTTGCCAGAGAGGCTGATGGTTCAACTACCTCTCCTGCTCTCAGTAATGCATTCTCCTGAGTGATGGATTGAAAGGTGTACTCTGCATCTTCACATGTCAAAACAAACAGTTCCGTTTCAGTCTTTGAATACAGCAGCCAGTCTGAATGTAAAGAGAAAACTAAATTGCAAGAGATGATTTATGCCTCTAAGGTCATCACAGTGAAGCAGGACTGAATATTCTCTTCATAAACTGGAATACTGTAAAAAGGACACTGAAGAAAATTTTAGGCAGAGCTAAGCTCCTCTCTGTTGTATCTGTGTGATTGTGGTAGGGCACTGGTGATATGAATGAATCACTGTGTGTGTGCTAATCCAACACAGAACAGAATTTGGACCTGTATTACAGAGAGCGCCAGCGATCTATGTGAACTTCAAATACACCTAGGTAATATGCATTTAATTTTTTTTAAGGGATTCAAATCTTTGGATGTTGTTGGGGAGATGGCAGGCTTTATCACCAAGTTGCTATGAATTAAAAAACCCCAAACAAACCAAAACCACAACCTCCAACACTTCATTATTTCATCGGTCATACACAAGGGCTGTTCCCACTGCAGTAAACTGGATTTTTTCCCTGGAATTTACTGGCAGTCCCACACAACTCTTGCCTTTTGAGAGCTAGTGAGATTAGAGATTATACAAGTGATAATTCAGGCTTTTGAGAAAGTGGAAGGGTACAATTTTTTTTAACCTAGCTGATCGTTGGGGTGGCATGTGAGGAGACTGCAAGGTGATGAATGCTGTGATGAGTAAATCCAGGGAAAATTGTAGAGCTGGGTAGGAAGTAGATATTCTTTTTGCCATGCTTTACATACTAGAAGAAAACAGAATCAACACATTGTAAAAATCTCTAATTAAAAAGTTGTAAAAATTTTTTAGATGGATCCGAATCTTGCATTTTCACAAAAATTGAAAACAATTATTTTCTTTGGAAGCTTAAGAAAATGTTTTTATACAGCAGCTATGCAGGTAGTTTCTAAATGGATGCCTAAAACTATTGAAAACATTCATTTTAATTCTCTTCCAAAATAATTTTTTTTTTAAAGATGCTTTGTTTTTTGTCTAAAATTTCCATCTTGCTTCCAGCACCCTTATTTCAGCTAAATGTTTCTGATGCATAGTAGTCAGTAAGTGGAAACCTGAACATCATCTTCCTATAGGGCAGAAGTCCAGAGAGTTGGATCTGCTCCCTTCAGTCTCTTACTTGATAGAAACGTAAAGAAACTTTGTTGTCCATTGCAGTAAGTCACTTGTCTTTTGAGTCTTCCCAGCATATTAGTTTTGCAGTCACAAACCCTGGAGAACTTTCAGCTTACCCAAACCTCCCATGTTTTCCAAGATTTTTCATTTTGAAGGCTTGGTCTTAAGAAAAACACTTCATTTTGGTCTGGATGTAGCCGGTTAGCTTACCTGTTCTGAAGCTGTGTATATGGGACATTTTTGTTTGTATCATGGCTTATTACTCCTGTTGAGGTCTCTGGTAACCCCAGTTGTCTTGCACAACTTTGTGCATCCATGTACTAGCAATACAAAACTGAACAGGCAGAATCCTGCACAATATTAGCACTGAATTCCAGCAGTATAGGTCAGTAAACTCCTAGTAATCAAAAACCTACTTTTTCGGCATGTTACAGTGTATTTATGAGAACAAGAAATCTTATTTTAGCAGCTTCATGAAGTTGTATTTGAAAGACTTAGGAGACTTAAATAATATTGGACAAAATATTTTTTTTGGCCACGGTAACAGAAACTGCATGTTTTGGTGAATTTAATCTCGAGACTGTTTGCAAGTGGAGATAAATTACATGAGTAATTTTAGACACACTGCTCAAGGAGAAAGCTGAAGAGCTGCTGAAGGTGCTGCAGCCTGTCTTACTGTACTGTTTGAGTAGCTGCTGTGTCCAGATGGAGGAGACACAGATGCTTTGATTTATTTTTTTAAGGGTTTTAGACTATTTCTCCTAATTATAAGAGCCCTAAGCACCAGAATATGTTTGGAGATGCTTCCACTTTTTCTAGTATTTGAGAAATAGGGCGAGAGGGCAAGAATGATCCTGGAGCCTTCAGCAGGGGTACTAATTTAAGAGATGCTTGGATTCAAGTTCAGTAGAGAAATTACTTACACATCAAGAAAAGATGTCAAAATTTGAGGATATGGGTTCCCGGCTCATACCACTGGAGATCCTGGCTTGCTCCCTGAGCAGGTCTGTACTTCAGATGCAAACTAACTTAGGTCGAGGAAGGGAGAAGGCAGAGCTCCAAAAGCACCATGTAGTATCTTCTCCCCACTTCTCTTACTTTCCTTGGAAATGTCTGAAGCAAAGGTTCATTCAGTAATGAATGATATATGACCAGATATTTGTGTGACCATAATAAAAAATTATTATCCTTTGTTTAATTGAGAAAACAGAAAATTAATAAACTTTATAAGACTCATACTATCTTTTTGGTGAGCTGGAACTTGGACCTTTTATGTTTAATGTTACGATTACAAAGTAAAAAAATGTCTTTTTTTTTTAAACTCGTAAGCAAAATCTTTGTACCAGTCTATCTTCAGTGCTGTTTCACAATTGCATATATTATCCTTTGAGTGGGTTTGTATATAGTCTGTGGTTTAAATATTAGGTAAAAAACTTGAGGTCACAAATAATGCAAACTGATCTTTGGAGAAGGAGCTGTGTGGTTTGCTTGATTTATCTTTTAAGATGATGGGAATTGTGTAAGTGTTGGTCTTTCTGGCGCTAGCTGCAGTAGCTGGAGTCTCTCTGAGGCACTGCCGAATCAACTGTTCGGTGTGTAAAATTACATATACTGTAAAGCGAACACGTAAGAAAGAATTTCAATACCTAAGCCATCTCATGTTAAATGCTTTTTGAATGGCCTGATAAGAGGCTGATGGGGCTTAGTTATGTTGTGTGAAGAAATCTGTAGTACATGGTAAAAGCCACTATGCTACCATCTAGTAAAATAATTTATTTAGTAGTGGGATTAGAAGGTGAGGAGATAAGGTGAAGATGTGTTGAATACCAGAAAAGGAAGATGAGGTGAATCTCATCTCATTAGATTTTATTTTCTGTCACTTGCTATTTTGGCCCATCTGCTACTCTCAAAACCAATAAGTTGGCTGCAGATGCATGTGTTGGTATAATTAATATTGCAGCATGATTTGAAGAATTTAGTCAAGTGCAGTGGGATGGATGCCAGTCAGGCTTGGCTTTTTTGGCTTGCTGACATCTTATTGTAAGTGACACTTTCATGAGCTCATTTATTGCACCACTACTTCGATAAGTGATTGTCAGCTAGAAGATTATATCAAGATGTTTACAGCAACAAGGTGTTTCAGAATTTTTCAACCTTCTCCCTTTTTTTTTTTTTTTTTTTGAGGAATAGCTGACAATCAGTCCCATCCAGTATCAGAGTGATGGCTGCTCTGGAACCATTTCCTGTCACCTTTGATCTGATGTGGCCCCTTGATGGCTTAGAGGCTTGAGAGGGCATAGTAACTGACAGTACCAACTCTCTAGTGACGTTTGTTTATGTATTTGCAGATAAGCTGCCTGTTGACTGGTTTTAGGAGTAATTTTATATGTCATGTTTGAATTGCCCAGCTGCTTTTTGCCAGAGGCTTTTTTTCTGTAGTTAATTATAGGATTATAATTGCCAATTAAGTGATAAGCCACAAAAGAGCTTGTATTCCTGCTACTGGTGCATGCATTCAGTGTATAGTGCAGCACAAGTAGCATTGGCAGTGACACAGGATGCTTATGGCTGTTTTTTATATGACCTAATTTTTTTCCATTATATATTGTGAATTAAAAAAGGACACAAGATGTGAAATGGAAGTGGGATTTCTTTGTGGACATTGCAATTAAAAATGTTAACAGAAATAGGAGGAAGAAAATAATTTTTTATTCCAAAATTATTCTTCCCTTTGTTCTCAGAGTTAATCCTTCCTTACAGTTTAGTGTTAGTGTGGGTCAGCTTGGGCTGAGTTCTGTTCAAAATACTCTTTTGAAGTGGAGATGCTATATTATTCTTAGGTTAACTCATAGTGGTGAGAAGTGAAAGTAGCAGAGGAATTGTCTTTAAATTGTTCTTTGTGTTCTGTGAAGCTCTGTTGTAACAGCTCGGCTGAGGTGCTCCAGGACAAATTAAAAATGAAGTGTTGGCTAGCATCAAAACCAGTGTAACTTAGCTGAAATGTTAAATCTGTATTTTTTTAGTTCTCAGAGGCAGCAGAGCAATTTAACCGGAGTACTGCATTGGAAGAACATGGCATTTCTTAATTGTGATTGTAGCATGAGGTGCAAAAATAGCTTTCCTGTCCTTTGAACCTTTTAGACTTGAAAATATTTGTTAATCTGCATGTTGATCATAAAGAGGTGTTTTAGTTTGACAGAAAATGATCAGGGAAAATTTAGCTTTGAGAAACTCAATATAAATAAGTTGTATCTTGTGTGTGTATAATAACAGGGGGTGGGGAGGTGAGAAGCTACTTTGTCATCCAGAAAAGTAGAAATATTCTTGTCTGCAGGAAAGAAAAAATTGACATGTAACGTTTGTTGATGTGGAATGGTTCAGTTGTTTGTGCACATCATTACTGAGCAAGATCAATCCTAATGAAGGTAAGTGCTAGTAAGGCCATGGTAGTGTGTTAATAAAGTCACATCCTGATTTAACAGCCAACCTTCAAAGGCAGGGTACTGGACTAAATACCCTCTCCATTTTGTGCAGACTGAAGAAATGTTACTTGAAGTCAATAATTTATTATTAACCTCAGTACGGTGTTAACCATCTAATCAAAGAATTATTATTATTAGTCCAGTTACAATACTAACACTTAATATCCAGATTATCTAGCTATTACAACTCACTTGCAATGATAATATAAAAATATATATGCAAACTTTGTCACCTCTCTCCATTTTTGGCATTACCTTTTATTCCCATGCTGCTTTGGTTCCTAAGTTTCATGAACTAATTTTCCTTGAAAGGAAAAAGATGTTTTACAATGAGTTGTTAGCATCCTGAGCCCTTCCCTGAGGGAAATGAGATGATGGCTTCTTCCTCCACAATTTTGCATCTTCTTCAGGTCATTTTTGTATGATTGCTAATGCGGTCTGCTCACTTGCTTTTCCTCCATTGACTCATCATATGACATTATATCCAAGGTATGTTATTTGTGTTATATTTTACATAATGCTGGATCTTTGTTCTTTGTTACTCCTAAAACATGTTTTACTAAGCTCCCAAACTTACATGCATATGGTGATTGTAAATCAATCTTTTGTGATTTGTTTTGGTAGTTCTGTGGTCTCTGTTATCCTGTGCTTGCTATTTCAAGGCCTCTGTTGTAATTTTCTGCCTCTTTTTTTGGGGCCACTGTTACAACATCTGTTTTTCTTAGATGCCACTCAGGCTGTGGTTAACTGATGTTTTGTGAGCACAAGCTAGTCCTGTGTTTCAGTTCTCGGGTTAAGAGTTCACTCTAAAAGTGATCCACTAGAAAATACACGTGCGTACAGACACATAGAGGCACAATGCTGTGGTAACTTCTTGCTACCAGTATCTTCCTGTTATGGCAATGTTACTGGTATGTTATAGAAACTGCAACAATAAATGATAAAGTAGATTTAATTATAATGGCTAGTCAGTAAGAATTATTTTAATATATTAGTGTGATTGTATACTTAGAAAGTAAGATATAAAAGAAGAAAATTAGTATCTGAGGATGTGGATCTATGGGGTGTTATTGAGGTGGTGTGGATGATTTTGCCATGTCAACCTTCTATGCTGCGTTAAGAAAAGAAGGTAAAATAACCAATTTGATTTTAGCAATAGATTTTAACTGCTTCTTGACTTCATTTCCAGTAAACCTGTGATTCTGTAACTGGTCAGAAACAAGCTTTGTGGAAGTAACTCAACATAAACATAACACCACTGTGCTTCTGCATGAGCCAAGAATTTAAGACTTTCACAAGATGAAAGTGCCTTGCAATAATGTCAGTCTACTGAAGAGATCATTTACTTGGGATCTGGGGGTAAAATCCACAGTTTGGCTCAGGCTAATCAGGGACTTTATGTCCTGCAGTTCTTTGCAATGACAGAATGCATCTCTCTCCTCAGAGAGAATACTTCTTGGAATTGTCACCAACACTAATATATCATTACAAAACAAATTCTTTCACTTTCCATTAAACAGCATTTGCTAGAAAATGTTTTACCATGACATTCCTAGTCTTGTCTAGCTTTTTTTGCACCTGGATTCAGTTGAATTCCTGTTAAAAGTGATGCCAAAACACCTACAAGCTTCAGAGAACTACTGAGTGAGCCTTTGAATGAATTGGGAATATGAATTTTGAAGGTCATAAACTTATACCTTTGTTAACTGGGCCATCGAGCTTTACAGGCTCTTGGGTCTCTGTTAAACAATACTGTTGCACAGACAGGCAGGTAAATGCGTTCTGCATTAGAATAGTTAAATCGGAGTGTGAAGAGCTCAGCACAATTTCTGTACTGTGGAACAACGAAGTGGTGTAGTTCCTATTAGAATAAGAATTACTTATCACTACGTTCTGAGACCTGGATTTTAAATCAATATACTGCTGGAACCAAGAAAGCAAGACAGGCTTGTGCACTTTAAATGTCACAATCACAAGATGGCCAGGGTTGGGAGGGACCTCTGGAGATCATCCAGTCCGACCCCCTGCTAAAGCAGGGTCACCTGGAGCAGTTGCTCAGAATCATGTCCAGGAACGTTTGAAATATCTCCAGAGAAGGAGGCTCCCCAGCCTCTCTGGGCAGCCTGTTCCAGTGCTCTGTCACCCTCACAGTAAAGAAGTTTCTCCTCACATTCAGAAGGAACTCCCTGTGCTTCAGTCTGTGCCAGTTGCCCCTTGTCCTGTTGCTCGGCACTACTGAAAAGAGCCTGGCCCTGTCCTCTTGGCACACCCTTAAGGTATTTGTAAGCACTGGTAAGATCCCCTCTCAGCATTCTTTTCTCCAGGCTAAACAGCCCCAGCTCTCTCAGCCTTTCCTCATAAGGGAGATGCTCCAACCCCCTCATCCCCTCTGCAGCCCTCAGCTGGGCCCCCCCCAGTAGTCCCCTGTCTCTCTTGAACTGGGGAGCCCAGAACTGGAAACAGTGCTCCAGATGTGGCCTCAGCAAGTCAGAAGGGGAGGATCACCTCCCTTGACCTGCTGGCCACGGTCCTCCTAATGCCTTCCAGCAGGATCCCATTGGCCCCAAGGGCACACTGTTGCTCATGGGCAACCTACTGTCCTCCAGGACTTCCAGGTCCTTCTCTGTAGAGCTGCCTTCCAGCAGGTCAGCCCCTAACGTCTGGAGGGGAACCAGTTTTCTAAGACTGTGTTGGTGCAACTTACCTAAAAGTATTAGCATGAACACAATTTTACATTGAGATTGGAAGGGAAATCAGAAGTTCTATGATATCTTAAAAAATAATTTTAAAACCCTTGTTTTTCTATGCTGCCTATTTTTTTTCTTGTCTTACAGTTTTGTTTTTTGGTTGGTGTGATGTTTAATTTTTTTGTCTGCTCAATCATGTATTCGATAATCATACAAACAACACGTATGTTGTGCAGTTTGGCCCTTAGATTGTAAGGACTTGTCTTCAGGACAAGAAATTTAGGACTGGGATTTTATCTTACATCTTTGTATATTTACGTGAATTCCAAGTGAATTTGTAAGAATTAAGAAATGATATCCATTGGATCAAGAAGTACTGCTCATCCACTTGCACAGCTGGATGTTACCACAAAAAAGTCCAGTTACTGGAGAACAAGATCCCTTTTATTGTAAGGTGTAATGCTGAAGCTGTAGCTCTGTCTTAACACATGGAAGGCTATAGCCATAGTCTCCGTCATGTCATAATATGAAAATTACTTTAATTTCATTTAGAACATGCAAATGAAGAAAATAAAAAGTAAAGCTTACAGGAACTGCGAGTTTATACACTCTCAATTCCAATGATCACACATTACTTCAGTCACTTTGCATGGGACAAGCCTATATTCCCATAGATGTGTCTGGTATTGCAGTCAATGTGAACTTCAAGTCCATTTATTTGTCCTTTATCTTTGATTTGTATGTACACACTCTACTTATGAATACTCCTTCTTATGTCTAAGATAGCAAGAGCACTTGTAGTAGTGTCAGATTAACCGTTGCACACTCACTTGTTTCAGCTCTGCAAAGCAACGATTCCCATTGCAACTTTGGCACGTGCCGTTAGAATAATGAGCAATAAGCAGTAAAAGCATCTTGCATTTGATTTCCTGCTGTAGGATGCCACACCACTGGGAGTAATACATTTCAAAGCCAACTGGAAACACTGTGATTATCTTCTCCATCTTGCATGGCACAGGCCACAGAGATTAAAAACATGGTGAGTAAAAAACCCCCAAGGGCTGTCAGTCCTGGTGCTTGGTCTTGCTCAATTGCTACACTAGGTCCCTTACAGTGAGTTCATGTCCCTTGCTAAATTCCTTATGCTTTGCTTCTCATGTTGCATTTCTGCTTTCTTGAGCAAATGGCTCTATACCATCTTCAAGCATATGAAAAGAAATATTATTTTATTTTCTTGGTATCTGAGAGGATGAAATAAATAGGTGCTTTGTTGGTTTGTCATTTTCAGCTTTCCTGTTCCAAGTCTCATTTTGCTTCTAATCTGATTCTGGACTTTTTTTATTCTAGCAATAAACTAATGACATAAAAGAATAGTGAGCTGGCATCTGCTGTTGGACGTCATGCAAATTGCCTTAGGAAAGGAAAAGATTGGTGGCAAACTTCTCAAAATGATTTGTTAAAATACTCAAACCTTTGGTGACTACTGTAAGGATGTTATGGAAAAAATACCTTTTAAAATCTGTATTACCCTCCACACAAAGACTACCGCAGCAAACCCCATAAAACCAGAAAACAAAATCCCCTAGAAAGTCCATGTTTGATATATTATTTTTTTTAATATTTTCTATCATCAGATTAAAAAACCCCAGTGCCTTATCAGATTTCATAGAGGACCTACACAGGTAAGAAGTCAGATGCTTCATGCAAGTTAGCATAGCATCACTGACATTAAAAGGGAATGTTTGCTTTGCTCCCTTTTCATGTGATATGCTAAGTATATGCCTTGGTATAAGCTGCAGAGAGCAAAATGTGTATGTATGGGATTCGGCTTACATATCAATACCAAGAAGTTAATCACTGATATCCTTTTTTGCTGTAATCATCATACCAGTTACTCCAAAAACTTGCACAGAGCTATGTTGATTGTTGTGAGGATCTGGCATGGGGAGAAGGACCCACCCCGAGTGGAGCTTGCTCTAGGATTGCGGCCCACACTTACATGTAATGCAATCTATCTCAACAAGAATTTTGTTGCAGACTTGAAGTGAGTCACCATCATGTCTTGGAATCGGGGACAAGTGTGTTGATTACAAGTAGCTACAGTTTGTAGTGTTCAGTATTGTCAAACAGGCAGCATTTGTCAGTCAGACGTTTTCTTTTCTGAGCAAACTGGAGAAGAAGTGTCATGTGCTGTTTAACACATCTAAAAGGGATTCACTAAAGCAGGGAAACAGATGGCCAGAACCTAGTAGGCTTACAATGTTATGAAAGGAGCGATGTGTGCTAGTAGAACAGACAGTGTGGGAGGGAAGCAGTAAGAGACATAGTATGTGTTGGCTGTGTTTAAATGACAAGCAGTTGGTTCCAGATCATGTTTATCTCTCGAATAATACTGTTCATTTTCATGAACAAGAATGATTTTGGTGGGAAGTTTTTGTTCTAAAGCAAAGGAACATAAAGGAATTGAGGCTTCCACAGCTGCTACAACAGTAAAAAAGGATTGGCATGAACTAAAGTACACTTATGTATGTTTATAGAATAATGTGTTTTTTGGCTGAAAATATCCCATTACCCCAAAAGAAAACTGTACAAAAAGGTGCTATTTTGGTGAGGATTATTTTTGTCAGTAATTTAATTTTTTTTATTTCATGGTTCAGTTTTCAAATAAAACATTATACTGTAAAGTAATTTAATTTGGTTTCCCCCTTCATTAAAAAGATTTCCAAGTTTTTGAAATGACCGAACTAAATGTTTCAGTTGATACTTAAAATATGTGCTCTGCTTTGTTAGTAACATCTGAAATAACATGTAGTTTAATTTTTGAATGAGAAGTATTTTACATGTTAAATTCTTAGAAGGTTGGGAAAAAGTTTCCTGCTAATTCCTGTTGATTCAGTGAAGTCTGAAAATCAGAATAATGCAGTTATTTGATGAATGTGTTAATTCAGCAGTAAATATAGTTAAACAAAATTGTGACCTATCCTGCTTAAAAAAAATTAACTTTGTGGCTGAATTACTCTAAAAGTGCTTAAAATCTAATTTGGAGATCAGTAACAGTCTGAATCCTAAGTAGAGGGGCTTCAATGGAGCATTTGCTGGTAGATAAAGATTGCAGATGCCTGAAAAATCCTGTGCAGATTCTGGGAACAGATTTTATTTTTTTCAGTTTGAAAGTGGAAAAGTGCTGTATTGTAGATCAGAGTTAAACTGACAGCTAAATTGGTGAACTGCAAAACTGGTGTCTTACATTTGGTAATAACAGCAAATATTATCTTGTCAGTCTGACCAAAGTTAAACATCTTCTCATGGCTATTGCCATCAATTGCAGTGCTAAGAATGGCAGTATTTTATTTTTATGGCTTTGAGGCTCAAGATGAACAGAAAAATGAGATGCTGGATATTATAAATGAGGCTTGGATTAGCTTCATGCTAAATTTGGTTTATTTGAGTGTTTGTTTTTGTTAGTTCTGCTAAGCTTTTGGAATCACTTATTCTGAATCACAGGATGTTGTAATTAATTTCCATTAATCAATGTTACACCTATGTATGTGGGGTCTGAACAATATAAGGGGGTAATGAGGCGTAATGTTTACTTTGATGTGTTTTTGTAGGAATATTCATCTCTGGAAGAAATGAAGTGAAAATTATCTCGAGGGGTACTTATTAATGCATTTCACTGAATATGCTTTTTCACTTTTACCTCCCTTAGGAGAAAGCTTTTTTTCCTTTGGTCAATTGAGTATGGCACAAGGGTAATAACAAGTCTAATGGATGCTGTAAACCACCACTTTTTAATGCATAACGTAATTGAATCAGAATATAGTGTCTATAGTGATGGAGTCCCTGGTGCTTTAACAACTGAAACTATGATTAGAAAGATCCAGATAATGCTGACTTCTCATACATTAAGCTCCTATTATACAATTTCCTTTCTACAGCACATTCACTTTTACTTTTGAATTATGCAGTGCCATCTTAAACAGTTTAATATTGCACTGGAATAAAATTCAAAGCTTCAAGAGAGCTTTATCATTTTTGTGGAAATAGATACAGAATAAGTTTGTAGTGGTGCTGTATGACTAACATTTCCTCCAAACATCTCTCATATAAAATTCCCCATTTAAAATTTTGTTCTTTGGCAGAAAGTTTATAAGAAAGGCAATGCTCCTCTGTTAGCCAGCCGTTACTGCACAGAATGTAGAACAGAGAGTGGCTTGGTGTTGTGTTCCAAGTGTGTGCAAGAGTGGCTTCTGCAGACTTGGAGATTGCTGGGACCTTTTCCTTTTGCCTTAAACAAAATCTGAAGACTCTTTCTAAACAGAACTGGGACGGAGAAGGTTCTCTTAAGGCTTTAAAGCTCATCTAACCAGTGAGCTGCACATGAAATATGCTGTGCTTTTGCACTTACAGATAAAGCTCCTATATTATTATTAGCTGACAAGATAGTTCATGTAGATACTAAAAAATTTCTGAGTTGCGTTAGTTTTGCTTGAGTTGGTCAAAATATTAACTTCTAAAATGGCAGAAAAGAAAACAATTTATTAATTATTTCTACTGTCAAGAAAAAACGATGTTCAGATAAGCTTGTTAGTGCAGTTTTGGATAAGTGCAGGGCCATGCAGGTCATGTAATCACTAGTGCTGAATGGGAGCTACCTACCGGCTCCCTCTGTTACAATTAGCTGGCTGAGTTTATCCTGCAGCCAAGGGATATGCACAGCACAAGCTTGCACACACACCCCCCCCCCGGTTAACGGCAAGGTGAGCATCTAACTCCTTGATGTACAACAGGTTTCTGGTTAGGGTCGCTACAAGAGGTCACGCCTCAAAAGACAGTACCCAGAATAGCACGAATGTTTTGGATAAACTTATCTCTGACTTGCATATAGTTGAGACAAATGCACGCCAAAGGACAGAATATAGTATCTGGGAAGAGCCTAGTGAAAACAGGCTAATCATCCTATCTCTCGGTTCAAAGCCTTCAAATAGCAATTAGGTAATTAAAATTCTTTCTGTTTTCTTAAAATAGAATATATGCCTCTTCACTCTTAATGCAGTCAGTGAAATTGTAGCATGATGAAAATGAAGTATGGGCCCACACTGCCTGCCTTTCAAATCAGCAAACTGGCTTTTTGCTGGGCTTGTGTCTTGAGAGAGGTTTAAGAGGCTTTACATGGTGAGGAGTGCTGGATATCAAAGGGGATTAGACTACAGAGGCAGTGTACAGTGTTTAACCTTGGAGACATGGAGCAAAACTGTGGGACTCTTCATGTGCCTGAGCACATAAATTTGCAATGAATTGCAATATGAAAACACAAGATTGCCGGCTTCAATGAACCAAGCACCTATGTTTAAGTGAAAGCCAGAAAAAATTGCATGAACTTTTGAGATGGTTGACAGTAAAGTGGTAACAGAAAAAGCTACGAAGTGTAGTTGATGACTTGATAGTTCTTCATGTCCTAGCATTATCACTTTCCTTCATACCCGATAGGCATGTCCTATTAATGAAATCTGCCTGTTTGACACTAAGAATACTTTAATCAGGAGTGTGAACCAAGTAAGATTTTTCTGAATGTCTTAAGAAGTCCAAAGGATCTCTGTATTGATAACAGAAGCAGAAAGTTTTGCTGAGCGAGGATTTGACACAAATTGAGGCTCAGCAGAAACTTTCCTTTATCTGACTAAACTGTCTTGAGAATTTGGAGGTCATACTTAATTTTCACAGCTCAGATGCAGAGTTTCTTCTTTTTTAGAAAAGAATGATCCAAAGACAGATGATGATTCTAGGTAGATGCATGTTCTATTTCGATCATTAGTTTAGCAGACTGTTGTGGATGGGTGATTTAGGGTTGCTCAAAGAATCACTGACAAAGGTATTAGTGGAAGTAGTTTTAATACGAGTTTGCGGAAGTGTGACTTAACGAACTTGGATGGCAAGGCTCACTCTATCACTTACACGTGGGTGAAACATACAAAGGAAAAATGAGCTAGAATGATTTTACAGATACCAGAGATGCCAAGGGTAAGGGAGATCCTCCTGTTGAGCCATGAGGTTCAGAGCAGACCCCCTTGCTTTCTAAACACCTGATAGAGCTTAGGTGTGGCTAGGTCCAGTTTTGGTCTCAGACTTAGACAATGGTTTATGTCTAAAGGAATTTACATGGATTTCATTAGTATTAATTTAGCATGCTGTCAGTCACTTAGGATTTGTTGTGAATAAAGGGTCTCTCCACCTTGGGTTAGGAAGGATCTCTTCATCTTGGATAAGGAATCTGTAACTTTGAGAGGCATCCTAGCTCAAGGGGAGAGTCAGTGCCGTGTGGTCCAGCTGCAGTTTAGAGAAAGCTTGAACTAGTCTCATCCAAAGATCTGTTGTTGGTAAAAAAGGTCCTCTGCCTTGAGAAGCAGCAATCTTGAGGAGCACCTCAACTCAAGGTGAGATTGTCACCATGCAGCCACGCTGCCTGGCAGGAAGAGCTTGAAAAAGGCTCATTTAGGCTGTTATATTTATGGGATAAAGTGGTTGGCTTCTAGCCAAATTGCATACAGTGGGAAGGTGTGCATGAGACTCCTTGTACCCACAACTTTCTTTGTTCCTTAAATGAGTCTTTGAAAAAACACCTGCTATTCATGAGTTAATCATATGATTGGTGTTCCAAGCCCATATGCATCAATGCTCCACTAGGTCACTCTGCTCCTTTGGGGGTTTCCTGGCTGTGGCTCAGGCCTTTACCTCCTTTGGAGCATGTACCAAACTACTGCTAGTTTGGTTAAGGGGGACAAGTGCATCCATCACACAGGCAGCCCACAATTTTCACCATTAGGTGAAAAGGGTAAGGATTAGGTATGCTCTGGAAATCTTTGTGCTGCTCCACCATATTCATAGAGATCCAGAAGTTTGTGATCTAACCCTGTAATTGTAACTGTGCTAGATGTCACAGAAATAATCCAGAACCACAGTATGAAAAATAAAACAAAATACTCCTTTGCTTCAATAAAGCAATGTTTTGTGAATGAGAGTCTTTTAATTTTAACTGATCTGGACAATGTAGGCTGCAGAAGACCCATGCCAAAAACAATCAGCCAAATAGCTTGGCAAATGCTCTGATAAATTGCTCTTGCTGGCAATAGTTTTGTAACTTTAAATGAGTATTAACTGAATGACAGTCTTAATTCTTCAAGTACTAGCTGGAAGTAAAGGTTTTTAACTACCGTGGCTGTTCAGTACACAAAAACCTAGGACTTCAGTAATGATGTGTGTATGTACAAATAGATTAATATCACGGCTTAGTGCATTTGGGACCATAAATCCCTCTCCATGGACTCCACCACCAGCATCATGTAGCACAGATATTGTTGTCTCTGTTCTGCTTTCTACAGGATTGTTATACGTTATGGAATATCTTGGGGATTTTTTTAATATTTAGTGTTTATCGCAAATTATTCCCATTGTAAAATCTTAGTTTTTCTTGTTTCTCAGGAGCTTTTCTTCCCTTGTAGTAACAAATTTCCCTTAAGTCAGCTGTCAGAACTCTAAGTTTTATATACAAGGAGATGCATATACCCTTGATGAGATTGCTCATGGCTTTCTAGGCCACTCACAAGTCTTAAACTGTTAATTAAACACAGATGGAAAAAATGAGACAAATGCTATTTCACATTCATGAGGGACAAGCAACGTCATGCTTGTGTTGTAGTTCATGTGCGACCCCATGTCCTTTGCATACTGATCTATTGGAAGCTTCTTTGTTTTTTCCGAAGAGCTCTTACCCAAGATGTCGTGATTGGCCTGTGGTATCTTGTGCTTTGTCGTTTCTACTGATGCCAGACTTCTCCCAACAACCAAAAACATAAACCAGGTCACAGGATAGTTGTAGGGATGGTAAAAGCGACTTAGGTCATTATCAGTGTTAACCTGAAAGCCTAATTCTGGTAATATGTTAAGCATAAAAATAAGTAGCAAAATCTATGTATTTTGCTTTATTTAAAGAAAATAGGGAAAAGCCTTATATAAGAGACTTTCCAAGTATAGAAATAGAAAGCCATCCTGTTCAGAAGATGGCCAGTAATAGGTACTGTTTGTTTCCATGTTTCATGCTGTTCTTGGTGGGCCTTTATTCAGCAGTGATACCTCTAAGTCTAATCCAAAGCCTGTGATAGTTAATGAGAATGACCTATGTCAACTCTAGCTCCATTTGGATGAGGGCCTTTCAATGTGTTAGGGACTGATGTACTTACATGCCAAATCATGAATGAATGTGACAAAACAGGCACACTTAAATTTATTTTGCAAAGTTCAAGCCCTGTAAACGTACTGGTTTTAAAAAAAACAACAGCTGCACCTGTAAAATGGGGTTGGTAGATGGGAGTGAAGAGTGTGCAAAGAATGGAGGCAATTGTACTGGAGTGGTCTCCGAGGGCTGTGGGGTAGATCCCACCCCAGCCTGCAACCATGATCTACTTTGGCAATGGAACACATTAGGTTTGCTACACGAGAGTTTCGGTATCAAACCTGATAGTTTGGCAAGTTCCCATCTTGGTGCTGGGTAGAAGATGGGAAGCATCTGTAAAGCTCTACTGGTTTCCCCCCTCTTTTCCTGAAAGAGAGAACAGCAGACTAGTTTGTAGAGAGCTATAGTGGGACGATTTCCCCCACCCAGCTTCTACTAGAGATCTTTTTGAGTGTACCTGTCTTTTCAGATGTTAGCCCATAGAATGGGTTATCTGTATCTCTTCCTGTGGGACGAGTTGTGTGAGTTAGAATAGTGGAAGGAACAAAAATTGTATTTAAAAATTTATACGCTAAAATGTATGGCATCATAATTGTTTAGAATTGTGCCTGTGCACATGGTTATGCACATTGCTTGCGTTGCCTGTTGTTCTTAAGTATTTTCAGTAATATTTAACTAATGAGAAATGGCTGAGGGAAGCACAGTCAGGGTATTAGATACTGCAGTGTTTCCTGCTGTGTTGATTTTCTGGTACCCAGAGACTGCACAGCCATCTCTGACTTCATTCTCACCAGAAGGATGCATCTTTGTACATTCTTCCCTGACTGCAGTGATCCTGTGAAGTTAGTATATATTCTCAATCATGAGGGGGAAAATAGGAAGAAAAGAGTGAGGAAAAAACAGGATGCCAGTATGTATGATGCATGGTCTCTGTCTCTGAAGTTCCTTGGAGCACTTGTATGAACTGAGTTTATTTTGCTGTAAGACTCAATGAGCACAAAGTTACACTGCAGCAAACAGAGAAGCAAAGTTTCCTTAAAAGTTCTATTCAGCAGCACTGAGGTTTCTTAATGTCCACAGCACTGCTCAGGCAGTAAACTTAAATTTATAAGTTAACAAAAAGTACAGGAAAAGTTTGTGGTTTTTTGATCCTAGTCTTTAGAAGCTTAATACTTAGTTTTTTTAGCATACTGATTTTGTATAGTAATGTAGGTCTGTAATATTCCTATTAAAGTGCTGATATTTTGATTCATTAGTGATGAGGTGCCTGATCATAGCATTACTTAGATGATATAGTAAAAAATAATAAAGGAGAAAATCCGCCCAGAGAAATGGAAAAAAAATAAGTTCAGTCAGTCATTTCAAATCATAAGCCATCTCAGGCGATGGTAAATAAGTACAGTGGGATATAAATGCTATTTAAAATTAAATTCATTAGGTGATCTTAAACTGTTGATCTATATTCTTCTCATTATCTCTTAATTATAAGTGATAGAGACATATCTTAAAGTGCTGTTAGACTAAGTCCTTCAAGACCTGCTTTGTATTAAGACTAGGAGTAGAACCTTTGAAGCTGACAGGATTACTCATATACATAGTATTAAGCAACCGTTTAAATATTTTGGTAGACTGTAGCTACAGATCTTAAACAAGCTCTGGAGGTGATTACTCTGCATGTGAAAATACTGAATTGGCTGTGTGGTGGTTACATGTGTCTTTACTGTCATTTGAATAATGAAGTTTCTTATGACTTATTTGTAACAGCTGATCTTCCTAGTGATGACTAATGATGGAAATTCTTAATATTTCTGAGTCTTATCAAATACAGAACTTTTTGTCTGTGTATGTATGCATATGTATATATACACATAACTATTTTTCAGCTGCAAAGAGAATGAAGATCTCTGTGCATATGAATTAGTTGGGGTCATAAAGTGAGCAGATGTAAATTCTTACACGTACACTTCCAGTTCCAGACTAACAGAGCCCTGAGATCAGTAAATCTATTTTTCTATCTTGGGTTTCTCTTGAGTTATGTTAATTACATGATAGCATGTCGTTTAGTGATAACTCAAACATTGCAACAGTCAATATGAGCCTGTAGCCCAGATTAATAAACTTAACTTACAAGTTAGGCACCTCTGTCTAAAAATCTTGGATTAGGTTTTCAACTCTACTGGCCAACAGCCAGATTGACAGTGATTCTTCATGTGCTCAGAGCTTGTCTCTATTCTTCCTGATGCAGCCGAATTAATTTTTCACCAGGATACTTCTTGTGCTTTACCAATTTTTGTCTGTTTGGGGTTTGCATACCTTTGTTTAGTTGTGATCTTTTGTTGTGAAATTCAATCCCTATTTGTATGAGAACTGCAGAAGAACTGTGCATTTCTAACTATAAAATAAAATTATTTGTTTGGCATGACTTATTAATATTCAATTACATTTATTGTTAAATTGAATTTGTTCAGTGCACTAGAATGATGCACAAAGGCTGCTTTATAATGTAAATTTGATTTGATTGAAAGTTCTATAGAAGCCAGATGTATTTGGCAATGATCTTGAAGTCACACATCCTGAAGTTAAACTACAGATGACATAAAAGGAAAACTTCTGTGCTTGTCTGTGTAGATTGTTTGGAAGAATCTTCCATGCATATGAAAACTAGGTATAATCTAATTCTCTGCTGTATTCATTTGCAACATATTAAGAAGGACATCACATCCTTTCTTCAATGTTTTAATTAAGAAAGACTGTGATGTTCTTTACGAGTTCTATATTGTCTGACTTCAGCAATCAGTTTTGTTTCACATAAAGCTCTGCCAATATGAAACAGAAGTGACTGCAGATGGAAGAGGATTTATTAGGACACTTCACTTTTTCTCTTCTCTATTTACCTTTTTTAAGTAATCTACATCTCTGATTTCTGCCACAGAAACTGATTAAAAAGAATTAAAAAGGTAGAAGTAATTGAATAATAAGAAACTGTAAAGGAAAGAAAATAGCTGATTTCATTCTCGGGTTCCACAGTGTCATCAGCCTGAGCTAAAGCAGTCCTAGTGATGCTTATGCTAAGCATGTGATTGACACATAATGTATCAGCAAGTAACTTCATAATGAGGAGAATGATGTACCAGTAAGATATTACTATCTTGCCTGAAAAAGTGTTTGCAGTAGTAGTGGTGCTGTTGAAAATTAGGTATACAAATATAATCCATATGCATATTCATACACTCTGGTGGCATGGAAACCATAAAAGAATAAGATGTTTTCCTATACGATGCAGGCTGTGGTCTACTGGGGAAAACAAAACCTTCTTTGGATGATTCTGCTATGGTTCCGCCGTATGCTATTAGGGCAGGCAAATGCTGAGAAGGAGCAAGATCATTGTATGTGGCAAGTTGCTTTAATGCTACCTAGCTATGAACTTCCTCTTAGAAAATGATAGTTATTCTTCTCTCACCAAGAATAAGTTTAAGGGTGTGAAGAAAAATGATATGTTCCACAGATAATTGAGACTAAGGCATAGAAATGAGAAAATAATTTTTGTCTGCCACTTCACCACTTAACTTATCCAGAGCTTCAGGGCACTGGAGTCCCAGGTGAGTTTTTATGAGCAATTCTCTGTTGGACAACACATAGCAACAGCACGCAACAGCACTCTCCACTTTTTTGCTTTTAGTATGTCATCCAACCCACTTACTAATTAAGAAAGCAGATTTTAAAAAAATGTCTTTTTCTCAAGAGGTAAGGCCTAAAGCAAGGAATTAATAAGTTGTAACACATGGACTGCGTTATTTGGTCCTAGAGGATTAATTGTCAAAAATCAATTATGTTGAAGAATGCTTGAGAATCTGAAAAGAAACCAGAATTCAAGTGTAAGAAACACTTTGTTTGGAAAATAAAAAGGCAGGAAAGACAAGCATCGGGAGAGGCTCTGAGGTGAAAAAGCAAAATACTGGAATTGGAAAAAATGGAGGTTACCAGGTGTGAACATTTAGCCTCAAGAGGAGGCAAGATAATAGATTTTATAGCCAAAGCATGAGGCTTCCAGAGTCCTTTGCAGATCAGCTGATCAGATCCTGCAGTGTATCTCTTCTCAGCTTTTCTCCTGTAATTCAGTGTGGTATTTTGGGTCTTGGTTGTTTCTCCTGCCCCCTGGTTTTTCCTTCTTAGCAAGGGAAAGGTTTTTCATTTTTTTTCCTACAGCCTAATTTTTTCATAAGCATAGCTATTTTGATTAGTTCTGTTTTGTAACAATGTCCAGATAAAGTTCCTGAGCACTTCAATATTTGTTTTTAGGAACAGTGATTTGTGTGTGGGCTTTTTGGTGTTTTTAATGCAGTAGCTACCTGCAAATACAGTGGAAGAAAATCTATTGTCAGCTTTTTTGTAAGACTGTCAGATGGAAGATTCCCTTCTCAAAAAGATGGAGAGCTGAGTAGACTTTTAAAAATAAAACTGAATACTTTGGGGACAGTAGATGCTGTCTGTGGCACTCAGGACATGGCATTTGGGAATAAAGTTTCTTGAGGGCCTGTGCTCATATTTGAGCTTTTGCTGAAAAAACTATGAATGCTTGCGAAAAATCTGTAAAAAATACTATTTTTATGGAACTGCTGAAGTGTGAGCAGTTTAAAAAGGAAAATTGTGAAGCAAAGAACATCTGCCTTTGAGCTGTGTAGTATGAACATATTGTGGCGTTGGTTATGTGATGGGCATGATCCCTCTGCTTAGGTTATCTCCCTTGGGATACGGCTGAGGCATATCAAGGTTGTCTTCCTGTTTGTGGGAATCGACCAATTCCTGAAGATAATGGCTTGAAAGAAGTGAGAAAAAAATCCCATGTTCAAGAAGAAAGGCAAGTGGAAATTAGTTTTCAAATGTCTTTACAAAAAAACAAACAAAAAAATCAGAGCAAAATAACCTTCCCAGCTACTTTCCTTAGGATGTTGCAGTGTATAATTGAGACTGCCATACCCAATGCATACTTAACCCTTATCCAGTCCTGCTGTGCCCTACTCCCCATGTAATGCTGTTGCAATCAGTTCACCTATGATAGCAGAAAACATGGGCTAGCTGGGGTTTGCTGCTTTCATTTTATTTTCAAGTGCATTGCACTGTATCTGTAGTTTATGGATGTTGCTAGTAAAGCATGTAAATAATTTCTTGCACCTAAAGAAAAAGATTTTGAAACAAAGATATGCAGATAAAAGATGACACTTGAAAGCAGCAATAGGAAAAAAGTTATCTTACAGCAGAATAGATGACATCAAAGGAGGCAGTGCATTTTTGCACTAGAACCAAACAGAGTGTAAATTGGTCTTACTGGTTTTATTTTTTACTGCATTGACAAAAAAGCTAAGAAGGTCTTTAATATCTGGGCACAATTAGAAACAGTATCTGTTCCTCTAGCAAACCAGGCAGTTATTCGTACTGAGATTTCTGAAAGTAGAAGGGGTGGGGGGAGGGGGAGGGGAAGAGAAGCCATTAGAGTCTACACAGTCATTTTGGGTTTTTGAAATGCCATACCTTCATCTGGGTGATTGGCCCCTTCTTATTCTTGAACATTTATTTTTCAAGAACAAATACAAGTCTAAAGTTGTATGCTGCCTAGTATGTAATCAAAGAATCATTTTGATTGGAAAAGACCTTTAAGATAGAGCACTGCCAAGTCCATCACTAACCCATGTCCCTAGCACTGTACCTACATGTCTTTTAAATACCTTCAGGGATGGTAACTCCACCGCATCCCTGGGCAGCCTGTTCCAATGCTTGACCACCCTTTCAGTGAAGAAAATTTTCCTAATATCCATCTAAACCTCCCCTGGTGCAACTTCAGTCTTTTTCCTCTTGTCCTGGCACTTGTTACTTGGGAGAAGAGACTGACACCCATCTCACTACAGCCTCTTTTCAGGGTAGTTGTAGGGAGTGGTAAAGTCTCCCCTGAGTCTTCTTTTCTCCAGACTAAACAACCCCAGTTCCCTCAGCCTCTCCTCAAACTTATTCTCTCAACCCTTCACCAGCCTTGTTGCCCTTCTCTGGACACACTTCAGCACCTGAATGTCTTTCTTGTCATGAGGGGCCCAGAACTGAGGTGTTTGAGGTGTGGCTTCAGTAGTGCACAGTACAGGGGGGATGATCACTTCCCTAGTTCTGCTGCCCACACTGTTTTGGATACAAGCCAGGATGCTATTTGCCTTCTTGGCCACCTGGGCACACTGCTGGCTCATATTCAGCCAGCTATCGACCAACACTCCTAGGTCCTTTTCCGCCAGGCAGCTTTCCAGCCACTCTTCCCTAGGCCTGTAGTGTTTTGTGGGGCTGTTGTGACCCAAGTGCAGGACCTGACGCTGCTCCTTGTTGACCCTTAGGCCAAGGCCAGTTGTATATCAGCCCAGCCTGTCCAGATCTCTCTACAGAGCCTTCCCACCCTCCAGCAGATCAACATTCCCACTCAGCCCAGTGTCATTGCAATTTACTGAGGATGCACTCAATCCCCTTGTCCAGATTGTTGGTAAAGTTATTGAACAGAACTGGCCCCAATACTGAGCCCTGGGGAACACCACTTGTGACTGTCTGCCAACTGGATTTAACTCCATTCACCACAACTCTTCGGGCTTGGCCCTCCAACCAGTTTTTTACCCAGCAAAGCATACCTGTCCAAGCCATGAGCAGTTGGTTTCTCCAGGAGAATGCTGTGGGAAACAGTGTCAAAGGCTTTACTAAAGTCTACGTAGACAATGTCCACAACGTTTCCCTGATCCACTCGCTGTGTCAGTTTGTCATAGAAGATCAGGTTTGTCAAGCATGACCTGCCTTTCATAAACCCATGGGCCGTGTCACCTAATTGTCTTGTACATGTCGTGTGATGATGCTCAAGATTACCTGCTCCATGACCATCCATGGAATCGAGGTTAGGCTGATAGATCTGTAGTTCCCCAGATCCTCCTCCTGGCACTTCTTGTAGATGGACATCACATTTGCTAACCTCTGGTTAGCTGGGACTACTGATAAATGATTGAAGGGAGTTTGGTGAGCACTTCCACCAACTCCCTTGGTACCCTTGGGTGGATCCCATCTGGCCCCATAGACTTGTAATGCAGTTAATCCTGGAGAACTAAATTAAAAATTATACTTGTTACATAGAGTAATATATTTGTGTCAAAAGGCTCTTGGCTATCCATGGGAAAATAGCTGAATTGGTAAATAGCAAGCTGTAGCCGTTATTGCTTTCTTGACATTGCCAAGAACAGATGTGCCAAAATACTTCCTGGAGAGACAGGAGAATTATGTTATGTAGCTGCGGCTCTTCAGAGTATAGTAATGTAACATGGGCATGGTGCATCTGGGATGTATCTACAAAATCAGCACATTTAAGGTTTTACTCGTGTAGCTTGTGAACTATGTATGTAGTTTCTAAAATAAATATTGAACATATTGATTCTAAAGATATTAAGAAAATTACAGACCAGAGATTATCAGGGGTGCCACCCTATACTGCCCTTTACAGTTTATCCATTGCAGGAGATTTCTCTTGGGAGTGCCGGAGTCATGGTTTACAGATTTTCAGTTCTTGTATTTGTTATTTTGTTATTCCTAGTGAAGCTAGGAGTGTGCTTTGGCTGCTGCAGTAAACTTTCTGTTAGATTGAAACAGTTGTGTGAAAGAGTGTGGTTCTGGATTCAGAAGTTGAGTGACGTCAGATTTTTGGATAGAATTTGCATCTTTTGTTGATTTGTATTCTTACTGTTAGAAATACTTGATTTGCTCAGAACAGTTATAATATCAATTTAGTTTAAATATTTTTGTTTGTTTGAAAATGGCTATTGATTTCTAGGGATCTATTTGTAATTTACAGGCACTTGCCAGACAGCTCAGCTAATACATTTCTATGATTAGGTTGCTTGGGAACTGCTCATTTTGAATTTTCATGGTGTGTGACTAGTTACCTAACTTGCACATTATTGTTCTGTTTCATTTTTTAGCAGCAAGCTTTTAAAAAGCAGGTAAATAAATGGAGGGAAGTTTATAAGACATGCACAGAACACATTTGCATATGAGCTTCAGCTCTTCTCAGATACCACCTATGAAATTTTTTAGGCTCAGTATTTCTCTGTGAATAAATCCAGGATCAGGAAAAGTGAGTAACAGAGCAGATGAATGAAGTTGCTTTTATTTCAAAAACGATGATAATTCACTTGAGGAATTGCTTTGCCCAGATGAATGGTGAGATGGGGCATATTAAATACTTAGTACGTATGCCTATATCAGTTATGTATTTGAATATTCCCTATAAATTTGTTTACAACAATTGCTGGAGTCTGTAATGACCAAAACTGCTGGCCTGGCCTGGAATCTTTCTCTGTGGATAGTGTGGGCTGACACGAAGTTCTTAGTCCTGCTTCCCAAGTATTTAGTGTTAGTTCACTTATTTCTTGCTGATTCATTTGGGAAGTGGAAAAGAGCTTGCTTTTTCAGAATTAGTCCAGTTTGTGAGATGTCCTGATATTGTTATGGTAATAAGCACATAAAATAGCGTGTAACTTAAAACAAAAGCTCTGTCCTAAAAATGTCTGTATAACTTCACTCTTTTACTTGAAAACAAATGTTTTTTACATATGTGTGTTTATTGTCAGCCTTCCTTTACAGAGGAGCTTTTAATAAAAAAGATGAAAAGGTGAATCAACAAACTGTTGTAAATATGGAGTAGGTATATCGGTTATACTAACTGTGATCTATTCCTGTATTATTTCTTTGTAGTAAGATATTTGTACTCATGACAGCATAGTTGGCCAAAACAGCTAGTTTATTGGAGTTCATATTTTCAGTTCCTGTGTGTCAGCATAGACCTGCTGATACACAGCTTGGAGTATGGGTTAGTGTATGTTAGATTTTCTTTACCTAATTCTCTCTAAAATTATGCTATTATAAAATGCCTGACAGAGAAATATAACAAAATAATAAAATTGCACTTCTACCTCTTTTTGTTTTTCCTGTTCTTCCACACTTCATGTTTTTGATTTTTTTTTAGTTTTCATGTCTTATTTTTTCACTTTTTTCTGTCTCGTCTGTGTTATGTTTTCTCTTCATCTCCTCCTCTTGCCTTGTTCCTTCCTTTTTTTTTTTTGAATGAAAGCATCTCTCTCCCTGTCAGTTCTTCTCCTCCTGAACAGATGCTCCTCCCTTTTCTCCATCTAAATACCTGTAACCAGGGGCCTGACAGGACTTAATGCCTGCCCCTGCTTGAGGTTTTTGATTTGTTTTTTTTTTCAATACCTACCAGCAGTGATCTATTGACATGATAATGAAAAGTTGCCTTCACATTTTAACGTTCTGTGCTACCCATGGCAGGAAGTATCACTGTTTCTTCTCTGCAGTCTTAGTTTGATTTTACACAAAATTATAACCTGTGGCTATCTGTATAAATCTGCATTATCATATTCATGTCAGAATTTTGTTGTTATAAATTATTTGTAAAATCTGTTACATTAATTGTTATATACTTATGTAGAAACACTGAAATCACCAGATCATACAAAAAAAGTAAGGAACTTGTCAATGTATTGAAAGTGGTTTTGGATGACTTGGGCCTTAAAACTAATAACGAGAGAGCAAAATACAGTAGAGTTGCTAATGTGCTGGAAATATTACAAACAGGATATGAAAATTGTATCATGGAATTGAAAAAGATAAACAGCCTATACAGCCTTTCTCAGAATGTGAAAGAAGGAATTCCTGTCCTTTGTTAAGAATATTAGGGTTTTTTAGAAGTGAAGGTGGTTCCTTTTTGTGTAATGTTGCTGAGGCTCCATTTCCTTCAGAAGCGGTGGTGAAAGCTACCATGGAAATCCTGTTGGTCACAACGGTATTGGGCAGAGCTGAAAAGAAGGCAACGATTGTGGATGAGTTTTTACCTGAGATACTGTGAATGTCAGCAGTATATTACTGATGCAATTACGTAGTAATTAGGTCATTTTTTCAAGCATAGTCTTCAGTGTGGAGCAGTCCCATTTTCAAGGTTTCTGTTTTGCTGCTTGAAAATGTAAAGGTGTACATTTGCTATACTGA
This sequence comes from Falco rusticolus, assembly GCF_015220075.1. NCBI lineage: Eukaryota > Metazoa > Chordata > Aves > Falconiformes > Falconidae > Falco > Falco rusticolus. Next base: position 22,014,910 of record NC_051197.1, read on the forward strand.
AAAGTCTTGTGTTGATTTCAGTGAGAATTTTTCTCAGATAAAGACTACAGATAAATCATGGTATTTGATTTCTACCTCTAGGTTATCTTTTCAAATAGAAAGCAGGAAAGGATTTTCATTGTCATTTTCTCTGCTTTATTTGTCCTGATTCTTAATTGTTCCTGTTTTGTAAATGCTGTTGTCCACTGAAGATGCTCTGTGTGCTAAGAAAGTATCAGTTGTGATTTAATAAGAAAAAAAAAATGTATTTCTGGCTATGAAAAATTCCTACTAATGTTAATATGAAACATGACTTTTTTTCTTTAATGAACTGTGTGCTTGTGCCAGTGAAGTTGCTTAACAGTACTCTGATGCAGAGGGCCGATACAGACGATGAGCAAAATCACAGTGAAATTGCATAAATCCCAGTTAACTCAGTACAGTTTTGTGATTTTCTCATGTGGCAGAAATTTATTAACTGCAGATAATAACTTAGGGAAAGATACAATTTTTGTGTCATGTAAATGTCATGGAGAAAAAGCCTTAGGTTGGATTAGAAACTGCAATTGTCATGTCATTCCCAGGTTTGGCAGAGGCAGAGCATATTGCTTTATGCTGATGAAATCTGGATATTTCACAGAACTGCAAATGTGGTAAGCAGTAAACATGGGAGTCCTACAGATCCTTGGAGAATTCCCAGTACTTAACTGAATCCTGGTCAGCAATCAGAAGCAAAATCCTATCTCTTACTAAATTAATTATACTCTTGCAGCAGGGGGAATCACAGTCTAAACACCACTAGGACTTCCTTGCAGAACAAATGGGTATAAATAATGTATTCATTAATATGCTTATGTAGGAAACTGATTGAATGTTTCTAAAATCAGAGAAATTAGGTCCTGGAACAGCCTTGCAGTCAGAGTAGTAGAGGCAGAATCCTTCCTGGCTATTAGATAAAATTTCTTTGTTTTATGAATTGGACTGTGACTTTTGCAAACTGTAGCAGAAGACAGAACTTAATGCTTCCTTTGGTCCTACATGGGAATGGTTTTGGGGCAGGGCCTAACGAGTGTGCAAGTACATGATAACAAATGGGGTTGCTTAAATGCTTTAACCATTGCTTATGTGAAAATTGGGAACAAGCAAAATTCTGCAATCTGAAGGTTGCAAAAAAAAAATAATTGAAGGTTTCAATTACAAAATGAAGTAATTGTCATGCAACACTTCTTGCTACTATGTGTATGCTGTGTCAGAAAAACCTGATGAAGTCTCCTTAGGGGTACTGAAATCAGTGCTGGGGAGCACTCCTCGTTCAAGGGACCACTGAATGTACCTGAAATGCAGTAAACAGCTGTTGCTCATTTTTCAGTTATTATTCTTTTTTTTAGGGAAGCAGGGAGGGAAAGCAAATGAAAGCCTTTAGTGCAGTTGAAAAAAAGGGATTTTTGAAGGCTCAGCAGTTTTTTCTCAACAGAAAAAACTCCAGGATATTATTCTATTAGATTTTATTGTTTATTAGTTTACCATCAAGTTCTTCAACTAAAGAGGTTTCTTGGTCTGCAAGGTTGAAAATTACAAAAGGGGACTTCAAGGACAGTCACAGGATAAAAAAGTAGGCTCTTGAACATACACAAATGGGTCAGTGCATGGTCCAGATGTTGGGTCTTATTTTTATTTTTGCATTAGCTTTAAATTAGTGCAATTCTACTGGCTTTGTTGGCACTGCCTGATTTCCATCAGTGCAAATATTAGACTTGGACCAAATGATGTGCAGTTTCATATGCAAAGTTGAATGCTAACTAATGATCAAATTATAATGCCTTTGCTCATATTTTTGAGCAAGTTTTTTCCTCACAGCTGCTAGAGTTAGTCTGCAATGCCATAGCTGGACTGTCATTACTATAGAGTATAAAAATGTCTTAGTTCCAGATTGTTGTTCACTAGTAGACAGTAAATTCTAGAACAAATTTCTGAAATACAGATTTGTAGAATATAAAGCAAAAATCTTATTTTTGCAGGCAATGTTTATATGCAGGTAGATGCTCACTGGAGGTGATATTTATATATATGAAACAGGCATGCTGTGAATATTTAAATGGCTCTCCATTTGTAGTTTCCTTAATGAAGTGATAAGACCTTAGTGACCAATTTTTATCATACATTGTCTTTCATAAACAAAGGTTCATCTCCACCCACGTCCACAAAAAATGAAGTGTTTGGGGGAAGGGGCAGGGAGCAGAGAGTGCCAGATAAAATAGCTTCTGTGGCCTTAGTGAATTTAAGATGAGCAAGTTAACCATGTGTGAAAGCTTGGTCCCTTGGTATCTGGATTATAAGGGTGTGAAAGTTGAGGGTTTATCCTTTGATAAGAACAACTAAATTATCTCTATAAAATTGTGTTCAGTTATCACTTGCGTTTATGTGCTGATATTGTATGTTAACCATAAAAAAAGGTGGCTGAAGTGTTCCATGGTCTCTAGCAGGTGCTTTTTTTCCTTGCTGAAAAGGGAAAGTTGAAAAGCGGCGGCTCAGAACTCCAGGATAAGATTCTGTATTTTGTCCTGCAAACATATGTGGTGTCCCTCCACGTTTCCTTCTGAGTGCATCAGCCCTCTACTGTTTTAGAAGAAAAGTAATTCATTGTCAACTGGGATAGCAAGAAATGCAGTAGCACCCTGGTTTCATACAGAGCTCTGAAAACGGTTCTTTATGTTCATAGGCCCATTGTGTCATAGCACCGCTGTTCTGCAGAGTTGAGCAATGTAACTGCAGACAGCAGACATGGCGCCCTGCCCCAGCTTTCTTTTGCATTCTTGTCAGAAAATTTGTACTGGTGTAGGAGAATGGCAGGAGAGCTTATTCACACCTGAATGTAAGAACTATGATTTTGAGGCTACACAATGCAACTAAAAGAAGAGATCTTTTCTGCTATTCTCTTATACCTACATAAAAGCAGGGTGCAGTGTCATTCACACTAAATACATAGCCAACAAGATAGTGGTGTGTTGTAAAATACAGCTAACGAGGAAATATGCAGGAAAAGAATCATCAGATGGTATCATTTTCCTCTGTCATAAATTGTTTTGTTTTCCCTCAGTCAATGGATTTTGCATTTTTTGTATGCTCAGGCACATTTTGTGAAAGTATAGTGGCAAATTCACCACTTTATAGCCATTTACTTGTCTTTTAATGTAAGGCTGGTTGATAGGTTCATAAAGAATAAAAAATATATTTCCCCTGAAGGGAATAGGAATCCAGTGATATAATGTGAGTTAGCTGTTTTTCTGTGCATGGTCAAGTTTGATGTGCCCTTGCACTTGCTGAATATGTCCACACTACCGCTCTGTGGCATTTGCTGCATTACTGGCCTGCTCACATGCAGCAGACATGGTATGTCTTGGATGCATTAGGCTGATTGTGCGAAGCCTACAGAGCAGAATTGTTGCATATGCTGTTAGTCTGAGGTCTCTGGGACACGACGTGTGTATCAGTTCTTACGCAGGTGCATACAGCTATTGGGAAGGCACTGCTTGTATTCACTGACCTCAAAACTGAATTTCTTATAGGTGCAGAAAGGAAGTAGTGATGCTCTGGCAGCTTAACTGATGCATCTTTATGTTAGAAAAAAATATTTGTTCTCTCTCTGAGGTTGATGATTTGTTTCAAAGTAACTATAATCGTGGCCTTCACTCTGTGGAGGAATGAGTGGTTGCTTTAATAGCCAAAAGGCAAAGCATGGGCTTGATTTTTCAGAGTGTGTGTGTGTGAGGCCTGTGGGGTGGGGGGTGGTGAGCTGTATTAGCGTTTCTTATTTTCTGATCAGGCCACTGTAATTTTTAGAACAGGGCTTTTTCAACAGAAGGCTTGCTTGTTCTAAGTACAGTTCAGTAAGGGCAAAGGCCACTGGGTAATGCCAGTGACGTGCATCTGACCATGAAGCACAGCCAGACCTGTACCAATGGCACAGTCGTTCCTCTGCCTTTTGCCCCCTGGGCTTTGTCATTAGTTTAAAGCAAAAGAAGAAGCAACATGAAACTGGGGTAAGGTCATCAAGAAGCACAAGCAGTTATTGATATTTTTTTTTCCAGTATTTTTCAGAAATATTAATTACAGGACTTTAGAACTATATATGCAGTCTGATTTAAAGGAGTTGCTTTAAAACAGGAACGTCTGCAATTCTGTATGAGGATCAATGATCTAAAGTTTGATTCAGTGAAAGAAAGCTTGATAAAAATTGCTTTATTATGGAACTTTAAGGGAGTTTTTCAAACCTAGTTCCTGTTGAAATCAATAAGGGTTTTACTGTCAATTTCCATAGGGTTGGAAAAAAAACTTGAATGCTTTTGAAAAATGTCAGCTGTAATGTTCATGTTAGATATATTCATATTCTTCTTTCTGTGTATCTTGAAGTTGTGTGCTTGATAAATTACTGATTAATGCCTTATTTCAATTATCTGTAACCGTTGAGGAAAAAATGTGTTGGCATTACTTTATGCTGTTTGGTAAGTTATCTGCTCATTGCTTATTGTTGGTTACAGTCACAGAAGTTATTATATTTTATTAATAAAAAGCTCCAAATTAACCCTGGAAGTAAAGAGCTATTATATAAATAAGTGGTATCTTGTCACCTTGAATACTGCATCCGGTGTCTCATTCTGTCTCAGAAGAGAACTGATAGAATCTGTGAAGGTTTAGATGTACAGCAAGTTCAGTGCTTAGACTGGAGATATAAACTAAGATGAAATGACAGTAATTTTGACCTGGGATTGAAATGTATTTCTAATCATTCCAGTTAATAACATACAAGAGAAAAGGGATGCTAAATGAAATTTGAATGCAACAATTTGAAACCTGGTAGAAATGCTTTGTGGCGAATATTTGTGTTATATAATGAGGGGGAGACTCTGGAAGATGTAGATTTTCATAAGGGGGATGTGTTTGTGATTAGATGGGATTAGAAGTGCAAGAAACTAAGAGTAAGTTTAGCTTCCAGTATGTGGGCGTAAAATTGAGGTTGCATTTAATCATTTGTGGTGAGGTACATGCTTCCTTGCATAGATTGCAAAAGCAGGAATTGATACCAGCAGAGCTGTAAATGCAAGGAATTAAGTTCATAATGTTTCCTTTGGTTTGTTTTCTTTAATTGAACTTGTAGGAGATGGAGCATGTATCTTCTGGTTTAAAGGATGGATGGCAACTGTCTGGAATGAATAAGAAACTGAGGTTGTAGAACGTCATTATTCTTTGAATATTTTAAGTTCTTCCTTCTCTCCTTTTTTACTACAGTTCTGATATTGGTTAATGTCAGAAATGCACTGGACTTAAATGATACCAATAAGATTCGTGTATTATTGGGTATTTATTATGTTTGTGGACCCTTTTTTGAACAGAATTCTCTAGTTTACTACCAAAACAGAAGACTTCAAAAATTCTCAGACTACTTAAAGACTTTCTTTAAAGAGACTCTGAAAGTGATGTTCTTATTCTTTTTGCTTTCCAAGTCTATTTTACTATCTTTTTCTTAGGCAGGCCACACGGTCACCTGATTGTAATATCTCCATGTGTACGCTGAGGAGGCAGTATTAGACAGGTGCAGAATCTTCACAACTGGTTTAGTGAGTTACTTTTGCAGAGCCATCCCTATGTTTGCTTGTGGATACTGGGAGAGTGAAGTTGCAGTAGAAGTGTTGTTTATATTTCTGTGTTAACAGTTAACTTCATTGTATTTGAACTTAGAAAAATCTAGTTTCTTCTTGTAGTTAACATTCTTTAAATGATCCCATAATCTTAATACAATCAATTGGTCTGGACTTGTTTTTAGTAAGTAATTGTTGTCAGAAGATTTATTTAAGGTGATATGTTCATTGGCTTAAGCAATTGATTAAGTTTGTAAAGAAAAAGTGCTACTGGTCAATGTTAGTTGACCAAACTGGGGTTTTGGTGGGTAACAATCTTTAATCCCAGCTTCCTCACATCTGCTTTATGCTAGTGTCACTACTGAGTTAATGCCTTAAAAAATAAAAATATAGGAACTGTGAACTCTGCAGACTTTTGTCTCAATGGATTGCTTGTCCCGGATGTATGAGGCCACATTCATTCGTTAGTTGTGTTTATGGAATTTACTGAATTTTACGGGGATAATACTGGGTATACTTCAAATAGGAATTAAACCCATGTATTTTCGTTGTCTGAAAAAGAAGACTCCATTCCTTTCTCTGGTGTATTTTGTAAAGAAGTGTTAGAAAAGAAAATATTATCTCTGCTGTATAGGTCTAACTCTGCTCCCGTTTGAGTCAATAGTAAATCTGTTACTGAATTTAATGAGGGTCACTTGGGACAAAACAGTGCCTGAAAAAATAATTATTTTAGGCAATTTAATAAGAAACTGTAATAACATGTTGAAAGAAAGCAATTATTTGGTGGCCACAAATGGAAGTTAGTGCTTATATATGCGGATTTTAGAATGGTTTTATCCCCTTAAACCATGTAAAATTAGGCATCTAATCAAAGGTAGACATTCCTTCTGATGCCATAAAGAAGGTGAAAACCCTGAGTGGGTCTAGGCTAATTTTCTTTTCTACACCCCAAGAAAATTACCTTGCAAAAGTATTGACACTCTTTTGTTGAGCTGCTATCCTACTGTGTAAATATGAAGAATATATTTGTAGTCAATGTCTTCATGTCGTTACAAAGATCTGCAAGAATATTTAGAGTGAAACCAATGTTTTAGCCAATTAGTACTGTAGATGGGGAGGTAATATTTTACAAATACTATTTAGTGAAATTATTTTTTTGTAAATCTATTAATTCCTTTACAAATATTTACATTTTTAAATAAATCAGGCTAGACAAAAATAATCAAGGTGTCTGAGAGCATAACAAAATGAGCAGTAGAAGATGGTGTTTGTCCTGTACTGTCCAGAGATGGTGTGGATTAGCGTCATGAGTACAGTAAATTATGCTGAAAGAAAAAGGTGATAATCTTATGCAAGTGTTAGGAATAAAGACTTATGTATAAATTTGGGTGACTATAGCAGATTACAGTAAGAACAGTAATTTGAGATGTGTGATATGTTAAGCCAGCCACTGTTGCAAAGCAGAAGTAGGAAAGCATGATTCACTTTGACAAGTGAAGTCAATTAGCTATGAATGCCCTAAGCATTGGAGATGCAATCTGTCTAGTACCCTGTAAGAAATAATTGTTAGATGAAAGTGACATCACACAACTTTGAAAATAAAATGACCATGTATAGTCATACTCAGGATGAGGCTGTTGACAGTGACTGTTATACTAGATGGAAAACTATTTAATCTCGTACAGCAAGCTTCGCTATCCTTCCCAGTGCTTCTTCTATCAGTGCGTATTTAAAGGCCCTTCTTTATTTACTGCCATTTATTACAGGACCCTGTAAACATGAAGAAAGAAATAATAGTGAGGGAAGTCCATTGTGTTGCGTTTATTAATGCCCTTATTTCTTCAACAGTTTTGTATGGTTTTTATATTAGTTTCTTTATCTTATATTTACAGGGTCCTGCGATAAATGGTGGTGAGAAAATATAAATAAGGACATTATTAAAAACTACACAATGTTGGTTTTTTTTCTTTAGAATTATTTTTGCTCGATATTTAAAAGATCCTGTGAGTAAACGCTGTTCAGGGAAACAGTAAAACGTTATGGATGCAGAATATGAGTCGTGCTGTCAACTTGTATTAATCCATATCCATCCATATATCATTCGTTCTTGCATGTAATTTGTATAACTCTGGGAACTGCAGTGGAAAACCAGCCACTTTTGTTTGTGAGGAGTACATCATTCAACAGCAATGACATGACATGTTCAGCCTTTTCTGGAAACAGAAGGAATGTCCAATTCATTGTAATTTCTTGCATACCTATTTGGATTTATACAGATTACTGCAGTTAGCGCTCTCAGTACGTGGTGGGTGATATTTTTGGTGTGAAATTTGCTCTTTGTTATGATTCTTCATCACATGGAAGAGATTTCTTTTTTCTTCCCAGTGGCTGTTTTGAGGCTTTGTAACTCTCTGCAGCTTTCTACAATGTTCATGTTGATTTTCTTCTGCATTCCTCTTCTACCATCGTGATGTTCTTTGTTTCACTGTTTTGTTTGACAGTAATTTAATTTCTGTTCTTTGACTCACATGTCAAGAGATTTATTTTTTTAATTATACAGATATTTTAGCTCAGCTTCAAAAGATAGTAGAAAAAGTAGGATTTCTTCTTTCTTGCTGTTGTATCCCACTTTCTGATATCTTTCATATGATGTCTTTCAGAGTTATGGCTGCCTTGTTGCCCTAGCAGATAATTTTTTTGACTGCTACACAGGAATTCTTTTAATGATCAGAAATGCCCCCGTGTTGATGTTCTAACTTGTTTCTAATAGATATTAATTAAAAATTATTTAGATTCTCTGAATAGTAATTTAATATGTGAACACTGATTTTGTTTGGAAAGTCAGTGTCAACAGAAGTTCTATTAAACCAGTACTACTGGCTACTTTCAAGAAACAGTTTAATTGCCTCTGACTTCAGGTACCTCTCGTGTCCTACTCTGAACTATTTGTAGAGTGCCTCATCAACACACTGTTTGAATGCAACAATGTATGTATTTGGATTGCAGATATTTCTGGAATTCAGCTCCAGGTGTTCCTTTTCCATCCTGCTTACAAAACACTGATGTTTTCAAATTGCCACTGTGGCCACAGCATTGATATTGGGACTGCACTGCCTTAGATTTAGTGTCTGACAGAAGGTAGCAGGGAGTTTTCAAAGATGTTTAATTCAAAGGTTTGCTTTCTGTGGTGGCTCAGCTTAAGCAGAATCTTCAGAAAATGTAGTTTTATTAAGTTGAAACTAGGCATTGCTTAAAAAGTTGAAATAGATGCTGTGAACTTGTTTCATTTTGGTATTGTTGAAATATGTAAATTTTTTCCATCTTGAAAACTTTTGCTTTTTCATTTTATATATAGTTATATATTTATTCAATATTATGTATATAATATAGGTGTTTACTCTAAAACATTTGTTATTAATCTACTACTCATTTCACCTTGCACATGTTTGATATCAAAGGTATAGCCTATATATGAAGTTCAACAGTTTTTTAGTGTTATTGAGATGTAATGCCCCAGCATTAGATAAAACTATATTAAAACATGTGATTTTAAAACTTTAATTCTGATTCTATTTCAAAGCAAAATGAAATTAAAGCATGTCAGTAATTACTGGAAAAAGTAAATGTCTGCTTATGAGTTTTACTATTGAATGTTACGGTATAAGGCCAGGACTGTATTTCTGACTTACGTGTTTATTCTGCTAGTTTGACATTGTGCCTGTTTTCTGGGAGCTTGTGACTGAGGTTTTCAACTGGGGTTATATAATATTGAAAGATGGTCTGTGTTTAAGGAGATAAAGTGAAATATTGAATGCATTCCCTTTCATTATTTTCATAGGCAATTGCTGCTGCTTAGAACTTCAGAGAAATGTAACAATATGGTAATGCATGGCTTGCTGCAAAGTCTCAGGCAAACTTGAATGTTTGTGTTGGGTTTTACTTTAATTTTGCATATATACCTCATTTGGTAGTTTGCTTTTTAGTTCAGCTGTCATGTAGCTGGAGAAACACTCACTATAAATGCTGTTTTGATGTAGAATTAGTCTTACATTTAAGAATACCTTGGGGAAAGCAAAGAGCATCATCATCTTTTCAGCTGATGCTTACTGCAGTTCAGTTAAGTTTATTTTTATCAAGTAGATAAAGGTCAGCTTTTGCCATCACCAAGCATAGATTACTGTGTATTCCAAATAAGTCTTCTGTAGTGAGATTCTTCTATCGTTCGTATCCCTTCAAGTTACTTTTAGCATTTGATTTTAAAATAACAGGAGAGGGGTGCCATCTCTTTCTCTGACTCCTAGTCAAATCCTGGTCTGACTGAAGACAAAGAACTGAACTGCTGTGTTCTGCCCATAGTTTAGGCAGAATTTGTCTTTTTTCAGCACTGTGTCAATCTATAGTGGATCAAGACCCAGTGTTTATCCTGTCTATGCGTAAGTTACCTAAATATTCCAAATAACCTCAATAGAGCTGTTAATAATCATCAATATGAAGAATTAAGGCAATGAGGTATAGGACACACAAAAAGATAAGATCTTTAATCTTGTTTAGGCCCTTTGTGATGTAAAAAAGCATGAGAATGGACTTTACAAAAACATCTTTAAATAAAGGGGTTTATATGCATGTGTAAATCCTTTCTTGACCTTGTTTCCATCTTTAGATATGCAAGCACCTTTGAAAATATAGCTTCAAGGTCATTAACAAGTTAGAGGTAAAGAAGTGGACAGACATAAAAATACCAAATGACACTCAAGTGAGGTAGTGATTAAATTTAAACATATCATTCCACACTTATACCTATGCCTTAAATATTTGCTTGAATTTTGTTGTCCAGAAGTCTGTGCTGGTGCTTCATTATTTGTTATTCAGTGTTCATGGTTTATTATTCTCTTGTTTAAACAAATTTAGTGATCCAGTCAGAGCACTAGAAACGTTACATAGTTAAGCTGGTCAAATATTCTAGAAATAATGTAGTAGTATGGTACTTAGGTAACGTATTTACATACTTACATGGTGAAGATTTTACAAGCATCCCAAGTACTGAAATTTGTTGACATAAAATATTCAGCAAATACTTGCAGGTGATGAGTGTTTGAATAACATTATGGTCAATTCCTGGAGAATATGTGATAAGGGAGGGGGCTAAATTCCCAAGAATATGATTTACAATTAATCATTCAGTTGGAGCAGAATTAACGTTTGAAAGTTCTGTTTGCTTCCTATTTCACAAATTTCCCTTCCTATCATTTATTTACCAAGAGTTAATCTCTTTTAATTAGTTTTCTAGAAATCTGAGGACTTATCAATTACACGAACTTAAAAGAAAAAGTTCCCTTACGTGGCCATTGTTGTTCTTTGAAGTTGGCTCTCTGTTTTTTAAGTATAAAACCTGGTTTAATTAGTCCTAATGGGGTGAAAAATGTTTTTTGCATATTTCTGTTCCTGCAGAATGAATCTCTGAATATGTTAAATAGTAAATTCTAGAAATTCTGGAACTTAGGTGTCTTGTTAAACTTAGTTTGGTGCCTTTTGATATTTCCTGTTTTGTTGAATAGAAACACTTTCAGGGTTTGTGTGTGTGTGGGTTTTTTGTTTTTTTTTTTTTTCAGGAACAGAAGCTTACGCTTGGGTTGATGTTAAAATTATATCCTTTGGGTTTTGGTGGTCATAAATTATTTGATAACAACTAGAAACACTGGTGTTTTATAGTGAACACAATGTGTTTTGTGTATTTGTCCCATTTTGAGCATACAAATTACCTATAATGGGTTAGTTTATTTGTTTTTTAAATTATTTTTCAGAAGAGTACTTGGTTTGCAGAGAAATGAGGATGGTGGTTTTCTCAGACTTCCTAAATCTGGGAGTTTGTTTCACATAAGCAGGATTCTGGTACACATTATTTCATGACACATTGAAAGTTAACTTTCAAAACTATGTTGCATTAGTTTATTTATTATTAATTGTCAGTGTTGTTCCTGTTCTTTGTCCAATTTACTCTTAGAAAATGATCAAAGGAAGAACATGGACATAGTTGGTAAGAAATTCAGGCTGCGTGGGAAGACGCTTTATGTAGTCAGATTAGGCAGCTGGCCTTTGACTAGCTTTAGATAAAAAGATATGAGTTTGTTTTAATTATGACACTGGCTTATCGGCAGAAAAAGGTTGAACTGCTTTCTGTAAGACATATTTAACAAGATTGGTAATGAAAAAATGGAGAAAATGATGAGGTTATTGTATTGTGGAACATATAAGCCAGAGGCAACTTTAAAAAAAATAATTGCTGTAATTAGTTTAACTGTAAATGTTAAAAAGCCTTGTCATCTATGTGCTATATGACAGACTGTACAAATAAAATTGTAGAGATAGTGGCTTAGCAGCTAAATATTAACTAAGACTTCTTCTGTCTAATACCAGTTTTTAATTAGTATGAATTATGCAATTGCTTCCCCAAACTGGGAGAATTATATTATTTCTTTGACTTCTATTCCATAAACACAAAATTGCTTAAGTTATTCCCTCCAAACCAACAACAGCAATGTTGGCAAAATAGGCATGCTGCTCAGAGATACCTTACGTTTCTCTAGCATTTGTCAGGCATGTAGGGCTGCATCTTCATATAAAAACAGAAGTGCTGATAAGGGCATCAGTTCTGAAGATGCAACAACAGTAATAAGGAATACTGTAATTACATAGTAGAAGAAAGCAGAATGGACTAACTTTTGTTAGTTCAACAAAGATGTGAGACTTGCTTCCTGGAGCTTTTCCAAGCTTGGAAATAAAAAAAAAATTCATGCTTTTTCCCCCTGGTATGATACTTGGCAGAATTGTGTGGGGTTTTTTTGGAACAGGAGAATGCTTGGGTTATGGGTAGATGGAGCAGCTGAGGAAACGCTGATTTAAGGAACACCCAAATTTCTGTAGCAGTAACTTTGGCCTAATGTATTGCAGTGTATTATCAGATCTATTTCTCTTGTATAACCATTCAAAAATAGGAAACTGAACAGGCCTTAAGTTTGACCGCTAAAGGATAGACTCCAGCTAGAGCTGGTCCTCATTCTCTAATTTATCCAGTCATGATGAGTCACTCAGATAAATCAACACAAAGCATATTGTTATATAGGGGTAAGAAACAATTATTTTCTTCAGAATGTTTTTCCTGTTGTATTTTCTAGAGCCTTCTCCATATGCTTTTCAGGTCTTTGTGCCTCTAGTTCAGATTCTTTCTCATTGCATAAAAAGAAAATTTTTCACTTTAGCACAAGGTCTAAAATAACATCTTTGTTATTTTGTAGAACCATTTTCAATTAAACTCATTGAACATCAAAAATCTGAGCTGTCCATGAGAGGAGTTCAAGTTGTTCTGCAAGACAGAGTCTGATTTGAAAGCCAGTCGTGGCAACAGGAAGCTTTGTTTGCTGCAGCAGTTTTTGAATTAAGCATTTTGTATGCAGACATTTTAATGAAGAAATATTTTTTTTCCTGTCCCTTGTATGTACCTGTGGCTAGTAGATAACTGAGCTGCACAACATATTAAAATTCATCACCATTTCTATTTGCGTAAATTACTTGTTCTATATTAGTAAGGTTTTATTCAGACTTAAGAATTCCCAAGTGAGAATTTAGAAGAAGGTGTCAAAACAAAACATTCTTGATAACACAAAGTTTAATTTCTCCAAATACATAATATCTAGCCATTAAACAATTTCTGTTTTATGAAGCTTTGCCTTTGGAGAAGATCGGGACTAGTGGATATACTAGAATGGATTCTAAATATTGAAGTAAAAACCTATAAGGTCTGTAATGCCTGAGGGTTTGGAAAAAAACAGACGGGGAGCGATATTTTTGACTATTTGTAGTTTCCAGCACCCTCAGATAAGGGAAAGTAAATTCCTTGATCTTCAAGGAAGATAATTACTAATTCTCTATAATCCCCCAAAGGAAGTCTCTTTATTATAATGCTAGATCATATACCAGTTTGTCCCTTATCTAATGCGACTGGCTAATTATTAAAATATTCCATTTTTCTCCAGCTGTTGTCTTCTTGGGTAAACAAATTGCTAAGTTCAATTGGCTTCCATTTGCACTTCATTGCTTCTTGACAGCAAATGCTCTGTAAAAATGAGCTGCCTCAGGGTGTTTATAATCTCCAAGGGAAGAAGAAACAAATGTATGCATAATTTCTCTAATTTTTTAATACTGGTTTCCACAAAACATAGCACTCAGTTTTGAGTGCAAAACTGTTTTTTCAATAAGCTAATATCAAGGTTACAATATTACTCTTTTTGTAGGCAGGAAGGCAGAAAGAGTCCCTCATCAGTGTTTCAGAGCAATTTCTGTTACAGTGCAAATTGTCTTCTGAGAAGTGCAAAGTAATTAAAAGGTTGAAACAAGGGCAAGAAGTACATGAGTTTACTTGCATGCAGTATTTCATTTAGAAATGGCTCAAAAAAAGTTAAACAGTGGGGTGATTCAGCTGAAACAGGTACTAATCAAGCATTTAGTTTCTTTCCTTCGTATTAAATGGCATGAGTCCATCAGCACATGTGTACTAATACCCCTTCTATAGGCATTTATGCACCCTCAGTCACATTTCTACTGCAAAAGACTGATCTGTTACACATTTTTCAGCTCATTTTCTTTACGTGTCAGGTCAGAGGTAGATAATTACTAAGTAAGGGTGTCAAGGAATCAAATTGTTTCAGAAGATTCCAGAATCTCAGACAAGAAATAGCTACAGGCTGATAGTTTGCCAGAGCAGTTATTTTAACTGCCAAACAAAATTTTTAAAGGTTCCTTAAAAAAAGCCAGGGGAAAAAAAGTGCCTGAATAAGCTTAACTGCTGAATTGTTAAATATTATTTTGCTCTGTACTCCATTTCCCTTTTGTGTCACTTTTCATGTGAAAGATTTTGCAAAGGAGCAAGAAGTAACAAGAAACCATGATGCTGGAATTCCACTTTTTTTGTATATGCAGGCAGCATGAAAATGAGTGGCAATAAGAGGAATAATTAATATTCAGGGCATGTAGTATTTTCGGCCTTGTGACATCTACAGAAGTAAAAAGGGTCTCCACATGAATTTTATGACTGTATAGTGCCTGTAGGATTGAGAAGAGGATGGCAGCAGGTCATCCTCCAGTTTCGACATACTAGCTCTATCCTGCAGGAAGATAAACATTGTGAAAGATGTGTTCTGGTTGTTATATTCTGCTATGTTCTGTAGCACAAAAATTTAGATGAAATAGAAATTTTTCTTGTTTCAATAAAATATTTATATTAGTAAGAATACCTTAGAAACAATTAGCTTGTTTAGTGAATTTTCTTAATCAAGTACTAATCAAAAACTCTAGAGAAGTACACTTATCGGTATTATTAAAAAATGTTATTGAAGAAACTTCTTATGTAAAAGCTATCTTTCCTATTAACAGTTTGAAATTATGATTGGAAGTATGCGAGATCTTACTCTTGTATAACACTAATACCAAAATTAGTATACTCAGAGCTAATGATAAAACAATTTCCAGAAGCATAATAGAACGTTCAGTTTTGCTGCCACTTGTTAGAAATCCATACATCTATTGTCTGTATTTATTCCTTCTCTGTATAGTGCCTTCATTCTTGATCTGTCAGCTTCCCTTCTGATCATAAGCCTTCTCCCTTACCAAATAGTGCATGTTTATATACACATGAGTTCATATGCATATATTAAAAAATAATCTGTAAATACATGTGCGTGTATGGTTCTCCACTCACACATGGGGAATACTTTTGCTGTTGATGAAGTCTGGAGACAAAGTGGTGAATTTCATTTCTGTTAGTAGGTGTTAGCATCTGGTTTATGAGAAAGATGGCACAGATGTGGCTCTGGAGGAGTCATTTAATTGCTTCACCTGTTTTTTTGTGTGCAATCATATAACTGTTTTTTTAAAGAAAAGTGTTTCATGAATATATGCAATCATATATTAAAAAAAGCTTTATTAGTAAGAAATTGTTAATAACATAAAAACACAGCATCATCACTACTGCAGTAATGTGGAAGAAGAGAGTAGGAAAATGTCCTCAAATTTAACTTCTCAAAGTAGAAGACCATAAAAAACCCCAACCAAACCCCAAACAAAAAAACCCCAAACCACCTGAGAAAATTGATAATATACTACAGGTATAACCCATGCCATTCAAGAAAAAGTATCCTTTACTGAGGAGCCAAATTGGCTGAAGTAGTATGTGAACATCTGTAGGTATTTGGCTTAGTCAGCTTCTGTGGCTCCTTCATCACACCAAACCCTCATCTCAGGTTCTTGTTTTTCCTTTTTAATTCTGTTAAACTTATAGATTGCCAATAGACTATAATATTTGTAAGACAGAAAAAAGGGAAAAAAGAAGAAAACACATAATGTTACCAGTCTGATGTATTCTTTTTGCAGAGATCCCTTTTGGCATCTGGCTGTATTCTTTTTCTGTCATTTGATTGCTATCTCTATATTACAACTACATTAACAAACAAAACCAAAAAGCCAACAATGTAGTATAATGTTTTAAACACAACCTTTTTGCAATGTCTGATATATCTTTTTTGGAATTGGTTTGATTTATGTGTGAGCTAGCCAGAAGATTCTCATTGAATATAATATATTCAGATCTAGGAATTGTCCTTGATTTTCTTTCTGAAAAAAATGTAAACATTTGTGCCAAGGACGCAAAAGAAAGACAGACAGTTATCACAAAATAACTGCTAACTTGAGAGGTAGGGACCTGCAAAGAGACAGCTGCCTCCACTGCGCACCTGGATTCCTGTGGGAAAGGGACCTGGCCTTCTCTCACACCTAAGCCAGTTGTTCTAATGAGAGCACCTGGCTGCCCTACCTTTAAGACTAACTCTGTTCTTCTGACTAGGCACTATAACCCAAACCAGGAAAATCCTTGCATTGCAGTTATAACAAGTTATTATATATTAACAAATATTACTTTTTGGCAAATGGTAGAGAAAGAGTAGATTGACCCAACCAGGTCAAATGTATGTATCAACCCATTTTTTAAAATGCTATCAATACCAAAAGGTAGAAGGTAAATATGTATATTAATAGGAGAGGAACGCTGTGCTTTTACCATTCTTGGTTTCATTGAATCACAGAATAAAAGACTTATGTTCCCTGGTTTAATTATGTAAGAGGTAGAAAGGAAGTTAAAAACGAACATCTCTTTGGGGCCTATTAAAGAAAGAGGGCAGGGAATACCATAGACGAATGAGATCACTGTAGTGTAGAAAGGAGCAGAGAGTAGCTGTGATACAAGCTGGCAACATGAGAGCCAAAAGAGTTCTTGAGTATTTTGAGACTGCAGTGGGGTCTCTGGGGACAATACTTAAAAAGCTAATAAAACCAGTAATTCATTAATATTTTATTTAAAATATTTATGAAAGTTATGTGTTGTTTAATATTGTGAGACTAATTCTCTCAGAGGTGGGAATACAATGAGACAGAAGAATTAGGGAGAAATAATGTAACTAACTGACGTGGCAGAGTTAGCTCATTGTGTTTGATCTAGATCGGCCACTTCAAGGAACATAAAATGAATGGATTCTTGCTGTAGCTTACTGTTTCTTGCAATACAGGAAATCTCTGCAAGTCATATCCAAATGATCCCACAGTTTAGGGGGAGACCTGAGAAAGTTTTGTGTCATGCAGGAGATTTTGACATGTATTTTGACTTAAGTTAGTAATTCAGAAGCCTGTGCAGAAGATTTTTGCTAATTGTCAGTGATAAAAATGGGCAAAAGTAACTATGGCAGACTAAATTGCTTGAGTGCTCTGTGCTGTGTCAGTTGTCTGCATTCTAGATCATAGTAAGCTTAATATTTAGGAATAAACAATACACATGTGGTGGAAACGAGCTGTGCACTTTCCCCCTCTTCTGCTTGTCTCTTCTGTTTTAGAGCAAGCTGTCATAATAATGGCATGGTACATGTTCAGCCTTATGTTAACTACTTTCTGGAGATGATATACTATTCCCTTTGGGCAGCCTGAGCGCCAGCATTTGGTATATGCACAAAGAGAGGAACTGAGAAAGGGAGAGTGGATATTTCTGTGATCAGCAAATGTCTGGGAATGTACAAGACAACAGACCATTTCATATGGCTTATTGATAGCATGATATTTTTTCACTCTTTTCCTTAAAAAGATAGAGAACTGTTTAGACCTCAAATGTATTTTTTCATACTATTAGAAAACCCTCAACCAAACTCAAACCCCACTTGAAACGTTATCCTACCTGCTTTGTTTTGGGAATGTTTTATTACGAAGGAGGTTAGCTGAGGTTTGGAAAAGACCTGTGCAGAGTAAAGACTAATACCCTAAGAATGTTTTCTGAGTGCTTAATACAGAAAAGCTCACCTATGCTGCAGTACATGAGAGTAGCGGTGGCCCACAGAACAGTCTGCAGAACAGGAATTGCTCAGTACTCTGAGCCATCCTCCCTGAAAGCTGGAAACACTGGTGAGCTCATTTACACAGTACCCTAGTAAGATATTTCAGTATAACTTTTTCTTCATTTACAGGTATGGGAATGAAGTGATTTTTAGCTATTGGATAAAAACAATTGTCATCCAATAATCTGCTCTTTATACCGTAGTCGTCATTGTGCCCTATTTAGATTTTGTTTTATTTTAAGATAGATCATTGAAGACATGGTTCCTAGCACACCTTTGCATTATAAATATCTTCTATGGATTTGGAAACAGGTAGTCTCTGCCTCTCTGACAGGAAAGTAGAGATTATTTATTCCACGTGCTCCAGGAATGGCTTTCAATCCCTCTTAGACAAAGTTTTCAATTTCTGGATATAATAGTCGAAGTTCTACTAGCTTGCTGTTGCCTAAAATAATTCGTCTTTTCCCACATAAGTATTTGAATAATAAGAAAAAAAAATTCAGTTTTGTTGTACCAAGCATCCATCTGTCATAGTCTCTTGACAGTATATGTGTACCACTGACCATGTGCACAATCGATAAACCCAGTTTATCAAAGACATTCAGATTTCTGATGTGTCCTTGTTTCACTGGGAGCTGTATACTATTATATCTTTAAAGCTCTGACCCCCACTATATATAAAATGCTGTGTTTAAACTCAGGAAGGCAAAATACAAACTCTAGCATGATAGCTATGCTTGAATTGCTTAAATACTATTTGTTGGGATGTTAGGTGAATCCTATTATCTTTTCTTAATCTCTGTTTTTTATTACTTTGTTTTTGTTGAACAAGATTTCACTAGTTGCAACTGTTCTTTGTCCTTAGCTGAAGTATTAGCTCAGAGTTACATTGTCTAGCTGAATTCAAAGGAGATACGGTGGAATTGTGTGAAGATTTATTCCACTTATTCTTAAATTCAGAAGTGTATTGTTTCAGAATAAATTTGAAAATAAATGAGCAATCCCAGTGTATTTAGTTGTGGTTTCTCTGGTAATCTGTAACACGCAGAGTACATTTAATTTTTGGAGGGCTTAAAATATCTTTCCTCTAGTGCTTGGCTCACTCTCTTATTAAGAATTTTCTTTACCAACAGACATCTAGAAACAGAAGTATACCTTTTTCCTTGTTTTTTTGATTCTGAGGAATTTAACATTTCTAGAATAGCAACTCTTGAAATAGTAAGTATTAAAAAAAAAAAAAAAGGTTTTGTCCGGGTAGCAACAGCTTATTCTTCACAAAGACTGTATATAACGAGCTTTATGTGCTACTTTGTGTTATGTGTTTCAGTGAGATTTGAACTGCTTTGGTCCTACTGTTTCAGTCTTGATTTATACTGGTATTAGTGAGGTCAGAATCAGGCTTACTGACTTTCAAGATAAAACATAGCTCATAGCAGAGTACAAAAATAACTTTAGGAGTTCAGAGTATACTAGACACTGTAGATCAGAGTTACAAATGTAGTAAAAGTAATGTCCCAGTAGAGTTTTAGACTGCCAAGCTATCTGTTCTGTTACCTTGTAAGAAAGGCAATAATGCGTATGTGAAGGTAGTGATCGCAGTTGCTATGGGAACCTGCCTTGGGTTAGGAAGTTCCTTGAGTTGTATGGATTAAAATTTCTGTCTCAATAATGCATCAATATAATCTTTTGAATAACATCTCTTTAAATTATGTCCCTGAAGTTGTTGTTAAAACTGTCATAGACAGTATTCAACATAATCTTCTCTGATATAATTATTAGCATACAGTTGTCAATTGTCCTACCTAAAAGCAAAACATTCTACTGAGCCTTTTACATGGATTTTTTTTTAGTTATATTTTTTTATAAATTTATTTTTATAATGAGTGTTAAATTCTAAGAAAGTCTAGGATACAAGTCAGCTTCCTGACTTGGTGTTTAAGCTGTTGTTATTTTTGAAGATTTCAGACAAAATTAACTATTTTCCTCAAGTATATAAAATCAACTAAGAAATATGTTTTAAAAACAATTCAGAGGAAACTTTTCCAAGTGCTGGTTCCTGAAAACAATGATACATTTTAAAAAGCTTTTGTTTTCTGAGATTTTCATTAACATTTGAAATTCAGATTCTTAAAGTAACTCCCTTTTTTAGGTTCTGCTTACCCATAACTTGGGCCAAATTTGCCAAACTGAATCTGTGGATTCATGGATACTTCTTAATCATTATCACATGAAAAATAAAATGCCAGCACACAGTAATTCCCATCACAATTCTTAAACAGCTTTTTTTATAAAAAGCGCTTTTGAAGATTCACTTGTGATTTCTGTTCCTTCCCCCAAATCTGGTCCTCAGAGGCTTATGTTGATATATGGTGAGGTGTGAGTCTGTGCTATTGGCAGAAACATGCTGTGCATAGAAATATGAGTGTTTGCTAGGTGAGACCTCCATCCAAGAACTGTGAATTTCATTAGCTGTGCTTCCATTCTGTATTAATAAAGGGTGGCAGCTGGTCCTGTCATGTTCTGTGTTACTGCATTAACAAGGTGACCTTCACACAAGCTTTCCTAATTTATTATTTTAGAGAGAAGTCATGTAAATATAATCCATTAAAAGTTAATTATGTGCATGCTTTCTCTGTTACTTTGCATCATGGGAAGCTATACATAACACAAAGTAATAGAACAATGTAGATAAAAATGAGTAAGTTATGTAGCGGTTAAGCATCTTGCTTTCTCTGATTGCCACTCTGCAATGGCTTCCCCAAGGCTGCTACTTTATTTCTTCATTTTTATTGTGAAAAGAAGTAAAAACTGCCAGGAGATAACCACCAGGAGAAAAAGGTGGAGAAATAAGTCAAACAGCCTGTAGGAGAAAATGTGATCCTGGGGGGTGAGGGGAGGTAAAAGGGTGATGGCAACCCTGTTTTCCTGACTAGCACAACACGTACTGTTTCACACGGTGTACTGGCAGTCCACTGAGTTTAGCTCATGCCATTGTTCTGCAGGCAAAGAAAACTACTAGGCTGGCTTTGTTTCTTCTTAGTGAGAAATCTGTGGTAAAGATGGACAGTAGTCTATGTTTTGCCACTGAATGTAGTTTGAAAATAAGCAACAAGGGTTTTGTGACATCTAGTGCTTATAAATTCAGCATACTGTCAAAACAATGGAAATAACTTTTGTCCTTTGACAACTTTGAAGGATTTAATTTGGCAGCAGGAAATACATATGGACAGTCGTATCCAGTAGTAGCAGCTGCAGCATAGTCTTTACTGAACAGTTAGGCTTCTTGTCAAGATATGACATCAAAACCTAATGATATCATAAACTGTATTAATTTTAATGGCCAAAAAGCCTGGCCAAAAATATTTTTCATCTGTTCCTACCAGCAATATATAGCACAGATGCAGTAACAAGTACATGGGGATATATGCTATGTGTTAAAACACGGCAGGCTTGGGTTGAACTGTACCAATACTTCCCTTTTGACACAGTCATTTGAGGAATAAGATACTGCCCAACTTGAGTCAATTATTCAGAATCTGGTCCAAAATGAATGTTCACAAGCCTGTGGCTTAAGTTTTCTGGCTGCTGGGATATGCTAGTTTTAGGATTCAGCTTGCCACTTTGTGCTTGGAATTTTGTATTTTCATTTAAGATTATGCATCTGAGATGTGGCAAGCAGCACTTGTGCGTATTTTACAGCAAGTGCTGTTTGGACACTTCAAAGACTGCATTTTGAACAGATCGACATTCTTCTGTAGAAATAATCAAGCTTGGCACAGTTTCATGAACTCAAGCTCCCCATAGAGCATGGTTAAAAATGCTACAATGCTAACTTTTCTGGTAGACATGGGTGTGCAGTTCAGTGAACTGTTTGTGAAAAAGGGTACTTCCCACATGAATTAAGAAATAAGAGTCTTGAGCGACAGGTCTGATACTGCTCACAATTCATCCCTGTTGGAGGCTTACCCCTGCCAGCTTCCCTGGGGCTATATTGGATCTTATCAGAAAGTGAGAAAGATGAAGCTCCTAGGCCTTTCATAACTTTGATAGCTAATCCGTACTGTGGGAATTCAGCCAGGCAGAATTCCTAAAAGCTGTGCTCTATTCATTGCTCAGTCACTTCTTTTGTATTTGTGGAGCTGGGATAACCTGGTAGCATAGACTGCAGTCTCTACAAAAGATTGTCTAATCCTCTGCAAAGGGTTATCAAGATAAATCTTAATTTCTGGTGTTACTATGAGACACTGTAGAAGTGGTCCAAACCTTTGTAACTAATTGTGTGTGGCAATCTTTCTAGGGGTGCTTTTCCACCCAGGAAGTTTTTGAAACATTTCTTCTGGTTTGTTATAATGTCTCTTGAGGAGTCTGAAATGAACTAAGGAGCGTTGCACATATCTGAAAATGCTAGGTAGGGTTTTCATAACAAAGTTGGTGCCGTTGGGAAGTGATTCCTTTTCACAATGATCTGGCATCTTTTAAACAACCTGTGTTCTATAGATCAGTGTAAGAAAACACTCACCATATAGCCTTTTATCTTGCTGTTGTTCAAAAACAGGTTTGCATGTACAGGACTACTAAATTATGTTTATTCAATGTATTAAAAACAAGAGTCTAGAAATTGTTCTAATTGGGCAGCTAAGGTTGCCTACTGGTAAGATAAACCCCTATGCAGGAAAAAGGCAGCGGGTTAGATGTCTGCTCTATTCATCCTCAGAGTATACTGTATTGCAGCAGCCTTTGGCAGACATAATTTCCCTGGCTTTTGCAGACAAAGTAGAATTTAGAGTACCTTTGAAGCTACTCTAATTTACATCAGAGAATAAGTATGTTCAGTGTGTCCCTGAAAGAGTTTTTGTTAGTGGGTCAAAGTAATCCACTTTTTCTGACCTCTGGGCAAAAGCTTTTAAAAAATACAATAATCTGAATCCTTTGGGCTTGTTCATAATGAATGTGTCTCAGAAACTGTAATATTTCTTATAAAAATAAAATATGAAGTCACCCTCAGACATTATTCTTTCACTTCCATTTTAAAAAAGAAAATGCTGTGAGGTCTCTGCATGAATGGCATAT
Source organism: Falco rusticolus (assembly GCF_015220075.1). NCBI lineage: Eukaryota > Metazoa > Chordata > Aves > Falconiformes > Falconidae > Falco > Falco rusticolus. The sequence goes on from NC_051197.1 coordinate 22,038,017, forward strand.
GTTGATGAGCTGGAAAATGTATATATTACCATGGTCATCCGATACAGCTGGGACCAACCCAGTTCTCGGTTTTACAGTTCAGATTCTCTGTGTGTGTCCTTATAAGCATCAGGGAGGGAAGGAAACTCTAGCCTGAATTGTTCAGATTGTGTGTGTACTTACAAGCATCAGAGAGGGGAGGAAACTGCCCCCTGAATTGTTTTCCTTTGCTAGGCAAACAATAGTTCATTTATATTTTCTACTTTTGTCTATACTCTCAAGCCAAGAGTTCTTTGATTTTCAGTACACTATGGGTTTTGGAAAGGTCTTTGAATGAACTCTACCTATCAATATTTCTTTTGAGGTCTCTCACTTTGGTAATCCACAAGTGGAGGTGGATGAAGTGGCTAATCATTTTCTAATCTAATAATGGACTGACATATCTTATCCCTTAGATGTATTTGTAGTAAAGTACAACTTTAGCTGTGCCTGTGACTTCAGCAGGTGAGATTTCCAAATGCACTTGAGTAAGAAATTTAGTAACAGGAGAACTGCTGAGTCATGATTATAGTCCAATTAGTTTGGGATGGGCTATAGCATTATAGCATATGGATTGCTGGGTGTTTCTTTGTTCCAGGAGAGAAGGGAAGAAAGGAGAAAAAGCCAACAGACAGGACAGCTGATCATATCTGCCATCTCTATTTTGATCTGTTTTTAAAATATTGTAGCTAAAAGTGTCTTGCAGATTTTTTTTTGCCAGCACCACACTCTTTAGCATGTTTAAAATTTTTCTAATCTCTATATCAATCTGAAGGGTGAATGTCACATTAGAAACTAGTTATTTACATGTTTCTGCTGATGTGAAAATATTTTGTCAACTTCTTTAATTTGCTTTAAACAAGTATTTTTATCAATATTAGAGTGCTGCTATTCATGTCAAATTGCATCTGCCTTTCTGTCCATTTCCATGCCTACAATATACATGGACAATTAACTATCCAGCAAGCAGTTACAGTCTTGGGTGTATTCTGGGTCTTCGCTGAAAATAATGAAGCCAGTATTTCAGACTTATCTTTCAAATACTATGGGCCGGAATGTGGTCTCTTTACTCATTCTTGATTTGTTGTTTCCTCTACTTGTAACGCTCCAGAGAGATTTATATCGTGCAACAGTATAGTTGCTAGAAATATGACTACAGAAATTGCTGTTTTGATTTAACTTCATTCCCTCCACTTGTGCAGAGCATCCAGAGAAAGAAAAAAGTGCAGTACTCGCAAAATGCTGAGTGTTTAAGAGGTAAGATATGCTCTCTTCCTTTGCCTGGAACGAGACACAGGAATGACCAGAGTCTTTTAGGGAAGCATTCTGTACACGTATAGTGGAAACAATATTCACAGAATATTATGCCTAAGAACTGAATCCATTGTTCTTTGACATATACTATAGCAAAGCATAACACGTAATCTTCCTTTATAATATTTTTATGCTATTTAACTAGCATTATTTATTAGCTCTATGAATTGTGGTATAAGGAACCCTAAATAAAGAATTTTAGGGGCAAACTGTAGAGGATGTAAAATCATATGTTAGGGTCATATTACTACATTTCATTGAGGACTATTGATAACAATGAAATTTTACTGTAGTTAGTGGTAAGCAGTCTGTATCTGGAGAACATACCGAATTTGATTCTTTATACCTGCTTATACCTGTAGCAGTTATGCTGGGAGGAAATGAAAAGGTCAAAAAGGCCCTGCCAGTGTTGTAAAATATATAATTTCTTTTAGCTTATGTGTAGATATGGTGTCTACTTAACTGAGTGCAGAACTAGGAGTTTCTCGTCCTTCTTATTCTCAGTTTCTTGGCTGAGATCTGTCTTTGTAAAAATCACATAGTAAACTGCTCCCTTACTTTCACTGTTTGTGCAGTTAGAGTGAACTTAAATACACTCTGTAGACTGCAACGGAAGTGCTGTGGTTCCTTCATACTTTCCTCCTTTCAGCTTGCAACAGTATTAAAAGAGAGAGGAGGTAGACTATAGCATTGTGCTCTCTCTCGATAGTTATCTGCCAGTTCCTACTCTGCCTGCAAGGGAACTTTATGTGTAGTAGCACAGCTGACAAGTCCAAGGCATCTCATTCTGGTCCAGCTGCCTCTTGATAACTGGTCTGTGTGCAGGTCTGGTAGAGGCCTTTTGCTCTGCTGTCAGGTTACTTCATTGCAAAGGGAAAGCATTGCGATCTTAAAAGTAGACAATCTTTTTCTCTTATGGAGAACTCTGACCTTGGAGATGAATAAGCAGAACATAGTGCTGGTATAATACTAACTCACAAAATATTTTCTTAAGAAAACAGAGCTCTAACATCTTGGAATTTATCCACGTTGCTTCTGAAGTTCATACAGCAAATTTTATTCTTTAGGTTCAAAATTGTTTGGATGTGCAATACATCCTGGCAGGTACTTCAGTTTATTTGTAATATCATTTAATGTATGGTTTATCTAAATGCTATTTTAAAGTCCCATGATCAGGATTACAGGTTAGAGATGTATTTTCATAGTCTGAAACAATTGCTTCATAAACATTTCAGGATCAGAAGCAAGAACATTTTCTGGCCTATTGTTTGATTCTATGCTTGCATTATATTCAGTATTACTTTCCTCAACTATTATATCAAATATATTTTCATTAAACTCCTCATTAGAAATAAATGAATTGTGTTCTTGGTAGTAGAACTGAGTCTTGTTCTTCAACTGAATTCCGACTAAAGCTGTCAGATCATGTAGTGAGATATCCAAAAGCAATGAAAAAAAAAATCCTTTAGTGTCAAGTATGTATGTATTGCCATAACGTTATTGCAGCATTAATTATTTCTAACACAGTAACAAAACGGCACTTCAGCAAGAAGATAGATGGAGTATAGACTACATATCAACTGGGTGATTGACATATAACTATAGAAAATCAGATACTTTGGATCAAAAAGTTTTCAAGTTTAAATTAATTGAATAGTTTGGTGCCATAAGAAGCAGGCAAAATACAAGACCTAATGAAATTCTTAGTGTTGTTTTTTTTCTTTATTGCCTGAATTCAAGAGAATGGTTAGATGCGTTTTAGCTTTTTCAGAGAGGTATTTTTTCTAAATGATAGACTTTGTTACTGTCTTTGCCAAAATATTGTAACAACTGTAATCAGCATACAGTTGATAGTCAGCATACTGAACTCAGTGACCGAGGTGATGCTTCCTGAAGAGATGTTGCAGTATTTATGTTCTCAAAATGAAGAGGCCTGCCCAGTAAAACTCTGCAAATTCACGTCATTTCAGACAGGTAGAAAGAGTTTAAGTTTTACAAAATGGTGAAAATGGAAATTATCCTACTACCATTTAACAGGTGAAGAGTGGTGGTGGAGGGAACAAAATCCCCAAGAGAATTTTAAGATCTAACTTTCAATTGAAAGCAATGGGAGGTAGGTGTAAAAATGTACTTACAGAGACTTTGTTATGTATAAGCAGACAGAAGCATATGTTAACCTGAAATTTTGATAAGGGCTAGTTCTCAGCAATAATTAACAAAATATTCAAAAGATCTAAATGAAAATCTGGGAGATGTTTGTTATGTGTACATAACATCTGCAAACGTTATTCTCTTGTGCTGTTTTAGCATTCGGAAGTGCTCCTTGTAATCCTCCCACATAATATGGAATCATCACTTATTCACCAGTAAAATGTCAATATAGAGCAGCATAACATAAATGCGGTCTAAGAACATGATAATTGGGATGGAGAGACAAGCTTAAAACTGTGACCCTAATGTTGCAGAATCTTGTAGATGTAATTGTTTGAACTCTAAAATCTGCTAATTGCTTTGAACGTTATACTTGCAGGGTAAGTTCAGTGTATGTAAAGTGTGCAGAGTTATGGCTTGGTAGCCTCAATACAGTGCCAATCTGCAATACGATGTCACTTCTCACAGCAATTGATGTAGACGAGCACACGTCAGAGAGAGTGAGGGGTCAGATAACATGATCAGCTAGAAAATGTAATGGAAACAATTACCTGTTGCCAGCTGCTGCAGGGCAGTAGACCCACAGACACTCTTGGATGTCACCTCTGCGCAGCCCACCCTTCAGAGTGGTCTCTGTCTTGGCAGCCACCACAACACTGTTGCCTTATGAACTTTAAGGAAGAATGGATGAGTCAGAATCCAATTTTGTCTTGGTTTTACTGGGATGTCTGCTTTGTGAATGGTTACAGCAGATTAAATACAGAAATACAATCAGTTCAACCTATTTTCATTCAGCCAATGTAATAAAATAGATATAAATGATAGCTATTGCTTCACTTGTCAAGGTTCATTATGCAGTCACAAGGTTTCGGCATGTTGCTAATTTTTTTGAGTGCTTGGTCAAATATTTGTCTGAAATATTCTAAATTGCTAATGTTCATATTTGAATATCCTTTGTTACTATTTTTTTGAAAGCCTCCCACCCTAAGGTTAGTCAATTTATTATCTAAAAATTCTTTGTACGTTCAAAATAAAATATAACAAGAAATAATTCAACTCACAGTACTATAGTTGGCAATGTATCTGCTCCCAAAATGGAGATTTTTCTCCTTATAAATTCAGGTAGACAAGTAATTGAAAACCTTTTGTAACAAAAATCCCATCAGTTTTGAACTGATAGCGCAGGTACAAACTTTCAGCCGTATTTGATTTGAAATTGCCTGATAGTAGATGTACAAAATTGGGGGCAAAATTGTTAAAAGCTTGCAGAACATGGTTTGAGCTCTTGTCCAAGTAATGCTGAAAAATAAAGGTGGTTTTTCACCCTGTATTTTTGCCTTTATCTGTAAAATATTGCTCTTGGTGTAACTGCAAAGTGAAGACAATTATTCTGTAATGCCACATATTTGCTAGACAAGCACAGGGCTAGGATTCATAGCTGATTCACTCAATTACTGCTTTCAACAATGTTCTTACCAGGATATTGCTTTTTGGGCACTTAAGAAAACTGAATAAGATTGGATTTTATGCAAGATGAACCATAAAGGAAAAAAACCCACAGCACCAGCACATGGTTATTGCCTTAAAAAACATAAATTGTCAATTTAACACTTGATGTTTCTTGAGTGTTCTGATTATTTTTTTTTTTTTTTTTTTTTTTAGTATCAGGAAACAAAGGTGTGTGAAAATGGTAGCACAATCAACGTAAAATCAAACAACAGCATAGTAATTGGCTTTTACATGTTTTAAAATACAGCTGTGGTTCTAATTTTAGGAAAAAAATTAATTCCATTTGTTCCAAGCACTACAGAATCCCTCTTGGTGTACCATGGGCTAAAAAAAAAAATCAATTCTGCAGCTACTGCTAGTAACATTAATTTCTGCTGTGGAGATTATGCACTTGGTAAAATATTTCTTATTCTGTTTCTTTTTACACCCATCCACCTAACTAGGAAAGAACATGCAAATAAAACCATATCAACACTGCATCTTCTTATGGGACAAAATCCTGAATCTGCAAATGTCAATGGGATTTTTTGCTGCTTTCTATAGTGAACTAAGTATCTTTTTCATGCCTGGTATTTTTCCCTTTTTTATTAACTCATACACTTCTCAATATGTAAGGGTTGACCACATATTCAACTAACAGAAAAATAGATTAGGGACAGTAGTTTCAGCAGCTTATCTACTTAGTGGAAATATTTTACATAATTAAAATATCTTTCTGCAGTTTAGGCTTGCCACTTGTCCTGCCCACAATGAGCATGCAGTACAGTTTACTTCGGTTTTCTTCATAGTAAAGTAGTCTCTTATAATCACTTGTCACTATGTGAATCCTCAGGTTTTTTTCCTCCCATACAGCAAACAAATGTAATTGTTTCAAGCAGAGGTCATATTTTCTAGATTTCAGATGACCTGATGATCTTCTCTGGGCTTTGTCCATTTGTTTGTCATCTTTATTGAATGGGATGCTGTAAATCAGCTACAGCATTATAGCCTATGTGATGAATTTCCAGCGCTTGTAAGATTTAGTTCATGTATTTATTTCCAACACCTCTACTTGTATGACATGTACCAACATGCTGCTTATTATAGCTGATGGGTTTTTTTCACAGCAGGAGAATTTTAATTTTGCTTTCAGCTGGAGGTCAAGAATAACCCCAACAACTGTCATCACTATCCTGTATTTTCATAGCAGACTGCAAATAGCACTTTATACTCACACTTATTATGCTATATTGCATATATTTCATACAATGTCTTTGTTTTTTTCAAAGACTTTTCATACTATTTAATCAGAAATAGTTACATCTGAATAGACCCTTACACTTTCCAACAGTATGCCAACTGTTTTTTGGAGCTGCAGTGCTATCAACAATAGTACAAAAAATATAGCAAATCTTCAGATTGTGGCTCTAGGCAAGGTAAAAGTTGACTTGACATTGAGGAGATAACATTGATTCTGGCTGATTTTTTCTTTTTAACTGTACAGAAAATCTGCCAAACAAATGGAAAGCCTCAAAACGAAGTGTGGAAGGAAACTCCCTTTAATTTTCAAATCCATCCTGGCTGAATAGTAAGGCCAGTGGCAGGGAGTTGTCCAGCACTTGCCAGGAGACTGTCAAGGGACTGTTAAATTAGCTGATGACTGCATTAGGGTATCCAGAAAAGCTACTGATTCCCCACAACAATGTGCATTCAGTACCTAGGCTGCTAAAGGAAGAAATGATACAGCTGTGCAACTGACACAGATGCACAGCTACTGTGTTTGCCAGTTCAGGGACTGTTACTTTTGGCATCTAAAGGGACGATAGACAGGGAATGAAATAAATTTGTTGTTTCTTCTGGAGCTGCAGTATAAGTGCCTGGTGTCTGACAGAAGTGAAAGCAGAATAGAAGAAGGATTTTGTAATGAAAATATGGGCTAGACCTGAGGCATCTAACCAAGCATCTCTTCATTAGAAATGTTTTGTTCCTCAAGCACAATAGGTGTGGGTGCTGTGTGCCCAAACTGGTGCTGGGACCTGGTGAATGGAAAGTAGTAAAGGGAAGTTTGGTGGCTGTTAACAATTAGTAGAAAATGTCTGGCAACTATTGAACAGTTCCTGTATAAATATTATTTCATAGGAATAATACAAACTACATTATGACATATTATTTACTGATGCCTTCCCCTTAACCAAGTGTTATGGGTATTTTTTCCCTTTATTCTTTGATAATTGTATTATTTTCCTAAGTAGCAAAATATACAGTGTCCTGAGGTGGATGTGACAAGTTCTTATCATCATAGTTTCTTGGTGCTTTAAACAATTGTACAACTCCTTTCAAGGGGCTAGCCAGAAAACATGCACACTGGCAGACACCTTGACTGAATGTACATGTGTGCCCTCAATCTTGTACTGATGTGTATGGGAGATCAGTTAAATCCACCTATGCCTAGGCAGGTAACTGCAGAACCAAAGTTAGGATTAGAGCTCACTGAAGTTGCCATCTTGAGACATTAGATGAGTTGATATTATACATAGTGTGGCACCAAAACTTTTGGTTAGGTCCTTAAAAAGGTGGAATAGATCTAGACAGAACTGGCTGAAATTGTTTTACTTTTTACTCATTTACTAAAATGAGGTGCCATCAGACTGCATTTGGATTTGGCAGTGTTTAGTGGTTTTACCTCTTAACATTTTTATGCTACCCATTATGCTTGACCTAAAAGCAGAAAATTAGATATAGATGCCTTACATATGTAGGAAGATTTTTCAGCAATAATGTTTGATACAAAGAAAAAGTGCTATATGGAAGTTGTTTTCAGCACAATGCGTGATTTGCTAGTGTTAACAAAAATGGGAAGTATGTATCCAATTCACTTCAGACATTGCTAAGATGCCTTGTTAGTACAGTGTATTGATATTACTAGTTTTATTCTTTTAAAACTTATTTACAAGGAAATGTCAAAGGAGAGTAGCTTCAGTAGATACTTGAAAACATTAAGTGCAAAAAATTTTACTTCTAAATTATTTGCATTGACTCTGTCTATAGGCTGTCAGTAGTACGATATATTTTAATGGAATGTTGCACATGATCACTAATATTCTGTGCATGAACATATCAAATTAGAGTTTTTATTTGCTGTAAACACATTTTTTTAATGTATATTGCTAACCCGGGAAACAATATATGCCGCAACATTGATGATATCCCCGTCTTTGGTTTGGACATTGGATTTACTGTTCTAATCCTTTTCTAACTCATTGACAGCCTATGATTTTTGCAGACTTGGAAAACTGAATGGAGTTGTAGAGAAGCACGAATCTGCTTTTCTATACTCCTGCATCCCGAGGGAACCTGTGCTTGTATGTTTGTGGTCTAATCAATGGGTCTGCCCTTAAAAGCTCAGAATCAGTTTGGCCTCTTAAAGTTCAATACCTGTGTGATGAACAAAGAACATGAACAATGAAATATATGATGCCTGCATATGTAGTAAATGAACAGATTTAAGAAGGAGAGTAGTTCTATGGGCAATACACTGGAGATGAGGTGTTTCTGAAATGCCTTGTTAAAGATGCTCCTTTGTACTTAAGGCAACGTGTTTATCTGGAGGTTTGGAACAATTCTTGTTATGCTTGGAACTAACATTTCATTCAGCTACGCAAACTGAGGGAAAATGAATAAACATTGACTAAGAATGAGATGGGTCTTTTGTGCTGTATCAGGCACACGGGAGACACCGTATGTTGCTGAAATAATTACTGTTGGCATATATACATATTTGAGGCACAAATGGGAAAAATTTAGAAAGCCCTAACTAGAGGTTTCAGCTGTTTGCTAACAGTGTGGCTGCAGATGTCTCTCGCCCTTAAAAATGTTCTTTACATTCTTAATGCTAGCAGATTTTTTTTTTCCTGTGGAAAAGCTAATGAACAGTTTAAATTAATGAAACCATCAGGCTGTTTTGTTTCTTCAAGTAGCTATGTTATTCTTAGAAAATACCTTAACACTTTCCTTGGACCCTTGTATTCAGCCTGTTGAATTATTATTTGTTAGATACTCTTGAAGGCTTGTAAGCTACTTTCACATGGTTAAATTAAGAGAACTGGAATCCTTAATAGTTATTCTGTACAGACTGAACTGTTGTATAGTTGGTGAACCAGCTGAATACTTGAATGTGGTCTTTTCATCTACTGAAGCATGAAATTGAAAGGATTACTACAGAAACGTAAATGTTTCTGTCTTAAGCTGAAAATATTCTAATCAAAAATGAATAGTAGGCCAAATTTTGCACTAACATAAATTTTAGGAAGTCATTGTGCATTCAGTGGATAGTATTTTTTTTATTAGAATTTACATTTTGGAAGCAGATATTTAGCAACTTTTTTTTTGTGTGTCCATTTTATTACATAAATGTAATAAAGAAAGCGCAGGAACTCAAGGGAGGTAAAGTGATACCATGATACTGCTGCTTTGACATCTATCGACTTGTGCTAATTCTCACCAATTAAGCATTTGACATAATGTGTTCCTTGGAGTTCATTCCCCATCACCAAAAATAAGATGTAACACTGGATGCAGTTTCCAGAAGTCAGATCTGAAATTTTCAACACCAAAAGCCTTGCTTGATGTGCTATTGTTTAGCTCCTGATGAGTGTGGGAGTCAATACCTCCTAGACAGGAATTAGGATAAATGCTAGATTCAGTAATTAAGTGAAGAGTAAAGTCCAAAATTTATCACATCTCCATTCCCACTGTTGTGTTCAGCTGTGGGAGGATAGCCAGAGAACATTCAAACTAGTTCCAGAATGATTATAATGTTGTTATAATTGTTATAATGTCATTCAAAAGTGAGTATTTACATACAGTACTTTCCTCTACAAAATTTCTTACATCTATTTTAGGAATGTGTTTTATAATATATTTTATTGTAATGTAATGATATTGCTTTACATGCCTTTAGGTTTGAACAATTAGAAAAATAGCACGAATATGCGCAGATATGTGCAGTAACAGAGGTGGTTTTCCAGAGGTACCAAAGCAGTGCTTTTTATATAGCTGTTTATTATGGATCTGACGGAGTCAGTTCTGTATTGTTTCTGTACATATCTGACAATTATTTTGTGAAGTTACGTGAAACTGTGACTTTTTTTTTGTGGAAAAAGATTTCCAATATATAATATTCGAGTTCCAGGAATTAGGTTTGCTAACTGAAAAACCCCTCTGATTCCTATGCAGACAGAGGAGGGATTTAAGAGATTTCACATGGAATACTTCTCTCCAAGTATCTCTGCCCTTCTGTGTGCCGTAGCTTTTGGCCGGTGTGTCTGTTTAGCTGCTCTCATAATGCTGTAGCTTGAGCATACATCTGAACATAAAGTTTATGGTCTAATAGGAAAAAAACCTGGTCTACTGCAGTTCATAACAAAAGATATGCTACTCTTGAAACTGTGCTTTAACTAATATGCAGATATTGCAACAGATACGTACAGTGCTGCCAGAAAGGAAAAAGCAGAAGTCCTCAAGGACTTGCTGTAATACAACCATACACAGAAGGACCTTTTATAAAACATCTGACTTTTGAGTCTGTCAACAGACTTAAAGGTATTATTCTTAATGGCTTTGAACTTTCAAAACACTTCAGATGTCTGTGAAAGTGGACAATAAGTATCTATCCAAACAATATTTCAGTCTCTCCCTTGTTTTCTAAATATTGGTGGGGAGGGAACAGATATGAAACTTTTGTTAATTTTACATGAACTGCTTTTCTGTTCTCTTTCAAACATGAACTGGATGAATATTGAGCTTCTGTAATGCTCAATTAATTTCTTTGTTTGGAAATCCTGCATATTAATGTCAAATAATATCTTAATAAGCATATGTATGAACAAACACATTTGCAATTTACATTTAGGTTGTCATCATTTTAGTAAGTGAATTTGAAATGCAAGTCTATGAAATGTAACAGGTAAATGGCCAGCAAGAATGAGGTCTGTATCTCCTTTCTTAATTAAGGGATCAGAACATCAGATGTTCAGTTATTATAGAAAACTAACAGTGGACTTTCCCCCCACATTCCACTCAGGAGAAGCATTTCCATTGACTTATTATGGGGTATAACTTTGATAATTCCCATTTGCTGTAAGAAAACTTCTGTAACAGATACATAAACACAATAAACTAACTATTTCTACAGGTCTGCTTCTGTAGACAGGAGATGATCTGTGTAGTATATCCCAAAAGTTAGTTAGTGTACACATGCTTGCTGTACAGCCACAGCTATGAAATGCAAATATAATTTCAGTTCCCAGAAAACAAGCATTTTTGAAGTTTGCCACATATTTATTTTTAATCCATGCTTAACAGTGTGCTGTGTTCACAGAGACTTCCAACATCTTCACACTGTTTGATGAGGCATAACAAAATCTTTCACAATCTATAAAAAGTGCCTTTATCATGCAGAACAGAGACTGACAGACTTACTCCAGTGACTGTAAATCAATGTTTAGCTGTAGGGAAGCAGGGAACAAAGAAGCTTTTAGAGTCTTTATTGATCTGAAATATGAATGAAGAGATAATGATACAAAGCTGTGTATTGTCCACTGTCTTCATGGGACAGGAGGAGCAAGAGGCAGTGTCTTTGGGAGGAGGAATGGCACAGCACATGTATGTGGATGGCTATTCTGCATTAATTTGCCTGATCTGTTTTGCCTTTTGTAGCCCTCGGGTTCTATGTGTAAATGGGAATTAAAGTGACGTCAAGGCAGCATTTATTTTCTTCTTTAATCCTGTCATTCCTTTCTTCTCTACAACGACATGGGAATTCCACGTTGTAATGTTTAGCATATGTGTATACTACTTCTCATTGTGTGTAAGGAAACATGCACTTGGAGAAGCTAACCGTGGGTTAGGGAAAAACATAGGTTAGGACTCAGAGTAGACTGGAGGTCATGAAGGAAGAGAGAAAAAAGGGTAACCTGCCTGATGTCTTCAGTTGACTGTATGAGGACATGACCACAAAGCACTCCTTGTTCCATCCACAACCAAGGCAGATACTTGTATTCCTCCTCATTATTTTGCAGAAGTGATTTTTAAACTGCCTAAGTCTCTGTTGTGCATTCTGTATCGAAGCACAGAACTGCAGGAAAGACACTATGCAGTTGCAAAACCCCTGAATTAGAACTCGCAGTCTAAAGTGCAGGAAAATCTGGTTAATTAGAAATGGATTTTGTTGGAGAAAACATTGATTGAGTCTGGATTTATTCTGGTTTTGTTTGACACAATGATGTAACTATAGATTAAAAGGGATCAAAGTAAACACTACTAAATATTCCTCCTTGCAATTTGATCAATACAATAATTGTAATGTCTATCACCAGATATTACATAGCTAAATAACACTTATTTTTAAATCATATTTAGTATTTCATGGAGGGAAAGGTAAAGAATACAGCTTTTGTTTCTACTCCTATAGATATTGTAAATTTCCCTTTTGTTTTTCCATAGATGAAAATGATTGTGACACTTGTACTTTTCAAAATAATGTGCATATAATCTTCTAAAGAGAGACCGGTATTTTAAGTGTATACAGCTACTGAATTTTCTAGGTCAAAGAAGGGAAAAAGAATTCTAGCAAGGAGGGAAAAGAATAGATACAGTAGGTGGCAGGTTTTTTTGACTATTGAATGCATTATTTTTTTCTTCATGCTGTTGCAGTTTAGATTTATGTATTGTCGTACTGTCAGTGCAATGTCTATCCATCATAAAAGCTGTATAAAGGTCAGAAGAGAAAAATGTCACAGCTTTAGAAGGGGGGGATTATAAACATTTATCTGAACCTAAGTACTGGTGAAAAAAAATTTCTAGATTTGCTGTAGTCACAGTCAAAAATACCGTCAATTACAGTGTAACTATACATTTTGATAAAGTGATTTCATTTAACCAGACATCTTGTAAAGCAAATTATCTATATTAATAGAATGCATAGTGTAATCACTCATGATTTTACAGTGCACTGAAGTGAATGAATGGACCTCAGTATTCGTTAACCTTCACCGGCCTTCTCATTTTATGAATGTAATTGACATTACAGTACACATTTAATCTATTTGTCTTATCTATCCCCATGATCAATGCTGTTCAAGATATGGAACTACAGTTTGTCATGTTTCTATCTATACTATGATGCTTCCTGTAGCTATCAGACATATTTATTTGTTTCTCCTATACTTGAAAAAAGCTTGAATCAGTGCTAAGGCATATTTATCCTACATATTCAACATTTATCTCATAGTTGTAAGATTCTGCATTATTTACTGGCAGAAACTAGAGTAGGTAAGATGGAGAAAATTGCTTTAATTCAGAAAAAGCTTGTAGGCATTAGATATTGGTAGTTTTTAACTGTGATACATCTCCATGGGTGTTCTGTTCAGGCAGTCATTCCCCACGTCATTGAATCCTATGTTGTGTTACTTCTGGCTGTTGGATATGGCAAGAAAATAACTTACAGTCAACGTGGGGTCCCTTCAGGTCTAAACTGAAGGTGTTTGTGGTGCTGCATTGTACATGTTCTGCAACATGTATAATGCACAGTAGTCAGAAGGTGTTAATTCCCTGTGGTTTTCCTGTTGAGGGCAACTTAAGTTTTTGTTTTGTTATGAACTAAGCATGGGTGTGGGGCTAGGAAGTACAGCTTCCATTGAACATGGCAAAAGCAAATTCTCTTCTTTGCTGCATCCTAGTCTTCACCAATTTGCTTTGAAATGGCCTGTAAACTATACAGTTTGCTGTATCTTTATCACCTGCTGTGCTTTTGATTCTCAATAGTCTTATGCGTTTGGAAACTGTTGAAGGAAATGGTTTAAAAGCAGGCCTGTCTAGAACAGTATAAGGCCAACCCAGGTAGAAGAGGGCTGCTCTTGAAATCACACACACTGGCACATCTCTGATTCATTTCTCATTTAGTATTTTAGAGACCAAAGCTCCATTTCCTATAGGGTTTTGTCTCCAACAGCAAATATTATTGAATTATGTTTTCTAGGCTAAACAAATAATGTAGGTTTAAATTCAGGTCTGATGTTTTTATGATGCTTGAATAATCTGATGTATTACTGGATGTTGTATTCCTGTGTGGTATGATGTGCCACATCTTTTCTGTCATTTTCAGTCATGTGTAATCTGAATTCTATAAAAGCACAAAAATCCACCACTTCTGTCTTACCAGTATGATCTTAAAAACAAAATAAAAATCCCCCAAACAATTGAAAATACTTGGTGCTAGGAAATGTGAAGAAACCGGGAAAGTTTGTTTGAACCTAAATATATCCATATATAAAGACAGAGCATTTGAAATTGCTACCTTATGTAGGAAAAAGTCAGCTATCAAAATGAAACTGCAAATTACTATGGTAAAGTCAACATAGAAAATGCCATTAAAAAATTCCTTAGAAAGCTGAAGACTTACACTAAAGTTGTTATATGTACATCAACAGACATTTTTTTTAACCTCCATTCTCTGTGACAAGAAATATATTTAGCTCCAAATGTTTGTCTTCAAGCAGCAAAGGAAGACTGTGCAGCCGTCATTACTGTATTATTGGAAATAAAATGCTTTCAGTGTTGGTACTGAATTGAATACTGTCTAAGGCCACAGAGGTGAGAAAACACCATTACAGAGAAGAAAAAATAGCACTAAACCCAGTATTTTCATTCCAGAACCTCCGAAATCATCAGTGTGCGTAGCATGCGGTTGGCAGCACAAGTTCTGAAGCCCGTATCAGGCTGGAAACTGTCTAAATCAGAAAAAAATTGCTCTAGATGAGGTAAATTAACTTCTCTGAGAATTTTCTGGCATTCTGGTAGGCAGTTTCTATGGAAGTGTATTGAAGGTCTCAAATCTTAGTGAAACAAATGCAATATTTCAAAATACATATACATTTACTGACATCTGAATATTGAATCTGTCCTCTTTGATTCTGAGAGGTGATGAGTAAATGATGAGTGATTCTGAGAGGTGATAATTTGTTCTTTTTCTTCTACAGCCAACAAGGAATATTTTCCTGGTTCAGGATTTATCCTGAGTGAGTACAGGTTTGGCTGGCTAAAGACAGAGAAGTATGCCAAGATTAGTCAGACTCTTCCCTTCAGCCTTTGAGGGAAGCTATAAAAGTACAAATTAAGGATGAAGTATTAAAATACAATGTGTATATTCAGAGGCAGGACCTATGGGAAGATAATTTTAAGGCACCCATACACCTTAAAGGCACTCTCAAGGACTTTCTCTTAGTGTGAGCTATCACCAAATTTGATTGTTGAGGAGCAGGGACAGAGGGAGAGTTAATCAGTGTCTGGTCCCCGAAGCATCATGCGAGTACAATGAACGGGCTAAGACCTCCTGGAAGAAAATGCAGACAAATGAGTTGTAAGAAAGGATGCTAACAGTTTGTTGTTGGTAGTCCAGAAATGGATTCTGCCACTTACCTTAATGGAAGAATCCCTGTGGACACTTACCAGTGACTTTGGCAGTCAGAAAGATATCTCTCTGCTGCTTATCAACAGGTGTCTACCAATTCCTTGCAATTCCCAGTATGTTGTTTGTGTTGTCTCTAATTTCTGAGAACCAGCACAGTTGTTGGATGAATGATATTCTTTATAAGGTTAAGAAATCCCTTTCATTTGTAATGGCAAAACATAACTCTCTCCCTTGTTTGCATGTACTGAAATATATTGGTTTTGCACTAGTAGTTCAGAAGTAACATATTCAGAAGTTTCATATTCTATGAGTTAAATCTCTGTGTGCGAGGATGTTTGTGTGGAAGTGTCTTTTTGTGTTTGACCTAGATTTGTTTTATAGCTATTGAAATATTTTGTCTTATCTGCTTTCTTCTCCTTTCAAAAAGGTGCTTCAGAAGAAATCTGTCTCCCTGTTGGATAAGTTCATACAATTTTATAAGAAAAACCAAAACCAAGTCCTTCTCATACATCTTCCTATATGTTTATTGACATCTTTCATATTCCACCTATGTTCAGAATATTTTGGGGAAAATCTGATATAATCCCTTGTGCTGTATTCCTGACCATTATT
Organism: Falco rusticolus; assembly: GCF_015220075.1. NCBI lineage: Eukaryota > Metazoa > Chordata > Aves > Falconiformes > Falconidae > Falco > Falco rusticolus. The sequence continues at coordinate 22,054,068 of NC_051197.1, forward strand.
CTACTAACATAGCAAGTTACTGTAAAGAGAAATGCTCATCTCCAGGAGTTTTTCTCATGGTTTGATCTTGCTAAAGTTCTTAAAGGTACTTCAGTCATCTAAAACAGTATTTTCAGTAGCCTCTTCATTTAGGGACATTAATTTTTTAAAAGAATCATCATTATTTTGTTGTTAAAGAATGAGCCATGAATGATAGCTGATAGTTCTTTCACGAACATAATCCCTTATAGCATTCTTTCTATCTATTTATGTACAGAGTGAGCTGCTGATGACTGCATGGAAATAGGATTTAGTGGGATTTACTGTTATTCTTGGTAGAAAGGCTTAACTAAATATGCAAGTTCTAGGGGGAATTTTCTTTCCCAAAGATATTTTTATTAGCATTTAGATACTTTAAAGCATACAAAATAGGGATCCAGCTCTCAAGCAGAGAAAGCAGGTCCCATCAAAGTATTATTGTATTTAAATGTAGACCTTTATAAAAGCTGATACTAAACTCATTAAGATAAAATATAGGTGTATTTCTTTTAAGGCTTTGAAGTGTCCTCTTTTGCTGTTGACTGCATTTAATACAGTCTTTGAATTTATGCTTTATACAGTCCCAGTAAAATATAATGAAATTATCCACAACTGGCCAATGATAAAGAACAATGAAGTAACTACCAGCTACTGGGCACTCATCCTCACAGAGTTTGAGCCTCCTCCATATGATGTGTATTTGTTATCCGCAGTGATCCTGAGAATGTCTTCTACTTGCCATGAATGACAGATTTGATACAACTGCTGTACACTGGTGTGGACAGCACAGATAGAAACTTAGCTGTAAACTGACTAGTTATATAGGTTTATGCTACCACAAGATAGCTGGGGAGTTAGAGCACCAGCATCTTTTCCCCCAAAAAGCCTCAGGGTTGTGAACAACATAACTGATAGGGTTCTAGCAACTTCAACTTCTGCTTCTGAGAAAACCTGTTTATTACCCTTAGAAATTATAACTGAATGCTAGGATAGCATCTCAGTATTGTTTTAAGTGATACTTATGGATGGGTTCTGTAAAAGTGAAAGAATGGAAGAATTTTTAGAATAGTAATGCAGTAAAAGCTATGTCTGTTGGCTAAGTCAGTGAAACAGCAACAATCAGTTACTTAGTACAGGTCTGGAGATTCTTGAAGATGGTTTACTGAGCCAGAAGATTGTCTAACAAACTGACTTTTGTATAGATGTTTTGTGTAAATTCATGGTTATCTGCTAAATTACATTCCATGTAATTTTGTAAAAGAGTTTGAAAGGTATTTATTTCAGTATTTTCTGCTGAAGTTGGATGGGCCTGGATCAATTAATCAAGAATATACTATGTGGAAGTATATGTATAGCTGTTTTAGAAAGATGAGAACTCAGCTACCTCAGAAATAGAAAGGTGAGGCTAGTGTCTTTGCATATTCTCTTAGAAATATTTCTGTCCATGGCATTTTAATATACTGACTTGGAAGCTGAGGAGACAAAGAAAATAGGCTCATAGGACTACTATTGCATCTTCAAGGATAAAAAGCAAAAAAGTATAGTGACAATAATTGGGCTTCTCTCTCTGATAATAAAATTAAATGTAAATATGGAGGTCTCTAACTCATTCTTGTATATTTGTAAAATAAAAGGTGGCAATTAGGAAAGACGTCTGTTATTTGCAAGCATCATCTAGACATATACCACATATTCAGTGAAGTGAACAGCGAGTTCTTGATTCATAATATGTAGAAAGTAAAGGTCAGGTTATCTGGGTGGCTAATATTTGTCAAGATTATCTGGTCTGTATTTTTCCAAATTATGTTGGGTTTCTTTAAGCCATACTGACACAGGTTGAATCCCCTCAGTATGCCTAAGGTTTGTTTTTCCTGTCGGATAGGTATCTTGGCAGGGCAGAGCCATGCAGGAGAATCACTGGCAAGGGGGACTGGTGCAATTCAGACAGTCCCTCTAATGCTTCCTCCTTACCCAAAGAGGTTTACTCAGCCAAATCCATCAGTAGCTCACCATGATCTTCTGTGTAGCTATTGTAACATGTTTTTGTTTTAACCAAGGCAATTTTTCAACTTCATCTTAAATTTCTCCAAAAACAGGAGTCTGTTTGCTGCATCCTGCTGTTTGTAGTCAGTGCTTTTGTATTTCTTGCTTTAACATTTATATTCCATCTGCAATGTTAACTTTATGATAGTCAAGACAGAGATCTGGAGGGGTCTGTATTTTGTTATAATTCAGTATCTTATTTTGTAATCATGTTCCAAAATTACAGTGGATACTAAATCTTTATTTTCTGTTTAACATAATTCCAATTCATATCGATAAGTACTGCTATTTTTCCCAGTCTGTGTGGCAATATTTTTCTAGTTGTCAATATCCTTTTTTTTTTATTTCTTATCCATAGATTATTCCATTTATCAATTTTACAGCATACCTCACAAACAGTTGTATCAGCTTAAACAAGCCGTGAGTTGCAGCAGAATGGTGGAAACAGCGACAGGGAGAGAAACGTGATAAGCTCTTTAACTGGATTTACTATACTGAAAATGAGATGTAAAACTATATTCTTTGTAGAAACTTGTGATTGCCGTCTTGATTCATGTCAAGTCTGTAACAGTCATTGACAAAACAGAAACAACTCTACAATTTTTCCAAGCAAATTACTTCTCCAATAAAACCCCAAAGTTAATGATTCTGATGTTAAGGACAAATTGTTAAATATTGATTAAATGCTGGTGTCTTATTTGTATTACCAAAAGACTGCCCAAAGTAACCATTGTCTAATATTATCTGCTTTTGAAAGCACATAGTCATGAAGGGTTATTCATAACAACTTTCATAAATACATGTGACTTTGTAGATCAGTAATTCAATAAGTGCAGAAAAGTGCAAATCAATGGGACAATGTTTTCATGTTGATCTTTTTGTTTCCTGAAGCATTGCTATATGTTTGTTCAGTCTTTATAAATCTGAATGGAAGAATGCACCCAAAAGCACTGATAAATGCTGTAGATCTAAATATGTCAGAGATTCTTATAGAGTTTAAGGCTATAATGAATAATGCATCACCTCATCTGACCTTTCTTATTTCACAGACCATTACACTTCTCCAAACTGACTCCAGTATGGGCTCCTTGTTGAGTCTGATAGCTTGGGACTGACTGAAGTGAAACAGTTGTAACTTATGTCAGTTCACACATAGCCAACATTTCTGGGAACAGAAATCTCCTCAGTCAGTTCTTTTACAACTCTTACTGAGATTAAAAGGTTTTCTGTTTAGAAATTGTTCCTTAATGGCCCTTTTAAAATTAATGGACAGTATTGCTTATGTAAGAATGGAAATGGAAAACAGTGCATTTATTAAACTGATACCTGATATCGAATTACATGGAATGCTAGAGCCCCTTTTCTGCAGCTTGGTGAAACACCTTGTAAAAGGGCTCAGGAACTTTACAGGAGTGGGCCCAGTAGTGTCAGTGAACAATAATTCAGCTGATAATATTGATAGGCAGATTCAGACAAGACCATATCCAAATATGACAGTGGGGCCGCTTTGTATGTCAATGTATGTAAATGTATGCTAATTTAAGTGGGTTACTTGGCAGGCCAGAGGAATCCCAATTCAGTAGTAGATGAGTAAGGTATCCCAAAAGAATACAAATTAGGAAGAAGTTGTAAAAAACCTGATTAGCTTTGCTAGGCCTGCTGTCTGCTCATTTATCAACATTTCTTTAATAAATCGCTCCCATCTCCCTCACCTAATTCCTGGAAGGCCAGGTGGCAAGCATGGAAAAAAATGGCCCTCTTTGTGAGTCTGTGCCATGGAGTGGACTAGCTAGGCAGCAGCATGAAACTGCCAAACACAGATGATGCTGTCAGGCAGAAGCTTTCTTATACTAAGATTATTTTTTTACAGAGCTGCTTGTGCTGTATAGTTTGCTTGACTGTATTAAAAAGGTCCTTTTGATTATTCAGATGAGTGAAGGAGGAGCCTTACAATTTCTCAGGACCATCTGCTGAGAGCTTTACAGTTTCCATAAGATGGATATATTGCTGTTCGCACTGCACAGTGGTAGCTGCCTGGACACTGGGGTTCCTGGCTGTCCCCGTCTCTGGCAGGCTGCAGCCCCTGCATGGCATGACAAACTTTGTTCCAGATAGAAGAAATACTTCCATTTCAGGGAGTCTAACTTAACAAGGGGGTAGTTTTCTTATGTTGTGTGTTGTTGGCTTTTTTTTCTGGATGTTGTTGCTTCAGTCAGTGTGTAAGCAGTTGCCCAGAGATGCTATATTCTCTCCAGGCGTGGTTGTAAATACCATGTAGAATTCAGGTACTCTCATGTACCTGTATTTACATTTGCATCTATGTCTATAATACTTGTAAAATCAGTTCTGTGCATGTTCTAAGTGCAACTTGGAAAGGAAAACATAAAACTTAAACTCATGTAGCTCTTTCACCCGGGTGTATTTGATGCACTGTATATACTGTTTTCTAATTTACATCTTTAATAGAAATATCATCTTACACTGTGGTATAAGTTATTTCTATGTTTTTTCACTCTGTTTTAATATGGCGAATAAGCAGTGTTGCATGCTCATAATTATAGGATTTTCTGTATTTTTTGTGAGCCAGTTGCATGACATAAGTATCCATTTTCATATGGTGCATAAATATCCAATTCCATAATTATCTAGGCATATTGACATTCAGTAAATGCTAATAAAATCAACCAAGTTGGTATTTATTTAGTATATTCTATTGAATAACTATAACTGAGTGCTATTAAGCTAGAGGATGTATTATGAAACAGTCCATTGGGATAATTTTATTTATTTTAATATGTTACATTTTACAGTCTTATTGCCTTTCAGATTAGGGGCTCTGCTGTATATGTATCATTTTTCTGTTCTGTATCATGGTACTGCCATACTATTAGAATAACAGCATATTAACATTTGCCATAAGAGTGCAATTTAGTCTTTCAGAGTGAAATTCATTCCTGGGCATAGGGCCAGGATGAGACCTGTGAATCTCCCAAGTCCTACTTCAGCTCTCAAATCAGCATAAAAGCATATAGAAATTGTCATGTTTTCCTCCCTCATTTGGCCTGGTGAACAGAACGCTTTTGTATATACTTTGATGAGGTTTGGGCTCTGAAGTGAAGAGAGCTAGTCAAGAGGTGTAAGGAGCCTAAAATATCTTTGGGTAGGTACCCACTGAACGCATATGTGCAGCATTGTACATCAGTGCAGAACTCTGCTAAGGGCTGTGTGTGAGGTTATACCCCATCCCTTACACTGCCGGGCTGTGAGGGCTGCTTGGGTTGCACAAAGTGCCCTGCACTGTGGCTAATCTTCATGACCATGGGAAGCTAGGAAAGTCTAGCAGGATTGGAGGTACTGTAAGTTTGTCTCCAGGAAAGATAGACCTTTGCAGGTATGCAAAATACAGGCAGCACGAAGTAGTCCCATACAGCACCCTTGGATTCCTTCTCCTTGAAGGGAAACAAAGTAACTCCTTATAGAAGTGACACGTTTTCCTCAGAAATCACTGGAGATGGTTACCAGTGACAGGTGTGCCATGATTATGAATTAACCAGCTGCTTCTGCAATACATGCCACTGAGACTGAAACTCTTGAGTTAAAATTAACACCTTGCCAAGGAACAAAGGCTTCCTTCTTACTATAGGTTGAAAACAAAATAGGAGAAGCCATGAAAAAAACAGTGTAAAAGTGTAGGAACTGAACTTTTGGGAGCAGATATTTGTTTGTGCAGGAGAGCTGATGAACGATACACTGACTTGAGATATTGGAAATCTAACATCAAGTCCTGGTTAGCCAAAGAAACCTTGTCAGGCTTAAGCTGAGTTGTTCTCCGTCCAAACTTCTCAGCCTGAAGAATGAGATTTGTAAAAATTTCCTTTCTTTCTTGATGGAGTGGGAACTGTTAATTAGTGTCTGTAAATTGCCTTGCAGGCCTGAGAAGGTGACGGCTGCAGAAATGTCAGTGGTGTGTGCTCCTTTTCCAGAAATGAGCTACTGCTAGAGCTGTACTAATGAGTTAAAGCAGTTCTCCTGCATTCTTTGCTCCAAAAGGCAGTTGTCTCTCAAAGTGCTACACTGACAGTGACAGACCTGAGTAACCATTAAGCTGTAATGTCCTTCAAGGTGACAGTAAGCCCAGTTTACCTAGATGAGGGAAGCCTAAATAAATGGCCTGTCTTCATGGTGTGACACAGACTTTGAGCTTAACTCAAAAGGCATAAGCGCCTTTGACAGGGTGCACACTCAATTGCTGTGATGTCTGATTTCCTGGAGATGGAAGTGTGGCTCACCACCCTGAAAGTGTGATCCAGAAGGGAGAAATGGATGTCTAAACCTGCTCTGGACAAAGGTGATTCTAATTTAATTTCTCACCATTGCAGATATGAAACAAATATTCCTTAAAAATAAATAAACGAAAGGGAAAAAGCTATCTTGAATCTGTTCTAAATTATTTCTGTAGAGCGACCTGTGATATACAATCAGTAGTGCTTGTAGGCAGTTTTATGGGCACACTAGAGCTAAATTTTACATAACTGGGGACATAAATTTAGGCCTTCTCCAGATGAAGCTTGCTGTGCTATAAATCTGTGCAGTTCAAGTTCTGTCTGAACAGTCCTTCATTAAAATTCACACTGCAAGATGGGAGGGGTTGGGACAGGTTAGGTGAAGATCAAGAAGATTAGAACGAATGAAGAGAAAATGCAAAGGAAAATAATCTGAAGTGGTTTGTACATGTGGCTGATACTGTGCGAAGGAAACTAAGGGAATGACTTCAGGAAGCTTAAAAAAATCAAAGGAGTAACACAATTCAGTAACACAATATGGTACATTTTTTTCAGATTAATTTAAAACAACAATACCTGTATAGGTATTTTCCTCTTCAAATATTTTTCATGTGGTTACCTTTAAACTAACTTAATGTATAACTTCAGATAAAGCATGTATAGCAGTTGACACCTATTTGCACAAAAATCCATTTTCCTTACTGTCACAGAAACTCAAAGTCATGAGGTCTTTGGAGTCACGAGGCTTCTTTGTTGCTTCAGTGTCTTGTATTAACAGTAAATGTTTTCATCTTTAAGGGCTCCAAACCATTTTTGTTAAAAAAAAAAAAGACACTGAATCAAACCTAGTAGAGTGAAATATACAGCAATCACATTAATCAATACATAAATGCCACTGTAAGGCAGTTTTAGTATTGAGTTCTTTTGAACAAAGAACAGAAATCTTAAATGATACAAAACATATAAAGCTACAGGTAACTGCACCTGTCAGTAGGACTTTTGAGTGTAACAATGCCTGAAGATACTTGGTCTGTCTGTAAATAAGCGGTTGCAGCAATGTGGAGGTCCTCGAGAGTGCATTCAGACTCTTTCAATGGAGAGCTGTAAGCGCGTGTATGCCAGCATGTTCTGATTGCCAGAGCCAGATGAGTCTGGCTTACCTTTAGGGGTGGGGGCACCATGTTAGCAACGTCAATTCCGCTGTGAGATGGATAGGGCTTAAAATACTGAACTGGTGTAAAGCTCAGAAAAACTGTTGAGAAAGATTTAATTAGCTTCAGAAGGATGCAACTGGCTGCACAGAGTTGCTGCCTGCTTCGATGTAGGTTGTCTGAGGAGGTATCAATTGCATTTTCTGCTGGGAGCAAATGTTGGGAATACCCACTCAGGGTGTGGAGCCCACAGGGTGAAGCAAAATGAGCACTGCACGATGTCATTGCAGGATGAAGTAATAAAACGAGTATTTCTGACCCAGTGGATTCTTACTGTTCATGTTCACCGTAAGAACTGTGTAAATATGAATTCAAGCTCCTGCATAAAAAGCACAGGAAAATTAATTGTTTTGAGATGCTAAATCTGACCTGTTAGCTGTCATTTTCATGTGCCTTCATATACATACCTGTGCTGCTGTGGTGTATCAGTTGATCATTTTCAGGGAAAATGGGCCCTCTGTACAGTGGACTCAAAGGTGGGGGCAGAATGCAGCTGATCTAAATATTATGTGCATTTATAGTGGTCTGTGTTTAAAATCTGCCATTTTTGAAACAAAATCCTGAAGAAGCTTTGTTTCACTTGGACTGCTGAAATGTTTCTGCCATGTAATTATTTTAATTGAGTGTTCTGAAGCAGTACATACAGGAAAACTCCACAGGCTCTGCTGATGATGCTCAGCTGGCAAGCTCTGTATGAGCCTAGCAAAAATATCTGATTCTAAAGCAAATGCGAATTTTCTTCCCTGCCTCCATTTCAGAGACAGAGACAAATATCCTTAGGTCTTTAAGAGGCTGAGCACTTTTATGGGAAGTTTGTGCAACTCCTGTTGATGTAAAATCAATAAACATGATTTGTATTTTTCAAAGTGAGGATTTCCTGTGTGGTGGTTTCAGAGGAAGTACAGAGTTTTCATATCTGGGGCCAATCTCTAAATGTATAAGTAATCCCTGCTGACTTGAATGAGAGCTGCAGAAAGGATGTGTCCTTTGTGTTTGTCACCCTTGCAGCTTGTCTGATATAATGCGTACTACTTATTTGAGAGGTCTCTGAGGAAAAAGGGATATGTGGAAGTCTTGAAATGCTTACTAAATGCACTGATAGTCCAGAGAAGTTCACGGATAAGAAGGGTGGTAATTCATCTTAATACTAGAATAATCAGGTGGATGATCTCTTTGCAGTTTGGAGGAAACCCACCCCCATCTCAGTTTTGTGAATCTGTGGTCATAGCTATCACGTTAATGTAGTATATTTGTTTTCTAGAGCCCAGCAAAAGCCATACTGCATGAAGCATACATTTTTGTATAGCCTCCACAACTTGGTGCTGGTACCATGTCTCTTCAGTTCCCGGTAACTGGATATAGAAACCCCAGTAATAATGATCTCAGTGTAACCTAAATAGTTTGTTTTCTGTGGAGAGATAACCTTGTTACTCTGTAATTCTAGATTTACTTTATAGTTATTATTTGCATATTGATGGCATGTTTATGGTCATGTATGGGACAATTGCTGAAGAAACTGAGCTTAGAAACTGGGCTTTGCTTTTTGTTTGGTGGTAAGATGGTCTCTGTTCTTGGTGGGGAAGTGAATTTTGGGACTTGGCCTCTATGATCTGTGAAGCATGCGTGAGTCCTTTGAGTGTGAGCTTCTGGTGGGTTGTGGTTGTTAGAAATGTCATGGAGCAAGGAGTGGTCTCCTCAGATTAGTGCGGTGGGAGCTTGTCAGCACAACAGGCTGAGATGCAGCTCTGTCCCAAAGCTCTGCACCTGCAGCCCTCATTGGCCTCTTGTAGAAAAGATGTCTGAATGCTCAGCGTTGCTTCTCAATGCCAGGACACAGAGTAAGTTTCACAGCAGGGAACGCTTGGATGATTTATAAGATATCTGCCTATCCAAATGATTTCCAAAACCATCTTGACTAGCATGAAAATCAGTATTAATTGACTGTTCCCTGGCAATTCTTGAACTGGGAAAGGTTACAAATTACAGGATGAATAGTTTGCTGTGAATGGCTCGTTCATCTCTGCTCTAGTGTGTTTTCTAAGCAATTGTTTATTATAAAGATTAACAGGTAACAGATTTATTCAGGCTGTGGTCTGAAACAGAGAACCTATCTTCCTTTGTTGTGGATCCAGCCCCATGAGTTGAGTGACAGCTAGTGCCCCTGAGCTTGTCTGGAAATTAATATTCTTAGATATAAGCAATCTGTGATTAAAACTTTGTATCACTCTGTCTTATTCAACTATTTTCTTTTAATTTTCAAATTGAAATCCATCTTTTACTAGCAGTGACTACTGTGCTGAGTAGGCTCCACAGTCACTCTGCCAGTGGTCTGCTTAGCAGACTGTGACAGATAGGGCAGGCTGAGCAGCCCATGTGCATAACAATAGACTTGGTAGTTACTCACTGGAAGAAATTGCCAGAAGGGTCTATAAAAGATTATTACTGTTTAGGAGGCTTTCTCTGGGGAGGTTTGTTCTACCTTTTTTGTCATGGGGAATGGTCAGGCCATTTCAGGGAGAAAGCTGTGGGCTTTGCAGTGTGGATCATTCATGTTCCTTAGGCTCCCCCAGGAGAGGCGTGCCTGGCGAACTGGCAGATTGATGTTCCTGTGCTAGATTTGTGGTTGTGTGCATCCCCCTCTGCTGGCAGCGTGGCTTTGCAAAATGTAAGAATTCTGTTTCGTGTGCAGGAATGACACATGCTTTTATAGGCTTATCCCTTGAAGTGGGAGGTCACCAAGATATTAAAACAGGCTCTACAATAAATTTTATCATGTTTAAGGAGAAATGCTTGTTTTCCCCCACAGTACCCGTATGTCCTCAAACAGCCTATGCTTCAACTATAAGAATAAAACTTTACTTGCTGATATATATGTAGGTTCCTGCTGTATTATGAAGACTTTCTGCTTGTGCTGCTCAATTATGGAGAAAAAACTTACAACACAAATTTTCTTATTTTAAGGCATGTGTTTTCAGCCTTTTGAGACTATGACTTGGGATTTTCCAAACTGGAAAAGACAGGTGATCAACACTGATTCACAGAAAAATTAATGCTTTTTAGCAGGAAGCCACGCTACTTCCTTGATAATGTCTCACCAGATTTTGTTGTATTGATGCTGTGCAATTTGTTATTTCATGTTTAAGTATTGGAATACAATCCATCATTACTAATTGAGAAGGGCAGGATTATATCTAGGTATGACGTCTATGCTTTAGCACAGTGGCTTCATCAGTAAGACAAATAACTCTTCAAAGGTGCCTTTCCTACTTCTCTTATCCACCCACCTCTACCACTCTGTAGTAGCGTCTCTTTCTTTCCTTTGACTAATAGGATTCTGTTGTCCTTTAAATGGCTAACTAAATGGCATTGAAATCAGCTGAGATTAATCTTACTGTAAGAACTGTGATCAACACATTCTAATGTATGCATGCTAATTACACAGTATGAAATTCTTGTAAAGACACGGTAGTAACAATTTTTTTCAGATGAAGTGGTCCTATGGCGTGACTGTTGCTCTAGTTTATGATGATACAGTAGAAGGAAGTTTAATTTCTCAATCTACTGACTAATATTTTAAGATGCTGCATTTGTGAAAAAGCTTGTTTGTTGAAGTTACTCTGTGTAAGGAAAAGGTTAGGGTTGTTTTAGGGCTTTTGATAAAAATCTGAACATTGTTTTCATAAAACATTCCTATGTGACATAAAATCACTTTTTAAATGAGTAGTCATATACGCTTCCATGTGTCACAGAGGAGGTTTTGTTGTCAATGCAGGAAAGCTGGTTGCAGGACTGAAGTGGTTAATTTGTCCGTTTAGCTGAACTTAGTGTCTCCAAATCCTGTGTAACTGACTGTAAGATGTAACCGGTATCGTTTCAGCTAGGCAGAAGGGGGAAAATGGAAGTAGGAGAGTAACTTTTCTCTGGTCATGTTGTAATGTAATTTCTTGGGTTTTCCCCTTTATCAGTTCTTGGAACCTAATAAGTAGTTTTCTTTTCTGCAACCAGTGTGAAAATAAGGCAATTGTATTCAGCTTCACAAGGGTTTACATTGCAAAGCAAACTTGTAAATGTATATATAGACATTTATATTTATAATAATGAAAACAATCATGAGACTCAAGGTGGTCTTAGCTGGTATGTTGGAAGAATTAACAAATCAAATGCCTTCAAAATGGATCTGGAAAAATGTCAGTGCATTTAATTTTTTTTCTTGTTTTTAAATAGGAACATTTTCATACATGTTCTTGTTTTTTCTATGAGTCCAATTTCAAAGGATATAAAGAAGAGAATTTCTGATTTGTGAGGAACACAGTTTTCACACAATTTTTTCAGATACCTATATTTTTGCATTATGTGATATCCCAGCTTAATGGAAAGTCTTACACTAGTTCTTAATGTTGGCTTTTTTCCCTTTATGCCAAAATAAATAAATAACACCTGATTCCTCTTTCTCAATAAAATATGTTGTTGTTGGTCGTGTCCCCCCTGTCCATCTCCATCCTCCTCCGTGTGTTGTCCCACCCCACCCCCCAGTTTCTAATGAGAGTGTAGCAAGCCATATAGCTTTCAGAAATACTGAGTTTTTTAAAGGCATTGGTTTTGACCATAAATAACAATACTACTGCTAGGAACCCCAAACCTCTTTGCAATGGTTGGCCTAGGTGTTGTGGCTGGTTTCTAGCAAGGGCAAGCAATATGGTGGCTACCAGGTGCCACACTGATCGTTTATGCTTTGAACCTTCTCATTTGTATTTTCTCCCTGATTACTGCCATCCCAGAGAAGAGCTTTCTCAACAGGTAAGTGTTCTTCTATTATGAGTAAGAAGATGGGCAGATTTAGGAAAGCAAACTCGACATAACTCCTCGCTGCCCCAGAACAGCGCAAATATGGGATGCACTCAGACGCTCGGGCTGAAGCATGGGCAGTAGTCCTCTTTCATATTATTCCTTGTAAAGCCCAGGTCGGGGAGTGAGTATAAATAAGGGAAATAAAGTGGTGGAAGGAAAGAAAGTAGACGAAAAGAGATCCAGAGAGAGAGAGAGAGAAGCCAGCGGCATGAGATAAAAATTGAGTAGGGCAAACAATTGTAAAGACGGAACTGGTATGAGGTTTTCAAAGTTGCAAATTGCCAGTAAAAGCCAATGGTGAGTAAGTCTACCAAGCAAAGCTGAGAACAGGGATCATGCACCTGAGAAGTCTTTCTCGGAAATAACTACCTTTTCTCAGATTTTTACCACTTTCAATTGACCCATAGCCAGAACTGCAATTAAGCTTCAACATATTTTATAAAAAATAGTACTTAGTTTACTTTCACGTAAGTGAAGAGATACAATTGCACAATGGTGGTTACAATGGTAGAATACATACTGTCGATAAAATGTTTGCAAGAGATTTAAAAACATACTGTACAGCACCACATCTGAAATTGGGTGATGGCAAAATGAATCATACTCCATGTCCAAGTAAATTAAACTCCTGAATCTTTCTTTTGGAATAAATAAAAAAATACAATGTGCAGTATGTCTGACACTACCAAAATATTTCCTGAAGTTGAGCAATAGATTAAAAACAAAAATGAGGTAAAAAAAGACATTCATGCATTTAAGCCACCATTAGTCTCTGACTCTGAAATAAGGCAGATCATAATCTTTTAAAAACTGTCTTTAGCCACTTAAATCCTCTTTAGTGCTTTTCAAGACAAGGTCTTGACAGACCTTATAAGATCGTGAGTTAAGATGCTTTTATTTCCAACAGGTAATTTTTGACAGGCTCAGCTGTATTTGAAATGCATTATATGGTAGAAAATGTTGCTTTTCCTTAATGAAAAAAGAAAAGTAAATTAAAAGGAACTGATAGAGATGGATACTTTTAGAGTTTATCACAAATGACACTGCTTTGAGGGAGGGAGGTGAGGGAACGGGAAGGGAAAGAAAATTATGTGTCATCTTCAGTTTTAATGACGTGGAAAAGGGTGACGTTAAACAGGACTTGATGTCCATTATTCCAGGCATAGAGAGCTCTATCTCTTGCATTGTAGTCAAGCATGGATATATGAAAATACTGATTATGGAAAGGAATGTCTGTATACTGTAAGTGGAGGTTTTTTGTGGAATAAGAATAGTAGACCCTTGGCTCCTGTTAAGTGAGAGTTAGTAACATACAAGGTGCCACAGATCATGAAGGATTCTCCAGCACTTCTCTTGGGTAGCCTGTGCTCCAGCTCTTCAGCACCTCCAGTGTATCCTGGTTTAGCTGGCTGATGACAATATGCCTGCATTCTGGTTGGTGGCATAACAGCCCATAGCCCAATTTCATCTGCCATCAGGTCAATATCAGAAAAGCCACCCCAGGTGTAAGGGTAGACATTGTGAAAGCCAGCATACTCAAGGCTACGCTGTGCAAGCACCCGCCCAGTGTCAAAGCTGTATTTGATGATAATGTTGCTCTGATACTTGTTGAAATAGAGGGAGCCGTTGTAGACAACATGGTTGGTTCCTGCCCATTTGAACGGAAGGTTGTATGTCCTTGATTCAGCCCCACTGACAAAGTCTGCAATTGATTTATATTCACGGACAATTTTATTGTTAGTGTAACTATCCATGTACCAGACCTGGAAAGAAAACAAAGATTGGGAGTAAACACCTGAAACGCAATCTGTGGTACATGATCATGATATGACATGATGGATACATTGCAGAAAAAGAAGGAAAAACGTTTTTAGGTGTGCAGCAGGATATCAAAGTATGATATTGTCCACATTCCTGTTACAAAAGCATGAGGAACTCTTGAATTTCTGAATCAAAACTTACCTATACAAGTGAACTCTCAAGAAGACTAACTACAGTGTCTGCATTTTCAGAGATACTTGATTTTGGATAATGTTCAGTATTTGGGTCTCTGCTATATGTGGCTTGCTTAAAGATATTTCCAGGCAATAATCAAAGACAGAGATGGGAAATGGCATGTGAACTAAGCTTAGATTTATGCTTGGGAATAAATTTGGTTGAATTTTCTTCAGCTGAACCTCTAATTGGTGAAAAATAATGTATTCTTAGTAAAGAAACCAAATACAATAGCAATGAAACCAGTAAAGTTTAGGAACCATTTTATCTTCTTAAAACAGAAGAAAACAAAATCAATACTTTTTTTTTAATGTTCTGTATGCCAACTTTCATTCTTCTGTTTTTTTCCTTCATGTGTTTTGCCTTTTCTCCTTTTAGTTTATCAGGGGACATATCTAATCCTGACTATCAAAAGACAGAATAATTTCTGGAGATACATTTGTACTGATTCCAAATTGACATTAACAAAATATTTGTATAAACAACAGTTCAGCTCCCCATCTTCCTGTTAGTTGAGATGCTGTAAGGGATATGCTTTGTTCTAATTTGCATGCACAGAGGTAGTCTTTGTGTTGCTTTAGAAGGGTGGTGGTGGGGGGAATGTGGAGGCTGTCAAAGGAGAGGGTTGCCAGTCTGCAAGGTATGCAGGGAGGGGGCCACAGCGGGGAGCAGGTAGGGGTGGAGGTGAGGGCCCATGGGGATGGTTCTGGAGCAACCACTGGCACTCTGAGACAGCAGAAGAAACTTCCTCAGGACAAGATGGGGATAAGCAGAGTTTGCTGCTCTTCTAAAGGTAATTTAAATTCCTGGGGTGAGTAGTAAACCTGCATGAACACAGCAGGCTGGAGAGAGCTGCATGCAAATCTTAAGTTTTCCATTTCTATGTTGCTTTTTCTATTGCCTTTTGTTTTCTTCTGTATGCAAATAGTAACTTGGTGGGTCTCATACAAATGAAACTAGTGTTTTGACTTCAAAGCCCTTGACGGAGAGAGCATCTCCTTAATACTGTGGCCAATTTGAGATCCTGTTGCAGATCCAAACAATAACATAACTTGGATCTGAGGTGGCAAAAGGTCTGAATACAGCTTATACGGGGCCTAATCCTGCAAATTTAGACTGCTGCCCTATGGGTTGTACTCTTGGGTAAAAGTGTTGGTGTTTGTGTTATATTACTTGGGTTCTTAAAGACCCAAGCTCAATTAAATAAGGTAGGAAGGAGAAAATTGTGTAGCTGGTTCAGATAGGTGTATGTTGTCTCTGAAACAGTTGAAGGAAATAGCATAAAGGTGTTTCGCTAACTTTAGTCTTTGGATATTTTTGCATGGATATTTTTGCATAAACACTTTTGCTTTTCCTCTGAGGATGTTTAACAGTGAAAATGATGGGATTAGAAGAAACATGCTTGCAGATGTAACTTTCTAGGGGAAAATAACTTTTAAAAGATTAAAATCAAGCAAGAAAACTCCAGAAGGACACAAAGATATGCAGTGGCTTAACATACTCTGTTATTTTCTTGATGCTAATGGATCTGTCATCCAGGCTCCAAATCGGGTTCCAGATATCTTGACTGTAATGGGGCCTGTAATTTTCATCAATTTGCCACACGCTGAAATTAGAAAAACAAATGCATTAGTGCAAATAATTACACAACTCTCCTTGACATCAGTCAGAGCACAGGACCAATTACTCTAAACTAAATAGTGGCTTCAGGGGATTCAGGCTTATGTTGAAGATGGATTGTCAACTTCACCATATGAACTTTTCCATATCGCACAGTAATAAAGCTACGTAAAAACAGACAAATAAAAATCTATTGTATATATTTTCATTTTATATATTTTAAAGCATAGTTACATTTTCTGGGCATAAAGAAAAATACAATCTAGTAAAATATCTTCTAAGCTGAGGTAATAACATACAATAATAAATGAAAAAAGACATAAACTCCTTCTCTTTTGCCTTCACAAAATTCAGTTGAAGGCTAGGATTGATGGATGTTTTCATTTTCCATTGACCAGGGTAACAAGGAAGTTAAGGGCAGGCAGGAAAAATGAGCTTGTATGCAAAATGCATAGATGTACACAAATGCCTGTGTCTGACTGTGGTTACACATACGTAGCTGTTCCAGTACTGTCTAAAGTTAAGAAACTGAATATGAGAATTATTCAGCAACCTTGGCTGTATCAGTTGGCTTCTAATCCATTACGCTGTCTCAGACTGTCTGGGAGGAAATAATGAGAATCAATATGAACTTGGATGCTGACCTTCCTAACAATCAAAAAATCTATATTTTAGGGGACATTAATAACATACCTATTAGCAACAAGCTCCTGGTGGAATTCATATGTTTAACAAGACGCTTAATATCACACAGTGGTGTGTAGGTGATTGGGTGAAATAGCATGTTTTTGAAGAAAAGATGTTCCATATTAACGTAAAAAGTAGTGCCACTTTTCATTTATTTTTTTAATTTAAAAGTGCATCTCCTTGATACATGGTTGTGCTGTATTGTATAACCCTATGAATCTAGGAAATGTGGAAAACAAACTGTATCTGGTGTTGAGAGTGAATTTACTTAGTTAGAAAAAGAAGGTCACATCAAGGCTGGATTTTCTTCTTTACAAACTGGGAAAGACAGTATTGTGCAAGCCTGTTTCAGTCATTAGAAGGGAGGTAATGCTGTGGTGACAACTCAGGCTGCTCACAGGGATTTTGTTCACAGCCAGGGAAGTAGGATGTAATGGAAATGAGGATAACTGACAACATGCTGAGACCTCAATGAGCAAGGCGGGCTGTGTCCTTTTTCTGGGTCAGTTCAAAGGCGTTATTATATACATATCTCAATTATGTATCGTACGGTCTTTTGAAGATATTTTGGAATTTCCCATTTTAAGGAATCTTATACGTTTCCTACAGTTGGTTATTGTAGTACATGTTTTTTATTCTGGCATTTTTGTATATAGGCTGATAGTATTGTATGCCGAGTGATGTTTTTCTACAGCAATGAACTGCTATTAGCTTGGAAAGTAGAGGACTATCAAGTGAAGGCTTTTATTTTTAGGTGGTATGTTAGTAAATAGTCTCAGAAATGGGCATGAGTTAAGCCTTCAGAGGGGTTTAATTTGCAATTTGGAATAAAATTATCAGAAAAGTAATAATGAGTAGAAGGAAATTGGGGGAAAAATAATTACTCCTGGATTTGTAGTTTTTAAGATAATTAAAATACAGTGAATGTATGAGTTAAAGGGTATACTAATTGGTCCCTTTAAAGCACAGTATTAAAATTAGTAGGAAAACTTAAGCAAAGAAGTCAGAATTCTGAAACACTGTTTCTTCTATTTAAAAAAATATTCAGGAAGGTAAATGTGGAATCAAAAATGAAATTTCGTTTTCAGGTCCCACAGGCACAGAAGGTGCATGTGAACTCGCAGGCTTTTCACCAGCATGTGTGTTAGTAGATTGTGGGGAGTAACATGGGCACACATCCAAGCTCAAGGCCCACATCCCCAGCAGGAGAGGTGTAAACTAGGGGGTGTGCTTGTAGCCCATCCCAGCTGTTGTGGGGTATGTGCTCACATAACTCCATGGGTGTTTCATGTGTGGTGCACCATGCGTGACTGGATCTTTTTGAATCTAGCTAGAGAAGTGTGTTCAGAAATTTGTAGGTTAATGTTACTTATGTGTCTGGTACTGTGGTTTGTCTGTTATATTACTTGCATTGATCCTGAATGTATGCTATGCTGATTGCCAGTTAACATGTTGTTAACAACTAATAAATCTCTTCAGTCTTGATTTGGTTTAAACTATATGAACTGAGGCATTTTCCCCTGTGATGGGTGTTCAGATGCTTTTAGAGAATGATCTTTCAAAAGGTATTGAGATTACTACTGTTTCGGTGAAAAAAGAGATGACGTAGTTCAGCCACTAAATGATCAGCAGTTTGAGTCAGGGTATGTTTATGTGATTAAAATTTCCATTTCCAGAGAGCATGTAGTGACTCAAGAAAGCCTGTTGGGAGAGTCGCTGTTTAGCTGAGGGGCAGCTGACTGAAAATGTGACAAAGCTTCTCTTTTCATGTAACAGAATACTCTTGTAAGAGGCACGAGGAATTTTTTCCCTCCTGCCTACATTATGTCCCCTCTTCTCTTTTTCTTGTTCATGAACCCATAAATCTGCCTATTTGTGATATAATTTGATGGAACTCCTATTTAAAAACTAAGTAGTAGTACGCACAGTATTTTTTCCGTATACGGTAAGCCATTCTCATTGTAGTGATAATTGATATCCCATCAACAGATTTCTGCTGTAAATCTCAGCAGTACCTGGGGTCTGTTGGCCTACTTGCTGACAGAGTAGGCAGTAAGAAGGAAGCAACAGAGCTGTCAGTGCCATCCTCTGTCTTGTGACAGCCTCCTTATAGCTGGGAGATCCTTAGGCACAGGAGCTTAATATATGAAGTCTCCACCAAATTCTAGTCATGTAAGTCTAGTGCCCTGCTATTGCAACAACCTTTTTACAAAATTATTAATATGATTTTTAGAAACAGGGAAATATTATTTGCACTTGCTTACCCTTACCCTTATTCCAACTGCAGATTGTTTCAGAATCTCACTTTTCTGTTAATTTGAAAAAAGTTCAGGGCCAAGTACATGGACGTCATCTCTCTTTTGGGTAGTCAGAAGTCAAACCATTGCTTCCAGACACATACAGACTGGAACCCCTTATAATTGAGTCCTCTCAGTTCAGAAAGACTGCTTGAAAGAACATGACAAGGCCCCAAAGCAAGTCTTGGCCGAATGGTCAACTTGATAAATCAGCTAATGCTGTTTTGTCCTGTTTAAGGCCGCACAAGTAACTTTTGTAGAAGTTGTTCCAAGTATTCCACAAAACAACTGGCTTGCTAAATACTGGTCTTGTGAATACGGTGAATGTATTGCTGACTCATGATGCAGGGAAATGTGAAACTAGGAAAACGTAGTTGAGGCCAGATTGTCCTCCCCTTCTCATTGAAATCCCTCTGAAATTTAGTTCACACTTTATTCTGCCAAACCTTCAGACACTCCTCTAATACAGTGTTACTTCCAATATTTGATCAGAAGCCAAGATAATCAAGGGAATGCAATGAAGAAAACATTAAAACTAATTTCTCAGTCTTCAAGAGAAAGGTGTCATTGTTTTTTCCAGTTCTGTCTTTTGGAGCCCTACCTTTATATGTGTCTTCCCATTTGTTACAGCAGACCTATAAAAATCAGCAGGATCAAGATCATTTGTGTTTTGTCCATTATAAAGTAGCAAGTGTGCAGTCTGTGCTGAAGTATTATTGACTTATACAATTAAATAATTTATTCCCAATGAATATCACAGCATTTTGATGACAAGTTACTACAATATGAAATTTATCAATCTGCTTAACACTGAAATAATTAGCAACAATGACTTCATAAAGACAATTCCCCTTATAGCTTGCCCTGGCCTGATCTTGCATTTGATAGAGAAGTTAAATGAATGACAACTCCTTCAAGAGGTAAAGCTCAATATAACGTTTAACAGTTCACTGACAAAGCAAGGGGAGTTTTCTGTGTTGGTTGTAAGCACTTCCAACTTTGCACTCAGTGCAAGAAATTTTCCTCACTCCTGCACCAGAATTGGAAACAGTTCTTATCTACTGAAGTGTAAATGTGTTGATCTAATCCCAGCCTATATTCTTAGCTGCAGAATGAACCTTACAATTGTTCATCTGGCTATATTAAATTGGCTTTGCATGATGAGGTTTGTTGCTAGGGAATGGTGATACTAATACGCTGAAAGGCAGTATCATTTACTGAACACTTCTGTGGCATGGCAAGTCTGGGAGTCTGAAATTAAAAAAATTCCAATTATTTCCAGTTGAGACTTTAGTTCATTTTGTTTGTAGGGAAATAGAATATAGACAAATGTCATGTGAAATGGAAACATGTCTGGGCTATGAATTTTCCGTAACAGTGGGTGGCTGAGAGGAGGGCAAAACCACTTTTTTTTCTCTCTCTTTTTTTTTTTTTTTCTTCTTTCTTTTTCCAGCAGAAAGGAACAAATGAGGATGTGGAAATAACTCTTGTGATGGTGGGAAAGTGTTGGGTTTTTTTTTTTTTTTTTTTTTTTTTTTACTCTTTGAAAACTTTGCTTTATAGCAAACCCCTGCTCTTTAATCCCCTGACAGAAGGACCATATGCTAGTGAGAAGGTAGGTCAAATACATCTCCATACTAGCAAATGTCAGGAAGTTCAGGAACAGTAAGGAAAAAGAAAAAAGTGATATTTCTAGGCATTTTTTCCACCACTAAGAGGTTCAGATGGGGTTACGCAGGAAGAGAGTGGGTTTTTTAGAAGCACTCAGTCTCTTTCCCTTGACTTTGAAAGAAGCAGCTGCTTGCATTAGAAAATCCCAACTATAACTGATTGTAACAATTGGAAAATCAAACGTCTGAGTGTTTATCCATCCTAAATTGAACTGTATGAGGAATATCTATATCATGCGCAATCTGGGTATTTATGGTTTGATTCATCTCTTGTAACAGTTTTGTACTGTGGACCCCTGCAAATTTGTGATGTATTATTTATATTAAGGAAGAAGTTGAGCACAAAGTGACCATTAAAAAAAGAAAGTAGACGTACTATCCCTGTAGGCTGGGAAAGTCTATGGGGAAGAACACATCTGGCAAGCTGTTTCAAATGTGAGCAAATACTAGGGGAAGGTTTGTGATAGACCAATTGGATAGGAGCTGTTTGAAGATAGCTAGGAATAGGTAGTTGATAGTCCCAGTCTCTGTGATGCAATTGAATATTGGTTAGCCGATATGTATACACCAAGTGAGTGTATGATTTATAGGACTTACAGAGGAAATGAAATCAAAACAGTCTCTTGAAGGTTTCGTAAGCATCATTATTCTATTGTTGTAGGTAATAAATAGGGTAAAATGTGGTTTGCGCAAATGACTTCCAAGTGTTTTGCTACTTGCACTTTTCTGGTTATGGTCAAATTTGTCATAACATTGTAATGTGAGGGAATGAAGAATTAGTTCTTATCAGTTCTTACTTAACAGGTGTGTGTCTGTTATCTTGCATAATACAAATCCAGGAGGCACTATAGTTTAGTTATTAAAGCCTGCTTGAGAGGAAGCCTCTAGAGTCTTTTGCATGTGTGCAGTGACTTGTCAGTAATCTTTGGGAAAGTCATTTATCCTCCTGGGCTGCTTGTTCCTTCATTTACAAAATGGGGATAACAATATATATCTCTATTGCACAGTTTTGTACTAAATGCTGTTGTAAAGTTCTTCAAATCCCAAAGGGAAGGATGTTTTGGAAGTACAAGTACCACTGCAGTCAACAAAGTGATCTCATGCCTGCACTAATGCCTCTTCAGCCACTGATGTAACAGTATTTCCTTGGATACATAGAATATTCCACTTTTGAATTTCTAACCAAAAATATTACTGTGAAATATTGCTTAGACTCTACGTTATAATCAGATGTAACTACAAATGGATACACTGTGTATCTACTCTTAATCATTTCTTCATATTTAATAAACACCATTTGGCAGAGTATTGGCTTCTATGAATCCTACTTATATATTATTTTCCTATTTCATAAACACATTATGACAAGAATAGGAGGGTCCCAAGCATACTGTGCAACCTGCATTCTGTTACAAATGCACATGCCTTACATGACTGCCAGCAAAGGACCCATGTGAATTTGTGCTATGTGCAATCATATGCACTCTTTTCCTACATGTTTAATTCCATGCACCCTTTCGAAGTTTTGTGGACAAACTTCTCAGCAGCTTCAGCCTGAATTTTCTTATTCCAAAGAGGAAGAAGCAACGTTTCAGTCATCACAACTGCTGTGGTAATCATTAAACCTCAGTGAAAGTAAGACAACGGCTTACTGTATGTTAATGAATATTGGAAGTGTTGCCAGTGCAGATGGAAGATCCCTTTGAAGTGGCCAGGACAATATGAATAATGCATTATATTGCTGAAAAACACCTGCTAGGGAGAAGAACGAAAAATAGCTATTACACACGCTGGTTAGATAATTATATTGTGAAATGCAACAAAATCTGTGAAGATTCAAGCCAGATCCTGTGGCACATTAGGGCCAGTCTGCCTTCTGCTGCCATAGGCTTCTGGCCATCAGATTGGCACAGTCACAGCTGGATCATCTCTAGTGTGGTGAATGTGGCTGGGAAGAAGGTGTAGGCATGAAAGCTGTTCTCCTTTATGCTTGCTGGTCTGAACACAGTACTGGCGTTCAGGAGTTATGGTAAGCCTAACTGAACTATTTTTTACTTTAAAGGCACTGAGGGGTAGGCCAGAAATACAGCCAGTCCATTAGTAGGTGAGCATAAAAGTCATTTAAGCATCTAAGGCCAGGAAATAATGCCAATAAGGATGAATAAATCGGTATTACAGTTTGAGAAGCCAACCCCCTTTTAATAATGGGTATGTTTTAATAATGTATTTCATAGAAAAATTTTCTCCCTATTGTTAATATGCATAATTTAATAACATTTTTTTTTTCCATTAGTACATCAAAAGAAACGTAATGTGTTGCAGAAATTCAGGATAGATAGGAGGAGAAATGGATGAAAAAATACAGAAATAACCCCTGTGAATACACATCCGTTATTCTGATGTATAAAACGTATCTTATACTGTAGTCACTTCACTAATCATGTTACAAGAATATGCCATAAAAGCAAAGAAAATAAGATACTCGTTAAAAATAAGTTGATGATCCTTTAGCGTCTAATAAGTTACTGGAACACTCACTATCAGAAAATACTGTTTATTTATATGAAGTTTCTGCTTGCTGTGGTATTGCAATGCTGTCATTTTCCTGTCTGCCTCCTTCAATGCAGTAACGTGCTATTATGTGTATGTACTGAGTAGAAAATAGGATCTTAAGAAATTTCTGTTGAAGAAGTCTTTCATGTATTTTAGACCATCATCATTGTGTTATTTCTAGTGTAAAGAAATAGAAAATAAATAATTTAAGAGGCTAACCTAACCTACATTTTTCTCATTCTATTGTCTCACAAAAATAGGCACTGCCTATGACGTTGATAACATATTTCATGGCATTTAAAAGTAAACATCCCACAGTTGATAACAGATACCGATCACAGGACTTAACATTGGAATTTCTAGTTTATTCATGTTTAGTGTTAACTTATAAAGCGTTTATTTCTCATAGAGGGGCTGGATTGTTTGCTATATCAATCCAGATCGCAATAGTGATCCATTCAGGAGTCTTAGAATGCATGGATAGGTTGGGGAGGGGGGATGACTGCATTCTGAGTGTAAAGCAGGAAAGTACTAATTATCCCTCTTTGGGTAACGGAAGTTAAGGCTGGCACTTGATAATGATACTTCAGGCTTTTAGTTTTGGCAGCTAATACTGAGCTAGTGCCGATTCTCAGAGCTGCTCAGCATCTGACTTTTTCTAACTAAAATCAGCATGTGAGCAACCAAGATGGAGGCTGCCTGATGTAAACCTAGTGCACTGCTCACAACGGATTGTTGCTGTGCTTATTACAAAAATCATGCTCTGTTCCCTTAAATTAGGTGTAAGGCTTAATTATGTTGTATTGCAAATTGGAGAATGGCACATCTCAATGCTAATATTACAGGTCTAAAGATAGTACAGTCATGTGTGGCCTCTCAGGTGTCATAGCAAGATGATGTGGACATCTCAATTCTGATTCCAGTCTACTTCCCCCCAATTTTTTTTTTCACACTGACATCCCAAAGATGACCCAAGTAGCAATGCCTGTGTGAGCTTTTTTTGGAAAGAATATTTGTAGCTTTCCAACCATTTGTAAATCTCTTAGATTTTAAAATTGCTGTCTGTTACAATTTTTCATCTTAATTCCTTCTGTATACGGTAGGGCAGCTCATTATATAAGATACACTGGTGCAAACTTAGAATAATATGACTGACCTTAGGTTGAGTTACTTTTGACATTTATTAGGGTAGCACAGATCAGAATGTAATGCAGTCTTTCATCAGACAAGAAAAAAGGAAAACTTCATCTTTCTAGAGAAACAACTAAAAATGTATAGCCAAGAGACCAAATTTCCCATGAAATTGTTGACTTACTGAGCTTTTTCATGCAGTCTCGAAGCCTCGTTTCTAAACTGAGTACACGCTGGTGTAGTTCCTCATAGTCATAAGCACCAATTTCTTCCTGAATCCCAGTGAGGACAGTAGACAGATTCCTAATTTCCTCCTTGAACTGGGTGATTAATTTGGCATCAGTTTTGTATTGTTCCAGAACTGGGATCAGTGGCAGAAGCTCATCCATCTTTTCTTTCAACTCCTGTTAAAGGCAATCAAATGTACATTAGAGCAGTTCAAAGGAGTTCAATCCCCTAATTCCCTTTAATATAATATTCATGTCTGATTATTAAAATGACCTGAAAATGATTATTGATTTTGGGTTGCAGACCTATTATTAGTGTGTTGTGAAAGTCTTAGAAACTTCAGACTTAATGGTAGTAAGCTCTAGATAAAATGCATGAGAGAATAATTTTTCTACTGAAAGTACACCATTACCTTCAAGTGATCTGAACCGAACCCGCTGAAGGTCTGACTTTCCATCCAGAAGATATAAACCCCCGCTAAATGTGTCTTTCTTGAGAGAAAGTGATTTAGGCCTGAACACACAGGGATGTTCAAGGAGGTCATGGCTGTTTTACAGTGCTGTCATAGTTGGTGAGCTGCTAATTTCTATTTCACTCCTTAGAAATACTGAATTCATTTTTTCCTCAATGGCTGTTAAACACTGTTTAGTTCTGTTCTGGCCGCAGAACTCTTTCTTCTGAAGTAAAAAATCCATGGCTTTCAACTGTGGTTTGTATTTGTCATCCTGCTATATCACTATGTGCCTTTGAACTTCCTCAGTTGATCTCTCTTCTGGACTATCACAAATTGTTTTTTTATCCATGTGCAGTTGTTGAGTTGCCAATCCTATTCTTAAACATTGATTAGATAAAATAAGTCTCCACTTTAGACTCTCAGATTGCCCCTTTCTCAGACTTCTGCTGAGTTTCATACTTCGAGAATTTGTCTCAGTTTGTGACCTATATTGGCTGCTTATCTTTCATTTCTTCATTATTCTTTTAAATGCACTAATCATAGGGGCTTTATTAAACTTAAACTAATTGTTTTAGGTTGTTTATTGTTTGGTCATTATTCTACAGAAAACCTCAGAGAATACTTGCAGTCAAAAGGTTTTGCTTTATTGAATAGCTGAAAGGTTTGTCTCTGATGTATCATCTGTGTGTGTGTATATATATATATATTTGCATATCTTTTTATAATTTGAGGATAAAGCAGTACTTCCATGAGCAAATGCCAGAGAGATGTGAGGAAATTCAAGCCTGGACAAAACAAGGCAAAGGACGGAAACCAAGATTTGTTAGGTACCTAGCATTAGCTGGTAATAGAAATGAAAACAGATGAGGACACACAGGGAGATGCTATTTAAGGGGTTAATAAAAATCAATAGCTGGAGCAGTCAGCAGGTTAAAAGGGAAAGCAGAAGAGAACTAAATAGAAGCCCAAGTGCAAGAAAGAGGTGCAGAAGCAAATGTGGTTGGAGGTTAGTGTAGTAACTGAGGTGTGCAAAGACACGCACGTAGTTTGTAACATCACTTGTATTAATGGGTCCAAGAAACAGGGTGGGACATTTCCTAAATAAAAAACATGATGATGCCAAATGCATTTTTTGTTAAGGAGATGTAAAAGAAGCTGATAGGCAGTCAGCCTCTGAGTTTTTGCCTCTTGAACATGTTCTAAGGCAGCTTGAGAGTATCTCTTTATCACCTAGCTAATATACCCATGTTTTTTTAACAATTGCTTTCATATTGGAATTGTTATTTACTCAAAGTAAAGACTTATATGTGGTGTTAGGAAGTGTATTTTGCACACAGGTCACTTAATAGCTAGAAAATTGCATTTTAAATTATAAGCAGATACATCATTATAAATGGATATGAGAATATTAGGAGTTCTATTGGTTCTGTTTTCAAGGGGGCATCCAATTACATTATAGTAGGCGAATTACTGAAGCAGGCAGAAAGAAGTGGAGAGTCTTGTCAAAACTATTTTTATTTGACTGTTTTTATTAAAAACTTAACTTTAGCCTACTTTATGCCTGTTAAAATGAGTAGTTATTTTTCCTTGATCACAAGGAGAGCAGGCGTTGTGACACAGAAAGCAGAGCTCCAGAAGCCAAATTTTCTGTTTTGAAATTTCCCTTTGAAATTACGAACTTAGGCTTTGACTCTGTGTGGCAGTGGTCTGCCAAAAGTCATGGGTAAACCATGATGGAAAAAAAAGCAAAGCTTGTAAAACCTCAGAAAGATAAAATGCGTTTAAGAGAATTAGCGAAGGTAACTTCTGATAGGATTTATGCCAGATGAGGTATCATTTGAGCAAAATGCTGTAACTTTTTGTAGCAAACAGGTATATAAAGCCTGGCCTAAATGCTGATTTAACTGAACTATGACATATACGAATGTATGACTTGCAAAATATGCGCAAGTGTGGTCTGGGTCAAATTTGGACTCTTTGGTTCTCATCAGCATGCAGCCACAGCATTAGAATATCTCACTTCAGTAAATGATATAAAGATGGTTTTGGTATTTTCATGATAAAGAAAATAAATTTATTGGTTTCTGCTGATAATCCTAGCTTGTGGCTTTGATGAGTGGTACAAGAAATAATTTGTATTGCAACACAGATAGATGGTAGACATATTCTGGCGCTTTGTGCCTGCTGATATGAAGGGTTATGCTATATCCAGAATGAATTTCTTTGTCTCAGGAAAGACAAAGCACTGGAATTTTG
This sequence comes from Falco rusticolus, assembly GCF_015220075.1. Taxonomy (NCBI): domain Eukaryota; kingdom Metazoa; phylum Chordata; class Aves; order Falconiformes; family Falconidae; genus Falco; species Falco rusticolus. The sequence goes on from NC_051197.1 coordinate 22,081,362, forward strand.
GTAGATCAAATTTCAGAAAGCCAGCAGCATATTGTATTATGTTAACCTTTTAAATTACTCTATAACTTGATTGACTGGAAATCTGTTTTATAATCCTGGCAAACTGTCAAACTGAAGTTAAATGACTGGCCAATACATATATCAAATATTTAAATGGCTCAAGTACTGCAAAAATCTGCTACCTCTGACATTGTGTCAAACATTCAAGTTTTGTATTTTGTTCCCAAGGAAAAGTATAATGAGAATACAGATTGGCATATACATATGGCATTATATGTATGTGTTGTTATTGTAGTAATGAATGATGCAGAGAAGAAAGATGGAGACATTTCTTACTATCTGAAAAAAAAATGCAAGTATGTGCTCAAACTCTAACCCAAGAATGACATCATAAAAAATAAAGTTTGGTAGTCAGATCATTAGTGTACTTAATTCCTGATACTGTCAAGATCCATTAGATATTCTGTGTCTGAAAAATAAATTAGACCCCTTAGCAATGTAACTATTTAGGTATCTACATTTAACACCACTTAGAAAATTAAGTCCATTTTACATGAAGTTTCATAAAAACGTTAAAAATACATATTTGGTTAACAATGTAATGTATTTTCTAGATCCTATTTTGCTGTCTTACAGTCTTGAAATATCAATTTATCAGACCATATTTAAAGAACTAACATTTTTTCCTTAAGAATACTTCAGACAGCTTTTTCAGAATACACAATGCTATTTTGTAATCTCTGCAACCCTTCCTCCTTACAAAAAGATTAGCTTGTGTTTTTTCTTGTCATTAAAATTCCTTGGAAGTCTTTTTTTAATCACACAAATGTGACTGGGAGTGATTGCCCTCCTCCCCATCCCAAATTCAAAATAGCAAACCTTCAGACATGAAATTAGATCTTAATTGTACTGGATAAAAATTACAATAACCTGATTTATTATAGGGTTTCTTCCCTTCAACTGCAGTAAATGTCAAGCAACAGTAAAAGTGCAGAAGTCTCTAGTTGCTTGCTATTAATTCCATTGGATTTCCCTATTTATCACTGGTGCTTGAATGAATATAAATTTCTTAGTATGACATGCACATTGATACAGAAAAAACAGAAATCCGTTTAGTGACATTTTTCTAATGACTTAATAATGAATAGTTACTCCCTATTACAATTAAATTGAACAGAGCAAAAGATTATCATCATAAAGGAAGATTTATTATGCTTTTCTTTTTTAATGTTGCTCTTGTATGAGCATTTCAAGCTGAGATCTTAGCAGTCCATGCATTGCTGCTTAGTACATTGCTTCCAGCAGGCTTTCGAAGTTATTGTTAAAATAAAACCTACTTGAAAATGCTTTGTCATTAATGTCTTCCGATCGTCTTCAATTTGCCGAAACTTGGCCTTCAGCCCTTTCATTTGTGTTTCCATTTTTAAAACATATTGGAAATCCCTCTGAGTCCGTAGATTTAAAACTTCAATAGACTGGGACATATTCTGAACCTGTTAAAGAAAAACACTCTCTAAATGCACTTTTTGTTGCTTTACTTTTTTTCCTGGTTAGGTAGTTAAATGTCAGGCAATAGAATGTGCTTATGTCAATGCTTAGTTGTGAGTCATTTATACCATGTTATTGTTTTAAATTCCGTAGCTACATGACAGTACAAAAATTGGGGAACAGGGCTAACAGAGGACTATCGGGAGCAAGACCTTGAAGTCATAAATGATTTGGTACTAGTTTCTTTGAGGTAAAGAGAGAAAGATCCGTTCAGCACTGTTATCAGTGGGCTCAAAAAAGGCTGTTAGGCAGTGCAATCTACTCTGATGCTTGTAGTAGATGCTGACTGTTCTTCAGGACATGCTATATAGCATGTGTTTCCTTGCAAGCACCTTGGGAGGGACAGAACTGTGATTTAGATATTTTGCTTAGTATGAAGAGCATGATTTTTATTTCTAGTAGGCATTTATGTAATATTTCAGTATAAGGAATTCATAAGACTAACCAGAGATAAGCTAGGGTGTGCCCATTGTCAAATAGGTTTTTGTAAACAGAAATAAAATTAGAAATCTTATCAGTTCTCTCATTGGCAGAAACCCACATTTTTTTTACAGATGAGAAGTACTGAATGTTCAGGTAGCTTTTGTAGAGCAAGTGACTTTGTAGCTATAGTGAGAACTTTTACCACAAAGAGGCAAGAATAAAATAAGTGTCATCTAGATTAAATTATACATATTTTTAAAAGTATCTGCTATAAAAGCAATGCATTTGCCAGTCTTAAAAATGACACATTTTACAAGTGCAGTTATTCTATTTCAATAACTGTCTGGTTTTCCCCAAACACAAAAAAAGTAGAACGCTGTAAATGTATTAGGTACCAATACATACCAAGCAAGCAAAAAAATAAATAAAATTATACCTTTCTAATAAAAGATAAATCTGACAGTATCTTTGTTGTTTGCAAGAATATGTAATGTTAGAACTGATAGTCATGTTTGAAGCTAATATATTGTGACCTACAGAATGTGTAGATTCAGGAAATACTCATGAAATACTCTTAAAAATAGTATACATTTGTTATTGCACAGTTGCCATTAGCAGTTCTTAGAATGTATTTTTAATGAAAAAAATGTTTCTTTTTTCTTTGCTTTCTAATTGTTGAAAGCAGGCAAATAAAGTCCTTCAGGTCTTGGAAGAACTACGAGTGTTTCCATTTGGCAGAAGATGCATTCACATAGAGGCTCTAATTAAATGACTGTGCATGGACTTAGTGAAGTAATATGCCATTACATGCCCATAATTATCACAGTTCTAATCATAAGAAAATAGATTTTAGAGACTGGTGATTTAGGTTCTCTTCTGCGGCAGCTCAAAAACTACATTGAGATCTTAGTCTCCAGTCCCCACCCCAAAAGAAAGATTTTTTTGACATTATTATTTTAGCATTTGGGAAATATAGCAAAGACTCTGGGCACTGAAGTCTTCCTCTGTTAAGTAAACAAACAGCATGAGGGGAGGTCACATTTTTTTTTGGTCAGCATTTTTTCTGTTGATGCAAAACAACACTTCACTGGTTTTACTATATATGCAGTAGTGGAAAATACTGGCAAGAAGAATTGGGTTCTTTGGGGAAAGAGAATGAATAAATAGTAATATATGAGGAAAGAACAAATGAAAGAAAATTAGAACTGTTTCTCTTCTGTACGGTTTGCTTTGCAGATGCTGTCATGTCTGTATCTCATTATTTGTTGATAAAAGACAAGGTGCAACCTTCCAGAGTCTCACATGATTAAAGCAGAATCTGTAGTTAAATCCCACAGCGACTAGCTAGTTTGAGGTGGGATTCATAACTGTTTTCACACAGAAAAACATCACTCCTGGCTGTGTGTAAGGAAGAATTTTGGGAGGAGTGAACAAGAGAGATGAAGCTTTAGTCAGGTAAGTGGCTTGGGTTGGGAAAGGTGTCATACAAGGAAAATACACAAATAATTATCAGTGGTGAGAACACACATATTGGGGTATACCATGAAGAAATATTTTTATTAGGTAACGCTTCAGTACTGCATTATGTATTAAACTTAGAGGGAAAGGAGTGGATTTCTGTGGCAGGTTTAGTGATCAAAAGGATGAATTTTTTGGGAAGACTTACCTTTTCTAGTAGTTGTCTGAGCTGCCTGCTTTTGGCATCTCTTGAACATAAGTTTTGTTCAGGTGCAACAACAGTGCAAATGCAACGGCCATCAGGATCCTGGGCTGAACTATAAACTTGCCACCCTTCCTTGGGGCTAATCTGAGTCTGTAACAACAAAATAATAAAAATAAAGGAACTGAACTGACTTTTTGTTTGAAAAACCAGTACCTCAGAATATTTTTATTTTTGCAGTATATGTTTGAATGACACTCCTTCTAGTCAACACTTATTACACTCAACTAATTAGATTAGTGGTTTAGCTTTCTAGAAGTGTCCAACACACATTTTTTCCAGGGTGGATGAGAACAGTTTTCTGCTTGTGATTCAGCACAAACTAGTTGATTTAATTCTTTGCTAAGGGATATTACAGTTTTTCATCAGCAGAGAACAAACACGTTCTTTCAGCCTGAATGACTTTTACTTTAGACTAATGGAAACAAAAAAGACAGAAAAGAACAAATATAAAACCCCAGAGAGCACAGTGTGACTCATGCGTTGGGAACTGGCTCAGAAGCAGTTCTGGATGTGGGTTAGCAGGTTTGCTTTTAAAGATGCAGCACACAGAAAACTTTTCTCCATTGGCTTCTGCTGCACATACACCAAAGGGGAGAAAGAGGCTTGCTGTCCAGTAGTACTGAAAAGTGTCTGGTTAGTTTAGGTAAATGGGAGTCCTGGCAAGCATGGCACACTCAGTTAAGACTTTGCACATCCTTCACTGGGACAGAACAATTCTGGAAATTGCTAACTTGTTCTTTTTATAGCAACTGCGACTGAGAAGGAAAAGCAAAAAATCACATTTGCTTGCAGAGCGGGCTGCATTTAAAGTTTATGTGAAACCTTGTGAGACTAGGTATCTATTTAATGGTATGTATAGAAATACACAGCATAGGAATGGGAGAAAGCGATATAATTAGATGACTGAAAAGATTCAGGTTATGGAAATAAAACTAAGGGACACAAGTAATTTTTAAACTTTCTTTTTAAACTGTAATTTAAAGTTCATATTGTGCATTAGTCTTTCCTAATTAATATAGTACTGACTACTAAATTTGATAGTACAGATGCTAATGGATGCCATTGAAGTAATTTTGGTCTGGACACAGTTGGAATCAATTACTAGTTACATTATAAAATTGTACTCAGTGTCAGCACAGAGAGTGATTATTTAAACTGGCAAGCTCTCATATTGATGCTTTACTGGCAGCTTAGTGCAAAATAAGTTGCAGTGTTCCTCACCTCAGAAGAGGTATAACATCTCTGCAGACTGCAGTTAGAAAAGAGGACAGACTTTTCCCAACAATGACTCTTCTGAAGAAGTCACGGAAGATAATAATGAACTCTTTACTGCAGAGTTAACTGAAAAATGAAAATTGTATTGTTCCTCTCTTTTGCAAGGAAAAACAAAGTGTCATAACTTAGATGACTGTAAAAAGAGGAGAACTGAACTTGGCCTAGGATTTGCTAGAAAGGCATATCTGGAGTTCAGTCCTAAATTATACTGACTTTATGGTGTTCTCTTCAGCTTCAGTTTTAGGGCAAGGGGAATCTACTTTAAGATATGGAGAACAATAAAAACTAAACAAAATTACATCAGCAGAGACAATTTAAATTGGTTTTGAGTAGCTACTAAAATTGTGAGTTTGAAAAGTGAAGCCTATCAAGGCTGGTGACCCTTGCGAAGCATAAGCTCTATTCACTCTAGTAGTTTCCATGATTCTGTGTAGAATTTAAGCCCAGACATTGTTGTCATGCAAGAGCAAGGAAACTAAATTTTTGTTGAATTCCAGGAACATATTCTGGAACCTAGAGCTTGTGATTATAATTATTTTTGGACAGAAATACTTAACATGAGTTTATAAGAAATTGTGATATTTGAGCCTTATACCTGCTACATTTAGACTAGCAGCAACTGGTTTTACTGCATTCAAGTAAGTTTTCTACAGCTGAGAATGTGTGAGATACCAGGATTATGCACAATTTATAGTAAAGCCATTATAATCCAGGATGTGTTATCAAAGGTACTTATATATTCTAGCAATGTCATGAGTGCATGTCTCAGCTTTATCTAAGGAAAAAAACAACTCTATTGATTAACTTAGCAGGTATTTTCTTCCAGTGTCTAACATACAGCTTGATTTAAAAAGGTAACTGCTGTTTGGGAAAATATTTCTGAGTGAGCGACTGCCAGGCCCCATACAAGTGCCTGGCTATTGGCTGCCCATGCATAAATAAGTGCTCACATAGTATTCCTGCAACTTAGGCCACAGTTCTTTGTGGTGTTCTTTGCTTCCTTGTATTTGGGCCATTAGGGTTCCTTCATTTATTAGGATGGGTAATATAAGCGATCACAGAGAAAAACAATCATATATGTGTAGGTGCACTTTTTTCCCCCCTTCATTATTTGTTTAGTTTGACATTTAATCCCTACCTCAAGCAGAAACTGCTGTGCTGTGCAGGGGAAGAGTTAGAAGGCATCAAAACCTTACAGAAGCTACTGAATCTACTCTTCAAATGCAGGCTTACTGCTGACAGGCCTTAATAAACAAGAAAATAAATACCTGGTTGAGAACAGCAATGATAATAAATTATGCTAGTTCTTGGAAATCTGGGGAAAACAGAGGAGTCCCTGCAAAGACCAATATTAACCATTGCCTTGGCAGGCTGCTGTGCTAAAGACACATGTCACTTACCTCCAGAAGATTTAGTTTTTCACTTGTGCTTTTATATGTTCTGACAAAACTTATGGTTACCTCCATAGTTACTAGTGATAGGGCAAATGGCAGTATGTATACTTAATATGGTTGCTTAAATATAAACAGTATTTTTCAATTTGTCTTGCTTTTTCAGTCCTGGGACTGAAACAGAGCTCAAAAGGGGAAGCCCTTTCCCCAACCCTACTTCCTTCTACAATTCTTCCAGCTGAAACTATAAAGTTGGGAGGTTTTTCCATTTTTTTTTTTTTCCCCCTTCCTGGTACAATATACACAATTTATGAACTGTGTATGTGCTAGGAGAGAACTTATGGAGAAATGCATGTGCCGTGATGTTCACTGGACAAACTGCTAGCGGATAACTCGATTGCAGTTAAAACAGTCAGTGACCTCAGAATTACTGAGCACCTGGGGCATAGTCTCACACCCAACATCCAAAGTTTAGAGAAAGTAGCAGATCTGTCGTGCTTGGTTTTCTGCAAGAAGAACCCCCCCATGATCGAAGTTCATATTTTTTTTACTTGGTAGATGTTGCAAAGCTCAGACAATCAGGTTTTCACGACTGCTTCTCCAGCTCTACTGGCACCCTGCTACCCCCCTTGAAACACAAAATATGTATGTAACTCCAAGTCAGTGAGTGCAAAGAGCATTATTGAAATAATACTTAGGAGGCATCTATATCAGCAGTGCTCTGTTGTAGCCAAGGGAGGCATGACAGTTTACACTAGTTGTAATCTGAACATTTTAATATGTATAAACACATGTAGATGTGTGTGTGTATAAACATATATGTGTGTGTTATAATAACTAGTGTGCATCTTGTAGTTACTCAGTTGCAACTTTAAACTTGGATTTAAATGTGATAGGAAACTTTATTACTTGTAATATCATATTGCCAGAAGAATGAGTAATACATACTGTAGTTCAATGAGCACATGTTACATTCAAGGAAAACAAAATAGAGCTTTTCCTTGTCTTCTTACCTTTTTGCTGCTCTAAAACACAACAGAAGTCTTTCTTAAAACATCATTTAATTAATTTTAAAGAAGTAATATTTAAAGTCTAAAAGCAGTGATTGTCTGCAGTAATGTATTGACTGAATGCATATATTCAACTAATTAAATGTTGATTAGTGAATGCATCATTTTTAGTTACAAGCAAAAAACTAAGCTCTGAGCATAGTGAACTACTGTACAAATAGTTAAATTTACATTTTACATAACATACTATTATGTAAATGTCTGATTGCAGTTTCACTAAAAAAATACACAGAGAAGAGTTTTATTAAACATTTAGGAAAATGGTGTTCTAGTTTAATTTACACATACCTGTATAATGTTCCCTCTTATCCAATTAAAGTATTACTTTAATTTTTAGGCTTCTTAAGAGTAGTTAATCACAGCTTTTCTGTAGGTCCTCATTAAGAGAGGCTGCTGTATATGAGCGTCAACCATACAAAGTGGTATTTGTGTCACTTGTATTATTCCCCTGTCAGCCTTTCCAAAATTCTGGTGCCCAACCTCCTAGTACCAATTTTATTTTGTTTTATAACAACTATTTATTTGCTTAAACATACTCCAACAAAGAAAAATAGGAAAGAATCAGACCCCTTGCATATTGTAGTGAATAGCTAATATATAACATTATTCAGACAAAGACAAACCTACTGCTGGATATATTTTTTTTTTCTTAATAATGCAATATGTTTTTCTGGAACAGTAAATGTAGGAAAACAAAGTATAGACAAATGGAACTACATTGCTGTGCTATTTTTAGCATTTCATGCTTAAGATTTGTTCTTAAATATTTATGAAATCTATTTTAAATTCTTTCACTTCATAGCAAGACCACAATATCCTCATCAATGTGCAGTTTTATGGCGCCCAAAGAGAAGCATGCATTAAGTAATGATAGGAAGATTAATAGCTTAAAAAGAGATTTACAAAGAGGCAACAAACTAAAGCTTTTGCTGGCATTTATAAATACTACTTCAGCATTAAGATGGCTTGCAACACATCACAGCTACTTACTAGAGAATCTGAAGTGGTTATTCTGGTGGTATTTAGTCCTGCTAGAGATGGGAGAGTCTGGGACATCCAGTTAGAGATCATTGCCATGGTACTAAGAACAGCACCAAGCTTCATCAGGGGAGGACTCATTGCTATGCAGTTAATGAGTTTTCATTGTGACTGATCATCATCCCAGTGCAGGCTGGCAGTGAGAGGCGTGACTGCAGCGCACAACATCCACAGCATGAAAGGAGATCAAGCTAACCAGATTTAATCATACATTAAAAACACTCATATCCTTATTTGCCCTCTGTCCTCTTGCTCTTACTAACAAATGCTTATGACTATCTTATGCTGACCGCTAAATAAACAGTCCTTTCTATGCTAATAATCGTCACAGTTTCCAATGGGAATTAGCATGGGTGAATTACGTCTTTATAGGTGCTAGAGAGTTAATTAGCACTTAATTAGTTCAGTCCTTGCAGAGTGGTACATGTTCACAAACAGAAATAACGCCCTACTCCCCATCAGTGCTTTGGTAGAAATATGCCCAGGTCTATTTCTAAATATAATGCCATACTTGTCTAAGTGGATGGGGAAGGGGAAGGGGCAGAACTGTCAGCCTGCCCATGAAAACACCGGAAACTTCTTTGCATCTCCCTTGATTTGTTGATCTCACCTAAATTACAAACCAGTGACTTTATAATTTGCACAGCTGATTATATTTCTGTTCATAAAAAACATTATAGAGTAGTAAAGATTCACACTTCTCAGTGTTCTTGTTAGTTTACACATTTTTATACTGAGAGTATTTCATCCAGGGCTGGCAGACTGAGTATGTTTTCATTGCTGTTTGGTTGGGAGCAGAAGAGAAATTGTGGGTTGCTCATGTAGCATTTTGAGGCTTCATTTGGCTCTAATCTGCTGTTGAATCTACTGTTCTCTAGTGGTGTAGAATGATCTCCAGGTTTGGTAGCAATTTGTCTTTTTCATAAATTTAGCAAGTGTAGGGAAAAAAGAAAACACACCAGGAAAAAAAGTGTAGAAATCATTGTGCTATTGGGGTGATTTTACTTTTTAAGAATGGTTTTAAAAAGAAGAAATGCTGAGCAAGGATTTCTAACAGCAATTATTTTAAAGAACTTGTTTAAAAGTTTGCAGAGAGGTAGACCCCTGTATTGTTCCCAGAGGCAGTTATGGACTTTGTTTCTGAATTTGTGTCCAAAAGACTACATTTTTCTTAAGGAGTTGTGAATGTTAGTATGCAGGAAATCTGTAGTGAAACTGAAGGGATGTTCTTTCATAGGACTGTGTAATCATGAATGCATTTCTTAAAAATACTAAAACCCTGTTTCAGATTCTCAGAGCTCATACACCAAGTTCAGGCTAGACTTCTCTCTTCCAGCATTCATTCAGAATTATTTCAAAAAATCTCTGCGCTTTAATGAAGACACATGGAAAATTAATTTTTTAAAAAGAAATTAAAAAGTACATGGAGACCTTTTATATAATCTTATAAGGATTCTTCCAGCAATAGAATACAGGGTTAAATTCTGTGTATCCAAGTGTTACGTGTTTTCTGGGAGTTACACAGTAAAGTGAGCTGTGAAATATTTCAAATACTCAGAAAACCTAATTCACTGAAGAGATCCATTTTACAACAGTGAAAGAATATGAGTTTGCTTATATACAGCTTCTGCACGGCATAATAATTCTCTAAAGAGCTTGGATTGCTTTGAAAATATGAACCGATAGCTGATGATGCTGATGTCTGAATAAGGAAACGTGTTTCTTTTGCTCAGTTCCAATAAAAGTATCCCAGTAAAAAAGTGCTGCACTGGATCAGTACTTGATCCATTTAGCTCCTTTCTCTAGCAATGGACAGCAGTGGATACTTAAAAGAGGTATGTAAGAGAAAAAACACAGTGTAGTACTCTTGGTGTAACCTTCTAGTATACTGTAGTACTTACTGGGCCAGACTTTGATGATGCTTTCATCCATGAATTTCTCAAGTAACTTTTTAACTCATCTCTATTTTTAGGAGGCACAACATCCACTGGCATGGAGTTCCACAGTTTAATTATGTTTTGGGTGAAAAACATACTTACTAGAAATCATGATTAGATAGCAAATTTGAGAAATGCTCTGTTCAATCTAAATCTGCAATTTTCCATTAAACCTTTTTTGACAATTATAGTTTTCATCATCTTCCAACAGCCAGAATTTCTTTCAGCTACTTAATACCCCCCCCTTCATTAATGCATTTATATACTGCAAATATGGTAATCAAGCCCATAAAACAGCTCAGTTTTGTTAAATCTCGTAACACTGTTGATACCTCTTGAGAGCCAGTGGTCTCTACTTTCTGTTGTTCCGTTGACTCCAAAGAAGTCAATAGCAGCATTAGGTTTCACAGATCAACTCTTCTAGCAGTGTCTGTGCATACTCTCTGGGATGTGATCTAGGACCTTGGCCTCCTGCTTGTCTGGAGCAACTGCTGCAATACACTGGCTGCAGCCAGGCGTCTGGGTTCCTTACTGTGAAAACCAAAGTGCAGAGATGGCTGGTGTGTGCCACATTTCAGGCCAGTATGGGCTTGTAGTGGTATGGGGATGTGCTGCTGGATCCAGAGCATCAGCAGCACTCCTGCATTTCACAGTTTTGTAATGGCAGCTGTTTTACTCAGCATATGCTGTATTTCAGAAGATAAAAAAGCTTCGATTGTGTGATGGTGGTCATTATGTATATTTTTCTGAAGACAGAGACCCTGTGGCAAGACACCCTTGATATGGTGTCTTGAGACTGAGAGGTCACTCAGGCATTACATCAACATGATGGTCATAGTGAGTGGAGTCTTGGGAAGAGAGATTGTGTTTCTGTGGAGATAAGCACAAAGTTGTCCACTGGACAGATGTGCACATTGGACAGTCCAGGCTGACATCAAGAGTCAGGCTTTTTGCTCAACTGTTGCACTTCATTGGCTATTTATCGATTTCCCAAGTAACTCCGTTGATTACTTCCAATATGGTTAGATAACACTTGACAATGTTGCATAATTTTCTAGTTGTGTTGGGCTCTTATGAAGTATGGCAGCATTGTATGTAGAGCTAACACAAAAAAGATTGTAATTTACTAGTTTTATCAACTTTTTTGTTCCTTTTTTTCTTTCAGAAGTTTAATAAGCCCATTAATTCTCTCAGTTCCAAGACATTTCCTTAAAGAAATGATAAATTTTTTTTTTTTTACCACATTGATCTGCAGCTGTTAATATTTTTCATTTTCTTCTCTTAAACGTTTTCTGTTCTACAAAAGAACATAATTGATCCTCTCCTGACTGTTTTAGTCTTGGACAAAGTGAGTTCAAAAGGCAATAAAAGGCTTTTCTGAAGTCCAGATGAATAATTACTGCTTATTATCCTTAATTCAGTATATTGTCAGTTCCTGCCAAGAATGCTCTTTGTTTATTTATTATGATTATTCCTAACAGATGACATGCTGCTTGGTTTCTCTGATGAGTATTCATTGACATAATTTAGAACTTTATTTTCCTCCAACTAGTTTACCTGCTAAAGAGAAAACCTGCTGCTATGTGATTTATGGGATCGCTGCTACATACATCTTTAAAGATGGTAGCAGGAGATAATCCTCCAGTGCTCTTGGCTGGTCGTATAATTTAAAATTACCGTATAGTTGGTATCTGCCTGGTGTCCCTCCGCATGGTGCTGAAGTTTGATCCCCTGTAACTGCAGAAGGGCAGTGCAGGGGTAACGGCAGGTTGCAGAGGTATATGCAAGTCCTCTAACGCAGCCCTAGCCCAGGGGCTAACAGTAGTATAGCTTACACTGGAAAGCTGCAAAACCATTCTTCTTGGGCTGTAGGTATGTGGCAGCTGTGTCCTATACTGCTGCAAATTGAATTCTAAGCTTGGGTTTGTTTACATAGGCTACACTTTTCCCCTGGACGGGGACATTACTTGTTCAGTGTAACAGCTAATATTCTAGATATCTAATATTCCTCATTTCATGTACCCATTTGTCAAATAGTTACTTCACAGCAGTACTGCTCCAGACGACATATGTGGGAACAGAGACAGTCTCTGAAAAAGTTCTTTCCTGAACAGTGGAAATACCCACTGGAACTATATTTTGTTTGTGTTCTTAGCAGGACTCTAGAAATGTCCAAAACCCCCTTCTGTTAAGGAGCTAAAACTTTAAAATAATTTTAGCTGTATTTTGCCAAAAATGTTTGGGTAAATTAAAAAATGGCAAGCAAACAGGAGAAAACTTTTGAGAGAAACATATCTGAAATCACATACATAAAGATCTTACTAGAAACCACAGAATAACTGAAGAGTTATTCTCATCTTGTTAGGATGTAGAAACAAAACTTTACAATTTATGTTTCAAGTCTGTGATTTGCTTTTTTTTTTTTAAAAAAGGTGCAACTTCATATTTCTAGTCTATGATAAACTGCTATGAAGTAGTTTTCTGAACCAGAGCTAGAAGCGACACCAGTTCTAAAATGTGAACATTACTATTGATCACCCTGAAATTTCTACTTGTATGATAACTTCCTCTTTTCATAGCTAACTTCTCGTAAACTCAGTAAAAGTGAAAATATTTACACAGAACAGCTACAGATACCATATTTTGATCTTACATAAAAGTATGTGAATTTGTAGCAATTTCAGTGTTGTGAGCAGAGTTACTGTATACCAGAACTGTAACGTTAAATTATGTTATAACTTATTGGGGGTATTAAAGGTATTATTAAGGTATTGTATGAATACCCTTATTTGTTATTATATAAGAAATTGGAGGCTCTTCTAGTCTCTGATATTTACTTTCACTTTGAGATCCAGTTACATTTTGATATGGGTTAATGTCTAATGTAGATGAGAATACAGCCCAACGTTATGTTATGACAACCAAGGTATGGCAATATCTGTACTATAAAAAGTAATTAATGTCAGTATTAGGAATAGCAACAAAGCACATGTCCTGAGAATCAGCAACATGTGACCACACACACATGAATGCATGAAAAACATCTAATTACCTCCTGGCTGGAGAAAAAGAAACAGTGATTGTAAGAAAGAAGAAATGGTGAAGGTCAGCAGCAGTCACTTAATTGATGTCAGCTCATCCAATGTATGTAAAAAAAAAAAAGTTACCTCATTCCCAAATATTGCTTATAGTTCAAAATCATGTTCATGGGTAAATGCTGTAAAGGCTTTGGCTAAAACCTTGCATTTTATGCAGATAAGAGATCCAAGTGATTGTGTACTCATGACTCAGCTGCCTTAACTTCCTTTGAAGCACAGCAAAGTCAGGAATCTTAAATCTCAGTAAGTTTGTACTTTGACAGGCTAGGTTTAGAAAGTAAGCTCATGTTTAAAAGTCAAAGCTTCCCTTGTTATGGTGGTGTTCTATCATGTATAGAGTTCTTTTTTATGTGATGTATTCTAGTGGCAACTCAGTAGTATATTCATTTAAAAAATATATGTCAGTACATTAGTCATGTTCCGGAGTATTGCTATTTATTCACATAATGTTAATGCATGTACAAAGCAAAGTTCTCAGAATTTGGATAGCAATTAAAATTCATAGAGCTGCAGGTGGACTGTGGACTGAGAAATTACATCTTTGCCCTTTCAGTTCAATTCCAGTTCTCTGGATTCAGAAACACTGAGAAAACATTAGCTTCTTCATCTAACTCTATGGTTTTGTTCAACAAAAACCTCTGGCTTTGCAGTATTAGTTGTGAGTAGTAATATCCATGTTGTTTGTAAGAGCAGATTGAGAGGTATGAGCCCTTTCTAGAGAGTAACTTTTCACCATCTCATCTGTGCATACCTAGTGACATTCTTCAGTCAGGCATCTCCACTGGTAGTAGAGGTATTGAGCAAGGAATTTTTGAAGTCTGTTGTCCTGTCTGTGCTTCTATACCAAAGCTGTTGAGGTGACGTTGTTTCTGAAGTGGTCTTCAGGGAGCTTCCTTTGAATGGAGATCCTGTTTTTAGAAAGCATTTTCACGTTTTTTTCCACCTATTCTCTTGTATTCTGCAGTTAGCAGTTCCCAAGTGTACAGAGTAACCAAGCGGTGTGTCTGCAGTGGGCTCTAGTTCGTGATGAGAATTGCCTGAAACCAGAAGCAGTGTGCTTCAGGGAGGTTTGCAGTTAATCGAAACAGCTGGGAAAAAACAAATGGGCAGGGAAGGATGAACAGAAATGAAAACAAAAACTTCTTCAGTTCGTTTCTTGCCATTTTAATTTTCAATAACATTTATATCAGATACTCAGTAAAACCTCATAAGCTTTTCCCTCAAATGTGTGATATGGTGATGGATCTAATGGGAGAAAGTTTAGTGAAATCACTCTTTTCTGTTGTGTCCTCTTTAATTCTCTGGGTGATCAAGGTTATCCACGCTTACTCAAAAAGCTTCTTTTCTAAAATATAAACATATCTACTAGAGAATGACAAAAGATTGTGCAGAGTCCTCTTCCCTTCAACAGAAGCTGGGAATCTGCATGCTTTTGGAGGATCCTGGGATCTGTCCTCTTGCTATGAACATCTACAGAAATGCAGGGTGCAATGTTGGATGGTCCTGGGTCTGAAATTGGTTGAGCATTGCACAGTAGTGCAGTTCTGATCATCTTTTGAAAACTTTAGGGAATGGATATAAGGATTTGTGTATAATTCCTCCTGCAGTAATCCTCATGCTTAAGGCTTTTAACTGTGTGTAATTGTGTCTTTTTTTCTATCCTCAAAATATACATTATTCTGTTGAGGGTGGATGAGGATTTAAAAAGAAACTTTTAAGATGTCTAGAAGCTGAAATTCACTGTGAAGTTAGATCCTATACAGTCCTACAGTAGAGCTTGAGCCATGAAAATCAGCGAATTCTGTTGGTAATTTAATAAAATAAGTGGCTTCAGCTGGCTCTGACTGCAACTAGATGTCAGAAAATAGAGACACAAGATACTTAGAACAGAAGTCCATTTAAACTCTCTGAAAATCACCAGTATTACTGAACTTTTCTCTGGTTAATGCATGCTTACAGCTTTTGGCAGTCAGTGGCTACAGACCTCTGAACTGGAGGTTGCCTGTGGACTGTCACATTCAATAGCCACAGGTAAATTTGTTCAGTCCCTTTTTAAAATTGTGAACCTTTGTGAGTGAGAAAAAGAGAGAAATGAAGTAGAAAAGGCTTTTAAAATAAAATTCCCTATAAAAGGGGAAATTTGGCTTTGGGAAAATACTAATGGCCTATGTCTGTACTTCTAAATGCAACAGGGTTGGGGCATGGTGATGGAGACTGGCCCATAGCAAACGATACTGTTTGCTGTCAACATCCCCCCCCCCCCCCCCCCCGATTACCTTTTCCTTTTATGCTTGGACATGATTTAGAGTTAGATAGTTTGAACATGGATGCAGCTCATCTCCTTTTTTATGTAGTAGCGTGGTTGTATTCACATTTGGCTGAGTGTTGTCTTTGGAACTGAGAGCAAAGGAACCATCTACTGTTTTTTGATTTCTGCTGCATTCTGACAAACACGTCTATGTATGTATAATTATGTAATAAACACTTTTGCATTATAGAAACATTTGGTCTTAACCTTCTTTTATTTCATGATGCAGATAGTCACCAGGACTCTAAAAACTGACAAATGAAAAAGTGAAATGGATTTCATGAAATGAAAAAAGTAGGATAACCCTACTGATTTGCCTGTTATCCCACCATGTCTCAAACGTTCTTTTGGCAAGCATCTTCTCAAACTGTCATGTCATACTGATGCCCTCTGCTAACGTATCCCTGTCATATTCTCTGTAATGAAGAAATAGGGAAAATTCTGCAGAAGTCTAAACTAGTGCTTACTTCCAGTGGTCTGGCACCCCACAAGCTACAGTACATGTAGATAGTAACAGAAAATTTCTAGGTTTAACCAGCATGCCATTGATACGGGCATTTAAGGGCTGTAGCATCTTCCTGTTAGGGTTTTCTAACAAGTGGCATTAACAACATTTCCCTTCTGGGATATGAAGATCTCTTTCAGTAGACAGAAAGACCAAGAAAGAAAATTATACGGCTGTTCAGAAGGAACTGCATGTGTTTCCTGCAAAATAGTCAAAATCAGATTTTGTGAACATGTCTCATTGCAAGCAAATCCATTTCTAACGTATACTGTTTCTTGATGAGCTTACTTTCAAACAGGGATGAAAGTATACAAGGCGCATATGTGAATACTGAGAAAATTCCATGGGCGATCTTTGCCGCAAGACAGGCGTTAATCTGAAGGCTATGGCCAGTTTCCAGTAGTTAGCTATGTTCTGTCTAGCACAGACTTCCTGCAGTTTCAGTTGGTAGCGTAATCTGTTCTAAATGCTGTATAGGGCTTTGAATGCAATGAAACAGATACTATGTTTCACCTCAGAGATGGCTGCATTTCAGTAATGAGTAAAATACTCCATGTATGCGTCACAAAGCCTGATCCGAGATCAAAGATGCTATAAAATATTTCTATGTTTAAATAAGGGTATGGAAAGCAAGCAGTAGTTATTTTTGTAAGGCTGTAACAATCCTGAAAGCTTCTGATTTGAATAATGATGAGAAGAACTAAAGATATTTATTTGGAAATCAATCAAAATTTTATTACTTGCAGAAAAATAATCTCACAGACCCCAGTGAAATTATGATGTACTATTTTTCTAGCTGCCTTTTTTATTTCCTGTTTATATTTCATAGAACAGAAATAAAAGTTTTAAAACATATTTCACTTTAAAGGATTCGATCACTCATTTTTATGAATCTTGCCCTTTACTCTGTTTGATTTTCTTTTTAATGAGATTACCAAAACAGGGGTGTAATGCTTTGGGTGGCTGGGCTATCCCTGTCCTTGTGAGGGATGGGTGCTGCCCCTGCAGGGCTGTGGAGGGCCAGAACACTAACAGCAACTGAAGCTTTCCAGGGATGAGGAATTTGGGTGTCAAATTTGAAGGTCTAAGGTTCTGTTCCCAGCCCCTAGTGAGGGAAAAGAGAAATTCTTTAAAGTGGTGCTGTTGTCTGAAGATAGTACTGTGAGTAATGCACTTCTGTAACACACAGCAGTGAACGAACCCAAATGTAAATACGAAAAGACCCACAAACGTGTCCCAGATAGCGTGAAGAGCAGTGCTGTTACCGGTGGCTTGTACAAATAAATAAAAAACTAAATAAAATGGGGTTTAATCTTGGCTGCCATTTTCCTGAAATAAAGCAATGTCATTTTGTAAGTTTTGATATGGGTGGTTGATATTTTTGCATGTGGGTGAGAAGCAAGATTGTAAAAACTAGTTTGAACGTGAAACATTTACGATAACTTTGTAAAATTAGTAGAAGAAAGGAAAAGAGAGCTTCAGGGAGGAAGAAAGAGACAAAAAAATCGGAGCCATTAGTGGTGAGGTATTAAGGATTGCTGCTTCTTTGCTCCACTTCTCACTTGAATATAACAAAAGAGAGACACCTAGAAGACAGGCAGTCCAAAGCACCTTTTAATAAATTTAGTATTTATGCATGAGACAGTGGCAGTCATGCTAGCGTGCCCATCCTCAGCATGGCCATTCTGTCACCGTAGGTATACTGCTTGCTGCATGAGGGTTGATATCCTTCCTTGAGAACCAACAAAATCCTGAACTGGTTAATATTTTTAGTATTGGAAGTTGCCTTTTTTGGGGGACACATAAGGCTACTTCATATAGCTTATGATTTTCCAGGATCCCAGGCTCAGCAAGCGCGTAGGACAACCGCAGATATCCACATGGTTTTGAAAGAAGTAATTTGTATTCTAACTTTCCTTCTTGCACTTCTACAAGCCGTTTGACTTCAGTGTGATTGACATACCACTTTGCAAAGCCTTACTATTAGCACAACACTCAGAGAAATCCATATATGCAACAGTTAGCAACTGTTAAGACAGGCCATGTTCTTTTGAATGGAAAAGAATAGTGTACACTGGAAGTTTCTGTAAAACTAGGCACAGAAAATTGTAAGCCAATGTAAACACTGAGAGAAATGTAGAATATTTTTTCAAACTTGTGGAAAATAAAAACTGGAGGGATAGTCTAAACAGCTGTGTTCACAATATGACTATGTAGCTTGCATGGTGGAACTTAAAGGTTAATCATTTCAATGCTTGTGATTCTTCACCCTGTAATGTGTTAGGCTTTACCGCATTTTTCATGTGTCTCTAAAACAGGCATTGAATCCTATTCTCTGAGTTAGAAAGCTGTGGTCTCGGACTAATGATGAGTGATTTTTCAGTTATTACAGAACATGATTGCAGCAGTTGAAGAGATGGTGGAAAATGGTTGGGGTTTCTGTTGCTTTGCAGTCTTGCAGTGGAATGTCTGATACTACAGGCCATGGCAGTGAAAGAAGAAAGCTTTTACAGCACAGTAAGCAGTTCTGACATCAAACTGATCAATGACATATCCCACACACATAAGGCTCATGTTTCAGCTTCCAGATGCAAAGTATTCTAAAAACCTAATGGTACACATCATCTCACATTGCACTCTTTTTTTAATTTTTTTTTTTTTAGTTGCCTTTTATGACCAAAGGAAACAAGGTCATTCGCAATTTACAAGACGACTAGAATTTTGCAGTTTTGCAGGGTTTAGTGAGCTGATAACAGAGGAGTATAAATGATGAAGACTCAGACGATATCACATCAGAAGCCTTCTGTTTTCCGACACCTTCCTTACAGTCATTAACCTATATTTTTAAATGTCTTTTTAGCAGTTTAAGGCTATTTATTATCATCTCCAGCACTTAATCCCTGTGTGCAGTCGTCAAAATTAAAAACTGTAGAGATGACTATTATCTCACAGGAGAAACGTATGAAATGTGTGAGGAGTGGGTATCAATGAATAGATTAGAAGCAAAGATTTCATTTCCAGTGAAAAAGGTTTCTGTCCACAAGAAGTTCAATGCAGGCATTTTTCTTTCTAGCTTGAATGAGGGGGAATTCACGAGTTAAGAATCACAAAGTCGGTGAGTCTTTAAAGAACTGCTTAGCAATGTGATTGCGAATAATAAAATTCATAGGCAAAGCTGGTGAAGTTTTACATAAGCTTTTAAATCTAATTAATAAAAAGGGCCAAGATTTTGCTTAATGAAGGAATTTACATAACTTTCAAGATTTGATATTAATTTTACAGGGAGATTTAACTAACTCATTAGCAAATGACAGAGATTTTTAATACAAGATTTCTACTAAATCTCTTAATGTGTTTCTTCAGCTTGGCTAACAGTGATGCAGAAAGTGAAGAAACAATTTGCACAAGGGCAAAAAATAACTTTGTATACATAACTTGTGCTGGAGCTCCTGAAAAGTGTTTTCAATCGAAAAAGATCATTTAAAAAAACACGCACAAGACCCTCCTATATTCTTCAGGTTTGTTGAAACCTGAATGTCTGCAAAGGAAAAATTTTAATAAATTTCTGTGATATCACCGTATCTTAAAACTGAGCGGACTTAACTACAGCCAGTTAGTTGACCTGAGATGTTTAATCGGGTTTAATGAAAGCTTAAGTTCCAGACTATCTTACATGCACTTTTCTGTAGTTTAAAAGGAAAAAAAATCCGTCAGCCATATAACATAGTATAGATATAGTATTCAAGATCCAGATACATAAATATAGTCCTCTTGCACCCAAACCGTTCATATATCAGCCCTTCATACACTGAAAGTTACTTAGGAATATGGATACTTTGGTTGTCAACAAGGAAAAGCTGTTGAAGTTATGTCATCATTATTGCTGGAGCTAAAGGTGAACTTTAATCATGGGAAAGTTTGCTGTATGACTCCTGTGAACCATCATTTTAGTATCATGAGTCATAACAATGTCTTTCACAAGCAAACAGTGAATTATAAACAAACATTACAATTTTGGTCTTCATAGTGAGCAGAAACACTTCAGTTTTCACCTGGAAAACCAGTATGCCCTTGCTAATATAAACATCAGAGAGGCAATGTGTGCTCAATGTGACATACTGCTTAGAGGGGTGAAACTGTCTTTTTCAGCACCTTGATAGCAAGAGAGGTAGGAAATGCTGTAAATAAGTATAGCTTACATTTTCAAATGTAGCTTTAGAGGAGAAAATTACCAAATATTTAATATTTCTAGCAAAATCCATGTGAAAAAAAATCTGGCTGCTTTTCTCTCCTCTCAAAATCTTAATCCAGTTTGAGGACACTGGAGATAGTGCCTCAGAACTGAACTATCTTTTTCAAATATCTGGCTATACCATATCTGGAATTTTATTTCCTACCTTTTATCCTGAGATGAGTAAAGCATATTAGAGTTATATTTTTTGAGTCATATTTGAATCACTCAGTACTTCCAAAATATCGCCTAGAGAAATGATTCAAGAACACAATGAAATACCTATTCTTTTCAGGCACTTCTAAATATAAGGAGGGTGATGATTGCTGGTGGGCTTAAAATATTTAGTATTTGAAATCTAGTAAAATTATCATAGCTATCCTTTCATTAGTTGAAGCCTAATAAAATCTGCATGTTGCAGGCAAGGTGCTTTTCCTGTTAAGGGGTGTGACTTGCTATTCTGCTGCTTAAGAGGTGTAATGCAGAAATCATTATGACTATACAGCTCTTTTCTGTATTTTATAGCTGCCTGTCCTGACCAAGCGAAAATTCTGTTTTTCTCTTGCATTACTGTGTTCCTAGCCAAGGTTCAGATCTCCTGCTTTTAAAAGGCACCAAGATGTTAAACCATAAAAGTAAAAACTATTAACATGAAACTAGAAAAATAATGGATACATCTTAGCCAATTTGTCAATGTGCTGGTGGTGTTAAGGCAATTAAATAGCAATAAGAAAGCATTAAGGTCCATCATTGTTAGCCTTGGAAATCAGTTTTATATTTATAACTAGAATAAAATGATTTAAAATCTATATAAAATGAGATGGCTTGACAGAAATTGGAAGAGGCTGAAGAAAATATTGCAGAGGTCTAAAGCGGGAAGTATAAGAAATGGCATTTCACATATACTTTTGTACTGACTTTTTGCTTTCAATGGACTAGCAAATTATTGTTTATTTGTTTTCTTATGATTATAACACTTAGTCAATCTGTCACAAATAAGGAGAAAAGTGATTCCAGATGGGACCCACCTAAGTGAATGCTTAGGGAAAACATTTGTCTTTTTTTGGGCCAGATGGGATGCCATAGGGCTATTTGCAAGAATTAGGTGTTTTTTTTCTTGAATGTAACTTACAATGAGGAAAAAAAAAAAAAGGTGAAAATATTTCCTCTAGCTTGAAAACATGGTTGGTGCTGGGAAACACCTGCTGCCTGTGTTCTTATTTCTCATAAGCTTTCTTGCAGTCAAAGGGGAAGGAAAGGGTCAAAGAAGCAAGGAAAGCAGAAATATTAATGCTTAAGTTTAGCAGTGCATAGTCATTAATAACAAGAAAACTTGTCTAAGGGATAAAGAAGTAATGAGATAATTTAAAAGATGCTGGGCTTTGTCAACAGAAATAAAACCCAATAAACCAATCATTAGCTTGTTGCAGCTTCTCATCTATTTTAGACTGTTTAGGAAACATTCTAGAATCTGCAAATCTTAAATCTGATGCACAGGATGACTATTTGAGGTTGAAGACTGTTAATAATACTTTTCTAAATTATCTCCATCAGGAGCTTTTTTCTTTTACTGTCACATGCATGTTCTACAGATAATACAGGCCATTTCCTGAAGGGCACTTCAACAAAACCCAGCTTGAATCTATACCATGTTTTCCTGGCAGAATTTAAGTAGATTTTTAAAATAAAGTGCTAAATTTTAGCTCTGGAGTAACTTAATTAAATGACAGTCACTCTGCAAGTGATTTTTCCTCATTATAATCAAATAATCAAAATCAGTTTAAAGGCAAAGCATGACTTGTGTGATTTTTCAGAAGAGGTATTTCAAAATTCTTTTGGTTCAGATAGATTACATTTGCTCACATTGTTAAGCTCTGCACTGAACTGTGAGATTTTTGATTTATTGTTCAGTGAACTGATGCTTATTAGTAATTTCATGGGTTAAAGGGAAACTCAGTAGCTAAAGTTAGTGACGTGCACGTTTTTTCATATGTACCATGATGAATTAAAAAATATTCTGATGAATTAAAAATATGAAACTTATCACTGGAGATTTTGTTGAAAGACTTTGATAGGAAAAGAAACATTTCGGAATGTTTCCTTTTAATCATTTGTTAGTATGTGAAAAAGACCAGTCCCTAGGTTGCAAGTGACTTTTTGATTCACAGAAAGCTTGTCAATCAAGTCACTTTACATAAATTCAATGGTTTATTCATAAGATGAATGGATATTTTGGGCAGAACAATAAATTCTCATTTCAAAGTGTTTAGAATAAATACCAGCTTAGATACTTAAATTCTTTCGAGAAATTGATACAGACTTGAAATATACTTATTTTGTTGTTTAACCTGATACTGAATATAGACATATTCTAAAAGCAAAACAGCCTATGGGGATGATCTAGAGTCTGGGAAAGCAGACTACAAAACCACACTTAACAGAGGACATTCAAGCAATCTTGTTTTATTCTGAAATCTAACTGAATATTTTGCTGCTGCCAGTCTTTCATGTTTATTTACTGTTAAGGTACATGTCTGAGCAGCACAGAAGTGGTCTGCAGTTCTTGTGTGGTTTTGATTCTTCAGAACTCATGGTTATAGTTTCTTAAGCAAAAGAAAATTTGGGCAATTTATATTAGCAAACCATTTTCTCTAACTTCATCAGGTGGTTTAATAAATGACATGACCTCGTCCTAAAAATTTTACATGGCTTATGTAAATACATGGATGTAGAACACTCCCTTAATAGGTATTAGTTTTTTGTGCTACAGTTTGATTTCTGTGTTTAGAGCAACTGAATTCAGAATCAGATTCCCAGATATGGACCTCTTTCCAGACTGAACTCTGGCTCCAAACTTTCCATCTTTCTTTCATATACTTCCCTAGGAGTTGTACCTTGAGGGTATTTACAGTAAGAAATTGAGGTATCAGACTGCAGACTTCGATTTGCTAAGGTTCAAGTCTTCCTAGTATGGACTTTCCTAGTAGTTCTTTGACGGCACGACTAATTGCCTATAAATAAATTTTGGGCTGTGCAATATGTTTAGAACAGATAGCAGCACACCAAGTAGTACCCAAGCACTGTTCCTTGATGACTTTCATTCCTGCTGTGAATTCCCACATATATGGGAAATGTCATGGCTATAAACCCCTTGAGCTGATCAGCAGTCCCAGAGACAAACAATACACTGGATTTGTAAATATTTACTTTCAAAGTGTAACAAAGTATCATATATAAATGAGCTCATCTGTTGATGCTACCCATTCTCAATGCATGTTGTTAACTTGAAACATACAGGAAATTGAATGGAGGTAATGGTCAGGCCCAGGCAAACTGCTTCAAGTGGTTTAAAATAACAATGGCCTGAGCATGAGTACAGAAGAAAGTATGTGACTCCTGCAGCCTTGCACAGAGTACTCTGAAGCCTGAAATGTGTGATCATAGACAGTTCTACCCTGAACACATCAGAGCAAGGAGGCAGAGCGAAGGAGACGGGAAAAAACTGGTTTACATAGAAAATAAGAAACTTCAGCTTTTACCTTAGTTGCATTGTACTCTAGAGATAAAGCTGGAAAGCTAAGGTTGAATGTATAGAGGTTACAAATACTGTTTAGATATAAATGCCATTTATTGTTTTTACTCTTTTGTCTTTGCATTTTGGGCCTTGGTGGAATTAGTGTTTATTTCAGAAGATACTGTTCATGTGTTGCTGCAAGTTTACGCTGTCCTGGACTTGGCAAGGGTGCTAGAATCTAATGAAACCAGTATAAGAATGAAGGTTGGAAATCAGGATGCACACCAAGAATGGTAACATCTCTTGCTTCGACTCCGATGTGAGGTATTAGAAGTCAGATGCATTAAGGAGGAAGCAAATGGAATCTAGTCCAGCTTGCTTGGCCGTCAAAATAATGTAATTATAATAGCTCTTTAGTGGGGTGGAAATATCCAATTTCCCCAAAGACCAATCTGGCTTAGCAATGCAGACTTTCTGACTTCATATTCTAATGCTTGCTTCACAAGATGCCTCATTTCTCCTTCTGTAATGGATTGGAAACAACATTGTTTCAGAGCACAAAATGCAAGTACTGCTCCATTAGGCAAAACAATTCTCTAGGAACTTACCAAATAGAAAAATAGAGCAAACTAGCCCTACAGTCTATAAGTGAAAAATGTCAGATTTTAAATATTAGATATCTGTAGAGAAGATAATCAAACATACTACCCATCACTGAGACAATCTGGAGAAAATAGTGTGGCTGAGATGACTGTACAGACCCTTTAACAATGAAATAGAAACTGAAAAGGCTGACAGTTTGGAATTTCAGTATCTTAGAAAAGCGCTGCTGAAGAAGAATGTGGTTTATCAGATGCTAAAGGACAGATGATAAATTCCATACCACTTAAAGCCATTACTTATGCCAAAGGCATATGAACTGCAATGTAGCTATAACATAGTATACCGTTTTATGCATTATGAATGTAGCCACTAGGATAAAAAGCCTTCCAGTATTCTATACAGACAGTTAAGTTACAGCACAAACTCAGTCTTTAGTAATTATGAAGAATCTAAGGCAATTCACAACCTATACTCATACTGTAATATAAGCCTTCTGGACTGGGAAAGAGTTGTCTGCAATCTGTTGTAAAAGAGGAAAAAAAGCAAAAATACTAATTAGGCTAATATTTACAAGATTACACGAGAAAGTAGGGAAGAAGAAGGAAAATAGAATTCTATAAATAAAAAGAACAGATTAAACGAGAAGGAGATGTATGCAGTAACAGAATAACCTGAGAATTAGCAGATGATTCTGTCTCTCTCAGACTAGAGGCGGTCAAGGTAAAGAAACAAGAGAGGCAGTGGGTGTTCGGGTTTACAACAATCTGTCAGTCTGGAACATTGTTATGGAAAGCTGAAAGAGGTAATATTCTTTATTCCTTAATCTATGGTGACTCTTTTTAATATTTCCTCAGTCTGGTATGGTGTTCCTACTAGTTAATATGCTAACAATCTACCAAAAGAAAACTACTGTAGCTGACAATTGAGCTCTTTCACAGGGAGAATGAAACAGAAGAGTAAGAACTAAGGTTGACATAATACTAGAGAACAGATGCTTTCTGGTTTGTTAGGATGCTTTGGGACTCTAGCTCTCCTGCACTGGCTGAGAAAAGATGTCTCAGCATGAAGAGATCTCAGGGTTACATGACTGCCTTGCTCACTGTCTTCCTGGACCTCTGAGACAATCACCTGTTGCCACCATTGGCTTCAGTCAGCTCTGATTTGTGTTATGATGTGCAGGTTCTCCTGGCAACATCGAGGCTGCAGTAATGTGGGTGATTTATGATCATGGTAGTGCTTCTCTTCTGGTCTTTTACTGGATACATGTCAGCAGTTCCTGAAAAGCGAATGAATAATTTTTAGGAAATGCAGCAGAAACGTCAGGCTGTAGTACTGAGATATAGGTCTAAAGGAAAAGGATTGGTGTGTTACTATTTCTTCTGAGTTCCTTATCAATAGTAAAGGAGTGTATATATATCACTAAAAAATCTTGTATACAGTGGTGCTTTTTGATGTTTTCTATTCCATGCATGAATTAATCACACTACTGAAGTCTGATTTAGTTTTACTGAGATACAAAGGAATGCACATTTAATTAAAAATTTCTCTGACTAGCACCTAGTCAAAGATGTTTCATTCCAATCAACAATTGGAGGGAATTTCCTGCTAGAAGTTGACTATTTAATCAATGAAATGATGAACGAAACCCTCTTATTTCACCTTATGGAACCACTGATTGTTATTTCAGGACCTGGTTTTTTCCTGCTTATGACACAGATTTGTAGGTATCCTGTAATTAAAGGAGTATGCACAAGAATGTGAATGTGGGATCTGCCTCTGCTTTTGAAGTAAAACCTAAGTTACTTGTTGCTCACAGGAATTGAAAAGAATGCTTAGAATTGAGGAAACTACTGCAGCTTTTTAAAGAGTCTTGTAAAATATAATATGAATTTCTAAAAATGTGTAATTTCTATCAATTAGTGCATTGGAACTTGAAACATTACATGATCAAACATCATTGACTTCCAAGATACTTAATTGTGTGTCAGTGTGTTTGTGAAATAGAAGCACTGACGTAAACCTTTCCTGGCAAATGTGTCCTGTCCTGTGCAAAACAGAAGTGCACTTCCAGAGGACAGCAACAGCCACACTTTCTGACCAAGACCTGCCACAGTGCTGTAGGAGGAAAGATGCATCAGTGAGAATGGCTGAGGTTGTTTTAATGCAAGTAACATCCTATCAGTTGAAGTATAAGTACTCTAAGAATTTTTTCTGGGAAAAAGAAGGGAAGTTACTGCTTTGTACTATGTTTTTTAAGAAATACAGTACAAGCTAACATCTTTTGTGAGTGAGGCAACACTAACAAAGAAATTAACAAACTGGAAGTGACATAAAAGGCTAAAGGGAGCATAAGGCATGCCAGTTATGTTCCCAGTAACATTCTTGAACTACAGGACACATGTAATTTGTGACACTTTTCACAGTACTGACTTGATCGCTTTTTTCTTTTCCCTAGCACACTATTTTGGATCTGCTCAATCCCACCTGCACATTCCATCAGATAGCCCAATATGTAGTGACAAGTTATGAGGGAGAACTCTGTAATGCTTAGATATAATTAATTAAGTGATTTTGAAGACTTTAGGACAAAAGGGAAGAGATGCACGGCCTGAAGTCTTTGTTAGTTTTAAGGCAAATTTATTCATTTCCCACTTAAGTAAAAGGTTTTATGACATCCTCTGTGAGCATAAAGCACTCAAAAGTAATTAATTCCAGCTGTACTTCTAGGATGATGCAGGGCTGAGAGTTTATGATGCAAGTATGTTGAATTGTTCAGTTTTGGAAGAATAGATTAAATGTCTTTTTGAGCTTTTGTCTGTAGTTTATTTTCTGTGATTCTATGATAGTTCTGATGAAGGTAGGGAGCACAAGATTTGTTTCTGGGTGGAGGGAGTGAACTGGGAAGGAGAAAGTTTTCTGAAGTACCTGAGACTTTTCCTCTTTTCATATGGGATTAGGGCGAAAACATCCCCCAAAATACTATTAAAATGAGCTGTGTTCTTAGAGAGCAGCAGAATGACATAAAGCAAACTCTTCCGATACAGCTGACAAGAAACTAAGACACAAAAGTCACAAACTATCAACTAGGCTCTGGTCCCCTACAAACAGTCAAACAGAACAACTGTGGCATCTTAGTATATATAAGCTAGCTGTACCTCTTAGCTTCTCCTTAAATCAGTAGTTCATGTGATAAATTTCTAATAATTTTTAAGACAATGGTTCATCCTGTATATCTTTGTGTTTGTATGTGAGCTCAGACTATGAAGTGCAGAGATGGCATAATGAAGGTTAGTGGAGCTCTCAAGTTCATGGAAGTTGCATGAATTAGAAATAACTTACTAAAACAGAGGAGGCTAAGCAAAATTAAATCTAAAAATATTTCATGCAGAGTTCATAACAGACTAAATAACACTTCCAGACAGCTGCAATGTAATTTTGCCAAACTGAGATAAAATAAATGCCAAGGAAGTATCAGAGTGAGCAAAGGAAGGGTCCCTCCTGTGTCCCTTTACAAGTATTTTTTCTACATTATTCCTTCAGTAAACAGGGATGGAATAAGAATGGAAAGAGCAAGAAACATTAAAAATCAAACTGAGCTCTGGACCACTCCCTCCCTCCTCCAGTTGATGTAGGAGTATATATTCCTGAAATCTCTTATAATTTGAAGTCAAACACACAAACAACATTGTCTCCCTTATTTTGGTAAACAGTGGAGGCATTATGAACTCGGCATTATATTGTGAAATCAGCTGTGACTGCTGAGGAAAATAAGGAAGAATGAGTCCTGTTCTTTTGTCCTCCCTACAGAGAGCTATACAGAATTTCAGGGCAGGGAGGAATACAAAAACGGATACAGGCTTGCCTCTTCTCTTCCCAAGATAGTCTGCCACTGCGAATGAGCCAGTGTGATAAGAATAGTAAATGCTTATGTTAATAGCAATAATTAACATCTTTGGGAGGAAAGGGGGAAACAATACCTTCTTTGTGCTGTTCATGTAATAGTGAAACAATCTAGTGCTCATTAAGAATTGTATTCCTAGGGAGTAATTTGGTGGTAGATGACCTATATAGTTTCCAAAGGCTTAACCTTATAAAGAGAGGAAGAATGGTCTTAGATCATCTGGAAATGAGTGTACTCTACACACTAGAAAAGCTTGAAGGGACTGGAACGCAATTTTCATTCCAGACAAGGGATCAGTTTGTGTCACTTGGCAAATAATTCTACTGCATTTTCAGCTTTTCAGGTTCAGTCAGTGGACTGAAGAGTAGACCAATTTTACAGTGAGGGTTTCCTGATACGCAGGCTGTGGTAACTCCACGGAGGTGGAAGCTGTCACAGCAGTGGAGTTAATCAGCTGTCTCCCAAGTGCCATAGGAGCTCCTCAGAGGGACTCCACAGAACTCCTTCATATGGGTTAATTGTAGGTTATCCAAGCTCATGTTCTTTGTTCAACCAAATTTTAATTCACAGAAAGACATTAAGTATTTAAGTCTGGAACAAGTCTGACTGAATTATTTTCCATTTCGTTGTCTTCCAAATTGCTCCTTAATTTCTCTTTGGTAATAACAATAATTTTAATTTGCACAGAGACATTAATCTAAGGATGTCACAGTATTTTAACATGGTCAGTCCAGCCCAGCAAAAAAGAGTTATTCTAAAATCCTGTTAGCTCCCATACGATGTGAACAATGTGTGTTCTTGTCACGGATATGAAACTACAGTTAAATTCTTAAAACCCTGGAGTGACTGCAATAGAGGTATAACTGCATGTAACATCTTTTGATTGTAGTTGAATACCCCTGTGATGAAATCTAGCCACTAAGCTGCAGATTAGGTATAAAAAGCATATCCTATATATGATATAAATATACCTTCTGTATGACTCAGTAGCATGTCTGTATGCTGCTTCACAATGTATGGAGAACATATGTGCGTGTATGAGAACATCCCATAAATGCACTTTGTTTCTAGATTACACACAATAAATATGAAACACTAGTATTATCTCAACATTAAACATGGTAAAGGTAATAATATATTAATAATGTGAAGCAATTGTTATGTAAAGGTAAATCCCTAAATTCTTATTCAGTTAGACAGGTTAAGTATTAAGGATTTTGCTCCATATTGTCTGTTCATCAAACATAATCACTTGCTTGCAAGTCTGCATGGTAAAAGAAATTGTGTTATCTGTCACTGTGTACAGAAACAAAAGATACCAGTTTGGTTTTCACACTCTGCTGTTGCTCTGAAAATTGAGCTGAAAAAAACCCACACGAATTTGAAACTAACATATCTGTGTTTTGTAGATTTCCAGTCCTGGTGTTAGCAAATAAAGAAACAGCATCTGCATGATAACTAGTAGAAAAACAATGATCAAAATCCTTACTGAGTATAAATGATGTTTATCTCCATAGACCTTTCTGTGTATGAAATGTAGCTCTGAGCTTACCTTAGGGTGGTTGTTAGTGGTGACTCTGGGTATTAAATGTCAGTGTATTATGCAAGTTTAGGTGTCTTCTCAAAAAGTACTGAGCTCCATTGTGTCTTTTGATATCTAGGAGTAAACCTGAAGTGACAGTCTTCAGATAGTACCTTGTTTACACCAGTTTAAGGGGTGTCAGAATTTTGTTCTCTACACATTGCTGTTGCTGATTGGATCACGAGATACATAGAATGAAGACACTCAGGGTAATCTATCCTTTACAAAGCATAACGATTCTGTTATCATCTGGGGGCAAAAAAAAATCTTTACACATGCCTGGTTAACTCAAAGCAACCTGTAACAGTGGACGTGCTTGTTGGAGTATGTTGATTTATTTGAATATTAAGGTCTTACCAGAATAAAATACTTATGCAGCAATTTTACTTAGCTAATGATGAACAAAGAGTACATAGTAGCATGACTTTCTTTGTTAAAAAACTTTCAAGCAAAGGAGAAAAGGCAATTGAGAATTCCACTGCACATAAAGCAGTTAGACTTCTCTTTAGCACCTTTTAGAATGGCTCCAGCTCCCAACTCAGCCTGACCTGTCTGAGACCCTCTGGTGACAGAAATGACTCTAAAAAATGTCATCTTATTTCAGCTTAGGATTCCTTCAGTGAGGAGGGGGGAAGGAGGAAAATGGGGGCAAGGATGTTAAATAATGGTGGCCTGATTCTGTCTTATCTCTCTAGCTATTTAGTGCTGTGTGGGTGTCAGTCCCAGGCATAGCCAGTAATTACTGGCCTGGGGATGGCAGGATTGCTCTAGGACTCAGTAACACCACAAAATTATGGCAAAGAATTTAGTTAGGGTCAGATCCTCAACTGCTATAACTCTGCCTGTCTGATTCTGGTAGTGCTCAGGGGCTGCAGCATCTCTGTTAGAAGCAGAGACCAGAGATAAGGTAATTTTATGCTATGCTTGTGCACCATATACTGCCTTGAATGGACAAAGCAAAAGGACTTATCTGAAGGGTTACAAGTTCTGGCATCCTCAATATAATTCTGTTTGGGTCTTCCAAAATATTTTGAGTCCATAGAATCATTTAAGCAATATTCTACCTGCATTGATCTGCTGTGTGCCATTGCTCCTCCCCTTAAAGTACAATCACTTTGTCTGGTATTAACCAAGAAATTGACTTCAATTCCCATTCTCGCTTATCTGCAGCTCATATATGGGCTTCTAAAGTTCTCAGCTTCAGAAGCTTCTTTTTGCCTTTCGTGATGCTTTGGAAATGGCAGAGCAAAAATATCTAAGAAATCCAAACTTGGAGAAACTTTCAACAAGGTTGTTTGTGTTTTTTCTTCTTTTTTTTTTAATTTTTTTCCAGGCAGTAAAAGAAAAAGAGTACTGAAATACAAAAATAAAATCAATCTTTTCCAGAAGGACTTGATTTGGACTGCAGCATTATTGCATTTTTCTGATAAAATGTCTTTATAACTGCAGCATGAATAAATAAAAACTGTAAACCCGTTCTGTAGGACGGATCTTTTGGCATCAGAGGCCTTGATGATGTTCTTTGGTCATAAGCCAATCCTTAGTCTTTGCCTCTGTTTCCCTGCTGCAGTGCAGATACTGTTCACAACTACATTGATTCTTGAGCAGAAACATTGTCCTAACACTAACCAGCCAATTAAACTCCAACATGTTCCTTTTCTAGCTGTAGAATAAGGAAATTTCTTGCCTTGAGATTGTGCTATACAAATCCCTTGTGAACCCCATAATAAGTCATCTTGTTTACTCTTTTTAGTCTTTCTTATACGAAAGCTATCAGTTTTTTCTTCTGCCTACTGTTTGATTTTCTCAGAAGAAAAAAATCAAGACAGAAAAGGATGAATTAGCAGTTCCCAGGAGCACAATGAAAGATTTACTTGAATAGCAGAGCTCAAAGCAAATCTATACACGGGATCCAT
Organism: Falco rusticolus; assembly: GCF_015220075.1. Taxonomy (NCBI): domain Eukaryota; kingdom Metazoa; phylum Chordata; class Aves; order Falconiformes; family Falconidae; genus Falco; species Falco rusticolus. Next base: position 22,113,425 of record NC_051197.1, read on the forward strand.
TCATAATTATATATTCATAGTAGCCCTACAGAACCATATTTGTTTCCCAGATAGACAAGAAAACATGGACATTACCTTAAGAAGTTTTAGTAAAATTTTTTGTATTACTAAAAGGCTGTTAGGCCTCATGAAGTTCTGGAAGGCACCTTCTGGACTATTGTATACTGTATCTGTTACCTGCCAGAAAGGCAACTGTTGGAGCTGGGTGGACTCTTTGCAGAAAATGTAATGTGGTCTTGTCTGACCACAAAGTCACTGATACTAGGCTGATGTCCCCAAGTGTCTTTGGCAAAGGCTGTGGTATTGACCCACCTGAAACCTTGCCTTGAAGTTCTGTTACAGTTCTGTTTCTGAAAGCATCTGGCATTCTAGTTTATATGGATAATTCTAACCAGTCAGGTTAGCATATGTGCTTATTTTTGAAACCTGACAGGGCAAGTATTTCTAAGTGTAAATACTTATCTGAATTTAATAACGTGTATTTCTGAAAATACTTAAGCGCACAACTTTAAAATCGTGTGTATATAATACCCAAAACGGTCTTGAAAACAAACAAAGTGAAAGTACGGATGATAATAGTTGTTTTTTTTTTAATCTTAGTGGAATATCCTGATAATATTTGCTTAAGTCTTAGTACAACATAAGAGAATACTAAGAGTTAGAAATGATATTTTCTGTCTTGATAGTAGCATAGAAGATGTGGTCTCACCTTAGAATAGTATTGAAATTTTCATTTAGGATGACAACTGATATGACAACTTCTATTTATATGCATTTATCTAGCTATATTTATAGGCCCGACTTGCAAAGTTCTATATGTTTTCAGTGGAAAAATAAGCAAATAAAACTGAAAAATTATTTTAAAATCCAGGCATGTAATCTTCCTCCTTATTCTTTAAAATACATTTAGGTAGTTACATTTATTATTAAAAGGTATGAAAAAATGACTTCAAAATCTAGTAAATGATGCAAGAAACTACAAAACTAGTAGGGAAGAGCTTTTTTCTTTGTTGCAAACTACTTGAGACTGATGGCTAGCTAAAGAGTGATAAAACCTGGGAACAGCTGTAAATTACATTGTATAGGAATCTATTTCAAATATATAGTAGCTTATTCCTTGCTTTGCTTTCCGACATTTCTCACACATACATTGAAAGAAAATCAATCATCTCATACTCTTCTATACTCCCCTGCCATTGAATAGTACTTAATAGTCTTCTGTATTGTTTCAGTGACTGATCCCTTTCTTCCCCTTCTTATCTTTGGGTCTATACAACATGTCAGAGATCCCTTGCCTATTTTCCCTATTTTTTTCATAATTGTATGGAATTACTTTTTAGAGAGTACAACAGGAGCCTGGATTTCTCCACCCCTGTGATCAGTAAAACAGATACTGCTTTGTAAGCATTACTTAACTCTGGGTGGTCTTGTTATAAACAACAGGGGCTGAATCTGAGTACGAAGAACTGGGAAAAAACATTGCAGCAGTGAAATGTGTTAAGCTGTATCATACTTTGCTGAGAAGTGCTGAAAGCCCCATTGCATACTTAAAAATAGACTGCACTGTATACTCAATAATAAGGCTAAGCAGATAATTTATCTAAACAATTTAACAAAATTAGCTTCCTCTTTTACTAGAATCAGTCTACAGACAGAGTACTATTTTCAGCAACATTTCTATAAATAGTTCCTGGTATATAGCTATTTTATGAATAATTCACAAACTTGAATGCTAAAATTGGAACTACTTTGGATTGATAAGCCATAAAATATACTGGTATTTCTTAAGTGAGTGGGCAAAATTTGTTATCCTGTACAAATGCAAGTACAAATTATAATCTCATATTAAAAAATCTTTTAAAATATTCATCTAACGGTCTGCTCTGTCATCAATTTTGCATGCTAAAAAAGGAGTACAAACAATTTTAAACCTACATTTGTTTAAAAACTGGAATGACTTTGTGGAAGATACTGTTTCTATTTGTTTGGTGTTTTTTCCCTATCTACTGAGGACAGTGCATTAGGAAAGAAAAGTACTGAATCATTTATCTTTTTCGTCCTCATTTTCTTCATAGGCATCTTTCACTGATGTGTTTGTCCAGTAAGAGGTAATCTTTGATGGGCATAGGCCTGCTGACCTAGTCACAGGTATGGTAACACTAACTCACAACTGATTGATGTTGCAAGTGAGAAATGAACCTAGCTTTGCTGCTGTGGCCATTATGTTTTCTTTGGAGATCTCTTGGTTTTGGTCATCTTGGTGGCAGAGGGGAGATATAAGCCAAAGGGCCTTCTTTAGGAAAACAGCAGTGTATTTTTAATGAAATATATCCCAGTCCCAATCTACTTTGCTACTGTTAGTCTTATTTTTAATATGCTGTTTATTAGGTCACTAGGTAGGTTTATTAGGTAGGTTAGTACCTTTATGAAAGACAAAATAGTCCTCAAGATATTATCATGTTGTTTCAGATATTTCCATTTTCAGTGTTTCCAGGGTGCTCCCAGTAGAATTATTTATTTAAATCTCACATCATATCATTTAGGATTCCTCTTATCTTCCCTTCCTATGCCTATTCTTTCAGCTTCTCAGAGTACCTAGTATATTTTCCACGACGTGTTCACTACTTAGCACATTCTGCTAAGTCCTTATTACTGTCACCCTTCTTCCCATCACAAGCTATCACTGTGTGATTAATTTTGTATTTTATCCTATAAGGACAATATCTCATGCGTTGAGCATTTATAATTTATAAAATAGGCATTGTTCCAAAACATGGAATTTGGAAGAAACAATTTTTTTTGTGCCATGTTACAACTGATATAGCAAAAAAAGTACTTGAATGCATTTATCTGCTCCATTCTGATTTTCTAATTATTCTGGCCCCCTGCCAGCTATTAGCTCTGGGTACATGCTTTGGCTATGAGCCCGCATAGGGCTAGTTACAGGCATCTAACCAGGTTCCCCCGTGCCTTGCTTTCAGTGGGAGACAAAACCAAAAAGGAGAGCTGCAAAGAAGTCCCAGTGCCCACTGACCCTGACTGAACAGGTTAGGCCTCCAGATGGACCCTAGCATGAATCTACTGGTCCGTTTAGAGGCAGTCTCTGTCACAAAGAGATGTTTCACTTGAGAAAACAGATTTTGTAAGGGAAATGTACCAGAAACTATACCTATTGTGCTGGTTCTCACTTCAGAACCAGTGGTGAAAAAATCTATGAGAAGAAAGGCCCAGTGAAAACGATGATGTGCTCGCCTTAACAAAAGGCAAGAGTACAGGCCAGTAATACACACACACATATATGCAGTTCTTCTTAAGCCTTTATAGCTCTGTGCTACACCTAAGCTGCCTGGTTACAGGAATGTCTGTAGTGCAGCTGGATACATGCCTGTACAATGGTTTGCTGGAAAGGTTTTCCCTTTGCTGTGCCTCAAGGTAAACAGTGCAGGTGGTCTAGCTAGCATGTAGCTTTGAATTGGATTTAGAAGTCACTTTTAAAAGTCAGCAGTGGCATAGCATGTATCCCCAGTTAAGCATTTAAGGGTTTATTCTGAAATTCTTGTTAATTCCAGTGCTATCTTTGGTCTTTCAGCCAGTTACATTTCAAGAAAGTTAAACTTCAAGTAGAGTCTTGCAATGAATAGACACCATGGCACGCACTCACGCTGTGAAATCAGCCTTGTCATTTTGTTGGGCGGGAACTGCCCCAGTATCAATGACCGTAGGTCTGAGCATGCTGGTCCTAATGAAAATGGAAGTGCAAAGCTTTATTGGCTGGAAATGGGAAGGATGCGCTCTGTTCAGTGTAAAGATGTCTCTAACAGGATGTTGCCAATTTTAAAATGCTCTGATTTCAAAGAATAGTTCAGCAGAAAAAGCAGAGACACTGAAATAATATGCCTGATCTCCAAATGTGAATTGTCTGACTGGGTATGTATTTTTGAAAATTTAAAATAACCAGATAGATTATTTAAGGTATTTCTTAAGCTTGTGATTAAATTGATGGTGGTAGGTGTGCTGATCATTAGTTCTTCCCACCACAATCAATGCTTTGTTAAAGCAGACTTGTGTTAAAAAATGGCCTCCCCAAACCAACCAATATGTAAAAAAGGGTATCTTTAGGCAGTGGGTTTTTTCTTGTTTGTTTCCTTGCTTCCCCACCCCCTCCACCCCCCCACCCGTCATGAAGCATTTTTGTTAAACTGATACTAATTGGAGTAACTGTCCCAGAATTTGGATATATGCCCTTGGAAGGATAGCTGCAAGCCTTTCCAGTCCAATGAACAAGTCGCTAGATCTGTCTGTTATGGACTTCTAAGTAAAATCAAATATATAGGGTGCATAAAACATAGTCATGTGAACTTTTGTAATCTTCGGATGTTTTCCTTAGGTTAACATTACATTTTGCTTGAAATGCACTTATTTGTAGCTCAGAGGAATCGGTTTGAATTATTATTAAAAATAATAAGAGAAATAACAAAATTCAGTGTATGAAGTGATATGGAAGGGACTGAAGGAATCTGTCAAAACTTAGCGAAACTCTTAAGAATCTCTCAAAACAGAAAAATATTAAAAAGGTTCCTGGAAAAAGAAGCCATCCTCTAAAGACAATTGAATATGGCAAAAGTAAATGCCTAGAAATTAAGAGGGATCTGTAAGGAACATGGCTAGTCAGAAAGCATTCCGAGATTGCCAACAAGGAGTGTGTGGGTACAGAATAATTCTTAGCATTTTGGAAGGAGAAGCCTAAGGACTTCAGTATGAAATTAGCTACTAATAGCATATTTTCTGCAGAGGAAATAAAAATATTAGAAAAGAAAGATCACACATATGAGTTTCTTAAAAACTGCAACTGTTTGGAAAACATGCTGACATGATACAGTAAGTCTTTAGAACTGTAATTGGGATTTACGACAATGGATAAGGAAAGTGTGATATTTTAAACATGAAAAAATTTGCCCAAGAGATTAGTTTCTGGAGGCAGGGGGCCAGAATAATTAGAAAGTGAAATGATAACATCAGTCCTTCTTGGAAAATCACAAAAGAAAAGTAGCATGTGTCCAAGAATACTAATGAGAAGGGGAAGTAAGTGTTAGAAAAGATCTAATATTCTGTAGGAGAAAAAATTGCAACCTTGTTTCTACTTAACAGGAGAACTAGGTGGTTAGGGCTTATAAGGATTTTTTTTCCCAATAACTACCATCACTGTTACCATCAGTTTAGAAAGTGATTTGTGGAACCATATGAACTGGTCATGCCCCTTGTACACAGTAACCAGTCTTAACCTTCTTTAATTTCTGTGGCATTTCTAAATGGGAGAGAGCTATAAGCAAGAACAATTTATTTTGTTCCTGACAGATACTGGAATGAATGCCAGTACCATCTGGGTGAATTTTTCTTCTGTATGAACAACAGCAGTAAACCTTAGGCATTAGTGTAGCTTTCTCGCTTGACAAATCTAGAACTGGACAAATCTGAATACTACAGCTACTACCAGTATTGTATCAAAATCCCCTTCCTCCCATTTTCTCAAAACATTTTAAATTCAAGGCTCTCAGTATTGCCTGGTGGCTTCTTGGTACAGTGGCCTTATCCAGAGACATCAGGAAAGCCATGTCATTCTGTCTTTGGAGAGTGTTTTAAAATCTCCAAAGCAGGGAGAATGTCTCCTCAGTTCTCATGCAGGCCACAGGAAAAACAAATTTAGCCAATATATACCTTCCCTCTCCTTGTGCGTCATATCCATCACAGATAACTTCGTTGTATAGTCTGACAAGTAGAGGACTAGATCTGCCTGCACATTCCTGCATGCACAGATGATGCTGAAGGAGTTGGAAGAGCAGATGAGTAGCATTTGTGTTCTTCCTAATGTGTTGCTCTCTGGAGCTGGTTGCTCAGAGCAGGAGGAGGAAGACGGGGAAAGCTACTGTTGACTGCAGTATAAATACAGGCATTCTGAGAGGACAAATTGTACCTCTCTGCCCACTACAAAATTCCATAATCTAGTCCCTGGTGGCACCCACAAAAGCAAAGTTATTGCTTCATGAAATACTTTTTAATGATGATTGTGTGTTTCAGCCAATATAGCTTTTCATTCTTGAGTCCTTGAGATGAGAAAGACCACCTTAGAGAAGGGCGTGCTTAGTACTTAAAAAAAGATAACCATCACAGTCTAAATAAATGGGACATTCTGAGAACACTGATCCAGTCAGTATTTCCATTCAAAATTTTCTTCAAATGCATTCTCTTTTTCATTGAGAAGAGAAGGACAAGTGTATCTGTCCTCAGGCTAAAGTTGTATTTTGCTGCTTGAAACAAAGGACAGAACATTGCTGCTATTGTATGATTTATTGTCCAGCAGTGTTTTACACCAAAGCAAACACAGTGGATGTAATGGAGGATGCCACACTTCTGAAAGAAATGTTTCCCATAGTGGGATTCTGACTGAAAGGACTGATACAACTGCTCAAGGTTTAATTTATAGGAAGGTTATAAAACTAAAGTAAACCAGCCACTTCTTCTGCCCTTAGTCCTTAAACCTTCACACCCCTCAACAGAAATAATTTATGAAAGGAATATTTAAAATAGAAGCTACATCTTTAAATCAATAAAAATAGATATAGTGAATTAAACATGTTTCATAAATGAGTAGGAAATGAACATTAGAAATGATACAGATAACTCGTCCCTGGAAATGAGAGTTTATGAAAAAGATTGATGGCATAGAGTGGATAATGTAAAATGAGGTAGAGATCTTATTTTCCTTAAATAAACATTTAACCTTTTCCAGAGAAAGGGTCAGCATATTTCTAATTGCATTTTTTTATAATAAAATCACAATCTCACAAAGAACTACAATCCATAGGCTAGTAGTTAGCTTTGCTGAACAGAATTTTTAATACTATTCTTCCATGAGCATTTATGTGTAAAAAGTCTTTTGTCTCTCCAAAACAACAATCTTCTATCTCAGATCATCACAATTAATAATAAATTTGTAAGATTTTGGCAAAAGTTAGATCTATGAAAATAATCATGGGGAACATAAACTGCTGTATAGCTAGTTTGAATTTTTTTTTTGGATGCTGAAATTTGGTTTAAAGGCAGTTTTTCTGAAAACTTTGAAGAGCTTATGATGAAAATAATGTAGTGGGGTCTTTGTATTTTGCAATTTCTTGTACTTCTCTTGATTCAAATGCATTGACCAGCATTAATCAAAGTGACTTATACATAAAATTATTCTGTAAGTGACACCTGATTGAATGTTCCAGCTGTGGTACCGAGAAATACTTAAAAGCTCCTTAAATTGAAAGAAACTCCAAAGGTCTCAGAGAATTGCAATAGCAACAGTCACTCTAGGTAAGGACAACAGCAATCATTTAAAGCCACGAGGGTACCGTATGTAAATGTAAGGCCAGTAATTTGAACTTTGGATACACTTATTTTACTCTATCACTGCAGTGAAGATATTCACACTAGCTGACTTGAACTTTAACAGAATATGTATGTGGTTTTATGAGAAAGCAAGTCCAGAGGGCAAAGAAAGATCAGCAAAAGATGACTACAGCACAGAAATCTAAAGTCCTTGAATTGTGCTGCACGTATTGCTGATCACAGCAAGAATTATGGAAGGGAAACAAGGTAGACATGTATTGCTATACCATGTGCTAATACAGAGGTATTTATTTTGGCAGTGTATGCAGGACTACTATAGCAGAAGGTTATTAAAAACTATTTTAAACTTCTTATTAAAAAAGATTAGAATGCAAATTAATTATTTACCCTTGTGACAGCCACAACTGACTTTTTTTTTTAATGTTGTAAGTGAACTTGTAATATCACAGAATGTAGAAATATGTGGTGCATACACAACTCCAGAAGTATTACGTGCAAATTCAGTAGAGGGGTAAAGATATAGCCAATCTCACTATTTATGTGCCTTCCTACCTTAGAGGAACTTCTCTTATTCTTTGATTTTGGTTTCAGTATAGTTTTCTGGGCCAGAAGGGGCTTCCGTAAGACGGGAAACTTTAAGTTTTGGGCAACGTAATATGGAATATAGCTTCTCATTTACTCATGTACCCTTCAACTGCATTTTTGTGTGTCTAGTTCAACTGCATGTTTTACTTACTTACGTACTGTTGACCTTCTTAAATGGCAATGCCCATATCACTCCATATAAATATATTAATCACAAAGAGAAAGAAAAGCATAAGCACTTGCAGAATTTCTGTTGGGGACCGAGGTAGTGTCTGGTAGTCAGTAAATTCTTGCCTGTTACATGGCAGCTAGAGGTGGATGTAGGATTAGCCTTCAGGTTAAAGAGTCAGAGGGGAATTTGAGGCTTTTAAAAGACAAAAAAACAGGTGATCATATTCTTTGCTTGTGGCTAAAGCTGATTGTCACGGGAGATTGTTAACACATATGATTTTAATGTTTTGATAATTATGCATGTATTCAGAGACAGGATGGAAAACAGGTCAGTGGCAATCTTTGTATCTTGAGCTGTTTCTAGGATACATTCAAACAGGACTGACTATTGCTGCAAGGCAGAGAACAAGTCTATCCATGAATCAGATGTCCTCCATGTGGGCAGGAATACACATAGGACAGAGATATGACTAATTCTTCATATGTGATGTACTTTATCTCAAAATCATCTAATGTGTTTCTTTCAGAATACCTCAATAAGGAGTAAGCAGAATAAGCAGTGAGGACTAACTAAAGAGTTACTGAAAAATGTATTAGAGCACTGGGAGAGTACTTATACTAGAATAAATTTACTTAGGGGACAGACTGAGAAGTATAAGAATAATAAATACTTTACAGAACGTAAATTTGTTTATTCTACTGAATTTACTGGTAGTGCAAGTGGGCAAGGATATTATATCCTATGTCTGAAAAAGGAGAGATTTATACCAATAAATAATTATTTCTCAAATATACAAAATAATACAAAACCACTGTCATAAGTAGAATTCGGTTTAACTAAGAATCGTGGCTGTCAGTTAACTAAGAGTTGTCATGGACAAAATGGTAAAGAAGATGGATCACAGTATTTCTACATCTCCCATAGCAAAAACAATGCCCAGGAGATACCTCAGTATCTCATTAACAAAAAAATTAGAATTTCCAATCATTCTGAATTGACCAATCCAAGGACTTTACTAAAGTCTATGCATGTGATCCTTAGTTTGCTGCTGAAAAAGTTGAGAAATATAAATTCAGTCTTTATAGCTTTAGGGTAAGAACTGTGATGAGGAAAAATCAGAATCTTCTCTTCCAATAAAAAAAGATAAGAAAACAAATAATAAGATTATGTTATCACAATCTCCCAGTTGAAAACTATTATTCATGGTAACATTGCACTGAGAAGATATACAGAAAATGCCTTAGATATAAATCATCATTGTATAATAATACCAGTGTTTCTTTTTGCCATAGAGTTTTATAAAGTTCAGTATTTACTGAAGTCTTTTTAAGACCTGACGAAAGCAAACTAAAAAAAAAAATAAAATTGTATGAGCTCACAATTACTCTTTGTATACACTGGATAGATCAGTATTTCCTCTAGGAATGGACTTTAACCATACCCAACAAAGTCTAATCGAAAAATAGGAACAGAAACAAAGAAACCACTAGATATCTCAGATTACCTGAGCCATAAGAAGAGGATGTCACATACTGAGCCTTTTGACATGGTATCTTATAGTATCCTTGTTGTAGTCAAACTGGGGAGTTATGAACTAGATGGGTAGATTACAAGGCAGACAGAGAAATATTTGAACTGGTAAAGGGAGGTGGTTTGAAATCTGACTTGCAGCTGCTAATAAGAGGCATTGCTGAGTAGCTGATGTTTAACATCTTCAGGATAACAGAGCAGAATGACACATAAGTGGAAATCACCAGTCAGAGCTGCTGTTCAGAGGGGCTCTGAAATGCTGGAGGTATGGGCTATAAGACCTACAGGGGTCTCTGATTGCACTGATGATCAAGTTTCATGACCTGTTTTCTATAAAGCAGCTTCAGACTATTCAAGAGTTCATGAAAAGGTTTTTGTCATCTACTTAAGGATGCATTTACCATGAATGAGCAACTACCAAGTATTATTTTAAAGTGGTGTTGACTGATTGAGAGGTTAATATCATTCCCTGTGTTTATCTTCAGGAAAACAAGTTTTATTAGACTACGTTTCACTATGAATAGTTTTTTTTTTCTGAGTTGCACTTTTTTTTTTATATATATATAATTTCTACTTATCCATGTCTTAAAATAATTACCAGGAGGGATGTAACCTCTAAAAGAGTTATTCAAGGTTCTGATTTTGGCAGATTTTACTGTACTGTTGTCCTGAAGACATCCAGATTGGGGAACCAGAGCCATAGGGCAGATCCTGGGAATGCACTGAGACTGATAGCAGGGGAAGTCTGCACAGCCCTTTGCCCCTCTTATAAATTAATTTTTGAAAGTATGTTAAGTAACTGTTGTTCAAGATAAATCAGCTACCAGAACAGAAATTATGTCCAGGCTGAATAAAGGGAATACAGTGTTGTAACTGGCACATTGAACAAGGCTTTTTTTGTATCTGAAAAATAGCTCCTGATTTAAAAAGTAAATCACTAAGTGTATTAGAAAGGCTAACTCAAAAGAAAATAATCTGTTGAATGGTGCTGATCCCACAGGAAAGGTAATTTTACCTTGAAGCAACCACCCACAATTCTGAACATTCTTTAAAACATATATTGTAAAATAATTCGTTGGCTACGCTGAGGTGATAGAAGTAACTTTCAGGCTTAAAATTGCTTTTCAGAAATCTTTTCTCTGAATAATATATTTCCAAGAAGCTTTCAATTCATTGTCAGTCTGAGTAAAATATGTGCAGGGCATATTATAAATAATTTAGGAGGTCACAGTTCTCCAAGAAAACTTAAGGACTTGGCAATTCTGATTTTGTTAACCTGTCATTTGTCATTCATTTCTACAATGATTTTATTGATGGAGTGATTTGAATCTGTGTTTTTTCTTGTTTAATATATTTGTGGACTTTTGTGATGTCTGAATTTATCTAATTTTTTTTTTTGTTAATAAGACACTAGATGTAATTGGTAGTTGATTTCTGCAAATATGAATTAGGTACTAAATATTGAAAGTTCCCTACTTTATGCTTCAGAAAAAGCCTATTTGTTGTCATATGCTCACCTGCTACTTTGCCTGACATGCACCTCTGCATTCTTTATGCAAGTGGCCAGAAATACCTGTGATGACTGCAAATAATACTGACCTGAGATCTCATTATCTGAGAACCGAGAATGCATATATCTACAGCTGTATCTAAATATTTCATACCATCTATTCTATGTACTCTTTGTTACTCAGTACAGTAGCTCAGTGTTACAACTACACTTTTTTCTACATATATTCTTGTGAAAACCTCAATACCATATATTGAAAATGCACAGAATCTTACAAGGTAGAATTGTTAGGATAATATGTAAGATACTATACAAAATAAATAGGAAAGAAATGATAGCAGTAGGGAGGCTGAGACTGAACAGCCCCATTTAATATGAGTAAGCAAGCGTGTGGCAGGTTTGTGTTTGTGAGATCTCAGATCAGTAATACTTCCTGTCACTACAGGTATTAATATAGTTTCAATATACTGAAGTTCTTATTTCTGTAAATCCAATTTTAAAACTGGTCCAAACTCAAATAACTTTTACAATTTCATATATGGAAAATCATGTAAGTACTTAGTTATCTTCTTGAAAGGAATACACTGGAACACATTTTAAAGTATTTTCCTAAAGGAGTGGCTCTAAAAAAGGAGGTCCATGAAAATCTCTATGAAACTGTGGGTTTTAATAATGTGCACGAAACCGTGGTTTTTAATAACGTGCACCAATAATTGAAGAATAATATTATTCACGGTGTTGTTAGGTTAGCGGTTATTAGGAAACACCTTCTAGAAGCTGGCCAGTAAAGATGAAGACTAGAGATCATGTAGTTTTAGTAAACAGAGGTAGCTAGACAAATTGTACTAACTTTCTTTGGCTGAAAATATTTTTTTCCGTATTTATTAAAAAAAATCTTTCAGTGCTATTCCCAGTGAGATGGCCTTACGAATGGGGATAAGATAATCTGTACGAGGAGCCTTGTTATCTTGCATTCTAGTGTCTTGGTGTCTCTTTTAGACAGAAATATGAATTCTCCAATTCCAAGCAAAACTAGACTTCAAAAACCTTTAATAACAGGAATAAAAGAATGAATATTAAAATAGTAATTTTTTTTAAATAGTTTCAAGTGTTCTGATAAATTATGCTGCTGGTAAAATTTCAGTTGCCTTTAAGACTGGAGTCACTAATGAAAAAATCTGAAGCTGTAGTCTCTGTTTATAGTGAAGTGTCCTATTCTTGGAAGTAATACTGTGACATAAGGGATTATGTCCACGATCGGTCTCCTTTTTTTTCAGATACATTTCTTGACACTGTGCTGTGCACAACATTAAGAAATAATATCACAATTGTCTTTGCTTGGGCTTCACTATCACCCAGACATTGTAATATGAATCTTAAATTCATGAACAGACACAAATGCTTCCTTAACTAACTACTCGTGTTTGATTCCTGCATCTTGAAATGAGGGTAACTCCATTATTTCAGACAGTGAGGGGTATCAAGTGGCCATCAGTGGTGGATGGGTGTCCTTCAGATAGATAGATAATAATGTGCCATAATCAGAATTGTTAAAGTTGCAACTTTTTGTCCATTTCTAAATTGGAGGTCTGTGCAGCTTTCACTACAAAAAAGCCACCTTTATATTTCTGTTTCACTTATTTTCTTACTTCTTGGATAACATGCACTGTCCTTTCTGGTTAATATTCATTGTGTTCCAGTGCAACTATGATAAACAAAAGAATCAAATTTCTGAATTGGTGGTAAAGATAACTTAGTACTAAAGTAAAAGGAATTGTGTCTTCTAGAAAATTAATTTCTTTCTGATCTTAGGAAAGTGTCCCAGGTGACTGACTAAAGGAATGGTTACGATGTTTATCGCCTGTTTTTTCTTTTTAGCAAACTCAACAAAAACATCATTAATGTCAGCATGGAGTACATGAAGATTGATGCCGTGTACTTTGAGAGTTCTTAATAGATCTCCCTGTGATTGCATTAAGATAATTTCCTCTCAGAAAAGAAGAGTCAGTAAAAATACTGAAGGGGGAGAGTTTTGGAGTGGTTTTTTTTTTTTTTTTTTTTGGTTGTGTGTGTGTGCAGGAACCCCCTTTTGAAAAATGAGGTCAGATCAGGTGAACAGTAAATTTTTCTGTTCTGCAGTTGCACCAAGTGCACACTTACTAGCTGACCACGTGGAAAGTAGTGCACACTGCATCCTTATGTTAAATTAATACAATCTAAGCCCTTTGATCTGTCAGAATTCTTGAAATACATAAAAATATTTACCTCTAGAATGTTTTCCTGTAGACTAGTCCAAGTATTTTAAGAGTAATACATACTGCTACTGTATTTCTGTTTTCTACTGGCTTGGAGGACTAAGAATTCTGCTAGTTAGGTTCTTAGGTCGAATGATTAATGTGTGCAGAAACATGCTTGTGTCACACATCTTGGTTTAAAAACATGTGAATAATAGATCTGGTCTGGAATACTGATGTATGTTCTTTCTATTTTTATCCCACTTAGGCTTAAATGCAAGAATTCCTGAAATTTTCAGTTCATTTCTATGTTTGAGAAGTTTTCCACCTGTTTCTGAATATTCTTCATGAAAACAATTCTGTATACAAACCCAGGCACACAAAGTCCTCCCTTTCTCTAGGTTTCATCTTAGGCAGGAAATCCACTGCCTTGTGGAGTGAAGCAGCAGGACGGAGTGGTGTTCTTTTGAAAGATGGTCTTTGAGAGAACTGCTCCCAGACTACTGCTGCACAGATTTACACAAGGCTTTTGAATTTTACCTGGCTTTCGGTGAAGATCTAGTAAGAATGCCTAAGTGATACAGGAAGCATTTTTGTTAGTACTACAGTATTAAAAAAGGGGATTTCAGTCAACTAGACTGGACCCTCTGTGAGGACTCCCTGTTCCTTTCTTAATAGGCCCCTTATGAACTTCATGGATTTGAGCTTGAAAGTTATAACTTAAATCTGTAGCCAACTGGAAACACCATTTTTAGAGCTATTGTTAAATGCTGGTTTAATAGCTCTTAGACTGTATTTCCTGTTCCTGACAGTCAACTTTTCTGCTTCAACTTTTTCTTCTTCACATATTTTACGATTTGTTCCTGCTTTATTGGCTTACAACTTGAACAAATACAGAAGAAAAGTGGACGTGCCCAGTTCCCTGAAGGCAATATACTTCTAATGGGAAATACTCAGTATATGTATACACATCTGTGTGTACATATACTTTTTTTTTTGAGATTATATATGATGTATATAATCAGTGCATTCAAAGAAGCAACAGTCATTAGTAGTGAACAACACAGGAATCTTTTTAGCTAGAGAAGGAAAAGGTCTCTTCACATAGCCTTTAAAGACTGTGTGGCATCTGATAACACCACAAGAGTTAGCAGTCATGCAGATGTCACATGCATGTTTTTGCATAGTGTTTTCAAATACCTTCATATATGTTACTTAAAATGATGTAGTGAATTCCTTTGTGATTTTATATAACATATGGTGGATGTGTGTCACTGAGTGTGGATGAATAGGAAATATGTGAAGCATCTTTTTTTCTGGGACTCAAAGGTTAGAAGACACTGTATTGACCATTGCAGGAAGAACCAGTAGTGTTAACAACAGTCTTTGCTTTTTACCCATTGATTGAATTTACCAGATTGAGAGTAAAATAACTGCAATGACACCTGGGAGAGGGCCCAGGGTATATTGACAGCAACAGGATGTTCTTCAATGGCTATTGAATCATGTTGCTCAGAAATGGGAGAGCAGACAGGAAGCAAGAGTTGACCACATTCAGCAATTAATGATTTATAGCATTCTTAAATCATGCAGGCTAAATAATTATATATGATTTTCCTATTGACTGAATTCTAATACTGTAGGTAAAAGGGTAAATTAATTTCCCATATAGCCGAGATTTCCCTCCAATTTTGCAGTGCAAAGTAGTACTATGAGTCATATTTCCAACAAAAATAGTGTATTGTGGTAACCCTTGTATTTACATAGTATTCTTGTTATAAATTCTCACAATAGAGATTAATTTGTATTGCAAAGTAGCATTAAAGTAGCATGCTCTTCCTACTGACAAGTTCTTGAAATCTGGGGAAAAGTTTTTATTGGCTAGTTGTGTAGTCTGATTATGGGTGAAAATTGTAGATTTTTAAAATCTAGACACACAGCCATTTCAGAGATCAAAATACAAAGTTTAATTAAGCATTCAAAAATAGATTACTGGTTTCAAATTAACTTTTATTATTTAATGTTAATATTCCCAAACATCCTATTATCCCAAGCAATGAATACCAGATAAAGAGTTGCTTTCTGTAACTGTCCTTAATGATACTACACTTTGCTTATGTTTGGGATTGTACTCGGCAGTCTTCTGAAACAGTTTGGGTTTTTTTCTTCTGAAATTCAAATAATTGAAACCCAACAGATGTAGGACCATACAGCCATCATAAAAGTTAAACGCAAAAAGTTAATGAACTGCATTGAAAAATGAACATATTTTCCAGATCTACTTAAATGCTCAAAATTTAACTTCAAAAAAGCCATCTAGACTTTGAAAACCGCTGAGCTTGATTTCTATGTAGAGCAGCATTACATCACTATAAAATGCTCATTTGTTTATACTATGGTGATTATCAAATGGTGGCCAGCAAAAGCAACCCTTTTAAGAGAAGTCCACTTTACATACTATGAAGGTCACTACATAAAACTCTAGGCTTGCAGAAAAGCAGCACACAGATGCCACCTAGCAGTAACTCTTAGAAATTTCCTAGTATGTAATAGTTTCTTCTTTCAAGATACTGCATTTAAGTGTAGGAGAAAGGAAAGATTTTATATTCCAAGTCCTTTCCCTATAGCTGGCTTCCTGCTGAATATCTAGCCAACCTGCCAGAAATAAAATTTTACTGAAATATATTATAATGAATAATTATATTTTCTTCCATTTTTCTATGTAAATACAGAGAGAAATCAGAATCACATTAACAGATATAATATTTAATAAGTCTTGTAAAATTGATATTCTGTAATTAGCACTGAGAGTGTTTAAAATTAATCAGTAGTGAACTGTCTTCCGTTTCTTAAAGAAGAATTTCCAGAGGTGGTCAATAATTCTGTAGCATGCTTAGCAGGGGGAAAAAAAAGAAGAATAGAAAAGCATGGGCAATAAATTACTATGGTTGAAATAAAATCCTAATGTTCCAGAGGTTTAAGAATAAAGTACGTATATATTTTTGTTACATATTTTACCATAAGATGGCGATACTTAAACTCTTTACTATCAGAAAATAACCTGGTAAGTTTAGCGTAAAAGCCCTGCCATAATAAGGGTGCCTGTGGACAGCACGCTCCTGTCAGTGATGGCCTGGTACTATATCAAAGCTTTTTTTCCCAGGCATTATTTTAAAGTAGTTGATCAGTAAAATAAGTTATTACTTGAATAGTAATTATGTAGGACATGAATAGGAATGTATTGTGTATACTTTGAAATGCCTGATGTGATTGATTTTCATAAGCTGAGTAGTTTGTGAGTGTCAAGGGCATGTAAAAAGTTGTCTGTATAGTCATGAGCATATTGCACAATTCTTTTTGGAACAGAGAGAATTTAACATCCCCTTGTTTCCTACAATTAATTTCATATGATATATTTGCTTCCCAACCTGCAGGGCAGAAAATCATTATTCCACTTCAATTTAGCACAAAGCAAGATAAATAACTGAGCAGTGCTTCCATTTCTAAAGTGGTATTTCAGTCACAACTTGTACTTATTTGCTAAAAAAGCCCTGCAAACATTTTTACATGTCATTTTTCACAGGCATACAAAATCTGTTGTTCATAGTCAACAAAACTAAGTATCTGCCATGTGGCATCTTTTGTGTGCTTAATGTGGTGTAGCATCTTAACCAAGGATGGGAGTAACCATTTGATGTCATGTTCTTATTTCTGAAAATCCAGTTTAGCTCTGATAAACATCAGGCTTTGATTAAGGGCTCTTATTTTTGCATAACCTTAAGGACTTAGAGCTTTCTGGCTCATGACCCCTTGACAAAGTTAAAAGAACCTGCAACGAACATTTTAATATCCCTGGAAATGTCACAGAGAGTGATGAATAAAAGGCCGTTTTTATGCCCTCTGCACAGGATGCCACAGCAAAAAGGGCTAGAAGCAAAGTTTCAGAAGTTAATTTATGCCATTTCAGTCCAGTGGCTCATCCTGCGGATGGTGACAGAAATATGATATGGAGCATGTCTTCCCACTGTTATTTTGGGGCATATCTCTGACACCTGAACTGAAAGAAGAATCCTGCCAGCTGAAGCCTGTTTGCTGGTTATACTCTTCTGTGGATAGACAGTGATACAAGTTTTGCTTTTCCTGCTTTCCACAGTCTTTTTTTAAGTCTCTTAACTTTAACAGATGTGTTTATACACATCTATATATGTGTGTTACATATATATATGTGTGTGTGTGTAACAGAAGATAGAAAAATGAGTGTGTGGAAACCTGTAATTATAACGTGACCGTGTGTTGCTGTTCACCCAGATGTGGAACTCCTGGGTAGTGCCTGATGAGTCTCTACAGATACAGCAACAGCTGATACTTTCAAACAGCTGCTGTTTAATAACATTGATATAATTACTTAGCTAATTTTATTAATCCTATATCACCTCCTGCTTTTTTGAGTTTTCACTGTATCTTACTGATAAAAAGCCTGTGAGAACACTGCAGCTATAAATCAGATTTCCACTGAATTGCTTTTTAAGTTCCATGTTGATATTTTTTAAACAAGAGGAACATCTCTTCCATATTGTTGGAAATGCAGTACCTATTTGTGTATGTGATTAATACCTTTATTTTAATGGAAAGAAACCTGCCAGAAGACCTGAGCATTGCCTCATATGGTAATAATGCCTCATAATGATACCTAAACAGTATCATTAAAATGACATTCACCAACAGACAATATACATTGTGGCAAAACAGTAAGGACCACTGCCGGTAATGGACTGCAATACTATATGAATGTTTTCTCTTGGTACTTTTTAATAACGCCGACAGTTACAAGACTGCATGTCACAAAAAGACAAATGAGACAAGTTGTACATCTATAAGATGCAGCACTACAGGCATCTGCAGGCCTAGGGGGGGGCTTCAGTCATTATTGCTCTTAAGTGCTATAGTGCAATTCCGATTTTTTTTTAATGGTTTAACCTAAAATCACCTTCACAAGCAAGGCTGCATGGCGAAAACACATTGTACTTTTGGCGTTATTTCAGTATCTGCTGTGATCGTTTGGTGACCCGAACGCGTTTAAAGATAGCGGAACGCTGCAGCAGCCTAACGGCGCTAAATAGGGCTAAAACCAGCGTCTGCACGTGACGCCTCCGGTTCCACTCCAAGCAAATCTGTTCCCAGCCGGAGTCCGTCCGTCCCTGCTCCCGGGGCCCGGCTGCTTCCCCGGGCTGGTGCAGGCTCCGGGCACCGCCGGCCTCAGCGCCTCGGCCCGGAGGAACGCCGTGCGCTCCCGCCGGGCACCGCCGGCCCCAGTCGCAGGCGCGCCCCAGCCCCGAGCCCCCGCCGGAACTTCTGCGGGGGGGCCGGGGGCTCGGAACGGGGGGCGCCCGCTGCAGCGTGCCCGCGCCTGCGGCCCCTCCGCCCGCTGGCACCGCGCCGCCCCGCGCAGCCGGTAAGCCCGGTACCGGGAACGGCCGCTTCCGCCACGGACTTTCCCTCCCGGCCGATCGGGCGACCAAGGACACGCGCCCGCCGCTGCCCACGGCCGCCCAGCCGCCCGGCGGAGCCGCTTCGCCTGCTACCGCATACGCCGTGCGCGGGCCGGCGCCGCCTGCCTGGCTGCGGCCACGCCAACTTGCGCACCGCGGGGGCGCCCGGCCGGCGCCTACCTTGGACGGGTCGAGGCCGGCCAGCAAGGACAGCAGCAGGAGGTTGAGGATGTTGGCGGGCGCCCGCATCCTGATCCCGGGGCTGCCTCTCCGCGCCGCTCCGCTCGGTCATTCACTCCGCTGCTGCTGCAGCGCCGGCAGCCGCGCTCTCTGCCCGCCCGCCGGAGCCCGAGTGGAGGCGGCAGCCGCCCGGGGGACGCTCATTCCGCGGGCGGCCTCGGCGCGGGGAGGGCGGGCGAGGACGACGCTGCCCGCGCTGCCGGCGCGGCTCCGCTGCCCCGTCCCACCCCCGCCCCTCCCCTCCGCTCCCGGCCAGCCCACCGCAAAAGTTTGGGCCCGGGCGACGGCGGCGCGGGGAGCGGCGGATGTGACATCACCGCCGCCGCGAGGGAGCCGCGGGCGGGGGGCTGCTGTGGGGCGGCCGCGGGCTGAGGAGAGGCGCCACCCGGGCGCGCCGCGTCCCTGCGCCCGAACTCGGTGTTGTCCCCCGCCGGCAGAGGCTCTTTGCTCCGCGGCGGGCCCCGTGCCGCCGGGCGCCGCTCCGCCGCTGGCTGCGGGCGGGTAGCTGCGGCTCTCCGGCCGGGCGCACCTGGAGAGGGGCCGGCGGCTGCGGTGGGGAGCCGCGGCGGCGAGAGGGCGCTCAGAGGAGCGGTTGATTTTTTTTCTAGGGGATCTATCCCGCCCTTTCACTCTCCGCCTGGAAAGTTGATTCAGGGCTTGGCTGAGCCCTGGTGGCGGGGAAGCCCCCGCGCTGCCTTGCAGCTGGGCTGCGGGGGGCCGCCACGTCTCCTTGCTGCGGCCGGTGGGCTGTGGTGGGAAGGCCCGTACGGGGGGTGGGGGCAGGTGGTTGGCCCTCCGGAGGGCGTGCTGTAGCTTGCAGTCAGGGCTTTCCTTCTCTTATCAGTCATCACATTTGTAGCCAGCCGAGGCTCTGGGTGGCCTCCTGCCGGCCCGTGCAGCGGGTCGTGGTCACCCTTCGGCAGCTCCAGCTGGGGAGGTACCGGCAGGGGTGTGGTTTGGCTTCCTCGGGGCTGCACCTTCAGCACACCTGAGTGTGCCCCGAACATAAATCACACTTTAAACAGCACCACTCTGTTAGCACGGGCAAAGTATGTTAGGGTTTCAATTATTTTCCCTTACAAGATTCAAGTTCCTGATCTACGGTCAGGGTAACCTGATTTATAAGAGTACAACTACGATTATTATAAATTATTTTTTCAGCTTTGCATGTATTTGCATGTATTAGCTTTACAGTTAGCAATGTATTTTTGTCTTGATTAGATTAGATCTGGGGTCTACATTGTGTACTTTTTCAGTAGCTAGCACAGATAGGCTGACACTATTGTGGATTTTTAGGTGCTATGTAATCTTAACAAAGAGGAAAAATATCTTTAAAGAAGCACAACTAACTCTAGTGTAAAAAAACCCAAACAACCCAAACCAGAAATCCAAGCTCGGGAGGGTGTTTTGGTCGAGCATCTATTAGGATGAGTACGGACAGGGCATGGTTTTCTAACTTACTCTCTCCAAGTCTATGAGATTGGTGTCTTTTGTCTTCAAGAGTCAAGACTGCTGCTGAAAGACAAATAGAGCAGAAGCTGTTCTGCCCACGTGCTATCTGAAAAGATTGCATATCCTTGGCATAATGTTCCCAGATCAAAAATGCCATTTTTTCTTGCAGTGATTTATTATATTTTTGAGTTCTGAATTTCTTCTAGGATTAAAATAACCAAATTTTTGTTTGAGTGAATCAAAATGTATGTTTTATGCTAAGATGACTTAGAGAAATCCCCTTTCGGTCAGCAGCATCTTTTGCAAAGATATATTTCATTTCCATGGAAGGAAGGTCTATGAAACGTGGTTCCTTACGACAAGAAAATGAATTACAGAATTTATGAGTGAGGCTCTGTTGACATCCCAGGGTCTAAAATGGAAATGAGAATCCCTCTGATACAGACTCTATTGAGAAAGATATAGAAAGAAGACTAGTTTAGTGTTTGGGGTTTTTTACCTGTAAAAAAAAAAAAATGTGAAAGGTCTATTTTCTATGAAATACCAATAAAAAATAAAAAAGGATAGTTGCAAATATTAGTATGGATCCTGTTATAAGTAATGGTACCAAAGCACTGGAAATCTGAGATTCTCCAAAGGACAAAGTGAACGGTGTTTCAAAGAAACAATTTCTTATGAAGAAAGAACTTAAATTATAAAGCCACAAAGGCAGGTGTGAAGGTATTTAGATCTTTTCTGGAGTACTTCAATGACTAGTTCTCTCGTTCTCCCTACCTTCATTTTCACCACACTTTTTCTCTCCTTCATTTTTTTATTCTATTATGGGTAAAACTGGCAAAATGTGTAAACTATTATATCAATTACAGCATGCAAACTTCTTGAAAAGCTTCAGCGATGCGGTGTGTTTGGTCACTTCCTGATGCTGCTTGGAATATCTGTCTGTGAAATCAGTAAAATATTGAAGAGTAAAGTTAAAAATAAAACAAATGATTCCCCAGGCCCCTGAAAAATGTGAGACTTCAGATCTCCTGAACTCCTCAGATAGTTTTATGTGTTACAAACTTATAATTTGTTTGATATATGAAAAGGTACCACAACATGTTTCAAAAGGATGGCATAAAGTGACCTAATTCTGTGCCACTTGATTTTAACAATCCATTAGGAAGAAAAATAAAAGATGTATCAGACTTACTCCTCCACCCTCTAGCAACCTGAAAACTCATTTTTTTGTCAGAAAAGACTGTCTGAAGAGCAGTGAGAATCACTAGCAATTAGTACTTGAAATAATTTGGCTTGTTAAAACATATCTCAAAAATTAAACAAAATTCAGGTCCATGTGAAGCTTTTATTTCTGTTATATACCCCAGAGTGGCAAAGCTGATTCTGAAGATCTTTAACAAAGCTTTTAATAATGCTTAAAACCTATGAAATTCTATGTGAATTACTTTTTTTTTCTGAATTCTTTGTATGGAGATGACTGCAGTCAGGGTAAAATACTCAGTCATGAGAGGAGAAGAGAGATATCAGAAGTTTTCCTGCAGGCATCGGTGACAGTATTAGCAAAATGGAGCCATGTGGAATACAGCTTGTCTAGATAGTGAAGGATATTTTCAGTCTGTAGTTAAAATTATAACAACTTCTTTTTCACACCATATTGCAAGACATACTGCTAGCAGTTGGAATAAGATACTTGTTCACTTGGGTACGCTGGAAACTGAAGTTGATAAATTGCATGTAGGTGCTGAATTATATATCAGTCAGTTCCAAGTTCTGCAACCTGAGTTTGACAGCGTGAAAGTACTGACGGGAGCTGTGATAAAAGACAATGTATGTATGCATATGTAGAAAGACAGTCTTTAAATGATTTATAGCAGGTCACATCTGAAAACTTTTTAATTGCAGTGCTATCAAATATTTTTTCTAGACAAGAAAATTTTTCATGAAATCAGCCATATATTTACGCTGAATATGTCATGGGTGTTGAATCTTCTACTAAGTTAGGAAGGTGGTTCGGTTTTGGAATTTTAGGCATTCTCTGTATTTATTATAAGGATGAGAAGTTTAGGGAGTTGGGAAGAGGGGCTGAACACTGACTTATGGACTTTAATGGAGTTGAAATGTCCTGGGAGAGCACAGATGTGTCTTTCATTACAGACGCAATTTCG
This sequence comes from Falco rusticolus, assembly GCF_015220075.1. NCBI lineage: Eukaryota > Metazoa > Chordata > Aves > Falconiformes > Falconidae > Falco > Falco rusticolus. The sequence goes on from NC_051197.1 coordinate 22,136,191, forward strand.
GTATTTCAATGAAACTAACAAGAGAGAAGGATGAGAACAAAATTAGGCTATCAATGATACAGAAGCTAAACTTTTATGATGGGTATTTTATTTGATTATGTTTGTAAGGAATGTGAGAGAAACAGAATGCTTGAACTGTTCTTAGATCAGGTGAATAGAAAAATCAGTAGAATACTAATCCATTTAATTTAGCCATTGAAGAGTATGTAGATGTTAAAGTACAGAGATATTGCAGATATGGGACAAAATTCAAGACTACTGTAAATCATTAAATCTGCTTATATTTGGGTAGATTTTGCCATCAGATTGAAGTATACTTTATAGTTATCAGTCATGTAAGAAGAGTCATTTTTGGAATCTGTCAATACTACAATCTCACTTCCTAATCCACATTGCTATATTAGTTAGTTACAAGGTTGAAATGAGGTTTTGGCAGCGTATTTTATCAGCGTAACTGTCCTAGTGGTGATTACTAAATAGAATTGTACAACTAGGTCAACACTGAGTATTTTTTGAAGTCCTGCTAATACCTGAAAAATGTATTTTGTTTTTCTGTATGTTATCAAGATTGAAAGGTAAATAATTATTAAAATAAATCTAGCAGTTGATGTGTTTCCTAATCCCTGCTCTCTTAAAGTGAATATTTTAAAAGAACTTTTGTTACTCAGGGTTTTTTTAGGAACTCTTCTGTGGAAATTACCTTTGTATATATCTCTGTAAGAGTGCACTGAAAATAGTTAAACTTCAGGTTTCTGAAGAACTGCAATACTAATGCTATTTCCCCATGAGCTTACTCTACATGCAAGTAACTGTGAATCAGCATAATTGTTACTGGCTTCTGTGAAGTATACAAAGCTGCACATGACAGATGTACAGAGATATTTAGGTACTGGGTGAAGTGGACAGGTTTAATAGAGAACCAGTGAGTCAGGCACCTCTGTCAGATCTACAACTCTTTCTCTAAAACTGATCCGTATTTAGAATTTACTTTTGTTAAGTTTGACCTTAATTTAAATTGGTGAAGAAACTGCCCTAGTAAAGTGTTACTAGGTATTTACAGTTCATATGAAATACAAAAAAGGCATAATTCTGTGGAAATATGTTTTACATAAAGTTAATAGGAATATCAGTATTTGTAAATATTTCTATAAAGTTATTCAGTTTTCTTGGTTTTTCTTTCAGATGTCATTTAGGCTTTTTTTCCCCAGGACTTCATTTATGCATCGAAAACAAATTGGTGAAATAAATACTCTTTCTCTTTCTGGCCTTTTAGGAGTTATTACTTTAGAGCACCGTATGGTTATAGTCTTTTCAGATTCACAAATCAGTTAATATATTACTGTATAAGTAGAAATGAAAATGTGTAATTAAAGATTGCATAAGTTTGAAATGTAGGAATGACATTCTTCATGAAAGTGACAGAATATATGAAGAATGCTTACCTATCAAAAATGCTTTTCCTAGAAGGTTATGGAACAGTGCTCGCAAGCTCTCTGATATTTTCCCCTTCCTATATGTACAAGTACAATATGACGTATCCCATCAGAGTAGCCTGTACATGTATTATTGGTTATGCGGGACATAACTGTAAATATAGTTACACTTAAGGCTTAAGATTCTCTTGTAAAAGATCACAAATACAGTAAATGTATTCTTGATGAACTCTGATGTTCTTACAGTGCCATGATCACGTAGAATAAGTGAAACTTGGAGAACTAAGGTTGAGATGTTTTATTTCAGAATTCTAGTGCAGATAGTAAAATCTAGTCAGTTGTTTAATGGAAATTGGTTGGGCTGGCAGATTTTAAAAATAAAGAAGGTACAATTACTCAATACGAATAGCAATAATATAATTTTTAAACAGTAAAATATTCAGTTGGCATAATTTAAAATTGAATATTACCTCTTAAAATCCATAATTTGCAGCCTGTCAAGTCACAGTTACAGTTGAGCTAAGTAGCTGATGATCAGAAAATTAATTCCCTAGCTAACTCTTAGAAATTTATAGTGTTTTAATATTAAATATTTCTTCTAATTTAGAACATAATATACTTTGCAAATAGACACTGCAATAACAAAGAGCAGTATGCTGTATGATGACACATATATTTATTTTGATAGTAATTTTAATTCTCTAAATGTTTATATGCAAGCAAACCTAGTTTGTGTCTCACAGCATATGTATGGATATTTACTGACCGAAATGTCATAGTAATGAGGCTGCTTGCAATATTTCTGTGTAACAACATGATGTTTGTGGGAACTGAAAGGACTGGAGGGCATCCTCAATTATTGATCATTAGGGAGTTTCTGGGGCTCAGAATCTCACACGTGTGGCTCTCAAAATAATAAAAATAATAAGTAACCACTACTAGAAGTTCAATTGCAATACCGGTCTTTGTCATAATCACTTAAGGGCACAAGTACTTAGAAGAAATACTAGGTCATGACTATAAATTATGGTGCAAATATTCTGATGGATTTTATGTTCTGTTCTGTTTCAAGGTTGTGAATGTTACCTTCATCCCTGATATTTTTCCCCAAATGAAGAAATCAGTATATCTAGTATCTCACACCTGTCTTCTGTGCAGAAATTTCTGCTGGAATGGAGAAAGAAAAGTTTGCATAAGAACTTGTCGCAAAGCCAAATGCGCTTAAGAGGTAGGTGTTTTCTGTAATACAGTAGTTCATTGCTTTGATTTTTAATCTGTTTCAGTTTTTAAAAGAACCTAGTAGTATGGTGCTATTTGTGATACTAGTGCAATATTCCTGGTTCTGTCCCATATAGCCAAGACGTATGCTTTTTACAGGTGATGACATAAAGTCAGGCACTGGTATGATAATCTTTTTTAGTTGACACATATTTGATATTTTAATTCCAGCTGGATGCTAGAATATAACTAATCTGAAGAAAGTAATTGTCTAAGCTGAAGCTTACTGGCATTCCCCTGGTGTTTCTGTAGGATTAGATTTTGAATACTGATGTAGGGTTGTGGCTGTGAAAGTATGTGTTAGTATTCTCTCAGATCAGTTTAAATAGAGAGACAGCTTTTAAAAAGGCAAATGTTAGGAAAAGAAATACTTTGAAAAGGTATTTTGGTTTGCTTCCTACAAGGTTAGGTTCTAAAGTAAGTGTTTCTAAAAAGTAAATTGATGTGTCTCTTGGCCATTATCAAATAGTATCTGCTCTTCTTAATCTGTGAGGAGATTATCCAGGTTATACACTAATTGTCATGAATGAAGAGACCTCCAAACTAGCTTCTTCCAAGTCTCAAAGTGGTATAGGTGTGCTCTCTTAAGAGTTGCACTGGGTAGACTTCACTTCTCAGCAAATTCTGCATTCCACAATGTACATTTTGTTTTCTATTTTCTCATTACAATATCAGATTTGGGAGACCATAACTTGCATGTAGGATGTATTATCCTTTTTTAATCATTTCCATTTGCCCAGTGTTATCTCAAATGCTTGAGAGTTGGCTCTCGTTTTGTTTTGATTTTACTCCTGTTGCATGGCAGCAACAGAGGGACAGATGAAATGATTCAATTCATTCCAATTCCACTCATTCATAGCTTTGGCTAAGATACTTGGTCAAAGTCTCTCTTCTTTAGAGAGGAACGTTTAAAAAGATTTTCTTCAATTTTCTGCAGGATATCAGCCCATCTGTAAATTCTAGAGGGAATAACTGGATTAAATAATCTATAGTAAATAATTGTAAGAAAACTATGCTTTGAATCAAAAGGTCATGTAATCTCATACTGTGGTTTACATTCCAGTAATTTTGTTGGGTTTTGGATAGCTATCCCTCATTTACAACTGGTGTATCTGAAAAGTGAATCATATCTACAATATCTGATATTCAGGAAGTATAATAGCTATAAACGCTACATGTTGCAAGGCATAAGGAAACCTTTTTTTACCATTAGGACAGTCAAGCACCAGAGCACGTTGCCCAGCAAGGTAGTACAGTCTGTATCCTTGGAGGTTTTCTTGAACAGATTGAATAAAACTCTGAGTAACCAAGCCTGACTTCACAGCTGACCCTGCTTTGAGCAGCAGTTTGGGCTGGAGACCTCCTGATGTCACTTCCAGCCTGAACTATCCTATGATCCTGTATGAATGTGAACAGTGGTGATCTGCACAACTAGCTTGTCTCTTCTGCTGTGTGCAGGACTTGGGAGCTGCCAGTCTTGCCCCTCAACATATCTGGGAAAAAATAGGTGCTTTATTTCCCATCAGTATATATTTTCTGACCAGTATGATCTATAGTATATAGTTTTAGATGTATATATGTGCCTATATATAGTTTTAGACCAGTTTGATGTGAGTTTTTATTTACAGGAACAGTAGCGTACTAATTACTCAGTTTTCTAATTTCATGTGATTTTATTGACAATCAAAAAAAATATGTATGGAATTTTGGCCCACCTCCACTTTTTTTTTTCAGAAGATGGCTGTAGTCTTTCTAAGAACCGTATTAAGCTTTTTCATAATTCATTAAAAAAAAAAGTCACTCCTTTGTGCTGGCCTTTGACCATTGTTTCATAGGAACTTCAGTTTATACATTATTGCCACATTTTTTTTTCCTTAAGCCAGAGGAGAGCTCTTTAAATTGGGGTAATACTGAGGCATGACAGTGAGGTACATAAACTGTGTACTTACTTGCTCATATCTGCACTGCATGAGTGTTCATATAAATATCATGATCTTTTTGAATATACCCTAGCTCCAGCTGTTAAGCAGTGGGCTCAAAACCAAAGCTTTAATGAATTCTCTGAGATAGTCTTTTTTTTTTCATTTTAAACCTGTGCATCAAAGAAACATGAGATACTACCAGTTCTCTTACAGAACCTGAACAGTCTTTATTTGACTTGTGAAGAAAGCTATGAATGAGGGGTTTGGTAACATATTTCTTGGAAGGCTCTACACAGCTTTTCTTTCAGAGAGAGCAGTACAAATCCCTTGCTGTCATATTCAGCAGATGGCAGCATGCATGTTAACTGGCTGGGTATCTGTTCAAATCTTAAAGCTGCCATGCCATATTGACTAGCAAGTAATTAATTTGTCAGTGTCTTTAAGGTCAGTCACAGTGGAGGCTTTCAGTGTGTTAATGTGAAAAATCATCTTTACCCTGAGGGGGCACTGTCACAGCAGGTAGGAACTAATTGTGGAATTATCTTGCTTTCTTCCTAAAATACAACTGTGTTGGAAGAAGGTAACCATATAAAACCAGTAGAATGCAGTTCAGGACTCTGTTTTCTAAAACATTAAAGCACAGGTTTAATATTTCCTTACATGCATATCTGAGTAGTACCAGGACCCAGGGCCTGGGGATTAGGTCATGAAAGGCCATCCAAAAAAAAAAGCAAACCAAAAAAAGCAAGCCATGACCAAGGAAATGTTTGTGTGTGATTGTGTAATAGCAGATGAAGTGTGGTGTAGATGCCATTTTATCAGACCCCTGAATATGAGCAATGAAGGCGTGTGATAGCTATATGTGCCAAATTGCCATGCCACGTAGAAAACCCCCTCAGTTTTCCAATCTACACAGGAGATCGTGTGTATGGTGTTTTCCATTGTGGTGTTCTTATCATACTTGCAGCAACAGGAATAACAGGGTACTGAAGACAAAATCTAGAATGTGATCTGAATTTTCCAGTTATGCTGAATTTTGGCCAGGGCTCTTAAGGTGAACATGGGTGAAAAATGTGATAGACTTTTGATTGTTGCTGAATATTGGAAATTTGCACTGTATCTAGAGCTGAATGTATTGTAAGAATGGAATTAGCAATTTTTTTTTGCTATGCCGTGAACTGCCTTGCATCTTTGTGTTGGCAGTCACCTGCATCTTGCAGATTCTTTGTGTTAAGTATGGATGCAGAAGATATTTGCAACTATAATGTACTTTCCCACTTGGTCACTCTTGGTTCCAATTTGGCAGTGCAGTGGCTCAAGTAATTTGCTATTGATTCAAATCTCTCCTTATCTAGCAGATGTACAGGTCATTTAAATAAACAGCAGGAGAATTTCTTCAGCCATATTTTTGTGACTGCTATACAAATATTGTAAGGTTTTACTTTATTATTATGATTTTTTATTCTGAAGCTTTATTTGTTGTCTTATTAAAATATTTGCCAGTTTGGTGAAGCCAATGTAATATGGGACTGCTTTACACTTTATGCTTTTGTAATGGACAAAAGAGGAACTTCTCGAAGGGATGTGTATAACCTTCAGCTAGGATTTGAAATCAACAATGATGCCTTGTGAGTGTATCTTATTAACAGTTAAGGCTCTTGAGATGTCATACAGAACTGGTGGTGTCCATCTGTGCACACACTAAAAATATATGTGCATTAAATACTATTTTTTACTAGTTAACTTCTAGAGTGAAACAGATCTTTGATCTGACCTGAATGAGTATTCGAAACATTCCAAGAGATGCTGATGTTACTGCCAGACTCTTACTAATAAGGCCTCTCCAGCACAGTCCTAAAAAAATCACATTGGGTTTCCATTCTGTGTTTCATATTGTGGAGGCTTCCCTTCTACACCTATCCTTTGGGAACGTAACTCCTGTAATATAGGATAGACTGGTTGGGTTTTTTTCCCCAGCTAACTGATTTCTGCAGTTAACATGGAGTGTGAGTTCAGGTGGATCTTCTGTAAAAGTCAAGAACAGAATATTATAACATATTTGACAGGATTTAGGTAATACAAATCAGTGTTCCTGTCTTTCTACAAGCGTATTAGTTTCTTAACTGATTAAAGACGACTGGAGAGAAAGGAAAGCTTTATTCACATAATAACTTCTATTTTTCTTTTATTTGTGTTTAAAGGCAAACATTTGCTTTCCCATGTTTGAGCTTGTTAGAAAATAAATGGTAATGTAAAACCACAGCTCAGAACATTAATGTAACATTAGAAGATCAATTTGAAGAAAGAAGAACAATTACCTGTAGACTAGGAAGTCTTAAATTCTTTTCACAGACAGACTTCAAACATTAGTTTTGGTTAATTCATTCAGCCAAGAAAACCGACAGTTCGGACTGCTATAAGATTTCAATTTGATTCCATTACAGCTATCACTGGGCTGTGCTGAGATGCTTACAATCAAATTATAGGTTACTGGCACTGTCTAGGGCAATAGTACTTTTATATTTTGCATTTTACCTTATAGACATGTAGTTACCACTTGTGTCCAAACACTTTTGAGTAATGCGTCAGAAGAGTAACGTTACCTCTGAAACAGCAGCCTGACGGCTAGGGCATGGATGGTGTTCCCTTACTCTGTCAGATTCTCTTAAGAATGTGGTTAGCTGTGTTCTAAAATGTAATTTCACAGTGGACTGTGTCCACCTAAATGAAATTAATATGCATTCTGCATGTTTTGATGGTTTGAAAACGCTGAACTAGAAGCTTTTGATTTTATTATTCAGCCTTCTAAACTGAGAAAATGTTTTGCCTAAATAGACTTAAAAAATAATTATTTTAAATATATTGATATTACTCTAAAAATTAAAACTACCTCTTTTAATCAAAGCTCTACAGAAATCCTGCTAAAAGTAGTTTTTTAATAGTCTTGCTTTTTCCAAAGTATTAAACGATAGCTTTTAAAAACATGCTAAGCGTTTTAATGTGACTTGAGTCTCTCATTCTGTGAGACTGGCTGAAACAAGAAGATCCAAGCAGAATCAAAGGCATTCCTATAAGACAAATATCAGATACAAGCAGGAGGTGCTTTCTCAAGAAGCTTTGCATAAGACAACAAAGACTTGTAAGGATGGCACAGCTATCCAGGCTAGTAAAGGAAGATATGAGAAATACTTATGTAAAACTTTGCTATTTGTATTTCAGAGCTTCAAACTGCACTCTTCAGAATAATACACAGTTAAGTTGGTTGAAAAGTTGTATATGAAGCTGTTTATGTTAACTTATTTTTGTATGTATAGAACTTATGTACACAGAGGAGACTAAACTGAACCATTTTCATGTGTTTGGTAAACAGTTTTCAGTCTTTGTGAGGAAAAATAGTGTTTGTTTGGTAATTAAGAGAACATCACTTAGAAGGAAATCTTTCACATTGCTCCTGATATTTTCTGACCTGGTCAGTTACAGATTATTTTTTTTTAGAAGTTTGGAGTGGTAGCTTAGAAAATGTTCACACCACAGGTATTTATTAATTATACATATAGCACTGGAAGGGGAATGAAGGTAAAAGAAGGGGAGGAACTGTGAACAGGGGTATGAAAAAGAGGAAAAGTGACTAAAAAATGTTGAGTGACAAAACAATACAGAAAACAAAACAAATCCAAAACAATTACTTTACATTTTCTTAACTGCTCATTACCTGCTTAGGCTAAAAAGCCCCCCTGTTAAGCACATCCTAAAACCACATGCTTTACTGCATTTGTAATATTTTGAATTAAGTTATACATTTTGAGTTCCAATACCTAAAACTGAAAATGCAAAAATACTCCCATAGCACTGTATTTATGATGTTATTTATCTTAATCAGCAAGGACTTGCTGTATTGTGATATAACACTCTTCTATAGACATAGTTCTTTTTTACAGATAAGGCATTTAATAATTACAGACAGTGAGGTGGCTTGAAATTTAGGAACCTTTTTAAAGTTACCCATCATTACTTTGTATCCCAGGAGTCTTGATTTGCTTGTATGCATAAACCTATTGCTGACATTTAAGTCATTGCCATTCAGTGTAAAAGACATCTACAACATTCATAAATGGCTAAGAGAGTTGTATCTATTGTGTAAGTAACACAGAGCCTTAGAAATGTTTAATGGCACTTTCAGGCAGAAGAAAACAACCCCTTAAGGATATGGTTGTTGCTTCCTGCTCCTTGAATAATGTATATTAATCTTACAAATTAGAGCTTTAATTCCTCAGGTGGTGGTGAAGTATATCTTATACTGGAAAATATTCCAGTGTTGATGCTTTATTGTCCCAGTTATGTCTCACCATCTGAGTCACAGTCAGAATTTAACAAAGACAGTCTCTTATGGTACAAATGCTGTTTGAGAAGGTGTCTTGAACAAGCAGTTGCTCTGCACAAAAGCACACCCACTGTATTACTGTCATAAAGTAGTGTCAGAAAATATGTATAAGCTAAACTGGATGGAACCTCAGTAAGGTGTAACAAAGAATAGTACAAGTAGATGGAATTTACCCATGTCTACTTGGGTCATGCAGAGTTTACTCAATTCTTACTTTTTACCTGTGGTGCCAAGCTAGTGATTTTACCTCTCAATTTTTAATTGTGTATATAAAAGTTAGTGCAGTTTTGTCTTCTGGTTTCTCTCCTAAACTCAGACTAACAGCTTTCAAATTAATATTTTGGGAACATTAAGACTGAGTCTACCTAAGAACCTGGGGATACTTTTTGCCAGTTATAAACAGTGGGGTGCACAGATCCTGGATATCATTTTGTTTCTTCTATTCATTTTAGAGAAGTAATTGCTGGAAAAATGTTAATTCCCTATGAGCCCTGCGATAAGCTACCCATATCAAGTTCAGTCACAATTTCTATGTGGGTGAAGTCAGGCACAATCTAGCTGATGTAGCAGATGTGCTCTCTGCATGTTTTTTCTGATTTTATATGTTGGTTAGGTATTCCTTCAGATCACAGTGCTCCAGATCATTGCAAATTAAATAAAAGATTAAATGAAAGCTCCTTATTTGTATTTGCTCTGCTTTGTAAGTGTGGCATATGGTCTTGTGCAGACTAGAAGTAATTTCTGTGCCAGATTAAATACCCTAAATACAGACAGCATATGAAAACTAAGCAAAAGGAAGCACCACAAGCGAAATGGAGAGTTAAGCACAGAAGGTATCCATGAGTTTAAGCACATAGCATTAGGGTCTTTGTGTTAGCAGATGTGTGAAAATCCATATAATTTTTCACTTCCTTGTAGATGTTTAATGGCTCTAGGGGAGCCAAGCTTTAGCTCATGAATCACTTGCAACTCTGAAGCAGTTCATGTTTCTTACCTGTTCCAACTGTGTTGTGTATGAATCACTGCAGGGCTATGCTAGTATGGGATCTGCTAAGTAATATGAATCCCTATGGGAAAAAATGGGTCAGGAGGAGTGGTGACTCCAGTATCACTTGGTTATATTAGATCCAACTGTAGACCCTACCTATTCTTGCCCTGTTTATTCTTGTGGGAGGATGCCAGAATCCTTTGGAAGATGTCACCTCTTGCTTGTGAACCAGTCCCAGGGGCTCTTACACTTTCAGATGCGTGAAGATTTTAGCATGCGCCTGTAGTAAGAAGAATATAAAGGTCCTTGACATAAAGGGTAGATAAGGAATGTTTTCTCTGTCCTTCTTCTATGAGTTGGCAGGATTTGGTAGTGTAGGGAAGCAGAATAACATTGATGACATAGGCAGTGTCTGCAAACAAGACGGGGTGTGTAAGAAACCTGTTCATGCCCTACCTTGAGGTCTATCCCACAATAAGAGTATGGCTTCCACCTTTCCTCCTTTTGATTTAGTATGCGTCTGGGGTTTTTTTGTCAGCTTCAATTGTGTTAGTTTCTCTGAGGAACAGGAAGCTTTTCCCCCTCATGTCCAGTTAGTGCAGGCTGGCGCTTCACACCAACCAAAGCACTGTCTTGTCTGGTGAGAACATAGTTCAGAATGCCACAGTTCATCAGGTTAACAGATGGCTGACACAGTTCGGTCAAAAGGGATCTGGAGCCTTAATAAGCCACCAGAGCACAGTGGCATTAAAGAAGATAAGTAGAGTCAGTACACTGAGGAGAGAATTGGGTAAAAAGTTGCAAGGGGAGGGCTGTGCAGTCTCAGCAGTGGGTAAAGGGACTGATGACAATTCTCTGACCAAGGGAAACAATCAAGTAATAAACCATGATCCATGCTGTATGAGGCAGTGCTGAGTAGTTCCCTGATGAATTAGTAATGAATGTTTCTGCTTAGCTAAACGGTATCCCTTGCATGTTGTCCTTCTTGCCTCATGTCTGGTTAACAATTTAAACACATCTACCCTTTCTTTAAACTAGTGCTTATTGAAAATTAAAATATTTCAGCTATTGAAATAGCCACGGAATTTATTTTAATGTTATTTGAAGTCTGGAAGAATACTTCAGACCAAAAAGTACCACAGTCAAGACATATACCAAAATGTGATTGAAATTGTGTCTTCATAATTTAACAAGAACACAGTTTTATCTTTATTGTTATTTATATTGAGGCTTGAGTGTATATGAAAGCAGGAGTACAGGAATATCCAGGCGCTTATTTCTCCTAAACTTAAACATTACAAGCAATTGTTCAATGCTCTAAGTGGACACGGTAGTATAGTAAGTCAAAACATAGACCTTCGGTTCTGAAGACATGTGCTGAAGTTCACCAGTAGAATATATTGGATAAACTAGGACTTTATACACATTCAGTTACTAAGGTGAGAGACCCAGGTTGTAGTATTATGTATGACAGTACCTGATAAACCCTCTGATCCTGGACTATGCGCATTAGCTTGCTAAGATTAAGCAGAAAATGACCATTTAAATTGTGGTTAGTCTTTCTGATGCTTAATGGACCAAACGTTTCCACCACTTCTTGTAAGTATGTGGCATATGCTAAATCTTAGTCTTGCAGCTAAGAAAAGGTGACAACAGTGATTAAAAGACTGTGCACGTATTTCACTGAAAGCATTTACGTGTGTAAATCTGGTGAGGAATGTTTTATTTCAGTGGAAAAAAACCTTGTAATCCAGTTAAAAATTAAAGCAGAAAAATACTACAATGGCATGTAAAAATGTTTCCTGTCTCAAAACAGCAAAAGTGGGTGCCGACTAAGAAAATTCAACATCTTTGATCAACGGTTTCATTATTGATGTTCTTTAGTTTCATTTGCATTTGTAAAATCTCATTGAAAATCTTACAAATCAACTCAGAATCAAAAATCTCATTGTTCTGATGAACAGGAAAATGCTTATCTAGTATTCTCACCTGGTTGATAGTAACCTTCCAGAAGTACAAGCAGACTAGGAATCCTAGCCAATGTCTAATTGCTGTACATTCCAAATGATGGTGGGAGTTTGGAGAGTGAGAAGAGAACAACTTATTATTATGTGAAAACAATAACCTAAGAATAAGATATGCCTGGTTTTGTATTTATTGACTGCTCATCTTAACAGCTCCATAAGCACCAAGGAAATAGCTTTCATTTAAGGCACTACAGAGAGAGTACTATCTGAAGAGGGCTTGTTGCTTACTGTCCTTCATGAAAAGATGTGGATTTTAATGAAATATGCATAAAAGTCATTTTAGATGTGTGGCCTACATAATCATACCCGTCCTGAGAGGCTAGGGTAGAAAATTATACTATTCAGAATAATTAAACTCCCCCTTTGTATTATTTCTCATTAATTCAATATTCTTCTAAAAAATAAAGCTCCCGCAACAGTTTTGGTAATCAGCCTTTCAGATTTATGAGCTATTTTTATGCTAGTATTGTTCTATAAGACAAGGCTCCTCGATCAATTGCCAGGTAACTGCTTCAATCTTTTCCCAATACCTTGCTAATCCAACGTATTAACTTATTTTTAATTGAGTAACTTCATTGTTCAGAAAATCCCCTTTGTCATTATTCCATAAACTTTAACAGTATTTTATACAAGTAATTGCTCCTTTCATCCCCGTCTCTCTTCTTGTGCAGAAAAAAGAAGTTCCCAAGCAAAGTAGGAACATACTGGAAAAATTAAAGAACCTTATCATAATTAAAATTATTCCCCAAAGTGTAAGACCAAATTTTATTGGAGGTCCAGATACAGACAGCTCTAAGATAAATTTTTGAGAAGCTTAAAAGTGATTTGAGTATACCTTACGAGAAAAATTACACAGTTGTTCTGCTTGTCTGCAAGGAAATGCATCTGAAGCATATTGTAAGTAGACATACAATGAGAATGTAAAAATAATGACTAAACAGAAGTGATTCAGGTAGCAACATTTTTAGGTTGAAATAAGGAAGAGATTACAGTGACAGTTTGCTTTAAAGCAGTACGTTTTATGTTACTAAAAAATACGGAATCATTGAAATCAACATTCTTGCATTCTTAGTTACCTAGTTACCATGTACCAGCTGCCACCTCTTCAACTAAACAATGGCTTTTGAGTTCAGGTGCTCTTCCCTCAACACAATTATTCCAGCAAGTCACAACAATGCCTCACTGAGCGAGGGAGGTGGTGTGATTAACACACTAGCTGCCTTTTCTACAGGATATTGTTTGTTCTCATAATGACTCTGAAATGCTTGATGTTGGAGACAGAAGGCATCTTTGATTGCTCTCTATAATGAAAACTTGGTATTTTATGAGTCCTTGTAAGAATCTTCCTGCAATGACAATATTCTTATTTTTGCAAAGGATGAGTAAGAAAAAGGTATTCACATCATCCAACGTGTTCAAAGTGTGTTCCCATGGTCAAAACTTATCAGTGTCTTTCAGCACTTTAAACAATTAGCTATAAAAGTTACTCAAGCTGCCACTATAGTTGATTTTTAGCTATACATGCCCCTGAAGGCCAATCATTATTAATTCTGTTCATTTTCTACCTAACAGTGGCTCACACAGTAGACCTCATAGCACTGTTTTCTGCTTTCTGTCCATGAACTATGCTCAAGGCAGTAAATACAAGTTCAGTTTCTAGTCAGACTTCAAGCAGACCAGCTATACAGCAGCTGATAGATAGAAAAAAAAGCCTACTTATGGAAAGAGTAACCTGCACAGGACTTTAGGGAGCAATATGGTGTAATGTCACTTTAAGGAATCCAAACATCTGCATGGATGATTTAGAGTCTCTATAGTGGGTAATCAGAAGCTGGCTGTATTAAAGGCAGACTTGTGGAAATCAGCATAAGGAATAAAATCTGTGCTAATCAGATTATTTTTTTTTTATAATCCACTGTGGGAGCATTTTTGTATTGGATAAATATGTACATGAAATTTGGAGGCTAGTCTGCTAAATTGTGTGCCTAATCTAAGTACATAAAATTAGGTAGCGCGACTGTCCCCTTTTCCCTAAGTATCCCTTGTCCAAATGCACAATTAAATGCTGAGATCTCATATGAATTAATGTCTGGTTTTCCTAGTAGTGTTAAATACACTTTTACTTTTGATTCATGAACTTTAATTCTTATGAAAATGCATCTGGTATACAATGCAAGTAATTCTTGACTAAAGTCTTGATCATCTTCAGTCCAATATTCAGGTTTTTTTTAATGATCTTGCAGAAGAAATTCAGTTCCCAATGTATGATCGCTACACTGAATGCAAGAGAAAGGGTTTAAATAATGAAGTAAGCTGTATTATTTCTGGTCTTTTTTTTATCATTTAGTATTATTTTTTTAAAATTTAAAACTGTTTCATCATTTCTGTGTTTCAACATTTGTTCTTAAAGGACCATACTGTGTTCTTGCTAGCTAAGCTCTCTGCCTAATGTCCGCAAATGCATACTAAGGTGTTGAAAGTACTTTTTATGTTGTTGTTGATTAGAGTGATCACAATTACACCTAAGAGGTCAGCTGAAGGGCAAGAAGCAAATAGCAGCCTGTACATTGATTTAAGTAGATGTGTGCAAGTGCTGAAAACCATTTACTTTACAAATATTATGTTGCAGAATCTGAGTTCAATTCAATCCTTTAGGTTGGTTGCCATTGGTAGTTCAAGTTGAAATTCACCCGTCATGAAAATACTACTGATCTGACTGAGATTGTCTGCTACTATAAACTAATGTTCTGCTACTGATGTGACTTCTGATACTAATATTAATACTACGATACACTAATGCTCGTGATACTGACTACTGATTATGCAGTCGTTTCTAAAATTTTACCTGCTAACAGAAATTACCCTGCTTCCATTTACTTCTGTCATTGGCATTCTTTAACATTTCTAATTCACGGTGTGGTTGAAACTTTAAAACTTCTTTAAAGCTGCGCTAATTCAGTCTTACATGGAAGAACCAATGCCGTATCAATATATGTAACTGCTGTGTGGTTTTTTGCTTCTCAGTTCTGCTTTTGTGCAGGCTTGCACCACTTTCTTCATAAGGAATGTTTGCATAGAGTTGTGTGTAAGATAGAAAATTTCTTTTGTGGGAAATTGCATTAATATATATCTTCACATAATAAACATGTATGGTGGGCTGGTTTTTTCAGGTTTTTTTGTTTAGTGTGGCTTGTATAGTCCTTTGTATATTTTTTTCTCTGCAGAGAGTTCCTTGATGCAAAACAGCTTCTATCTTTCTAGGTGGATATCTAACCCCACTAATTCGTAACAATTCAAGATACAAAAAGCAGCAAGCCATTTGATTCATTGCCTGTTATGATCCATTCAGAAATGCATAATTCATTAGATTTTTATTCCTACAGTGTAACAGATTAATAAAAAGCTTCCCAGTCCCTCCAGAAGTATAGTATCATGCATAGTAGCGTGCCTGATTTTCTCTTCCAGGAAAGGTTTGTGTTTCTTGTTATTCAGCGTTCTGAATCATCATTTCTATTGGCAGTGTCTCCTTGAATACATTAGTTTTTAAAATCATAAGTTATCATGGGAAATGGTGGAGGTTAGAAGTGCATTGGAGAGGTATACCTTTGTGTGTCAGAGATGGATGTGAAGAGATCCTTTCTTGGAGTGACTGGTGTAGTGTTTATCATGAGGAAGAAGCACTGTGTAATACGAATGATTTGTGCAGACACCTCAGAAATTACATTAAAAGAAGACTAAGACTACAATTTAGTATTCAGAAGTTGGAAAATGTTAGTATTGCTACCTGATCAACTTAACAAAAGCAGCATCACCTGAACTATAAGATTGTTTGATATACCTGCCCATCATGCTCCTTTATCCAGCTGCAGAGCACATTCCTTGTTCAAGGTGCAAGATGGAGGGTACTGACTGAGCATCTATGTAATATTTTCTCTAATATGTCTGGCATCTCTTTTTCCCCAGATACATAAGTGTACAGTACTTAAATATGGCATTTTTTATTAGGAATTTATTTATGAGCTTCTAAATGATGTTCATAACTAAATAATGAGTGCTTTAAAAAATACATACATTTCTATGAAGTGCTTGCAGAGTAGGGTAGCACTGTTAACCACATTTTTGTAAAAATAAAAATTGAGAGTCCAGAAATTTGAAAGTAAAAGATTTGCACTCATTGTAGGTGCCTAACTTGAATGTCTAGAGTGTTTTCAGAATTCTTATTATATGATCACTTAGTATGCTTGAAGCATAACTCATTTCAGTTGCAGCTGTGGGAATTTGGAACTTCTGCAGCTCTCAAGACAGGGCGTTTAGATACCCAGAATGTACAAAGCATGCAACTATTAGCCACGTGATGGTCTGTTTTAAGTGACTTGCACGTTCTTATGTGTGAGCTTTATCCACAGGTGTAATCTGTTGTTGCGGAATTACAGTCATCCCCTAGATTTTTTTCTCTTTCCTTGACTGCTGCCTAAGCCGAGTCCATTCTTGGGCTCAGTATTCTTGGCTAACCACATTTCTTCCATTTGTTAGAGCCTGAGTTCTAGTTTTTGTTCAGTTCCAGGTTTCTTGTCTGCTTTGGTTTCCCATCCCACCATCTCTCTGGATCCTTGTTGAGTCATTTACAATGACAGCTTGAATACAAACAAAACCAGGCCCGAGGCCAGGGTTGTCTGCTTGAGGAGCATTCTCTGTACTAGCTCTGCAGCAATGCAGCTGTTAGGGAAAAGGTCGATCCTCAGCTTATACAAGACTGGGGCACTATATGCTTTGCAGTGACCTCCACAAGATGCATACCACTGTGCAGCTTATTTGCCTGTAGGAACAATGTTGTGGGGTTTAGGAATAACTGAGGTCACCCTAGGCAATTACTGTATATACTGTAATATATAAAGTCTGTCAGTCGTCCCTGCGTTTCTCAGTCCGTGCACCTGCTGTATGTCCCTGCTTCATTTTCTTTGTCCAAGTATTTCTGAGTTTCTGTCTCTGGCAGTTTCTAGTCACAGCAACTGACTGTGGTGCCTGTACTTCAGTGTCTTCCTTCTCATTTGACCTCTAATATACCAGACTTCTAAACTACAATATACATGGCAGAACAGTTGTATCTGAGCTTGAAAAATCATTGGATAAATACTAAGGATGTTTTTTTTTAAATTAAATACTGTTCTGTTCCTCTTGTTTTGATTTTTTTTTTTACTTCTGTGTTTCTCACAATTTTATTGTGAACTTAATTCTGTATTGAATGTTTAGTTTGTATTGCAATACACCTTTTCTATAATTTAAATATTAACTATTGATCATCTCAACTGGGAAAACTTTTTGGGGTGCAAATTGTTTCAAATTCCTACTTTTCTCCCATCATCACTTACAAATATTGAAATCATTCCTGAGCTTTGAAATGAAGAAATAAAATCATAGATGTAATGTGACTAAAACAGTAGAAGATGGATGTGAGAAAATCATACATCACTGTTTTTACTGTATTCATTTTTTTCTTTGTATTTGAAAGGAACACAGGACTGGAAGTGAGAGTGTTTGAAGAGAATGTCAATTCCAGTGCTCAAAATTGTAGACATAGGCACAGTTTGAGGACCAGTCTAAAAAGGCTCAAAGGATACTTATGCTGCATGATCTGAACCAACTCTCTGTAATAACTCCAGTATTGTAGTAAAGACCAAAGATTGTAGCTGTACTGTGCTACAAGAAGAGAATGTGGATACTGAAAGAACCTTGTAGGTATCTCAAAATACAGTAAATTAAGAAGCTGCTAGATGTACCTATGCTTCACTGTGTGTAGGATGATGAGGAAAGATTGCTAATTTGATGTGGAGAGGAAACCCAAATACATTTGACTCTGAAGTTGGCAACTAGCATGCAAATGGAGCTCCTGAAGGATCTTAATAAAAGCAGGAACAGGGCACCCTGCTTTGCCTCCCTTGAAGAACTAGTTATGCCTCCATAGAGAACTAGTACCAGCACTCTGTGGCTTCTTGTTATCATTTGTAAATCTCTTGCTTTTCTAGCAAATTGGAGTGTCATGGTACTGACATTAGTCCAGAGCTTTCCAGTTTTGTGTTTTACTAGAGAAGAGTTGGAACTCATAGAAAGTAAGAGTTTATGAAGAAGATGCAAGGCTAAATTAGGATTTGACCTTGTATTTGAAAATCCAGGAATGATTACTTGTAGCTAGTAGTTAAGTTTTTGAATCTTTCTGCTTCATGAAGTAATTTTATTCCTTCCCTTGTGTGCCTTTTTGAAGAACATACAGTAGGGTTTTATATACAGCAAGACTATACTTTGCTGTACAATATCGATTTATTGTTAATTGGACTAGAACCAACTCTGAATACAGATCTCTACATACTCTCCTGTTACCATCTATAAAATAAAAGAAAATTAGATTGTGAGAAAGTGCACTTTTGGACTGGCCCTTTTTAGAGACAGAAGCCATGTGATAAATTCTCATCTCCACACCCCTTTTCTCTCACATATACTTCTTCTGATGTATGTACATGCTGCTGCTGCTTGTAATAGAGGAATAAAACCTGCCTCGTCCTGTGTGAGAGCCTCTTCTTTGCAGATACTAGAGCTGTGTTAGTCTGTTTGGCAGAGGCCATGATGGTTAATACAGCTGATTATTCATCATAAACCCCAAATTCTTTTAAAAATCTCTGCTTTCCAGAATAAGTAGTTCCTCTCATCACCTGGCGTTTATTCTGTGATTCCTAGATGTAAGACCTTTTGTTGAGATGCAGATGTTTTCATATTGGTTCACCTGTGTCTTTGTTTTTTACGTTTTTCCTAATGATTGTGTCATCATCCAGCTTGCCCTGTGATGATCTTTGCATTTTATTTTGGATCCTATATCTGTCTGTCTGTCTGTCTATCTATCTATCCATCTATCTTCAAGTGTGCTGCTTCAAATAGGGCACAATATGCCAGTTCAGACCCAGGGTAAGCAGATACTTGCACATCCCTTCATTTTGACAGCTCTGTCTATGGTTTCCTGACAGCTTTTGCCCAGGTTTGGAAGTTCTATATTGCCACTGTTTCCCAGTCTTTGTTATAAAGCTGTCATTTTAACCACTCAGTATTTGAAAGCACCATGGTATTTTGAAGATGCGCTTTCTTCAACTCTTATACTTCAACTTTGTTGAGGAATGAAGGAGTTGAATGAGCTAGGATAAATAGTACGGCACTTAAAGTTGTGCTGAAATAGATACATTTTGCCACTGTTACTTTCTCATATGGTTGCAAAGAGATTATTTCTGGAAGCTAATATTACTATTCTTTGCATGGTTATTAGTTGGAATGCTAAATAATCAGAGAGATTTCATTTGCATTTGAGACTTCTCATTGTTCATAGAAGACACTTTTGTGTCCTGCAGCTTATGTCCTGCAGTTCTGGTTGTGTGAGCAGCTGAGCACTATCTGGCACAGTCAGTCTTCCCTTTCCATTGCCTACCATTATCTCTGGTTCAGCTCCGCTGACATTGCTGAACAAGCACAGCAGCTGTGGTAAATTTGAAAGAAGAGAATACCTGGTAAAAACAAGGTCATTTTCTCTAAAATCTATTTCAAAGAAATAGTCTTCAGTCTGCTAAGAGGTAAAACTGCTTTATTAGAGTTATTTAATCTTTTACAACCTACTTCAAGTCTAATTACAGGACTGATGAAATTTACTTTTCCTGTGGTATCTTTCGTAGGAAAGTCCAACTGGAAAAAGCTTCTTGGCACCCTTACAATAACATAAACTATGGCTCACAAATTAAATATTTTTGTATCCATGAAGGGAGAAAAGGAACAGCTTGGTTACAGATTTCAAGACTAGATTACAATCAAGATTGAGCTTTGAGATGGTTACATTTTGTAAAGTGCTGTATTTTACGTACTGAAATGTTGATTTTTATTATCCAGCAATTTAAAAATGTTTTATTCTTTCTGGGTTTTTTAAAGAAAGTTTCCTAAATAATAGGCCTATCCTTATAGGGGAACTGATTTTTCTGTCTTTGAGCATTGCTTTTGGTATGTATTTCACCATTCCATTCCACCATATCATTTGGCTCCAAGTAATGTATCTGCCTGTATTTAAATTCAACAGCTATCAGCTTAAATTATTGTGTCTAAAAGTTTATTTATTATAACATAAACCCATTCTTTTCCTCTTTTCTCCCCTGTCCTTTCTTCTTGTCTCCTGCCTTCTTTCCTCTTTCATTAACAAAGATGAAAATCTTTGGTACTCAAAGGTAGTTTTACATTTCCTCTTTTCCTATTCTAAATGCATTCCATTTGTTTATGAAATGAATTTTAGATAAAAAAGAGGAAAATTCCCTTCCAATCATGTTTATATGTTTATAGTAGTATAGTGGTTTTCATAAATCACAGAAGCTTTATAAAGCTTTAGTATTGTAATTCCTTGTATAATTATTGACGTATTTATTAACATAATAATGTTAATTTCAAACTGTCTCTTCCATTTGCAAAATGTAGTTTCTCATAGTAAGCATTTGTTCCATTTCCTTCTGTACACAGACTTTAAAAAGCTTATAAAGCATTGTTTGTAGATGAAGTTCCCTCTCTTTCATTGGAGCTATATATCTCCTAAATAAGTGGGCCTAAATGTCGCAGGACAAAAATGGTTTCAACACTGCATGGGCTAAAGCTCTACTAAAAGAACAGGGGAGCTGAGAATTGGCTGTTGGAGCTGAGTATTGAGTATTTTGGGATTTTGGGTTAGAATTCTATGTCTGGTGGATATACTTTCTCTAGTCACTATTATTTGCTCCTTGAGTCTTTTCTTTGTTTTTTGAGTCTAGAATAATGTATTTGGATGGCTCTATGAGGAAGGAGGAAAAGTCTCCAGACCTCAGTTTTCTGCTGTTGACATTGGAGTGAAGGCTGAGGAAACCATTAGACTCGGAGTATGACAATGACCAGGTTATACCCACTAGATTCCCCCTTTTGCTTAAATGTCTGTATGCTTCTGAGGGCATTGACTTCTGGCTTCCTGAAGCTGTTCACTTTCTTGACAGTCTGGCAGTAATGCAATTGTCACGCTAGGTATGAAGTCATTTGGTAATTTACTAAACCAGTTAGAGATGCTTCAGAATCTAAAATGCCTTTGAAGGAAGTAATTTACTAAGTGATCCTGAGATACATATATATATATATATATATATTTATATGTATATACGTCTTTCAAATTGTACTACCTCCACCTTCTAGTATTAGCTATAGGAAATATTGAAAATAGCTACTTGGTAAGGTTTTTAATCAAAACCTTATGTAACTTCACATTTTGCATAACAGAAGATCACAGCAGCTGAGAATAGAAAAATGTGCTATTATCATGAATAAATGTTCCATGATGAATATTTAACATATCTCTTCAATCTAAATTTAAGTACATTTTGTTGTTTATTTCATTTCTTCTTCCTTTGTCTGATTTTCACCTGGATGGTTCTATTTTAAAGAAGCACAATAAAGAAATTAGTAATGACCAGATGTTACCTTGGTTCAGCTTAAAAACAGTGCCCAAAGGTAATCAAATGTTAATGTAGGTCAACATCATTCCACTAGTCAGCACTGACATACAGCACTGGATATTTTTATGTGTTCAAGGTCAGCACCAAGTTCTTCCTATTATTATTGCTCACAGTATTCAGTGAGGCACTGGCTTTCCTCCTTGTATTTGTAGCAAGATTTTTCTTTTGATACCACATGCAGACCGAGAGCCTTTTGAGCTGGAGTATCATTTCAGTTAAATACACATTTTAGCATTTGCAACTTCAATAAAACCACTTTATAATATAGCTCCTCCTCAGATTTTTTTTTTTTTTTTAACAGCATTTTGATAATTACTATTTTCTCAGAGAGTGCTTGGGAAGTAGAAGGGTGGCAAAGTGTCACACCAAATAGCAAAGCAGTCCTGGGGTGCATGCATTTATTGGAGTTTTCCTCATAAAATCTGTCTCACTGTAAGTGATGATTCCCTTACGGTTTTCAGTTTTATGTTTTAACATATAGTTTTAACACTCCACTGTACTAAGGAATTATCTAATTCTACATTTTAAGGCATGCCTTGAACAAATTCTAGTTTACAATTAGTAAAACAAAAAATGCAGATCTGTTAAATGAATCAAAAGGCTCACATTCTTACTTCTGAACTTTGAATTAAATCTCAAACACTGAAAATATCTGTAACATCAAACATAAAGGATCACACTGAATTACTTCTGAAGAGTCAGTTTCCTGTGATTTCTTTGTGAAAAAGAAAAATGCCATTTGCTATTTTTAGATTCTTGTGATTGAACATTCTGATTGATCACAAATGTGCCACTAAATAGCATATAGCAAAGTAAACGAATCCCAGAATGCTAGGGGAGATGTTAAAAAGTGGTTAAAATACCATCATCCTATAGTATTTATTGCTGAAACATGGAATGTGGAGCACATGCACATAAAACCACTTGAAAAGACAGCTTGTCATCCTTCTGGATTTATCTGAGAAAATAACACATTTCAATGAAATGCCATGGAAGATTAACAAATTAATTATGTATAAGCTGACCTCCTATATCCTTGGGCTCTCAGTGCTGCCTCACGCTCTCTCAGTGCCACTCTGATACAATTTTAATTGGAACCACAGTTCCTTATGCCTGTTTGAGTTTGGGTTTTCTTTTATTGCTGCTGCCTCGCATGGGGAGGACTACTTCTGAAAGCAAGAAACAGGCATTCTCTTTAACGGTTTTTTTTCTGCTTCAAATAGAAAGCCTAATTCTAAAGGAATGTGGAGTGCAGGAACTGCTGAACATGTTTGCATTAGGATTAAACAGAATTTCATTGCAGATTTATCAAAAATAAAATGATAGCATTCTGTAAACAGCATTGATTGAATACATTATATGCAAGAGACATTTTAGGGAAAAGCAGGGGCAAGAAATAAATATCTGTTTCACTAGTCCACTACACTTCCAGTGTAAAACTCATCTGCATTTTTTTCTTCAGTGTTGTAAAGGCCATTTAAAAATGGATCAAGTGATGTAGCAACTCCATGCACCTAGAAGAAAAAAGCATCAGTAAGCAAAGTACTGCTTTTTCTCCACTGAAATTCTCTCTTGCCTTTGTTTTTTCATTAATTTTTTTTATTAATTTATTCCCTCTGCTTCTAATGACTTACTAGTCATTAAAATAATTTGCACAGAAGGGTAAGCAATATCATGATCAAACACAGGCTGCACAGGAAATGGCATAAGGAATAGTGCAAGCTTTCTAAAGCCATATGTCCTTGACCCCTTTACTATTTCATATGCTTTGCCTTCACTACAATGGAGGTATCCAGAGGCCACGCTTGTCAGAACACTGTGTCTGATCCACAAATAGCCATACCATGTAGCCCAAGACAGCAGTAGTAAGTCAGCTTGCCCTTTCTCTTTTTTGCTACCACTGCAGCAAATTGAGTGATTGCTGTAGAAAGGATTATGTCTGCTGTACATTGAAGGAACATGCTTATGAAATGGAGAAGTGAGGGCCGCAGTGGGGCGAGGCAATACTTGCTAATTATTTCCAGAGTTTTACAGCAAGTGCGTACTGGTGATGTCATGCAGAACAAGACTAATTTCATTCTCCGAGGAAGCTCGTCTGTGCTGCCGCAGTTGCACCTACGTTCTCCTTTTCCCTCATGGGAAGTGCTCTGTTAGAAGTTTAGCAGCAAAGTAAGCTGGTGTAGGAGGGCAGATCCTGTATCCCGCAGGCTTAGCCTGACCTTTAGAGATTAAATTAACATACTTATAGCAGTAATAATCTTTTCCCTCTTTTTAAATTCCTTGGACCTGCCTGGTAAAAAAAAAAAAATAATAAAAAAAAATAAATCTGTTCCCACAATGTTATTGGTCCTTTACTGGAACAAGATGGACCATTATGTAAAATTTCCACTTTATGCCAAGCCATAAGGCAATAGCTGTAAGGAATAAGAGCACAGATGCTTCAATATTGTGAATTCAGTGCTTTAGACTCTACATTTTGGGGGTACATGTAAAGGGTGATAGAGGTGCCCTGGCATGTGATAAATGCCTGAAGAAGGAGATAATGTTTGATTGGAAAGGGGTGTGCTTTGTAGCAAAGCCCCTCTGGCCACAGACCCCAGTGGGATGCATGGTACTGTGGCTCTGGGCTGTGGCTGTTACTGTTGTGTGGAGTCCCAAAGCAGAAGAGACACTACTGCACTCTAAGATCAGAACTCAGTAAACGTCTCTTACTGACAGCTTGAGACTTGACAGAACTGTTGGTAAAAAGCATCGGTATTTTCCTTCTAAATTCTAGAAATGCAGACTTGTAAACTTTGGTGAGATAAAGTTTTGTTTCCAAGCCTGCAACTTCAACATTTTCAGGTTTTTTTTGCAGCAATGTTTTTCTTATCTGCTCAGCTGCAAGTGAATGTAGGTATATGCAACTCAGAGATAAGAGAATAAGAGATTGCAGCAATGAGAGTATTTAGAATCTGATAAATCAAGCCAGTTTGAAGCTTTGAAACAGAACTATATTAGACTGACATGTAGTAACAATACATATTGCCAGTGGTTAGTTCTTAAACATTATTAATCATTATCACAACTTCAAAGCAGTCAGTTCTTATTAACAAGCTTATCCTAAATGAATACCACAGAGCTGTATAATTAGTGCTGATGGATATGGACCTTGATCTTAGTCACTGAGGTTGAGATTATCAGGCTATAGAGCTCTTTGCCGAGGGAAGATGGAACCATAGTGGGTAAAGCTGTTGCTCCCTATCGTTCCTCTCATGCTCTCGGTGTTTCTATATTCCTTGCCCCTTGTTGTTGTTATGTATGACACTTAGCTGCATCACAAAATGCTTGTACACGATGACAGTGTATGTTGATGTTAATTTAGAATAGCTATGCCTGACTTCAAGAAAAGCAAATATTAATTGTGTCCTGCTTAACATATGGGTGCAACAGGCCTCTGCTTTTGCTACAGAATTTTAGTATCATTTTCTGCATTTGTTTTCATAGCTAGCAAATGTGGTCTGTGAGAAAAAAAATTATTTCCCCACAATCTCAGCTCTTATAATGTAAATTTTTAGGTACTTATTCTTTAAAAAATGGTACATACTCAGTTTGTGTCAGTTTCAGGGCAGAACAGAGGTCATGCAAGGATTCTCTGTAGTAGCGGGACGCCTCATGGGAGGCCTGCATGGATTTGCTGGGTTCAAACAGAGAAAGAGCTTCAGTCCTGAAGGAAAAAATATTTCCCCTCCTTTCTACCTCCTTTCAAGTAGATGTTGCTCAGAAGAGCTGGCTGGTGAAGGCAAAAGAGAAAACAGGTCTTGAGAAGCACTGTGTGCTGCTAACTACTCATTGTAATTTGAATTCTGGACCTGCTTGTTCAGTAGGTCACAAGAAAAGAATTTTGTCTTCTCTTCCTGCATATTTTCTGCCTTTCATGATCTCGTTAAAGTATGAAGTGTTTAATTTTTGCTTTCTATGGGCTTGTACGACTTAGTGCCTTACACTACTGAAGTTTTGGACTATATGGAGGATTTAAATTGCTGGTGTATGGCTTTCTGAGCATCTAAGGAACTATGATTTCACCATGGGCTGGTCTGTTGGCATCTCAATTAGCCTCCAGTTTCCTTACAGAACAAACAGCTATCTTACACCATAGATGGATAATAATTGAAAGTGTTGTAGCATATGTTTCATAGCTAGCAAAAGCCCTGCCTGGATGCTTATAAAAAGGGCTTCCCATGAATCAAATACATATTTATGCATACCCAGATAAAATTCAGAACAGGTGGTTGTTTGACCTCTGTATATGTCTAATCAGATGTCTCAAGACATCACCTTTAACTGAATATTTTAGTACTCTGAAAAAATAATCTAGTGTTTCTCTTAATACCCATTTCATTATATCTCACAAGCAGTGCTCTTATTTAGTAAATACAAATTACTAGCCTTATGCTCTTCACTTGTTTTACTTAGTGTTTAACACTGGCAAGATTGTAACTGTTTTGACTCTGCTTGGTTTGTTTTAATTACAACTTCTGCTAAAGCACATTGTAAAGATATTTATATAGAAAGCTATGGTAAAGACACGGGGAAAGGGCTATTCTGCAAAGGAGCGCGAGTATTTGTGATCTGTTCAGACCTGGTCATCTGTATCCATCTGAAAGCTTCTTTAAACCATGGAGTATCGTGAATCTCTGGCCCATTCTAAAATGAGATCATTTTATATTCCTTTTGCTTGACGATTACTAAATGAGATCCAGAGCAAACACAGCTTTGATATCACCTTCAGACACAAATTTTGTGTCTAAGCACAGCAAATAATTTTTAGCTCTTCACCTCAGCAATTCCTATGAATAATCGTTGTAGCATTATTTTTTCCTCCCAGTTTTTAGTTTTCTTACCTGCCCCCATAACTCTAGGTCATTTTTCTGATTTTCAGCTGGACTCTCTCACGCTGTGGTTTATAGCACTGTCCTTTGAATAGCAGTTTTCCCAAAGGTTCTGATATTTTTTGTTGTCATTGTGTGATTTTTTTAAAAATAATGCTTATTTTAGCCTAAAAAAAAGAGTAAATATCTCAATATTACCAACCAAGAGCTAAAAAAGACAAAACTACAGAGACACAAGAAATTCCCTATTGCTTTGCCTAGCACACAAATTCTTCAGTTCTACAAATACCCTGAAATAACAAAGGAAAATTTTCCTTCATGTGCTCTCAGTTTCTGTTTTAGAAAAATCCCAGAACACTTGGTAGCCACTTGCCAGTTAAAGTCAGTTAATTTTCAGTCATCCCTGGTTACAGTCATATGCAGCGAGTGCACACAGATGTTTATAACTTGCTGCTTATCCAGGTAGCATGACCTTAGATAATCCTGCTGGAAGACAGTGAGGGAACACATATCCCTGTGAGCTTGCTGCTTACCTGACAGTGGACTTCACTGCAGGCAAATGTGATAACCAGGCTGAACAGCAGTCTTTCTTTTCTGGGGCTAATATGTCAAGGTACGGAACTAACTAATATTGTTGCAAACACAGACAGGTGTTGTTGTTATATTCTGATTGTGAATTTCTGTATTGTAGTCTGATTATAAGTTTTCCCAAATTTGTGTGGTCTCCAAGAGAATGAGCATTTTATCAAAATGTGAAATATATCAAAATATTAAAGATACATAACTTGATTTTCTTGCTTCCTGGGGGCTGACTCATGTTACTGGAGTCAATGGTCTGCTCACTGGAAGCACCTTTTACAATCACATCTTTATTCCTTTTAGAGGAATGATGGTGTTAATAAGGAATATGAATTGTTAAATGCCTTGAAATAGGAAGTAATTCAGGGTGATAGCCAACAGAGTGACAAGGCCAAATGTGTCAGCTTATGATACAATATTTCTGACAAGTATATTTCCCACTACATTATGTTGTATTATATCTAGCCATGTGTTTATGTGTGTGTTGTTTCTTGTTTATTTTAGAATATTGCAACACTGTCACTGGAGTCAGTGATGCATTTTAAAATAATTTTTGTGAATGAGCCTCTTTAATAGCAAATATTCAAATTATATGATTCAGAGAGGGCTAGTCATAGTAAACTGTGCTGGATTTTGTTGCGTTTTATGAAGCATTTTATGTTATGTAAGTGAAGTGCTTATTTAGACTTCCAGTTGGACTGAAGCTGGAATCCCAAAAAAACAAAGCTGGTTTTGTTATTCTGATTACAAATTTGCTTAAATGTTCAATGGAAATTGTAGGGAATGGGGTATTCCTGTTTGGAGTCAGGTGGTTGTGTGGCATAATAATGGTAACTGATACACTATGATCAGTGCCCTCAGAAACTGATGTTGGAGTGCAAAGGTCTTCACCACCTCTTGGGTGATTCTGGTGCATGAGAAAGGCAGTGAGCTGGCTTGCTAGGAATTTATCTTGGACCTCTTCACTCCCTGTGTAACTGACAGGAAAGGCTACTGCAGAGAATTCTCAATTAAAAATAATGGAAGAAAATTCTGATTAGTAAATACCCTGCCCCACCTCAGTTCTTGATTAGGTCCATACTTAGCTAATAACCTTTCACCTATCCTTTCTAATCTTGTTGTTGTTTTCTTCAGTAATACACGTATTTCTTATTGATCAATCTTTCTCACATTGTCCATCATTCAGGAGTCTCTTGTCATGAAAAGTAGCATGCTGCCATAATGAGGTTCATGTTTTCATGTAAATACCATTTATTTGGTTAGTTGTGGACATTTTTTAAAGATATTTTCCCAAGTTAATAAAATATCCGCAGCACTGATGGGAGAACTAAATGTAGAAATTACTTTTGCAGACATCAGCATTTTTAACCTACAGTCATTTACATCTTCTTCTTCTCTCTTTTCTAAAGAAATCATGGGCTTACTGCTTGAAGATGATCACTTTAGTTCACCAAAAGACATTTATCTAATTCACCAAACTTTTGGAGAGCCTGATCTGTATTTGGGGTAAAAAATTAAAAGTAAACACCCTGCCCCCCACAACTTAATCTAACGATACGCAAATAATTTTGAAAGTACTTTTTTGAATCAGGTAGAATGCAAAAGATTGAAACATTTGTATTCATGTTTGTGTTCTGTATGTCATTCAGGACACAAGACAGCACTGGGAAACTGTCACTTTGCTCCAGTATTTGTTCATTAAAGAAATGTTAGGATTGACATAAGCCATTGTATATAGCAGAAATAGAATCATAGAATCATTGAGTTTGGAAAAGACTTTTAAGATCATCAAGTCCAACCATTAACCCAGGACTGCCAAGTCCACCACTAAACCATGACTCTAAGCACCACATCTATGCGTCTTTTGAAAATGATTAAGAAAGAATATAGTCACAACATCAGTGTCCCCTGCTTTGAAAATAAACCTGCTTATTTTATATATCAGCTGAAGACAATCATGCAGTGACAGCTTATGATACTTTTGACATTATCCACCAAATTACATAAAACAAAACATTTGTCTTTTAGCATCACTATTGATTTTCATGAGATAAATTTGGTTCTCAATTATAAAAGCAGCATACTGGTATTTGGGATGTTTTTAAATTTTAAAGGATATATTTTTATCCAGTCTTTAGGATTCTTTGTAGGAAGCCATTATGAAATAGTTGATAAAAGATACACTAATCCATTAGAATGCATATAGTGATATTTTGACTATTGTCCTGCAGGTAATATTGTAGTTGTATATTTCAGTGTCTACGTATAGAACATAAATTAAGGTAAAACAAGCAAGCAGAAATTAAGGGAAATACTTGAAACAAAGTTTGTTTTTTATTTTAAATGTTAAACACTTTCTCATTTTTTTACTGTTACTTCAAAATTGCAGTGGAATTGCCAATTAAATACAAACATAAAATGCAGTGGAACTGCAGTATGAGCTGTGAAATTCTTTCTTTATCCTTCTTTCATAAATAGTTTTTCCTGTATTCTTTTAAAAGGCAAAAGAAAATGTGCCAAAGAATCTCTTCTGTAACGCCTATAAAGCAAGCTGTCCTTTATGTGTTGCAGAAAGATACATGAACAACTGAGCCTTGACTCATAGAGTGCATTTAAATGTGCTCCGGGTCTTCCTATATAAAATATAACAGCATAGAAAACCTGACTTAAAAACCTTTATGATGCCTCAGTTTCCTGTATGACATGTATAATAATTTGAAAGCAGCAATAATGAACCTCAAAGATGCTGGGAACTAGTTTTTTCTAGCTGGTTCTCTGTCAACGCTAAAGACCACAACCATGTAAAAGCTGCACAAACTGTTACAGCAGGAACTGTGTGGGAACTGGGACCAGGAGAATAATTTAATGTATTTAAGAAGGCTTTTGAAATCAGTATAGTAGGGTGAAAAAGGTACAAAATATAAGTAAAAGCTGTCAGTAAACTCCAGATGTAAGTCAGTGCATCTAAAATGAGAATATGTCATTATGGATTATTTGGTGATACAATGTCTGAGGAGTTGCCTCTGCACGGTTTATTAGGAAAATATAAATGTTTACAGGAAAATGAAGAATTAAATTGTGAAAACAAACAAGAGGGAAATCCCTGATCATCACTGTTATATCAAGAGAAGTTTTAGTGGAAATTTTATCTTTTGAAGTCTAGTAAGAATTAAAATCAGTGCGGAATTAATTAGTAGGTCTGTAAAAAACACTGGAAAACGATCCAATGGAAACTTTGGTGGCTGTAGTATGCTTGCAATTAAAGTTTTGTTTTGTTTTAAAACTTAAAATATGCAAGTAGCATATTTCCTATGAAAAAGTGAGTTCAGAATAATAGCCAATGTTAGGTTACAGAAAAAACCATAATGCTCTGAGGTCTAAAGTGTCTCACTTCTATTGTACTTTTCCTACAAATTGCAAAGCGTTAATATGCTATCTCTAAATCAGTGCTGGAGGAATTAATATAGTACAATGTTCTGTAAAATTACGTTTCCCAGAATTCACCCTGAAGAAAAGGACATGAGGCAGGTTAAGTGGAGGATGTGGCTTGTCTCTATTGTCATGCTAGCTCTTTAGTAAACTTATTCTCTCATTTGTTTTAAAAGTTTGCTAATCACTTAAGAGACAGCTCATGTGACAGTCCCAGAAACCTCGGAGTGAAAATAATTTCTAATGTAGTCTGCAGAATGCTTTTGTAGTAGTACTTCTGGTTCTTTTCAACCTTCAAACCTCAGATAAGCTCAAATGGCTTATTATTAAACAGTGACACACTGTGCTAAACATGCTGGTTAAGCCATGTATGAGTCTGTCGTCCTTTATGCTTTGTAATGTCTTAAGTACTAAAAAGATACTTCAGCAAAATTTATTAATGTTAGAAGTGAGTCAATACAAACATTTCTTGTTGCATCAGTGTAAATGGAGTTGGTTGTTTATGCAGCAGGTATCTTTCTTCTGTTATTTCTCATCACAGTGAAACTACGCTGGACAATTATGGTAATCAGTTCCTTTGGTAGCAGAATCCTCACTCTGAAAAAGCCCGTGGGTTTGGGTTATCCTTTCACCCCTAAGGATTTTCCATCTAAGTCAAAGTTGAGATGTGGTGGCAGGTAAAAGAAAATTGTATTCCTGTTAGCTGTGGCAGGAAGTGAGACTTGGAAGAAACTGGGAGAGGCAGATCAGAATTCTTCTGAATTTGGGAAGATAATAGAAAATGCTGTCGTGATCCCAGAGAAGAATATGCATAAATCTAAACTGATAGGAGAATAAAGAGAGAATGCTTGAGGTTAGAATGAGCCCTACAATAACAAAAGACATTGGAGAGGGAAATCAGGTAAAAGTGGATTAAAGTATAATAGCACGTTGTGGAGTTATAGCCTGGTATGTAAGTGGATCATGATTTATAACTGGTGTGTATTTGGTTATTGCTATTAACTGCCTGGAGCTGGTAGGAGGTGCAAATAGTAACCCACACACATCAGTCAGATCAACCCACTAAATCCACCTGTCGCTTGTGGGTTGTTACAGAGTATCTGTTCTAACTAAACACAGAACCAGGCTTGAAAAGCAACTTGAGGCTTTGAAATTGATGCAGAGAACAGCTCGCATTTTTATATTGTCTTATTCCCTAAATATATGTCATATTTTTACATTACTGTATGGTAGGGCATGTACTGACCTTGCTGAATGACTGCAGCAAGTTGTGAATAATGTATGAAATATACAGCTCCTGCCCAGTGCACAAATAATACAGATAGTATTGAGCAATCAGGGCTGTCCCTGTATCAGAGCAAGGCCAAAATATATTAGAAAATAAAATAATTTTGAAATCGATCTGCTTGTATTTTATTTCCATTTTCCCTGTAATTTTGCAACTTGATAATTATTATATTAGTTTCTAATGCTCCTAGAGCACTGTCACCTGTTACAGTTTTGGCTCTCTGGACATACACAGATGCTTTTGAAATACTAATATCTCTCGTAGGCATAGCTAGACAGTTTTCATCTGGCAAGACAGTAAACAATCTTTTACCAAAGATGAATGTAACAGCTACTGATGGATATCATACTAAAAATGACCATAATCAAATCACTCAGGCATGATAAATGAACTTCTTCCTGCAGATGGGCAGTACTGAGATTTAAACTCTTTCGTAACCCCATAAAAATATATGTTAAAAATGCACTTTATATACAACTGTAAAGCTAACAGTGAGTGTGGCTCATTATTAGCTCTTCTTGGCTCTCGTTGACTGGGGTCAGTTATCCTGTATTTGCTGGCTTCTGTGTGAGTTCCCAAAGACTACCTTCACTCAGCAGAATGATTCACTGAATAGACTCAGTTACTTTATGTAACTGAGGAAAAACTGTCTTGGGTGCTTGAGAAAGTATATATAATTTTAGTCTTTTATTTTCAATAGTATGTAGTAGAATGAAACAAAACAGAAATATGTAATACCTTCTGGCAGAAATTTGGAGGTGGATCAAGGAAGGAGATAAACATCTCTAGATAGGTCATGAAATTGAGAAAAATAGTGTTTGAAACTGGAAGACATTGCATTAAGTTTCATAAGCACTATTGACTTAATGAATTTATTTTTCTTCTTGTACCCAGACTTCATTATTGTATGTACTGAAAGATGGGTTAGTTAGATGAATGTTTTGTGTGAATAATTTCTTAGTTTTAGCAAGGCCTTGAAACAAAACAGTCTGAGGAGGGTCTGTCCTCAGTGTTTCCTCACAGTGTTGTCTCTTTTTCTCACATTCTGAATGTTTTATCTCTTAGAGCATTTGGGATCACTTAGATAAGTCACTGATGAAACCACAGAATAAAGATCTGCCATGGGTAGTTTATTTTCTTATTACTTTTCTATAGGGGAGAAAAGTTTCTGTAATAGAAAGTTTCTTTTTTAAAGGATTTTGCTTTTTTGGTTTGTATTGGGAGAGCAAGGGATTTTTTGTGTTAGATATGCATACTGTTTTGTGTTAGATAAGAAAACTGGGGGCCAGGGCAGGGGGCAGCTTTGTAATCATCCATATCATACATGGCTTTGTAGCAGCTGGTACCACAGCTTTAATGTGTCACCTGAGAAAGTTCTGTCTCCTGCTTTGTTTATGGTGGCTGAGGGTTAGATAGGTCTGTCACAGCCTTCAGCCGCAAGCAGATGATTCATTAATGCATTTGCTCCAAGGTGCTGAATAATCTGAAGACATGACTAGACTTTGAAGTTGCATCCATGTTCTATGAAAATCTTAAGTAGAGTATATAAAAAATTTCAGGATATGTCTGGCATGGTTATACAGCCTGCCTGAGAGAGGAGGAGGAGGAAGACAGTTTTCCTAGATAGAATTTCCTAAGGATTTGCTGAACTTCTGTAGTGCAGGTGAAAAATGATGGAAGTATGAGTAAACAAGGATCATCAGTTGTAGAGGAATGAGGCTGGGTTAATTAGCGTTGATAATATACAGCTGTGGGCTGGCTTCAGGGGCGGTGGGTTGGCCAGTGTAGAGAAGGTGCAGCTGAGGTTGGGCAGCCAGTGAAGAGAGAGCAGCCAAGGAAAAGAGAGAGAGAGAGAAAGAAAGAAAGAAAGAGAAAAAGTGGAAAAAAAGCACGTGCTCTGGGTGTGGAGAGACTGGGAGAAGGCAGCAGAGGGACTGCCATGGAGAGTATGTTGGTATGAGATGGTAAAAGACCTTGTTGTAGCCAGCTAGTTTTGAGAATGCTGCATCAACCAGTTACTAGGCTAGACTATCTCCAAACCAATAGGAATATGAGAAATGATAACTTAATAGTAATTAATTGTAACTGTGCAAAATATTTTGTCAGTATGGAATCCAGAAGCATTCCTAAATTGCAGGTAGAATTAACTGAAGACCTACTGAAGCATATTACAAGGGCTGTGTATGCATGTGCATATATTTCAAAATCCTACCAACATTATCTTATGGGTTCTTAGTTTCAACTTAAATTTTCTGGTTACATTTGAAAGTTAAGCTCAATTGGCCTCTAAGATATTATTTGGAGTAATATTCAGAAAGAAATTAAAAGAGGACTTGTCTTAAAAGTTAGAACTTCTGTGTCTAAAGCATAATGTATATTTGTGCTGTATTTCCATACTAAGAATTTGCTTAGGCCTGTACAGCTACATAACTGATTAAATCCCCTCTGTACAAAGAAGAGACTTTTTTGTTTTCCATTGTGTTTCTATTTGGGAATATGAGCCATTTTTTTTAAAAGGTGGACACCAACTGAAGATCTAAGAATTTGGTTAAAGTATTTAGACAATCAAAACTGGGTTTTAATTTGATAGTAGGAATGAATGACAGGAAACAGTACAGTTTAAGTAGTGAAAGTGAAGCATTCTGAAATTCTATTGACTTTAAGAGTAAGTGCTGTGCAGCTGTGATATGCATGAGAAATTGTTGAAGAAGGAGGAAGAAGAAGCAGCAGCGTCTGTAAGGGACATTGTTAGCTGTACCTTGTAGGGATTCAAATTTGCCATGCTATGATACTTGAATTTATGCCATTCATACTCTGCAGAGACACCACTGGAGTTCAGGGTGGCCCCTGCATATCCCTGAGTTTCACTCCCAGGCCCTAGTGAGAGGGAGTAAACCACTGGGCAGTATGGGCAACTGAGGAATTTGGGTGTATGTATGAGCTAATGTGGCAGTAGAGATGTACCCATAGATTCCATACCCAGCAATCAGTTATTTCTTTCTGTCTACTGCTAGTATCTTAGAATTATTATTTGTCTGGTAGATTATGGTAGTGCTTAATGACCAACAAAGAGAAGGTGCTGCCACACCATGCAGTGGACAAATACAAAATTGTGAAGTGTTTGTCTTGGCTCACAATCCAAACTGGTGTGACAGATGTTATGTGGGTGAGGAGTCTTATTGATAAGCAAAGTGACTGCTGGGATGAAGAAAATGCATTAATGATAAAGTAAAAGGAGAATAATGTAATTGAGTGGTAGAGTGGCAATGAAGTGAGTATACTGTGCAGAAAGGGACAAAGAAAAGAAACTCAGAACAGGCAGTTACAAAACATGGGGAGAGAGGAGTGAAGCATAATCCTAGAGGCTCTCAAGAGTGTCTGCTGTTGTTGCTGGGTTGTTTCTGTACCTGTTTTCACTGTATTTCTTTACCAGTCTTACCACTACATCACCAAAAACATGTACAGCAGGAGGTTCTAGTGTCCCTGAAGCAGATGAAGGATGCTCCTTCCGCTGTTTCCTAGTGAGAGGTCTTCATAGTATAAAATGGCTTTATGATGTTATTGTATGAAAATCTACTCTGCATTATACCAGTATAAATCAGATGTTACTGACTTCAGCTTGCCTTCCCGTTCCTTTTTTTTCTACATGTATGTCTGACAGTATCCAAACCAAATTTTCTAAACAAAGTTTAGCCCCATCAGTTCCTAAGTGTAGTGCTTTTTATTACTGTTTGGGGATACACAAATAAATTCCTGCATTTTTGCTACCAGGTACAGTATGGATAAAATTACTGCAGGATGGGCCTTCAAATTGTATGTCAGAAAGTGATGTGATGTGATACTCAGGGTTTTGATGGGGGAAAATGGCAGAAGGTGAAAATCAGTGAACCATCTTTTATCGATTTATCTCTCATTTTAACTGCTACAATCTGGAATTCAATAAAACAGCACTGAATAATTTCTTGGGCACCAGACACAATGGTAATTTTATTTTTACTTTCTAAAATGCAGTCAACCTATTGAACGCAGCACACACTCATGGAAAATTTTGCATGAGGATAATAATTATAATGTTTAGGTACCAAGCAGAATACGTGCCATTATCTGAACTATTCCTATTTTGTATAAATTCATGATCAGCTTCAGAGAAAATGTACCAGTTCACAGGAAGCAACTGTGAAATGGCTCATCAGATAGATGAGGAAAGTACAGTAACCTTCCCATTGTGAAAGCTCAGTATATACTTTGACAGGAAAGGAGTGAGACTTGGACAGGACACAGTAAGCATTCAGTCAGTATTGTCTGGCACAAATACAGAACTACTGCCAGACAAGCATCAGAACAAACTAGAAGGACAGGCATTTTATCATCTTTATGTCATTATTTGCCCAACTTCTTTCCTACTTCTGAAAGGCAGAGGAATAGCAAAGGAGGTAATACAGTGACTCCTGTGCATGAATTAGAGGTGGCAGATGTGCAGCATATTGTGAACCACTGTCTAGACTGTCTAGTAAGTCGAGGAAGTAATTTCATTTTTGCCCTGCATAAACCCATTCTTTGCCCTTTTCATATTAGCCACTGGGTATTTCAAAAGGTAACAGAAATATCCGATGAGTCAACCTTTGTTGCCCAGATGACATACTCAATTTTGGAAGGAAAGAATCAGCCTCTTTTGTGCTCCATTAGCTTCACTGGTAGCACAAGGACAATGTAATTATTTGCACAGCTCAGT
Organism: Falco rusticolus; assembly: GCF_015220075.1. Taxonomy (NCBI): domain Eukaryota; kingdom Metazoa; phylum Chordata; class Aves; order Falconiformes; family Falconidae; genus Falco; species Falco rusticolus. The sequence goes on from NC_051197.1 coordinate 22,172,664, forward strand.
GGGAAAGATTAGCTGTACTCAGTTTTTCACTGCTGCTGTTTCATATCTGTAAGGAACAGGAATTGATCATAAAGAAAACATTCACATTGCAAACATACTAGACAGGTATGAGACCACCCAGGGACTAACAATATAGTTCCTAGTAAATTAGCCTGGAATCAGATTTTTGTTTCTTCTCCAAACTGAGATTGATTCCTAGGTAAGCATGTGCCATTGTAAGTTGCAGAGCATCTCACTGCAATGAAATGGTCTGTAAACCTTTTCTTAATTCATACTACTAAGTTAGTGCTATAATATGTAGAGATTTAAGTACTAAGTATTATATCTATTCTGCAAGCTTAATCATGAAAGAGATGGTGAAGCTTGTTTTCAAACCCCTCCTCGCCCCTCAACTATATAGCACCTCCTGTCTGGTCAGTTATTGAAAGGATATTTGGGATGTTCATCATAGACTTCAGATGATGTTTACATGGCATGGAAGATGCTGTAAAACATTTGTACGTATCTGTGAAATAAATATTGTAATTCAATAAGTGATAAACACGTATGGGAGAGAGGAAGCAAAGTTGGGTTTTTTCTTCTTCTTTTTTTTTTTTTTTAAGATGAAGAAAGCTTTACAACTTTATGCTTGTTTATATTCCATGTGTTAAATATTGCCATGGAACTTTGCAACCTGGATGATATCTGCCTGTTGTGATAGAAACAATACAAAGTGGTGCTCTGCTGTCACTGCCAGGTCATATATGGTCCCATCCATCTTTTCATTGAATGTGCAATGCTTTCTCAGGTGAGATGTAAGAGAAGCAGGTGTGGCATTGTGATTCCAAAATGTGGAATCCATAACATTGATTTAATTTGAAGAAGCCATTTTTGAAATCCTAAATTGGTCTGCTTAAAAGACTTTGCACTGAGCATCTTTGGAATAACTTGGTAGTCCTTCTGTAGAATTTTCAAGTATTTCATTCACTTGTTCCTCATATTCCCACAGACCACACCATTCTCCTATGTAAGCAATTTTACTGCAGTTGCATGAAGAAATAAAGAAATGGAACATGATGTTCCTGTTCAAAGAAAATGGAAAGGGTACTGGATGATACTAGGAAAAACAAAATGCAGGGAGCATGGAAGTGTAAAAAGATACTGATTATCTATTAAAATTCTAAACTATACTATAAGTTGGAAGAGCAAACAGTAAATCTTTATCATGAGAAGTTTGGTAGTAGGATCCCAAATAGCCTTGTGTAGAGATGTTAACAGCATAAACGTGACAGAGTTGTCTTCAAAACTCATCTCATCATCATTAAAGAATTTCTTTAAACTGTATTGTGTTTGAAAGGACAAGCTCTGTTTGCTTTGAGAGAGGGAAAGAAAGAGGGTGGGTCAGCCTTCTCACATTAAAGGATGATGAGAATTCTGGCAGTGAAAAGGTAATGCATAGCAGTAGAGCTAGGAGGAAAATCAAGAACATAAGGTGACTTCAGGCACTTGAAAGGCAGGACTTTATTTTACAAAGAATGTCTGTATTTTAGAGTGCCTGAATGGTTAATGTGGTGTACGAGGCACGGACTTTGCAAAGATTGTAAAGTAAAGGCTTTTATTGTTAGTTAGTTACAGATTTTATAAGTTCATACTCTGTACAAACACTTCTAAAAGCTTTATTACTGGTCAAACTCTGCTGTCCATGTGCCCACCTGCTGTTCACTACAGGCTACTCTGCTGTTCATGCTGTTTCCTTGTATTCTAGAGGTGAGATCACGTTCCTCCTTTGTTTCTGTCTCATCCAGGTTTCTTCTCATACTCCCTCAAATTATTTACCTCTTTGCTGCAGGATCACAGCTGCACATTATCAATGTCAAAACAACCCACTGTCTCTGTTCCCTACAATTAACTCTGGAAACTAAGGACGTCAAGTCTACCTACTTAGTATGCAAAACAGACTTATTTTTACCTCTGTCTTTTACATTTGTTACCTCCCTACCTATCCAGCTGTTTCTTTCACGTGGTTTTAAGCTGTAAGCTCCTGATAGTTATTCAGCTTTTCCTACTTTCCTTGGCCAACATTTTAAGGTTGGATTTCTTTCCACTATAGGCTAGCAGCCAGGAAAGAATAAACCTAGCCAGCAGCCTGGGTGGTGCCAGAGCACTAGCTCCACCTGGTACATTGATCCAGACAATGTTATTTTAACTATGAGGCCGTCTACTGTAAATTTTTTTCATTGTGCTCTTTGCTATTGATTTTCACTTTAGCAGCCTTGCTTGATTTAAGTTCTGGCAGTCAGATAAACTGATATCAAACTGATAACCTGAGTAACACATGCCATTTATAAAAGCAATGCATAACTACCTAATTTTCCACAGAAAACTTCTGTGATGCTCTTGTGTAAGTGAAATTTTAGAGGCATGTAAATCTGTTGTTTATGTATGAATGGTGTTCAGTAATATAAAACAATCATAATTCTGTAACTGTACAATTTTTGCATTAAATGAGTTCGTAAGACGTGCTTAAGACATGCTGTTATTAACCTAAGCACATTCTTGACAGTATTTTAGTACTGAAGCTTAATTGGTACTTCTAGAATGTGCTTTTTATAAGGTAGAAGTATTTAAATGCCTATGCAGTTCTTCAGACAAGTGTCCTTTCTTGTGTTTAGGCAATGAAACAAAGCAGTGCTTATTACTGATTCACTGCAAGGGTGTCATTTTGCACAGTTCAGTCTGCATGACATAAATACAAAGAACAAAAGTAAATAAGTGATGTAGTAATTATGGAAGGGAACCAAGCTCAGCAGTATAACCTACAGTGTCTGTAATGCCTAATGGGGTATAGCTGTGTCACACACAGTGTTAGAGTCGCTAGGCAAACAAAACACTAGAAGGCAATATGAGAATGACACACATCAATCTTTGATTTGAATATGTTGACCCATTTCCACTTCTGTTGCTGTTCACTGGATATCTCTTTTCCTTAACTGATCCTTATTCTGTTATTACATCTTAGTATATATTGATACATAGCCTTCATTTCTGGGATATGGGCTTGATAAAAAATATAATTTCCTGTGTATTTCAGTAAACTGTAGTGCAAGTTTTGTGGATGTTGTATTTATCTGTCTTCCAGTGCTTCTCTTCTGCTTTTAGATAGTCACTCTGATAATTTAGGTTTCATGCTTATTCCTCCATTAAATATAAACTAATTGAAAATCCTAGTGTTTATAAAATTTACCTGGAGCTTAATCATGCATTACTTCTTCAGTGGGGAGCATTTGCTTAAGATCCACAACCTAGGCCATTCATAGCACTTTGAGTCATCATTGCTTTTGGTAGTCCTTGTCCTTTGTTTGCTCCCTGCTCAAAGTTCTGCTCAGAGTAAAATGGAAATTTCAGTGCCATCCACCAAGCAGATCTTGCAGTTTGGTTTTCCCCTCCATGGTATATGGCAGTTGTAGAACCAGAGCTCTTAGAGGTACACGTATATGTGCACGCACTCTAGAGAGGATTATTTGTACCCCAGAAGAGTGAAGAAAGGAAAATACAGAGCACAGACAGCTTTTGGGTTTCTTCATGATAACCAGTTAGGACCAAATTCAAAGCCTGTTGAAAGCAACAACACTTCATAGGTTTCAGTGACCATTGGTCAGGTATCTCCAATACCAAGTTAACGGACTATTAAAACACCTTAGGCAGAATGTAACTGATGTGAAATAAACATAAAAGTGTGGGGTTTTTTTTTTGTTTGGTTTTTTTTTTTTTTTTTTATTGCTGAAGATTTGTATGGTATGAGACTTGGGGATCTTGACAGACAGGAGGGTGTAACATGGACCACCAATATGCCCCAGTAGCAAAGGCGGCCAAGAGTATCCTGGGCTGTATTAACAGGACTGTAGCCAGTACACCTAGGGAAGTACACCTCTAGCCAGTACGCTTCCACTCAGTACTCATCATTAGACCAAATCTAGAATATGAGTCTCGCAATGCAGAAGGACATTAGTCAATAGGAGTGAGTTCAGCAGAGGATCAGCAAGATGGTTGGAAGCTGCAGCAGGTGCCTGTGAAGAGAGGCTTAGGGAACAGGAGGCTGTTCAGTCTGGTGAAGGGAAAGCTTCAGAGGAATGTAATAGCCACACTCCAACATGTATGATGAAGTTATAAAGAAGGTGGAGCCTTTAGGAAGGCTTGGAGTGGGTTTAGGAAAATCTTTTTCACCATGAGGACAGTCAAGCAACGGAGCAGTTTGCCTAAAGAAGTTGTACAGTCTTCATCCCTGAAGCTTTTCAAGACCAGACAGGATAAAGTCCTGAGCAGCCTGCTTTGGTCTAAAAGCTGGACATACTTTGATATTATATGTGGTTTCTAGAATGAATCTATGCAAATTATCTAAGCATTAATTAAAATTCTCTAAATTACTGGTTAATCACAGCCCTAGAAAATTCCAAAGATGTTAACTTTAGAAAAAGCCTGGTCCATTAGCTGTCCTAGCTGTGCTGTATTGATATCCATTGACTATAATAGCACATAATTTCTTGTGATTGTGGTAACATTTTAAAGTGGTCGGATAGCCTGTGATTACAAAATGACTTAAGTCATCTGGTTGCACAGAGATGAGCAGTGAGTGAGAAATCAACACAGAGTGATTGCAAAATGCCATTGCTACTTCATCATGTAATAGTTGTGATCCCACGGTAAAGTAACTCATGGCCAATGATGGTAATTTGACTGCAGACTATGACAGTGATTCACATGTCTAGACAGGAGGGCAACTGCTTCAGTTGAATGACAAGCATATGAGAATAAATTATATACACGGATATCTGTGAGTTATGATTATGAATAGTTTGCCTGAGAAGCACAGCATATGCTTGTATCATGGTACTCATGATCAAGCCATATAATATCGCATGCTTTATCTGGTGTTCCACAGCCAGTGGGCCTCCTCTCTGCCAGTGTGTGTTCCAGCTACTGTGACATCTCGCAGTCTAGATGTCTCTCTAATAATTTTCATTTGCCATAGGCCAGGAGGACCATCCCCCTGAGCAATCTGTTGTATCTGTCAAGATAAATAATTAGTTGCTATTCCAGAAGTAAAAACAGAAAAATAAGCATGGATGAGTAAGACTTGCCATTTTAAAGAAGGGCAGAGTAGTACAGATTTATTCTTAAATCCCCAGAATTTTTGTTTTGTGTGAAGCTGTGCCTCTGAGTTGTATGGAACACAGGTAACAAAGATTAAAGAACGTCAGCCATTGTCATGTCAGTACTTCTGACTTGGTTCTTTTTCTCTCCCAGGGGGTTCATGTCAGACTGCATTGAGAAGAAGAGTTCTTTCTTTCAGGAAACTGATGCCTTTTCTCTTGTCAAGCACTGCCTTTGATATGAAAAGTCCTTTCTTTGTAATTTTCCTTCTGCCATGTAACAATGCTTTTCTGCTGACACATATTTTTAAAGTGTGTTTTTCATCCATGCTGGAATTAATTCTCTTTTTTTCCCCTTGGTGTGTCTACCTGTGCAGAAATTTTGTTCCTTCTCAAAATGGCCTTAAATCAAATTTAACTAGAATATTAAAATATAGATTGTAATAATCTATTTCTATTTGATTTGTATCTAGTTTTGTCAACTGGATTTCTGTCCAGTTGGGAAAGGAAACCAGTTTCTAAGGAATTCTATTCATTGTTCTTTCTGCCATTCCCCATCTTTTACAATTCCATCTTTCTGAGGATATGTAATACTATAGTCTCAGCGTTCTGCATTTCCTTTGTCCTTTGTTAATCGTACGCTCTGCAGTTTCAATAGCACAAGTGCACCAGTGTGGTCTATCTAAGAGGGGAAAACTGTATTTATTTAAATTTCATTGAATGATGGAAAATTATAAGACTGGACATGGTTTCAGTTTTGTAAAGACTAACCAAGGAAATCTGTTTCCCTGGGATCAGATTTTGAGAAAATTCAACAGTTTATAGGAACAGATTACTTCTTCATTCTTTCTGTTGTTTGACTGGGGTCAGAATTTACACATACCATTTGAATGTGATTACAGATCAGACTAACTGTATCTGTACTGAAATAATAACAGCTTGTCATATAAAAGGTGTTGAAAATCCTTTCTTTTGCATCTTTTTGCAACCACAGTTGATTTTTTGCCAGTACAGTGTGCAGGCTTGAATTTTAGGAGTATGCAGTCTGTTTCCGTATTTACTGAAGATAAACCCTTTGGGACACTGAATTCTTGAAAAGCTTTCTCTTAGCATACAAGAGAGCTGTGACCCTAGTGTCTCCAGAGAAAATGCCTTGGCTATCGGTACCACTTTACTAATTTTCTGAAATGAGCATGTTCTGTTCAGTGAAGTATTGTAGTAAACGCTGAGTATATTTCTCAAGTTACCTATGTTTTAGAGTATGTAATTGCTGACTTGTTTTTTTCCCCTTTTATGAACACTTAGACCAGCAGGTGTACTTGCATGAACAAAAAGTTTATATTGGTCACTGAGTTGAAAAAACTTTCACCTTGTAAAACTGTCTTTAAGAATGACAAAAATGAAGCCTTTGAATTCTGTTACTAAGTGACAGGATATGTGGGACCATGTGCCAGTTCACTGAGAGATCTCTGATAGATTAATGGTAATATGATATTTTTTCAAGTCCAATTTGACCTATCTTCTGTACTGTCACTCAAAATCTAGGATTTGCCTTAGTGTGATAATTAAAACGGGCCAGATTGAATTAATCTCTCAGTTGCCATGACAGTTTAATTTTCTTTTCTTTTTTCCCCCCTTTTATTCCCCCTTTCTTTTAAAGCCATCACTCTTTATTCTTCAGTAGAGGCTTTTCACTAGTTAAGCTGGATTGGAGCAAAAGATTGAAAGGACATCATCTTTTCTTTGTCACCTGACATGAAATAGTGGCAAGGGCTTATATATATATTTTCCAAATCCAGCAAGCTGAAACTTTTAAATGTTAATGGGTTGATTTCAAAGCCTTCTAGAGACAGAATAGAAGGCTAATGTTTCTGACTGAATCTGCTTGACTCTTATCAGTGAACAGAGTGCAACAGATTTTCATCAGCTTCATCAAAATCTTTTCTAACAAATCTCTTTTGTATTATTCTCAAGAATCAGAAGGAATAATACACGTTCAGAAAGCTGGCATGCCAAAGTATGGCTGCTTTGCATGTACACAACTGTGTAATTCCTTATAAAACAGATACATCGTGTGAACACTTAGGTAAACGTCTTTGGAGATATTTATGAAAGCATGCATGTATGTGGCTTGCAGGTGTGTTTACTTCATTTGTGATTAAAGAGAGTTTTTAAGGTTTAATCAAGTGCCAGAGAACCAGAGTGTAATGAACAAATATTATTTGTGTGTCTTTTAATTGATAGAAACTTGTATTTAGAAATCCCTACTTTCTATTCTTTCACCTAAACTCATGTTCATTTTATATAGGGTTTTGTGTTTGGGGTGTGTGTGTGTGTGGAAATTGAAAGATTTCTTGATCAAAAATATTTACGAGAATCAACCAAGTTGAAAGGCATGCGTTCCTTCATTTGAGAGACATGTCCATAGAATTTATTCTTTGAACTCACCATTCAAGTCACTGTATTCAATTCCAATACCTCTTTTACAAGCGTTCTGAAAACCAGTGTTTGAGACTCTCAGGGGAAACACAGGCTATTTGTTTAATTTTTCAGCTCTGGCATAAATCATAACACTGTTGCACTTGATACTGTACAAACAGAGTTAATAAATGATCCTTGCCCCAGGTGCTTAGGCATTAAGTCTAAGACATAAGATGGTGGATAGGTATGACAAATAGAAGAATAAAGAAACTCAATATATAGTGCCGGTTAGAAAGATTGATTACTTCCTGGCATATCAGCATGAAGAGTTTTGTAGACTCCCCAGAAGGGCAGGGTTTTCATAAAAGATTTAAAGGGATACAAAAAAGTATCTTTACAATATTTGTAGGGGAATCCTTCCAAACATGAGGGGGTAGATAGAAGAAAAGCTGGAGTTGCTAGTATGGAAGATAAACAAATTACCTTGTTAAAAAATTTTAGGGCGTAACATTTCACTTGTGACTGAGGTTGATGTGTAGGCTGCTTTATTAGTATTTTGCTCTAGCTTTAGGACACAGGTAGGACAAAAGTTAGTAGGTGGAGGTGTTAACTTAGACACTCAGAAATTACCGGGGAAGATCCCAAAGGCCATTATTCCCTTCTCATTTTGACTGACAACACTAAAGACTCAGTGTTAAAACACTCTTGATTTCACTTCAAATGTTTCGCTTCAAATTGCATGAACATAGAATGGTGTATTGGGAGTTTCCTAGTTTTGATACCAAGACAACTTTGGTTAATTATTTGAGTAAACAGACAGATATATAAAGAGAGAGAGGGAGAAAGAGAAGAAGCTGACACATAACAATACAATAAATGACTTCCTCATAGCAATAACAAAAAGGAAGCTAGTGGAACATATAAAAATATAGAAATAAAAATAGCTCTACTTCATCATTTAGAGGAAATTATCCATTGAGAAGTCTGGTAGACTGCCAGTGCTTCAGCCTTCATACTCAAATACTTAGGAAGAATAGAGCGACAATTAATGAAAGGATTTTTTTTTTTTGTCAGATACAAAGATTTTTTAATGGTTCTATTACAACCATAATTATTTAAGAACAGCACTAATTCCAAACAGAAATTTGAATATATGGATAGTTCGTACAAAACCCTCACATTTGTACTGTGGAACAAAGAAGGATAATAAACCCGCATTTGTTTACCAAATAACCAAAAATAACATAACCTTTTAGCTCTGAGAAAGATAACGAAAACAATATAAAGCAACAAGATTAAAAGAACTAACTAAAATCACCCTGATTTCAGCAAAGCTAACCTAAGTACTTACATGTTCTGTGTTAAGCAGTTTTTCTATCATCGTGTGACCAGACTGAACTGGATAGATGTAGTTCTTCATCAGCTTGTGGTCATGATAAACCGAAAGGAAGAACACAAATGCTGAAGAGTGTCAGCTGGAAAGAGCAAAAATGTGATCAGTAGAGATCCCTTGACACTCCAACACGTCAAGATAGACTGAGATGTCTTATGTAGGAGGAAAGGTTCTGTATGAAATTCAAGATAAAGTGGTAAGAATGGTATGATTAGCTGGGGAAGGGAAGTTTCTGCTTGATTTAGATTGATCTACAATCAGTTTGTAGCAGAATTCGACTGACTAGGCAAGTTACCAGTGTTTTCCTCAGTCTGAAGGTATTGGTGATTCAGCAACACCACACTCAAATGAATAAAGTACAAATGTTGGGGTACTTATTAAATACATGACTTTACTATAGGTTACATCAGATTAGTTAAGTCATCAGTGCCAAAGTTCTGACAGTGAGTTTTGAGAATGTTGCGTTCTGGTGTCATTGAAGTCAGTGAAAAACACCTCTTGATTTTAATTAATGCCAGCTGCAGTGTATTCTGTAATTATTTTGAAGTCACTGGCAGCTCTATCCTGTAGCATGTACTTGATGCTGAAAGATTAATACTTTCCTGACTTCCCCTCCCAATATTGTCTATGACAGTGAACATTGTCTTTTTTAATGGTAGGCTATACTCATAGCAGTAAGTATCATCTTGAGTAGAGTCAACATTTTTCATAAAGCTGCCTGGTGGAAAAGGACCTGGAGGTGCTGGTTGACAGCAACTGAATGTGAGCCAACAGTGTGCCCAGGTGGCCAAGAAGGCCAGTGGCATCTTGGCTTGTGTTTGAAACAGTGTGGCCAGCAGGACAAGGGAAGTGATCATCCCCCTGTGCTCAGCACTGCTGAGGCTGCATCTCAAACACTCTGTTCACTTTTTGGCCCCTCACTTGAACAGGGACATGGGGCTGCTGGAGTGTGTACAGAGAAGGACACCAAAGCTGGTGAAGGGTCTAGAGAAAAGTCTTAGGAGGAGTGGCTGAGGGAACTGGGGCTGTTTAGCCTGGAAGAGACTCAGGGGGACCTTATCGCTCCCTACAGCTACATGAAAGGAGGTTGTAGGCAGTTGGGGATAGATCTCTTCTCCCAGATAACTAGCGACAGGACAAGAGGAAAGAGCCTGAAGTTACACCAGGGGAGGTTTAGACTGGATTTTAGGAAAAATTTCTTCCCAGACGGGGTGGTCAAGCATTGGAACAGGCTGTCCAGGGAGGTGGTGGAGTTACCATCCCTGGAGGTGTTTAAAGATTGGGTAGCTGCGGGTCATGGTTTAGTGATGGACTTGGCAGTCCTGAGTTAATGGTTGGACTTGATGATCTCAAAGTTATTTTCCAACTTAAGTGATTCTATGATTCTGTGATACAGAAAGTCTGATTTTCTTTCTCATTAAAATTGAATTTCTTAGAGTGGAGTGTCTGATTCAGGTTGCTGCATATAAAATTTCTTTTTGGTAACTCAGCTAGTTCATTACTACTGGGACAGGGCTGCATGAGTCATCATTTCTTCCTCTAAGAGAAGTAGTTACTGTTTATATGAAATATTGTGGGGATTGGCAGGGCAGTAATTTCATGGTAACATTCTTTTTCTTGTTACCAAATAGTCCTAGGAATAATTTATAACTAAGTTACCTATAGTAACATAACCTCCTTCCTCCCTCTTGTTCCCTCTTATATACATATCAAAAGCTGCACTGGCATTTTAAACCTCAAGACAATATAATTAATTTGAAAATGTTCTGTAGTTATATCTTGTTATAACAAGCAGGTGAAGATAAAGATTTGCATTGGAATAGGACAGAAGTGATGAACCATTTAAACAAGCAAAAATCCAAGCTTAAAGTTTCTTTGGAAAAATCAACAGTGAAAAATGCGTAAATTTATTTCCCATAAAAAAGATTTTTTCAGTACTTTCTTTGATATGTATACTTCTCTAGATATGTAACTTTGGCTCCATTTATCTCTTGGAAAACAACTTTCTGATGAAGTATGAATGTAATACATTATGAGGAGGCTACTGGTGATGTTTTGAAGAATATTATAGTAGTATTAATTACGTCACTGTTACTCTGATGATGTATTTTTCATAACCTTGAACTCATGGGTTGAAGTGAATATTTCATTTGCACCAAAGCTCAGAAAAAGGGACAGGTGAGGGAGCAGCTAGAATTTAGGAGAACTGCAATGGGGAAGTGGTGTAATAAGGAAGGGGTGGTCTGTGGAATGTGGAAAATAGGAAAAGAAGGGCTTGAAGTCCGGTGAGAAAGGAAGAGATGATAAAGCTGAAAAGAAGCGATTTGAAGTCATAAACCAGCAAAGTTCACTCCTGAAAGTGAAGAGGGTGGAAGTTCAGTTTTGTCATCATCACAGAGAAAGAGAAGCCAACACAGATATTACATAAGGATTGGATTTTTCTCCCTTCAGCATAAAACAACATCCATGTTATCTGGAAACACAGATGTTTTCATGTTCTATTGGTAATGCTAAATCAGTTTGGTGACACTGAGGGTTAGCACAGTGTCTGTATTTCAAATGAGCTTCCAGAGGTAGTATACAAAACTACCATATAGCCATATGCCAAAACTTTTCCTCAGGCTGTTCTAATGCTGAGAAATGCTACTGCTTAATATATTTACTTATTTTTTCATTAAGTTCTATAGTCACTATTTTTAAAATTTATCGGTAGATCATAGCATATTTCTTAAATGTGAAAAGCTGTCCTCTCTGATCAACATTTCTCCTCCTCAATATCTGTATCTCTTCTTCCCATTCTGAAAATTTTAGTAAGTACTGGCAAAAATACTCTCAAGGTTAGGCCAGATAACCAGGATTTGCTCTCCTTCACCCACTACCTGCCTATAACATGGTATCTTTCCGTCACGGGTTTCTTGAGAAATTAACTCCACCAAACTGGGAAGTCTAGAGGCTGTGGCCTCAGTTGACTGGAAGAAGATGAGTATGTCTGCTGTCAGAGATTCTGAAAAAGTCAGCCTTTTTAGAGATGATTAAATATATACTTTGGACTGTACATACTTACTAAATATGTACTTTTTGAGCTGGAAAAAGTGTTGCCAGTTAATCACTTTGCAAAGTTTTTATGAAGGGCCCTCAGTTGTGAGTCAAATCAGAATAAAAAAATAGTATGTTCTTCCTAACAGCTGTAAGTTTGTGCAAGATCATTTCACCTAGAACAATAAGACTTGGACTAAATCCCAGATGAAAATTGCAAGTTTTTATTAGAAAGTCTGAATATATGGTACGATGGATGATGTACCAGATGCATTTGCAACAATCATTTTGATAGGCAGTACTAGCACGATCTGTTACTTCAGAAGCTTTGTGTCTGGTTGTTTCATACATCTTACCTGTTTGGTTTTTTTGTTTGTTTTGTTTTGTTTGACTCCAGTGGTAATGTTGGTTACAGCTCTGTAAAAGTAGCTAAAGGAGAATTGTACTTCTTGGGAGCTCAGGTGCCCAAAGTCTCTTGGATATAGTTCTACAGAAATATATGTGATATTATTTCACGTTACATAAAACTGTGTCTTGATTTACAGTACCAAGCTAATGCATTTATTGGAGAGAAATAAACATGCACTATTTTTACTTAAGAAAGTGAGTTTTGAGTTGCTATCACTTTGAAATAAGCATACTTGTGGCTCAGATGTTCTCAGAGGTGTGTTCTGCAGCCCTGGTACATCAGTTATCCAAACTGTGGAACCTGCCACATATGTACCATGTCTTCCAGCCTGTACACCAAGATTTCCTTCCCATGGAAACTAAGATATGGGAGGGAAAAGGCGCTTGATACGTATCCAGGTCTTACCATGATATTATATGCCCCTAATTGTTGCAATTTAGAGATAGCTGAAGTGACTATAACGCAAATTTATAGTTAGGTATAATTTAAAGGGGATTGTTAATTTATATATTAAATCTGTCTTTTTCTCCTGTAGGAATCAAAGAGGCTTGATTGTGTGGGAGGGATGGGTGATGTCCCTCATGTTTCTGATTACCTAAATTTTGAAGTATTTAATGTATCCACTTGAAAATCTAAAAATATAACTTTATACAGATTAAGCATTTTTTCTTTTCAAATCTACTTCCTTTGCTGGAATACTGTTAAAAAACAAAAAAACTCCTCTTGCATATTTTTTTAATCATCCCCAAATATTTAACTTAGTGATGCATGTATTTATATACAAGAAAAAAATTCCTGAGGGCCTATTTGGAATGATGCTCCACGTTAGAATTTTGTAGGCTGGAGGTGTGACATTTGAACCTGAGTTTCTGGTATGTCCTGAGAATTGCTCTGACCACTGAACTTCCCTTTTCTAAATGCTTCTTCCTTAATTAGATTTTTTAAAATGAAAGTTTAACTGGAGTGTTGCCACCAACAGATGTGATTCAAGGATCTTTGGATGCATGTGACCAAACACTGGAACAGGTTTCTCAGAGAGGCTGTGGAGTCTCCATCCTTGGAGATACTCAGTGGCCATTTAGACCTGGGCAACTGGCTCTGGGTGTCCCTGCTTGACCAGGAAGGGTGGATCAGGTGACCTCCAAATGTCCCTTCCAACCTCGATCATTCTGTGATTCTGTGCGTTCATTCAGCCATTTCATTGGGTCCTAGCTGCTGGGATCATTGGTCTGTTGCTTATTTTAGTGACAAGCCAAGATGTAGTCTTATATCTAGGTACCTGAGAGTCATTTGAATAAAAGCAGACCACAGTGGACTAGACAAAAGAGCTGAGAATTATCATTTATACCAATTATCAAAGAGATAGCTTGCTTGTTTTAGTTTAATCAGTAAAATTAGTTAGATAACAGATTAGCCACCATTAAAAAATATACATTTTTCTTTTATTATATTTACATTGAATTCCTGGGACATAATGTAACAAGGTCTGAGCCCAAAACATGGAAACAAAGGAAATTCAGAAGAGTTATCTTTAGAAAAGCATGCTTTCTGACAGAAGAGGTTTCTTACTCTTCCAGTTCACAGACTGTAAAGTGGTTGTGGGTTTTATTATTATCATTGTTTTTAGTGTTGATACTACTGGAATTCAATTCACCTAAGGTTTTAGAGTGGAAGAGATCAAAAATCAAATGCAGATTATCTACTGTGTATTAAATTATTGAATGCCCACTCAGAATGCATAATTAACAGAAATAGTCTTAACTGTTTAACATTGTATAATGTTGACCTCACATCTGGCCAACAATTTTCACAAGCCATTACCTTTATGATAACAGTAGTAATTAAAAGTATTCAATGATGCCAATGACAAACAATCATTTATAATGTATTTGAATATTATTTTTTTTTTTAGAAATTACCAGAGAATATTTAGTAGTGCTAAATTGTCTCAAGGAAGAGCACTAGAAAAAAATCCTTGAGTAAAATTGCAAACATCAGCAATTACCTACAGTTATGTGTAGCAGCTACATATATATCACACATCCCACTGCTCATAAAAGGCTGCATGAGGTTGCACAGGCATATATGAACAGGTATTGTTGGTTTCTGTTAGTTAACATGTAGCCAGTGGAAATGTTGTTCTCAGTGACAATGTCAATGTGCTTTTTCATAGGCGCTGGTGAATTAGAAACCACAGTTTGTCCCATCCTGCAGAAGAGGGTAATTTTTTTCTGATAGTTGAGTAGGGCTTCCTTGAAAGCCCTGAGTGGGTGTTTTATTTTTTTTTTTTTTCTTTATATTGAAATGAATTGAACATGCTGAAGTAATTATGCTTTCAGTATTGTGGTTCTGTGATGGAACATACAGTGTAATAATCATACCAATTTTTTTGTATAATTATAAGTGACAGACATCTGAGGCTCACAGTCATTTTAGCCTGACATTTTCAATTATTGCAGCAGTATTGATGGAAGAGGATTAAGGAGCTCTCAGATGCCAAACCCATTATTTCAACTTTATGTAGAGCTGTCAAGTCCTAATAATTCCACAGGGATTTAGTCATCACAGCATAAAAAGGCATGCAAAAGGTCTTCATAGCAATCTTAAAACTATTACAGACTGTCAAAATGTAAATTATCATAATTTAATGAATATCTAATTTTATAACTTTCACTTAGTAACTTTACAATTATACCCTGTTGTTTAAGTGACATAGTGGTCAACAGTTAGTAATATCCCTTAAATAAGACTTAATAATGTCTAATTATTTGTCCTGGAATCTTGGAATTGTGACTCATGAGAGTGCATAGCGTAGCCCAATGAAAATATGTCCAATATGCAATAAAATCGATTGGATATTTTTTCTTTTCATCTGACATCTTCAACAATTCGCAGGCTGGTCTTTCAAGTCTTTTCAAAGGGAGATAATTCATAAAGAGCTTTTCTGCTTTATTGTTAAGACACTTTCATGAAAAATGAGACATACTCAGTACATTGCTGACCTCTTTCATATTATTGTAGGATGCTTTAAAATAAAATTATTCCATGAAGAATTGATTTAATCTTTACCCTCTTCTTTTGGAGATTCTGAATACCTACCTGTAAAATTTTCTTTCTTTAATCTTAGTACGTTCAGAAAGCAAACTCCAGGGTTTAAAATCTCAGATGAAAGAAACATGTTCTTTGTACTTAGACTTAGCTGGTTTTTTTAATGACTTTTTATTTTTTTAATGTGTCCTCTATTATTTGACAACTTCTGTAAAAACAGATGCTGAATTGTGCATTGAACATGACCCTTCATATTTATTGGCAGACCTTTTAACCTGAAGACTTTTTCCTACTGAAGATAGAAACATGTTCTTTGTACTTAGACTTAGCTGTTTTTTTTAATGACTTTTTATTTTTTTAATGTGTCCTCTATTATTTGACAACTTCTGTAAAAACAGATGCTGAATTGTGCATTGAACATGACCCTTCATATTTATTGGCAGACCTTTTAACCTGAAGACTTTTTCCTACTGAAGATTCTATTTCTTTAGTAGCTTAAAGTTTCACAACAAGTCTAAATGAAATTTAGCACTTTTGAGAACAGTTGTTTCATCTTTATGGATGAACGAAGCTGATGTTTTTAAAGATAATTAATGGGCACTGAAAATGTGTCCAGAGACAAAGTAGGTTCTTATCAAATACCGGTTTGATCCACTCAGTCATATTTATTTGTTAAAAATTGAATTCACTATATTCTGTTTTTCTGATTAGATTGATAGTTGTTGCATTCATTCATCATTTATAACAATGAATTATAACAGTCTAACAGAGGAGGTGAAAAATACAGCATGTGCAGAGTGAGAGACTGCAATATTTCTGTTTGACTGAAATGGACTAAGTCTTTTAACTACTGTGATAATGTGTTTGTTCAAGAATAGCAACGATGCCAATAGGATTTCCAGTCTGCTTAGAAGTCTTCTGAAGAGAAAATGCCCGTAAAATGTAAGCAGACTTTTGTTCAGTTTCTTGAAGTGTTTTAGATTTCCAGCCACAGCTGCTAACAGTCTCATGGTGTGATATAGAGTTTCCAGTTTATTCATTGATTCACTGAAACATATTCATACTCCTATCAGCCTCTTATAATGTCTTTGGCTGTGTCAACACAGAAGATGGTTAACTGTGACCTTGCTTTGCTTGGCCTTTTCTCATTGCAATTAAGCACAGACTTGAGGCTACAATAAATGCCCTTTTGAACTCCAGCTTTCTCCATTGATCCTTTACAAGGATTATCCAAACCTTCCAAGGCAGGTGCTGGGTTGTATCCAGTGAGTTTTGACACTGGGTTACTTTTGAATAAAACCCCTGATCTCAGTGATAAGGTAGATGCCCACTTTGAAATCAAGGGACCTCAACAGGAAACAAGAGAATCACAAAATATCTTGAGTTGGAAGGGTCATGTAAGAATTGTTGAGTCCAACTCCCTACTACCTAAAATTAAACTGTATGACTAAGAGCATTTTCCAGATGCTTCTTGAACTCTGACAGGCTTTGTGCTGTAACCACTTCCCTGAGGAGCCTGTTCCACTGATCAATCACCCTCTCGGTGAAGTTATTTTTTATTAGAATACATAAAAATTATGTTACGTAAAGCAAATGCTTATTTTTCAAGTATAGCCAAAAGCCTGAGACTGGTGGATTATAACACTTGTGACTCTTACCTATCAATTCTGGATTTTGAGAGAAATGTAGAGACAGAAATCCAACCTCATTGAAAACATAGATCTGTTTCTCATTCAGAATGCTGTAGGATTGCGAGAGTAGGGCATTATATCAGTAAACCCAAAAGAATCCTTTGTGAGATGCAAGACTCAAAAAGAGAAAGAATAGCAGAAACAAATAAAAATGGATTTGTAAGTCAGGCAAAACTCATACAAAAGTCTGGCCAAATCCTGAGCCCAGTTCATTCTGTTGTTCTAATGTATATGTGTGTAACTCCACTGAACATTGATCTACAATTTAAATAACAGAACACAAGAGCTATTGAGGTGCAGACAGAAAAATGGCAAGAGGACAGTTTTGTGCAAATGAAAATGAAGAGCAAATCTCTCTATTTACCAGTGATTGCACTCTAAGAAATCACGTAGCTCTAGGGAAACTGTACAAAAATTCTATTTAATCCTCTTTGGCCAGAAGAGTTAAAACTCTGCTAAAGTCACAGGACTACAGCAGGCATGCTTGAGGCAAGGAGGTACATAGCATCACTGACATGGAAGTATTTTTATAGAAATATGTTTTCTAGCTATATGGAGTTTTCCCTCAGCAAGAATTTTAATTGGATCCCTGGCTGCAGCATTTGCTTATTGCATGTATTTTTGTGTAATTTTTAATAATTTTTTTATCTGTTCCTCACTGAGATATGCTAGCATTTTGGAATATTCCTTCTTGACAGTTCAAAGACTGTCAAGAATCAGGCTGTTTGTTTGACTTCTGGGTTTGCTGTGAATGATTACTACAGGTCTTATGCTCACTGTTTTTTTCCCCGCTTCAATTTGTAGTTAGCTATTTTGCCTGGATCCCAGTAATTTGTTGCTATGACTGTTGGATGCTATCCCTTTGTGTCTTCTAATGAGCTCAAGAGTTTGTTTTGAGATTCTGCATCTGGTAAAGATAATAAGCATGACATCTCTGTTAGTCACAGCCATGCCTGCAGTGAAGGGCACACTGGGTTTTGAGTTTTAAATAGATTTTTCTTCTATAGTTTGTGTGCTCAAGCCTGCAGTAATTACTGAACAAAATGTTCTTAGACATTTGCCTGAATAGCATCAATCAATGGCACTGCTTATGAAGGAGAAAGCTATTTTTGAGACATAACTAGGCTATGCATATAAACTGGCATTTACTTTCCTGCAATACCAAAATCTAGACCTGGCGTTTTTGTTTTCATTTTAATTTAATCAATAGGTATGCTTTGATCAGCTGCTGAAAGTCTGTGTGTGTGCCTTCCCTACAAAACAACAGAATGGAAGGACCACCCTCTTTTGTCCTGAAATGATATACTGTTAGTTTGAGGAGAGGTATACGGTGTTAGATCAATAGCTGTATTGCGGGGAGGGGGGGAGGAGATTAAGGAAAACACAAAGATCATCTGCGCAACAGGAAACTGATAGGAACAGGAATAAAATCCAGGGAGAACCTTCATGCACTGAGTGTAGTGAATAGGTATGATTTATTTATCCAGAGAATAGGAATAGTCTTGGCTTACTGAAAAGGGCTTAATTTCTCATTTTGTAGAAATTTTCTAGGAGTAATTTAGCCTGTTCTGCAAGTTGTTCTCAGGAGTCCTCCCCTTAACAGGTAGAGCCTTAGATCAGGCAGCTTCTACGGAGGTTCATGGGTTAGCTGCTTCTGTAAAAAGATACATGTTAAGAACGTGTCTTCTGGGGCCAGCTGATGCATCTTTTGCACTTTTAGTAGCCACAGAAGCAACTGGCAGAGTATTTCTTTTGAAATACTGTAAATTGGTCTTAAATGCTGTAGAAGATGTAGGATCTGGCTGTGCTCCATAGATTAACAAATCATAAATTCATGGGGTCATCTGAACAGAAGAGATCAGTAATTAGAGCACAGTCACACAAACAAGTTGCTTTGGAGTGACAGGGTAGGACCGTCAGCTGCCCTGAAAGAACTGCCATGAGGCACACCCTTCGTCAGTTGTAAATGCAATTAGCCTTAGCGGAGTACTGGGAGTTGTCCAGGCGTGTAAGCCATTACTTAACAAAATGTTATTTCTGATGTGCAAGTTATTCAAGAAAGACAAGGGAGTAGCTATATTTTGGCCATAGGTTACAATTAGCTGTTTGAGAAATGGCAGAGTTTGGAGGAAACAGCAGCACTATCCCTGAAACAAGCTATCCAATGTATTTGTTTCTCAAGAAGTCCAGTTCTCTGATAAAACAGAATCAAGACAGCATAAAAAGTATTTAAAAGTTGAATAAGAATGAAAAATGCAGCAAAGAAACATAACATTTCCAGACCTTTCCTCCTGACACGAGCACCTAGGTCCATGTGGATTTAATGGGGTGGGGGAGTGGGGAGTTTAGTCATTTCTTCCATCAGAGGAAAGAAAGAAGTCACCAAAGTATCGTGGCTGTGTTGAGTAAGTTACTGCCTGTGGCTCCCAAAGGGGTCAGAGTTAGTAAATTTCAGACTAATTAATAAGCATGCAAAAAGACCATCAAGGGGGAGAGTATCAGAGCTTTAGAAGCTATAGAAGGTGGAGCTGCAAGTGGGTTTACAAGGGCTAAGCTTTCTTTTATAAGTAACAGGAGAGGTGGTATGATTTTGATACCAGCTATTTCTGAAGAATTTTGCACAATAGACATGAATTGTAAAAAATTATGCAAATGGGAACCTCAAGAAGTCCAGTAATGATATTTTGTCCTGGTTTTGGCTGGGATAGAGTTAATTTTCTTCTTAGTAGCGAGTGCAGTGCTGTTTTGGATTTGGTGTAAAAACCATCCTGATGGGACACTGATGTTTTTGGTTGTTGCTGGGAGGTGTTCGTACTAGGTCAAGGATTTTTCAGTTTCTTGTGCCCTGCCAGCGAGAGGGCTGGAGGGGCCTGGGAAGCTGGGAGGGGACACAGCTGGGCCAGCTGACCCGAACTAGCTAAAGAGCTATTCCATGTCATGGGATGATCACACACAGATATATATAGAAAGCCAGAAACTTCTGTGAATCTGGCCACGTTTTGCTGCTGAATGCTTTGTGGAAATGCTGGAAGTATTAGTCTTCTGAGTTAGTGGAGAAAGGGAGAAGGTTATAAATGAAAGCCATGTTACTTCATGGTGCAGAGGTATGATGTGTAATGTGCAAGTTAAGGTTCATCCTCTCTGAATACAAACAGAATTTAAAAAAAATATTTCAAGGGAAATAATGTGAAGTCTTCTGTTGTGTTTTGGGTGAAAAGTTAACGCTGTTGTGAGAAGCAAGATTAAAAAAGGAGTTGCTTGCTCCATAGTGCTATTTTGTATGACAATTGTATTGGCTTAAAATGGGAAAGTGAACTAAAATAGGTCATACTTCTCATTTGACATGTAGTCCAGAATCCTAAAGTCTTGGAAGAAACCTTTAGGATCCAAACCCAGCTTTTACAAATCAGACTTCTTTATTCCAAGTTGAGTGCATGCATGAAACAGGGAGCTTGAAACTGGCATGACTTGGAAGAAGTAGGTCTCGGATGGATGGCATGGTTATGAGAAGGATGTGACCAATAGGACATTTTCCTCTCAAAGGGCCACTTTCCTGTTTGGCAGAATGACTTTAGGTGGTGTATGCAACTTTTACCTACGTAGAGCTCTTCAGGATTCTACTGCTCTGTAACAGAAAGAGTTTCACCATATAAGATAAAAGCATATGATTGAAGAGATGGGATGTGGTAAGCAAAGCTCTCATGAAATTTATTTCCAATAATATAAAATCCAAACAAAAACTTTGTTGCTCCTAATACATGTGGTAAATACCAGTGCTCAGTCACATCACTTTAATTGCTCTTGTTCCCTTCCCTGTGTTTGTGTGTTATCTGTCTCTGTTCCCTTGGAAATCCTCAGGAAAGGAAGCTTAACTCTACAACTTCAAATCAAATATCTTAATATGGGAGCAGAAGATTATGACCATTAAATTGTTGCTACCCATATTAAAGCTATACAGAAATGGTAAATTCTTCAAGTCTTGCTTCTAACTCCAAATAGTAAATGTAAGGTTAAACACGATGTTTCGATTCTAGATTTTGTTTGGCCTGTTTCATCGTTGCTAGCTTTGCTACTTCAGCTTTTGAACTGGGAATATGCAGAGCTGTGGAATTTAATACTGTCAGTGTACCTTCACCTTGAGTAGATAGATTTCATACCAGGCATTTTGCTGGGTAATTGCCTTCTGAATAAGATACTGTTTTTCAAGAGGTTTAAGGATTTCCAGGCAGTCTTCAGGAAAACACTCCTTTCTCTAGTGTGCTCTTAACCCTGCACAAAAGTTTACACATATAATTTCAATTTGTGCATGTAACTACTACAATATTAGGGATGCATCCAAAAAAGAAAGCTTCTGTACAGTTTCAGAGAGTAGCAACTTGTACATATTTTACTCTCCTAAAACACATTTTCATAGGGTTTGAAAGGGAAGATAAGTTTGATAAGTTCTGAAGTAAATCGGCAGTGGGAGAGGACCTGTTCAGTCTCTGCGCAGACTATATTTACTTAATTCTGGAGAACAATGTTACCACAGAACATGGAAATTTCTCCACATTTGCTTACTTATTTTGGCTGTAAGACATAGAGAATATATAATCAATATGTTTTTCTTATCCCATAAATTCTCCTTAGAGCAGTTTCAAGGACTTTTCCCTTACAAAAATAGACGTAGATCTCTAAACATGTAAGAATGTTAGTGCTCTTAAGACACATCTTCACAGATGAATACATTGTATTAAACAATATAATTAATATGTCAAGATATGAAAGTCTTATAATTCTAAAAGAATATTGCTATTTCAAAGTAAAACATGGTAAGTACTGTAGTGTTCCCACAGCAACCATTGTGGTGGCGTAGGAAGAAGCAATTGTAATTTTGTACTGGTATGTACTTTTCTTCCAAGATATATCTATTTTTAAAAGTGGTTGCATACTTCAATCAAATTCTGGCATGAAGTTCTACTATCAACCATGGCCAAATTTACATAAGTTCTAAAGCCAACATGTCAGGATAGCTGGAGAGACAATGCATGGATTTAATATCATTTGCCAGTGGGAATTCCTAGAGCTCAAAGTAATAATGTCTTCTACATTAATGTGCAGTGAAGTGAGTGTAGCATTAATCTTCATAGAAAGATCAGTTCTCCTGAGAATGTGGAAGAATAATATAAACCACATTAATAGAAGAAAGTGCCAGGTAGCATGGGGTTACTTTTATATAATTTCAGTCCAGTTAAAGAAAGTCTTAATATTTTCTCTGTCTGCAATTTGTCAGAATCACGCATTTAGGATGGCAGATAACAAGCATCTTGATACTGTGAGCATGTGTATATGTGACTCATATATCTTGTTTTAGTTTGAAATTTTAAGACCCAATTCATAGAAAGAATTATTTCAGAAATTACTGTAGCATCACCATTTATGCTGTTGTACCTGAGAATGTGTCTATTATAAATGCCCTATTTTCTGGAGGCTATTTTTCTGCTATAAAAAATGTGCCTTAGGCTGAGTCTTAATTCATAATGTTGCCACCTGAGAATAAATTATTTTACAATGTTACAGAAATTGGTTTGATTGTGTATGGGGAAAGGGATGGAAAGTTGGGTGACTTTCAAACTGGGGCTTATTTGGTAGTACAAAAGTGTACAAATGGAAATGTACTACTGTGCTTTTTTTTTTTTTTTCTTTGTAGACAGAAAATCTTTGTATTTGCAAAAGTAGTTCATTGTTGTTCCTTTAATTAAAAGAAATTTGACATTGACTTTAACTTTCTCCTTTCTTGCTATCAGTGTATTTAGAATGTCATCGACTTGATTTTAAGCAACTTCACTTCAGGATCAGAGGGATGTGGGGTAAGAAGAAACAGGCACCCTGACAGTCATTGAACTTGATCTTGCAATGGAAGGTGCATGTGTGGGAAAAAGTATGCTGAGCTACAAGCAGGGAATTTGATAAAGAGGTCAAAGGAAGCAGGAGGAATAGACTGGTGATCTGGTAGGAGAGCTGTGCCCTGCATTCACTATGACATTTTGTGCAGGAGCAGCAGGAGCTTTTTTTCAGATCTGTCAGAAAAGGATTTCTGTCTCTATGGCTAATCCATGTGACAGCCTTAGCTCGCACTTTTTGTTAAGGTCAGCTCTCTAAATACTTGGACAAAGCAATACTCCAGGGAGGCAGAAGGAGTAAGATGACAAGGGGACTCTAAACTTCATGTGTATTCACTGGATTGTGCCTAACCCAACACAACCTTACCACGCCTTGTGTCTGCCCTGCAGCATAACTACTCTCTCTGTGCAGATCAGCCATGTAAGTTTACTTGCACTGCTGAATGCTAGGCACAATTTTCCACACCCAAGTTTTCTTGCATGTCCTTTGTCATTTCGCAAGTACTTGCTGATCAGTTCCATTCATTTTTGTAGCTGTGGAGATCAGGACTAATTTTGTAGTTCTTTGTACAGAAATCTCAATGACATCAAGGGAATAGGGCTGTTTAATGTCACAGTTTACAAATGGAAAAACATTGGAATTGTGACTACAGTGACCTAGTGAGGTTTTATTTATGGATGTTTATGCAGCACTTTTAAATTCCTGGACAGAAGTATCACTTTGCAAGAAATACAGTGCAGTCTCCTTGTTAGGGTTTTTTATTGCACACAAGAGCAACCCAGACTCTTGCTAACTGTCCTTGGAGTTAGCAAAGCTATTCAGATAAATGCAGTTTTGGTGGGTGAGTATCCTGGATGTTATCCTGGATGACAATGAAAAATTGCAAAATCACTTTGCCACTCAAATGCTCCTGAATTTTCTGTAGGAGTGGATAAAATGTTGAGTTAAACCCCTTTTATCCTGAAAAATGCACACATGATTATGATCTTTGCATGAAATCGACTGAAAAGCTTTCACTAAAATGGAGTGACAAGGGAAAATAAAAATGGTGGGTTTTTTCTCCCAAAAGTCACTTTCTGAACAGTCACTTACTTTGAATAAAATATTTTGTTCAGCCTGAAATATTTTATTTTCTAGTTTTTCTTTGCCCTTCATAATTTGCAAGAAAATTTGTGTGTTTCTTTCCATCAGTATCATCATTCCCCAGGAAAAGAAATTACTCACAGAAGTGTAACTTTTAGTTATGTATATTTGGAAAGATATTGATATGGGTTTACATATACATATAGACACACAAATATTCTTGGACATATTACTACCTTGTTGATTTTTACATGGCATAATACTGCAGTAATTATTGGATATTTGTCTTACTTTACTCTTGTATTAATGTTTTGGGAAGTATTGTGACTTTGTTTCAGTGATAAGTAGATCATTAGATACAAGTTGTGAATACAGTCTAGATAGAGACATAGCCATTTTATTGTTACTAAATTATTTTAAGTGTCCATCTTTTGTGTTTTTTTCCAGGCATGTGAGTTTTCATGAGTACTTTCTTCTACTATCTTCCTGATCAGTGGTGTCTGCTCCAAAAAGTGATTAGGCTTCCTTATTTTCCCAAGCATGAGACACAAACGGCTTTTACACAAAATAATATACTTTTAATAGTGTGACTGGTAATGCCAAAGAACTATCAAGAAAAAAAATATATTTTGTTGTGATTAAAGTTTGTAGTTCAAAGACACTCAAGAGACCGAGAACATTTACAATTCAGTGTCATGGTGGGAAAAAAATTTACGCCAACGGGATTGTAGAGTAACTGTGGTCTTCCAGATGCATTCAGAAAGTAAGGGAAGCTTTATAAAGAGTTTATTTTCACCTACCCAGTTAATAGAAATAAACATCACAAATCTTAGGTTACTGCAATTTTCATATATCAGCACTGAAATGAAATGGTCAGCACAAATTCACTGAGTTCTCCACACTGCCCGTGGCTCATTCTGTCAGCTGAACCTTAGACAAACGTGACGGTATCTACTGCTGAGTTTCTCTCAGGGGTTTCCTAATGTTCTCTTCTGATGTAGCTAGAGAGCATTAGTACAGCTTTGATGTGCTTGGTGAGAATCGTATCTAGATTTCTCCTTTAGGGATGCAGTTGTTCTGTGATTCAAAGACAAAACACCATCTTTACCATTACTCAGGCTAGTGTCAAGCAGGAATGTTGCAGGTGCAAAGAGTTACAGTGGCAGTGCCAGCAATGGTAAGCATATTCAGAGAAAAACAAAACAGAACCTCAGTACATTGGTCAGTTATCTCATATATGTTGAAGCATCTTTTTGCAAGTTTCCCTCTGTTATTTGAGACTACTTTTTAATGTTGGATTGAAGAATTGTGAGGCTGCTTCTGTAATCTTGTCAAATGTCATTATTAGTTTATCTTTCTGCAAAAGACTGGAAGCTCAGTAAATGGACAGTTGTAGGATTTTTTTTTGATGCAATGTAACCTGTATTCAAGTAACATTTGGATCAGACCCCTCCAAGTTCCCACTGGGTCGATCCCCAAAAGACTGGATTCTGGCAATAAATTTTCTTTTCTTTTTCTCACTTCTTAAGCAAGGGACGATGGCCTGAGGACATTTCTGCCTCAGGTGTAGTCACCTTTATTCCTTTCTCTTGTGAGGAAGGAATCTTTCTAATTTTGAGGGTAAGGTATGACACAATGTGAATACTGCCAAAGCTTTTATTTTGGTGATTTTCTTCAGATTTATAGCCTAAAAGGATAGAATGTTTCTTAAAGACACTCACTTCCCAATGGTATGCCTATGCAGAGTACAAAACCTTCCAGTTTCCTAAACAATTAGCTGTCCCTTATACCAAAGAGCATTACCAGTATTTCCAGTATTGTACTTTCTTGCCTGTTGTTACTGAAATGAAAATTGAGAGATCACTCTTTTTTCTGTCTTGTTATCTATATGCTTTGTTGAGCATGTGTTCCACCATCCTACCAGGTATGACTGGTTCTACCTGCAGACAAACAGAATAGAGGAGGCCAATGTATTCTTTCAAATTTGGTTCAGTCGTTTCCATTTCTTGCTTTTGATACCACTCTGTTCCATATGCATACAATCTGTCTCCATTTAATCACTGACAATGACTTCTACAAGAAAAATCTCACATTTTTACTCCATTTGAATGCTTCTTTTCTGAACACAGGAAAAATACTTCAAGACCATGGAACTGTTTTTTCTTTTCCTCTGAATTTTGCATTGTCAGACCACTAGTATGTGACTAACATACATGTTCCCAGACTGCTAAAGGACAAACCAACACAGGTGATAATAAATGTAGCTAACCAATTTTAGTGAATACTAAGGTAATATGCTCACTTGAGCACCTTATTCACTGCCCTCCTTTGCTGCACTTCTTGTATGATTAAGACTCTCCTCTCGTCATCTGAAATTGGGTAAGCAAGGATTACATTTACTGCAGTTACTACATCTTTTCCTTACACAGTGCCACTGACAAAAAAGATCATTTCAAGATATGCCCTGTGATATATGTATGCTCAAAGCGGGGAGGGGAGGAGGAAGGGAAAAAAAACCCTCTTTGAAAGGAAGAGAATTAAGCTATTGTAGCCTCAGGCAGTGATTTATATTCAGCAATTTATGAGTGCTTTACTGACTTCTTAATTATTGAGTAGAAAAAAAATCTATACTTATTTTTGCAAGTGCTATATCGACATGTTCTACAGGTATTTCTAGGACATGCCAATACACTATTTCACATTAAATGTATGTCCTTTTCAGTTTGTATTACTACCAAAAAAAAATTCCAAATGGGGCTCCTTTTGTGGTGTATATATATATACAATATGCATCTCTTTAACCTGTTTCTCTAGTCAAGGTTTGAACTCAAAGGGTGTATGTATGTCAAGGTTAGTGGAAGAACAAAGCAGTAGGGCAGCACTGCTATAATGCTCTGCAATTTAGAAAACATTAAAGTAACTTAATTTCATTTCAATTCAAGTCATTCTTCTGAAACAAAAAAGTGTAGAACTGTTGAACTGTGTTCCCACTCCAAGAAGGTGTAACTCTTGCATTCGCATCTGTTTCAGGTTGCTGGCTTAAGTTAATAGTCATTGACATAAAAATCTCGAATGTGAAGTTCTCTGGCCATGATGGAAGATCCCAGGGGATAAACTTCTCTGTTGGCTTTTATCATTAATCTGGTGTTTTTTATGTTATTAATCACAAGAGCCATACCCTTTTGATGCTTCCTAAGTGGACTTTCAGCAGTTCCTCATGGAAAACAATTTCCTGTTTACAGCTTGTAAATTACTTCAAATCCCTGTTCTTAGACCTCTTGCTCTTAAAAAAGGGCATATCACCCATCTATAGGCTTAGTTAAAACCATGGCTTATTGTACAAGATTTTAATTGCTACAAGTTTGTCTAAAATTTCACTGTACGCCAGTCAGATGGACCAAATGAACATCCACTAAAAAGCACTAGGAATTAAATTGGCCCATGGTATAACTTGGAAACTGTGGGGGTTTTGGCTGGTTTGGCAGGTCTTGGCTAAGAAGAATTAAAGTTTCCATTTTGTAATCAAGCCATGTTTAGAAAAGATACTTAATATCTTTGGTTTGGTTTCAATGGAAGTTAATCATAGTTTTGGAGCTAAGCCTCTCTTAATTTTTTTGCTGAACAGCAGTAAATGGACACCGTTCCAGTAAGCATTATCATAAAATCACTGCCAGAGAAAGATATGTTTAAGGAATCTCCTGTTTTCTGTTATCTGATGCCTTTCAAAAGCCTGTTCTTTAAACATACAATTATGGAACAGCAGTAATGGTTTCCTGGAGTTTGTGGGATTCTTTGTTTTTAAATTCAGATTAAACAAAACTTGATACTGGATGTTTGAAATTCAGTTTCATTTCTCTGAGTCCTCTTAGGCTGCTCAAACCTGAAATTATGCTTTCCTTCTCTCTCTCCCCTGCCTTTTTTCTGCTCTTGGAAAAATATTGTTACCCAGAAGGACTGCTAGGATTGGGTTTTAAATACTCTAGAGCCTTCCAAATCCAGTGTAGTCAGCTGGGATTTAATTAATTACAGCTAATTGGTTCATTGGAAAGGGCATTTAAGATCATCAAGTCCAACTGTTAACTCAGGACTGCCAAGTGCACTGCTAAACCATGCCTGTAAACAATACATCTATGTATTTTTTGAACGCTTCAGGGATGGTGACTCCACTGCCTCCCTGGGCAGCCTGTTCCAGTGCTTGACTGCCCTTTCCATGAAGAAATTTTTCCTACTACTCAATCTAAGTCTCCCCTGGTGTAACTTGGGGCCATTTCCTCTAGTCCTGTTGCTTGTTATCTGGGAGAAGAGACTGAGCCCCACCTGCCTGCAGCCTCCTGCCAGGTAGTTGTAGAGAGGGATAAGGCCCCCCCTGAGTCTCCTCCGGGCTAAACAGCCCCAGTTCCCTCAGCCGCTCTTCTTAAGACTTGATCTCTAGATCCTTCACCAGCTTCACTGCCCTTCTCTGGATGTTCTCAGTACCTCAATGACTTTCTTGTGTTGAGTGTTTCACCAGGTAACAAAGGGCTCTGGTTCATGCCTATATGCTGAGGGGTTGTGGGCGCTTAAAGTCATCTTGGGAAACAGGTAGGATAATCTGCAAGTTAGTTATGGAATGAATTCAGCTAGAAACTTTCTGTGATGTTCATGGTATTTAGGGTATCAAAATTATGTAAGGATAAATTTTCCAGAACCTTTTTATACTTCTGTCTTGAGTTTCCTAGATCTTCTTTTTAATGTACAATAGTCATTAATAAAAAATTGCTTTTTGAATTATTATGTCAAAGAGCTTCTCATTAAAATAAATTCTGAGAATACAAGCGTCTTACAAGGCAACCCACAGTAAATTAAAAAGGGCTTCTCTTGTATTACCTCTGATGGGTTTTTCATTGTTTAATAATTTATAGCTGATACAATAGTGATAAACTGACTTTAACCTTTCAGTGATTGTATGTGATAAAATACTGAAACAAAGTTATCGGAGAGTATAAGGAAATGTGAATTCTACCTTTCTGAAAGGAGTTAACGTGCAGGATTCAGACCTGTGTTTTCTCTTGGGACAGATAACTAAATGATATCTTGTAGAATAAGTCTTCTTTTACAGTATGAACGTTCTTTCTGTGTCTTTGTCTGATCTACAGAGTAATGGTAATATAACTTTCTAAAGAACAGTGGGGTTTTTTTTCCCTGATAGTTTTTTCTTAAAGATGAAGTGCTAAGGAGCCCATTTTTTACTGCTTTTCTTCACAAGTGTTTTTCCTCTATTAAAACCTTTAATTTTTAGATTGATATTTTTATTTTGGTGATTTTCTTCAGATTTATAGCCTAAAAGGGTAGAGTGTTTCTTAAAGACACTCACTTCCCCATGACAGTGGGGTCTTATCCTGGATAAATCCATCCTTACTGTTCCCAGTGAGCTTTTCCTTGAAGTGCTCTGAAATGTGTTCCAAAAGGATGTGCCATGATTTGCAAAGGGACTGAAGTAGTTTCCCAGGAGTTCTTTTGGCATAAAAGGTGTTTTTCATAAAAGGTTTTATTGCAAGTCTCCTTTTAAGTGTAATTTTTCTGATAGACCTTAAGTGCTTCAAAATAACAGGTACGTTCTCATGAACTGTACCCTAAAGAGCTGGAATGAAATTGTACTGGAGAGTGGAGTACTGGCAAATGGAAAGGCAAGACTACACTGTAGCACAGGATTTAGTAATTGCAGTGGTCTTTCTAGCAAACCAAACCAATTAATATTTTTCGTTCTTTATCCTCAAAGTACCAATATCAAACTTCCTTTTATGTGTATTTAATGCTAGAACATTTGCAGAGTATAACTATAACTTGAGTAACAATGAAAAATATTAGCCCCTTTGCAAGTATACCAAGTAGATCAACTCGAATGTTTAACAAAGTTAAAACCAGGTTACATTTACGACATAATTCTACATAAAGAAAAGGGCAAGCATTGTCCTCAGAAGGAAGTATAACTAGATGAAAGTTTCTACAACTTCTCTAGGTAAGTGATACAAACCAATTCAATTACATGCTAAAAAGTTGTCACATCTAGATGGGTTCTTGAGAATATAGAAACCAGTGGCTCCCTTTCAGTAAAATCAAAAGAAAAGATTGGTACTTAAAAAATAGGAATGGAAAATAAATCCAGGAATGTGCAATAGTGCAAATATTGAAAAGGACCTTTTTTTATAAAATAGTAGCAGAAAAACACAGCCCCTTCCTTATGTGTACACAGTGATTTTTTTTTCTAAATAACATTTTTTTTCCAGTGATGGGGCCTTTATGCCATTGTTCGCTGTGAGTAGCATTTGGTGCAGTGCAGTTATGGAACTTGTTTGCAATATGTTCCTAGTTTCCTTCCATGCATTTTCCTGACAGCACGTGTCTGGTAGTTGTGTTGTACTTTTAAGCAGATCCACAGTTTATGTATGTCTTTATATCTGGTGCAAAGACCTTGTCTGTAAATTTGGCTTTGTTTAACAACATAAATAATTTTATTTGTGAGATGACTTTTTCTATTATCTGCATTTCCTCACACACCCTTATCTTACCCAGTGTGTACACACTTCCTTATATTTTGAGCGATGCCACAAATAAGAGAGCTGATTTCTGCCATAAGGCATGCAAAGAAGTAATCTTCAGTACTTTGCAAGGTGTGTGTATTCCAGGTGTTCCAGGAACCCTTACGCATGCAGTTCTTCTGTGCACATCAGCAGGAGGTATATATACACACTGTAGTGCAAAATCAGATCCCAACTTTACTCATGGTTAGTAACTTTACTGTTTAACTGGAAAAAGACCTATATAACTGAGATTTCGCTCAACTGTTATTAAGAAAAGTGAAAGGAGATCCCACAAGCTGCAATGTGTGTTTGTATTAAGTTCCTCAAATAGAAAAATGGGGTATTTAAAAATAAGAATACGAACTCAGTAATGAGCGGTTAGATTATTTTCCTCACAAGAGGTATGTGGTGTGGCTACTTGGAAAATACCTTTGCTAACAGGACACCGTGATGAAATACTGTTGTTCTGCTTGCACTTCACAATTAAGAAGTGGGAAGAGTTTTGGTATGTCTCAAATTAATCTGTCATTGGGGCTTCATTATTTTATGATGAGTTATTACTTTCCATCAAGTCAGACTGCATGCAAGGTAACAGAAAGGCTGGAAATTTTGGGTTAGGAGAGAAAATTTCTTTTTATGTATTTCATAGACAACTTCTTGTATGTCTTTCTGTAGGTATAATTAAGGGAAATCCATATTGCAGAGGCTTCTTCATTACTAACTGCTGAATGACAAATGCTTTTTGTCTTCTACCGATTTTTTTTTTTTTTAAGTATAACAAGCTGCTACAGGGAGTGTCATAACCATAAAGCAGAAGAATGAGTTTGCGAATGGGGAGGTTATCTTCAAAAGGAAAATGGAAATGGAGGGAAATTATGTTGATTACTGTTTTCCTTCCTTGTAACTAGTGCTCACACCACCTTCATACCATGTTTAATTAACATCATTCATCCATTAGCAACTCTTTGGTGGTTTATTATTGGTTAGAAATTTTTCTACTTCACTGGGGGCATGTTAATGTGAATAAAACATTGCAGCATCTGTAGATGAAGACTCTTGGGGTTTTACTGTAAAAATAGGAAAAGTATCTCATGCTAAATATGTTTTAAAAGGCAATGATAAGTCTTTATTTCAAAGTTTTACTGTGTGCCTTGTAAAATGCACATTCATATAGAGGACCTTGGTGTTTCTGATCTCCTAAGTGTTAGGCACTACTTGTACTAAAATATTTGTTCAGAAAATGTGATTAATTTGCCATTACAAAGGAAATGATCTGCTGATTTTTATTTTAGTCTCACTTTTCAGCACATATGAGATTATTCTGGGAAGTGGCTAGTTTCATTATCAGCGCAATGAAGGTTACTCAGTATTCCTTTACAGCTCTAGTGGGATGTTAGGTGGTTAAAATCAGAAGTGGGATTATCAGTAAGGATGAGGGTTGTGTGAGAAGAAAGTTGTTGTATGTCTGTGCATACAGATGACAGCTGTTTCCTCTTCTCAAAGTACATGCTGCTTTGTTAACTACTTAAATTTTAATCAGCAAAATCTAGACCAGCTTATGATGTATGGAGACATTCAGATCCATTTCTGATTCCATCACTGTGGTTGCCCTGCAGACCCATTACAAGTTAAACTTTGAGTGCTGCTGAATCCTGATTACATGAATCTTAATTTTGTAATTATTTCTTTGCCCCAGTGGGTGAGTAGCAATAACAAATCTTGATCTCTTTAATGGTAGCAGATTTTTGTTTATGGAAAGTTACTCACTACTTGATGTTTCTATATTCACTCTAATTGAGATTAAAGACTTTGTATCTGTAATTACCATTCCCCTGAGATTATTCAGGCTAATGGTTTATAGGTAATTTAAGCATTAGATTTGTAGCTTAAACAAGGAATTATTTACTGTGATCTGTGTAGTGTGGCACTCTTTTTGGGAGCTTTCATAGAAGCTGTTTTTACAAACACATACTGGTGGTTGACATCTACAAATGTTTTTCAAGGCTGCATTTGCTACTATTTTGGCCTCTGTTTTGGTGACCTTGTCTTGCTGTAGAAAATAAAACCTATTGTATAACCACATACTACGAACATAGGGTTTAAATTATTATTGAAGAAATATAGTTGCAAACTATAATATTTCAGTCACTAAGGTTACAGCAGGCTGTTCTTATTTGGAAATAAGAAACAGTGAATTTTGAAACAGTGAACTGTTTCAGAAGGCCGTTGCAGAAATGCCTGGTATTCTGCTCTATTCAGGAAGCTATATTTTTCAAACAGTTTCACGTGTGATGAATGTATTTTCTGCTAGACTCTGAATGAAGTGTCATTAAAATAATATTTGTGATGGAATTATCTCCAAACTGTGTCTAATTTTGTCCTGTTCTTGAGTTATTTTTTTCTCCCTTTGCATGTATCAACACAGTTTGAGAAGATCACATTTTAGGCCAATAAAGTATTTCAGATTCTTTGCATTATTTTGCTTTACATTTTCCTTTGTCACTTTAATTCCTGTCCTATTTATGGATGCTTTTCTCTTTTTCACAATAGATATTAATATATTTAAATATTGTATGGGTGCTATTACTATCCTACCCTGAAATGAGCAGTATTCTATATGTCATTGAAGAAGGAATTTCTGCAGCATCTCCCATTCTTTGGACTTTCTTTATATTGAATTCTAATTTACAAATTAGTTATAAATTTAGTTACAGTGGCTTTAAGATGATGTTGACTGTGATTGTACTTTGTTCCTGATTTATTTTTTCTTGTTGATCATGCTGAGCTTACACTTCTTACATCATTGACCTAAGTAGGTGAAATAAGTATGTACATTTAAGAATTAGGATATTCTTGTAATATAATTGCAATAGATAAAGGATATTAACTTTTCTTTTAGCAGCAAATCCAAAAATCCCAGCTGAAAGTCCAATGAAGAGAAAGAGTTTCGAATGAAGATTTCTTTAGGCAAATGTAAGATAGTAGTAGGTGAAGTCGTCAGTTTTTGTGGCGTTGGTAACGTTTTGTTGTATACCTCTCATGCTTTACTCGTTGCTCAGTACTTAAAGTAAGTTTCTCTTAAATTGTCCCTTTCTGGACGCTGGGTTTTTTTCAAGGTGAAATAGGTTGTGTTTGATACCACAAGTGGCGTTTTATGCGTCTGTAACATTATCAAAAAGAATCATATTTAATCTATAACGTTTGTATGTTAAACTTGCAATAAAGCTTGTTTTAATAGCAGAGTTGTCTAATACTTGTCGGAAGAAGTGCAACAATGCACTATGAAATCTTCTGATTAAAAATATTAATTAATTCCATTTCTCACTTCCTGCAGGGGACAGTTATAGAAATAAGAAATGTGAGGGGTTTTAGTGAATTCCTCATTTTTCTAGAGGGAAACCAATGAGAACATTGGTCAGTGTAACTGTATTTACAAAAAAGACTGTGAATTTTGCTGGAATTGATGGATTAATTAAAGGTAATGAAAAAAGAGATTCCTTTTTTATATCACTTTTGCACTTCTACACAAGAGCTCAGAAAAAAATTCTAATCAATTAATACCATTTCCCCCGCTGCACCCCACCCCCCCCACCCCCCAACCTGAGACCATTATCTGTTAGGAAAAATAACATATGAAAAAAAAAAGTAACATTTATCTGAGATACTGTGTTTGTAAAACAAAAGGCCCTCTTTTCTATTGATGCCACCTTTTTCTTTTTCTGGCCACTCATTCCTGTTCCCCAAAGGGAGACTAATTCTATTCCGCATGTCTACATGTGAATCAGAAAAGGCTCTGCTGTGAAGGCTATCCCACAGAGTGATGTTCAGGCAAGCCTGAATGATTAAATGAAATGCTTTAACATTTCACAGTGTAGTGGTTCATTTTTACAAAGGAACTTACTAAATATTGTTGGATAGTTGCTGCCACTACGATACTGTAAGAGCAAATTGATTTGTTTTTTGGTGTCCCTTTCCTCTGTACATTGCTCTTGTTTTTCTGCCTTCCTCTTTTGCTAGGGTGTATGTAAACAGTCCCAGTTTAAGCTTGTGCATTTATTCTGAGCCCCAAAAGAAGCTGGGGGAGATTAACAGGGGAGGGGGTGGAACTGAAGGCTCCTGAGCCCTACCCATGACCTAGCATGCTTTATTTTTAGTTTCCTAAAATGTTTTGGGTAGGGTAGGCAACAAGATAATTTTAAATACATTTAATATCTTTTCTGTGAATTTTGATTTCTTAAGATTGCCCTCTGTATTTCTTTATCTCCTAGCCCAGGGTACATGTACAGAGTGATTTTGCCTTGAGATAGGATGTTTGTAAAAAGTCTTTATGCTTGCTAGATGTAAAGGGGGCAAGAGCCACTATGGCTTGATGAGGAAGACTGCTTTATAGGTAGGGAAAAATGTAGAGGAGACAGAGCTGTCTGGGGAGACCGTATGGGATCCTCAGATGTGATCCAATAACTCGGTCATTCATCTAAATGACAAAGCAGTGCTGTTGCCCTGGCTTTTAATGAGCGATTCAGGCATCCTGCCTCTGCGCATTTGATCTCTGCAGAGCAGTGTTTTGGTCTCTGTATGGCAGCAGTGTATTTCACCCTTAGATAGCTATCTAGGTGCTTTCATGTACTGTGAGGTTTAAACTAGTGATGGGCATTGTTTCTTGAGAAATTACACATTATTATTTCTGTTAGGTTCAGTGAAGTGCTCAAGAGACTATCTACATGGCTGCTGCTTGCTCTTAAGTTGAAGCAATCGTGCCACTGAGAAAAAAGAACCTTTTATAAGAAGTTACAAAAGCTGATGATGTCTGTGTTACTGGCTGTTGGTCAGGTTACATTTATTAACAATAAATTGGTTCTTCATAAAATCTGGAATGACAAATAAATGACTACTGAGGACAATAAATGAAAATGTGGTTATATGAATTGAATATAAACCAAGAAATTAAACCATTTGTTACTCTTGGTCGTTTTAGAAATAACTTTTTACAAACAGTTTCAGGCCTACAGAAAATATATTCCTATGGATGAAAACCAGATTTTTTGGGGGCTTGATTTTCATATGGCAAAGTTG
Source organism: Falco rusticolus (assembly GCF_015220075.1). Lineage (NCBI taxonomy): Eukaryota > Metazoa > Chordata > Aves > Falconiformes > Falconidae > Falco > Falco rusticolus. Next base: position 22,208,390 of record NC_051197.1, read on the forward strand.
GCATGCCTGCTTCCTGATCAAAAACCTGCTGGTTTTCAGACAGTGATGACAAGAAAAAAATGCTTTGTTTGTTTGCATTTTGGAGGAATAGGAAAAACTGTACTACTATGTGAGCATCCAACTGAAATACCATCATCTAAGAACTCTGAAGTTTGGTCATGTGTACTCCCCATATTAATTTAGTATTAGATTTGGGAAGAAACAAACTGTTCTGCTGAAGCTCTTCTTGTTTCTGTGAAGCTATTATTCTTGAGTGGAGTTTGACACCTACTAGGGAATATTTAATTTAATTTATATTTATTGGCTTAATACCATCTCTGAAAGCAAAGCTTTATTGGACTGCTGATTAGTTTTTCCCTCCACTGTTCTGCATTACATTATCTACCTTGTTCTGCCACCTTACATTGCAAACTTAAACTGCTGCATTGATCACTTCAGTTTTTTGGGTAGTTTTTTAGAAGTAGATTAAATATTACTCAAGATACTTGCAAACATTTTAGAGATTTTCATGGGCATGTATACTCATTTATTCAGAAAAAAACCCCAAATCAAAACACCCCCCACCACTTTTCCTACAGGTTTAAGACAGAATTGGACTTTCAGAGTAAAATGCTGCTTATTCCTTTCTTTATTATAATTTCTTTTTCCCAAATTACAAAAAGAATAAAAGAATAATTTCTGTAACCATTTTGTTTGCTTTCAATGGTAAATACTGTCTTGAACAAAATACGTATTTAGCAAAGTAAGCTTTTACAAATTATTTTTGAAGAAAAAGTTGTAAAGTAGTTCTGCTTATTTTACATCAGACTTTTTTGGTATCTGATAGCTTTTGGGGAGCTGTTGCAAAAAATGTAGCAATTGTGAAGGTGAGTAAAACTTGATATCAGTTTTCAATTTCTAATACAGAACTCAAAACAACTTCTGGAAGGACTAAAAACTTGACCTTTTGTACTGTATCACCTGAGAATAAGCTCCATCCAGAGCTGCATTTATGACATTAATCCCTATAGAAAGTGGGCCCAATTCTCCTCTTATGATTAGTTGTCTGCCCCAAACATTTTTAGGCCCAGTGAAAAAACAGCTAGAATTTCTATGCTATTAATCCATTTGTTTGAAACTAACAAAAATTCCTTTAGCTCTTACGGAGATCAAGTGGGAATAAGTTGGAACTATGTGGACCAGGGAAGAAGCAAACGGGTGCAGAACCTGTCCAGTATGATGGGAGAGATATAATGCTTTGTATGAGGACTACTGGGATTGATGCTGCTGAGAGCAGTGTATGACATAGCAGGGAAGCTGACACATCACAAATTACATTGCTACTAGGAGATAGTAACTTCTGAACTGTTGTTCTGCTTTTTCTCTGCATTTTGAAAGATAAATGTGAATAGATTTCATGAAAGATGTGCTTAATTTCCTCCTTGTTTTCAGTCAGGATTCATAGACCTCAAGCTGGTTTCATTCCTTTTGTAATGTTGGTTGAATATATGGAAGCTTTCTGTAAAACTTGTGCTATTTTATGTTTTCTTCTTACTTAGTATTAATTCATTTAGGATTATTGACTTTGTTGCTGTCTTAATGAGGTTTAAAGAAGAAAATCAGAATATCAGCTGACTAACAGAAAGGAGGATTTTGCACCTGTATGAATGTTACTAAAAGTAATACCGTCACTGTAAAAATAATGAAAAAAAGTTTCCACTTTTCTGCAAAAAGCTTTTTCTCTTTATTGGAATGAAACTTAGGAACTCTAACACTAAAAATGGTTAAAAGATTAAAAAAAACCTACCCACCCTCAGACAGAAACAAACCTAGATGTGGTCGGCAGACCTTTTACTACTTGATATCCCCCTGCCTATGGACTGCATCTTTAAAAGAAAAGATGTCTGCTCCCATCATTGCTGAGGCAGCAATGGCATTGTGTGTAGATGTGAATAGAAGCCCACTATGCTGTGTAATGGAGGCCTTACTTTTCTTTCATCCATTTTTACAGCTGTATTTCTTGTGGTCATTCAGCTTTCCACTTTCATTCTGTGATTGTGCTGGGACACTAAAGCTGTTTTCTCTGGGTGGCTTTATTTTATTTTAACATAGTTGCTAGTGTTACAAGTTACAAGGGAAAAGGAGGGCACGTTTATCACAAGGCCGTTGGCCTTGGTTTTGTTTGGTGGAACTCATAGTTAAAATCAGATCTGTCACTGATCTCAGCACCTAAAGCCTTCCTGGTTTCTTCACCACTGTCTTCATCCTCACAATTGTAAATCAATACCCTTTGATCTAAACATAAAAGCCCGGCAGGCTTACATTGTGGGTATCTTCCCCTGTGCCTGGCTTCATTCTGAATCTGGTCTAAGAATATCAAATGCAGTACTGAATTGACAATTAATAGCTCTGCTCAAGACAGCCGGAAAGTAACTTCTAAGAAAGTTTGAAACAAACTTTGCATTGTTCTGGTCTTTCTCCCTACTTTTTCATACTACATTTAGCATATGCAAGTAGCTTTTTGAAAGAAGCAAGAAGTATCTAACTAGGAAGTCTGAATGCTTTTTCCTTAAAATTTGAATTATCTGAGGAATAATAAAAAAAATTATTCAAAAGAATCTTGAGCAATATGTCTCAAAATGTTGAAGAATTCTGAGGAACAGAAGTATTTTGCCTACATCAATTTTGACCATCTGGAATAAGCTGTAACTACAACAAAATACAGTTGCCTCCTGCTTTTGCAAAAATCAGTTTTTAAACTTTTCGGTGTCTTGTTAGTTCACTTCTACAGTATAGTACTGAATGGCGTGTCATCTCTTTTGGTTGCTCTTGCATAGTGAGCACTGGTGTGGGTTTTTTATTTTTCTTTTGCTCATAGTCTGGACAGCGGAAATTAAAAAGTTACTTTTTGCTATGATTTGTGAGACTATTATGGTATACAAAATGAATGTTTGAGAGAGACCTAGTACTTCTCAGGATTTTTATACTGCAACTTTTCTATCCAAAATTAGAAAAGTCTTTTGCTAAATTAGCTACTGCAGGCAGCTAAAATTTGTAAAAGTGGCATTGAGACAATATTTTTGAGATCATCAGTGTTTCTTCTGTTGAAAAAAAAAAAAAGAGTCAAGTCCAAACCTTCCTAGTTACTTCATCTGAAAAGTACTAAGACAATGGTTAAAGAGGACTGTTGGAACCCCTTAACTACATGGTGTTATAGCTAAAACATCTGAGTAGTGCTTATCCTTCCATTTCCCTTGTTGGTTTTTCACTTCCACCTTCTGTTTAAAACCTCAACTGTGTTAAGCATGAATGCCTACAAATTCCAGATTGAATGCAATGTTGATTTTGATAGCTGGGAAGTAAAAAGCAAAATTTTGAGGGATAAGGGTAAAAAAGGATCTTAACTGAATCAGCTATGCTATTGAATGTGAAATCAGTTTTACACAAATGATTTAGACTGCTAGGTTTTTGTTTGAGTTCTTCCAATGGATCAATCATTGAAAAATATTTTCAATCTTTTTAATTGCAAAATGACGATAGAAAATTACAAAACTGAGATCTTTCTTAAAGTGCCAGTTTTGTATGCTTCATCAAACAGTCATGAATTTTCAAATGGTTGATCCATTTGTTCTTTTGTTCCACTGGGTTTTTAAGTCTTTAGCCTTCACATTCTAAAGCTCTTTCTGCAAAATAAGGGCTTGAAAATTATTTTTCTTTCAGAATGATTAAGTTTTTAATCTGATTCTAAAAGTTAGGGATTAAAGCATTGAAACAACTATCTGAATTTTTACTATGTTGTTGCTGACACTACAGTTTTGTTTTATATTGACTACAGCATAGTCAATAATTTTACTCATGCCTTGAAAATGAAATGTGATTCTTGTGACTGTAAGCTCAAAAGTGAGCTCCTGAGGGAAGCTCTTCATGTTATGGAAAACATGGGAGCCAAACTGCCATTCTCCAGGTTTCATGTTTCGCCTAGCTGTTATCCAGGCTGTGTTCTCTTTCTTAAAACAGTGATGTCGAATTGTTGTTATGCGCTAATAACCTAAACTCCCATTGTGTTTTCCAAGATGCCAGGAATCCTCAATGTCAGTTAATCAGCTATTACAAACCTGTGCTTTCTTGTAATTGATTCTATTAGGCAATGATGTGGTTTGAATACAGAATTTTGCAGCGTATTGGGAAGTTAACATGTATAGGAAACAGAAAATTACTGGTTTGGTTAAGTTTAAAATAAGTAGCAATATCTCTGGCAGTTGGAATATACTAAGGAGACTTCCTGAAAGAGTAAAACTTTTTCTTGTGTAACTTACATTGTAATGCAGTGACTTAGTCATTAAATAACTCATGTCTTCACTATCTGAGTAATAAACACTGTTGTGTCTGAAAACTCAGCTCCTTTGACAGAAGGATATCTTATTTCTAGCTGTTTGCCATATAGGCACGGCTCATCCATCACAAATGGTTTGTTTGTGACACTTTCCTATTATTTTCAGCTGTGAAAGCTGTATGACCTACTGTAGTAACAGCTTATCCTGAGGAATGTGGATATACGGAAAACATTTTACTGTCACAGATACTTCACACAGAAGGAAATCTGGCATGACTACTGAAGCCTGTTGATTACTCAGGATTTATCTCTGTATAACTGAGAGCTGATTTTAACCTACTGTTTTATGCTTTTAGGCTTCTATTTATAAAAAAATAACAACTTTTAAATGATACATAGCTTTCTGTTAGTTGTAGTAGAATGAAAGTATAACTACAGTTATCATAAGCCGGGCAAAATTTTTCATTGAAAAAAGTCAATGAAATTAGACCAGGGAAAGTAAGATTAAAATTTAATACAAGTGTTACAAACACATTTTCCTATGCATGCCCTACAAGAGTTAATATCTGATCATCTGCTGCAAGATAGCAGTGAATGAAGCCTGGCAGAAATGTGGTTTTAAAGTAATGATCTACATGATGGAGGGAAAAGCTACTTCTGTTAATTGCATCTTTGCAATTGAAATTTACTGAAAAGCATCGCAGTTTAATATACCTATAGCAATATTTTAGATTTCCAATCCTCAATGATGATGTATGAATGGTTTTCTATTTAAAAGTAAAAATAATCAAATATTACTGAGAGAACCTGACTTTTGTATACTCAAGGACTGCAGAAGCTAAAATAATCCACATAATTTTGTCTGCAATTATCAGTCAGGTGTTGGATTTTCATTCCAGCTCAGAACAGCCAGAGTTCTAAAAGTTCCCAACAAGGGTTTTTTGGGGGGGTTTATTTTATTGACTTCTAAATCTCTGTAAAATAAACACAAACTGAATTTCGGATATTTTCTGATTTTGTCTTGCCCACTGGTGATTGGGAAGTAAAGCACCTTTGTTGTGAAAATCTTGGCCTAAAGCTAAACAGGTGTTCCTTGGCCTTGAAGAAAAGAAAGCATGTTTTCTTGTCAAGAAATGTGTAATGAACCATCATAATTTCTATGCAAACTTTCCACTTTTCTAGGAGTTTGTTTGTTTAGTTATTATAGGAAAACTGCTTTAAGAAACATGAGGAGAAAAAAACAGAAAAACATATTCTCTGTTTTCATATTGCATGTGTATTTCATGGTATTTTGTTAGAATAAAAAACCTACGTTGATTCTTCCCCTTTTAAAAGAGATGGTGACATTCTCTTTGATTTTAATCTTATCAGCAATGTGAACATTGAGTGTTTCTGGCAGCTGTGTTCTTTATGTGACAGGTCTATGGATTAAAGTAGCCAATTAAGCAGGGATGTGGTTTTAGTTGACTTTTTTCTTTGCATGAATGCAATTTAAAAAACACAGTGGTTTTCAAAATGTCATTTCCTGATTAGTGCCCTGCTATATTAATATCACTGTGGCACATACTTGCTATTTCTATTGAATACTAATATATTAGGACCCAATAAAATGGCAATTGTTTTATAGCAACTTAGTAAATATATGTGTGGTGTAAAATGATGTTCGTTGCATGGTAGAAGTAAAAAAGAAGACACAGGTACTATGAAATGTATCATTAAATAGATTGTGCTATATTAAATTCAAACAGATCAAATACAATAATAATGATAACAGGAAGAATAATTGTATGTGTGATGGTTCTTACCGCAAAATTAAGATACTAGAGCTGAACATGAGAACCTGTGTGTATGACTGCTTTTCAGCATAGCAGATCAGTATGAAGATCCTTAACTGAAACTTTCATGCAGCTCAGATGTCAGTGATTGTCACAGCTTTCATATCAGTTTGCATGTTACAGTAACTTTTATTTTTTAAATTGTTTTTCAGTGTTCATAACCCAATTAAGTGAAACTACAATAGTATTTAATTTGATAACATCTTTATGGTAAATACATTTTTATTTTTATATCAGAATAGCTGAAAAGAATTTTAGTAATTTTCAGTTTATTTTTGCTCTCCTGGAATCTAACAATGAAAATGAAAGCTTTGCCCTTTTCAACTGAAACCCACTAGTTTAGAATTAAAGGCCTTTTATAGTTCAATCCAGTTCAATTGTCTTGCAATATTAATATCAAAACTGAAAATCAAAATATGTTAAAAAACTTAATATTTATTTATCTATTGAGGATTAAATAAGGAAACTAATTTGGAAAAAAATATGGCTATTTTCATAACAACGTTATCCATTTTAAGCCTTTTTAAGAAAAAGTTGATTAAAACCTTTATTGTAAAATATCCTTTATGCATATTGACCAGGCAATGGAGGAAGCTGGTGATTTTATTATGGCTAGATGGAATGAACAATTACAAATAATGAACACCTCTTTCTTTATTTTTTTAAGAGATATTTGTATATGAAAACATAGTATCACGTGTGCTTATGAATGAGAGATCTAACAACAGGAAAATCTTCAAAAAAATTATTGATAAGATATTCTTTATCCACAAGTCTTACAACAGGTGGTGAGATCTAATTATGGAAAGTTTTTTGTATTTATTAAATAAATGAGGATCAATCCACATGAGAAATCATTAAAAAGCAGCTTAAACAGGTTCTAAATAAGCTGAAGTTTAGACAAATATCTCAGCCCATGCATAACATCAATCTTTGTACGATGGTATAACAAGTTGAGATGTATAATTGTCATTGCTTGTTCTAGACACTGTCTTGAAGTCAGAAATAACATTTTAGATTCTTCTGTATGTTGTAAGTGTAGGTTCATAGGATAATTTAGGTTGGAAGCAACCTCAAGAGATCTCTTGCACAGCCTTGTGCTTAAAGCAGTAGCAGTAGTGAGCTATGACTTCAGACCAGACTGCGCAGGGCTTTATCTGGTTGGGTCTTGACAAAGGTGGAGGTTGCAAAACCTCCCAGGGCAACCTGTTCCACTGCCTGACTGCTCTCATGGTTAAAGCTTCTCCTTATAGCCAGCCTGAACATTTATTGTGTCAAGTTATCACTGCTGTTGCTTGTCCTCACACCATAACACCCTACACCACTTTGAAGAGCCTGGCTCTTTTTTTCAGTAACCTTCCAGTGGGTATTGAAAGCTTGCTGTTTGGTTTGCCTGGAAGCTTGGTCTTCCCTGAAACTTTTTCTTGAGTCTGAGTAAGACCGATTTCAAGAAAAAAACTGCTATGTTTTCTTGCTATTTTCTATTTTCTTAGGGCTCTGTCTACCTTTTTTCTTTTTTTAAACAAAATTACATTCTGTTGATTTAATAGTTCTCTGAAAAATTGTTCACAGTAGTGGTAATTAAAATTATTCATGTGGTATTCTTAGAATCTAGTTTGATTGTTGTTTGATTGGTTCCTATGTGATATTGATGACTTTTGTAGGCATAAATTCTGAAAGGGCAGTTAATTCCAAATTAGCAAATTAAAGTTATCTTTTATTATTATTCCATTTCATCTGTATATGTGGTTTAGTGTATTCCACTGTAGAGGGACGAAGACAAGGGGTTGATTGACATCGATAATTTACAGCTGTGGCCTTGCTTTGATGATGTGCAGCTGTGATCCTGCAGCAAAGTGGTTAAATAGCTACGAGGGAGAGTGGGAAAAAAACTAGATGAAGCAGAGGCAAGGAGGAGGAAAGGCTGGCTGGAAGAAGAGCCCAGGATGAAGAGAATGCAGAGGACACAGCCAAGAGTAGCTTGTGGTGGGCAGCAGCTGGTCGCATGGACAGTAGAGTTTGACTAATGGTAAAGCTTTTGACTGCACGAGTACAGAATGTAAACTTACGGAAGCTGTGGCTAGCTAATAGTAAAGGTCTTTGCTTCACCATCCTTACAAAGTCCCTGCTACCGTACACCACGTTCCACTATGCTGCTTTTTGTAATGCTTTCAAGTAATATCACAAACTCAGTTTATGCCATGTGATTATAAGTGTTACAGGAGATAAGCAACATACCCACCCTATTTCCAGAATGGAAAGCAGGAAAAGTTGTTGACTTTTGAAACCGAGAGTTATACTTTTCTTATGTCTCGTAATATAGTAGCAAGCAGCTAAAGTAAATTCTGAAACTTTATTTTATTTAAAGTAAATTCTGAAACCTCTCTGATTTTCTTATTAAAATTAGAAATGAAAACCTTGTCCCTTAACCTTCTACACTAATATGGTCTTTGCTTAGAGGGCTTCAAAAGGAGGTAGCTGTTTGTATCTCAGCTTTTTTTTGTAGTTTACTTTTCTTTGTGATTCTTCTAAGTGACAAAGATTTGGGGGGGAGGTCTCCTATGGGATTTAGAATGCTTCTAGGGTATATCAGCATGCATCTTTGAAATTTTCCAAAATATATTGTTGTATACAGATTGCAAAATAATAACCCTTTCCTCTTCTGCAGCGTCTTTTAGAGATTTCAGAGTATGTTGCAATTAAGCCCCCCAAATCACTCTATTTGCATGAGGAGTGAGGTGTAAGTACAAGGTTACAAAATAGGGACTTCAGACCAGATAATCTTTAGGTTTCTAAATAATCTTTAGATGTGGACCGGCAGCTAATGAGAATTTCAAAAGAGCTTTGGTAACTGAAATAATATTTGAAACTCTAAGCAACCAAATACCTTAGTAAATCATCCCTTTATGGCCCATGTGTGATGTACTATGCTGAATGCTCCATATAGTCTACCTTGCTTATTTAAAAGAGGAACATAGTATTTGTTGGTTCAATTTTTGTCTTTAAATTCCTTCAGCGTTGTCCAAAAAATTGGATAATGTTTTTACCACAACAGTAGCAATAGTCTTTATCTCAGCCTCTAAATTAAGAAGGATCATGTTAAATTTCACGTGCTGTACATTATTAATTAAAAATAAAAGTCCAGTCATTAGAACGAGAGGTCATTAATATAATTATTCTGTATCCTGATTAAACAAATGCAAATGGCTGGATCATCAGAACTACAGATACCAAAAGAATTAATATCAAAGCAAATATTCACCACGTTACTTGATATGCCTGAAAAAAGAATGAAAAAATTGCAACAGCTAGAAGGCTCAAAACTTTTCCATTGGATTCTGTATGAATCAGAAAATAAACGTAAAAGTTCTCTTTATGTTTAAAGAACATAACAGGAAGAGTGCATACAGTACATTAATTCATTGTGCGTCAGGAAAAAACATCTCACCAAGGAAGAATCAAACATCACTGCTAAGAGCAGCTGTATCTTTTTCATGTATGAAATGCATGGACAGTTAATTTTCCTAGGTATGCTAGCTTTGCAGGACATTTTGCTGAACTTACATGGGTAATGACAATACAGTATAAACTCTTGATGCTGGGATATATGAGATTTTTATGCAAATTCATATTAAATATATATGAGGCATAGATACAGGATAGGAGCTGCTATTCTGTTCAGTTATGCATAACAGGAGTTGCTATGGCATCATTCTGCTACTGTTATACTGAAGTTGGGATATTAAGCCATTTTCAGTGTTAAGGGTGCTGAATTTCTTCAGGTTGGTGGCAGAGAACAACTGCAATAATGCTACAGAAGTTAGTTGCTATTCACTGATGGAGAGGAGAGTTTGGATGTGATTTTGAACAGTTTTGCTTTATAGTGAAATTTGCAGTCTGTCTTCTGGATTGTTACCAGATTATCAGATTAAAAAAAATCTGCTTTGATGTCTCATGTTAGTCATTGTCACACAGTGTGGGAAAATGAACTATATATACACTGATGAGAGAGAGATACATGGAGAGAACCTGTGCAGTCCTTGAAATTCTCAATTATTCTACACTGAAATATCTCATTGTTTCTCTCCTCAATAAAAGTCACTTTGCTGCTCACTTCATGTGGATTTCTATACCGCTGTTCATGAAAGAAGACTAATACAGAACTGTGAGACAGAAGTGTAAAAACTCAAATATTTTTGTTCTCTTTCAGTCTGAAATAACAAGGGATAGAAAAGAAGGGAATTTAGCTTAACTGCTTTGCTAATTCTCCTTTTAGTATCATTAACCCACGGACATCACGTTAATTTAATGTAAGAGTTTTATCACCCATCTTCCCCTTCTACCAGCTCAGCATCTAGTCAGAACTAAATGCACAGGCGAACCTCTGAGGCTGTAAATTGCTTTAGGTGGTACTCCACCAGCCTGAGGTGCCTGTTGCGGGAAGAATGTATCATTGCCTGGAGGAGTTCTCACCACCGGTTTTAATGGGAACCTTCAAAGCTGGGCTGGACTAGCTGCCTGATTGCTTGGTGGCTGTTGTTAGATGAGATTAATTTTTCCTGTGGAGCTGAAGTGGGTCTGTAGTCAACCTGTTGTTTTTAACTGCTTTTTATACCTGAAAATGCTATTCAGCAAGCTACTTAAGTAGACACTTTAGGTATAAACATATGCCTTATTTTACTGATGGACTTGGAGATTCCAGAAATTTCTCAAGGATTTCTTTATTGACACCCATTATATATCCTGACACGGTAATCAGTATTCCCATTGCAGTCACAGGACCCTGTGTTGAGTATCAATGGATAGCTGCTCCTCCTAGCCAACGTAATTCTCTGTTTTTCCACTTCTCTGCGGTATGTAGTGGAACACTACATGTATCTCTGTCTTGTAAAGGGGAGGCAGGGGAAGCATTACTGATTTCTAAGTTATTTAAAATGTCATTTACAAGACTGGAAGTCTCCCTAGAATGTGCAGCACAGCTAATCAATTCTTTGTAGTCTGAAATATTTCATTATAACGTAAAAGTATTGAAATGATAAGTTTTGCATAAAAAAGATCAATTTAAATGAAACTGTTGTAATAATCTACTTGCTGGCCTTTTTGGTCTCAGTTTACGTTTTTACATATAATTTTGTAAATTTATTTTCTTATCTTCCCCAATACCAGTATAGGTAATATTTTGGGCCAATGTGTAAGGTCTTTTCTCTTTTAAGCCATGGCATTAAAAAAAAAATAAATCTCTTAAAAAAATGTCCTGTTTCGGAATGGGGTGTTTTTCTGTGGCGCGCTATTTCTTTATTTTTTGCGGGGGTGATGGGAGGTGGTAGTGTTGGGGGTGAGGGAGTGGAAATTCTGATTTTTATATCACACACACACACACATATATATATTTACAAAACCATAATGTTTTTGTCAACATTAAAATCCTGAGTATTTCCCAGAATATAAAAGGGGGGAAAAAAAGGGAATTTGTAGAGTTTTTGAAATCTTTCATGCCTGTAGGGGGATGTTGAACTAACAGAGAACAGGAAAATATCATAATTTCTATGATCCCAACTGTAAAGCAAGCCATGCTTGTTCCCTTTGAATGGCTTTTATAAAAACTAAAAAAGAAAACTTTATTGTTTGGGAATTGTTTTGGAGTGGTAAAGGGAGGGGTTAATGGTTAAATATCTTTGGATGCGTGAGAAACAACCTTTACCCATCTTGGATTAATGTATTACATGGAAAGTGGTACATTTTGTGCTTTAGTAGGTGGGAGATTAATTTTAAACTCTTATTTTTTTGTTAATTTGTCATTTTCCCTATTTCTAGTTTTTGAAGTTTGGATTTTATTAACAGCAAGAGGAAAAAAAAGATGCTATTTTTTTTTTTCCCTGAAGAATTAAAAAGGTGTTTTTTGAACTGTTTTGCCTCAGAAAAAACTGCAGTACCTACAGAACAATGGTTGTTGCATAGCAGCTAGCCTGCAATTTTCTGATGAAAATATTTTACATAATAGTTTTTTAAACTGCAAAATGAGAGCTAATATATATTCTATATGCATACTAACACAAAAACACATGTATATACACGTATGTATTTCTATAATCAGTTGAAAAAAGATATTTTAAAACTGTTCAGAAATATTTTAATAAGACTGAATTTTGTATGAATATAGTCATCCTGTCTGAAACAGCAAAATCTAAAAATCTCACAGGCTTTTAGAGGGGACCCCCAATTTTCTTCAGTTTTTCCTCCAAATTGCTTTCCTAGGTATGTACCAGTAGTCTCTCCATGACAAGCAGGAGTAGGTCACTGCATCTTCCCAACAATTGACAGCATCCCCGACTGCTTCATGACCTCAGAAACTGACATTTCATAAAACCAAGATTGTCTTCTCTTGAATTAAGTTTCCAAGTCTTTGTTCACATATAGTCTCCTGACACTTAATGACCTTTTCATTTTCCCATGAGTGAAATGGGACTATTAAGATTATTCTTCCTGTTATCAGACAGATTTTATTATTGTTTGTGTTATTTATGCTTTTTGCTGAAACAGCTCTGTGGTCTGTTTGGAGAAATTACTGTCTATCAGACACAAATGTATAGTTGGCATTTGATAGTTATACTTTTGAATTAGTTCCAGGAAACAATAAGACTAAGCTACAGAGGTTCAAAAAAGGAGCTGTAGTCCTGCTTATGACACAGAAATCTAGTGGTGTCAGTGAAATTCTGATACTGGGTATGAGTGGGAGTTAGTAGAGCTGAAATGTTCATTGAAGTAAATAGGGCAATGCAAATCTCAAGGGCTTCTGAAATACAGATTATGCAAGCAAGATTTTGAAAACGTACATTACACTGCTTCTTCCTGTCACACCATCCACCATACCTCTCTTTTGTCTTTTCCATTTCTAAAAATCAGTTTGATGAGAGCACCTCTAGTTTGAAGCTAGCGTGGTTTCAAGAAGAACAGAACTTTGTCTGTGATACAGGAAAAATCTCTCCATGGAAAAGGCCCTAATGAGAAATTTAATGATAGTATTTCCCCAAGGAAAGCTGCCACCTTAGATGGTGTCCCTGCAGGACAGAAAATGAACTGCTGTATTCCATGTATAAATGGTGTATGTTCATGTGTATGGTGACATGACACAACGCTTTGTGACAGCTCGTTTTGTTTTGGGTTCTTCACGTGACAGATAAAATGGTTTCTTGGATTATTCTTAGCTATAAGACCCAAAATCAGTTCTGTTAATGTATGTACTTGGACTGTTTGGCATAAAATACATTAAAACACTCCTCTGGAAATCAGAAGTGATGGAGTGGATGAGCTGCAACGGTGTTGCTTCTAGGCCCAGGAAAAACGCAAGTATAACTGGCTGATTTTCATTATAAATGTTCCATTTGCAGTGAAATTACATCCTAAGGCTTACATAACCAGACTTGCTTTTCTTGTAGCTAAATTAGCTCTTGTTTTACTTCTAAATTAAATTAAGATCGTTTCCATTTTATGCTAAGGAGTAGGAGAAAATTTGAATATATACTTGCTTTAGAACAGAAATGTGCATTAACCATACCAGTGATAAAATACTACTTGTCATTACAAATCTTCATCACTACTTGTGATTAGAAATAGATGAATTATATAATTAGGAAATTATTGTGTATATAACTATGCCTTATTTAAAAATAATTATTAGGTTTATAATTTGATGGGAATGTAGAATATTATAAAAATACCTAATATAATTAAGCAAATTAAGTAAGAAAAAACACATGTAGTCTCCTAAAGCTCAAAGAGGCTTTGTTTTGTCTGTATTTGTTGTGTAGCAATAATGCAATTTTTGTTATCTACTTAAATTCTGCCCAACTTTTGGAGAATTTTTTTCTTTCACTTTCTGAACATCAGTGTGACTTTTGTCATGCATTTTTAGGTTTCCAGCTGGGCTGGATTGCTTTGATTCCAGGATTGAAGTCAGTTGCTGTGTTTCCAGGATTACTGAATGGTTAAACCTACCTCAATGATATATCGGGTCTACAGAAAAATGGTTTTGCAACTTAGATGCTTAAGACAGAGGGAATATGTCCAAAACCAATTCTCTAAGTCATCTATCAAAGGTGCCAGTGTAGCCAGAGGCGTTGTTTCTCAGGAAAGCAGAGACAGATGGGAGTGTATGAGGGGAGACTTTTTTGATGGCTTTCTGGGAAAATTATTCTATGAGTTACTTTTGCAAAGAATGTAATTTGCCTGAGGTACAGTGGGAGTAGTATGAAAAGCACTGGGAGAAATGCATTCCTGATTTAATTCAGTATAAAATGATGCAGTTCTATCAGAACCAGAACTCTGTCAGGAGCTCCACAAGTATCGCTAGAGGTGGAGGTCACTTGTGTTTAATAATGCTACATGTAACTCTTGAAAGATTTACTGGAAGGAAAACCTGGAAATGGGGAGGAGAGAGATTTTTAGCTTGAACTGTAGAACATTTAGGTTGAAAAAGACATTTCAGATCATAAAGTCCAACTGTTAACCCAGGACTGCTAGGCCGCCACCAAACCATGCCTCTAAGCACCACATTGATGCATTTTTGAACAATTCCAGGGATGGTGATTCCACAATGAACTGTTCATGTAATAACAAAGAAGTTACAATTTTTGCTCTGTCCTGTTGTTTCTCAGGCATATTTTGTATGAACTTGCCAGAATGGTGGGCAGCATTAGACATAATCCATGTGCCTGAGACTTTTAAAAAGAGTACAGAGACTTGGAGTTAGCACAGGTGTTGCAGAAATCTGGAGCTTTCAAAAGAACTAGATATATTTCATTATCACTGTAAGGAGGAACTCCTGAGAGCCTTAAAACGTGCCAAGCTTTGATAGTTTTATTTGTCTGTACCGTGTCACACTCCTGCCTCCTGTGTTGTCTGTCCATCTGAACACTTGTGAATACACAGATGTTTTGAAAAATGCAAACAAGCTTAAAGCTTACAAGCAAAGGTAAAGCATAGGTCAGATCAAATCCAGATGTGAATGAACACTCAAGGAGAGGTACAAAGGTATCAGTCACTAGTATACTTAGAAATTTTTGTAGCTTATTTTGGGAAGGGTGGGGCAGGCTTTCTTATGGAAAGATCTAGTTTATTTAAATTATGTCATTATTAAGGTAAGTGCTATAACACGATGTCCTGGTTTTGACTGGAATAGAGTTAATTTTCATCCTAGTAGCTGCTACTGTGCTGTGTTTTTCAATTTAGTATGAGAATAACGTTGATAACACACTGATGTTTTTAGTTGTTGCTGAGTAATGCTTACTCTAAACCAAGGACTTTTCGGTTTCCTATGATCTGCCAACAAGGAGGTGCAAAAGAAGCCAGGAGGGAGCAGAGCCAGGAGAGCTGAAACTGGCCAAAGGGTTATTCCATACCACAGAAAGTCATGCTCGGTGTATAAACTGGGGGGAGTTGATGGGGAAGGGGGGTTGCTGCTTGGGGACTGGCCAGGCATCACTCAGGGAGGAGTGGGCAGTTATATTGTGCATCACTTGTTTTTCTTGGGTTTTATTTCACTCTCTGTCTTTATCTCCCTTTTCATTATTATTACTATATTTTAGTTTGCTTCAGTTATTAGACTGTCCTTATCTCAACCCATGGGTTTTACCTTTTCTCTGATTCTCCTCGCTGTCCTACTGGCAGGGGCAGGTGGTATGAGCGAGTGCTTGTGTGGGTGGTACTTAGTTGCCGGCTGGGGTTAAACCATGACATGAGTTACATAATGTTAATGCAGATTAATAATGGAAATGTGGCTGTTGATGCTGCCTTTGATCTCTTACTGCTTTGTATTAAAGTGATCATCTTCAAATACTCAACACAGATACGCTGTACTTTGCAAAGTTCAGGTAAAATGGATCTTAAATTCATAGTATCCTGTTTTGTGTTGGAAATCAACAGCTTGATAGATGAAATTTTGCAAAACTATATCTTCACAAAAATGCCCTCCTCTTCAATATGTGGTTAAAATTAGAGTTTTGCTATTTAAAATCTCCAAATAGGGCACTTTTAAGATGTGCCAGTTTCTGACCTGAACATTGGCAGCCCTGGGGCTGTGCCCACAGCAGGGATGTGGTTGCAAAGAAAATACTGTGTTCCTTCCCCTAATTAATGCTGTGGAGGCTATCTTATTCCAAAAGAGCTCCATTTACTATGGCTGTTGGACAGGTATTAGCTCTTTATTAATGAGTATGACAGATATGACAACTAGGATCAGTTATGATAACATATTTGAGATATGTAAGCACTCTTCATAACTGGACTAATAATATTAATTCATTACACACATAGAACCAGACAGCCATGGATTAAATAGTATGGTTGGTTGGTTTCTGATCATGTGGGCCAAATTAGAAATTATGACAGAGAAACTGTGCTGGGTCTTAATTCTGCATAAGGTACATTTGAACTGCATAGGGATGTAAACAACACATTTCTTAGCATTATTTCCATAGTCTTGTTTTGTGTGGTTTTTCTTGCATTCAGTATTCATCAGTAGTTTGCTGTCAGTTGTGACTATAAAATATCAAGAATTTGATTTTTATAAAATGTTATAATTCCCTTGTCTCTTTTATTCTATTTTTACTTACATCTTCAAACAGCATTTCACACAAAGGATAAGAGACCTTGTGTCAGGGAAGAAGCTATTGTAGAATCCAAAAATAATTTTCTGTGGAATGGAAGAAAAGGCCAACTGAGTGAAACCATGACTAGGTGTCATACATGAAAACCATGTTTGAGACATTAGCAATGGTCTGAGACAAAAAGGAAAGAGAGATAATTTGAAGCTGGTAATGAGAAACAGCAAGCTACCGTTATTGTTATCCACTTGCTATATTCTCTATCTAATTAAAGGTTTTAAACATGGATAAAAAAGGATGTTTAGTCTTGTTTACTACAGACAATGTTTCATCTGAGGCAACAGACTCTCAGATAGCTTAGCTTTTTTAAAAATTCTTTGCCCTGAGTTGCTGTATTTACAGTAACTTAGAGTTTTTCGGAGGGAAGTGATGCAGTCTAAACTTCTTCCTCATTCACTTCAGGCTTTAAAACATCTTGAGTCTGACCAGTCAGTATGAATTGATGAATTAACAATAGAGCCAAGCAGATGTAGCGCAGAAGAGAACTAGGCCCTTAAATTATTTAATCTTTTGTCTGGATGTAAGTGTATTTACAAGTCTGTCCTGTATAGTAAATGCTGCCTTCATAGCTGTTAAGACAAAAATTTGTATCATCAGTAGAAGATCCCAGAATGATTGATGCTTTTATTCTCTCTAGCTAATCTAAGTTTTACACATGTAAATAAGTAACTGTGGAATATAATGCACTGATTGACTTACAAGACTGCTTTCTTTCCCATCTCTATGAGGAAAGCCTTGAAAAACTCCTAGTGTACATCTCATGATACCTTTAACCTGTACCATAATGTTGCTTAATCTATGATCTGATGTCAAAAGCAGTATCATCCTTGAACTTCAAACTGGGAGTTGATCAACTCTATCAGTTTTTCCACATTGAATTATCTGGATATAGGTCCCAATTCCTTCTATCTGTGATTCAGACATAGTCTCATCTCCTGCAAGTTAACACAGCTTTAAAAAAAAGTAATTGCAGCTTACAAATTATTATATTATTTTCTGTGGATCTCTTAAAAACTATATTTTTTCATTATTAGAAAAAATATGATCAGTGAATTGAACTTGATAGTTTAAATGTATATAAATGTTTTGTGGAGGACTTATTTTGTATATTTAAGGAAGAAAAAACAATTCAGTGTTCCTGCATGTGACAGGTGAAAGGTCTAAAATCTGCTGAAATTAGATGTCACTCTCAGTTACTGTCAATCCTCATTGTTCACTGTTACACTGCAGGAGAACAGAAGTTTTCTGAATTCCAGAGCATTACTGTATAGTCATACACTGACATCATTTCACACTGGCATTAATGTACAATATTTGTAAAACAATCTTGTTGCTGGAAAATACTGCTTCAGTAGTCAAAGTGATGGAGTTATGTCCTGAATTTAATTTTGATGCACTGTATGCTTTCTTAAAGTAATTGCAGAGTGTATACATATTTGTGTTCAAAATTCATGAATGTATTTACAAAAGGTGAATTGTTTTATCTTCCTCCAGACTAAAAGAACCATATAATTTGAAGTTCACAAAGGCAGCATTCAGCAAGATAGCTGAATTACAGATTAAGAATTGTTTTGTGGCGAGTTAACTGAGGCTTTCATACATGGAGTTTCTTATGTGAAGATTCAGTGCCACATTCCTTCAAATAGGTGGAGATTATGAAGTTGTAGTAATTGAATGAAACCTCAAAGAATTAATCTTACAAATATAGTATTAAAAATGAAATATCTATTACTGTTTCACTACTTTAGCTAAAGTATTCCATTCTAGTGCAGACCATATTTTTTTTGTTTGATCGATGCAGACCATGATTTTTTTTTGGTTTGATAAACATTCTTACATTTTACTGTCACTTTGTGACATCTAATGGTGTATATTGTATCATCAAACAATATCTGTAGATGATACTGTGAAGCACTTTAGCGTGCTAAGAAACCTCTTATTCCTTGACCAGCTTGTATCTTAATACTCCATTGTTGCTGTATTTCCAATTATATGCTATTGAGCGGCACTTCAGGCATTAACTGTGTAGGGACCTGACTGCCTTCATCTATTCCGGTTGCACTCAGCCAAGGGATAAAGCCCATTCTTGCTGAAATTAGATCAGTTTTCACTGGAGACTGTAATGTGGCTGGCAGTGAGGATGCTCCTTGATGCAGCCCATGGCCAAACAGCTGAGAGAGAAGTGCTGCAGACAGAACAGAATTCTTCCCACAGGGCTCAGTCTCTCAGTGACAGCTGGTAATGCAAGGTGCTTCCTAAACTGAACACAGGGGCTCTAAACACTGCCCTTTGCTCTTCTGGTATGTATGTTCACGAGGACTTTTCTAGAGAAGCAGAACCTGAGCATCTAAAAGTGAGTGTGAAAATACTGAGTTTTGTTTCTCTGAATTTAGTCTTTTTCAGAGAGACTGTGCAGAGGAAGAAATAAAAAGGAAATTAATACCTGGGAACTTTTTTCAAAATTGTCTGACATAGACTGCTTCACTGAGGTCTTGTGCCTGCATCCATTCAGCACAATCAGATAACCTGAAGCTCTAAGAAACAAACTGAATTTTAGTGGCTTGATTCAGCCTGTATTCAAGGAAAGGGGGAATTTTCACCTGACATGGAAGACATTCAGCTGACAATAAGTATTACAGTTTCTCCACTGTGCCATGGAAAAAGGTAACATATCTAGCAAATGCTTCTTGAAAATTTCTGCCTTCTCTGCTTTCCAAAAAAGTGATCCTACAATTATTTGAAAGCCAGATAATTCTAGTGGATAACAAATAGACAGAAAGTTGTAGGGAACAGGTTTTACAGACTACAAGGAAAACTTAATAGCTGAAGATAGTGCTCTAAATCCGGTCAGCTTACTGAGATGTATGTTTGGAGAAATGTATTTTCAATAAGCTTGGAGAGAAGCAAGAATTTTAGGAATAGGCAACGTTTTATCTTTTTTTTTTTAAGTCCTACTAATATAGTTAAGAAAAACTGTCAAATTTTAAAGAAATTGTTTCGTGGCTATCATGGCTTCAGAAGTACTGAAAATACTATTGGAAGACTGAATCACTAAGGGTCAGATTTTTTAGTTTACCATCTTGTGATCAAGTACACCCCTATCAAGTGTAAAACTCTAAGAGTGAACTTTAGGACAGATCTGGAATTTCAGTAAAATACAATCAGATCCTAGAATCTTTCCATAGATTTAACCTTTCAGATGTAAAGCAAGGCATTATCTAGAAGTAGGTTACATTATAGAGGAAGGTATAATATAAGATTGTTAGAATCACTGTAAGAGATCTCTGAAGCCTATGTGTCTTAACTTGAAAACAGGTTAAATAAAGCTAGTAGGAAAGACTGTTAGTGCACCCTCAGTAAGTTTGCAGATGACACCAAGCTGGGGGAGTGTTGATCTGCTTGAGGGTGGGAAGTCTCTGCAGAGCAAACTGGGCCAGTTGCATGAGGTTCAACAAGGAGAAGTGCCACGTCCTGCACTTGGGTCACAGCAACGCCACACAGCGCTAAGGCTTGGGGAAGAGTGACTGGAAAGCTGCCCACTGGAAAAGGGCCTGGGGGTGCTGGCTAACAGCTGGCAGAACATGAGCCAGCAGTGTGCCCAGGTGGCCAAGAAGGCCGATGGCTTCCTGGCTTGTATCTAAAACAGTGTGGCCAGCAGGACAAGGAAAGTGATTTCCCCCCTGTGCTCAGCACTGCTGAGGCTGCATCTCAAATCCTGTGTTCAGTTTTGGGCCACTCACTGCAGGAGGGACATAGAGGGGCTGGAGTGTGTCCAGAGATGGGCAACAAGGCTGGTGAAGGGGCTGGAGCACAAGTCTTAAGTCCACTTAGGAGGAGCAGCTCGGGGAACTGGGGTTGTTTAGTGTGAAGGAGGCTCAGGGGGGACCTTATTGCTCTCTACAGCTACCTGGAAGGAGGCTGTAGGCAGGTGGGGCTCAGTCTCTTCTCCCAGATAACAAGCAACAGGACTAGAGGAAATGGCCCCAAGTTACACCAGGGGAGGTTTAGATTGTGTATTAGGAAAAATTTCTTCTCGGAAAGGGTGGTCAAGTATTGGAACAGGCTGCCCAGGGAGGTGGTGGAGTCACTGTCCCTGGGGGTATTGAAAAAATGCGTAGCTGTGGTGCTTAGGGTCATGGTTTAGTGACAGACTTGGCAGTCCTGAGTTAAAGGTTGGACTTGATCTCAAAGGTCTTTTCCAACCTAAATGTTTCTATGCTATATCTGTAGAGAGGATAAATCTCATACAATAGAGCAAGAGGTCCATAAGGTCTTCCTTTTGTACAGAAATATGTAAATAATACCCCAACAGCTAGGGAATGGATGGAGGGAAAACTTAGAACTATATAACTCGGGAAGTGATATATATAAATGGGTAAACTGACACATTTCATGCATACTGTACGTGAGTAAATGTTGTATTCCCAGGGGTTTTTATCTTTGACCCAATGACTGCACAGTAATAGCAAAGTTACTGGCCACTTCCATGTAAAAGTCCACTTTGATATAGTTTGTAAAACTATTAGACCTGGAGCAAATATTCTGTCACATATTTTGTGTTAAAATTTATTTTATTCTAACTTTTTAATGGTGGGAATCTTCTGCCATATTATGCCATTTGTAAGGAATAGAAAAATATGTTCAGAATCGTGCTAGTGAAATAATTTTCTATTTTACTTAACAACACAAAGAAAACACTGTGAACAGAACATTTTGCTACCTTTGTATCTGCTCATGGATGGCTGACAGCTCATTAAAGAAATCTGATAGATAAATCACACTTTTTTATATCCATACTGTGATTCTTGCAGGAATAAATAAAACTTTTCTGCTGAAATACTTTACAATGACAGCTTTAGAATGTAGAAGTGTGCCCTAAGTGCAGTAGGGTACATATTCTGAGGCAGAAATTTGTTGCTTTGGATTATCTGCTGGGAGCACTGCCAGGAAGAAGGAGCAGGGGCAGGCCTGGGTGAAGGGGATGGAGCAGCAGTGAGCAGATTCTAGTCAGACAGGGCTGGGATGTGTGATAAGGAGCTGCACAGCTGCCATTCCGTCCTTTGCCATTGTTACCTTCACATGGCGATCCCCGAGAGCTGGGCAGGCGTTTCCTGTGGAGTATACTGTTGTCACTCACTTGGCCATTGCTTTCTTACCACTGCTTCCAGCTTCACCTCCAAGCCTAGTCGCACTGCTTTTCCTTCCTTTCTTCCCAGGGTCTCTCTACTGATGTGCCCCTCTGCAGAGACATGTTTCACCTCTGTCCTTTTCTGTCTGCGCCTCCCCACTCTGGAGGACTACGCTTTTGTAGACCGTGTCTGTAAGATGCTGAAGCAGGCTTATTAAAAAAGTGATGCTGGAGGGGCTGCTGTTCCACTTAAGCAATTCCATACAGTTAAATGTATTGCTATAGACTACTGACAAATCACACTGCATGAGATTTCTGTGCAAGCTAAAATCAGGCGGTAACTAGAATGAGTTTGTTTAGTGGAATAGAGGGAAATGCATTCATCTGAAAATAATTTGGCATGCCTGATAACAGATTTTATAACTGATAAAATATTTTAAGGATCTCTTGATACTTGCACAGAAAGAATACAAAATCCAGTGAGATTTCCCTGCTTAATTCTGAAATAATATACTTGTGGGTGGCAAGAAAAATAAGCCAATATTGTGATATGCCTACGTAACACTATCAGACTAGTCCAATATATGCTTGTTAACTCCCTAGAGATAATATTGAAACAAGGGTTGAGGAGAAGTAATGATTAAGACTGATTTCCTTATAGTATTTTTAAGGAATAGGTTTGTCACATCAAAGAAAAGGAAAAATACAAGAAAAAAACCCCAAAACAGCAGAATAAATGTCCTTACTAACTGGAATGATTTTGTTTTCTGTTCAGTGCCGATGCACGCTATGTATTTGGCTATAGGATTCCCTGGTTTTCACAGAATTCAAATCTGATAAAATAGTCTGTTACCCCTGTACGGCTTAATTTTAGGTCTTCAGTGAGATCCCGGGGCATCTTAGTAAAACACAACTTGTGTCTACGTTGTTGCAAATTAGTGTATCTGAAGCGCAATTGATGATCCTCCGTCAATAAAAAGTGTAAAGGAGGGGAGGTATATAGAGCAAGCTATAAATACACAGGGTAATCCCCTTAAGGGGAAGGCCCATCTCCATTTTCCATTAAGTGTTTTCAAGCTGTGGGTAATGGTTACTGGAAAAGTTGTTGCCCAGGTGAAGACCTTTTTGCCAATTCTCTGTGAAGAAAGACTTGAGGTTGGAGCTGCGATGGTTTTCTAGAATATGTGAACTTGTCTTAATGGATTTGCTCTTAGTAAGAGCCATGCTGTTTTGTGTGACTTTTTTTGCCTTGTAACTGTGCAGGAAAATGTGTTTTGTTACACAGAAGCATTGAGCGACTACCCCCTCACGCCTGGGGCGGGGGGAGAGGGGGAGGGAAAGATTTTATAGCATAGTAGGTTTTGCTCCTTAGTAGTTGTAGTGGACCACAGAGGGCTTGTCAGTAAGAATTCTGTATATATATATATATTTTTTTTATACGTGTCTTATTATTATATGGGTATGTATAATATATATGTATGCTATACATATGTATATAGTTAGTATCTGCATATGTATTTATATTATATGTGTGTACAGTTGCATAGATAAATTTGAGAGAAATCAACAGATGTTTAAGCTCCATGGAAAAAATAAAGGTAGTGCTATTATTTCCAATATAAATCCCTTGGGAAGTATCGCTAAGCATTCTTGTTGACTAGTAATGATCCTTTTAAATGTTTGCTCACTTCTTCAAGCAAAGGCATGGTGTTTGTTATCGAGTTACGAAATTCTTTCCTCTGTTCTTTATTTTCTCCCTGATGTTGTGTTGTCCCATCCAGATAGCTTTTCACTGGTACTTTCTGAATCCATTCTCACTGTCAGTTCAAAGTTTCTGTATTTCTCTGGCAATGATGCCTAAAATGAAAAGATCCAAGTACCTTTGACTGAGCATGCTGCCAGCGTAACAGATGGATGTGATTGTTGGCAATCAAGAAGTCTTCTGAAACATTGGTATCAAATGGTTAGAGACAGCATTTTAAATTCAAATATATATTTTAGACGCTTTGGGTTTATGCACATGATGGAGCATAATCTATTCAGGTTGATTGAATTATTTTAAATTTTAAACTATAATTCTTGAGTGTATAGTTTGAGTGTTACTTGCGTAACCTTGAGCTGTTTTATTTCTGTCTGCAAGATTTATATTTAGTTAGCCCTGAAAAAAAATGCATTTTAGGGAATGAGGTTAAAGGATTAATACCTGTGCTAGCTTCTTAGACCACATTGTGTATGATATGATATTGGTATAATGTCATATAGCCTGGATCCTTTTCATGGGTCTAGATTGTTGTGGAATTCATTGCAGGGATTAATTTACTCTTGTATTTTAATGTCTCGTATATTGCTGTGTTTCAGGTTGTATTCTTTTATTGTAGCTAATTTAACCATGCTGAGATAGAGTGGCATTTTGGAGATATAACTGACCTACTGTTCTTTTTCCCTCCTTTTTCTGCCCCACGTGGAGAGAAAATACATGTAGAAACCAGTGTCAGGTATTTAGAAGATCCCACTGGATGCTTCTCTATCTCTTAGTTCATAATTACCTTTGAAAACATGCTCATATTAAACCATACTGATTTTCATTAAGGTTTTGTGATCCTAAATCAGGTAAATGCTTTAAAATACTTGCCCTCAGGAATTAACATACAATTCATTTTATGAAAATGGTTGTTTGACTGTCTTGTTGGAATACAAAATACATGACAAAATACTTGGGATCCTCTGGTTCGTTATACCTGCTGAGCATAATTCCATAAAAGCAAGTTCCTGCCCTTTTTTATTGCTTGTTATGCTTTAACTGTTAATTTAGTTCTAAGAGAGCTTGCTGTATCAGAAAGTGGGGGTTGCGATGTATGTGGAAACTTGTGGTGTGTATTTTATCTTCATACAGTGTTCCCATCCAGATAAATGAAAAACTGAATGTTTTCTTCAAGCAATAGAAGCAAGGTTTCTGGAAAGAAAATGTACAGCTTATAAAGTCACTGTGATGTGTTAAATTAGCACATTAGATCTAATCCCATTAATAATTTTCAAGCTAAAAACAAATAGTTCTACTTCATATTTAAAATTAATGTCTAATAATTTTTTTAATCCTGAGATAGTTTCATTTCAGACTGTATTATCCTCTGAAGTCCGATGTACTATTAATAGAGACAGGCAAGCCAGTAGATAGCAAGTAGAAATGTCATTCAAGGCAGGCAGTTCCGCATTCTTATCATAAATGTGTTGAAATGACAGTAGAGAACGTGCATGAGGAATTTAATGGAATTTCCTAGTGAATTCTTAGTGACCTTGGTCTTAAGGTTGGAGAAGGCTTCTGAGTTTGCATTTATTCCTGTTCTCAAGCATACTTAAGAATCCCTGGAGATGAAAAATCAGAAATCCTTAAGACTACATGAATATAAAGTAGAAAAGATAGAATCATTTATAATGCGTTGCCAGTGTTTTTGATTTTAAAACACCATTGTGTCAAAATCCTTTTTTCCCCTGTCATATTAATAAGAAAAGACTTATATTACTCCATGAAAGAGTTTTACTTTAATTCAAGTTTCATGTTATGCTTTGTTTATTCTGAAGCTACCTAGATATATTCACACCAGATTCGATAATTAAATTATATTCTGTATGACAGTGTATACTCAGCATGTTAAAAAATATTATATATGCTTTTTATAGCCATCTAAGGTGGCATAATAGCAAAACTTTACCAATTTCCATGTAGCCGTGCAGATTTGTAAGATTCTTGGCTATTTCTATAAGGTCAGCCCAAATGTAGAAATTTTTTTTTATATTAGACTTGAATCATAATGAAACCACATAATTATTAATCATATTTTGGTTACCAGAGGCTCAGCCTATCCCTTTTCTTCAAATACAGAAAATTAGAATATGGTCTGGGGACAGAAAGGTTACCCTTAAACTGAGAAATTAATGACAATACGTACCAATGTAGACATCTATACCCTAAAGGTCACTGGAAGAGTGGGAAGGGAATTACTAGGAAGAAAATTCAGCCAGTGCATTTCCAGGACTGACTACAATTAAATAAGCACAGGCACTTGCACTCAGAACTGGGATTAGGTATTGGGTCCTTCTAAAAGTCATGAAAACCTGTAACTGCAGATTTTAGGAGCAGTATGCCTGCTGTTGTAATTGTAGATATCATTCAGGAATTCAGGAAAAGGCTTTCAGACTTGTTTCTTGGAAAACATCTGAATGAGCTTTTGCAGCAAAACAAACCTAAAACATACTGCACTTCAGCTGGAACTTTTCTGTGCTGGTCAATGTACACACTATTTTCAGATGTACTGTGACAGCATATTCTCCCTTTCTTACTGAAATAGTTCTGTTTGATTTCAAGAAAAGCAGCAGAACAGGGCAGGCTGAAATGGTCCTGTTTGGAAGTGGCAGAACAATACGTCAGTCTTTTGTAGGATTCTCTATCTCAAATGAAAATAAAAGAGAGTTTGATTTCCCCCAGCCCCCGTAATAAAAAACCCCTCTTTTAAGTTAGAAAATAATTTGGCTAAGTATGATTTTTGAGGCTTCTTGGATGAGTTACACTACTACTTTTAGGTAGGGCATCAAAAAGTGCTAATTCTCGGTGAAGGGTTGAGGCTGCATTAGCAGGGGTTAAAATGCTCAGCTGCCTCTTTTAATTCAAACCAAGGTGCTCACAGGTGAAGTAAGGAGGTGCTGGTGTAAAGCAGTGCAAGGCAGTGCATGGGATATGGATATAATTCGGGGTAAACCATAGATTGAGAAGGTGCTGCTAGGCTAAGCAAAGACTGACGGTGACAGGTACCTGCTATCACTGAGGTCTGTGACTTCAGCTGGGTAGAATGCAGTACAGGGAAGAAGAGATCCAAGCTGATGGAGAGTGAGGTACGGTTCCAAAAGTGCTGGTAAAGGCAAGTTTTGGTCACCTGAAAGAGTGTCTGGAGTAGATTTCAGATTTGAACATTGGGCTTCAGCTACAGATGAGCTAGAATAAGGTGTGAATTCAGAAAGGAGCTGTTACACTAAGACCTGAGGCTGGCACATGCCACTTAAGAACAACCTTTTAGGGTTGAGGTAAGGGGAAAACATCACTAAACTAAGGATAAGAGGTTACAGCTGGGGTTGGTGTTAAGGGTCAGGTAGCAGGATCATCAAGCTGGAGACAAGTTTATATTCAGACAGCTTGCCTATGCTTGGTATTGATGGTGAAGGGGTCATTAGCTGCTGGTGGGACTGGGGACTTTTATGGGGCAAAGGATGGCACATTCAGAATGGGCTACTTGCCTAGCATGATCATTGAAGCTGGTAATATCACAAGCTACCGACTTCTGATGAGGCATGTGGGACACAGAGAGGGCCACAAGATATTTCACTTCTTTTTGCAGTCATTCATAAAGGTGATGAGTAAGTATCTTGCACAGGGTTATATATTCTTTGTTGAATGAAGATATGACTAAGACATACACACCATTATCCATGCATAACAGCTGTTTTCACAGTTACAGAAATTAAACATGTTCAACTGTGTTTCCCTACATGTAATATTATGTTCAGCCCTTATTGTTATCAGGTTTGCAAAAAGAGACCTATAAGGCTGTCTCCTTGGCATGCAGCACACATGCCATGGGTGGTGATACAAAAGGAGATTGTCCAAGTAAGGTAAATTTGAAGAAATGAGGGGAGGAGACAGAAGGCAAAGATGACTGGGTTTACTCCTTTTGCTTTGAAACCATTTGGTTTTTAGAGCTCCAGTTTTGTAAATCGTTAGCATCTGCTTAGCCTTAATCACGGTAACAGTCCCTTTGATTTCAGTGTATTTACGTAAGTTAAGGATGTGAAAGAAAGTGCAAAAGTAAAATAAATGTAGGCATGATGCTAATATATTTATATTCTCTCACCCAGTTATGCCCTAATGCCGCATGTCTAAATCCAAATAACATCCAGAACAGCATGTTAATGAAAACCATTTCTAATTCTTAGTTTCCCACTAGATTTAAATTAGAATCTGTTTTGCAGATAGCCAGGCTACATTCTGAAGGCAAGTCAAATATTGCTGTAATTGCACCGGCTCTGATTTGTTTCCTAAACCACCTGTCTCTCTAGTTGTGCTTATTTTAGGAAATAAAGCTCCTGTTGGATGGGAAGTAATTTGAAATCTTCTGAAACATCTTCTGAAACATCTTCAGTATCTGTAAGCATTTAGGGCAAAGCAGATGAATTATTTTGAAAATACACAAGTACAACAGGAAGAGAAGTAATATTTACATTGGACAGGACTTTTATGTTGGAAAATCTATCACATATTTAGTTGAGTTTTTCTGTGACTTACTAACTACTTTTATATACTACTATTTTAATTATTACTGCATAAAATTTTCAGCAAAAGCTGTATCTTCCCTTCTGGTCATGCCTGCTTTTCCAGCTACTGTCAGTGGAAGGTCTGCCCTGTATCACAGATCTCCTCTGCTATAGGGCTTACTAAAAGCTTGGCAGCAGTAGCAGTTCAGCAGGGGAGGTCAGTGCTTAGCCTGCTCTCTAGTATTATCTCACTGCTTTTGTGTGTTCCTGTATCTGTTTCTTTCAGCCTTTCCTGTTTCTGTTGAGACTTATTCCTAAAAAATACAGTCACTGGAATGTGGGCTGTTGTAACAACTCGCTTTTAGGCATAGTGAGAGGCACGCCAGCTCCTTGAACAGACCCCAGGTAAGCTAATGCCTTAAAGTGGGGTACCAGATCACCAGTAGGCGACTTCTGCCTGAGAGCTGTTGGGAGACACAGCTTATACTGGGAAGCTTCACCGTGCTTCATGGCTCTGAACTGTTTATGGCACCCCAGGTGCTAATGCAGTCTAACACTAGATCCTCACATATTCACTGGTGTCCATTTCCTCTCCTCTTAAACCTGCATTCTGCTTTCCAGAGAAAATAAGCCCATCTGTCAAGGTCAGATGGAAGTCATGGTGCCCTCCCACCAGAAGCATCTGCATCCCCCTCAGTGTGCATCTGCAAGTCACTTTCTAAGTGTTCCAAGTCTTTGTTGGTAGGGGTTAAATCTCACTTTTCATCCCCTTGGGATTGATAGATAACCTGAGCTTTGTCCCAAGGAAATGAAGCAGGGCTTTCCTTTCTTGACATGATCACTACGATACTCTAGTAATTAATTGCAATATGAGAGTATGAGTTTCATTTTTCAGTTTTGATGAAAGTTGTTCATCTTCCTGGCATGTGGTTCTTGAGGATCATGATGGGATAGAGAGAAAGAAGCAAGGGAAAAGGTGAGGAATCTCATGCTGTTGAAATTGTCCCCCAAATAGTGGTACATACATAGTAGTGGTACAACAAAAATTTAAAGGCTTAATGTTTATTAAAGGGGAAAAAAAACTTTTTAACTCAGGAAATTAACATTTTTAGAAATGCTTCTAAGCATTTATAATCCTTTCCTATCCCTTGGAACAGCATTATGAACATGAATTCAAACTAGGAACAGCTTATGAAAATCAATTCAAGGTAAGCATATATGTGAAAAGCTGCTGAGCAATGCTACTGAAACTGAGTTGCATTTAGGTATTCAAATCTTTGGAGAACTGTACAGTGAAAAATTGATGTTTCTTTCTAGTATGAGTACCTTCAGTGTTAAATGAAACTTCAGTAGAAATTTCAGGATAATTTGTGAGCTGAGCTCCCAGTTTTCACCTAAATATTTCTGCAGATGCTTTTCTTGAGCCTTGCCTCAGTTTTTTCAAGTATTTTCTTCATATACAGTATATTATGCACATGTATAGCTTCCCGTGACCGAAGTTCCAAAGACTAATCCAAATAAAATAATAATAATAAAAAGATAATTATAGCAACAGCGATGTCAGTAAGGACACTGGGATCCATGCTGTTCTGGATAGTATTGCTGAGCAATTTTCAGTATAATTTTATTCATTATACTGTGAAATCAAGGAGAATTCTGTTTTTAGCTTCACTGGGAGGTAAATGTGGGAGGTAAACCACAGCCTGTGACCCTCTGCCTCAGCTATGGTAAAGATATCTGAATCCCAGTAATTCCTGCAGCTGCAGTTACACATAAATCATTTTTGTGGTGGTGTTTGTAGGTTATTGCATCTTTACTTGAAAGAGAGAGAAAGAGACATTTTAAAAATACTCCTAAGCTAACTAAAAATAATGCACCCACTAGCTTGGTTTTGAACCAGGAAAGCAAAGAATACTGATTATTATTGAATAACTGATAAAAGGAGAATTTAACACCCTCATCCACACACATTTTTAATGCTTAAGATTTAGCCTTAAATTTTAGGTTTCTTGTGAAGGTTTCCTGGATGTACACAGGCTGGAAAAATTAAATTCTCACATTTTTCTAACAGCTTCTCTATCAGTATGCAAAAGTTTTGGGACCTACTTATGCCTATGTCCTTCTCTTGTGAAATATTATAGGACAACTGGGCTGCTCAGAATGTGATGCCCAGGTTAAGTTTAGTTAAACCAGCTAAACAGCAAAATATATATCTGTCACATTATACTTTCCTTTAACTTGTATCATTTCTTTGTGTGGGATTAACATTGATTAATCTCCTATATAATGTTTCTTATTTATAGTAAGAAGTGATTTTTCTAAATGTATCTTAAAGGAATGCCTGGATGTTCTAGTCTAATTAAAAAAAAAAAATAAATAAAAAATTCTCCTAAACAGGAGACACTTCTATTGAAAGATCAAACTATTTTAACACTGTGACACCTTCTCTGAAAAATTCTGAATTTAGCATATTGTTCTCAGGATAACAGCACAGTTAAAAGTGTGCAGATTCTTATTATCTTGACTATCTATATTCAAAATGTTCAGAAGCCTGTCAAGAATTTGTGTCTCAGGGAGCATATTCTTGAAACTTTTGAATTTCGGTATGATTCACAATCTGTCATATATATCATAGGTTGGTAATATGGTAATATTTCTCTGACTGCTGTTTAGATGCTTCCATTAAATGCATTGATGTCTAATTTGCACTCTTGATAACATTGTTCACTCGTGATTTAGTGCTGCGAATTGTGGAGAATGATGATTTATGCAAGGAGAGCCCTGTGGGATTAAGTATGTCTTAATCAGAGCGTAGGCCTTGTGCTGGACCTCAGCACGTGAGTGGATGTCATATTGAATGAACATTATAATCACAAAAAAGAACCTTTCTCATCTTAGAAAGTCTTTAATCAAATCACTAACTCTTAATTTATTATGACTTCATCTATAAAAAAAATTACTAAGGCTCTGGAGGTAAGGGAACTTTTCCAGAATAAGACTTGGTGGGTGGACAAATATTTTATAACGTATTTATTGAAAAATCTTTTAGTTCAGAGAGCTGCAATAATTATAGCAGACATTTGGTGCTATGCAGTTCAGGAAAGTTGGTCTTTGAGGTTTTGTTGGTAGATACCAATTGTTCGATAATTTCTTCTGTAGTTTTTAAATTTAATTCTGTTTTTAGAAAAGAAATTCTATTATTCCTCTTAGAAGCATAAGACCATGTGTGACATTTTAAAGAGAAGTCATATCTGTGTGACCATGTGGGAAAGAACAGATGATCAGGAGGTGGTATGCCAAATATGAGAGAGGTAGCAGCAAGCTTTATATATGCCTGCTTGCAGCAGCAATTATCATGGGCAGATACATGATGCTCTTCCTTACTGCTTCCTTTGGACTATCTTATCTTCTAGAGTGCCTGTGCTTTAAACAAAGGCCTCTGCCAGTCTGTTTGCCTCTTGCTGTGCTGATTCAGGGCACCTACCAGCAGCTGATTGCTACTCATTAGGATGAATCATCATGGTAGTAACTGGCAGCCAGATAAAGGCTGGAAGCCTGAAAGGTGAAGCTGACCTTTTCTTGAAGTTGGCTTGATTTTTGCATAGCAAACTACATGTAAATAATGTAAGTCTTTAAAGAGGTATTACCCCTATAACCATTTTCGCCCCTGTGACTTTATTAGATCCGTAGTATCTTTGACCCTAGCCAGTGACCAGTCAGTGACCAGTCAGGGCAGTTCCTCACTATTAGCCCTTCAGTACATTGGAAGCCTGTAGGGAATGAGGTTGAGAAAATCGCAACTTCATTTCTCACTAGTTT
Source organism: Falco rusticolus (assembly GCF_015220075.1). NCBI lineage: Eukaryota > Metazoa > Chordata > Aves > Falconiformes > Falconidae > Falco > Falco rusticolus. The sequence goes on from NC_051197.1 coordinate 22,240,445, forward strand.
AATGAGGTTAGTGATAGACTTTGAAAGAGATCACTTGATTGATTTCTTGGCAAGCAACCAGTGCAGAATTCCTCATTAGGATGTCTCTTTCAATCTCTCCTAAATTATGGTGATCAAGCAGCCAAAGCCTGTCCAGGATTGAAGAGAAAAGAAACCAACTTTTAAATTTGTTTAGGATGGAATAAAATGAGCCATTTAGAAAAGGGCTGGAATACATACTTGATTTATATCCAGCTACTGGTAGTTCTTATTCAGAAATTGTTTAGGCCCATGACTTTTGTTGCTGCATGTACAGTACAGCAAACTTAAATAAGGTTGTTTTGTTTTGTTGTTGTTTTTTGTTTGGATTGTCTTTTTTTTTTATGTAAAAGAGGGTAGGGGGAAGGAATTTGGTAAAGTTACACAGGATGGGATAAAATAAGACTCAGGCAAAATCTTTGCTGGTAGTAGGTCTTTCTCTCTTTGTCCCCATTTTACATTAAAATAGATGTGATGAATAAAGTACATGTGGGCAATTTCAGTTATTTGCATTCTTCTGAATACTTCATATCTCACTATAGCACTGAAACTTAAGAGATGAAAATGCTATCCTTGGTGCAAGAAGTCATCTACTAGCCAGTTCAGAGCATATATCTGTGAAAATTGTGACATCTCAGCTATCTGAAAGTTTGCAATGTGCAAATATTACTCTAGCTATCATTGCTTCCTTGTGAGCAATTTGTTGAAGTCGCATGTGGTTGATTGTCTAGTTAGTTCAAAGGGAATGTTTCTCTGTGGGGATGCAAAACTGCTAACACCAGATTTATAATATGAATGCTCACAAAAATTTTGTAAACACTTTCTTCTGCATTTATCCATCGGGAGGAAGAGGGGATCCTAAGGTAAAGTAATTCTAAAAAAACTTTTGCCAATCATTTCTAATGTTCATTTAAAATTTATTGGACTGCTGTTCTTGCCCACAGGCTGAGTGGCTACCAAAATGTGGAAAGGTCATAGAAGAACTTGTTGCGGTGTAACTCTGTCTTATACACTTCCCTAAGGGTACCTACTTTCCTCATCTGGCCATTGTTAAAACCAAAATGCTAGGCTGAATAGATCTGTAGTTCTTACTGATATTGCCTACTAAAAGTAAACAGCAAATACCTGTTGGCTTCATTACAACTGCAGTTCCACATAATTCATGAATATTCATTAAAAGAACAAGACTTCACGGAAAGTAAACATAAAAAAGAGATCAACTTAATATAAAAATCAAAACACAGGTGTCATTTCAATGCCATCACCAACCAAATTTCCATAGAAACTATTTTACTGTATTTTGAAGGTATTTTTACTTTCTTTAAACAACTATATTCATTATTGCTTCCTTTTTGATTTAAAATTGTTATGTTTTCTAAAGGAAGATTCTTTAGGAGTTAGAAAGCATTTGGGGCTGAGGGAGAAGAATTGAAGATTGTGTATAGTGACCTTTTAGACTACTTTTCCACTACAAACAATTCCCAGTGAAGTAAAGACATTTAAGTAGGGTGCTTTATTTTTTTAATTTATTTTTTCTTGGTTGTTCTTTACATATAAAGAGTAGCAAAAAATATCAAAACAAGAATGTCATCGTGAATATCTCTAAAGAGGATAATAGAAAAAAGGCAGAGCTATCTTGTATTAAAAGAAATAGATTGCATGCTGTTTTTCTGGTGTATCTTTCTAAACCTGTTATATCTCTAGCTAGTGATTCACAGCAGAATTTCTCAGTTGCTCTGTAAGCCCTCACAAGAAACCAGATGTCTGGGTCAGAGAGAAATGTTTTCTGACTTATGATTCATGGCTTACACTAACTGGCTGTTCAAAAACCATTGTTTAAATACCCACTAGGGGAACAAACATTACTGTATTAGGTAAACATACTTTATGGAAAGATGCAATTTTTTATATTTTTGAGCTTTATGTTGTTCTCTTCCTTGAGTTTCTCACTGTTCTTTTACGCCTATCAAAAATAATGATAAAATATGGCAGTTATGATTAGTATAAAATGGTCAGGCAAATGGTGTTTTTGCAAATACATAATATACTGTATTTTAAATTAGTCTTATAAAAAAGGTACACTAAAACACTACTTAAATGTTTTCTGCTTTGTTTCCTTTATTTAACAACCAGGTTTCTCTTCTGTTCAAGGAGACCAGCCCTGCTGAACTACTGAAAGTGAACCTTTGTCAGACAGCTTTTTAGTTCTTTTAAGGCTTTTCTGGAGTCCTAATATGCTGTCTCTCTATATCTTGCTCTGTTTCCTTTGTTCTTTTCTAAAAATTGTAAATAGAAAATCAAGCTTATTTACCTGTGCATCCAGTATGTCCTGCAACCTGACTTAGTTTTTTCAGCATCTTAGGAGAATGATTTCTAATGCAAGCAAGAGTTATGTTTCTCAAGTAGCGTCACCTTTTGTCTGCTGAATGATACCCCATTGGAGATGTACGGTTCATTCCTGTTCTTGGAGATATTCTGAAATTATATAGCAACTTTGTAGGATCTTAATGTATGTGTTTGTGTGGATAGTTTGCTAATTTTTAAGCTAATACATTGTCTAAAGCATAGCATATACATTCACATAAGTTAAAGTGATGCAAGCACCATGTGATCAAAAACCATCTTAATGGATCCGTGTAGGCTGGGGTGACAAAGGAAGCCAGGTCATCATTAGCAGGCTTCCAGAAATATCCAGCTGTACTCCTTACAACTGTGTGGCTTCTTAGCAAAATTTTTAAAGAATAACTATCCCTACTATTTATTTTTTAATGAAGCACTGCCTTATTACTACAGCTAGACTCTTGTAGACACTGTACAAATACACATTATGTAAAAGTTCTAAACTGCAGATTTTTAGGGTTTTTTCCTCCCTAAATTTTATATTTTTACAGTAAAGCTTAAACATCTGTCAAAATTAATGACAAAGCTATACTTCTATTGAATTTGAAGCTCAGTATTTGGTCCATTTGATCCAAACCATGCCTAAGATTCTTCTTGCCATAATCCTTAGTGTCATTCTATTATTTTTAAATTCTGATTATGCATCCTGTTTGTATGATGCTACTTTGGTCAGGACAGATGGTAATAGGAAAATAAATTTTTTATAGTCTTTACATATTATTTTGTGAGAGTCTGAAATTACAAGAACTGTTGCTAACCTCATGTGAAGGGAAAAATATTCTGATATCATATTCTGTATATATTTGCTTGACAGAAGGATTTTATTCAAAATGCTACTTCTGGAAAGATGCATCCTCTCTCACTGCGTTGCACATATTGTCTGGTCTGTTAAGTTTGTGTAAGACAGGAAGGCCTATAGGAAAGTCAGTGCTTGACAGTCTTCATAGAATCATAAAATTGTTTAGGTTGGAAAAGACCTTTAAGATTGAGTCCAACTGTTAACCAAGCACTGCCAAGTGCACAAAACCATGTCCCTAAGTGTCATGTCTACATGTCTTAAATACCTCCAGGGTCCATGTTTCCCATACTCATTTGGTGCAGCTGTTTAAAGCCAACTACAACAACCTAGTGCAGTGTTACTTTTTTGGTAAAAGTGCCTCCTTTTATGCCATGATAAGATGACAGAAGGTCAATTGTTAAGTGATGCATTTTATAACTTCCGCATGTCATTGTTGTTCATTTCTGAAATGGTAATGCCCATTGACTGAACTGTTTCAAACCTTTTTATTCTGTGAAAAATACTGTACTTTTTTGTTAGTTTCATTTAAACTCAGAGGAGAAAAACAAACCAAGGAAATTCACATTTCATGTGAGAATGGAAGCTGTCATTTTGTATCTGAGTCCTGTTTCATAACACCATGCTTGAATGTATTGCCCTGAAATGGTCCACCAGCAGCTGATCTCAACAGAGCTACTTCTGTTCCTATCAGAGATGTTTTTGTTTTACAAAATAGGCTCAAATTATTTTGACTGATGTTTCCAATCTGTCAATGCATAAGAAGCTGACATGGAGCATCAGCTGTAAGTAACCTCACTTTTAAAAAGATCAGCATCAACAAATCCCAACCCTGTCTCCTGCCCTTCATTACTCAGTAGCTTAGTGAAGAAGTACCAGATTAGGTGGTTGAGGGCTAAAGGGAACTTAACTGGGAGAAACATTATGCTGAGCTGTAGCAATTAAAACAGCATATTGGATTATTAGCAAGACTACAATCTTGCAGTAACATGAACTACTTGAACTGTTCACATTTGATTAACACTAATTCTACCACAAGAATATTAGCTGTATTAGCTGTGCATTTATACATCACTGCTTTTGTGCTCTATCTGGCATACTGAGTCAGGAGCTGTTGATTAGAGATTTTATAACTTGCAATCCTAGAAACAGTTTTCTGCAGGATGCCTTTCACTGACAAATTTTTAACTAAGGCTTCCATTGATATAGTTGTAATTGTAGTGTCAGATGTAAAAATGAACGTAATAACACCTTTGCTCAATATTATACTCTTAATTCCTTAAGGACTCTGGTCATGTCTTGTGCAAATCGACTCAAACCTATCTAGGACAGACATGAATTTGAGCCATGTATAGTAAAGAAAATGAGGCAAAATATTTTTCCCTAGGAAAGCCTCTTTTATCTGGTCTTTTTTTATGAATGGTAGATTACTGGAAATGTCATAATTACTTGTTATTGTTCCATTTCACAACCCACTTAACGGCACCTGATATTGCAGTAAATTGAAATTTTTGCTTAAGGTATGGTATTAGAACTGCTTATATATCCTGTTACATATGTTTATTGTTGTTTGACGTTTGATCCTATATTTTAATCCTTGTACAACCTCTTTCTGAAGTTTCAATATTTAGTGCAGTAACACAGGAATTAAAGTTAAGAGGCAGTACGTTTTTCAGTATGATGTTCCTCTCATATCAGTTTTGAATTTAGTAATAAATTTCAGACACATTATTCCACAGCCAAACTGGTTATCTTCACATCACCCAGAGTTTGTGAGTACAAATGAAACTGTCTGTCTACCCATCCAATTAGGTATGTATTGTCAACCTGGTAGTCTTGAAAGCAACTCATCAATACACTCCACAGAAGCAAAGCTGCTATATTTTCGTTTCTTTTAACTGTATAATAGTGGAGGATTCTTTCACATCAAAGAGACTTTTAATTGCATGATTCCAGACAGTTCTGTCTGATTTTCATGGTATGTCACACACAGACCCACAACCCCCAAAAATTTAAAATTAAATTATTCAGCAGAACTTGATTTGCTTTTTCTCGGGAATTATTTTCAAAGTGAGAAATAATATTCACCAAAATACTGAAGACTGAGCCATATGCTTTTGTCAGCTTATACAGTGCAATGGAAAATAGAGGAATGCTACGTTCCTTGTTATTTGATTGCCTTTTCAACATGCAGGTTCTGTGCATGAGCTATCCTCTAAGCAAAACATGAATTTCTCAAGAATATGGCAGAATTCACAGTGTAGTCATTTAATAAGTGTACTTCAGAAAAGAAATGGCGTATATATTGGATTGGTATTTTTTCTGTAATGCCAGTAAGAATAAAGGTCTACGGTTTGGTAACTGAAGGAAGCCTGTATAGACTATCCTTTACAAGAATTTCTGCATATTGCTAATACATTAATTTTAAACTAAAAATCCAGTCTTCTGCAGGTGTATAATTTGAGATTCCTCTTTCCTAGAAGGAGAGGAAGGAATAAGTAGCTTGACTCCTGGGCATAGAATTTAAAGAGAACCTCAAGGCCACTTTTCTGAGAATTCAAGCTGTACAGAACAGCTGTTTTCTACTTGTTGCTTTTCCCCTCCTTTCTGTTGTTGCTTTCATTGCCCTGAAGGTATGTTTTAGCTAAACTTAGACAGATATTATGACACTACAAGTATTTTACTGAAAATCCTCAAATTATTAGTGCTGATAACAGAAAAAATGGAGGTTTTGTTGCTTAGAGGGCATAGCATGTGGTTCCAAAGAATCCGAGGGATCCATCTCAGATGTCATTTTCCCAGTAAGGCATCTTGTGCCCCACCTTCCCAAATTGCTAAAGGGCCATGCCTTGCCGCAGGTAATGTGGCTGCTACCTTAACAGCTAAAAGTATACCCATCTTTGAAGGGTTTAAAAGCCACACTGAAATGCTGCAGAGCTCTGTTGTGTTTTTGTTATCACAGATTAAAACCAGGGGAAAAAAGATAACTAGGAAAAAGAGAATTTCAAATGTTACAGAGCAAGAAAGCACAGCTCTCCTTTGGCATTGACACCATTTTGATAACAAGTGGCCTAGCATGCTTCAGAAAGCTGAGAGGGTCCATCAGCTCTGTTTTGTAGACGTGCTGGATGTACATTATAGCATGTAACGGCCTTTACTGCTAATAAGAGAAAATGTGCTGAATTGGTAGTTACGGTTGTAGCCTTATCTGAAGGTTGGGTGTGCTCAGGACTAGAAAGTTGGTTGAGATTTTTATATTAATTGTTTAGGTTTTGGGAATGTACGGCATTTCAGTAACAACTGAATTTGGTGTAAACTCAGCTCTATTCCTTCCCAGTTGTAAGCTTTAAGGACATAAACCTATTTTTATTCTGTTTTACTAATAAAAAAGGTGCTGATCCGTGGCTTATACCCCTTATCTCTATCCTAGTACACTTCAGTACAGAAGTAGCAAGTGGTTCCCTGGTAATAAACAGGTTACTTCATTTGACAATGTTTGGTGTTGTTTTGGAAGGGGGGTGGGGTTGGCTATTTTGTAGGGTTTTTTTTAACAACTCAAGAAATATGCAGGCTCAAAGATAAACTTTTTTTTACTAATCACTCCCATGATCCATTTGAAATTGAACTGTTCAAAGTGTTACTGCAATGGTACTTATCTACAACAAATCAGTGTGGGCATGTTTTGAAGCCAGCATTGTTTTTTCTTATCTATAGTAATCTTTGTTCACCCACCACCTGCTAATATGTGATAGGCTGGTGCTAAATGAATCTAAATATCTCCTCCTAGTAGTATAAAATAGACAATTCAATTTTGGTTTTGTCAGTCTCTTGCATAACCTCAACCATTTGTTCTACTATTTTGAAGTACTTATTTTTCTTTTTGACATTCAAGAACAAAAGATAGGTATTTCCACGCTTCGCTGCGCAGCTTTTAGGTTTATCTTCATAGTTTTGATGGGCAATTACTATATTTTATTGATCCATACTTCATGTCTGTCTTTAAGTATACAGCATATATGGAACTGGAATACTTTGTCCTCTAAAATAGAAAGTTCAATTTTAGAAGTTATTTTTCCAGTCCATTTACAGAAATGGGATTTTTTAATATAAGTATGTTCTATATATTTTTTACTGAAAATTAAACAGTGCATGCTACACTATTATTTTTATTCAGTAGAGAAATAAGTTCTCTAGAACTAGAGTTGTTAGATAGTATTTTTCTGGCTGACTGTGATGCAAGAAAAATAGAGTTAACCAGCCCATCTTGCAGTGGTGTTAACTTGTATTTTGATTCTGATCAAAACATCTAAATACTGGTATTGTTAACAACTTTCATACTCTAAAGAGCTAGTCATCCTGCCCTCTGTAAGGGGGTATATACTGCATGTCCTGACTGTGAATGACTGTGCCAAAATCTAATTAGAGCACTGGCTGAGCAGCAGAACTGCTGGAATTTCTCTTTCAAGTGGGGAGGAGGACAGAGTTTCTGTTTTCATTTAGAAAACAGAATCAGACTTTTGAAGGGATTCCATTTCTTTAGTCCTTTTGCTGCAAGCCACATTTAAATGTTTTTCTTCATTTGATACTGTGTTACCACAGTTTTGTTCTATAAAAAGACCCTAATAAACATTTTAAATGACTGAGTGCAAAATCTACACCTTTTAATTTTCTATATATTCACCTCTGCACATTCTTTTTTTTTTTGTTGTTGTTCTTGTTGAGAGTATTTACAAGAAGACATCATATAAGCACTTCTTGCTTCCTTTTCAAAATCTGAGCCTTAATGATTCTAATTTATTCACAACTGCAAGCCATAAAACAAAGACATTCCTGTGGTTTAAGCAGAAATCTATGATAGTGTAGGTTCCCTCTTCAGTAATCTCTTTTTGCACTGTTCTTCTGTAACAAGATAAGGCAAAGCAATATATACTCCTTTGTGTAAATCACCAGTTTTCTATTCTTGAATTAAATCACTCTCGTTTACCTTAAGCCAGAAAGAGAAGGAAATGAACTTATCTTTTGTAACATTAATTCTCAAATGTAACTGGATAAATAAATGAAACAAATGGAAGTAAAGATGGTGTGAGGTACTGTAACTATGTGATGTTTCCTAATTGCAGTTTTCGTTATGCTAATAGTAATTATTCATGTCAAATCACATGGTACATAGATAACTTCATCCTCACTATTAATATAGTGAGCTTTCTGTTTTGCAAATCATTCTGAACAATTAACAATACTTATTTTTGTTAAAATGAAATTTATAAAAATAAATAATTCTAATGTGCCTCTAGATAATTAATTCTTCTGAAACAATGTCACTAGGTACAAGAAGTGTGTATCTATTTTTATAAATAACCATTTTACAGTCATTATTAACTATAGTTAGTAGTCATTTTAACACTAAAAGGCACTCTAATTTGGTGGGAAAACACTTGCATTGTTATAACAGCACTGTGTGTCTGTCAAATGTAAAAAACTTTTCCTAATACAGTTCTGAATAGCATAGATATTTCTATTGTGCATCATGACAGCGATTTAAAGAAACACACTAGGATTGATGCTTCACCTTCTGAAATAACAAAGCCAATCAAATAATGTATCATCTAGCAAGCTGATTGTCTCTGTGGCTAGTACAAATGCTAAAGGGCATCCCACCAAAGAATTTTTTTTTCCCCCCATAGATGTGTAAAAATTATAATGAGGGTTTTGTCAGAGGCTTATCTGGATGCCTCTGACATATATCTGGATGTTCTAAAAACAAATACACAATAAAACTCTTCATTATGAAATAATTTTCCCTGTATTTCTCAAAATATCACTTCCATGATAAATAGTGTAAATGCGTGTATTTTGGTGAATGCTCTGGAAGAGTACAGACTATTAATTTATATGGGGAGGTTTGTGAAGAGTTGTGTCTGCACTTGTACTTTAAGAGCAGGAAGACCCATGCTGGCCAAGAGTATTCCAATTGGAAAGAGTTTCTTCCTCACCCCTAGTGTTCAGTAGTTAATCGCTAGGAATGCCAGCTAATAGTACAAACATCAGGGGACAGCAACAGAGAGGTCTGACTTTCTAAGCTGCTTAATATGGGGTTAATACTGTTGGTACTGAAGTTACTAGGGAAATATCCCACAATTTTCTTTGGGGATAGAATTTATCTGGTTTTGAAAGCTTGAGGTAAATGCATCAAAATAGCAGGTGTCTTTCCAGGTCCTAATTGTGATACAGCTGTTAACAGAACTCTGCTTCACATGCAAACTCTTTGATGGGGGATCTATTTGCATTATTTATGTAGCTAAGGTAAGGGGGATCCTACAGGGTTGCCCGCAACTGTAGCTATCTGAAGACCAAAAGATTATTTAGTTCCATGGCTAAGTCTGGTTTGGGGGCCTTGGAATATTTTTTTTTTTTAAAGATTAGCTGAAGTTTTGCCAATGAGTTGCAGCTTTTCCCAGTCAGTACTGTGCAGAGTCATTACAGAATGCTACAGTGTGCTTGAATATGCAGTATATACAAACTCCTAGTGGGATGTGTAAATTATTGCTTAGAAAAATTTCAAGATGCAGGACAAATGGTAGAAAAAGAAAAGCTAAGGTCAGGGCAATTGGAAGAAAAGGATGCTGTGAAGACCCTAATGCTATTTTTCTACCACATCACCTATATTTCAGAAGCACTTCAAAGGTGTTGTAAATCCCATGAGGGAGCATGTGTACATTTGTATATGCAAGTGATGTACCTTACCACTATAACCCATTACTGTCAACATCCCTGTAAGGTAGAAAAAATGTGTTTAATTAAGGTAATTATCATCAGCCATTGCAGACCAGGTACCCCAGATGGTATATACCAGATGGTATAGCCCTAGTAATAGGTGTTTTTTAAATACCCAGTTCAGAAGCATGGGTGAAACAGCAGGGACAGTTCTAGAATCTCAGAATGCCCCTGAGCAAATACCCCCATACTGTGTGTATAAGTGCGTCTTGGTTTGAATCTTACCAGAGAACTTGTAAAAGCCAATTAATTTCCCTCATACTTCTTACAGTGAAGAAGTGAAGTAAGAGGGTATACAACTTCAAGCATATAACTAGCCCTATTGACTTCTGTATATTAACATTACACACAGGTTAAATTACCTCAGTAATTCAGGACTTTTGATTGTTTAACCACCTGGGAAACCTCAATATTTATCTTTTGCTAGACTAGGTGAAGTGATAGTGCTATGCACAGATGAAGTCAAGATAGTAATGTTCACAAAAAGCACTACTAAATCATTAGACTCTTTATATGTGATAGAAAGTGGTGAAACCAAACCTTAATTGTGCTTGGATGTTCTGATAAATGTTGACAAAACCGACTGTTTTTTCAGGTTGCTTAACTATAGTGCCATAGCTGTGGTTCTTTGTGCAAAACTGAAACAAATACTATATTCCATAAAAAGAAGAAAAAGCTGGAAAGGTACGGAATTCTTGAAAATATATTATTCCCCTTAGATTTAGGAAAACATACAGTTAATTCTCATTGCAACCAAATCACTATCACCATTCAAAAATCTGTAAGCGATGATGGAAGGACTGAGTATATAGATGTTTAACCACTTCTGCAACAGTTTTACATTAGAAGCTTTGAAGGGTAGGGGGAAAGCGAGTTGAAGAGATGTGGATGCTCATATCCAAACAAACTTTACTACTATGTTCTGGGGGATTTGCAGCCACATCAGTTTTATTGCATATCATTAAGTAGCGTTGCTGCAGAGGTGAGCAATTCATCTGAGCAGTCTTTGGTACTTGCTGAGCGTCAGCTTTCAAGATCTGAAATTCTCAACATGGAGCCCCTAGTAAAATAAGACCCTAGCTATGTAAAATCCTCAGTATGTGTTAATGTGACCTGTTTATTCATAATTTTCTTCTTCCCATTTCATTTGGAAGTGACAGTTCCTCTTCTTCCTTAAATTTTAATTTAATTATTTTATAATGTCAGCACTAAATGCATGCCCAGTCAACCCTAAAAGCATGACATAATACTAAACATTAAAAATTAAACTCCTTTTCTGCTTTGTCTTTTCTAATTCCTGCAGACACCAGAATTTCAAACTACATTAATTATGCTTACCCTAGTTGTAGCAGAGCTGCACATTTTTCTGATGTTACTAGAATTATCTCAATATTGAAGCTCCCTCACTTAAGCTTTCCCAGATAATTTAAGAAATATTGGTTTAGAATATCATGTTTTCCTTCTTTTTTTCCTCCTCCTTTTTTTCCTTCTCCTTCTTTAGGATTGATTAAGAATAATTTGGTTATGCTAGAGACTGATTTTGGTCGATATTAATTGACTCCCAAGAACATTTTCCCACTGTGAAATGTGCAGTCTTTTTGCAATGTGAATCAGGTGATACTGTCTTAATGAATTCACATTCTATTTTTATTATTACAGAGTCCACAGTAAACTTTAGATGTATTTAGTGCAACTGTTAGTATAGTGGACTAGATTCCAGTGAGAAGAGTTTAATACAACATCTGTCTCTCTTATTTTGGCTACACAGTACTGCACACCATTCCATACTTCAGGAATCTCTGGAGTATAACATAAACTGAGTTTTAATGACTTGGAACCCACTGTTTCAATTGATATTTTGACAAGCTGCTAGCCTGCTGTAGCTTATGCAAGACTTGTTGGTTTTTGTTTTTTTTTTTTTTAATCCTTCACAGAGAGCAACTACATTGGCAGCAGATTTTACCTGCCAGTTTAACATATTTTCCAAAGTGAAGGTTCCAAGAGGAAAAAAGTGAGATGTGCAGAACTAAGAAAGTCTTGAGTACCTGACCAGAAAATAATGATCCAGTTTGTTTAGTGTATTATCATAGACATGAAGTGTTTCTTAATGTGAACTAGGATGTTAGAAAGCATGGTCAGCTGAAATAGGAGTATTTATAGCACGTTTCTACTGTCTTTGCTAGAGTATAGCCTCACAAGACCACTAGATTTAATAAAGTCAGGCATCTTCATATCACTGATGACATGAACATTAAATGTACATTTCTAAGGACAGGTATTCTAGAAAATATTGCAGTCTGTATGCTATCACTAAAATATTTTTAATGGTGGTAAGCTTCAGGGTAAAATAGTGGCTACAGCAATTTCCTAAAAGAAGAGAACAACAGAGTTTAAGCTGTCCCATTAAAGTCTGTCTCAGTGTGTTAAGGCTGCTTTCAATTCCTCCTAGGTTTCCCTGGTTGTCTGGTAAGCATTTCTCTTCCCATGACACTTATTAATACTTTATGAGGACAAATGCGTGACATGCATCAGGAAGAACAATTGATTTTGTACCTGATGACATAAAGCATGTCCTATGCTTCAGTGAGTTACAAGGGACAGACAATGAGAAGTTGCTATGTCAGTACATCAAAGTAATGTTATGTAAACACAACATGCTTATGTTATGTAAACATCCTGTTTACATAAATCTAATCACAGATATGCCCATGTGAATTATATGAAATTACTCTGATATTACCCTGCTTTTACTGAGATCTGGATGTCATGACTTTTTCTATCAGTGCTTGAATAAGGATATGCTTCTCTGTTAGCGTAGTTTAGCTAAATGTTGCAATAGCAGAGGGTAAACTATTTTTAGTTAATGTGTTTTTTTAAAAAAAATCAGTTTCACTGCTCAGTAAAAACAGCACACAGGCTAGGTGAAATCAAGGAAAATGCAGGACTTCACTTTCCCTCTTTGCATTGCAGTTCTCCTTTCTGTTCTCTTTCTATTGTGACAAATTCTATGTGCCCAACAGCCACGAAGTGTATGCTGTGGGTATGAAATACTGATGTTTCGACTGAAAGGAGATTTTGTATACTGACCAGTAACGAATAGAAAAGCAGAACCTGACTGCTCACTTGGCTGGCATCTGCTGGTCAGTCTGCATGTAATGCCTTATGCCACATTAGCACAGAGCGGTTTTGGGAATGACAGAAACGTAGGTTTTCTTTGTTGGAAAGTGTTGTAACCAGTGATTCCTGGGTGAACAGTGTGGGAAGAGTAGCTGGAGTAAACTGTCAGAGGAAATATTTGAAAATAAGCACTTCGTTACTGTGTTTTGGAAATTAACGACGTTTTGGGGTTTATTTTTAAAGAATTCAAGAGAAAGAAATGTGAACTTAAAGACTAATTGATAAGTTGGTCACTGCTTTCCTCAGATACCAGCAAAATTGGTGTTACTCTTGCTACTTCTATGGAACGTAGAAGTAGGCCCAGATTGCCATAAACAAATTATTCTGTGCTGCACTAAGGGATTGCTTGCTTAATGTTTCAGCTACAAGTAAAGCCAGAGGGAAATACAGTGCATACCGGAATTCTAAGTTCCATGTTCCTTCAGAAATACTGACAGGTTTTCAGGTTTCTTAAACATATTGGGTTTAATTTATTCCATCCATTCTGGAACATTTAAACCAGTGAAAATTTCTGCTTAAGAGATCTCACAGTCTTTTTAGCAGAGAAGATTCTGGGTTTGGGGCTACAGTCGTTGAATGTTTGTGTAATAGTTACAATGAACGCATTAAATAAGCATGGTTAAACCATTGTATCTGGCTTTATACATTCAACTAGTCTATCAATTAAAATGGATTAATTATTTTAATTGCAGGCCATTTAGCATATTTGTCTTTTCTGGTAATTTGTTATTCAGGTACCTTCTCTTTGACTGTATTTCGTTCAATAAATTTCAATAAGAGTGGATTACTTCAGATATAAAAAGACACGTTCCTCCTCAGAGCACTTCTCTGTAGGAACTAAATGTTCGCTTCTATTCTGGAAAGCCTGTGACTGCCAAAACCATTCAGGGATTTGGATTTCTCACCTGATCAACCTAAGACTGACTGGGAAATGGAGCAGCATCTGCAGGTGCCTTTCACAGAATGTCTTTGGAAACGACTTAAAATTAGTCTTTCCATGCCTGGTGTTTTTGGACAAAATCAAGAGGCCAGAAATTATAAGCATAAAAGTTACAGTATGTTTTCTTTTTAAATTATGAAACTCAAGGCCAGATTTCTTATCAAATATATAGAAATGCTTATGTCTGGTTAACAAAACCATTGTTTTTTTAAAATCTAAACTTCCATATGCAAGCACTATGATTGTAAAATCTTTTGTCTAAACACTGTCAAATAAAATGGGAAGGTTACATCACATGTGATTCTGACATAATTTAAAAGCTGACATCATCAGAGTACTGGATAATACAATATCCATTTTCTGTCTAGTTGCTGGTCTGGACCCTTTCTTTAAGATGCCCATATGCAGATACACTCTGCTGCAAAGAGGAGGATTTGAGAGAAGCTAGACTGAGGTAACATAGATTTGTTTCATTTTCCTATGTGATACTACTTTATCAATGTGGTGAAAAAACCTTTCTGGATTTTGTCACTATTGTGACATTTTGTCATTAATGTTTTTTCAGAAGCAGCAGTATTAGCTGTATCTGTTTAGAAATACAGAAATTTGTGGGGGACTGTCAAAGTTTTCCTCTGGTTACACTGCTAGCTTTTTCATCAGACATTGTGATTATAGAACCTCTTCCAGAATTACTGCATGAAAGGTGGATCACATATTTTTACATGCTATTTCAAAGTAATCTCTGCAAGGTGTATGACTAGGCATAATCAATACAGAATTTCATTATAATGTTTCGATAGTTTAAAATTTAAAATGTGGTTTAACGTTACTCTTAATTGAGTATAACATTGAGCAGACATTATCATGCTTCAGTTATAGATTTTTTTTTTCCCCTTTGCACTGAGTCTACTGATCACATGCTTTTGATGTGAATCTGTTCAGTTTGTAGATTTGTTAGAAAACTTATTTTTATCTGTGGAGTTCTGTCAGATCTGTGAGCTGAACCAACTCACCTTGTTGGCTGGATGATCATTAATTAGATCCAGTTGCAAGAAAATAGGTGAGCAAGGACATGGATAAATAAACTGAAATTCTTTGGGGTTTTTGGAAGCAAATTTCCGTTGTCCTAGATCAGTGAAAATATGAAACTGCTGTAAGGTTTTCTATTTTTATGTTTTTTTGGGGTTTTTTTTAGGTTACTGCACAGTCCAGGATGGCTACTCATGCTGAATGCTGATTTGTCATTATTCCTCTTTTAAAATCAAGAACATCAACTTGCAGGTAATCTTCCTATTTAATATAAACTGGGAAAACCCTTGTCTTTCTTTCTGAGGGGATTTTTTTGGTCACGCAGGCTCTAACAAAGAAGGCCAAGCGTTCTATAAGCAGTATTGCTAGTGTCTGACTTGTAATAGTGTGGGATGCAGTTCTGTAATTAATGTAAAAAATTTAACCTTCTGTTGCAGGCTTAATGTGTATGGGGCTATAATAGAAGCATTTATGTTTGTGTGTCTGAGCAAATCTTTCTATTCACCTGTTTTCAGGAATCTGGTAAGAAGCTGATGTGAAATTTTTAATACTGTTTATTATGAGAAATAGCTGAAACTTGAAATGTGAACAGAGTTCTGTTGTGACTTGTGATCTGTTCAGGAACCTGTAACAACAGTTTTAACACTTGCTGATGGTTCTGATCTAGGTGAGCTCACACAGGATGCTACTATTATTAGGATGAATAATGACTGTAGTGGAAAACATACGCCTCGAACTACTGATTGCAGTATATTGGAACTTACTGCATTACCCAAATGAACAGTGACTACATATTTCTTAGGATTTATAGAAGATCCAGTACTAATAGTAACAATTCTTGGGAAAATAAAGTATTTTTCCTTATGTTCTACAATGTTCATTAAAAAAAAACACTTTCAAATGCCTTGAAAATCCATTTTAATAGTAGGTGCTGTAACTGTTATATTGATGCTGTGAACCAGTGATGTCATGAAATAATCCTCCCATAAATCAATGTCAAATATCACGTGTAGGTTCTATTCTTTGCCTTAATCTGTAAACTCAAGATAATAAGTATGTCCCTTTTTATTGTACCTTACATTCCAGATACGTTTCAGGCAAGGTTGCTGTTGAAGAAATGCTTCTACTAGGTAACAAGGCAGCTGAAGCCTTTATTCGGGGCGGGGGGGGGGGGGGGGGGGGGCGGGGCGGGGCGGGCGGGGAAGAGGAAATTTAGTTGCCTTTCTGGTTAATGTGACCTCTAAATTAACCCAGATCCAGCAAGTCTGTTGCTTTTTTCTTTATTCACACTTCAGGGGGTTCACCGCTCATTGCAGATAATTTTGGAGTATAATTCAGAAGGACTGAAAATTTGCAAGTTTTTCCTCTAGTTTTGATTGTAACCATAAAAGATACCAGACATTGCAAAATCTAAACGAACTTTTGTTTCATATGCTCTAAGACTGTAATTCTTTCCTGGTAGCCTTTATATGACCTTTTCCAAAATTTCAACCATTTTTTGTGGAAATAAGTTAACAAACGTGGTAAGCCTCCAGAGACATAGTGATTTTCCAGTCCAACTGAATCCTTCTTCACTAGGTTAACAAATGTCACTGCTGCTTCCCGGTGCAGAGGTTTACAGTACTGTATCACCTTCACCATGAAACCACGTAAGGGAGCAAAGATTTTCTGACCATACTCCATACGCTTTGAATTACTCTTGCAGTTCTGCGATAACTCAGCTTCCAAACACCAGGTTTTGTGGGAGACTTGTTATTCCATTTTGCTTCTCCTGGGAATCCAGACAATAAAATTACCTTCCTAATTAGACAGTTACAGAGTCATCCTAGCAATCTCCTTGGGCTCTACATTAGCCTAAACATGCTGATGAATCTAAAATGTACTCTGGTTTCTTTCCAAAGCTTTTGATTTTTCACTGACCTGGAAATTCCATGTGTGTGCTCAAATTTCTTGCAACTTTTCTTTGAAAAAAACCATAGGCATTTTCAGACTTTTTCTTATAGTGAACATGCACTATTAAAATTGCCCTTGTTGTCCTTCCTGGCTGATCCAAGCTTGTTTCTTCCTGGCTGATCCAAGCTTGTTTCTTCTACAGATTATCTGATTTTGTTGCAGCTGGGAAATGATGCATTAAACCTGCTCATTCAGTGAACATGCCAGAGAATTGCATTTCCTTGTCAGGTTGCATTGCTTCAGTTTGTGCAGCACATTTCCTTGCATCATTTTAACCCTTATCAAGTCAAGTCCATTATACTTCATGCAGGAATTGATTCATTTCCTCTTTCCATCTGTAAAAGAAGTCCTCTGCCACACCACCGACTTTGGGGATAAGTAACTGTGCAGAATTTCTGCAGTGTCAAGAAGTGTTCTATTCATTCTCTGTAGAATCTGTAAAACTGCACAGTGGGTTTATATCTGCTCTATATGTATTAATCTCCATTCTATTACATAAAACTGCCATTGTTTTCCTAACAGACAGTATGATGGTGGTGTTGGTTTGGGCACTTTAGTATTTGGGGGAAGGTTTTTTAGAGAGGCAGGATTGGTGATAATTGCACTTTGCAATCTGAGCCACTTACTGATGGGGTGGAGTTGTAGCTTCACTTTTTTATAGCTTTCATAGCATCAGAATTGTTTAGGTTGGAAAAGACCCTTGAGTCTAACCATTAACCCAGCACTGCCAAGTCCACCAAGACTTTGCAACACGTGTGCAACATCTCTGCATTCCAACTACAATCTGATCTTCACAGCCAGCTCATAGCACCTGGCTTACACATGCTGTAAATGTGGGAGACCGCTCTTAAAGAGCTGAGTTCATATTAAGCAAAGTGGATTCTCACTGGTTTGAAATAAAATTTGATTTTTGTGAAGAAGCTACACTTTCTCATAGAGACCTAGAACGTCAAATTTATGCCTCAGATCAATTATTACATCTGTACTGCTAGCCACTGGAAGGCTATAGTTTCAAGGGAAATAGGGAAAGCATGAAAAAACCAATGAACAAAATACTTTATAAGAAAAATAGAAATTATCACCCAGAATTGTTTTCCTTTAATTTTCCTGCTCTCTACAAGACTCTACTGACTGCCACAAGTCAAGTTAATTCTGGTTTCTCCATCTGTTAAAAGACAAATCAGCTTTTCTTCTGCAAACCAACTATATAACCAAGAACTAACTTTTTTGCGTTTAGTTGTTTTTTTCCCCCCCTTCTAGTCCAAAAAGCCTGAGATTCATTTTTCTTAACTAAGCAAGCAGAGGTCTGTGTCCCAAAGACCACATTCAGAGAAAGTCAGAGAATTATCTAAACAACCATTACACTTTTCTAAGCCGTTTGCTCTTTGTAGTAGTTTATGATGTTCTGATAATTATTGAACTAGAAGACATACACTCCTAGCTTAATGGAGAAGAAAGTCAGAGATTCTTGATTGAACAAATTAACAAAAGTGTGATAAAATTGTTGATACCTAGAACAAAGCATTTAATCATCAATGATACTGTCTTTTTGAGGGACTAATTCTGATTTTAAAATTCCAAAGCCCTCAACAGCAACTACTGGGTCTTCACCATACTGGTCATTTTCCTGTGTGCTAACACTAATCAGCAGTGCTCAGATTGGGACTGAAATTGCAGTTTGTTCAGCAAAAATAACAGAGCTGATTCAAAATTACTCAAAATGGGCTAATTAGAAAATTTCAGTAGGACTAAAGGAAACAGTTTAATTTAAGCATTTATTAAACCGTTGCTCTGATTATGGACAGGTTTAATCATAGGCTTACATGTGTTGAAAATCCAGGGCCTCGAAATCATATTATTCTTTAAAATATTAATGCTGTGTTTAGACAGCATTAATCTAAGAATGGTAACTTTCAAGAATGACAGATTCTCAGCCTTCTCTCCTAGTGATCTCAGACCGTCATTGCACTAAGCAAGTTAAAAAGAAAATAGTTACATTTAAATTCTTCCTGAAGCATTGTATGTTTTTTATATAACAATAATAACATAACTGGAAAATTGGATACGTTTCTTTCAAAGGGTTTGGGGAATATTTCTAAAGATAAATATATAGCAAGTCATCTGGAATAAGGCAAAATTTCCAAGGGATTCTTTATTCTCTCCCTTTTGCAACAGATGCTGTTTAATTTGCATCTTCCTTTTCTTCTAATAGATAAAGCTATTAATTGATTAGTATGTAACCTAGTATCATAGCACAGATCTTTTATAAGCATATCCCCTCAGCCAAAATAGCTTTCAGTTACATGGTATTATTTGCTATACATTCTGGAATAGTTAATTGAGCACAGACAAAAGAACAGGTAGAAGCAGCCATGTATAGCCTTCTTAATTGAAATATATGTATTAATTAGTTTTTTTACCATTTCCCCATTTAGTACCACATAATCACCTGTATAAGTTATTGCAGCATGAGAGAAGGCAATTTGTTCATTCATATCTCAAACAGAAGGAGCTACTATGTTGCGTCAACTTTTGGGAGTCAAGAAAACCATGACCAGCAAGGGCATTTCAGGGCATGTTTGCAAGTGGTTATTCCCTCTTGCTAAAGTGAGAAAAAGGAGAAAAAAGTCTGTATAGTGTGATAGGACATGACTATAGGTAGGAGCATAGACTAGGGCTCTTGGGTTCTAAATTTAGAGCAGTGACATTTCTGACTGACTTGTGCATGCTTTTTGTTGAGCTCTGGTACGATAGATACATTGGGGTCCTGCAATGTATGTCAGCACTATTTTGCACATTCACTTTCCTTAGCACCAGCCCCAATTACTGCTGGGGCAGTGAAAGAAAATTCTGAGCAGTACAACAGTGAAAAAGAGACTACATTGAAAGACAGAACTTTGTTTACTTATATTTCAATAATGGTTTACACTGGAGTGCTTACTGCAACTTCCTAACTGTTTCTGGTATACATTGGACTCTGTAGTTTTGTATGCTTTTGTTACAGCAATTGAATCAACCTAGAAACAGTATGGCTCAGTCAGAGCTCTTTGCATGATCTATAAAGTTTGTGAATTAATGCAAGCACATCTATGAAGTTCTAGAGTTTTTATTCTGTTACTATTGTGAGCTAGTTCCTACTGATTTAGTAACAGCGAATACTTAGTATTCACTTACAGCATTACAAAGTGCTCTACAGAAGTTATTAATTTATACTTCATTAGTTGAATATTTTTAACACAGACTGAATGATGCTTTAGGCACAGCATGGTCCAAAATATTTTCAGTTTCCACAGCACAGTATTTGTACTAATGTAGTTAAGCATGAATGTAAACACCATGTTTTACTCAAGCTTGTTCCTCGCTACTGCAAGCATGCATTTGCCTAAGCACTCATTTTTGTTTTAAAAGAAGTCTGCAGGACTACTTATTAAATGAGGAATATGTTTTAAGATCAATATTACAAGCAGTGACATAAATACTGTGATCTAATGTAGCTCCAGCATAATTTTAATATCTGAGATGCAGAATTTAGCGGATAACTACATGATGTATGGGCTTCCCCCCCCATCCAGCTAGAATTGAGAGAATGGCCAATGGTGGATGAGATCTGTAGACCATCAGGTGCAGTATCCAGTTCCCAGGAGATGCCAACCACAGATGCTTCAGTAGAGCATTCAACATAATAATTAGGACAATCTGCTTATTTCCCCCTAATTCCTAATAAGTAGCAACTGTCTTTAGCCTCCAAGGAACCAAAGTTTAGATCCAGTTTTTACATCCACCCTAAATATTTCCTTTGTCCACACTACCATAACTGAACATTCCTGTCCTTCATACAGATACTAATCCTTTTTGAATATTTGAATAATCCTGTGCTTAATGGCAATGCTTCTTACCCAAAGTCTGTTTTGTGCTGTTACCTTTGATCAGTCCACAATTAGCTTGGTTCAAGTTTTGAATGTTTTGTTCTTACCTTGTGAGACGAAGAGAACAGAAGTTTAATCTGCCTTCCTTGTTTATACTCCTTAGTGTCTCCTTTGTGATTTATCTTTTTCAGAATAAACAATCCCAGCATTTTTAGTATTCCATTCCTTTATTACTCATTAAGTTGTTGTTTTGGGTTTTTTGAGATCAAGTGACTAATAATGAGTAAGTTTAATAACAATCACATTGCCAATTTTTAGCCACCTATCTGAATTTGAAATGCTGGTTCCCTGAAAAGTCAGAGGGTTATATTGAATATGCAAATTAGACTCCTAGGATCCATTGTGCCAGTACAGGAGAAAATAATGATTTCTTTAATAGCATGTAAATATATTCCCAGATTACTCTTTATCCAATACCTTTTGATTGTTGGACTGCAGCATGTATTTTCCAAGTGACTTTATTTAGGCATCTGTGGTGAAGCCCAGTTAACTATAGGTTTTTTTAGGGAAGATAATAAATAACTTTCTCTTTTAACATATATTTGTTGTGAATGTGACAATTTTTTTATTGAAAAAGGAAATTGTCTTTTTGCTTAAACATTCCTGTTCAAATTGTACTGTAGGCAGTTTTACTACATAGAGCATGTTTACTAACGTTTTGAATGAGAATATTAAATTAAGTGCCCTTCTCTTGCAGTTTTAAGTAAGTGTTATTACAATTTATACAAAATCACATACCTCTTTGAATTACGGAAACCCCTTGATTTAAACAGCAAGGTCTCATATATCCTATTTATGCCAGCCACTGTCATAGTAAAAATATCCTGGATTTTTTTAATGTGCTTAGTTAATATACATTAATCATCCCTGTTAAGGAGCATAATTTCTTTTACACAAGAGATTCATTAAAATTTAAAAATTAATTGCCCATGACCCAGAATGGTACGGTGTCTCAGCTGGCATGATAAACACTATGGTTTGCAAATCATATTTTCTTTTTTTAACCTCTGTAACGTCAGTTGTTATGGATTAAAGCAGGCTAGCACTGCCGACTATCATATAGTGCAGTGCAACAGCAGAGGATTATCAGGAACATCATTAGTCCCCAGCAATCAAACACACAAACATATAAATTTACACCACTGTCTCTTAAAACAGTCAATTTGTTCCTGTTTTGCTAAGAGCAATTAACAGGAGGCAGGAGTTTTAATGGAATAAGCTGGTGATTCCCACAGGGACTATTCGTAATGAACATCACTGAGTAGCAACAGCTTCACAGTGTTTATGTTAAGACATGATTAATAACAAAGCTGTTAAGCTACACATTAGGTAAAAGACAGACCCAAATTAAGAGATATTCCTAATTAAGTAATCATATTCGTTGGTATATTTCCTGCCTAAGGATATTTTTGCGGAGGGAGTCAGTTTATTTGGGGTGGGGGTGGGATGGTGGGACTTACCTCTCAAATTTTTTCCCTCAGGATCAAAAGAATTCTGATCACTTGCAGTAATGTAATTTTCAACAGCATAATGGTCTACTGAAGTGTATTGAAACATGTAGAATTTTCAGTTAGGGTGTATAGTTATGACACTTACTTGGAGCTGTACAAATGAGCTCTTAAGGGAATTAATTAACTTTCTGTTAGGGTTAAACAGGACTGTTAAACATGCCAGTGGAAATTAAATTTTGGTAGCTTGTTATAAAATCTGCTGAAAGTTTAAGAATCAGAGTTTTAATTTCTGCATGACTATTGAATCAAATATACTCATTTGAAAAAAAAATAACTGATAATTATAGTTTTATCAAATACAGAAAGCCTGGTTTTAGTTTTGCCATTTATTCCATGTTTCTCTGAATTAAATAAAACCCTTGAGATGATAGCTTAGGATTTTTTACTGTTTAGACATCTAGTATGTTTAGACTTCAAAGAGTAATATGTAATGTAAATAATGTTATTTTGCACAAGTAAAAACAACTGCACTGGTAGCTGTTATGAAAATGAAGTTAAAAAAATATTCAGGACCTGTTTAGGTGAAATAATTATCCAAAACATGAGAAGCATATTTAAGGAACTTATGCCAGAAAGAGCTTTTTTTTTGTTTTTCAGAAGCACCCAAGTGATTTAGAAGCAAAATCACCTCTTGAAATCAATGATATTCATGCTTCTGAGGAATGTAAGTACTTAAGAAAATCTATGACATCATGAAATAAAAGCCTGGATTTTTAAAAATGCAATATCATTATTGTACAAGACTCTTGGTTGTTCTATAAATTGTGTCATGATATGATTTCATAATTATTGGTATCACTGAACTCAGATTAGTATTTGACTTGGCTTGCTGTAAAATATTGATGCAGTTAAAATTGTCTTATGTTTCAGTAACCTCAGTCATGAATGTCAGCCTTTTGTTAAGGGTGTTTGCTGTTTTAGCAGATTACTTGCAATGCTGTTTGCAGCACACAGTGTCTAATCCAGTTTGCTTACTCCCTGTGGCAAGTTTTGAAATTAGAAACAGTTGTACTTGTATCTCCAGACTGGGAAACTAAATCTGCTGTTTTGATTGCATTGTCTTAGTGCAGTCCTTTAAAAGTGTGGCACTTTAAGCAAGAAATGTGCTGCTTTCATTATGGGCACCCCTCAAATCAACATAATCAAATGGTAATTAACATTTACATAAGGTGACTTTTCACGTCAGAATTCATTCTCTCATTTTTTGATTCAGTTTTTTTCTTTATGGAATGCTTAAGCATTGCATATGTGTGATGAAAATCAGTTTAATGATACTCGAGTTCTTTCTATTGAATGCATTACATACTCGCTTTTAGGGCAAGAGTTCCGGCAGGGGCTGATTCAATGCAGACATCAAGCAAAGCAGTGCAAATGAAAAGTTTAAGTGAAGTAGCATTTGTGCTCTGCACTGGAACTAAACCACAACAAAGACCAAGTAAATAATTTGGCCAGGATGCAAAAATACATTGTACTAATGTATGTACTAATACATACCAATACAGAAATCCTAATACAGACATACTAATGTATATACTAATACGTAACTAGTACAGTCTGCTAATTGCCACTGATTTCTAGTGAAATGAAGGCTGAACATATGCATACATTTACCACACTGGTGCTTTTTCCTCTGAATTTACCAATTGCTGTGTTTTCTACACTACTTCAGCCAATTAAAAAAAAAAAAAAAAAGCTAAATTTATAAAAAGTCATGAGATCATTTCTCTTTATAAAACTTTACTGATCCCCATACCGGACCTATGATGTTGGTGATCTGATTTTTTTCACGGAAAGAAGGACATAATCTTTTTGTTGGTAGACAAGTCCCTAATTTATAGATTATCTTGGGTAGGGGTGAATGGTTCCCTCTACTAGAACAGGTTAGGTGAAGAAGAGGCCTGAACACATTAGGTGATTTAGTCTATTAATTAACCCTTCTGATTCAGAATAGTTTCAAATATCTATTCAAATTATGCATACAAAGCTTTTCTCTGCTTTCTTAAAGATCCTGTATTTTCTTGTCATGATGGAACTCAGACACGCTAGTC
This sequence comes from Falco rusticolus, assembly GCF_015220075.1. Classification (NCBI taxonomy): domain Eukaryota; kingdom Metazoa; phylum Chordata; class Aves; order Falconiformes; family Falconidae; genus Falco; species Falco rusticolus. The sequence goes on from NC_051197.1 coordinate 22,265,017, forward strand.
AAGTCCCTTCTCAAGCTTTTGGTAACATAATATACCAATTTCTCTGTAAGATACTTTTGAAAACATGATTTTTGTTGAGGCTACCTTCTTCTTTCTAATGTTCTCTGTTGTCTAATAATTGTTTTACTAAAGCAATTCTAAGGGACATTTTGCTCCTTCCAAATAAATCCAGGTGAATAATTGCTTTTCTCTAGCCTTGAGTAAAGCATTAGTTCCAAAGCTGTTATAACAGCTGCTATAAAAGCACTGTTACAATTTTTTATTGTATGACTCAAGTTTTATGATGTAAACGTTGTACCTAATGGACAACATTATAAGTTGGGAAAATATATTGTGATTTTGTGAACAGAATAAAATATCCTAAATATGAAGGAAACCATTTTTTTCCTTAAATACAATGAATGTGAAAATGCACTCTGTTTCAGTTTATGCCCTGGTGAATACAGCGTCACAGCAATTCACACCATCTCTTTCTGTGCCTATTCTATACGTTACACCTATTAGGGAAATAATGAAAAATATTGGTTTCCCACATAAGCAAGCACAACAGTCATTTTAGTAGAAGACAAAGTGTTGTAAGACAAACATGTATCTGGTGTGATAGACTCAAAGGCTCCTTTGAGTTAGGTCTTAGCCACAGAACTCGAGTAATACAGGACTTTGTCTACATTTCCAAAGTGGTGTTGGGGTGTCATGGTCAACAAAACATTCATTCTAGCATCTTGCATGGATAGTAGTACAACGCCACTCACTGTTTTGTTAAGCACAAGTCTCTATAAGCACAGGGACTATTCCAGCTGCAGAAATGTGATGATTTTAGGTATTTCATTGCCATGAAATTAAAACAAACAAAAAACCCCACAACACTTCCATATAGTTAGTTGTATACTAGAAATAAAGACAGTTCTGGAGAGCCTGGGTTACGCTGTGGACTAAATCTAGTAAATGATTTAAAACAGCCATCGTAATGAACCAATGCCAAAGTAATTAAGTCTATAGACTGCAGATCATGCATTAAATCTTCTTTTTAACTTTCAGCATCACTTTATTAAAAAAAATGCCTCAGCACATCTGTTCATATATTTTAAACTTGCTATTTACAAAATTTTGGAAAACTACTTGCCTCTGATTATCCCATTTCCATTATATACATATTCAGATGTGTAATTATAGCAATTCAAAACCAGTCTGTATAGTGCAGTATTAAATACAAGACGGGTTTTAGTTAGAAATAGAAATACAGGTACTGCAGGTTTGTAAAATATCCTTTTTTGTGTTACTAGGTTTTGGAGTTGTGAAAAAGCTGACTTTCAAAGTTATTTGATTTATACAGAAACCAGTGTTTCAGGAAGCAGTATGGTAGCATTGTTCATAAGAATTGTAACCTACTGTAGATGAACTTCTAATATCTGAAAAGAAAAAGCAATAATTCTTGTAAAAAATATTTGGGTATTGAAATGTTCTCCGCTCATGATCATGGCACCTGGAAATTACATTTGCATTTTTCTTTTCTTTTAAATTCCTCCAGTTTTTTATCAGAATTTATTTCAGTAGTTCAAGTTGAGGAAAATAATGTTTAAAAACTAAATTTACTTCTATTTTATAGAATATAAAACAGAATGATTGTTAGCTCTTCAAAATACTATAGATAAATGAATATATATGTATATATATTGAGTTCAAATAAAATCATATTGAAAATTGGAAGTAGTATTAGTTTTTGCTTGCTTTTTTTTTTTTCTCCTTCTAACAGTAAACACTGAAACCCAGCCCTTTTCATTTTTTCTGTGTATGTAGCTTTTCTTTGTTTTGGAGAAGAAAACTACAAATAAGCAAAAGAGGGGGGAAAAAGCTATGAATCTTTGAACAGTGATGTTTCAAAATCTGTAAGTTTTGGTCTTGATGTTTTTTGTTGAACCATATGTGTTGCCAAGGGTATGTGCATTGGTATGTCTGAGGCTCTTATGCTCTTAATGTAAGCCTTAGATGAAGGATGTATGTCTGTTCCAGGGGAATTAACTTCCCAAGGCTGAACAGAAAGCAAGTTACTGTTTTCTACAGCCGTCTGGGGGACTATCAACAGACAAACCCAGACTGAACATTTGACAGTGATTTACCATGAGTAAATATTTGATTCAGTTTAGGGAGAAATAGAAAAATGTGTTGAATCAAAACAAAAACATGCTTAGGTTCCATTATCATCAAGAGTATAGGTACTAATGTTTTATTTTATGGAAACAACATTATTTTTTTTTACATGTTTTGTGTCATTAAATTGATGAGAAAATACTCTTCAACAACTGGTATATTTTTTAGGCTTCATGCACAATGTTTCAATTAAAAGAATATATACTCTCTGGATGTAAATATAGGGTGCTTTGAAGGTTGTCCAACAAGCATGGAAAATAAAGAGCAAACTGACTTTCTAAATACCAGACTGAATCAGGTTTGAAATGTACATGTGCAGTTGCAGGAATTTTTGGAATATCTTTCACTTCAGCTTCTGAGAAGAGGCATTTTTTGAAGTAAGATTTGCTAAAAACAAACAAACAAGCAATGGTGATTCAAAGTAGGTATACTGAGGTTTGGTTAGCATCCTGCATGAGGAAAGAAGTACAACACAAGAAATACAAACAAATATGGACAGAACATTCTTTGCCATAGAGCTGGAGTTCACCTCCCTTATCTTTATTTGCCTAAAAAGCAGGTATCTAGTCTAAGTGAGTTAGCCAGCATAGTGCTCCTGGGAAAGGAGATAGTGTTCATACAGCGCAAATATAGGATAGAAGAATCTCCATCTTGAAGTGTGTATCTTACTCAGTTCATTACAGAGGTAGCTAAGATAACTAGCCTTTAACAGACACCTAATTTCTGGATGGTTCTTGAATCCCTCTCCAAATATTAAATATACTTTAAACAGGCATATTTCAAGAGAATTGTGTGTTTCTTTTGGACAGAATTGCACTAGTGAAATCCACCTTCCTAGCTTGAGGTCATATACATTCAGATAGATAGTTTTAACAACGCATTTATATTATATTTCAGAAACACAAAATGAGTTTATAAAAGATTAGTGTGTGTGTTTTTCCATGTAATACAGAATTACAAAATTATGATTAATGTAATACTACTACATCTCTGATATTCATTTATATTAATAAATATTAATGATCATATCATTATGTTAATGATTAATTATAACAAATTGTTACAATAACTGTAACATAATTATTAAATTATGTTGGTTCCAATTGTTATGTTACAATTTAATATATTGAATTATATTTATACTGTTAATTGTAAAATATTAAGTAGTTTATGAATTGCGCATAAATGGTAACACAACAGGAGAAACTGATTTCATGCCTATTCCTTCACCTGCTTCTTTTAACTTTTTTTGTTGTAACAATCCGTGTCACTCCTTGATCTGTTTCCATATAATTATATTGAAATTATCTTCCAAATCATTCAGGCTTCTTTTCCAGAAATCTTAGCAGTCCACAGTCTTTTCTGAGGCCAGGTTCTATTCGGTTCCTGGCCATCTATTGAAGGACTTGGCCAGAACTTCTCCTCAGTTAGCCAACATAGATTTTTATTACTTTTTTTCTAGGGCATTGAATTGTTAAGCTAATCACTGACCTTAATAGCAAGCCTGAGCCTGAGAACTATTGTCAGCATCATTCATGTTCTTTATCATTCTCAGAACTCTTATTATAAAATAGAATTTTACATCTTTAAGCTACCATGTCCAGAATATTAAACTTATCAACTGTAAATATTTCAACATGTGAATAATAGATGTTAGGCTCTGACTGAAAACTATTGAAGATGTTATTTTGTCCTAGTTTCAGCTGTGATAGAGTTAATTTTCTTCCTAGTAGCTGGAACCGTGCTGTGTTTAGATTTAGTGTGAGAATAATGTTGATAACACACTGATGTCTTTAGTTGTTGCTAAGTATCACTCACCCTAAGTCAAGGACTTTTCAATTTCCCATGCTCTGAGGAGGTGCACAAGAAGCTGCGAGTGAGCGTAGCCAGGACAGCTGACCTGAACTGGCCAAAGGGACATCCCATACTGTACAATGTCATGCTCACGATGTAAACCGGGCTGAGTTGGCCAGGAGCTGCCAATTGCTGCTGGGTCACTGGCTGGGGATGGGTCAGTGGGTGGTGAGCAATTCTATTGTGCATCAGTTGTCTTTCTTGGGTTTCATTCCTCTGTCTCTCATTACAATTGCTGCTATTCTTCTTCTTATTATTATTACTACTACTACTACTTTTAATAAATTCAGTTTTAAAATTTTTCTAATCTCAGCCCACGAGTTTTACCTTTTTCTGATTCTCCTCCCCATCTCGCCAGGGAGGGTGGGGGAGTGAGAAGGTGGCTGCGTGTTTGCCGTGGACTTAGTTGACAGCTGGGGTTAAACCACAACATATTTACACTTTATATTAAAATTCCTGCTCATTGTAGATGGATGAATATACATGGGTTTATTGACAACCTAGGCCAATATAGATAGATTTTCTAAAGTAATTTCTATTTTTTATTTCTAGTCTCTATTTTTTTTTCCTTTATATTCTATTTATTCTCTATTTTTTAGGTATTTCTATTCCTAGAGACCTTTTTACTGAACTGCTATTGTATATTCAGTACTAGTTTTCTCCCGGTTTTATATGTACCCCGTTCTTTCTCCTATGTCTGACCAGAGGGAATCCATGTTTCCTCTTGCCTCAGTTGTTTTCTTGCTTGTCCACACCTCTCTGTGTTAAATTTAATTTCTTTGGTCTGTCTATTTGGTTGCTGTCTATTCATAAAGATTTGTAATTTTTTTCCCTGAAATCTTTTAGACTTCTATATTTATTAGCTTAAGGAGTAATCTTTCTTCTCTGTAAGTTGTTGTTAAGGAAGCTTTGATTTAGGTATTGATACTGTGACCTGTAACATTCTGTAGCATATTAGGCACAAATAATTGAGCTCCTTCATAATAGTTTGCAAATACCTTATCCCTTAAATAGCTCAATGAATCATGGTTAAACAGATTAAGTCATAAAATATTTTAACAGCACGTAGTTGGTTTTTGTTTGTTTTGTTTTGTTTGTATTTATCTGTATATCTTTTTTCAGTGGCCTCTACATAATTAATCTATGGGGAAAGGAAGAACTGCAGTTGTGCTGTGTACACTCAGAAAAGTTGTAGCAGAACAAACTCTCCTAATTGAATATGTCCGCTTCTGAAATTTTGGGTTCCACTATGACAAAGAAATGCTTATTCCTTAAATAAACATCATCCCATGCAGAGAGTTTTTCCCTTTGAACTTGTGCGAGTTGACTAAAGCTTTGTTACAGGTCTCTCTGGAGAAGACTGACATTCAGGTTGCTGACAGAAGAACCCTGCAGATAGCTCAGGGGGATTTCTGCATCACTTCAGCTGCAGCTATGATCAGATTTTTAAAGTTCTCCTTGAAGATGGGCTGTAACAGTTTGAAAGGCAGACAGTTCTGGAAACTTCTGTGGAAGAGAGGCAGGGAGGGGATGGAACCCAAACATGCTCCCCCACCCCCTTTCCCCCAAGATACTTCCAACAGCTAATGACTTGTCTGGAGGGCAAAAGGTGAAGTATTACAATCAAGTTCTAAGTATATATCGAAAAAAAAGTACTTGGGGCTTTGGTGAAAAATGCTGTGAGATTTTACGTTGTTAATTGAATGCGTGTTCTGGGATAGTACTGTCACTGCAGAAGGGAAAGCATAGCTTCAGCTGTGCTTTCTGTTGGGAAATTTGAACAGCAAAAACAGAAAAAGAGAAGGAATTTAGAGAAATATTTGTAAAGATTGATTGATACTGTGTACAAATGACAGGCTTGGGGTGCTAAGTGGAACTTCATGCACAAAAGGTAGTTCAGTTGTCATCTCTCAACAAATTTTAAATTCTCCTGAAATGCCTGCTGAAAATGCCAATTTATTTCAATTTTTTTTTTAATTCAACATTTTCTATAACTCTGTCAAATTCATTTAAAATTATCTTATGGGTTTACCCCAAACTCATCAAATATATGTTCACAGATATATATTTTTTTTTAAATGACTGCCAAAATTTCTGTGCTCTCTCCCTACCTCCCCCCAGCTTGCTCATGGATAATACAATAATGAGCTGTATGGATGATTTGTGTTATCTGAGAGGCTTCATTGTACAATAAAGATTCAGATTATCTATAGGCCTCAGATTATCAATCACAGTGTGAATAGCTATGCTTGAGAAAAGTTGTTACCAGCTAAACAAATGAGCTTTATCATCTAAAGCTACTAAACTACAAGAGTGCACTTACGTGCGACTAGCCCTGAGTTGTGATTATTAACTTCATTGTTGGCTAGGTGCATGCCAAGCTAAAATTAACCACGATTTAAGGTGCTAATGTTTAAACCTAGGTCCTAATGTAATGTTTAGCTGCTGCTAATATAGTTGCATGTCTGAGATTATGCAGATTGGTACTAGTTCCTTCTTACAGTGAGTTCTACTCTAGGAAATCCATATTGTGATCTGAAGAACAGATACAACTCTATGCATTTCTGTTCTTTTCATGCCAAAATGATTCACAAACATACACCTTTCATGAAAAGGAAATATTTTTGCCTCTCTTCTCTTACTGGGCAGACTCCTGTCCTACCCACTCTAAGTGGGACTAGTATTTTTGTTACCTGTCTGCAGTTGATACTGAAACAGAGATGGTAGCTTTCCTCTGCTTTCAGTTGTGGCATGCAGATCTTCCCTGACTTTATACAGAAGAAAGATGAGCAGAACCTGCTGGGGCCACAGAGAGAAAGAGTTTGAATGGGAAAATTTGGAGGAAAAAGATTGTCAGTAGAAATGAAAGCCCAGGTGTAAATAATAGGCGAGGAGGTGATGAACTGCATGGTTAAGGAAGACTGAAAGTGTGTGGAAACAGAAAGAACTGGAACAGAAAATCAATGCTACAAAGCAGGTTTTTATAAGGAAATAGAACTAGGCCTATGCCCACCATAAAATTTGATTCTCCTGAGCCCACAGCACAAAGATTCTTAGATTTCTCCATGTCTGTGCTTGTCAGCAAATTGCTGGAAAGTGGAGTGATTGTCCTAACCTAAGGAACTCTGGTTTTCATCTATGTTAGTGAAAGTATAAGACATCATTTCATAGTAGTAGAAAACTGTGAGGGATTCAAAGATTTCAGCACTGCTTTATTACTTATATCAGTGACTTGGATCAGACTACATAATGGAATTTCTGTTTAGGGTTGGGTTTTCCCCCAAAGAAGTCTGAAAGCAATTTTATTTGTAAATATTTTGTGTATATATATATATCCTACTGTCATCCCAGGTATTTTATAATCCTATAAACACTTCAGTTCCCAAGAAAGTACTATTCTATTTTAAAACAATATGTCAGTTTCTCATAAAGTGCCTGAACTTGTTATTCTGTGTAGTATGTTTTTGTCAGTGTTACCAAGTTTCCCTTTTAAGAGAAGAGAAGGAAAACAAAATAGAACTTCTTCAGGGAAATGGGAGCCATCTGCCCCTGTTCCAAAGAACACCAAGGGGATTTCAGCACTTTTCTGTTTTTTAACCAATGACAGATTGTGCTAAGTCAGGCACCCAGTAATCTAAGAAACGCCAGTGTTTCTGATTCATAAAGCTTTCTGAAAATTGACTGAGTGAATATCTGCTGGCCCATATTATTTTTGAAAACAAGTTCACTGAATCTTTCCAAAGGAAACCATATGGATGTTTTAGCTGATCAGATGTGAATCAAAAATAAGCATTTGGGCTGCACATTTTAAAGACAGTATGCACAATTAATATGGAGATAATTATTGCTAATTACTCGAGCTGGTCAAGAATGGAATTTTATGTTTTCGAAGAAATCTGTATTTTCTGCAGTTTTCCAAAAATGTATAAAACAACACATTTTAAAAAATGAAATAAACTACAGAATTGCTCAAAATCTTTCAGCTCAATACACAAAAAGAACTCTTTTTTTTGTTTTTCCAATTACATTGATTTGTATATTCAATATGCAATTCATATTTATAAATATATTTATTTTCAATAAAATATTATTTTTATATTTGGTATACTTATACTGAAAATTAAATTTTCCATGTTGGAGAAGTTAGCCTAGGTGGCTTAGAGATTTAGCGCAAGGATTTTTCTGTGCTTCTGCCCCAATTTCTTTTTTGAAAATGAAGCACTGCTGAAATTAACACATCCTACCCAACTTTTTCCTTTTTTCAGAATGGCATAGCCCATTTAAAATATATTCCATCGCAAAACTCTCACAACCCCCTCAAACTGGCTGGTAAGTTTGACTTCTCTTTTCTTTTTATTTATCCTGGTTTCTTTCCTATATTTAAAGGACCAGTATTAAAATACATATGCTAAGGAGGACTGGATGAAACAAAAATTGCTGTTAACTTTGTACATATCCATGTATGATAGCATCTGGACAGTGAAATATTATCCATGCTGAAGTCAAGAAGAATTTTGCTGTTATCTTTAATGGTACAAAGTTTTCACCCTCAGGATGTTGTTTTAGATTTAGCTAATATGCAGAAATCTTTATTGTTGCCTCATTTAGCTCAGTTATTATCTGTAGGAACCATATGCACAAGCAGTTCAGTGTTTTAATATTGCAAACCAAACACTCTAGTAAGTTTGCTTTGCTGTAGGTGCTACTTTAATGATAGTTTGTTGTGAAATAGGTTTTCTTTAAAGTATTCAACAAAAAGTTTAGGAAAATAAAAATAAATAAATTGTTTTCTAATACTCTATTCCAGTCCATTGCCCCCTGGTAATGCTTTTTAATTTTTTTTTTTTATTTTGCTGAAGAAAATTAAAAATTGACTTTGCTGCATCAGAGCATTTCAGGAAGGAACAGGAATGGAATTTCAATTGCAATGTAGAAAATACATTTTTCAAATGTTATATGGTTTATATATGTGCAAATTAATTATAAACAGAGAAAATTAACTGAAATTAAGTTCATCTTTTCAAATGTTATATGGTTTATATATGTGCAAATTAATTATAAACAGAAAATTAACTGAAATTAAGTTCATCTTTTCAAATGTTATATGGTTTATATATGTGCAAATTAATTATAAACAGAGAAAATTAACTGAAATTAAGTTCATCTTTTCAAAATACAAGGTCTATTTTCAAACACTTATCCAACCAACTGGTAATCACACAGGCCAACATACATTTACTTGCTTGTAAAAGAACTACAGACAAAGCGTATTTCAGTATTTGAACCATGTAAAATTGGGGCAGTCAATACTGTGCCTCAGCTATTTTTCTGATACAAGCACTCTCGTTAATTTTGTGTTTCTGCAGTGTTGCCATTGTCTATTAATCAAGGCATGTCTCTTACCAAGCTATAGTCTTAAGCATTCCTGATCAGAGCTATGTCAAACAATCCAAAAGCGATTTCAGCTGTTGGCTTACAAACCATGACTTAAGAGCAGCAGAAGTAAACCACAGTAATACTGCAAAATAGATAAGAAAAAGAAGTAAAAGCAGAAGTACAAGCAAAAGTGTATGCAGAAAACTTTCTGCATGAGAATTAAGCAGAAAGGCAGACATGAATGAAGAATGCAGGTCTTAAACAAGTGACTTTTCAAAAGAATCATTTGACATGCTAGAAAAACCCTGCCTAGAAAGACTGGGAAGGCAGAGCTGCCCCTCTGGGTCATGGATGGCATGGGAACGTTTGAATCATAACTTGAAAGTTTGCTCCAATAAAGTCATTGCAACTATAGTCCTGTATGCTGGAAGTGTTTACTGCTGGGTAATCCTGCTGCTAATAAGTCTTTACAATGTCAGTGGCTCTATGGTAGCTGGACTACTATACATTTCTCCTCAGTCAAGATGCATTTTCAAACTGTGTTATTAAGTGTTTCAAACTGGGTTATTAAGCCATCATATTCCCTTATAGTTTGTTACTGACTAGTATATTCTAACGGCAAAGGCTAAGTCTGGTTGGCCCCAAAGTGCTATGGAGGATCCAAATACAACAGAAAAGCTCTATGAACAGAAGGAAGTAAAAAGACTTTTTTCTTAGGAAATGCTTTACATCTGTTGATCCCACAGTTTTTATCTACATGCTTTCATCACCATCTTGCAGGTGGGTATTTTGGAGAATAAAAGGACAAAGTAATTTGCTGAGCATCACACAGCACAGCCAGAAGAAACCTTCTGTTTTTCTGACTTAAAGCTGAGGCCCTACACCACTAAAGCATGCTATTTTCTGTCTGGTTAAACCCATCATAGTTACATCCATAAAAGAAATGAATAATGAATAAAGGGTCCAGCTGGTAAAAGAGAAAGCCAAAATTTCGTACCAAATATGATGCAAATTGCAGTGTTTTCATACGTTTTTTTCATGTGTTCTTGTTTATGCCCATCCTTCCCTTATGTGGCTATAATGAGAAAAGAAATAGCTTTAACCTCTCCTGTTAGAAGGATAATTGTTTCAGTGTTATCCACAAACAATGTGTTGTGAAAAGATGTACTGGAATTACCATAACAAGATATTTTCTTCCTAGGTTTCTAGAGTCCTAGATCATAGAGAGGTCCAGTCGTTAAACATTTAAATTAGATTGTTTTCTGGAGTTCTGTGAAGAAGTATTAATTTTGAACCAGTAGATATTTCTGTCATTATTTGTAAAAACAAATATAGTCTTATTTAATCTTTTTAAACAGTATTAGAAAAAGGTACAATTTTTAGTCTATTTGTAGTCCACATAATGAAAAAAAATAATCTACTCTGCTTACTGGACTTGATACCTGTGCCATTTATTCTCCACTTATTTCACTTTAAAAATTCAGAAACCTTTAGAATTTATAATGAACTAGAAGCATTAAGCTAATGGGGCTTTCTGTGTATCTAAGGCAATCTTCTACTTCGACAGACATAGCATCATATAATCCTGTTATAAATTTTAAAGGGAGCAAAGCATTCTCTCCTTAACTAATCCTATGGGAGTACACTTCTACAACTTCCACATTAAAACAGCTTCCAGTTTTCCAGGCTAAAATTATTCTAGCTAATAAACATTTGTTATTACTCCCACATTATTTTTAACTCGTATAGCTGTCTTCCTCCTACATGTTGAGCCTTCCAGCAGACACCCGGGATTCTTTTGTTCTTCCTTTGCTAGTCTTCTTGAGCAAGTTCTCTGTCCTCTTCACCTTTAATACACACTGTATTTCTGATTATGTCTGCAGCCTTCCACTTCACTTTTTCAGTATGAATTTAAATTGTGCATGGAAGAACAAAACAGTGGTACGCTTAATCACTGCATTTATTCAAGATGTTGCAGGTATGATTGCTTTCCCTGACAACTGAACATGGGAGAACACAATAGTGGTGCTACACTTAATCACTGCACTTATTCAAGATGTTGCAGGTATGTTTGCTTTCCCAGATAATTCCAGTTATTCTGTACAATTCCAGCTAGAAAACATCTTTTCAGTCTTCCTTACTTTAATACTAGTCAGGGAACTTATTGGAATGTTTACCTACACAAGTATAAAGTAATTGGAGTTTCTTAAGACTGTTTTAAGATACTTGCTTATAAATACATTTGAAAACAAGTGAAAGGCATGGCTGCATCTAAATACATGCAAGGTTAGGTTTCCAGTTCGAAATATGAAATATTTGTTGTTTCAGTGGAAGATTCCTAAAAATTCTACTACTAGAGTTCAAGTTAGAAAAAATTCATATTCTATATGAAAGCTCAGATGGAAGTGAAAGCCAAGCAAAATCCTTTCCTTGTCATGCATCATCACCATCCATAAATATTCTGTAAGCTCAGTTAGACCCTAAGCTTCACCTGTAGAAATTTTCTGCATTAAAGTGGCATAACTATAATTAAGGACAGAAATGACTCTGCAATTTGTAATCCAGTACAGGTCCTCAGTGTGTATAAATCATTGGACATTACCACCTTCAGTGGAGCTGTTCTTATTTATTCTTACTACCTGTCACACAGTTCATAAGCCTGCCAATACTTGTTGAGAGAAAAGAAAACTTGGCTCACTTTCTTATGGGTTCCTAAGGCTAATGCAATTAAAAAATGTATTGTTTTGCCATTCAAGTAAAGGGATGAGACTTAGAATACAAAGCAGAGACTGGAACAGCTGAGTAGGAAGGTGACATTTAAGCAAGATCATTTGTTCTAGTGGTTCTGTACTTGTAAATTATGATGTATTATGACCTAAAGTAGATGGCTAAAGTTATGATTGTAGGATGAGTTCTGCACTGCTATTGTCAGAGTAATCATTTATCTGCCAACAAGATGGTGTAACATAGGATATCAACCACTGTTACTGTCTGGAACAGCTGTTTTTGTGTATTTTGTGTAACCACTAATGCTGTTGTCCTTCAGCTTAGCTGAATTTTTGTCTTAGTGGTTTACCACAGCTGCATTTCACAGAGTACAGGCAATCTTGCACCTTAGATAATGCCCTATATTTTAAAGAGTATTTGCTGCAAAGGAATTATCCCATGAAAATAGATTTATGATTCTGTAGAAAAAATTCAAAGTTTTTGGATGATAGCAGTTTGTAACCTGTATTACAAAGCACAGCCAGAGTCACTGTATGCTAATTTGATACCCTGGCACCCTTTCTTCCCTGTGACCATGTCTCACTCCTTAGCTTTTCATTCAGTTTACAAGGCATCTTTGACACCCATGCTACCTCCTTTCTCCTACGTCACTGTTGGTCTGAATCCTTTGTTCCTGGATGGCAGCAGGAACCATCTGCAAAATCCAGAGGATTATTTTTTTCTGTAGCCTGTGTTCCTTAAGTGGACACTCAGAGTAGATGCCCTCCTCACCCTGGCCTCTGCATGGTTTTGCTGAACTTTTGCATGGGTCTAGAATGCTCAAAATATTTTAGGGTGAAATATGTTTTCCCAGATTATAACACCCCTTGTTCAAACAATGAAGAGCAAATCTTAATCTGAGTTTGATTTTTTTTTTTTTTTTTTTTTTTAGGATGCTTAGTAATATTATGAGTACAAAGATCTATTAAGGAAAAATATTCCAGAAATCTGTGGGAAAGAGCTAAATCAGAGTCTGACCTTAAGCATGTTGTAACAAAAGATCAGGCTATAAAGCTAAGCAAATGCAGGCTTGGATAACTAACTGCAGTCTCTGATATCCATGCATGAAAGGATGATTGATCTACTGTCAAAAGGCAATGCATTGGGAAGGGCTATATAGAAAAGTCAATAGCAGCAAGAAGCAGGAACACAAGCGAAGCTGGAATAGCTGCTCGGTCCATTACAATGCTGCATATTTGATGTAATTGCCAGACTTGGAAGGATGGGATTATAACTTAAGAAACTAAGCAAGATCTAATGACAGGGAAAGTAAGCCCATCTGAAATGTAGGAGGAGATGTGTTTAGCAAGAGTACTGGGGAAAAAAGGCAGAAAAATCAAAGACAAATGCGATAGGTGTGCTGCCTGCATGTTTTGTACCCAGCAGAATGGCATGATTGATTAATGGCTTGAAGCTGGGTAGATAGCAAGGATAGGTGGCAGGAACATGAGAGGGAGGACCTCTCCACTGGAAAAGACCTGAAAACTCCTGAGAGGAGACTTTCAGGTATTTTCCTATAGACTCAGATTTTCTCTGAAATGAGGTGCATTATTGCCACTGTAGACTTCAGTAGACAAAGAGTGAGAATCTGCCCACCTGATGTTCATTATGAAAAAAGTGGGAGTTTAGCCTATAAAGATATAAAATGCTGGCAATTAATGTATTCACATGTGGAATGGAAAGGTTTGTGGGCAAGCACAGGACCTGAATTTTACTTTGGATTTAAGTGGGATTTATGTATTTATTTCTAGAATCTTATTTTCCTGAGTACAAACTTATTTTAAATTGCAAAAATAAATTAAAACCTTGAACAAAATCAGATAGTTGATGAAAATTTCAAATTACCTTTTCCTCTTTGTATTGACATCTGGAAAGAAGAAGGATTGTAGAATATTTGAAAACAATGCAAAGGTATCTGAAGCAGTAAAAAATTACTGAAATGGGAGAACAAATCATCACAAAGTATGAAAATAAGAATTTGCACATTGCCTTTGCTTTTTAGATGAAGTAATGATATATTTAGGATTATAGATCTTGAAATAGATAAATACAAACCAGCTTTAGGTAGGCCAGACAGCATCCAAACCAACACATTCTTAGCACAGAATCTTCCAAAAACTAAACTGCATGACAGTGCTTCTTTAAAAGATATGGTAAACTTCATATGTTTCCTTGAAATATGCTCCAGCAATGAAAAATCATATCTAAATTATGTATATAATTACATTTTTTTTTATCTAGGCATCATAATTTAGCAAATGAGGCTTAGAAATATCAGAAGTGGAAAATGAGAAAGTCAAAAGTTCAAGTCTTAATTTTTTTTCAGTTCTCTATTAACCATTAGCATTTGCTTTTCTCTGACTTAGCTCTTTTGTATTTATTCAGTTTATTCTTGGGAATTTGATATCATTGCTGATAGTTATGAAAATGTGTTTTGATTTTGTTTTAAATATAGCTTTATTTTTAGAGGGCTTGCAGTCTTAAAGTGTATGTATGTCTCTGCACTGAAAAAATCAGATTGTGTTTACTTGACACTTTTAGGTAATATAAAAAGAAAAAAGCTGGATCTGAAATACTTTGAAATGAAAGCTTCTGCATGCATACACGTCAGTTACACTAGATTTCACGATCTGAGCTTCATGTGGTCTTAATGCCTAACAACTGTTCCTGAGCCTCAGTAATTATAACTATGCAATAGAATAAATGTGTACTCTGCATGGAAAACAGGTTCTTACATGTCTGTTAAAGGAATAGAAAGGCATCTGTAGAACAGTGCCTCAGAATAGTAATTGGGATATTTACTAGAAAAAATCCATCTTCCCAAGGGCTATTGCAAGACTCGGGTGGGTTTCCAGTTTTTATCAAGTCTAAGGAAATGAGCTGATCACTTCCTGGAGAGGTTCATCACACAAGCCATTAATACTTCCTTTCCCCCTGAGGGTGAAAACCAAACAAATGATTTATCCTGTTAAATATTTCCCTCTTATCATTCAAATCCCTTCAAACTGCTGCAGAGTAAAAGCTCTGGTTTTTTCACAGGAACAGGTATGATATGGACAGCTGTGGTGTAAGATTTTGTGAGAAACATAAGACTAATTTTAGAGGTGATCAAATAGTTTCCTAATTAAACATGCTGAAATTTACTAAGGGCTTTGGCCTATATTGCTTTTTGAAAGCACTGTAACTCACGGTACTGTTTTATAGATTTTATTAAAGTTGAATAAATAAAAATAAGATAAAGCAAGCACAGTATAAAAAGAAACTTCTTTTGGTGCTTCCTGACAAAGTGAGATTAAATTATAGTTACCAAATCAAAGTAAGAGTATATCCATATAGCAGTGAGTTAACGTTGATGTTGCATTATAATCAAAGCACGATGTTAGTTAGGGCACCAGATGAATGCAGTCAGTTTTCAAAATTTTATATAGAAGTGAAAAATAACATTCCATTTACTTTTAAAGAAAACGAAAGAATTTGATTGGAAGACATGTTTCCGAATTGTTACCTGATGTCTCAAGGCACAGGCAAATGGTCACGCTAATCCACCACAGCTGTGGAAGCTGGCCATACACATGCTCTTAGCTCTCAGAAAATGGGGAAGGAAACACACCTGAACTTAAATTGATAATGCTACAAAAAAAAAAAAAAAAAAAAAAAAAAAAAGAGGAAGATGTAGAATAATTCTGTAAGTTTTAGGGGAATAATTAGTCTCAAAGGTAAATATAATACAAGATATAATAATGATAAAGGTAAATATGATACAAGAGTGGATGGAGTTAAGGCATTTCCAGGAATGTGTGTGTTTATAAAAGCTCAACATTAAACATAAAGAGCTTAAGGATAAAATTACAAGAACTAATGGCTATGGCCACAAATAATGTCAGCCTGTAGATGAAAAAAATCTAACGTGTGGCAGGGATTTATAGCACAAGAATATCCTTGGAATACTTGCTGGAAAAGTAATCAAAAGCTTGGTGTTTCTGGGGATTTTGACTTTTATTCTTTCTGTGATTGGTGTTAAACCTAGAGAGATGAAGCAGTAGTTTCGTAGTGAAGTTTTGTTTGCTGAAAGAACTTGTTTGCTTAGTTATCTTAGCTGTTAAAAAATGTTGAACAAACTGAATGGGCAACATTGCTTGGTCCCCAATAATATAACTAAATCACACCAAAATAAAGCAAAGTTTATGCTGACATCATCATACAAAAAATCTACTTTATAGTTTTTTTCAAAATGTCTGCATGCCCTGAAATTCCTACATGATCAGAAAGGAAAGAGCAGCGCCTACTTCTGAGCCTGAGTCAGAAGGTTAGCGCATTAGCCTTCATTTCTCACATAAGTGCAGGTGCCAAGATATGCAGAGACCTAATACAAAGCCAGCTGGCACCAGGCACTTGTTGACCTGAAGACCTGAGCTGGGAACTAGAGGAGCCAGTTCCAGAAAAAAGCAAAGTACTTGATTTTAAAGGGACTTTATTGAAAATGAATCACAAACCAAATGGTGCACTATAAATATTTCATGAAAAATCTACATAAGTAGGAAATAATTTTATGTTCCATTAGGAAGGAAAAGATACTGCTGAAATCCTAATAAACCTTACGATGTGAAGAAATACTAAATGTGACACAGCCTATTAAGGCTAAATTATTCTTGTGCTTTAGATGTTTGATTGAGAAGGTATGCAGGTCTTTGTGTATTTTTTCTGAATGTAGGTCCTTCAGAAAAAATATGAGTGTTCCTGTTATTTATTATGTAGCCACTACCATAAAGCTGTCATGTTACAAATATGTGAAGTGGATGCACTTAATTTACCATCCTGTTTCTAAGGAGAGGGATCTACTCTTTAACTTTGTCTATTATCTATGGTTGCATAAAACAGTCTGATCATGTCTTGTCACTGGTTCTAGCTGCATTATTTCTTAAATATCACCTTTTTTTGCTTGATTCTTCTACACTTGACTTCTCTTTTTGATGTGACTAAAGCTGAAAACCTTAGCTTATGAAGCACTCTGCAAAAAGATCTGCATCCTTTCTGTTTCCTGCAGACTCTCTACATTAGAAGTCATCTTACTCTCTTGCAGCAAGGTACGTAACACAGTGTTGATCTGTGACTAGAGCTCCTACTTGCTGCCGAAAGTCTGTACACTCAGTGCTGTTCTTATCAGCTAGCTCTGGGATAGTTTGGCCGTATTTTTCTTTCTAGTAAATAAGCCTGCATATTTATCAGTAACAATGATACTACAAATAATGAAGTCACAATGTCACAACCTTTCTTTGCGGGAGAAAATACAAAAATGCTTGAAAGTTTTAGTCATACTATCACTCAGAAATATATTATTGGCTCTATTTTTTGACTAAAAAAATGAGAAACTTTCCCTGGAAAGATGAAATTTGGTATCAAGTGGTAAATTTTTAATTGCAATAACAAAATGCTCTGGTTTAAAAAATAAGTTTTACGCAGTAGTAAAAGCCCATAAAATGTATTAATTAAAATACTTGTGAATAAAATGCCTTGGGGTTTTGTTGTTGGGTTGTGGGTTTGTTGTTGTTTGGTTTTTTTTGGGGGGGGGGGGGATGTGTGTGTGTGGTTGGTTGTTTGGGGTTTTTTTTGACAAAAGAACATTTTCAACACAATGCAATTTTGGGTAGTGATAGTGAATGAACAAGACTTAAGGTAATGGACAGCTGGTGTGAGATACCTTTTCTTTTAATTTCTATATTTTAAGATAGTAATTTTTTAAAAAAGTGGACTCCTAGAAAAATAATCTTCAGCCTTAACATACCTGCTGTCTGGAAGAATTAAAAGAAAACATACAAAATCTAACCATTTCCTCCCACTTCAGAATCTGGCTCTGCTTAGTCACTAGAGGGTTTTTTTATTTAGTATTCAAGGTTAACCAATGAACAATTTTCCTTGAATCCATCTTCCCTCTGTGTGAAAAGACTTATAATACTGTTCAGTTCCCCTGAAAGAAAATGCTTATTGACAACTATTTGAAAAAAAATGAAAAATACCAGATATGACATTTTAAATTTTCCAGTAGCTGTTTAGATGGTGGGCAGGTACTGTTTCCAGAATGGTTTAAATAACAGCCATTGCAGGAAGAAGCACAAGAATTTATCTAGGCAGTGGCTTGAATAAATAAATTGTGCAAAGAATTTTATGCAACTGTAGTGGTGCTTGAACTTGATATTTCAGATGTTGTGTAGATAGAATACCATATCACAGGTGGACTAGAAAATCAAAATGCACCAGGAGTTTTCTTAAATCTCCCACCAGAACTATCAGGGCTGTTTTCCATGCATGTGAATAGATAAAGACTGGGAGAAATTAGTCAACAAAATGTCTTTATATTCCAGCCTTTCTGTCCTGGCCAGCATTAACCCAGAGTATTGCTGCACTGGAACATCCAATATTCTTATATCTTTGTATTACCTTCCTCTTAGAAATGATGCTCTGAAAACTAACCAACCATAGCCCTGGAGAAAAACAAGAAGGGAACTGGAGAAAACAACTGGCAGTATGTTTTGGGGAGAAATCTGTCAAACAGTACATAGAAGAATATATGTTATTGCACAGATGATGGCTAGAGACTACAGATGTACAAGCACAGCATTACAGTGAAGATGTAGGACTTGTTAGCACTCTTTGGACATGCTTTAGTATAAAAATAATATTAAAAATACTATTATAAAGATTAAAGGAGTCGGAGAATTACGGAGATAAGAAAGACCATGTGTTCATCTTGTGCACCGCTATGCCAGCATAGGGTTTCTCCTTCTAATGCACCTGTCTGTATTCTTTCTTATGTAAATAGTTATGCAGTAGCGATCTGAGTTTCCCATATTGCTTAGGAGGAAATCATTCTGTTCTAAGAAGAGTAAAAAGTATTTTGATTTTTGTCATGGTGTCTGTTTTGATAAGTCAGGTATTAATTCCACTCTCATAGCAAGTACTTTCTCATATTCCTCTGAATTATATTTTTCTCTTTGGTTCATGAATCATAGGTGTATGTGTATATTGTAACAGCCTGTGGGATCCTGGTGCTGAATGGACTACGTGAAGCTGTGAGGCTTGGGATGAATTTAAAAATAACTGTTCAAAGTTTATTGGAACATTCAGCCACTGTTTTTATTACACAGGTAAGACAGCAAGGCAGACAGGTAGGTATCTGCACTGCCCTTTTTCTTTAATGCTGTAGATGACTATATAACATAAACTCATTTTAAATTACCTTTACCCTTTTGTAAAGCTATGTGGGTGTTCACTCAGGTTTTAAAAGATAGGTACTTGCCACTATTAATATAATGTCAATAATACCATCTGGCCATGAGTAAATTTCTTAAATGAAATATTTGCCTCAACCCCACTATTGTTAACAGGAGTTGCAGGACTTTCTACTCATTTATGTGACACAAAGAGATTGCAGGAACATAGTCTTAAGACTCCTGTATTTGCAAACTGTACCCCCAGTTTCAAAGGTGCAAAATCTCTATGAAAATTATATTAAATGGGGTGCTTTGTCAAAGATCCAGGTGAATTACTAGTTCAAAATGCATTCAAAACTAAAGGCTATCCCTCATTATATGTCTAAAGCAAAAAATAATTTTGGTGTAATACACTGGAAGGAAAGGTAGTCTTTTCTCAAAATGCAGAGGCTTTATTGTAACTCTGTAGAACAATTACTAGACTAGTGTTCTTTTTTGAAAAGACAATCACAAAATTGGTTCCCAATAAAGGAGAATCATATATTTTTATTGCTGCTGACTTCACTACAAGGGTTTTAATCTTTTTTCAGTAAAATTCAATATTCTGGTATGTTCTGAAGTAGTCTCTTTACATATGGGAAGAGCCAGTTTTATGATAAGAAACTTCTTTTTTCATAGTATCAAATAAAGTACCGTTGGGGTTTATGGTTTATTACAATAATCTCCCTCTTGAATTTCAATTTTTTTGAAGCATTTGGATTAAAGGAAGTACAATCAAGAAAATAATGTTTAATCCAAAAGAAAAATGTGGGATGTGAAGAAAGGTCAAATGAAATTGGTTACCAGTTACTCGTTTAACACTGCAGAATATCTGAGATTTAAGAGAAAATTTTAAAGATCTGCAGGCTTCTACACTTTCCTGAAGAGGGAGGAGCAAATTAATACTTTATTATTATAATACCTGAATGTCTGTATTAGAAGATACATTGCTCTGCTTGTTGTGCAAGGTATCACGACACAAAATCTGTGGTCTGTGGAGCCATAAGAAGTAACGCATTAGGGAGGACTGAGCACTAAACAGTTTGCCTGGCTTCACTTAATAAGGCAGTCACCCATCCAGGGGGGTATGATGCAATTTAAATGTGAGTTAATGCATAGGAATTGGGACAGAAGGAAAATGCATCTATCTTTCCTGCTCTTACTATGTTAAGCCCCTCCAGAATGGAAGCACGGCATGTGAGGGAAGCTGTGGGTGGGACACTGCAGTGGATGAAAGATGAATTTCACACCAAGGTTTGCGGTATACTTGAATATGGAAGATATCATCACTGAAACTGTTGCGTGCCATATTTTGCATATCCATGTGTGGAAAAGTATAGAAAAATAAAATAATTATTTTTCTTTGCTGTTTTTACATGTCTAATCACTTAGGGAACTCTGAATTAAAGTTTTGAGCTGTGTATCTATATATGGATTAACAGCTTAATACTGTGTATTCAAGATCCTGCAGAATCTTTTAGACACTAGCTTGCAGGGTTATAAAAAGAGGAAAATCAAGAACTGATGAACTTTTGCATTACAGAAACATTGTTCTTGAAAGTTTTCCCAAGGATTTATTTTAAGGGACTGAAGGCAATATTAGAGAAAAAGAATTTCCATTGAGTCATGATGACACAATTATAATTTTTCTCCTGA
Source organism: Falco rusticolus (assembly GCF_015220075.1). Taxonomy (NCBI): domain Eukaryota; kingdom Metazoa; phylum Chordata; class Aves; order Falconiformes; family Falconidae; genus Falco; species Falco rusticolus. The sequence goes on from NC_051197.1 coordinate 22,286,064, forward strand.
AAAAAAAAGAGAGACCTGAATGATATCAGGAATGTGCACAAGGCTTTTCTCTGCTCTCCATAGAACAAGTAATTTGACTTGGAGATCTAGCAAAGCTTACCAAAGCCGTAATTTGCTGAGCATTTCTCTTTGCCCTATCACATTTCGGCTTCTGAGCTTTTGTTTTAACATAAGGGTTTCTACAACACTATCCCTCTATTGTTTTGAAAAATATTTGATTATGTCAGATCAAGAGAAACAACTTTTTATTACATCAGTAATACAATACTCTTCAGAACCTGTGTTTAAAGGGAAATTTATATTGAACTGAACTATGTTTGAGCAACTGGGGCAGGGACAATCACTGGCCATGTTGGGATAATTAATAGATTGATATTTACTTGGTTGTTTTTTAAATGTTAATGAACTTTCCAAGATTTTATTTTATAGGACATCAATTCCTGAATTGTTTAGCGGTACAATCTAACATTAATAGCCAATTTTTCCATAGAGCAGAAAAAATAAAGCAGTGCCAACAATATCTATAACCCACTAAGCCTTCAATAAGATAAACAGACCTAAGTCACAGTATATAAAGAAGCAAAGAAGGAGGTTAGTAACTGTGATTTGAAGCTGTAATATTACAACAATTTTGAACATCAAAAACAAAGTCTGAGTGCCCGATCTTTGATTGTGTGACTTAGTGCATGTTCTCAGCAGGCTTATTTTGATTAATGTTTAAAACTGGAAAAAGATCAACAGACGTTGCTTCTTATAAGCTGAACTGCTGGTACTTTCTATGCTACGTCTCGGGGTTCTGCTGCCTAGTTTTCTAGATGGTAGTAATAGTCAGAGGGTGCAGCAGATTTCATTTTGTCAGCATAGCCAGTCTCCTTCCTTTTCTGCAGTTCAAGGTGCATGTGGAAGTGAGAAGTTGGTCTGTGAGCCAGTGTGGCCAGCATTCTGCCTCAGGGTTGCTGAGATTAGTTGTAAGGATGGAGAGCTAGGAAGAAAATGTTATCAAGATACAGACAACATTCTATCTTTGTAACAATTCAGCTGTATCTATGCCTTCATTAGTATCAACAATTATTAGTAAAAGAACTGGAGAAACATGTAAATATTTTCATTGGACAGTTTGAGTACCTGTAACTAAGATGGTGAAGGATGTTGAGAAGAGGCAGACCTACATTTCCTAGCAGAATGGTTTTCAAGCCTGAAGCAGCCTTGGAAGAGGGCTACGTACAGAAAATACTTAGAAATATGAAGCAGTCACAGAACTTTGCTGGTTTCAAGCACATTTGAACAATCAGTAACAAATACTGCAGTCAAACGCCAAACATTTACTCTTGGTGCCCTGTGGTAACTCATTTTATCCAAAGTAGAAGAACAGAATTCCATTACAATTCTTCTTCTCTTTTGTTAAATACACAAATGTTGGTATCCAAAAGCCTGTTATAAAGACACCTACGCAAATAGCTTAAGTCAACATTTGCAAACATGGAAGTCCAATTTTAGCAATTCAGATCCATATTTCCGCTTCTCAACTGGATGACCTGATTTTGAGAGATGCTGTGCATCCACAAGTCTGATATCAGTTTCAGTAGGATCATCAGGAACTGATTGTGATTCCAAATCAAACTGGCTGATTAAGCATCTACTTACAGAGACGCCTAACTTTAAAGAAATGCATATTTGAAAGTACTTGTACAAATGTATTTTTAGGTCTGCTTCCTCTTTACAGGACTTACATAAGGTTTCACTGTTTGGTTTTTCTATTTCCATTCACTTCATTATTCACTTCATTACCTTTTGGATCATGTCCCCAGTCCACTTTTGTTTGGCTAGTTCTTGTGAGTATCAATGTAATCAGTGGGTATTTACAGCCTTCGATCTCTTTTGAACAAAATCCTACACTTATGGCACATAATATAATGCCTTTTGTAACAAGCAAATGTTTAACATGCACTGAGATCAGATCCTCAAACTGTCTCTATCATTCAGTTTTTACCCAGACTCAAATAAACTAGAATATGACTGCCTTGAAAACTACCCGACTCATAGGACACCTGACCCTAAAGCACAGGCGTGTTCCACTCTGAGCTGAGGCTGAGTGTGGCCCAGCCATTGCTACCCAGATTTCTAATGGCAACATAGGAATTTCAGAGGACATGCACAGAGATTAATTGTTGTAAGAGAAACAAGTTTCCCAGGTGCCATTTTTTAACTGGAGTCTCCTTCACTGACTTACCAAGAACAGGTCTGCCTCACAGGGCACATCTGACACTAACTTTATCATGTCCAGCACAGCATTTGTGGACACCATTAGTTTTGGAGCCATAAACACTTTTCCAAAAGACCCCTGTTGTAGTGAGTAGTTGAAGGATGAAAAGGACACAGTGCGGGTCTAGGTATTACTTAATTTCTGATTCTTTTCTCTCATGTAGAGTCCTAACTACTGTATGTGTCTTAGATTGAAAACCTAATTAATTTTAATTATTGAAAGGAGTAGAGATCAGTATCTGCCAGTTTATCCTTCTATTATTACCCAGCTGCTGTGCAAGTTATTTAGAGGCAGCCCTGGGAGGAGTCTGACCTAAATTAATTCAGATAAGAACAGACCTTAACTAAATTATGCCACAACAGTATGAGGAATAAGTATGAGAGATAAGGTGACAGAGCTGAAAATAATCATCTTTACTACAGTGGGCTGAGCAGCTTTAAACAAGTGAAAGATTCGATATTGAAAAGCAATAATAAAGGCAGAAGGTTTGGAAGAAGTCCCTATGGAGTTTGCAACCTGTTTATTTAGTTAGGGTTTTTTCCTCTCTTTTTCTTTTAGAAAAGACATGCTGTCTGGATAAAAATGGTAATCCCTCCCAGATCTGTAGCCAGCTTTAGTATTATTTTATGAATTAGTCTCCTAACGTCTAAATTAGCTTCTTTATTTTTCTGTTGTGGAATGGAATACTAAATATGCTAAATCTTCACAAATTATTTTGTTATAAAACTCCTTATAAACCTCATATAGCATAAACCAATTGTCAAAATACAATGAGACAGAACCATCGGCCTCCACCTGAGATCCGTAATAGCGCACCCATGATAGGATGGCAGTTTGATCTGCTCTGTCTTGTCAGAGTTCCTGTTTCTCCACTCGCACACAGTCAGATGAAATCTCTGTATTTGTTTCTCAAGTCTGCTGTCTCCTTCTGCTCTTCACTGTCTCTTTTCACTCTTTGCTATGTCAGCTCCATACATCTAGCCAAAAGCATCTGAGTGCAGCTATTCTTCTCCACTGGAGCCTTGTATGGGGTCCTGAAATCCACTATTGCCGGAGGCATTTGTAGAAGGTGCAGTTCTGACAGTGCCTTCTCTTGTGTGTAAACTAGGAAAATTCACTTTGCTTCTTTTGGAGACATATTTGGGACAAGTAGATTATAATGTGGAATATATATTGACTCCCTCCCCCAGCACTGCAATTCCATAATTAAAATTTTCCTTTTCTGAAATTTATAGTGAATATACCAGAGACCCAAAGGTACATAGTTCTGGTTTTCTACATACTCAGATGTACTCAAATATATACACAAAAATGAGCTTAGAACTCTCCACAGTTCACATATGTGTATGACACAGTGATTCTGTCAACTGGTTGAACTGTCAATTTTCAGTGTAGACTGGATATTAATGGGGAAGAGGACAAGAGTGCTTAATTGCTGCAAACCTTTGAAACTAGTAATGGACCATCGCTTTTGAGCATCACATGTCCACTCTAAAATTTCTTCTAGGAGGTCTTTGATAATGGAAGAGAAAAGTAATTTCTTGATGGGAGCCCAAAAGATCTTTCTTATCGGATCCTTCTCATTCTTGATGATCTTCAGGTGGGTACTTACAATTAGCATGTGGGGTGTCTATTTGTATTCCAAGTTGAACAGTGTTGAACAGTTGAACTGAGTGCTTAGTTTAATTAAATTATAAGTTCTGACCGGGAACAGTGTGATTATGTGATAAAAGCCATGAATCTGCAGGGACATGACCCTTACAAGAATTAAATACAGTTGCTATGGTGGGCAACTACAGCAATAAAGAAAAAGGGGAGAAAAAGAGGAGGAAGACAAAAGTTTACAACTGTTACAGGCTGCTAATTTGTCATCTGGACCTTCAGCACTTAGAAAGTGCAATTTTATCAAGAGCCTATTGTGCTTTATCAGCGGATCCTTTTAATCATAAATACTTATTTAACAGCAAGAATATAATTTCCTGTGAATTTTGTGGGGGGGGGGGGACGTGGTTACAAATGTTTCTCAGAAGTGGTGGGAGAGTTAAAAAATGATTTTATTTGTGAATTTTGATACTCAAGAGTTTTAAAATTTGTTTAAGGTAGTGTTTCAATGTTTAAAGACAGCAGTGAACATCCCTGTTATTTCAGTATTAAAAAAGAACTTGAGGAATTACTTAGAAGTGTATTGATTTAGTTCTTGCAAACTTATTTCTGAAGACTGTAGCAGTGTATTTACCATTTTTACTTAAGCAATTTCAATGTAAAGCTACCATTTTTATGACTGAGAAGTGTGTGTGCATGGATACATTAAATCCAGCATAGCAATGTACACCACAGTAAGCACAGACTCCTTGCTGTCCTAGAAATCAGGAGGCCTAGACAGCTCTTTTTGAAGAAACTAGGAACATGAATGATAAAGACCTTAGCAAAATCTGTGGAGAAACATCAATAAACTGTGTATTTTTCAAAGTCTTCAATTTTCCTAACAGTTGCTAGATTTTGCTTTTTAAAAAAACATGTTTGTCCTTGTAATCAAACTTCTGCTGTGGATTCAATGAAGTGTTTGACACAGCTGAAACACAATGAAATTGGGTAAGAAACAACTTCCATAATGGAATCATGTCACTAATATATTGAATGAGTACAGGAAAAAATGGTATGTATGTATGTATGTACGTATTAGACAATTACTATAAGCAAACAACTCTGTAGGAGGGAAAGAATAAGCAAATTTCCCCAGTCAACCTAGATAATCCATCTACTCTATCTACTTAGAAACACTTATTTTCTGTTGCCTATAAGATTCTTCTTTCTTTATGTAACATGCATCAATATTGACACCCAGTGGTCAGAGAGACTTAACTCAAGTTACTCACAACTCAACTCTCTGTGTCTAGTTTTAACATATTATGACCCTGAATTTAATCTAGTATCTATATAATTATGCTTACATGCGTACAGGCACAGATGTCTAGGAAGAGAGAAAGAGATTTTCCACTTAAAAGGTGGGTATTAACAATGGAGATGTTTTCAGTAGCACAAAATGACATCCATCTTCTTTTGACATTCAATAGGAATTAGCCCTTGGGCTGACATTTATGCTAGTGAAAAATCTTCTCTTACACACTGTCCTTGCCTGGTTGCAATAAACAAACATGTTCATACCAGTCAAACATAATTAGTTCCTACTAGAACTAAAACATCCATAAAAACTGCTAGTGCCATGTCAAAAGCACAAACCTGAAGTATATTTATCTACTTATTTTACACAGTTCTCATGTCTGCATGTACGGAGTTGATGTGAACAGTAGTCTCTTACGATTTTTGTTCTTAAGCCGACACCATTGAATGGAAACTGTAGGCTGGTGTGTGTGCGATAAGTGAGGCAGTGCTCTAAAATGGAGGAAGAATTTAAGGACTGGGGAGACAAGAAGGAATAATGTACATTGCACAGATGTGATAGAAGTCATCGGGCAGTGAGAGAGAACAAGGTGGTAGGCTTCCCTTTGTGAGAACACTGGAATATGAACAAGAGTTGTGGCCACTGCAATAACAAGAAAATAGATTATGGTAATTTTTTGGAAAGAAAAAAACAAACAAACGAAGAAAAACCCCAAGCCTTCTGTGTTTCCCTAAGACTGTACACTTTTCTCATGCTAACTTAATTCAAAGGGTATATTTTTCTAGAAGATGGCTAGTGTACTCGACAGTACAAACAATATTCAGAGCATAAAGCAGAGCACGTCTGTGAGAACAATATTTAGTTCACGAGTCAGAGGCTAAGTACTTTAGATCTCAGGGCAGTTAAGTACAAAATAGCTGGACTTTGTGAAGGGATCTGAGAGGTGGTGGGAGAATGGAAACTAAGAAAAACTCTATTTTCTCATTATGACGTAGGACTCTGAATAGTAAATAGTTTGACTAAGGCAGAATTTGTCATCTTTGAGTCAAGACACCCCTTATCTCTTTAAGAAGAGTTAGCTGACCTAGTTTGTTGTCCTCTCAATAAATCTTTGTCTCTTTATTTCCAGGTCTTATAATGGAAAGCAAAGCCCTGCCTCCTGGATTGAATATTCTGTCCACATTTCCCTGACATTTCAAAGTATCATTCTAAATTTCTGGGAATAATGGGATTTTTTTTTTGTGTGAAAAAATTAATTATAATACTGGGGAATCAAGTAACTTTATCCAGAATGTAGATCTTTACGGATGTATTACTGTTGAGACAGAGAGCAGGACAAAATGGATCAAGAAAATATGGAGACTGTCAGCAACAGAAATGCAGAGGTAATTCCTTTGTTAATAAAGTAAGGTAAATAATGGCAACTCTTTTCAGTAAGTACAAGTGACAAGCCTACTGGTCTTTGAGAGATCATCCACTGTCTCCTTGTAAGGCTAAATTATACTAATATATGTATTATACCGGTAGGTATCTCAGAAAGAGGAAGAGGAGAAACACAATAATGGAAGTTCTATTATATAGTTGGCTGAAATGAGAGTCCTCCAATTTATCTGTTGTTACATTGTCTTGCTGTACCTTCCACCTTAAAATCCCTCTGCTTTGCTCTTTGATATAGGTAATATGACAGATCTTCCAGCAGGTACAGGCAATGAAAAAGGAAGTTCTGTCTTGTGCCGTAATGAATTTTTAGGAAAGATTTGTAAGGAGTCACAATACCACTTAATTGGTGAAGCATCTAGGGTTTAATAATAAACCTTCAGTACAAGAACATTCCTTCATGTCTTCCAGTGGTGGGTCTGAAAACTTATGTAGTATTTCCATGTATGCTAGCTGCTATAGTCAAGCCTCTCCCTGTAGGCTTTGTCTTTTATATAGCCTTAGGCCACTAAGGCTACAATAGCACTATAATATAAATTTTCAAGAAAAGCATATAATGTAAGCACTCAAAATCTGATCAACTCAGTGCTGAAGGACAACTTTAAAAAAACTTTAAACTATTAGTAAAACAAATAAATTTGTTAAATTATTAGAAGTTTGCTATTTGCATTAGGTTCAGCTGGAAAAGGACAACTGAAAAAAGGAGTCAAAGACAAGTTGTCATTTGTAAAATGAAAAAAGATGATTAGAGGCTAAAATAAGACAAAGATGTTAATTCATATCCTATAACTATTAACAGATGCAATCCTAGAGACAGTGGTATGGGACAGCATCATGGCAGTACTGCAGAAAGAAATGATATAAATATGTGTGTGCATGTGCGTATATATATATATATAACGCCTATAGTTTCTTGGCCACTTCTGCGAGTAATTCCAATCAATGAAGTGTGTATTCTGACATATGGACATGACTTGGCAGACTTTGTGTATGTTGTGCATCAAATATGTTTGTTGAATGCATGACTGCCATCTGAGAACATTATAGCATTTAGCCAGGATGATGTGTCATTAGTAATTGTGTTCTAGCTGCATTAATTTTCAAAAATAAAAAATATCTTCTGAATATTTTGCCCTAAGTGTCTTGAAGAATGTTACATAAGCTGTACAATCATTCTAATTAATTAGCTATTTTATATATATACACAACAATTCACTGTTGTAGATTCATGTCTAAATGAGGCTGTCCTAGAACAGGCCTGCAATATATCTTGTAGCCTTGCTGATCTTACTATTAACAGGTCAGCCATTGGCAAGGAAGTACATGTAGATTAGATCCCTGAAATAGTAAATGAGGATAGTGGATACTTCAAGCGACATATTCATGGATTACCTGCTTAGCATGAATACAATAACATATACATTTTCCAGTGTTGGAAAAATATGTTATATTCAGCAATTAATCATTAGTCTTTGAAATCTAATGAGCCCTTAGGAAAGAGACATTGCAGTAGACAGCATAAGCTGACTAAAAAAAGCTTAGAGTGAGTGTTATTATCTTTTAAGCCAAATGCAGTGTAACTACTCATTAATATGTTCCTGCAGTAAGAGTGAAATGAGCTTGCCTGTATTGAGAACTTAACATTGTAAAAAAAGTGAAATGAATAAATGAACTTATGCTAATAAAATATAAATTAACGTAGAGAGTAACTAGAGTTCTGGGACATGGTTCCATATTCCTCTGTATTCCAAGACCACAATATTGTTAAAAAGCAATATATATTCAGTGTTAATGACAAGATAAATGAAAACAAAATTTCAAATACAAACAGAGTTTTAAGTGTTCTCCATAACACTATTAGCAGGTATACCTAGGAGGGTATATTCATTACTGTTTATAGTTTAGCAAAGCAGATGAAATTATCCAATGCTAATCTGATTGACAAGCAGAAGCCATAGGAAGAATGGTCAAGAAAGGAAGTGAAAATGCGTATGACAAATAAAGACCAGAAGAAAGTTGGTTGTGCCCTTCCTCTTCATGATCACATTATGTGGAGTGGTAACGGTTAACTAATACCCATACAATGCTTATGATTTGTAATTCATACATGATTGTAAGTTTAGCACATATTACTGCCATTGGAAATGTATCACAAAGATGCCTTAGTTGTTTTGTTGTTTGCTTGCTTTTTTTCATATGCCTGAGAACTGTGACTTAATATTAACTGAAGGGACAGAAAATTTAATTTTATTTCCCTAATTATAAAAATATGCATTTCTTTAAAATGGTTCAACTTTGAAGATGGTCCGTTACAGCCTGCCTGTTCTTTGAGCTAAAATAATGGGATACCAGCCAAATGAAACAGGGCAATTCTACCGAGTTTCCTATGGTGGTAGAGTTTTGCAGTGTCTGAATTCTATCCTTGGAGGGAAAGGCAGATACAATTTGAGTGAACTGTAGTAAAATTCATGAGGATATTCCTGTATCTGCACTTTAATGTCAATTTCAATGCCTTTATTTCAGCCTTTATACAGAACTTCAGTTTTGCCCCTGAGCAGTAACAGACAGGGAACTGAGGAGTCCCCTTCCATTATTTTTCTCCAGTGCTTCAAAACCACTGTTTTCAAAAATATTCACTGATGGTCATGATTTTTTCTGTTAAAAAATGAATGAGAATGATGACTTGGTAGTGAGGAATGTTTTTATCACTTTCAACACTTGTCTTGGGACTCTTCCCTGTGGCTTTTCCTCTTTTTCTCATGCCCCAGGAAACAACATTTTTGTAATGTGTGTGGTATCCCTCCCCTGTCTGTGGTACACTTTGTCTGTGGTAGCCCTGCTTTGCTGCTCTTCTCTGGATGTATTCACTGGTACCTTGAAACATATTTTTTGTCTCTTTAACATTTAGGCGAGAGCTCTCTTTTGGCAGAAATGAATTAATCTCACAACTTTAAAACTGACAATGACACTATGTAACAATTTTGTTGTCTAACTATTACAATGACAAGAATACCAGCAACTACTTTTAAAGAGACAAAAAAATCATGGCATGCTGTTGCGGGTCTTGCTCATGAAGGTCACAGATTTAAATGTCCTCTTTGAAGGCAAAAATGCACACTGCATTTTCCATGTGAGCAGCTTATTTTCAAGTGTGACCATTCTTCCTCCCCTTGGAATTAGAAGGCAGTGTTCTTTTCATGATTATTAAATTATTTGGCTTTTCATTCTACCTGCTCCATAACATAATTAGGACCATATCTAATAGCAGTAAGATGAGTCTGCAAACCCTGTTGTGCTAGATATGCAGAACTGAGCACTGCATGGGAAGTGTAATTGCTGAGCACTCTGCAGAGCATTCACTGCTTGACTCCAAACTGGGAGGGGCTGTAAGCAAATCAGAAGACATGAGTAGAATTGAAAATGATCTGGATAAGTAGGAAAAAAAACCAAACCCACCCTGAAAAAAACTGCAGGTAATTCTGTGAAGACAAGTGCAAAGTATCATTTATGATAAAAGTGATCAACTACATAGTAGAAGCTGGGGTATGCCTGGCTTGACAGTTTTGTTGTAGCTGTCATTCTGTTGTAAAGAAGAAAAATAGCAAACTGTAATGGGTTTAGTATAGTTTATACTCTTTAATATGAGTTTAACAAGAGTTTCAGTATTATCTTCAGATGTGGGTACCAGACTGCAATATAGAGAGGAAATTTTCAGTCTGGAGAAGGGAAACAGAAATAAGCACATTAGAGAACAAGATCTTTGAGAAACAATTACAAACCTTAGCTTGACTTGTTTAGATGACTTAGTTCTGCTGGTTTCAGAAGAGCAGCTATAAATTATTTCCTGTCAGCTCACTCCTGAAAGATGGGATTGCTATTTTCCTGCCCCTGTTGCCAATACCCCTGCTTTTTGGCTTAAGCTGGTTTCATATACTTTCCTTCACAGCTGTAGCAGGCAAAGAGGCGAGTTATCTGAGGTGAGTTGATGGGATAAACACATGACCTGAGATAATTTTACTTTTTTCTTTTTGCAGTGGATGCACCTTTAGAAGACACGTAGTAACTATTTTCATATGTTAAAGATTACTGTAAAGAAGAGAACACGTTAATCTCTCTATTAATTGTGTATAAAAGACAATGAAAGGGCATCCACTATAGCATCAAAAATGTAGGTCAGACATTAGGAAAAGATTTCCTTTACCAACTGTAGGGATCGTTAAGCACTGCAGTGGATTTCCTAGGAAGGCTGTTTAATCTCCACCAGTGGGGATAGTTAGGGGTATATTAGGGAGATACTTGTCAAGAATTTTTTAGGTGTAGTTGATCTTACCATGAGGATTTTTTCTGGAATGTCTCTGTTACTGTGGTTTTATTTGCAAGGAGCTGTGGGATCACATCTGCTAGAGGAAATCTACACTGGAAAGAAATACATGTTTCTTGTCTGCCGGTTCACTCACTCACTCACACACACACGCACTCTTTTGATTGTATTACACCAGTGAAATAAAAGCCTACGCAGTAAAATTTCTACAATAAAACTTCATGTATGTATTCTAAGCCAGAAAATGGCTACTGGCAACTGATCACACATGATTTCTTTTAAGCTAAATACACTGACAATAAAGGCAATACAGTTATGTACATGGTGACGTGAACAATCCCAACTTTCAAAGCTTAAAGCTGGCTTTATTAAAAGCTTCAAGGACTTTCTAAAGTAACAGTATTGTTCTGGTTTGCTTGTAAAAGTTAAGTTTACTCTGTGATATATACAGAGCAATGCAAAAGAGCCTCCTGCAAAACTAACTGTAGATTACTGTTTTCCTGTTGGAATATTTTTTACAATGCCTTTGGAAAAAAAAAAATGATATTTATTTTCCTTGATATTTAGTTTGCCAGATTGACTTTAAAAAAAAGACATTTAGTCAATCAATCACTGGGGAATTCTGGGAAACAGACAGCTAGATAAAATGACATCAGATAATAAGAAACACATTTATCATACTGACTGATTTTTTTAAAATGTTCAACTACACCAAACCTAAGGACTAACAGTCCTTGGTATATAAATCTTGCTAGGAACATACCTCAACAGAGCAGTTTCAAATGGAACCTGCTGATTTCTCTTTCCTACCACCTGAATGCTTTTATTGCCATGACAACTAACAAGTTCTAACTCTGATCAGGGTTGAATGGGAAAAAAAATAATGTTTTGTAACCAGCTGATGTGCTTCCAAAATAACGTGAAGGGGAGGTTTTTTCATCTTGTTAATGGTGCATATTCAGTATATAATTTTTAGCAATGCTAGTTAATGAAACAATGACTATCCCCTGATTAAAGGTATGTCAGAATAAGTAATTATTAATGTAAATCTGTAGGTTTGTTGTGAGATCACCTTACTTTACCACTGAAAAATCTATGTCTGGTTAGGGAGACTAAAGTGGAAAGAAAGGCTAACTCTCACTCAAGCTGGCATGTGCAGCAGTGGGAAGTTAGGGCTGGTTGAAGGTCAAGGAGGGCAACAGGCAACTGATGTAGTGCAGCAAAACTGTTAGCCCCAGAACCATCAAGGCCTAGATCATGCAGTTACTCAAGTGCCTACACATGCAGCAAAAGTGGTACTTTGGTGCAATGGGGCAGAAAAAAAACACTGCTTAACTGGTTTCAAAACCCAGGGATGCTTAGATTTCCTTTCTGGGGAATTACATTCCTACTGGGCTGGGCTGAAGACCTCCAACTGAACACAAGGGCCCACCAGATGGTCAGGCAGTTAATTTTACTGATGAAACTTCGGTGGCATATTCTTTCTCCCTCTCTCTGCATCATTGACACACATGGGAATTTAATGATTCCTTTCAAGTACTTAGAAACTTAAGGTCTTGGTTTCTTCTGTATAATAAGTTGTGAAGAAGGATCACGATTAAAGCTATGTCTGAAGACTTGTCTTTCTCTGAGGACAGAAGGATTCAGCAAAAAAATAATTATTACTTATTAGTTCCTTTGAAAATCCTGACCCTTTCGTGGGTGGGGAGAGAAGAAAAGAAAATCCAGCGTAACGTTAGATGGAAATGTTTCTTGTTTCTTGAAATACCTTGGTATGTTAGATCCTATATCTCTCTCAAAACCCCACTCTCTGTCAAGCTTAACAGTTAGGAATAATTTTCTTTTTTTTTTTTTCAGCTAAGAAGCTAAAGGACTAAGGAGGATGGGATAGCAGATGAATTGTCTGTCCCATTAACAGAAATTCTTGGGTTTAGCAGAGCTTGCAGGGTCCATAGAAGAAATGCAATGAAACACAAATTGTAACAAGCCCAAAATCACATGCGAACTACTATTGAACCAGAACAAGAAAGACTGTAGACAAGATGTACAGAATCTGAAATCTACATTATCTGAATTTGTCACCCAAATTAACTGCCTGTGTGTCTCTGGACTCTCAGCATGAAGAAATTATTATAGCTGCTAGATCTCAATCACAACTGCTTAAAATGCTGTCACCTTGCAAAGGAAAGGAAGGTAGTTTTTTTAACCTAAGCAACAGACTTGCTTAGAAATGCAAGTCATAGGTGACTTGCATCTTGCAAAGGTGCACAGAGCTTTCACATGGTCTGACGAGCCTGGAGAGGGCTTGTGTACGTAAGCCACCTCCTGCAATTCTTCGCTGAGTTCCCTTTACAGGTTTACCACCTTTCTCCGGTTGCAGGAGTGAGAAATAGAAGACTGTGTCTGGGAAGGAATTCAGGACAAGGAGAAGAAACGGGGAATCCACTATGTCGTAAATACACTGCTTTCAATTTCCTGCTTAAGTCTTAGCAGACGTAAGAAAGAATTAGACTGCTTAACTGGGGTCAGGAAAGGTGGAAGGGAACCGAAAAGGAAAGGAAGAAAAGAAAAGGAGGGAGGAAGCATGTCCTAAGGGTTTGTTTGTTTCTGAGAAGATTCAAGGTTACTGTCTCCTGAACAGTGTATGAAGGCCCAGGTTGTGTGAACTTGAGTGGTTTGTGAAAGCTGAAAAATATCACTCAAAGGTAAAATATTCCCTTTGCTCAGGATAAAGGATGAGATTTCTATGAGCTTAGTTTGACACAGTTACAGAATAATATAACCAAAGATGCACTGCTGCTTTACCCATACTCCTGTGTTTCAGGATACAGGTGTATCAATTGACTTCAGAAGCTAGCAGGAGAGTAGTTAACTACCTCTTTGTGACATGAAACAATACCCACAGCTGTTTTTTCTTGGGGTACAGATTTTCAGGCTAACAGCATTAGGCCATCGGTAGAGAATTAAAAGAGTAAAGTGCAAGAAAGTATTTAGCTATTTATTTTTGTTGAGAGTTTGTTTGATGAGGTGAGCCTCTTCTCTGCATTTTTAACTATTCTCTTCTGTCTAAACATCATCCTGTACTGCCAGTAGTTTGTACAGAGGAAGAGAGATCAGGATTTTCCATGCCTTTAGTTTTCTTGTGAAGGAATCGTGTTTATGTAGATTTGGATCTTGTTTTACAGTCAGAGTGCTACAGGGCATATGCCATGTAAATAGGACAATAAAATGCTACAGACAAACTTGAAAATTGAGGGGGATATACAGCAAGTTTATTTGTGGGGCTAGACATATCATTTCATGTCCTTCTTCTCTTTGGAGTCTTCATAGATTTACTTTTATGTATTCTATTATTTCTTATGAAGTGCTATTTTTTTGTGCAATGTTTCCAGTTAAAGGCTTAATTTTAAAATTGTATAGACTGGGAAAAAAAAAAAAAAAAAGGACGGGGGAACAAGGATATAAGTTCCTTTTTTTTCCTCAAAGATGAAATCTTTGAAATCCCACTAACCAAATGTGATTAATATAGCCTAGGGATAGCTACAGAGAGTGGATGAATGAAAAAAAGTAAGAATGAGATAACAACTTTTCAAGTGAGAGAGAAGAGTATCTCCAAACAACTGATTGAGGGAAAACATTAAAAATCACCCTTTCTGACAGAAGAAATAGGGCATTTAATCTAGTAATGCAGGAAAAAATTCCCGAGAGTTTTTGTCACGCATTTCTAATAAACAGGGAAAAGAAGTAACAGCAGATTTTGTTAGGATTAAAGTGCAAAAAACTGTTACGTTCGCTTGCTTCGGCTGAACAAGCTAGTAGATTCAAAACAATGAAATAATAAAGATAGTTGCCAAAGGAAGAGATTATATAGAAAAGTATATCAAACTTCAAAATCAATGACAAGTATCTTTGAAGGGTGAAAGAATATAGAGATTTTTTTCCAATTAGAAATGTGAAGATGGATTTATGTATAAATAAAAGATTATTGATTTCTAGTTACTTGGATAAATAACACCATTCATCCAGCTATTTAACAGCTTCCTAGGGTGAAATAGTGATGAGCGAATGGTGAAGGGTTCAGCTCAGCTTGCCTGCCTTTTCAGATTTTCTTTAATAAGGTTCACACCGCCAGCTTATTCGAGAAACTGAGAATCAGACTTTAACACTAAAATGAAGAAATCAAAATCACTAGACTCAGCATGTAGTCTACAAATTGGTAATAATCACAAAAGGTAGTTCTAAATCCAGAAGAAGAAAATGAGTAATTTTATAACAATAAACAGAAATCTCGTTCAAATGAAGATGTAGGAGTTGAATATGTGCTATGGCAGGAGATGGATTAAGCCGGAAGGCACTGCTCGGGAAGTGGCAGAATACAGTGCTTGAAGCAAAAGAGCATCGCCTTGAAAAGAGATGCTGAGGCTGACTCAGAAGCATATTTTTTCCAAGAAAGCCAATTTCCAATCCTTCTGTGCTTTGAATACTGCCAATTTTATTATTGATTTGCAAGGAAAGAAGAGGAAACTGATTAACGAGTTTTGTCTAACAAAAGTTCTTTGAGGAGTATTAAAGTACAATGAAGGTGGTTTTGCTCGAGTTGTACCTCAGATCTTAGTTGTTATATACACAACTGGAGAAATGGAAGAAATGGAAGGAATGAAAGAGAAGTTTTCCAGGAAAATGCACGTTTGAATAGACTTTGCACATTGAACTGTGTTTTTACTATTTTGAACTTAGAAAGGATGGACTTCTGCAGATGTTAGTAAACTGTTTGTTTCAATGCATGACTATTCTTTTGGGGAAGCTTTTTTTTTTTTTTTTTTTTTTTTTTTTTTGTGCTGGTAAGAACCAGTTACATTAATTGGATCATAAACTAATTTCTGGGAGAGGGATGGAGGACAGGACATTTATCAGGATATGGTCTTGGTAGCAAAAATGTAACAGCTAACAAAATTCCATAGCAGCCAGATAATACTAAACCAAGTCCAGAAATCATTAATTTTGTAATAGTTGCTGTAGTCTTACTCTGCTATATTAATCTAGTAGCTGATTTGTACACTAAAGTAATTACAATACTTAAGTAGGAGATAAAGCAGAAGAAATAATTCATAACAACAGCAGTAGTTGCAAATTGTCTACAGAAACCTTAATAAAATCAATCCAGGTAGCTGAGCATGTTCTAAATTAACTTTATCCCAGTTTCCCAGACTGCAAAAGAGGGGGAAAAATACTGACTTAAAGCCTAGTGAAGTATCTTCTGAAATGAAGTAAAAGGTGAGAAAAGATAGTGAGAAATAGTGCATCTGGCTTATAAAACATTCCACAAACCAATATCCTGGAATATTAAGTGTCTGGTGTTGTGTTTTAGGCCTTTCCAAGTTATGTGGAAGACATGAGAGCTCAGAGTATGGCTTTCCCCCTCCCAATCCCTCTCACCAAAGCCCTGTGAAACTAGAAAAATTGGGAGAGGGAACAAACATCTTTGAACAATGATAAATTAAAGACCTCACCTTTTTGCAGTGATGTCAATGGTGAAAGGTGCAAAAGATCTCTTTGCAAAGTCCAAATCTTGGTCTTTGCCCTCCCGGATGCACAGAATGTTTAGGCTGCTTAACACCAGGAATGCAAATGTGGGCTTTTTTTGCAGGAGTGATCTGGGAGTGGCTAATTGTAGAACAAAATTTGTTAGGGAACTGGAATAAGCTACAGGTCATGAAAGTTTCTGCAAAATGTTGGTGGTGCCTGTACAAAAACATTCACTTCCACACTTTTCCTGGAAGGTCTTTCGGTAGGTGTTTGGGAAGATGGCAATGTACTCTGTGTAGTCTGTCTTCTGCTGATTTGCCTGAAGAATTAGCCAATCTGCTAAGTGCCTTTCAGCCTCTTATCTTCCTCTTATGACTTCTTAGTCTGCAGGCCAAGCTAGACAAGGCTGTAGATCCTCTTTTTTTTCCTTTGGGGAAATCTTGGTGCCAAGTCCATAATTAGCAAGAAATTATGGAATTGTGACTGCTGTTGTCCAGAATGCCTTGCAGTCTCCCTCCTTGGTTGTTCTCCTGCATTTCTATGAAACTATAATGTATTCTATCCTTAATGAAAGTTGGTTGGTAGAAGAAATACTTGGTTGATTTTTTTTTAATGACTTGAAGGTCACCTAGAGAAATCCTTAAACACCTCAAATACAATCTGACCTTTTGGTCTTTTGGACCAGAAGACAATGTTTTATATAGAAATCCAATCTGATGGTAACTTCTTTGTTCCTTGAGTTAATAATTTAATGTTTTCTGATATTAACTGTAACATGTTCTAGTAACAGAAATCACCATCGCTTATCCCAGTGGCAATGGTTTGATGGAAAATGTGACCGCAATATTGTTCTCTATGAAAGGCAGGCTGTGAGTGTTTGATCAGTGTACAAGAAAGGAGAAAAAGAAATATGAGGGAATAAAAAAATAAGACCTGGAAGGTGGGAGAAATAACAAGCTAAAACATACAGAAGGAGGCTGGTATAACATGTGAGGGAAAGAAGACTTCTTCCTCATCCTCTTTTTTTCTGCCTGCTGAGGCTTGTTCACTGTCTAGTCCTGAATATTCACCTGCTAGAATCAAGTGTTATCCGCGCAAGCTAGGTAATAAATCCATCAGTAAGATTTTACTTTAAAAGAGGTAATTTACCACATGGTGGAAACATAAAAATATAAGAAGAAAGTGTAAGACATAAAAGGATAGAATACTGAATAAGAGCTTGATCTGAAGTATATTAGATATGCCTACTGAATTCAGAAAATTAGGGACTAGCCCCAGATACTAAGCTGAATAAACCCAGAATTCACTGACTTGAGCAACAGAGTTCTGATGTGAAAGAAGTGACCTCAACATGATATATGTCGGGCTGCAGAGCCTATACATTGGGGTGAAATTCAGTGCTGTTCTTCAAAGAGCTGCAGCTCATAACTCACACCCACCGAGGGGCCCGTGTCATAATTTTGAAAGCCCCAAGGAACAATCTAAATTAGTGCAATCTGTCTCTGCCTACAGGCCAGCAGCACTGCCTGGTTCTCTGCAGCTCTACCTGATACAGTCCTGTTTTTGAAAAACCTGTCCCACTTTCAGGCTTCTCTCAGGCATGTCCCTTCATGCAAGTTTTGTGAGGCACTCGTTAGAGGCCCACTTGTGTCTTACCAGTACTTTATGCCAAGCCAATCATTCTACTTAGGTGAAAGTGATGAACAAAAACCCCAACCCAGGAGAACAGTATTGATAGCTTCAGATATACACGATAGAAGTGTCTGAGCCATTGAATGATACTGATCTATTATTACTGCAAAGAAGAATTGAATGTGAATAATCCATTCCATGAGATATAAATACCTAAAATCACAATTGTGTAGTGTAAAGATGAGGATAGCAGAATAGTTCACGTTGCAAGACTAGAAACCATGACAATAGCTGTTTAAGCTGTTAAGAATCTGTAAGTGAATGATCTGGTGGGATCATCCATATTAATACAAACTACAGCAGAGTTAGGTCTCGGGTATCCGCAGTAAAGCGAAGAAGTATAAAATCAGGGTGGAACTTGGCATGCAGATTCTAAAATGTAAACACAAGTGGTAGTTTTGTGCATGTTTGAGTAATTTGGGATCAAATTTTGAGGAACTGTCATGAAGCTATAGCTATTAGAAAGGATGGAAGACGTTGAATTGTGAGAGTCTCTGACTGAACACATGTCAAATAATGATTCAGAAGCACCGAACAGGTGTAAAATTATACTAAGAGGTCACTCAGACAATGAAGGATTAGATCTCCAGCTTGTAGACCTGCAAAGCACACTGGTTTCAATGAAGCCGTGTCAATTTATACCACCTGACAAATAGGCTTCAAGGATGTTAAATAGAAGCTAAGCTATTTAGAAACACCAACAACAGATAAAATTGTAGAATAATTTAGGTTGGAAAAGACCTTTAAAATCATCAGGTCCAACCATTAACCTAGCACTGCCAAGTCCACCACTAAACCATCTCCCTAACTGCCACATCTACACGTCTTTTAAATACCTCCAGGGATGGTGACTCCACCGCTTCCCTGGGCAGCCTGTTCCAATGCTTAACAAACCTTTCCATGAAGAATTTTTCCCTAATATTCAGTCTAAACCTCCCCTGGTGCAACTGGAGGCCATTTTTTCTTGTCCTATAGCTTGTTACTTGGGAGAAGAGATCAACACCCACCTCACTACAACCTCCTTTCAGGTAGTTGTAGGGAGCAGTAAATTCTCCCCTGAGCCTCCTTTTCTCCAGGCTAGATGACCCCAGATCCCTCAGCTGCTCCTCCAAAGAGGAGCAGCTCCTCCAGACCCTTCACCAGCTTTGTTGCCCTTCTTTAGATGCTCTCCAGCACCTCTGTGTTTTCTTGTCATGAGGGGCCCAAAACTGAATACAGTAGTCAAGGTGTGGCCTCAGCAATGCTAAGTACAGAGGGACAATCACTTCCCTTGTCCTGCTGGCCATACTATTCCTGACACGAGCCAGCATACTATTTAGCTTCTTGGCCACCTGGGCACACTCCTGGCTCACATTCAGCTGGCTATTAACCAACACCTCCAGGTCCTTTTCCACTGGGCAGCTTTCCAGCCAGTCTTCCCCAAGCCTTTAGTGTTTTGTGGGACTGTTGTGACCAAAGTGCAGGACCTGACACTTAGCCGTGTTGAACCTCATACAATTGGCCTTGGCCCACTGATCCCGCCTGTCCAGATCCCCCTGCAGAGCCTTCCTGCCCTCCAGCAGATCAACACTCCCACCTAGCTTGGTGTTATGTGCTAATTTACTGAGAATGTACTCAATCTTCTTGTCCAGGTCATTGATAATATCCATTTAAGATCTATTAAAGAGAACTGGCCCCAGTACTGAACCCTGTGGAACACTACTTGTGACCAGCCACCAACTGGATGTAATACCATTCACCACCACGCGTGCTTAGCCAGCCAGCCAGTTTTTTACCCAGCAAAGGCTACACCTGTCCCAACCATAAGCAGCCAGCTGCTTCAGGAGAATGCTGTGGGGAACAATGTCAAAGGTTTTACTGAAGTCTAGGTAGACAACATCCACAGACACTCACAGACAGAAGTACAGTGTTGTCAGGACAGATGCTTAACACTTGAGAAACAACCTCATATCAAATATCTGAGAAAATAAAATAATTATTATATTTTAAGCATGTTGTAGCAAAAGACATCTTCAAGAACAATGCCTGAAAGAATTCAGACAGCTATGATAGCATCTTACAAAATATATTTCTAAGTGATAGTTGATGCCATCTCTGACACCAGCAATAAATCTAATCAGAGAACTGAATGTTTAGCATAATGTTAGAAATCTACAATCCTGAAAGCATGGAAAAAATCTAGTTATTGATACTTTATTTTGGAAATTAGCTGCCGTCTAATGTTTTTAAATTAAAAAGCTATAGCATATGAAGATCACTGAATTCAGGCATATACTCATCTTTTATAGCCAAAAGATGGGCTCTAAGTGAAACAATTTTTTCAGATCAAATAAATTGCCCTTTTTAAACTAGTGTCAGTCTAAGAAAATAAGGACAATCACCTTGAAAACTGTAGAAACATAGATATATGAGAAATATAGTCATATCTAGTGTCATTAAGATGAATGCTCCACACAGTAGCCTGTAAGAAAGCAATCAGAAAGCACATGTCTTAAAAACTTTGATTTCATTTATATTCTACTGGAGCTGTTTATGCTAAAGACCGAGTTAATTTTCCTGGGGAATGCAACATTGAACCTTGTTTATGTATAGAACCAAAATTAAGCAACAGATAGGTCTTTCTAAGTAATTGGCTGAAACTTTATTTATACAGTAATCCAACAAAAAGAGAGTGGTTCATGGCCAGGACTATTTTATTTATACTGAAAGCAATTTGAATAGGTGATTTTTTTTAAGAAATATTAAAAAAAAATGTTTTCTATGCTAGTTATTCTAAAACTTTTACTTCTGAGTAATCTTTTACTATTGACCTGGATTCTTGCAAACATGTTTCTGGCTTCTGATTAGGAACTTCACAACTTCTGGCCATTAAGTCCTGGCTGCCAGTTTTTCAAGAGTATAGCTTCCTCACAGATTTTGTTCAATCACTGAATTCACACTAACAGTCAGCATTTAACACGGGCTTCTTTTCAAACATAAGTAGTTCACAGAACTGCTTTTTGTAGATCTGTTTGATTGGGAAGTGACCTTCTGGGATCATCCGCTTCATTTCCTTGTATTGAGGCTGGAACAAGAGCTCCTATTATCAGAACCTATTAGTGAAGGGATTCCACAGCTGCTTCTGATAGGTTTTTTTTAGTGCTTATTTTCAAAGTTGCAAAGTTTTTTCTAATATCTAACTTATATTTTGTCTGCTGAAACTAAACTGATTTTTTTTCTTGGGCTGTTCCAATGGAAAACCAGACTGATCATCATTTTGCCTGCATTTTCCATCCTCTGCTCTTTTGAGGGTGGTCTCCAGATTTCCCTCCTTCTTTGCATTTCAGGGTTTGGAGTCTTGGATCTGTAGGGTCTCTGCAAGGACTCTGTCAAGCACCTACCTTGCCTATATTGAGCACCATGCAATATGCCACATCACTATCATATCACTGTATTAGCAGAAACTCTGGGCTTTTTTGTGCTGCTGTTGCACAGCTAATTTCTGTGACTTTGTAAGCTTGCTATGCTCTGGGAGCCGTGCTCTTGCCTACTCTTGTTCATGTCTTTCTTAGTAAGGATACTATGGGCTAGCTGAGACCTTACCACAAAAGGAAGTACATAGGAATAATTACATTACAGACTGTAAGACAGCTAAATTCCTTCCTTCCACACACCTTTTAAATATTGACTCTTCCACACCTTTTTTAGGAGCTTGTCATTGTTGGCTTACTTTCAGCTTGTGATTCACTGTCTCCCATGTTTACCGTTACCTAAGCAGCTGCTTTCTCTTGCATCTTGGTCACATGGTTTCTCCTAATCTTATTTCCTTGAAACTGCTTCGAAAATTTAAGTCTGGCCTCTTAAAATGCTTTCCATCCCACCCTTTTTGGTATCAGTAAAATACAGTCCCTTCAACTGTTCTAACTATAGTTTAAATTAAAATTATTGTTATATTATGTCCTATTAAAAAAGTTGCATAGAAAATATAATCATGGAAACAAACTCTAGGGTAAGTCCGTATGTCACAGACAACTGAGTTCATAGTTGACATAACATTCTGGCAGAAAACAAAGGTATGTTTTGCTTGCAGGGGGTCAAGCATTAAAGCAAATAATGAAAAATTTATTATTATTACTATTTAAATATTTCAGAAGTTTTCTTGGAAGCTTCCACTGTGTGCACTCCTGTATTAATGCCATTCAAAACAATAATAGAAGGCAAGATAAAACCTAGGGACTAGTAAATCAGCTCACAGATACCTGAGGTTAGAGAGAGCTTGGCAAGGAAGGGAAGCCAGGTTTCCAAGCTCCTAGGTTCGGTACCAGTTTGTAATATAAACCTGCTTATTCATCTTCTTTTTAGCACTCAGTGGAACTGAACTGATTGGCACACACTGTATTCGGGATGGCTTTAGATGAAGAAGCAATGTCTCCAGAGACAGACGTTCTCTTTTCCATTGAAAATAAGCTCTTCTCTCTACTGCTTTTTCTCAGAAGTTAAAACAGAGTTTTATGCTTACTTGGCAATGTAAAAATAGCACTGCTGAATCTGCTTTTAAGTCTTAAGTCTGCTTCAAACTTTTAATCCATAACGTTAACACTGCTGTGGAGTGCTATTCTCAAATTCACTGCAACTCTTGGAAGAGGAAGTGATCACTGTGAGAGATTTTGGTCTTAATGACCTGTGAGCTGTAGAATCTATTTGGGTCTTGTTAAGCATCTTTTTCCCAGGCTATCAAGACAGATATCAATACTTTCGGGAGAGAAGGCTTTCTGTAGTGTGACAAGGGCAGCATGGGCTTAGCAAATCAGGTCATAAGCAACATGCTGGGTACAAATGTCCACTATTTTGAGAACCAATTTTTGGAAGAAAAACTAAAATTAATTTTTTAAAAAATATATCTCAACTTTTTTTTTTTTTTTTTTTTTTTTTTTTTTTTTATAAGAAATATCTTTTTGGACAACAGACAGGTTATTCCATCGCTGGAATTTCAGTTCACAAATTCTGTAATTTCTACTGAAAGCTGTAAGATGCTAGAAGAGAAGAATCAAAATTTAAAAGATGTCACTCAGGACTGTTAAGTAATATGTTTTCTTGTATGTATATTTTTCCTACCTGACAAAAACTTGTTTTCCCTGTTTTAAGAAGGCAGTTCTTCAACACACATAGCATTAAGCACTTGAGTAGTCCTATGGACTACAGCAGGTTGAGGAATGTATGGGAAAAGCAGCTATTGCAGACTTATTTCTGGGGGTCAAACATTAAAATTTCTGTTCCTATGAGCAATTACAGCAATTACTAAATATTTCATGAGCATAACTTGAGGTAATGTAGTATTGTGTACTCCAAGTGTTGGAATAAAATACCCAGATCAAAGATTATCTCAATTAGTTCTTAGACATAAGCCCCAGGTAGGATAGTTAAAAAGTACTGAACATCTGGCACCTTGTGACAATGGTATCATTAGATATGAAAATTACATGAGTGTATTATAAAATATATAGCAAGAAAAATATTGAACTTTTAAAAGACAGCCTTTGAAGGAATAAATAATAGACAGAAAGATTGATTAGAGCTACTTGCTGTTTACTGTGGGATGGTAGAGGTGATTATGATAGAGAAAGAAATCACACTTATTTCAATGAAAATAAGGATAAAAATTAAATCTTATGTAGCTAGAAAGGAACATGAGAACTGTTAAAAATGATAAAATGAAGCACCTAAAAGCTGCGAAGTATTTAGTACGTAGCAGGGTAAGGCAGAATATTGAATTAACTTCAAATATGGAAAAATAACATAAGCAAACAGTACTACTCTTATCATCCATAAGTAGCTTTAGGCATGAATGTTGTCCTCTTAAAACAATCTAGCAAGATTTTTTTTTTTTTTTCAAAAGGAGTAAAGTTTTTATATAAAAGGGAAAACCACTACAGATTTAGTAAGTTCCCTGTGAGCATTGTGGTAATTACCGAGATCCTGCAAGACCACTATTGGTAATTGAAATCTGATCAATTTTGAAACTCAATAATCCTAAGAAATTGCAAAATGTTATATGTAAGTACACCCTTCAAAACATTCTTTGAGGGAGCATGAAGGAAAAAGAGAAATCCAGTAATTTAAAGCAACTGTACGTTTTGTAAACTTGTTTAGTAGTAGTTGAATTGAAGGTAATAGAATATAGAAAATGTTACATGAGAACACAAAGAATTATTTGGAGCTGAGCAACGAACAGGAGATCTCAGGTTACATTTTCAAAGGTATGTAAATGACTTAGAGACATTGGCACCACAGCATCAACAATTAGGAAATAGCCATGGAGAAAACATGAGACAACAATTTTGTCTCTTAATCCCAGAAGTGATTTAAGCCTTTTGGATTTTTTATTCAGAGGTATTTTCTATAAAACAGATGTAATCTTTTTTGATGAGTCTATTGACTTCCAGCAGAAGTTAAACACTTGAATATAATCATAGAGTCATAGAACAGTAAAATATATTAAATGTAAATGATGCTGGGAGGTAGAGATGTGTAACAGCAAAAATGGAAATTTATCAACGTTTCATTTTTTTTTGAAAGGTGGCACCTAACTGCTGCTTTTTTCTTGGAAATATATCATTCCATTTTTGAAAGCAACTTGGACCTAAGGATATTTCTGTGCTTTTGAATATTTCTTTGTAATCTGTATCTTAAATACATACAGGGTTCCAGGCAACCTCTTACATGGGGAAAATACTACATGAGTTGAGGAATAATGGGAAGGTACAGCATCATAATGAAGCAATTATTTTGTAAATACAATGTCTGTAAATGAGGAAAAGTGATATTCCAAAAGTGGAGATGCTGAGCCCGCTTTATCTGTTAATTGGAAAGAACTCTATAACACTACAGTGAGCAGAATATTCAGGTGTGCAAACTGGGTGACAGAACAAATAAAAAAGTCCAATCGTATCTACAAGAATTAAGATAATTTAACTTTTCTAGTTCCCTTATGCCAATCAATTATTCTGTTGTGTGTTCCAAGTATTCAAGATGACATTTGGCCTGGTTTCAAAAATGTATTTCCCTGTATTTTATTGAGCTTTCAGATCTCTCTGATAACAGCTTCTTAGATCAAAGTCAGTTGGACTCCTGTGACTGTCTAAAATAAGATGGTAGCTAAAATGATTTTCAGACATAATCAATGCTGCCAAATGTCTTTCAGTAACTCTGTCAGTACTTTGTCATACTTTTTAATAGATTAAGATTTCTACTTATAACATAGACCACTGTATTTTCATTTTTTAAGTGCTCGGGTATGTCCTATGTATTTACAAGGCATCAGCCTCTATATGAAAACGTGCTATCATCAGAAAAGTAAAAAAATCAGTCATGAATGCTAAATTTCTTCTTTAATCACAAGGTATCTAACCTACACATCAGTATCATTTTTTGATTTTTCAAGAATGTGGATGAAAATTTTTTCATTTCTGAAGATGATTAAATACCAGGTAGTGTATTGCAGGGTTGGGTGGGGGAAAAAAAAAGAAATCCTTCAAAAATTGCCATTTGAAACACAGCTGCATCACAGTAACTGAAAAAATGGTGGCCTTTCTTAAAGATGCTCACACTTTCAAATGTTATCTCAGATTACACTAGCTGTGCTAGGCACCTTTTCCTTATTGAAGGCATTTCTTTGTTTATACATGCTAATATATATCAGATAAAGATTAAATAACATTTAAAATTGTACTCTTTAAAACAGTGTTGATTTGAGAGCAGTCCTGATTTGAAGGGGAAGAAATAAAACCTCAGGGTGTCGTTTCCAAGGCCAGTGACAATTCCTATTCGGGGAAGCACTGTCACCTCTGCAGTCCTTGTGCCCTTCTAGACAGACTTGTGTGCCATCATGTATCTATCTGTCCTGAGACATTTGGATCTGGGAATCTATTTTAATATTTATAACCCTTTTTTTATTCTGACTGGTTACAAGTAAGGGAAATTCTGTTTCACACACGCACGCTATTAGAGCTGTCTCCACGCAAGCAGCAAGGGAGGTCAGGAGGGCCCATGGGCTAAGAGACTTCAGGTGGAATACCATTCAGAAATACCATTCAGAACAGATTTGCTTGAATTACAGGAACTTTAAGGTACTGCAAGTGGTCTGTGCTTTGTGTCCTTAAAACTTGGCAATTTCTGACCTATTATGTTCCTAGAGGCAGGCATTTCTGGCTTACTATGTGAAAGCTGGCAGCTTTTAATGAGCACTCCAATCAGAATGGCAGCTGCTACTCAGTGCTTGGGGCTCCTGTATTGTCCAGCTGGGTGTATTATGCTTTTTTATGTGCCTCTATGTACTATGTTTGCTTGAATGAATTCATCTTGCTGGATTTGCCTGCCAGAACCCATGTATCATGACAAAGATTTTAGTCCCTGGCATTATTGTTTCTTAGAAAAGTTAACTTTTAAAGCTAAGTTTAAATATCTGATCATGGGAATACAAGACAGATGTTCCACATATAAAATCATACTAAAAAGAGGGAATAAGTGGTAAAAATGAAAGTTTAATTATTCTGTTTCTGTATAATGTTATAGAACTTTCCAAAACCAGTGACACAGTAGGAGGACACTGCTGAGTCACTTCCTGAGTGGTAATGGTAATTCCACATTTTTCAGCACTTTTGGAAAGAAACTAAAATGATTTTTTAATTACTGGTATGTGAAGTGTCTGAAGAGCATCAAAATCAACACAGAATTTTGTCTCTTTAGACACATAGCAAAGTAAGATGTGGCCCTAGCCCAAGAGAAGGGAGGGACAGAGAAAAGGAATCACTGTCCTGTTCAACACGTAGAAAAATGGAGCAAAGAAAAACTCAAAGCTTTGCATGTGGCAAGACTAGAAAATGAACTAGTTATTTTGGATATGTTATTTTAGACAGTGTCTCTTTCCCTTCTTAGGTAAGGAGTGCCCCTTGCCAAGCTCAGAACTGATTGTGTCAAGATAAATCATCAGATTCCTCAAAGCCCTGCACATACTTGTACTGGGATCACACTTGGATAGAATGTCTTCACTGATGGAAGCCCTGCACATGTGAGTTGAGTCCTGTACCTTACTGAAATTTATTTCCTAGCATGCTGTTAAGTAGAAATGCAGCTTGATGTGACAACTCCAAATCCTTGTTACCTGCAGTCATTGAAGATCCTATTATATATTTACTAAAACTTAAGCCATACATTCTAGTGTATGAAATCTTCAGCTGTATTCCTTTATTTTTATAATAGATTTCTTGTAGGTTTACTAGACATCATTTGAATTGAAGTTGAAAAAAAAAAGAAACCCAGTAATTTTTGACCTGTCTTCTAGTGGAAGACTGAAAGCTTATTCCCTAGGAAATGTTGAGGTAATTTGTTTTCTTGTTTTATGAGTGGGCTGTTAAACAGCTGATATGTTTCCAATGAGAGGTGGCTGCAGTAGTGAAGTGAAATCAATTGCTTTGGTGAAATGTTCCCCAGAGCTTGATAATTAATTGCATTTTACTTTACATTTGCATGACCTTTTGATTTTCTTTGGGACCAAAGGAAATACAGAGTTAGAAAGTTGCTTTTATTTATTAATGAGGATTTTTTAGCACCATAACTATCCAAATGCAAAGCAGAAGTTAAGACATACAGAAAAACAAACTCTCTCTCCTTCTCTCTCAGCACCCCTCCTTTTCTCTTTCTCCTTCTGCTCTGGCAATAACAATTCATTCACTTTGTCCAGGAAATTGAAAAAGGACAGGGGAAAGCAAGTGCAGGCTGAAGTAATTAACTAGATGAAGACAAACGAAGCAAATAATCTCTATTATTGCTTCCTTTTTAGGCGATAATTGTTTTAGGCACAGCATGACCCTAAGGAAAGCACAAGATGGAGAAAAAGAACTAATATTAGCATAGTAAAATCAATTCTAGTGGAGGATTAATAAAATCTCTCTATCTCCAGACCTCACCTCTCAGACAGGATTACTTGAAACATTACATATTAGCAGTGCTAGTTACTCGAGGACAACAATATCAGATGTTCCCAGAGACAATACTGTAGTGGAACCCATTGTTTTCATTTATCTTTTGATTTTATTAACTGGTTTTTTCCGCAGAGGCACTCATGTGAGCTTCTCTAACCAGTTGTTATATACAGATGGTTTGGCATTCTTCAGAGTAGTAGAACATAGCAAAATTTATCCATTGCTGGTACTGCTTCCTTTGTTTTGCTCACTGATGTAAGACAGACAGCAGTGTAGAAACTGCCATGTCTTTAAATGGTAACTTGGCCTGCCTGATCAGGAAATCTCTCCCAGAAGACTGATGCTAATACTTTGTATTGATATATTTTAGAGCCTAGAAATTACTGGTAACATTATAAAGTTATTATAAAGTCCAAATTCTGCAGTCTACCCAAAGAGCAGCTGAGGTAAACATCATCACTGGAGTGGTAATGCATAGGCGCACACATGAAGCCCTTACCTTTAATTTGCTGCCTGGCAAATTTCAGCCTAATATATTCTAATGCAGAGAGTCACATTTTCAGGAAATGAAACTTGATTTTCAAAGTAGTTCCTGACATGTCAATACACTATATTTTTTTTAATTCTTACTAAAACATTCACATTTAGAGTGTCTGTTAATTAACGTTGTATCTGTATTCACCACAGCTTTATTTTTCTTGGTTTGCTTAGCTTGAAGAGGCAATTAATATAAAAAAATGCCAACAAAGTATTACGACAAACCCATCTGCAAGAATTCCTAAGCTGCTGGTATAAGAACAATTAGAAAAGCTCAGATGAGCAGCTCTGCATTGTTTCTTGGCTTATGTACATGAAGGAATTTATGCTTTTATACAAAAAAAAAAAGCATAATTATTGAACATCTGTGAGATGATCACTAGAGACTCAAACTTCAGCAAGAACGATCCTCTAAGCTTAGAAACATCCTTAGATGTCATTCTCAGGAGGAGCACACTCATTCTGTGCACTTTTCTCACTGGGCATCTGAAAAAGGGAATCTACTATTCCAAATAAAATAAGAGCAGAAATGTACCTTTCCTCTTCTTTTTGGAGGAAAACGGTATTTAATAATTTCTTTATCTCACAAATGTCTACTTTTGAATATAAGAGAAATTTCCAGATCTTATGGAAGCTTCAAGATCAGAATGGGAGGATTGGAAGGATAATGCCATTTTACCATCGAGCTTTATTTTAACTTTTGAAATTATGACCCACTACAGAGTGAACAAATTTAAGATCAAGTGTGTTAAGTAGATCTGGATAAAACTTTTTCATTGATGAGGATATTCTGAGGTGGTGGTATTTTGTAATTGCCTTTAAGACATGCAAATAACTGTGCCAGCCACAAGATGGTATGTAATTGGTCCCCAGGTAGGAGGTCTGTGCCACCAGCCAGCAGAGCTACCATATGTTGATGAGATGAGCAGTCAAGCAGTAATTTGGAAGACATAAATTAAAAATATGTGGATAGTGGTATATGAAGAGAATGATTTAAAGCTAAAGGGGAGGAAATAGGGAGGCACAGTAATAAGATGTTAGTATCGTTTATGAAAAAGTGGGGCAGATGGTCACTTGTTTCATGTAGGGAATTGATATAGTTGCTGAATTCTGAGTCTGGTTAACGTAGGTCCCATTTCCTTGTTTCATAGTGAAATCACCATGATTCAAACATCATTCTATTTGAGGTTCCTGTCCCAAAACCATGGGAAAATCCCTGTGCAAGAACAGGATTATTGCTACATATGCGATGCCTTTGATATTGGCCAGTACACAAGATGAACCATAAATCTCCAGTCTGAGCCGATTCTTCCTCCTACACTGAAACTAAGCCCCTTGGAATTGCTGTAGCTGAAACTGTAGTGGGCTTATGATGGATGTATTCATTAAAGAAGTAGAATATGTTTATAAGCTGGTTGCACATGTGCTTATGAGGGAGAAAAGCTGAGTTTCATGCTGGATTCTCTCTTTAGTTTGTCTACATTGTGTGCACTCATGCTGAAAGAGTGAAGTATCCGCTTCTTGGCCTGTTATGAGTGCGCTGACTCAAGTATTAGGGAAGAATTTAGTATTTTAAATTTTTACCTGCAGAACAGGCAGCCTATCCAATCAGTTACAAATCCTGTCATCTTAGAGAGTTGAGTGGAATGTCTTAATATAAAGGGTGCTGGAACAGGGGAAATAAAATTTCTTGTTATAGCTTAAAGACTTGAGGGTGAAATTCTGGGATGAAAATGTCAAATGGAGAAAAGTATGTTAAAGTAATAATACCTACCCTTAATGGAATCCTCTGATATAAAATTACAGGATTATTTTCAAAATGCAGATGACAGTTGATGTGAGTACCTTTTATTAAATACTTAATCTGTGCACAGACTTTTGCTGCGATAAAGTAAATGTATCTGATTTCTGTTAAGGTGACTTGCAAGGAAAAAAAGGGTGTGGGTCACTGCTTATATTTAGCATGCGCAATTCAATAGAAATACTGGAATTATAATGTAGCTTTGAGTATTGAATAAGTTTATTTTAATCTCTTTTTTTTGCATTAGCATTTCAGTAGTTGGGTTTATTTCTAGATTTGGGAGGTTTACCTATTTAACTTTTTTACTAAGACCCTATAATCTGTTTTCTTGGATGATTCTTGGGTAATTTCAGTAATTGCAGTAGGAGGTCACCATTCACAGATCTACTGCTTGGAAGGGACTTCTGGGAGTTACCAACTCCAGGCCCCTGCTTGAGGTGGTACCATTACTAGAACTTGGTCCAGCCAGCCCTGGCCTGGTTTTGCTGCCTTGAATACCTCCAAGGTGTTCTTGCTGAGGAATCTGTTCCTGTGTGGCATTACCTACCTTGATAAAAAGTTTTTTTTCTGATAGCTGTTACTCTCCTTCAACTTGTTTTTCAATTGTCACTTTCATATTGACCTTAGGCTTTTGGAGGGAAAAAAAAAGCTTCTTGCTGCTTACATTTCAGTTCTATTGCCGTTACCAAAAAGCTGACAAAATCCCTTTGTGCTTTTTTTTCCTCTTTCACTGAATCTTGCAGTATAATCAGGGAAGGAAAATAAGTTACTTCTAAGAATCCTGTTCTTTTATACAGACCACAAACTCTGTTAGGGAATAAACAAGTGGAAAAAAGGAAAATGAACGGATTTCAGGCTCCTTTCTAAATGGAAAACAAGTTTTTCTTTCCTTACATGCAAGGGACATTCATAGTAAAAATTTGTGTTTTGTGTTTTCAAGTAATAGATGCAATAAATAAACAGTTGTCAAAAATAACTTACAATTTGGTCTGAATATCTATTTATCACTTCATATCAAGAGTAAAATAGTTGAAATGGTAATACAGAAATGCCAGTCTAGTGGATAATCTAGTACCAATTAGCTCTTTGAAATCTTTTTACATCATCAAAGTACAGTACATTAACTAATCCTAACTGCATCTCATGGGTACAGTATTCTTACAGGAACTAACTACTGGTGGCCTAAGGACACCTCCTCACAGTGTGTGCTTTTTCCCAAAACTTACTTATGTACTTCAACAAGGGAATGTACTTGGCTGACTTATTTCATGACAATGAATGCAAGTCAATTAAGGCATACAAATGATTTTAGAAAAGAACTCTTTACCTGTCTTCACAACAAGGTAATTTCAATGACATTTATGTCTTTGGAAGGTACTCTGGATTTAAAATAATTTCATTTGTTGGAATCCTGACCATCTGAACATGTAGTTTAAAATAATTTTTTTTTACATTTTCTCAGTCATTTATATCTATAAAAACAAATCAGGAGAAACTTCCAGTCAAGACTCTTTTTTAAAATATCATTAGAACCAAAATGGGCTTCACCAAGTGGTGGCAAACCACTTGGGTGCTTGTTTTGCTGTTCAGTTATAGAGTCTGTGTCCAGAAGTTTGTCTGGTTTACACTTTTGTTGAAGCTGAGACCCCCTATGATCTGAGATCTCCTATGATCTTCCCACACAGAGAACACAATGGCCAATCTGTAAGTAATGTCAACTCTGTGTCTTCCAGGAAAAGCTGTAAACAGTTGGTTTCAGTATGTGAAGGCTGTAAAATCCTAGTAACTATTTACATGATTGAGTGACATATATTAAAAGAAATCAGCTCCCCATCTAATAATAAGTGTTACTTCATTCTACTTCATTGTGAATACGGTAGAGTACCTTTGAGAAATGAAGGTGTTATTCATGCAAGGAGCTTGGAAACTGGCAGTTCTTTAAAAAACAAAGAGAATTTCGAGAACAGGTACATTGCAAGCTAGCTGCATGTATCTTATTTTCTGTTACTGGCAAGTTCTTGTTTATCATAACAAACAAATTCTATTTGACTGTTGAAACAGAATGAGAAATACAGGCCTGGATAATACATTGATCTAGTCTGTCAAGCTGAGGGCTGATCTGAAGGTCAGTCATATGTCCTTAATCTAATTGGGGAAGAACAGAAAGGGTATTCAAGTTTCTGATTATAATCCTGGTTGAGGTTTTAAAACAAATGCGGTGGCTGGTATTTTTTAAATTGAAACAAAGTTTTATACATTAGTGTTCTTGCACCATTAGTTATCAGAGCCAGCCCCACTTTTGCCTTAAGTGTAAATGATGTCAGAACCATAGCATGCTGTCCTGCATGGACACATTCCTGATTTGGTGGGATTACAAGGGTAGTGGGATGTCAGGTTGATGAATTTCCTCTCTCCTCAGAGAGCCGAACAAGCCAAGATACTCAGGAGATGTAGCTCCAGTGCCAGTACTGGGGTGAGCCATCAGTAGCATTCATTGGTCAGGGAATCTAAAAGGGCACGTACATATAGATATACGTAGGAAAAAACAGATTAGATTAGATTTGGTGTATGTAGTCCCAGTTTGGGCTCAAAACAGCAAATATGAATACTTGGGAATATATTTCTGGAAAAGGGGTGTGGAGGGGCAGGCAGGGATGAGAGTTGAGAAGCTCTCCAAAGAGACAGCTGGTTCCAAAGCTGGCCATAAAAAATTTATGAAAGAGGGTCTGTTAGCATCAGAAACATAGACTACAAGACTTTAGTTACCATACAAGGACACAAATATATAATCTACGGGACAATACTGCTTGCTCACAAAATCACAATTTGTAGTTGTTGTAGCAAGGACTGCCCTCTCTTGCTGCTTGGGAACTGGTTGGGATTTGACCCAGATGACTGACTGAGGCATTCTGAGTTTGGGTAGCATCACACTTGTTACTCTCAGCTCAGTAACTGTGATCATCTCCATATACAGACATATGACTTCTATGCTAGTGAGAGATAAGTAATTTCTTCTAGCCTACCTGCTGCTCATGCATGTTGTCATGAAATTCACTTTGAGCATCTAACTTCTCTATGGCTAATGCAGAAGTAGAGTAAGGCATACAGAAAGGAAAGGAGTGCATCTCGGCATCCATACTTAATGAAGCTGTTTCTTATCCTGCCAACATTTTAACTCTTAAATGTATTTCAGAGAAAATGGTGAAGTCTTTCTAAAACACACCTGCATCCTATCTGTTCTCAGCAGGTCCTTGGATTCCTTAAGCCCATCTGCTGCTGCACAGTGACAAACCACTTTGCTTCCAAAAGAGCATTAACCTTATTATCTAAGCATAGACCCCATGAATTCATTGTATACAAGAGCTGAGGAGCAAACCTGAAATGCTGGCAAATACCGATTCTTTAGTGAAGTGAGGAATATTCAGTCAAGTTAACATATTTCCTTGAGTGTGCATTTTTACACTTACTAAACTCAGTGCTGTAAAAGGCAAAACTATCCTCTCCCGTTCATACTGTTAGGCCTCAGTAGTTACATTCCTTCTATTACCAATAGCTGGAAGTCAAGGATTGGTAGTAAAAGACGACTGTAATGTCAAAAGCACAAATTTAACATATGGACTTTGTAATGCTAGATAGGATTAGTCTAGTCTAGGATCCTGACTCTTCAATGATCAACATGAGCTGACTCAGAGGAGAAAGTCAGCAGCTGGTACTTATACGAGACAGTATCTTCAAGAAGTTTTCCTTTGTAGGCACAGTAGCTAGAGATTGTAGAGGTGCTTCAAATAGCCTTGTATTTAAAGACTCTGTTGCATCTTTCCAAGAACTATCTTGAACATCTGCTAGATATTCAAAAGTGATTCAGATGTGGTTTCTAAAGAGGAAAAGTAGCAAGGTTTTGTAAATATGATCAACTCCTACCATAATCACTGAACATCAGTGCCAGCATCAATGAGAAAAACAGGTGTTAAAATGAGCTAGAAAGCTTTTAGGCCTGTTTGTCTGTCTGCCAAATGGACAGCTTTAATACACAAGCTTTTAGGAAGCTCATGCAGATAACCCAGTTTGTTTTATAATGCTTGTCTTGGCAGTGAAAGATAAGGATTTCATTATAATAGAAACACTTTTAGTGAAAATATCTGCTATTTCCTGATTTCCTTAGCAATTCTGATTTTTTCTGATTTTCAATCCCATAATAAGAATTACAAGGGAAGGAGTATTCCTATGCAGCTACTTCAGAAATTGTTTGTCTGCAATGGCACATTTGTTTTCCATCAGCGTTCACATAAATTGCATTTCATCCCTCATTTATATTTCTAATCTACGTGATAACGTCAAGCACACTGATCCAGTTTCTCTTGCTGTCATCCCTATGACTCTTCCTGATTTCATCTGACACTGTATTAAGGCAGACCACATTCTTGTTAACAGTAATAAGCACCGAGGTGGTTGAGTGCTGCTTTGAATGAAGACAAATGAATGGAGAGAAATGTAATGACTATACACACTGCAAAGCAAAAAGGCTGTCTTAGTGGACTGAAATCAGCTTATGAGGATAAAATGACTTCACTAACATACAGCCGAGGTGGACTTGACTGATTCAGCCAACAGCTTGCTTAAGGTATCGTATTATTACCACATCACTAAGATCTGCATGGTAAAGTGTTCCCTGAGTCTGATAGCTGTGGTAGAAGTCATGCTTGTAAAACCCAATTTTACTCCTGGGTACGTACTTAGTCTAATTTATTTCATGAACATATGCTTATTGCAGAGAATATATTTGGGCATAACATTTGTTCCTTAAGTACTCTGAAGTAAAAAAAAACAACAAATCCAAAGCTACCAGAATGTCCTGTGAGAACAGATGTCACAAAGAGAGTGGCCAGTTCAGAGAACTGTTATCAATGTAACTGGCTGTGAAATCACAGTAGGATTTTCTTTAGTCTAATCTTTATGCATTACACAACTTGAACTGTCGGCTGCTAGATGGCACAATATACTTCCAGTTGCAATGACTTTCATACAAAAACTATACTCTGCACAAGGAAAAAATATTGATAATGATTTTATTGTGATTAATGGAGCAGTACAGTTCAACGTGGGGGTATAGCATGTCTGCACAAAGCTTTTTGATTTCTTTAAACTTGCTAATACAGTTAATTTGGAAGGAATGCTAGTAGGAAATAAACTTTAATACTTGAAAGGTGGTTGAAATAGAAGTACTTTAAATCCAAGGCAGCATTAAAAAACAGCTGGGAGTTCTCTGATCTTTATTTTGTACTTCCATTGCTAACACACAAAACCATCACTGGATTTATATTTCCAAAGATATTTTTTCTATTATGTCATTACTTTGTTGTGTCTTCTAGCAAGTGACACCACTGGGAGTAGATCTATGTATGTGTATGGACAATTTTTTCTAATATTTTTACTCAGAAGTCTTGATAAGGTGAAGCATAAATGCAGCAAGGATGTCTGTTCTGTATCCCAAGACTTTTTTTTCTTATAAAAGTTGGGACACCCATTTTCCAATAATTCTGTGGCGATACAGGACTTCATTGTTACTTTTATTTCTGACAGTGAATTGTACGTGTTGGGCAAGCATTGATTCAACCATGGAGCAGACTAATAAAAGCCCAATCTTTCAGCAAACATAGATAGTGAAAACCACTCCTTTTGTGTATCTTTGAGGACTGGGAAATAATTTGAGGCAACAAGACTATAGGACGTACAGTGGGCAACTTTCTGTGGCATATTGACGGTACTTGATATTCATTTAAAATGGCTTCTTGTATTGTGTATAAACTTCAGATATTAGAAGTTGTAAGACCCTTGTAACCATGACTGGAAATTCCTGTCAATTTGGCAGTGAACATGGAACATTATTCAGATTCTGGGAATGTCAATCATTTGAACCAAATGGCATTGAAGATGTAACATGAATTCTTTTTCATTCAGTCACAAACGTTACCTTCTAGCAGTGCTATAATAGTGAATCCCAACGAAGTGGATACACATCACTAGAATTTGTGTTGCCTGTTACTAGCAGTCATACGACTTTATTGGTCTGAAGTGTGTGCCATGTTTTATGCAATGGTAAAGCACATTACTAAAAGAGAAGTGCACTAATGGATCAATAGTACCAAACAAGGAACTCTTGCTTGGTCTGAAAATAGACATTGTATAAAAAGTAGAAGCACATTGGAGAAGCAGCAGAGAGGAATGGCATACACTTGTGGCAACAGACTCTGGAAATATTAGGTCACAAGGTTAATTGCTACTGATTTGTTTAGAACTTAAGACAATAAGATTTTTATATTTTTTATCACTCGATTCAAAAGGAAAGAGGAAAACAGAAAGTATAAACCTGATGCTGAATGGATAAAGAGAGGAATGGGGAGTAGGCTCATGCATTCGGTGCATTTTTATATCATTCTTCGTAAAGGTTAATTATGAAAGACTGGTTATTGATTTTATTTTACAAGAGAAAAGCAGACCAAAAGTGGAAAGAACCATTTTGTTTGGTTGGTTTTGATATATTATCAGCATGCCGAAGATAATAAGATAGCAAGGAACAGGCAACATTGGCTTTACATCACTTCCTTTTGACAAGGCTAGCCAATCTGTTACTGTGATGGAGCAGGTACCCCAGCGGGTAGTCAAAACAATGCCTGTTACATCTTGACTGTGCTGAGGCTTTTGATACTGTTCACTATGACTTTCTCATATGCAAACCGTAGAAACTTGGACTCCAGGAAAATGCTGTTAAGTGGGTACACAGTGGCTGAAATGTCCTATCTGAAACAGCTGTCAGTGGTTCATTCTCCAAGGGATACAATGCTGAGGTAAAGGGAAGCTGAGACTTAGATTTTCTAGGCAAATTCCTAGTGCCATCTCCCACGTTGTTAAAGAGAATACTGCTTAAAGCCACATTTACTGTGTGTGGCACTGAGTTGGGAGAAGACAGAAAGCACCTGGAGTTCAGAATCAACTAGATAGAGGGGTGTATTTGGTCTGAAAGCTGTAAAACAGAGCTCAGCAATAAGTGTGAAAGTCCTACTTGTGGAAAAAGAAATTAAACGTGCAATATAGATGGTCTCACCATCCATGCATCAGCAGGGTAGAAAAGGATTGGAGCTTATAATGAGTCACAGACTGAATGTGAGTTTAGAATGTGAGGCTGCTGCAAGAAAGAGACTGACATATAAAGCCTATGAAATAACTTTTCCCCTCTGTTTGGTACAGGTGAGGTCTCAGCTAGCTAATTCTGGCACCACTTTATTTTTGAAAAAGAGATGTGGACTACTTAAAGAGGATCCAGAACAGAACGATAAGAACTGTAACAAGATTAGGAACACTTCCTATAAGGAAATGCTGAAGTGATTTCAATTGGTTTCCAATTGTTTCAGGGAAATGAAATCTCTGGATATTATACACAATAACACCAAGTTTAAGCCGTACTTGCTGTGGTTAGATAGCATTCACTGAGACTAAAATAAATATCCTCTTTGCTGGTGGATATTCAAACCTCAGAGAAAAGAGAGCATAGCTAGCTAATAGACACAAGTATTTTGAAAATGGGGAACTTGCTGCAAGTTAATAATGCCAATATGCAACCAGCATTACAGAGAAAACCTGAACATGCACATACAACCCACACACATGGATTAAAAAT
Source organism: Falco rusticolus (assembly GCF_015220075.1). NCBI lineage: Eukaryota > Metazoa > Chordata > Aves > Falconiformes > Falconidae > Falco > Falco rusticolus. Next base: position 22,324,177 of record NC_051197.1, read on the forward strand.
TCTAGCCCTGAGAATGCCTTTTAATTGATCTGTTCTCTGTTCTTACTGTCAAAGACTTGACAGCAACATCCTGCATCTACAAAGGATAAATATGGTCCAAGCAAAGCTTTACAAAAATTGTTGAAATAATTGAAATATATTGAAGTAATTGAAAATTTTACATTAGCTTCCATTGCAGAGAGACAAAAATATATATGCAGTGTTAGTCCTAGTAGATAACAGCTGGATCTGACATGTTGACAGAACAATGGCCACAGATCCAGCCCGTACTAATGAGTGAATACTCTGGTCAGACTGTGAATAACAAACAAGCATGACAAGCTCGAGGCCACTGAGTACTTCACAGCAGTTGTCACTGTGCTGCACAACATGGACAATAAACTTCACAGAGGCAGTAGGAAAAGAGCTCATGTCCCCACTCCCACAAGGCTTTCACTGCTGTAGCACATACTGCGTCGGCACTCACGCTGGCAGTGTGTCAGCCCCTGTCCTAGGATGAGAAGGAAAATCTCTCATTAAATGCAGAGAAGCACACAAGCAGGCAATTCTCTGTCCATTCTCTCAGCATAGGCCTGCAATACAATGACATAAACTCCTACCTTGCGAACTGCTGTCAAGAAGGTATTTAGAGGAACCTCTGCCTTCCTTCTTAACAATATCTGCATTAACACCCTTTGCTCACACCCTTGTACGTCCACTTCACTATACAGGCAGGAAAACAGACTACATGTGTGGACAGCAGAAGAGGAGAAAGGCCCCTGCATGCCAAAATGGACCTGCTAGAGGAGACAAAAATCACTATAAAACCAGCACAGCTATGCCCCAAAGTGGAGTCCCACCAGCCTTTTCAGACCTGAGATTTTGGACTTCATCCATGTTTATTTCCGATCTTCTTTACAGTTAATTGCTTCAGATTCCGACTGCCCACCCACGCACCCACCCCCTGCCATGTATTTTGAGGTATCGCATACTCCCCTTTCCAAGCTCTCCATAAAAATGAGAAAAGTAAGCTCACATAGATGAAATTTCCTTAGAAAGAATAATAAAAATGTGCATTTTTTTGGCTGTAAAATCAATCACAATGCTAATCAGAAAATGAGAATCTCTGAAAACTTTTACAAGTTTGGTTCTCTGACAGATGATAACTCATAGCATAAACTAATTTATTGTAGCAACAATTTTTGAACAACACATTCACCATTTCTGTAGAGTTGTGTTCTAATTCTTATTGAAGCTTATTTACATAAGCCTAATACAAAATTTTCAGCTACCAGTGTGGAAATGTTCATATGAAATTCTTGTTACTTTTAATCACAAGTAATGAACATCTGTATTTCACGGCTAATACCTTCTATACTGCAACTTATTGATAAATTGATGCAAAAGAAAATCAATAGTAGCTAGATAGGGACATACAATTTAATGAAGGGTTTGCACACATGTCAATAAATGGAAGACTGCCATTTACACTGAGATTGTTTTTCTCACTGATGTATATTGAAAGTAGGAGGTCTCATTTCTGAAATCAGTACTGGTTTGTGTTACAGCAAAAATAATAGTAAGCTTTGAAAAAAATTGCAAGAGCATGTTGATATTTTTGTTGTGTTTATTCATCACATGCTACTGCAAATGCATTAAAAAAATGGTCCATGTAACATTACATGTCTTATTGATAAAGTAATTGCCACACTATCAAAGTTTATTAAGTATTCTCCTGTTCCTGCTACTGATTCCAAGCAGGCTGCTTTACCCAGAGAATAAATATCAGAGACCATAACTACAAGTACTGCTTTGCTGTTTATAATTTGGAATTATTTTTTCCCCTACTACCAGTCTTTGAAAATTTATTCTCAGTCTATTTTCAAATCCCTAAATAAAATGGGCAAAGTGAGGAGCTGCCAGCAGATTCTCCTGTGGTGCATAGTATTCCTTTGTGTGCCGAACATGTCTGAAATGCTGACCTACTATTTTGGAACTTACTTTTTTTAGCAGACTTTCTTCTCCAGAATCTGAGGCCAATAATGAGCAAGCAATGGAGTAAATAAGTGGGTACTTGACTAGTCAGGAAGTGCAGCTACTGGCCTGTTTGCTAAGGATGATTTTACATTTCCCAGCATGTGTCCTTTTTGAAAGTTATTGAGGGGAATTTGGGCTTCCTGGCCACTGCGGAGTGATCATGAACAGTTATTTGCTGGAGAAAATCACTATTATTATGGCCCTGACTCCACATCCTTTGAAGGCATTGAAGGATTGGTATTGATTTTTGAGTAGCATTTGTAAAGGGCCTGTGCATCTGACAGCAACTGGACCATATCATTAGACCATCAAAGGGATTTTCATCAAATCTGTTTCTAAAGGTAATGCTAATAGCAGAACTCTTAACCTCTGAATCAGAAGATGGATGTGTAAGAGGAGTTAGTATTTTAAAGGAAAGAACTTGAAGAAAATAGCTGCTAAAAGGCTGTTTGACATTATGGATCAACAGCTAATCCTTGATTTATGAAGGCAGCACAGTAAGGGGTTTTTAATTAATTGATCTGACTGTTCTTAAGGGTGTTGCATTCTTAATACTCACAGGAGTCAATGAATAGCCAAAACCTATTTCTTGGCTCCGAAACAAAGTGGACCCTCATTGCACCTGTGGCAGCTGATAACACAGCATATCAAGTCCCATTATCATGGACAGACTCACCTGATCTTCTCCTCTGACATGGTCCTTCTTCTGTTGTATCTGCACTTTAAATATTCCCAGCACAGCTCCGAAACTCCCTGGCTGTGATCACACTGGGAACTCAGAGCCACAGGCACAGTGAAGTACCAGTTCCACAAGCAATGCTGCAGCTGGGGCTGTGTGTGCGACCCGTTTCCCATGATGTTGTGTGAGAAACACTGTTTGCATTAGCCTTTAGGTGAACGCATCTGAATGTGTTGTAGAACAATTCCTGGGATTTTGTAATAGGATTTTAGAATCAGGTCAGATTGAGCTGAAATTTAGGTGAGATTCCAGTAAATTTCTCCTCTATTTAGTTGAATGCTGAGAGCACCTCAGCCAGATAGTCTCTCATTATTTTCCTAGCAAGACCAGATTTCCACCCCCAAGCTACAAATAAATTTTTAAAAGGTTAACTTGGAAACAATGGTATCTTTATCTGCCAAGCAAAGGCTAAGATGTATTAACTGCAAGGAGCTAGAATTAAAAATATCCAGTTGACTTTCTTTTTCTAAATTTCTCTTTTTTAAAAATTCAAGTACACAACTTCAGCTTTGTCTTTTGCCTTTAATTAGTTTTAATCAATCTCAGCTTCTCCTGCAACTGTATGTACTGTTACAATAAAGAGAATCCAAACAAGAACGTTAGTTTTTTTTGGTGAAAAAAACCCCTCAACATTCCCAGGGTTCCTCACTCAGAGTCAAGTGAAAACATGAGGAAGTTAATCTTCACTTCTAGGACTTCCCTTTCATATTAAAGCCTGGCAGTTATTTTGACCACCATCTTAGCTATTAAGTTTACCCAATTGCTAGTCAGGTATTATTGAAATTGTTAGTGACAAAATGCTTTTGAATAACTTTTCCAAATTTGTGAAAATTACTAGCAAATGAGACATAAGAACTTGAGAAAGCCAACACATTTTTATGAGTCTGGAAATGCCCTTCCAAAGGACATAGAATTTTCCCAGAAGTTTGGCTATAAGAAGTCAAAAAGCTTTTGAAAATATTTACTTAAATCACAAAACTTTGCATGTGTTTTCCTTGTAAATAAAGGATAATGTAGAGCTGAAGCAGCTTATTTAAACGAAGCATACAAATATGCATGAATGCCAATTGGATTTAATTTATCCTGACTTAATTTGAATTAACTTGATGGGTCTTTTGACACAAGCTGTACTGACTAATTGTTGCTTATTTGGGTGCACTGTATCAGTGAGCATGGCAATCAAAAGCTTAGCCAGATGTTCGTATTTGCTTTGATTGCCCACAGCCTCGGGTTTGAAGAAAAGTCAATCAGCAAAATGATTCTTAGCATCTGTCAAGGTACTGATCACATTAACAGTAATGGCAGTCAGAAGAGCAGAATGGTTCTCATTCCCCTTTCGCTTACTGTGGTATCAGCCTTCAGTAGCTCTCTGCAGTCTTGGTTTGATACCATCACAAAACATGGAAATGATGTAAAATTAGATCAAAACCCTTTATAAGTAGTTGCCATCACCACAGTGAAGAGTGTGTCTTTATCTTTTTATGAACTTATATTGATGTGAGTCATTTCTATAAAAGTATCTTTTGTGTGTTTTATACTGGCATATGTTTATGATGAGTTATTGACTGAAGGGGTATTTTCCCCCAACATCATCTAAAAGCTTCTAAAAAGCTGAAAAGTGAAGTGTATTGCACCTGTGTGCAGGAAACGTAAGCCTACTGAAACAGTTTCTTTGGATTTGTTTTAAAACTTTTAGAGACCTGCATGATACCTCAAGCTTTATATTTACTGCACAAGGAATTTTTTCAATAATATTTTCATAAAAGCATATACAAAAAAATAAGGGTGGGGTTTTTTTTCATTTTTGTGAACTTTTTTCAGATGTTCTGAAACCATCTAGGAGACTTTGTATTTAATTTCAGAAGGGAAACAACTCAAAACTAACTTACCTTTTTCTCCTTTCATCCTTAGGTGTTTGAAATGTGTCCTTGCATTCCTGCATAGCTGGAACTTAGCTTATTAAGGGTAAGACTATTTTTTGTATTTTTTTTTTCTTGCAATTCAGATAGGAACAGTGGTAACAAGGGAGTATGCATGGTTTGCAGCTGTGTTCATTTAAGAATTACCACAGACTGGAGTCCTCCCCTGCTCAGAAATGTCTTAATTTACAATCCCCAGCTGCCTATCTGGCAGCCAAATACTTTGAGCAAGAATTATGATTCCATTTGTTTCTGTAGCATGCCCTCTGCCTAAGACAATTCACAGCTAAGGAGAACTGAGGGCCCAGGCTAGACCACAACTATTAATTTGCTGCTTGTCTACATGTAGGACTGGCACAGATCTCTTACTTTGTTGTACACATTTGGTAGAAACATCCTAAAACTGTGAACATAGAAGAATCCTTGGCATACCCTTGAAGGTGGTAGACTGTGGACAAGAGGAATCCTTATTTTCAACTCTTTATCTTAAAAGTTGTGGTGAAATGTCCTTTATGTTTTGGCAAGTGCAAAAGCAGACCTGTGGGCAGTAACAGCACTGTGTGTGTCTTCTCTGTTTTAAGTAATGATGCTTGTACTTCTCTTTTACACCGTTTAATGGGTGTCATGTCAAAAAGATGAAAGTAACCTGGCAGATGAAGATAATAAGGGAAACATCCTGGAAATTTTATTAGGGATGATAAGCTCCAGCAGCAATTAATTCAGGAGTGAGTTTACTGAAGGAAGCTCCCAGGCTCAACCACAAACCCCTGAATGTGGCTTCATTTTCAATCAAAGCTTTCAGAGGAAGAGATTACATGAAAGAGGAGATACCACATCCACCACAAAGCTGCTTAATATGACTCATGTCTCAATGAAGAGTTTTCAATGTGAAAACTCTTTTAAACAGTGTTTCAGAACTAAGGACACACATCCCTAGTTAGTTTATAAAGTTGTTTAAGTATTATTAGTTGTTTGCATACCGGTTGTCAGATGTCCCATAGCTCTTCAGGTTTTGCAGAACTGGGCAGAGCTTTCTACCACAGAAACACCTAGGTAAAGAAAACAATTAACATCTTTTTTACCCATTACTCTTTAAAAAGGTTTCTCACCTTACGTTGCATACGTTTGGCTCTTCGGAGAATAATCCTCAGATTGGTGCTAATTTGTGGGAAGTGCCTGTATGGCATGACAAGGGAAAACACAAGTGGGTGCCTCTGCGCCATGGACAGGGAGTCACAGGACAAGCAATGGGTTCATGTGCCAGAAAGGGAAGACAAGGTTCTTATTTCATGTTGGCTTTGGGGTTTTTAGCCTTACTTATGCCTCTGCAGAGGTAATAACTAAACTTGAATCCACTGCTTCCACGTGCAGAGCTATAAAAATGTGTGGATCTACAACTGGCACGTTCTTAATGGGATGTTTTTAGGAGAAACAAGAACTGAGGAGAGAAAAATACTGATTTAAAATAGGAATTTGTGGCTAGAGATACATGGAGGCACATCTCTCTCTCTCGTTACCTTACACGCTCGGAGCCGTCACCCCTACGCTGAGGCGCAGCCTCCTCTCGTGAAGCGGCGGGAAACGCGACGGACCGGCAGGTGCTGCCGCTGGGCGGGCGGGCGCGCGGCTAACGGCTCCCCGCGCGCCGGCTAACGGCTCCCCGCGCGCCGGCTAACGGCTCCCCGCGCGCCGGCTAACGGCTCCCCGCGCGCGGCTGGCGGGCCGGGCCGGCGCTGCGGGACCCGCGCTCCCCGCGGCCGTGCAGGCTGGACGCGGCCGGCGGTTGGGTGCGGGGCGCTCCGCGGGCGTTTCGCCCCCGCCGTTTCGGCCTGCTCGTTCCCTCAGCCGCGGGCTCACCGTGCCGCTCTGCCGGCTGCGAGCCAGCCCCGGCGGCCAGCCCTGGTGCTGCTCCTCCCCTCCCGCCGGGGCTCAGCCCAGGCGGCCCACAGCGAACCCTCGCTCCCGCTTTCAGCCCAAACGCTCTCCGTAGCAGGGGTGGAAGTTTTGTTCACAAAAGCCATCCAAATGAGTGTCCTTACTGTTGAAGGAGGGCTTTGGGGCAATTGTTTCCTCAGCCGTGCTTGGTCATCTTTCCCTTCCTTTGCCATCCTCCCTTGCAGTGCTCACAGCCCTGCCCGCCGCTAGTCACCGGGGGCTGAAAGCAGGCGTCAACCTTTGGCGCGTTTGCACAGCAAGGGCTGCATGCTGCCTGCTGGTCGCGACACATGTCATGGAAATATCCCAGTGTGGCAAGAGAGCCGTCAAGTATTTTGTTGGTTTTGCGTCCTCTGAGTTATGCGTCTCATTAGATTTAAATGTATCATTTCATACACCATCACAGCTGAGTTCCACTTGGGTAATGTGAATCCAAATTTGCTGTATATCTATATGAAGTATTTATCGTTGTGCATATTAAGAGAGTGTTAACTAACTGTGCTTGCATATGTTTCAGCCCTTAGTTGGCTTTCAAATTTGTGATTTCACTTTCATCGTAGTTTTATAGTACATAATTCTAACCCACTCATTAAATTTAATGAGTAATCACACTGCCTGGCTGCTGTTTCTACATGGTACACTTGTGCATACAGTCATCAGAAAGATTATGCAAAACATGAGAAATGAATGCACACATGCAAAACTACATAATGTCTTGAAATAGTCAAGAATCATTTAATCTGGAAAATTTTCAGATATCATCAGTTCATGTGTACTGTCCCTTTTTTAAAAAAAAAAAATTTATTTTATTGCTTTTCTCCATGGAAAGATGTGACACTAGTTCAAATATGGTTCCTCAGGATATTATGGCTTTGTTTTGAGGTTAATGTGTTTAGAAAATTAAATAGACCAGTTTTAATATGCAGAGGGATATTCTGCGCCGTCATCAACGTGAGCTGATTGTTTTCATCTGACTTTTGTTGTGGAGACAGTCAGTAGGAAGGCTGCAGTGCTGTCTGACCTAGATGTTTCTTTGCGGTAGGAAAAGGATGCAGAAACTGAGCAGCCCTGTTCCTAGTCTGGATGGCCCAGGCAAGCTTTATGTTTTGTGAGCCTGGCAGCCTGTTAGTGTGGCTGTATATTGATTTCCAAGGCTGCTCATCCTCCATCATCCTTTTTTCCTCCTTCAAGTACCTGACCTTAAATGTTAAGTCTCTTGTCGCCTTTTCAGATGTCCTGTACTTATTAGTCCCACAATAAAATGAGGCTGCTCCAGGAGAATAGAGTTCCTGCAGAGGAAGAAAATTCAGAATGTCTAAGACAGAGGTGCTCGTGTGAAGGGAGGGGAGGGAGAACAAGAGACCAGGGACCTGGCTGCAGCCAGTACCGCAGGTATTAGTGGCACTGTGTTTCCCACAGAGGCCTGCAGTCTCGGCTACTAGACTGTAGTTTTTTATAAACCAGTTTTGCTGCTGCCTCCTAACTAGGGGGTTGGTGCACCCCACACACACCCCTCCCCACCCACCCCATACCCCTTTGCAATGACTGTATGAAGCAAACCTTGACTGTTACTGAATACCAGCAATCGCATGGGATGCTCCCAGACTGGGTGATAAAGATTTCTCACCCTTCTGCCCTTGGATGAGGAAAGGAGGGAGCCAAGTTCAGCTCCCATCATCCTTTTCCCATTATTTCCCCGCTGCTTCCTTATTTCCTTTCTTTCCCTACATTTTCCTCCATTCTGTTGTACACTGAGAACTGTTTCTCCTTGGTTTTACTGTGCCCTTTATACAGATGCCTTTATTCAGCTTCAGTATTGTACTCGGCTCCTGTCCCCAGCATAGGGGAAAACAACCTCAGTGTGGATACCAGTGGACTTCCTCCCACCAATCACATATTTTCAGTCAGTTTGGAGAAAACCACCTTATAATTTCAAATGGAAACATCACAATTAAAAAGAGGGGAGAGGTGGGCAGGTGAAACATACTTTGTTCTCTTCAGAAATGGGAGTGCTGTGGAAATTTTTGACAAAATTCCAATTTTGGCTCTTTCTGGCAGTAAACAGCTTTGATCTTAATATCTGCATTGAGCAAGTCTACAGGCCTAGAGCATAGTGGATATTTCTAAAATCCTTCTGAGAAATAACAAAGGGATAAGTGATCCATATCCATCCAAATCAGAAAGCTACTGAATAGTGAATGCTATGAAGATTATATATTTATGCACTCTCCAGAGCCTGAGCCTTCACATTGTGCTGCGTTATCTTCTGAGCCAATTTGGGCAATAGGACCGCAAAGCAGAGCTACTTTTTCCTGAGCTGCCATGGAGATGATATTCTAATAAAAAAGAAGCATAGGCTCAAGAGACTATATGAATAGAATATCAAACCTTACCTGGTTTTTTTGTTAATATTTGATAGAAAGGAGCTTTTATGTCAATAACAATAACCATTCTAAATCTTTTCAGCTGTTATTCACTTAACATACTTTACGTGCTGTAATGAACAGTGCCTGCTCTAGAAGTTATTTGGGCTGGTGATGATACTCTACCTGACTTCACTGGGCTTTCTGTGTAAGAGTCTGAGTAAACTAACAAGTAAGAAATTACTATCTCTGTTTCAGAAACGCTAATTGTACTGGAATGTTGTTGTTCTCTGTTACGTCACTTCTGGAGTTCAGTTCACAATTTCAACATTTAGTTAATATTTTCCATTTAAAAACTCTGGTTTATGGCTCTGCTCTAGCCGTGTTTACTTTTTACCTGTGCTAGGGAACTCCAGAGCTTGCAGGCTGATCCTCTGCGGGCCACACAACCCTATGGCCTCTGTTGTCACAGCACATAGTGTGCTGTGGCCATTTTCAAGATCTCTGGCTATGAGACATTTTGGAGTGAGATGCTAACTGGGTAGGAGGCTTTTGTATTAATTTCTGGTCCTTAGGATGACCTCATGACTCTGGGCAGCCTTGTTGTCTCAGCCCTGTAAATTTGGAAAGCTTCTTCTAATTACTCATTACATCCTTACTCTAGTGAAAATACAGCAGAAGATACAGTTTGCAGAACTTGTGGGGCTACAGAAGAATCAGTCTGATTTTCTTCTTGCAAATAATTTTACTGACCACCATTTAAGGCATAAAGTGAAAGCTAGAGCACAAAATTAGGATGGCTTTGCAAGCTGTGAAAGAACTCTGACAGGTACTTACAGCCAATCTTCTTTAATGGACACAGGAGAAATGATGATAAATGTTCCATCAGCTATTCTGCTTACTGTATCATTTGGAAAGTGATTAATTTTCCATTTTCTTGTTATCTGTTGAGGGCTTATTGATGCTGTTTGTGGCAGATGTTTTTTGTTTTAAAATCATGGAGGAGGTTGGTTGAGTAATTACTTTTGCTGAACCTTATGTTTCTCTGAAAATACCAGCTGAGTATGAGGAAAAGCAATAATGTTAGTCACTTGGGTATAGAATGGCTGACAATCAGGAAATTGAAAAATACTGCTACTATTAGATTGTAATAGCTCATAAAATGTATACTAGACATTGAAAGGCAAACAAGTAGTCAGCATCATCCACCAAAATGCAAATTACTTGATGATGATGAAAGGAAATCAGATAACGGACTCAAGGTTTTTCCTGGAGAGTAAACTCTAGACTTGAACAGAAACAGCTGGCATCATCAAGAAAGGGAAGAGAAAACAGATGCATTGACTTCTTATTTGTGGATTTTATCATAACCTGCTGACCGGGCCCTTGGTCATCCCCTATTCATATAAATTATGCTTTAGTAGTATATAATGTCATGATAGCATATTGGATGGACTGCATTTTAATTTTAATCTGCACTTCAATCGCTGTGCAAGCTGGAGTTCTTTTATGCTTCACCAAGATTTAGCTGCAATGTCATTTTGATGTTAAAAAAAATAATTTCCTGGATCATACCCAGCGATAGGAAAGACATTTGGTTGCCAGTCTTGCTGCTGAATTCCTGACAACTCCTCTCTGTCTTACTGAAGTTAGATATGTTTTGACGGAGATCACTTCTCCGCCCTTGAGGAACTGGAAACACAGTCAAGGTCTGGCAAAGCTCCTAAGAGAACCTGCACAAAGCATGGCCATGGTAGCACTGTAGGCTTTGGCTCCATCCTCTCTCATTAGAACAGAGCCTTCATTCACATAAATGAGAAAAAACTAAGCCAAATTTTGGCTAGAGAAGCATGTCTGAGTATATGTATGCTCGCAGCCTTCCTCACTGTAATCGTCTTTGATGTCCTTATTGAAAACAAAGTGAATATCTTTAGAGCAGTCTGTTCCTTTGCAATCATCTTGGCATTGCTTTTTGCGACATTAACAATGAGCCTCTTTGATAATTTCTGTGCTTAAAAAAGGAACACAAATAAGACATCTTTCCAGGTAAATATAATAGACTTGACATTTAATATCCTGTCTTTGTAATTTTCAAGTTATTTTTGGTGCATGTACAATAGAAGTTATCCATTCACACAAAAATAAGTATGCTTGTAATAGAAAATCAATTGCTATTAAGGCATCTCCTACTGGTCACTAGCGTGTGAAGCTTCATCTTAAAATTAACAAACTTGTTGCCAAGGGGAAGAATCTTAAGCAAGTAACTGTGCTTATTTTTTGAAACAGATGGTAGCTTTTTTGTGTCACAAGGCGACTGTTGATGTTAGCCATAATGACTGTACACTTGGACTGAAAAAAAAATAATCTTCATTACAAGTTAGGAAGTTTTCCAAGAGATGTGCCAATCATGATTTGTTGGTGTTGCCCTATCATGTGTTAGAAAGAGGAAAGGCGAGTGAGAGAGAGAAGAAAATATGTCTACAGACAGAACAGTTTATACCTTTAGAGGCGTAGCTTATAATTTAAATCTCTATTGTATGTTGGTGTTATTCCAGACAGAACATTGCCTCAATCTGTAGTATTTGTTGGCTTGTGTTTGCTGTGTGCCTGCTAACTCCATTTCCATGCAACATGACAGCAGCATCTGTATTTGCAGTCCAGAAACCGTATACCAACTCCAGTATGGCTTTTCTCCGTTTAGGGGGAGGCTCAAAGCAAACTTTCCAGAAAAACTGCCTGGTCTGCCCTGAGGTAGGGTGAAACCTCAGGATCACAGAACATCAAAGTTCTGTCAGTTTCTAAAATCCAGAAGCCATAAGCCATTGCAATCTTTTTATGATTACATAGGTTTGTAATTTTTATATGAAAAATACTATTGTTCCTTTTCTTCTTATGGGCTTGGTTGAGTAAGGAATTTAGCTTGCATAGTTTTGGAGTGGATATTTTTTTTTTTATAATAGTATATGATAAATCTGAGGTTTTATGTTTTTTAGGGCTACTAGGATTTGGCTGCAGAATCTGAAGTTTATCTCACAGAAAGACCAATGTGTGAGTTTTGCTGTGAAATTTCTTTCTGTTCTGAACAGTTCTCTTTTTGTTTGTTGGTGTTTTTTTAAAGCACTCCTAATATGAGACTTCTGTTGAGAGAAAAATAAATAGCATAATTTTTGCTTGAAAGCGGAAATACATAATGGCAATTTTTCCCCTTCAAGCAAAAACTAGGAGAGAACAGGAACAGTATATTGAAACAGAATGGACAAAGGAGTTAGAATAACTAGCGGTAGTGAGATGGGTTGGTTTGGCTTCTTGCATACATCATTGCACCCTTAGAAACAGTGTTCTACTGCAGCCTAATCCTGACTGCCAAATCACAACCGTCTTTATTTTTTTTACCCAAATTGGCCTAAAGAACCTGAGTCATAAGTGGTGGTTTATTTTAGACGGGCTGAACAGCTCAGCACCTAACTTAACCTAGCCCGCTTGAGCAGCAGGAAGTGCCTGCTCCTCTGCCAAACTTACTGAAGCTGCCTTCACAGCTATCGTGGACATAAGCAGACTTCATAAAGAACAGTTAGCAGATTAAAAAGAAATAAAACGTTTCTAGAGGAGGTCCCAGGTCACATATGTGATGTCTCTAGCTTGGATCCATCACCAGTTCTGGTTCCACTATCTACCTGAAAGAAGGATACATTAAAACAAGGTACTGGAAATTTTGTATTCTAGTAGTTTCTAGTTCTTTTCATCCATTTCACATCAATAAATAGGGTCATTTACTGACTTTATGGGATTCTACAAGGATAAGCATGAGACTGTGAAGCACTTAAAACATTGTAGGTTGTAAGAGGGTGGCTGGGGAAAGAATATCAGATTCCTATCTTGTGTTTGATAGTATTATGTGGACTGATGCAGCTACAAATCCATTCGAATGAAATGCGAACTTGTCAGCCTTGCTGCATATTGCTGGTGGCTAGATCAGCTTCTTTTCAATTAACACTTTTCCCAATGCTTGCCAGGACATGTGGTAAGATTACTCTTTTTTTTGAGTCTACATGGTCTGGAAGCAGAGTGAAGTGGGTGAGATTTGGACATTGAAAAAAAGACAATGACCAATCCAGGTAGACAAGACTTGATTTTATTAATAAAATTTTTATTTTCCTCTTTGAGGTGACAGTTACAAACTTTGGTTCAAAAATAAAAGAAAACATGAACAGCAAGAAGTTGACTTTTGAAATCTCACTTTTACATGTATAAACGTGCATAAGAAAATACCAGTTGGAAATGAGCCAGCAGAAACTAATACTATTTAATTTAACAATTTTTAAGAAATAGAAACAAACATTTCTTTTCAAGTCTTACATATATTATGAAAAATAATTACAAAAGGATTTGTGTTGTAAAGCTAAAATGTAATTTCTACTTCCAACTATCTGAATAAAATGTTCAGAGGGAAGGCCAAACAAACTCTTTTTATTTTTTTTTTTTTTTCTGAGATTTGGATAGCAAATTGTAACAGTTTGGGTCAAAGACAGCTCTGCAGGAAGCAGTCCCCTCGTATGTTGCTTAGCAACTATGGAGAATCACATGACCTAGACATATTGCATCCCTGGCCTTCAGGTGAAATAACAGGAAAAAATAAAAATAATTCATATTAATGGGATGGGCAAATAACGTATAGGACCATTCTGTGGAACTTTTAGTATCCAGTTCAGGAAGCAAACATCCATCATTGCTTACATAAAAATCTAAGTAAACACTGCAAAAATCCATAAATAACTTTAGAATCCAGTTTTAATATTTATGCAGACCAAATAAACACAATGGAAACAAATGATGAGATTGAAGAAAAAAAAAAAAAAGGAAAACTATATGACTAATTTACTTCACAGATTTTTAACAGATCTCTTACACAGAAGTTGGTTTTTTCTTACATATTTTCCCCACCCAAAAATATAAACTTGTTTATTTTAGATATATACAGGTATCTTATGAAATTATGGAATTAGAAAAGAAAATAAAAGGTCTGAGGTATAGCACCATGGAACACAGCACCTTTGAAGATGCTTTCATTATTGAAATTCATAATCACAAGTGATATCAGCAGAAAAGAGTTGTTTGAGTGTGCTGCTCAAGATCTTCCAGTTTTGCCACCTTAAGTTTTGTTGGCGACTTCAAATAACAAAGCTCTTCAACAACAATATATACAAAGGGATTTTATTCTTAATCTGAAATTTGAATTGGCTTCACTGGCAATTACAGCTTTATCTTTTCAGAATACATACACAGTATTGACAGCGTAATTTTGTAATTATAAAATAACAGCCAGATGCAATTCAGAGACACATGCAAGTTTTGGAAATGGACAGAGAAATAACAGTATAGTACTGTACATAGAATAATTATAGTTTATTAAACACTTTCTTAACAATTCTGTTGTAATGGAAGGAGCACCATGTTGTTAATTTTTTTTACAGCACCAAAGGAATCCAAAGGGGGGTGTTCCTAAAGCAAGCACTATGTTGTCTGTGCCACAGCATCTTTGCAAAATAAGTTTAAGTCATGTGATTCTGGCCCTACAAGGGCAACAATTACTTTCTAGATAAGACATACATACACAGCAAGACATATTTTCTATGCCATCCTTATTCAAAACTTGCATGTGGCATGAAGTGGGTTGGTAGCACCAAAGTGCAACATTTTTGTTGATCTGATTTTGTCTAAAGCTTAACCAAGGAAGCAGACAGGACCAACCTCAAATCCAAACTTCTGGTTCTGATCACCAAAGTCATTGATCATCACATCAACTATAGGCACTTGGTCTATTTTGGGTGTGTTGATTTCGATCACCGTCTTTGCATAGCCCTTTCGTGACTATTAAAAAAGACAAAAAAAAAATAGCAAACATGGTTATATATTAGAGCAGTAAGCATGTGCTGTAGATCTTCATAGGTTATCTCTGAAGTATAGAATTTAAAAATTATTGCCCCTTCATGCACCAGATATTACAGACTCTAAAGTTTATGTTTTCTTAGGATTTTATTTTAAAAACGTGACATTGAATGGTTTTGATTTTAGAAAGAGATCAGCCCATAGCTTTTGACTTACTAAAATAGGTCTACAAATGAAAAATTACCTGAAAGACCTTTAATGTTTCTTAGAGAATGATAAGTTCACATTTATACTATTTAATAAAAAAAATAACACTATTCTCATAGCAGTGCACGTCTTCCTTGTGAAAAAAAAATCACTGATTAGTTCTGAAAGACAGAAGAAAGATCCACTTCTAAGAAGAAAGACTATAACTGTCTCACAAAGTATTACAGCAGTTGTTTTGACATGAAAGAGTGTAGTAGTCTGACAGGACTGCTAACTGATGAATTTAGATAACAGGTTTGAAGGCAGACCCTTATTACTTCCTAACAAAGGCTCTCGCTGCTCTAAATACCATTCAGCCAAGTTATCACGCTAGTCATCAGGCAGGACTGCACTTTGTTGAGATAGTCTGTTATACCTTGCTGTGACCCCTTTCAGCTGTGCCAGGGTCTTGGAGTTTAGATAAGCATCCAAGTTTGAGTTCTCAGTTTAGTGATGGACTTACACCCTAAATCACTTCTAGCTCTCTCTGGAGCTCTACACTCACCCACTGTGGATAACTAAAGCAGAATAAATCTACAGGACATACAGAAAGGCCGACATGAAGCAGTTACGTATTAGAATCTCATTATTGAGGGGAAGAGACACTGCATCTACCTGAGCTGCATCTCTGTCTCCGACCCAGGTAGGTATCCTGGCACTTTCAGGTCTCTGATTCTTTGTCACTGACTTCTCAGGAACTGCCTTCAAAAGATTCCCATATAAAAACCCAGAATAATTAATGAGGCTTCAACTGTCACTTGCTCCTTTGATGTCTTTGTTTCAAAGTGTTCAGTACAAACTATTCTGTTTCTGAAAAGAAGAACAGTTGCTATGCCTACAAAGACCCTGCTGGAGAGGCGGTTAGAGAGCTGATGCATGTTTGGACAGCTCCAGGGATTACAGTGGACCTGAGAAGCTTCCGAAAGGTACAGTCCACAAACTCCACCTGGCTTTGACTACCAGAAATTGAGAAAAGAAAATACCAAGTCACATATCAACTGTGCAATTAATTCACTATGTTTGGGTACGTACATATGGTTTAGTTCATACACGTTTTTACTGTATTCACTAAATATTCTGTCTGCATATGCCTTGATTTTGAGTATAAATATATTCTGCTGATGGGCTGCCTCCCCTTACTATGCTTTTTTTCTTCTGTTCTCTTATACTATGTTCATACGAGCACATAGTCTAATCTCAGCACACAATCAGGTGCTGACAGCCTGTATCCACGCCAGGTTTGTCCCATTTCTGTTGCTTGGCTTATGGTTTTGGTTTGTTTTTTTGTTGGTTTTTTTTGTACATATATGAAAATTAAATAAGGGACTAGTGTACTGTAGTTAAAAACCTACTAAAAGGCAGTCTATTAAAAATAAAGTATTTTGAAACCTTTTCTCAGAAGAAAGCTGTGGAAAAAATGAATTTGTTTTCTACTTTGAGAAGTTGGGTTTGTAAAGACTCTTCTGAACCTCTACTTACTGCACAGCCATCGTGAAGAGCTTTGATGTAAGGATTGTTGTCATAAGACATTTCTTCATCATTCGATCCTAAGAACCTTAGTGCTTTGTCATAGCTGTCAGATGATGCATCATGCCAAGCTACAGACTGATGACAGTTGTAAGTGAAATTTTGTCTGGCAGAGGCACTCAGTAGTTTAAGGAATGTCATTTGGACCATATTAATAGAATTGCCTTCAACATCCAAATAGGAAAGCTGGAAAATATAAAAAGTTACATGTATGTTTATCTGTTTCCTTTGTTAAAATGCAGAACAAAATTATTGTTGACAAAAGACCCATGTAACTATCCTTAATTAAAAAAAATAATCAACATACAACATTTTAGGCAGTTTTAAGTTCAATAAAGCTATGATTCAGTAAATAGATTTTTCATGTTGTAGCAATATATTTAGGATTAAGAACTACATATATTAGCTTCATTATATTGGGAAAGACAGAGAATTACTCCTACCATATACTGTGAAATAGCAGAACCTCTTTGGAAAATCTGGTTTTAGTTAATTATAAAGTTAAGCTGGCCTACAGTCTCATCTTTGCATACTCAGTATATTTCCTGTTACCTAGAGTGGGGCAGGTTCAGTGGTGATGGGTAGTCTGCCAGAAGCTAGATCCTCACCATCAGCTGTGCGGGTGACCATTTGGATCATTGTGGGACAATACAGAGCAGGCTTCTACTGTTCAGGAGCAAGAAGCTATATAGCTGCTTTAACATTTAGGGCAAAAAGACTGGGCTTGAAACATTTTTTCATTATCTAAATATTTATAAAATTACTTTGGATCTGTTGATCACTGATAACATGTACTTGATTTATGAACAACTGTTACGTTGCAGTGACAACTTACAAGTTTGCCTCGCTTAAATTCACTAAACCAAGATCCTGGATTCTCCTTTGGCCATGATGAAATTCTAACCTGTGTGGTAAAACAGCAGAGACAGAAGTATTTAAAATGTGTTAACAGATAGAAGATTTTACATTACCTAGGACAAATTTCACATCTGCTAGTAAAGAATGGTTCTTTTTTCTGAAATCTCAGCCTCTTTAAAGCTGTAAAATAGGATGGTTTTTTTTGTATAGAATGCCTTCAGATTAGTGACTTTAAACAGAATCCAAGGTGATGGCTTATAAAGAGAGCTAGTTCTGTTTAAGGGAGGCTGTTGTCATCTGTTAAGATTCAGGTAAACTGCTGGAATAAATTGTTCCTGTGAAGAGTTTCTAAATTAGAGTTTTTACTGGTGTTGATGCTGATAGATCTCTTCCATTTAGGCAAGCTTTTAGAAAGCCCTCCTCTATACCATAAGCCCCATCAGAGGTAATTTATAACAATGAGTAATGACACTGTTAACACATAGCGTTTTACATCTACTTTGTGTAGGAAAATATGAACCCACAAGAGAAACACAGTAAGAGTTTAGGTTTTATGTGTCAAATGCTAGATTATGCACTTTTAACTAGCTGCATGGTTATGTTGCATTCTGAAACGGAGTGAAAGGTTAGCAAGCAAGTGCATAGGTCCCCTAACTAAGCAAAACAGTGAAATTGCAAACAGCATTTAACAAAGTTAACAGTTACCAGTTACCTCTATGTACCATTTTACCACTTCAGATTTATGTGAATTCCAGTGTAACCAGAAAGACAGATATGTGAAAATGTGACAATATAATTATCCTGTTCAGTCAACACTGCAACAACATAGTTGGATCTGTCAACACCCAGCTGAAAACACAGATTGGTACTTACTCCTTCAGATTTCTTATCTGGGTAGATGCAAGTTTCCCCACCTGCTGTGAAATTGCAGTATACTTTGAAGGAGTCTCCAGTACAGCCCTGGTTAGGATCAATCCAATATTCCCCTAAAACAAATGAGAAAATTTTTGCCTTATATAGTGGAAATGGTATTTGGAAGGTGCAGGTTTTACTGCTGCCTATCAGTCCTCCAAAATCTGTATCAAAGTTATTTTATCTGGATGATGAGAAAGCAACCCTTTCTTTTCTGCCTTGTGGTTTGCTGCTGCTATTGTTGTTTATGAAAGAACACCAGGATCAAAGTCTATTTTTATCTGTGCCCTTTTGTTTTTGTCTAATTTTACTTTAAACTATGACTCTCTTGTAGGCTACTGCTAAAGTTTTGGAGGAACTGAGGAGACTCAGTTTAGAGGAGGAAGGACATTATGTGTGAAACATACATTGTGGTTCTCAACAATTTGGCCATTTCAGTATTTCAACTAGAAGGATAATGTGTACCTGTGACGGCAGCACCCTCAAAAACAGAGCAGAGGCACTCTTAGGCAGAAATAAGCTATGGCTTAGGTCAGAGAGCAAAATCTGGAGTAATTTATATACCTATCTCCATAAAAAGGTGGCCTCACAGGGCTTGGTGAGGCTGTAGCTGGCACAAGTACCTAAAGCTTCCATTGAGAGAGATATACCTCAAGAAAAGATGGTTTTTTTCTACTGGGTTATGAAGCTGCAGCACTAGGGAAACTTCAGGCTGCTTTAGATGATAAAAGCACCTTAACTAATACTTGGTTAGGTGACATGGTGGGAAAGACAGTTAAAAGTTGCATGAGGCTTCCCATAATTTCAGCAGTCTGGCATGATTGAGAATTCAGGCCCTGCAACGCTAGGGTTAATGAAGGCTGGGCATGAAAGAGTTGCAGTCAATCCAAGGTCCATTAAAAATCAGGGCTTTTTAAAATCTACCATTCTAATTATAATGGTGATTTCTGTGATGTGGGTCCTTATCTCCAGCTAGTTTCACAGCAGGACAGCAAATGATTTTCTGACACTACTGTTCTAATCCAGTTTCAAATACTGGAGGTTTCAAAGACAAATGACAAATCCTTTCACCAGTTCTGTCTTCTGAATACAGGGAATAGACAAAGCATTTATGGTATTTTAAAATTCTATTGATTCAGGCTATATTTATTGAAAACAGTCTTTCCTACCTGTAACTCTTGTCCCTGGAGAATTCTATGTCTTAATGAATGCATTTACTTTTATTTTAACCAAAATAAGATTACTTTTATATGAATAAGGCTCCAAATAATAGGCAAATACTGGTAAAGTGAAGAAGGTGAATGTGTTCCATAAAAAACATTCATTATTATGGAGGGTACTGAATTGTAAAATATGTACTTTTCATATAGCACACACACTGCATAACTACTCCTCAAGGCATCCATCTGTTTTGATCTATCTAGAGTGAAAGCAATAAAATATTATTAAACTGTCAAAATCTATTTTTCCTCCCATTTGAAAGCAGAAAAATATTACATTGAACTAGGAAAAATATCCATTGCAATAGGAAAAAAAAAAAAAGGAAGGATGAAGACTCTGTGAAGGCTGGCTTTCATTTAAACCTTTCTGGAGCAGTAAACTCAGAAAAAAAGAAGAAAACGATGAATAATTAAATCAAGATAAGTCTTCAGAACACAATGTCTTGTTCATACTACTCTGCATTTTATTAAGCTAGTACTTAGTAGCATTAAACAGTATCAGAGAAACCTGCATGTCTATTTGCTGTATGATATAGAACAGTGATCATGCAGTAGAATAAATTATTCTAAGGGTGAAAGAATAGTAAAATTTGAGAGGCATAATCAATAATAAATCTCATATAATACCAATGCTACTTTATATTGTTATACCAAGCTAAAGTATACAGCTACAAAAATAATTCTTATTTCTTTTAAAAGAAGGTATTAGCTATCCCAGCATGCTGACATTTGTGATTTTACTTTCCATTGAAATACCTAGCATCAATCTTTCATCCTTTTCCTGTCTGGATAATTCTGGAAATGCAAGGCCCACCTTTCAAAACAACAATTTTTTTTAGTGTTTTAAAAAGTTTTAAATCTAAACCCAGACCAGGTTAAGTATTCAAAGAATTTGGCTCTTAGCAAGAGAACATCTCCTATATCTTATAAATTTTTATACCTCCAAAAATGGATTTAATGAGACTATTTATTGAGAAACTGTTAACCATCTACCAATAATTAATTATTCTGTCAAAGTATCTTGGCAGATCATAACTTCCGCCTTGTTTGCATTTGTCATGCAATATTAACATACCATCTGGGAAATCTGGGTGGCAGAGTTGCAAGTCTTTGCAGGTTCGGGCTGGGTTATTCTGAGTGCCCATCGGATACTTCATATGCTCAATGTCTTGCTTCAGCGAGTTCAATGAACCAAAGATCTCTTCCATTCCATCAGAATAATCCAGAATATTATCACCAGCATCAGATAACATGTAATCAGGAGATCTTCTTGTCTTTTTGGGTGACTGGATTGGCAGCGGCTGGATTACCTCACCTGGAGGACCCTGAGTGAAAAACAACATATCTGGTTACCTTTTCTCTTTGTTTTTCAGCTGCAAAAATACGCAGAGGAAGACCACAGAATGTGGCTTGGAGATGCTTTGAATAGGATTTCTTCAAAGTATTTATTTATTTCACTTATTTCCTTCAGATTTATGCTTTTGTGCTGTGATTTACTTGCAGACCAAAACGACTGTAGGAGGCCAAACCATTGTTGTGCTCTGAAGACTTCTCACTACATTGCTGTTTGGGGAAGAGTGTGCCCCCTCACATAAGTTAAGTGTGCAGAACTGACTTGCAATTGCCTCTTCGTCACTGACAATTCCCTCAAGCACAGGCATAGCCTATGACAAGTGTAAACTCTGGATATTTTCTATGATAAAACTTTAAAATTCCACTTGCAGTCTATAAAGCAATATCTCATTTCAAGAAATTGAAACACTTCATTCAGATGTGGACTGTTTTCATTTTAGATTGTTCTGATATGAGAAAGAAATAGTAGGAACAGAAAAGTATCAACGGGGGGAAACCAATATGCTTCTATTTTCTGTGCTTCAGTATAACACATTAAATAATTATTGCAAGGGAGGGTTTTTTTATTTGTTTGTGGCAGTTTTTGTGTTGGGTTTCTTTTAAGTTTCTAATGGCTTTTTTAGTGCAGTCAATGTCTGTGTCTGGTGGATTTGAGCTTCCTGAAAAATGAATTTTCAAACATTCATTAATATTTTCCTTATCTGCAAGTTCACAAATGTGGTTTTCTACCCTTGTCAAAACAGGGTCATCGTGTCAGTGTAATGTGCATGAATGTCAGATAAGAATTCTTACTTACTGGAGGACCAGGTGGACCAGGTAACCCACTGTCACCCTTTTGACCAGCAGGACCCTATAAAGCGAAGAAAGAAATGCAGTGTTGACTATGCTACACCATGTTAAAAAACAACGTACACAAAAGTTAAGTAAAAGAACAAAAAGTATTGAGGAGAATTACTCACGCTGGATCCTTTGGAACCTTTTGGACCTTGGGGACCCTACGGGCAAGAACATAACTGTAGTTGAAGTGTATTCCACAAAACATGGGAGTGTTTTGAACAGGAGGACTGGATGAAATTACTTACAGGTAAACCAGGAGGACCAGGGGGTCCAAGTGGACCAGCAGGACCAGAAATTCCCTAAGAAAGAATAAAAGAGTAAGTACAGAACTAAAGTATTCTACATACTGGCCTGGATTAAAAAATACGTATATATGAAATAAAGTAGTCCTAATAAGCATCCAAATCTGATGAGTTTTGATTTAGGCCATTTGCTAGGGTCCAAAACAGTTTGTAAGTTTAAAATGTTAAGTGACAGTTTGAGTTGCTTGTAGTTGTTCTTACACTGCAGTACTTACAGTCACAACTGTGCTCCCATTCAGACTGGCTCGGAAACCTCACTTTACAGTGCCTTAAAACAGGGCTCATAACTAGGAGAAAGGAAGCTACTTTGGGTAGTGCAGTTAAACATGATGAGATTGGTGCTGCTAGTTTTATCTTATCCCTAACTTCTGTGTTATGTGTTTCTGTCATCTTTTGAAACACTATGATTTTGTTTTAAGCTGGTTTAAGTTCACTGTGTTTGTACAATGCCTAGGAAAGTTGTAACTTCTAGCAGGAGGCTCTGAGTGTTAAATGTTTATGGCAAAAGAAAGACTGGGATATGTACTCTTTGCTTGCATGGAACTTGAATGAAAACATAAGTATGTTTTACTCACTGCATCACCCTTGGCTCCAGGAGATCCCTGTGGGCCAGGAAGACCCCTATCACCCTTTTCACCCTGTTCTCCTGGAGGTCCAATCAGGCCAATCAAACCAGGATGTCCCTAAATAAGACAAAAGAAAATACAGTTAAAACTCAACATATATGAAGTAAATGTGCTCTGCAAACTATGCTGGTTTTGTCTGGGATACAGTTAATTTTCCTCGCAGTAGCTAGTATGGGGCTGTATTTTGGATCTGTGCTGAAAACAGTGTTGATGTTTTCGTTATGGCTGAGCAGCGCTGACACAGAGCCCAGGCCTTTTCTGCTTCTCACCCACCCCACCAGTGAGTAGCCTGGGGGTGCACAAGAAGCTGCGAGGGGACACAGCTGACCCCAGCTGAGGATATTCCAGACCATATGACATCTTGCTCAGCATGTACAGCTGGGGGAGGAAGAAGGAAGCGGGGGGACATTTGGAGTTACGGCATTTGTCTTCCCCAGAAGCTTTCAAATGTCATCACTGTTGCTAGTCAACGATTAACCTGAAACCAAATTATTCTGAAAGCATATTCATTGCTGTTAGTTGGTCTTTCAGACTTTGAGATTGTTTGCAAGTTGTGACTGCTTATTCAGGGAAAGGGATTTAAAACAGTCCTTACTGAAACTGCTAGAACAAACAAACAATGCCTGTGGATACAAATTTCGTAACAACTTTCACATTTAGATGCTATAAGCCTATTATAGAGTTGCACGTTTGTTTCCGCATGTAATATAGCTGTATAAACAACTGATTTAAGCACATAAGCAAAAACTGAAATTCACATGATATAATGATATTCACGTCCCTTTCCCTACAGATTTTTTCTCTAAGACACAAGCAACCAATAACTCATTGGAACTCCATTAGAAAATGTTATCCCAGATGTCTCAATCCATTATTTCAAAAGAAAATATTATACCTGTTAAATATTAACATTTTGTTGTTTTAAAATAAAAAACCTGAATACTTTTCATTTCTACTTTGTTTTTGTAAAGCCAACAGTTCTCTTTACATCAGTATCTTTGGGATTTTCATTGCAAGGAAGAATCACATGGTCAGTAGATTACCTACCACACAGGCAGTAACCTTTTTCTTTCCATATATCGCCAGGATATCAGATGTGGCTTAAAACTTCACAATTACTGTTAAGGCTTCGGGAAGCTGACTGACAGACATGGCAAGTTGTCTTGCTTTCTGATACAAAAACCCTAGTGTTTCTTTCTGCTAATTTTATAGAGACTTTTAGACTGGGTCAAAATTACAAAGGCACAAGCAATGAATAACGTATACCTTCTCTCCTTTGGAACCCGGATCTCCCTTTAGGCCAGGCAAGCCAGGTGGACCCTAAATAAATCAAGGGAAATAATGTGAAAATAGTTTTAACATAACACACAGATCATGTTTTCCTGAAATATTATTAAAGGTGGTATAAGTCAGAGTCATTCAGTCATTGATGGTTGTAATTGATGATGTGATTTAGAACCCAAGATGAAGTTGAAATGTATGTTTAAAAAAGCATAATGATGATACTGAAGCATTTAATTTATAATTAGAAATCTATAAAGGGTTGTATGGTTAGAAATCTATGAAGCAGAGGGTCACCTAAATTCTTAAAGAGCACTGAGAGCATCCAGTGAAGCAAGTGATATTAAAAAAAACCACCACCACAATCAAATTTTTTTTTTGTTGATGAGCCTGATTTTGCTTGTGGTTACATTACACGCTTTCAACTATTACTTCCACCTTAATTGCTGTACCTTATTTTAGTTGCTTATTTTAACCCTTTCTTTCATAGGACAGTGGAAAGTATCCTCTTAATTTGTTTTCTCCCAGTTTACTACAGCTCAGTAAGATTCTTGCAGAATATAAATCAGGTTGCATATAGTAACATCTCCTCAATATTTTTTTGTTGGAGTACTACCTCATATTTTGTTTCAGCATTTGAGGTGTTGTCTTGGGATTATGGTTTCCTTGACTTGCCATCTGAAAATCCTGTATGACCATGAATAATGCATTTAAATCTATATTTTCTAAATATTCAAGTCTTTTCTACTCAACATTGCAAGCATACTTAATGTGATCTAGGTGTGCTAGTACAGGTGTGACATGTACAAGCTGATGGCCCTTTGTCACTTTCGTAAATGCGATTAGTAATACAAATTACTTAGGTTTTGCATTACTAGACTGGGCAATCCAAAATACTTTTAGGAACTTTTTTAGTCTCTTTGGGACTCCACTCATCATTTGTTGGATAGGAATAATACCCCTAACTTACAGAGGTGTTAAACTGATAGTTTTTAGGTAGTTGCATGGTTCATATCATATAAGCAGCTTACAACTTTTAGTTTGGATTTACGAGCCATCCTTTCTGCAGCACAGTAAAGACATATGTTATTTTATGAAACTGAGTAAGAAATGTTCTTTATTCTAAGTTTTATCTGCAGTTGTCCCTAAACATTACTCCATTCAGCTAGATTTCTGTAAACAGAAATATGCTGGGGCAGGAGACAGAGCTGTGAAGAACGTACATAGGATCAACAGAACCATTCTAGAAGCCCTTCCGTATTTCTGGGGTGGGTGTGGGGAGGGGACAACCAAAACCACTGATTTTTTTCAGGTGGTTCCAATGTAAGCTGATGCTTAGAGAATCTATTGAAAAACTCCATTGCAGTCTTGCTACCTGGGAAACCACTGTGAAGCATAAACATGTCCACATGGATAGGTCTTACTTTCTGCACATTTGAAAAAAACACTGAATAATCTTGTTCTTGAAATTTGACGCAAGATCCTTCCCCCTGATAGTGCTTTTTTTATCTTTACTGGGGTCATAAGAGCAATTCATTAAAGATACTATTTTACCAATAGTCAAAAATACAGCTGGATAGATGGCACAGAAAAAGATTATATAGGAAGCTTGTTAAAATCTCCTTGGCTGGCTTTTTTCTGCAGTTTTTGTTTTGTTTTAATATTTTAATCCTTATTTAAAATTTTAGAATAATTTTGAGGGATCTGAGAAATCTTCTAGGGTTCATAAGAACAGCAATGCCAGTTTTGTGCAATTTGTACAGAACAAGGTGAAAAATTCAGGCCAGGGCGTGCATATGCAAGCACAGAAAAGGCCTTCGTTCCTCAGAGGCTATTAATCTCACACTGAACGTGTATGCATTAGGCGCAGAGCTGCTAGACTAAGTCAGTATCTCATCACTACTAGTCTCCTGCTGGCAGTGGACATCTGTGAAGTTATGATATGGATAGCAGTAATAAGTGACCTTTTCAACCTGGCACAGATTCAAAAGTGCCGTAACACTTCATGTACAAAATATTATTCAGTGCATATCCTTTCCATCTCTACTTCAGGATATCATTAGATGCAAAAGCCTAGGCAAATACATAATTCATGAGTGAAAAGTGAAATTTTTAAGTGTTTGGAATACAGAATCAGACATTTTCACCTGCAGTTGTTGTGCTCTACTGTAAATCTGCTTTCTTATTCTTCTCCTGATAGCAATCTACTGTGGAGGGAGGAAGGGGCAGGAGGGAGACCTAACCTCAGCAACTCTTACATATAAACTTTACTTTCCTAAAATCTAAAATAAAATTTTACGTTGCAGCAATGCATCTAAAAAGTTCTTGTTGAGCTGACAGGAAGACTGTGCATTTGGGACTCTGTAGTTCATTAATACACTCAGCTTCAGATTTGAATTGAGTATTTAAGCTCCTGGATGTTAGAGGAGAGATCTTTTGATGATGTATTTGGAGGCTTCTGGTGACTGACATGTCGGAAAGGGATGCTTATTATTGCTGAATAACTGTTCATTGGATTTTAGATTTCAGCACAGAATTGTAACTGAGGAGATTGCTTTTCAGTTCCCTGATTTGTCCCCATGCATTTTATTTTTAACTTGTCACATAATTTAAAAACTATAGTGGTATTCCCATCATAAACTCTTTGGAGAGAAGAGATTTTTATTACGGGCTTAGCACAGGGGAGTCCTTTCCCTTGCAGCTTCTCATTCATTGTTCCAACCTTTGACTTACAAGCACTATGTTATCCATGAGACTTTAGAAAAAATTAGAATGTTAAAATGAAGGGCAACAAAGAGCTATAGTGTAAGGTTTCCTCAGTACATTTTTTGCTCATTATTGTTTCTCAGGGACAGAGAAAAATGAAATTCTATGTAGATGCCATTATAATACCATCTGTAATTACATACACAGAAGCAATTGATGGATACACCTATGCACCAGATCACTATTCATTGGGAAAAAAGTCTTTCTAGTGTGTGGGGCATAAAAATGTATGCTCTGAAACTCTTTGCTTATAGGTTAAGAAGTTGTGTTGGAAACATAAATAGTTACCCAAATACTTTCACCCGTGAAAGTGTTCCAGCCAATGAAAGAAAAGGCAGTTGCTCATGCTCACATATGCACATGGAGGTGGAAGACTGTTTTAGAGTAAAAGTCTTGTTTTATGCAGCATTTTAGTTTAAATTCCCTATTTTTTCCACTTTAGTTATTATATACTGGAAAAGCCTGACATGAAAATGAAAAAAAGAAGGGAGATTCTTTGCATATTGTAGCATGAATGATTTAATTTATAGTTGATGTTCAGAGTCTGAGTTTTCACTGGGGAGGCACGAATGCTCTTGAAAAAATTTTGAGTTCAGCTTACACAAAAACTTTCAGTGTTAAGGCTACCTAAGGACCTGTATCCTTTATATCCTCTAAGTCCATACAGGAAAAGGAACAGAGGATTTCCTTCACACTTCCTACCCACAGCATTCCTTTTCCCCTTCGAAAGCCACATAATTCCTAAAGTAGAGGATAGCCCCTTACTGCCCTACCCTCCTAAAGTAACCTGATTGTATATTCTGGCCAAAATAACAGAGTGGATTTTGCTTAGTATGTGATAATACTGCTTGTAAACTGTAAAATACCTTGAAAGTGTAACACTTGTTTATTTTGCATCAAACTAAAACAGTCTATATTTTGTTTCAAAGCTTTTTATTCCAGTATGTCCCTCAGCTGTGATAACAGAGGTGAACCTTATTTCAGCAGGTTTAGAAAGCAAGGGACGTGAGATATTTCCACTAATTGAATCACCTTTGCTCGGCATGTTTAGAATTATCCTGCTGGACATATAGTTTAGATTTGCATTTCTGCACATACTGCTAAATAAGAACACCAATATTGTGCAGTTTGTGCTCAGTGTTGTTTTTTCAGCTTGTTTGAAAAAGTGCACTAAAATAACAAATGTAAATAGAAGCAAAGATACAATTTGATAATATGTCATCTATAAGCTTCCCTTGCTTTAGTTGTATTCTTAACACATAACAGAACTGTGGTATGTCCTAGATATCCTGAAACTGGGAGCTTGGTTCATTCAGATACTTTTGAATACTTTGGTCATGGATCATATTTCCTAGGACTGCCACAATGAACAACAGCTCTTCACTTTCATAAAACTAGCATGTTTTCTTCTTTTGTAGAAGTCCCTTTTTGGCCCTACTTCTGATTTACTTTTTTCTAAGGAATAGGTATGATCTAAACTTTTACCCTATGAACAGTATTTTCCTCAACTAGCAGTCATTGAAATCAATGGAGTTACAAAATTTGCCACTGCTAAGAAAACAAAATAATTTAAGGTATTAAGCTTTGCTGATGTGGGGACAGAAGTAGATTTTTTTGATTGTAAGTGTCATTCATTTTATTTTTATTTTTAATTCTCATCAGGAGATTTCAAGAATTTGGTTTAACACTGCCTTGTTCCACTTTTTACTTGGTATAACTCAGCAGCATTCAGCACAGCTAGTTACTAAAGTAGAGCAGTAAAATTAGAAGGCAGTTGCATATCAAATGATACCAGCACAGAAGAATAGTGCCTTTGTGCTAAGAACTGACTTGTACATTCATTTTCCTGTAAATGCACAGACACTTTAATGTATATTTTAAAAGGCGCTTTTCCTGTTTTGGCACTGAAAGGAAAGGTACTCACCAAAGGCCCAGGAGGGCCATCCTGACCTGGAGCTCCAGGTAGACCTTGTTCTCCCTAGAAAAGGCATAAAGTCTGCTTTACCAGGGGATATAGAAGAAATGCAACATTTAAATAATATTATATACTCCACTTACTTACCACAGGGCCAGGAATGCCCCGGAGACCCTCTGGGCCAGGTTTTCCTGCAGGTCCCTGTGGACCAACTGGACCCGTTTTTCCAGGAGCCCCCTCTGCACCAGGTTCACCCTAGAAAGAACATAAGCAACAGGTCAGAGAGGAAGAGCTGACTAAGCTTGGCATTGTAGGGATATACAAGCTGCAAAGTGAGAGCAAAGTTTCCTCACTCCATTTTTTAAAAGATTCTAAACCAGTGTTCTGCACAGATGTGTTGGTTTTGGCTGGGACAGAGTTAATTTTCTTCATAGTAGCTACGAGGGAGATATGTTTTGGATTTGTGCTGATAATGCAGCAGTGTTGATAATGCAGAGACGTTGTAGTTGCTGCTGAGCAGTGCTTACACAGAGCCCAGGCCTTTTCTGCTTCTCACCCCACCCCACCAGTGAGTAGGCTGCGGGCACACAAGAAGCTGGGAGGGGGCACAGCCGGGATGGTTGGCGCCAACCGGCCAAAGGGATATTCCATACCGTATGATATCTTGCTCAGCATATAAAGCTTAGAAAAGAAGGAAGGAACGGGAGGAACATTTGGAGTGATGGTGTTTTGTCTTCACAAGTAAGTGTAAAGCATGATGGAGCCCTGCTTTCCTGGAGGTGGCTGAACAGCTGCCTGCCGATGGGAAGCAGTGAATGAATTCCTTGTTTTGCTTTGGTTGTGTGCATGGCTTTTGT
Source organism: Falco rusticolus (assembly GCF_015220075.1). NCBI lineage: Eukaryota > Metazoa > Chordata > Aves > Falconiformes > Falconidae > Falco > Falco rusticolus. The sequence continues at coordinate 22,353,735 of NC_051197.1, forward strand.
TTTACTTATTAAACTATCTTTATCTCAACCCATGAGTTTTTTCACTTTTATTCTTCCAATTCTCTCCACCATTCCACCGGCGGCAGGGGGGATGTGAGTGAGCAGTCATGTGGTGCTTAGTTGCCGGCTTGGGTTAAACTGCAATAACAGGACAGTTTATTGAAAAAAGATTTGATAGCTTCATATGCTTGCTTTTCTGGGGGGTGAGCTAAGTTGGGCCTGCATTGGTTAGAGTCCACCATGTACTGCTACTAACTATGGGTCTTAATTTGTATTCTATGGTTTGTCTATTATTACTTTGATAAATTTCACACTCAGTGTATGATAAGCAATTTAATTCTCATTTATATATAGTTTACACTTCCATGCTCCTAAAAAAATCTTGAATGCATTACCTTTGCACCTTTTTCACCTTGCCTGCCTTCAGCGCCAGTTGCTCCAGGAGGTCCCTGTAAAACATGGAGACTGAGCTCATAATCTGTTTTCTAAAATATTGCCAGTGAAGAAATTCTGAAAGTGCAATTTCCACTGTATTAATAAGTAGTAAATTCTAACAAAAGAACATTGCATTTCTTTCTTAATTATCCTGTGAATACAGGATGAAAGTCCCAATCTGTCATGTCAGTTCTTCATTTTACAAAATTTTCTAGCGTTTTAGAATATCTAAAAGAATATACATCACCTAACACCTCTGATATGATGAAGTCAAAACCAAAGAAATAGCTTGGAAAAAATCAAAACAGGATATAAAAGTAAAAGGAAAAGAACAATACTAATTCATGTAAACAATAATAGTTTTAAACTTGCTTTGCATTGGTTTCTATCTATTCACTGTAGTTTATCCACTGATTCCAAAAGGGCCTGTCATTCTACAGTGGACAGAATGGCATATAGTTCTTTATTCTACAAGTCAGGGATGTGGTCAGTAAGCCCTTTGATTACGTTTGGACAGTCAAAAATTGATACGTGTCTTAATATTATGCAGTAAATATGAAAGGAAAAAATATCACATGGCTAGAGGTTGTAAGGAATGACATATGCATAGATGTGGTGCTCAGGGACATGGTTTAGTGATGGACTTGGCAGTCCGGAGTTACCAGTTGGACTTGATGGTCTCAAAGGTCTTTTCCAACCTAAATTATTCTATGATTCTATGAAATAAAGATACTGACTACAAATAGCTTTTAGTATCAGATTTCCTGCTGTTGCTCTACAAAAGCTCTGTTTGACTAAGAACATAGAACTCAGTAGTGCAGGAGGATGTAGAGATGGGGTAAGGTTCAGGTGAAGGTCACAGAACAGGAGTTGCAGTTGTCCGGCAGCACTGTGACTACCTATTGCTGATGTCCCCCATCTTTTCTTTTCTTAAGGTTTCAGTGAAAAATAAAACGAAATTTTCCTCCTCCAAAAATTATCAAGGGCTGATTTTCAGGTCAGGGAATTAATATTCATGGCTTCAATTATGAACAGAAGCAGTATCTAGAATCTAATGTACTCTTCTGAAAATGGTTCTCTTATATATACTTAGTTTAGAAAAGACGTACTCAAGATAATGGACCAACTGTTTTCCTACAAGGTTAAGTTTTAGCCTGGGAAATGTCTTTATTAAAAGTAGCTATTTCTTGTCAATCAATGAGCAGCTTAAAGCAAAAGCACGATCAATCACAAGGCGATTTGCTGAATCTATAAAAATTACCTCCTAAGACTCATCTGTTCATTAATGCTGCAAGTGGTTTATTATGCAGAAATTAAAACCAATGTTCTAAGGACCAGCAACAAGAAGAATTCCATCAGTTCCATTTATTTACTAATTTCTACTTCGTAACAGATAAAAACATGCATGCCCCTAAAAGTAAAGCACTAAACCACATTCTTAATTTTACAGGTATGAACTGTTCTTCCAGTCAAGCATCTATCTGTATGCTTTGTAAGCTCAGGGTTTTAGATGAGAGTTTGACCTAATACCACTTTTTTATACTAGAGCTGAATTTAGCCCAAACTTTTTATAGCCTGATATATTTCACCATCCACTCCTGGAAATTTATGTTAATTTTATAACTATTTATATACAAGTATATTATCATTCATTTACTTCTGAAATTAAGCTTTTTCCAGGGTTGAGCTAAACATCTGCAGCACTGTATGAACCTTTGGGCCAACAGAGATAGCTCAGGCTTTCCATCCAAGGTTATGCAAAATGAATTGAATTACCCACATTGGTATTCGGTCATTTGTTGTGGGTATCGACAGGTTGTTGTTTTTGGTATTTTTAAGAGCTGTAAGTGGTAAAGGACTTAGTTTTACCTCTTCAGAATACAGAGAAGCTAAAAAGCCCTGGGCAGTGTGGTCCAATTGCTGACTCCTTAAAACAGGAAGAATAATTTAAATCACTGCTGTTCCAATAATAATTTCTGATGCATATACCTCTTTGTGTACTCTGTAATTGGTTTGGTGGATCACAGTTTGCAGCGATAACAAGAAAAATAATTAGCAGATATATAAACAAATTCAGGAATATTTTAGAAACAGGACTTTTTTCTTACATTAATTGATTTACATGCCCATTGTTTTTACTGCTTCAGAATTCCTTGCACTCAAGTTCCCATATGGATTATAATCTACCCTATCTAAGAAACTGAAAAGGGTTGAGCGTGGTAGTTTGTATTTGAAAAATATGGTCTTTGCATAATCTAGAAATGCAGCTGTGACATGAATTAGCAGGGCTAAACCCACTGTGATCGCTACATTACAAATACAATGAATCATGATTGCCAGACAAAGGGGGTGCATTCATTATCAAACAGTGCCAATGCTGCACCAAGTGCAAAGCAGCTAAATGAACTGCTCTTTCTAACAGCCTGTGATTGCTGGCATGGCACAGATGGTGCTTCTACAGAGAAAGACTGCTAATTATTATTTATCTTACCTTCCTACACTTGAGTTGTTGGAGTGCCTGGTAAATTTTAACTGACAGAAAAGATCTCAATAACAATAATTTTAAATTAATGCATGGCTCCCCACCCTCACCACTCCAGCTATCATGGTGATTTTTATGATCATTACACTTTAAGTTTGGACATATTGCCTGATACATTTTATGTAGAACTGAGAAGACAAAAGAACTCATACAGAAAAAAAAATGCCCTCAATTTTTGCTACGTGAACCTATTGGGCATTTTTGTCTGCTCTTCCATACTTCATAATATCATTAAAATAACTTTATTCTGAAGATACAGTGGTGTCTCTGTTATAAAACTGAAAGTATCTGGTGTATTATAACTTTCGGACAGGCAGTGTTAGAAATATTTTTGGAAGAGCAATTGTTAGGTCTGAAAAGTAATATATTAGGATACAAATTTTGTGGATGCTCTAATGATCCATTTTTGTTTCATCCATAGATTTAACCTTTTATTTTGATTTAGACTTGAGCTAAGTGGTCATTAGCATGCTAGTCCATTTTACTTCTTCAGAGTAGGAATCTGGAATAGGCATATTGTTCTGACATGTACTTCCTAAAGTGATATTTCTTAAAAGAAATTCACTATACTGCTTGTCTATGAGACCCTTGCTTAGCCTGCAAGGCTCTGGTTTTTACTATCAAAGCCTTTAGAGCACAACAGTCAAACAGGTTTGGTATTTGCTTGTCTCACCAACTAATACTCCTATTACTGTTATCCATCAATAACCAGGAAAAATAGTTTATTCTTGGCCTTCACTTGATAGTTGAATGTCACTATGTGTGTCTGTAGCTGGTCTCTTAGATACAATGGGAAAACTGCATTTATGTCCATGTCTTTCACTAGAATTTGCTTCCCAGGGAAAGCCAGAGGATCCTCTTTGTAACCAGCAATACTAAACACAGATTGTTTAAAACTCTGAAAACTCTGGCAATAAATGTAATTTCAGAAGACTGGGCAGTGAAACGGAGGCCAGGTCAGTTCCAAAATAGAGGGGAAGAGGGGAATGAAAATTAGTAACAGAATAAATAAAGTGACTGTACAGTTGAGGAGTTCCAGGGAGTAGATTAAAAGCATGAATCCTGAGCTCTGCCAGCCTGTTGTTTCAGAGACAGCAAAATAAAAAACATGGTGGAATGCGGCTTTCTAGTAGTATAGCCAAAGCTGCACCTCCATAGACAGTGGTATTACTGCTGAAATGGTACCTCCTTTTGGATGAAAGGACACTTGTTAGGGCTTTCTGTTGAAACTGATTCTACCATAGAACTGACAAAAACTAATGAAGAGCATTTTTTGTGTTTATTCTGCCAGCAAAGTATGAAGCTTTCAATACTTCACTGTTTCTCTCTGGTATACATACAGTACAGACTCCCTACAAGCTTGAAACATTCAGGTATTCAAGTAACAGAATCTGATTCTACAAAATGTTTTCTTCAGAATTCAGGAAAGGGATTGCTTGACAATATTTAGCCATACATTTTCCCTAAACTGTGTCAAACCACAAGTGACATGATATTTGTGTTTCTAAAGTGTTTTTTGTCTAGGTACAATCAGATTCAATAAATCCCATCTGTTAGGAATGAGCTACTGCCTTTCTATATAATAAAATAGGAAGTTCTAATCTGACATCAAACAAACATACTAATTGCTAATATTCAATCGAGCCATATTTCAGGTCTAGCGATAAGGTTGCTAATGCTACCATAATGATTTACAGCATTATAAGTGTTTTGCAAGTTGGTGAAGCGAATAGATTATTGTGTAAAATAGATAAAACTAATCAGGCATGTCAGTTCACTCAAGACTATTAAAAAGAGCAATTTAACGCATTTTGTTAAATAGCTCTCAGCTTACATTTTATGATGCCCCCCTCTCTTGTTTTTTTTAAGTGTAAAAACTACATCTAATTGATCTCTGAAGCAGACCTAAAGGTTGATGCATCTACTACAGTTCTGTAAGTGTAACATTATTTGCTGGTTTTGATTAGCTGTATTTGTAAAGCCAGTGAAGCTTCAAAGAGTTTAGAAATAATGAAACAGCTTCATAAGTTACAGAAATGTCTGAATGTTAATTTTGTATGCAGAGGGGATGACATAGGTTTACACAAAAGCTGCATTGAAATTATTTTATTTCAGAGGCTAAAGACACCAAAGCAGACACATTCTTCCTGTTCCCTGGTAGCAGCCATGTGCCTAGGGATGATATCTTGTATTACTCTCATAATAACTCACATCTATGAGCAGACACAAAATTCTTACCCTAGCAAACACTATATTAGCTTGGGTGAAAAGAAAAACTGCATTTATAGGTAAGGAATACATTCCTCTGTACCTATTTTTGTTCCCATGTTCCATGTAATGCATGTTAAAGGGTTTTTTTCTGCTGTTTCTATTTTTCATTCCTCCTATTACATTACTTAAACTTCAAACAGCATACAAGTAGCTGAAATTCTCTAGAACATAGCGCCTCAGAAAAAGACATGTACAAGAGAAAATGAGAAATTGCTTACTCTTTTCCCAGGTGGACCAGGTGGGCCAGCTTCACCTGAAGGACCTGGTGGACCCTGCAATGGAAAATTATAAACTGAATGGAAACAGAGAAGAAAGTTATAATCTTTATTAAATGCAACAAACTTCCATAATATGTTGGCCCCTTCCAACAGACAGACAGAAAGTACCAAAAATACACACATGGAAGTGTACCTGTTTATTCAACAAATCCTTTCTTAGGGTGGTCTTTTGAAATTCTTAACAGTTTTTGTTACTGCAGTCATTCTTTTTTTCTCTTCCTGTTTGCAACAAAACATTTCAGACCAGGAAGTGGCCACACAGAAGTAACATATGGTGTTAGCTTACTGCCTAACTCCATTAAGAAATTTCTTGCTTTCTCAGGTGCTGAAGTTGTTACTTCCACTAAATTTTTTCACTGACATCTGCGAGTTAGCTACCCCATGGGTGGCCTTCTCTTGAAAAATCTTTTTGCTCTGATAGTCATGTGTGGCTACTGACGGCTACTCCATCTTGATAAGCTGTGATACTCTTATTTATTTCAGGGTTCCTAATAGTTTGCTAAGCTTTTCTTCAGGAACTTTCTCTGAAAGTACTCATTGTTAAGACAGACATACAGTGATTAATTTCCTGAAGTTTGCAAGTAAACCTGAGTTTATAACTTACTTCCAACCATATGTTCAATGTGCTGGCATTTTTTATTTTGAGTCTGTACTGTATAGGATAATTTCCTGATAATCAGTACTTCCAGAGCTAGAAAGACACTTTCCAAAATGAAAACTACCTTTTCTTCAATAAAAAAAAATTAAATTTATGATATTGTAATATGGGAATCTACAGAAATATAAGAACTTTGATGCTTAATATGGGTATTGCTGAGCTACTTTTTAGCTTTCTTAAAGCAGAAACATCAAGATCTTGCTTCATTTCATCAGGTCAGCTAATGAAGATTATTTGGCTGCAGCTCTCCTTTTGTTATGCTCAGAGTTGCTCTAATTTTAGTGCTCCTCAGCAGCTCCAGGACAAATCCTTAACACATCATTTGTTTCTACTTCTAAAAGAAATTGAACTCTTGCTTCTGATTGTTACTATAATATGGGCAGTTCTATCTCTGCAAGGAAATTAATAGATATTTTTCGGTATAATAGAAAAAGCATCCATTTAGAAAATATTTTTAGGAGTATGAATGTATAGAAACTACTGATTCATCAAAAGATACTTTGTTAGTATAGAAAAGAACACGCAGCTGAAAAAAAATAACAGAAACAACTCACAGGTTGACCAGGATCACCATCTTCACCCTTCTCTCCACCAACACCATCTTGACCCTACATAATTCACAGGAAAATAAACAAGATACAAACTTCAGCTACATTAAGTAACATAGTTTCATATATAAAACTAACAGCACTTTCTACAGAGCATTTTCCTAAGGACGTTAGTTTTCAAGCTTCTTAAAGATTTCTAAACCTTTTTTAAGCCTTAAGAAATATACGAACAGAAAAGCAACAGATCTTACAGGCAAGACCTCATTCCCAGACAAAGAAGAGGCAGGGTTAACTAGAAATTAGTACAAACCAAGACTAGGACCTAAACCTGGTTTTTAAGTATACTTACAGCTGGACCGGGTTCCCCAGGGGGACCAGGATCTCCAGGAAAACCAACTGGCCCCTAGATAAATCAAGAAAATAACAAGGAACATGTAATCCTTTGACAAGCAGGTAGCAATGATCACAAATATTTTATGAAACATGTAATGAATTTAGTTCAAATGTAGAAAATTATATACAGTTCTGTACGTAGCACAACATCAGCAGTGCTTCACAGTGCTTTGTGTTAAAATTATTAAGCTCACTTACTGGGTTACCCTTGGGCCCATCATCACCTGGAGGTCCTTTAGCACCTGGTGGTCCAGCTGCTCCAGGTGGACCAGCCTCACCTTTTTCTCCCCTTTCACCTTTTGGACCCTGCGGAAAACATATGAACACAAAAATGTCATCTGGAAATTGAATGGCTAAAAAGAGATCCCAATAGCAAAACTGTCTTTCAGACCTCGACAATGTTACTCCTTAATAAATACTGGCATTTGAATGTGAATTTAGGACCTCAGACTCAGACTGAAAAACCTATAAATCTCAGGTCAAGTGCCAACAGTGCAAACCCAGTTTGCATCAAGGAACTGCTTCAGAGAGAAAAACTTGCATGTCAAAGTTAATACTTCTGGAAGAAAACAATAGATATTCTTTTAGGAAGGCTTCAGCTTTGTCCTGTAGGTGTTAGTACAAGATGTAGCTATAATTATACAGAAACAAATTGCATTTTAAAGGTATAAGTTCTTCACTAAAAACTTAAAGAAAACATATACAATTACACAAGAAATCTGATTAAATGCTTTCTAAATTAAACACACCATAATAAAGGTTAATAATAAGAGAAAACCAAAATACTCACAGATGTTCCAGATTCTCCTGGAGGCCCAGGGTTACCAGCTTCTCCAGGTTCACCCTGTAAATGCGTGAGATAAATCGATGAATCATTAGAGAACATAATTCTATGATTTTACTTCTGTTATTACATGTTCTTCTCATGCTTTTTCATGTGAACAGCTTACAAGAACCGTCTTTTATTGGGTCTACCTAAAGGGGATTGAGTTACATACAGTTTTGCAGAAATGGATTCTGAAATTTTAGAGAGAATATATCAAACTAAGGTTTTTGTGAGACAGGGATCTAACTTTCCCTTGGGCTTTGTAAGATCTTCCCCTTTATTAGCCCATATATTGCAAATTTCCTGTTTGTCATCTTGCTTTCTAGTCACAAAAAAAAAGCAAAGTCTATCAACTCTGTATGTTTTTTTCTTTAGAAAATACATTTTTCCTGGAAGCAAGTCTCTACAAGTAAGAGCATACTAATCGGAAATTAATGTAAATGGAGTGAAGATACTGTTTCTATAGGTACTTAGAATAAAAAATCATATAAGGAAAAACATAAGGATAAGATTATAGCATAACAGTAAAACTTTCACCACAGGCTACAAAGGTGTACGCTATGTATTTACTGGTGATGAAAATTGTTTAGTAAAGCAGATGGCTTTAAGGACAACAGCACACAGAAATCTGTGCAAGTCAAAGATTATACAAGAATAAATGAACATTTAAGTTAATTTAGTCTCTTTTTGAGCTAATACACAGCATTAGCTCAGTGACTGTCTTTGCAATTGTTAATTTTAAAGTTTAGTTATGACTGATTGTTTTCTAGCTCAGTGGTCTGATAAATAAACATTTATAAAAAACTACTCTGTTAGTAGAATATTTAGTTATTAGCATCACAGACACGCAAATTTGTGAAAGGATAACAGAATCTGCTTTATGATTGTCATGGAGTTCTGAGATATGAGTTCTGTATATTTTTATTCCAAAGGATTTCTCAATGTAACTGCTAATGGGATTTTTTTTCCCCAATATGTATTTCTTTCCAAACCAAATGAACCTTGTCAATAATGATACCTATAAACAAGAGTACTCCAGTGCTGAAAGTGCATTTCACCTAGTCCCCTCTGCTGAACTCAAACCACAGATTTGGAATAAATCTGTGTATCCATCATATCCTCTATGGCCTGCATGCCACTCTTTATTCTATGACAATTCAATCAATATTGAATGCATCTCTGTCATTTCCATGCAGACAGTATAAAAGTATAAACCATAAAATATGAATCTTAGACAAATTTGGTGTAGATACTGAACTTTTTGTTCATACAAGTTAATGGTAGTACAATGACCTCACTGGGACCAGAATTTGCCCCAATATAAATATTACATTAGATGAATGGAAGATTTAAGTATCCAACTGGATTGTAGAATAGGATAATTAACAGATAACCACAATTTTAGAAGCAATATTAGAATGTCCTTGAGAAAGGGCACTTTTAAAGGGTGAATTTGCCTTTAGAAAATGTGGTATGTTTTATTAGACATACTTAAATTTGCATCAATCTTAAACATTAATGATACCTTTTAGTACTTAATAGTCATTTGCTTCAGTGATACAGTATTTGTTATTTAAAAAAAAATAATCATCTAGAGGATACATCAGATCAATAAGCATTAAGTATGTTTCCTAGGAAAATTCATAACCATAATTTCCTTACCCTCTGCATGAACTTTACTGAACTGCAGCATCATTAGTTTTGGTTTGGGTTTTTTTGTCCATGCCTAGTATCAATCAAATTAGATTTACGTAGCAACAGAGAATGAGGTCTGGAATTAGCAAGAAATTGATTTATTCAAGTTAGTAGATATTTTATATCTAACAGAGTCCACAACATAGACCCTTTCAACAAGTGTCCCCATTTCAGGACAAACTAAACGAGTGACATCTGAGCACTAATTGTGCCAAGTCTTTCCTGACAAGCACTTGTGCCAGTATAATCCCCTTCTAAGCTTCTCAGAGAACGAGTTCTTTTTCTGCCTCTCTGCCAAATGATACTGTAATTTATGATGACTCACATTTGATTTGTAATCCGCTCTTTACCCATGCCATTGAAAAACACATCTCCAACATATTGACCTATACTGAGGACAATGGGGGAACACTGCGCTCCTGGGATCTCAGGGGTCCCTGCTATGCACGCATGCTGAAACTGGCAGATCCAGACAACCTATATGAGCTCTGTGCATAGTAACTCCCCAATAAGCAGCAGTGTGGAAGGCAACAAAATTGGAAGGGCTAGAAAATGTCAAGATGTTCCCCTTAAAGGGCATCTGTGAAAGATGAGACCAGTTAAAGTTTCATTTCACATTAATACTTCTAAATCATTGCTCTATTAAAAAATGTTACTCTTCCCTGTATGCAGTCCTTGTTTTTTCTGACACTGGTTTTTATATTCCAAATATTAGGTACTATGAAAGGTTGTATTTGTTTTAGTCAGCTGTTAAGGGAGTTAAACAATGTCTTGATAGAGAAGATTGTAGCTGATATATATTTACACAGTGCATATTTATAGCTACTAAAAACTGTGCAATCTGTAAGTTTTTGTTTGCCCTTGTCTTTCTTTGCATTTTTGGTAATGATGGTATTAATTCAGAATCTGGTACACCTTCTCCATGGGAAATATCTCATGTTCTTTTGGGAAATAGATTTTATGATATAATAGTAGATATATTCCACCTCTAGAATTTTTCCCCTCTTTTTTTATCAGGTCAGATCTTTCAAAATTTAGCATGTCTTTCTAAGGCAAAGCATTCCTCTGACAATTTCAAGAGCAAAAAGAGACATTCTAACCTGCAAAGTCATGTCATTCCACCGACACATTTTATTCTGAAAACTGCCTTGGATTAAGCAAGCAGAATTATTTCTATCAGACTAAGGACAGTAGTTTAAAAATCCTTTGTTTTCCTTATTATGACCAGTTGTGTAGAGCTGTCCATAAAAAGCACAGAGACCAAGAGATAGTGAATGGAAGGCTGACACCTTTTGGTTAAATTCTGGGACATGGTGATTTATTGTGTAAGAATGAGAGGCAACTTTGCAACTGACTGGGTTGTGAAAAAGATTCAGTTACACTTTTGCTCCTTTTTACTATCCTCAAAAACAAACAAACAAAAGAGAAAAATTGTGATTCCAGAAGACAATCCCTTTTCACATAGGTATGCATGTGTGATTGTTACATATATTATGGCTCTGTGGAGAGCTAAATTTAATCAAAAGATAAGTTCTAAAGCTGTCCTATATTTTCTGGGAGGGGTTATGTTTAGAAGCATGTTGGAGAGATGGAGAAGAATGAGAAGAGATCAAGTCAGTGAGTCATGTAAAGTTATTAAAAGTAATTTGTTAGGTCAGATATTCAGGCAGCATAAACTGTCTTAGACACATCTTGATTAAGCATCTTTGCAATTGTCTGTACACAGGTGTGCAGAAAAATGATATGCACACATAAAGATGTCTGTGAAAACTTACAGGACATGTTCTTAAACTCAGGGCCAGAATACTCAATTGATTTTCTTTTCTCACTTCCATCTGCAGTATAAATCAATGACTGATTAAGCATTTAAACTATTGATCTCACTTATTTACTGTGTTGGACTACTTATTAGTATACTATTTTAAAAATTATTTTAGAATTATATAATAGGAAGGAGTATAAACCCAGACGAATGTAGTGGTTTTTTAACATGAGACTTTACAGTAAAACAGATCGAAACTCTGAGAGGCTACAGAAAGAACACTTAGGTTCTGCAAGACATTAATTTTGCATTACTCATTAACTCTGCCAGTTTAATGCATGCTATGGAAGGAAGAAAGTGTGGAAGAATGGCACAGTACTCAGTGCAGTTATCACAGATTAACCTAAATTAGAAAGACAAATTTATTTTGTTAGGCTTTGTGGAAGAGAAGTATGAGGTTAATGTTACTTGTTCTGTTTCCTCTCTGTTGTAAATTCTTATGTAAAGTAAAACACCTAAGGCCCAGTTTTGAGGAGTCGTGAGCAACTTACTGCACGTTAGGCCTTTGATATCTAACTAGAGTTAATCATGTGTTGGTACATTTGGATTTCCCACTTTTTCTTAATTATAAGCACAACAAAGAGAAGAATCTCTGGGTGGAAGCTGGATTTAAACAGTTCTTGTTGAGTGCAAGTCTTAAGACTTCTAGACTGCTCCATGGAAGCTACAGGCATTAATAATGCAAGGCTACATGCACATTTGTACTGCAGATGTCTTTGAACATTTAGGCCTTTGTGTCTTCAGCAGAGGAAACAACAAGCTAGTTAAAAATACATGGCAATAAGTGTGAAAAAATTTGTTTATGTTTTGCCAGAAGACAAGGGGGCTTTGAAACCCTAATATTAATAACACAGTATCTCCTAGTCTAACCATTCAAATAGGAAAGTAAGCAAATCTATTTCACTCCCCAACAGTGACAGGGAGGATGCCAAAATGTTTTTCCACACTCTACAATCAGCACTGCATTACATTATCTGTAGTTTGATACGTCTTTCCTGAAAGGGATGCAGTGGCCAAAGCATGCTGACATAATAAAAATGTTGGGGAAAAAATATGTGGGAAGAAAAGGAAAAGAGAAAATGCATGTTTTGTTTAAAAGTGTGAACTGCCCTCTCACTGAGGCAACTCCTCCTGACAAAACAACTCTTTATCATTTCTAAGCTTGCAGAACTCATTAAATGGAACTGAAATTAAGAAGGAAGGTATCCTAACCAGGAAAATTACTGGCATGTACTAAAACTCGAGGAGGAGGAAAAGTAATTAGAATAAATAAAAACTTCCAAAATAATATACTTGGAAGCTTCTCTGTGTGAATGCAGAGAATATGGGAAATAAGCAAGAGGAAATAAAAATGACAACCAGTGATAAACAGGCTGAATTTCATGTTCTTGAATTAAATTTGGGGGGCTGATTATTGCAAATAGGGATTCTAAATCACACAGAAGAGTCACAGGGAGAAACAAAGGAGTAAGGAGTTCAATATAAGTCAATGTTTCTATAGAATTACCGGAATGTAATTTGATCATGAAACAGTACAAATTAAAAAAGGTGATTGAAACCAATGACAAAATTCCTATTGACTTCAATGGGCCACAATATTATACAAGGGTTTTTTTTAAAGCAGTGAATATTATGGGTGCAATCCTGGATATGGCGGTTCATAAGAAACATTTTTCTCAGTACTCTAGCGCTCACAGGAAGAATTTTTCTTCCCACAGTGCCCATTTTTTTCTGTATTCTGCTGACAGACTCTCTTTTTCCAGTAACTTTTTTTGCCATCTCTACCAACGCTAAAATTCAGACATGTTTTTGGTACTCTTCCCAGAGAGAAAAACAAATCCTGCAGCTCTTCATGAGGCCAAACTCTCTTTCAAGATAGGCTGGAGGAACAACATCACAAATCTGGGAGATTAGAGGGAATATCCTTGTTAATAATACAGTCAAGCAGGAGGACATCATGTTTTGTATGCCTTAGGCAGTTTTAGGTAAAAAAAGATTGAAGACAGAAGAATGCCACTGCTACCAGGAGGTGAGTTGATGCTCAGAGCCACACTGAGAAACAGGGAATGCAATGAAGCATTGTCAGCTTAAGACATGACCTTGCTACCGTGAAAAACCTACAGTATAAAGTTAATATTTTAATCTTCTTGGGCTGTATACCCTTTGATCTCAAAAGAAAAAGGCGGCAGACAAAGTTGGATACTTTTCCATCAAGCCATATATTATATTACATTATTCCAGTACCCTACCATATCCCAGAGCACTGGTAAGTGATTTATTTGATGGACATGTAGGAAAAAATCATGAAACATCTGAAGAGTCTACTCAAAGAATAGTTTGGTCATACTGATGAGAAGTTGGTGATTCCTTTTGGCGTGGCCCTAATGTAAGTGAAGGGCTATTTAAAGAAAAGTGAAAAAAATAGACAACCAAAATTTTATAGTAGATGTCAACAATATTGAAGAGCATTATAGGAAAGATCTTTTGTTATTACAGGGTGTGGACAAGAAGTTTGTGAGAAACCATAGCACAAACTGCAGGTTTTAATTATTTTTTTTATTATTATTAATCATACAAATGATCCTGGGAAAATAATGGGAACTTCCTTATTTTGTGAAAAGAATACCTAAAAGCTCTGTGAAGCAGAGTGACATGCTTTTGGACAGTGATCAAGAACAGAATCATAACAAATATATATGATTTTGATTGACCTGGTACTTGAGTCATTATTTGCGAATTCAAAGATCTGATGGATTTGTACCTGAAGGTACAATATTGGTACACTGTGTCAAAGAGAATATGTGGATAAATGAAAGCAAGCAGAAGTTAAGACTTTTGAAGTGCAGAAGCTCAGTAATGGTGTATGAGAAAGATGAGGGAAAATTTAAATATCTGATGGGACAGGAATAAAAAGGAAAAACTTGCTTCATGTTCTGAAATGTTATCAATACAGTGATCTTTCTAAAAAGCTATCAATACTGACATTCCTAGGGATGTCTTTTCTAGGATTCATTGACATCAGTGTTTTATTGAATACATATGATACTCTGTGGCAATTTTTTAAATATTCAAGAGCAATCTATATAGTTTCTCAATAAGTTATTTATACAGTGGACTAGAATATAATTATCTTCTGTTTCCTGCACCTTATGCTTTGTTCAAAATCTTCTTTCCAAATGCAAAATTAAAGAAAAAACGAATACTAAATCTGTAACATTTCTGTAACATTACAGCAAAATGCTTTTAGGTTTACAAGCTGGCTGAGGTCATCTAACTCAGTAAAATAAACATAAATAGGAATTTCAAGAGACTTTTATATTTTGTGTTTGCTGAGCATTTTATAATAGTTTACACTGATGAATGAAAGCACGCACAAAAAAGCCATTATGTCTATTGCATACAATATCTTTCGTTTAAGAAAAAAAGGATATATCTGACACGTTATTTGGGTAAAGCATGAAATTAAAAAAACCCAACGAAACAAAACCCCCCACACCACTCCCTATACTGGTAGGAAATGTTCTGAATAGAGAACTGAAAATAGCAATGAACAAAATTCTGATGAATCAATGTCATACAGCATCAGTCTTCAGTCAGGTTTTCAACTAGCACAAATCATCCTCAGATTTTTTACTTTATTTGAACTATTTCTGTCTGTATGAGGAGCAGATACATATTGATGCTTCAGGACTGCTTCACCTCATAGATATGTTTACCACTGATATATTAGATAATAGCTTATATTCTTAATGTTCCAGATAGAGGGTTATATGATATTCTAAGCTACAGCAGTATAAAATGAAAAACACTTGAAACCAATAATGTTACTGTAGACATCAAACTATGTAGTTAAGGAAATAACCATAACCTTACTTTAATCCTTCACCTGAAACATACCTTTTCTGCGCTAAAGCTTTTTCCTCTGTTTTTTAAATATTTTTGTGATGTAAAACGTGAAATAAAAAGACCAACCATGGTAAGTCAGCCATTAGTACAGCTAGATAACTATTAACAATTACTAGATCAATGAAGGATATTTGGAAACTGTAATATACCCATGTAGCTCCAAAGCAGAATCAAAATGTATATTCATATTCTTATTCCAATGTTTTCTATTCCTAGGAGGTTATTATCAACACTCACCTTTTCACCAACGCCTCCAACAGAGCCAATTGAGCCTGGGGGGCCTTGAGGACCCTACAGTGATAAAAGAAATAAATGATAAATGAAAAAAGTTACCCCAAATATAGCACTTATTACTGAATTACTGAGAGGAAAAAAAAGGTTATTCCTTACATCAGCTCCATTAGGACCCTGGGGACCTCTTGGACCTGGAGGGCCAGGTGGACCCTGTATCAAAGAGACAATTTGATATAGTTACAATCATAAAGATTAAGTCCAGTGGGGCTTTTTTGGCCAATGACAAATAATATAGTCGATCTGTAGAGGACTTTTAATCTTTGCAGTACTACAGAAACAGCAGGGCCAGATTGCTACCCGTTGCATGATTTCACAAGGTGCAGGGGATCCAGGCTGTCATACAGTATCTGAGCTGGAAATGATCTGACTCCTGAGGATTGGTTTCCTGCATTGTATTTTCCCTGCAGGTTACCTGCATACTCATTCCACTATGCAAAGACCCTTGAGCAGCTTGTACGTCTGTTAACAGCCATGTGGCAGTACTGCACCATGGAGCCTACAGATGGGCAATAATAAAGCATACAGGCTTGGCATAGGGTGTTGGAGGCAAATGTATACTGTAGATACCCTGCATTTCAGTCAGGACCAGCCCAGAGGGCATTCTCTCAACAGTATAAACAGTTGGGAAATGTAGTTTCAAGATCACCCAGAGAAACAGTAAACATAACCGAAGAGTGTTTACCATCTTGTGGCCTGCAGTTACCTGAGGCTAAGTACAATGCCCTGAATTTCAGAAAAGTTGCACCAAACTCTGATGCAGTGGTCTCTCCTTTTTCTCTTTCTTTCCTGAACCTGCTTACCACTGTCCTGTCTTGGACACACACAGCATCTGCTTTGCTACTTTTCAGAGTATTTTCTTAAGTTACATAAATCTCTATATTAAGGATGGGACAGACATGGGAAAGGGAAGTAAATCCCAGAGGAAGTTTGTGATACAAAATGTTTCATACTCAGGCACCAAATTCAGGAGCAGCTTATAAAATTGTGAGCCACAGTGAAAAGACAGTAATAAATGGATGATATTTATCTCCTCCAGAATGACCAATGCAGAGGAAGTCTTACCATTGGGCCCACATCACCATTTTCACCCTTTTCACCTGGTGGGCCAGGCAGCCCCTAAAACACATAGAACAGAAAAGAAAACTGTGAGTAGGGTACCTGGAATGATGAGTTATAAATCAATATGAAACAATACAAATCAGATCTACATGTGAAACTTGGGAACTTGGCAGAGGGGAACAAGAAAATAAAACCTATTTGCATTAAAATAAAATTAAAAAAAAGAGGTTTTTATATTACAGCAAATGTATAGATAGTCCTAGTATCCTTAAACCAGATGAGGCAGAAAATTTTTGAAAAAGCCCAGGCACAAATGCTAGGGTGGCTGACTTCAAAAGCACTACCATCATTATCTAGCCCCCAGGGTGGGCGTCTGGGTAATTTAATTTATGCTATACGTATATATGTAAAGAAAACACGATCAGTGCAACATAATGAAGTGCTATGCAAAGATGTATCAGCAACCTGAAGTACTGGAAACTGTATAACTGCTTTATTAAGGTGTCCAGTGGAGGCAATAAATCCTACTGAGAGGCATTACATCGGGTTATACAAACATATCCTTAGAAGCAAAGTGTCCAAGTTTGACTTATAACAAACACCAGGAAAAGGAAAGTATAGCTGATGTTAATACTGATATCTAGTATAATGTTACCACAGCTAGAAGCACTATCACCACTAAGCTGGGCATTCCTAAATGTAGGATCAAACTTGGCTTCTATAAAAAGCAGATCCCCTGGATCTAAAGTCAATAGCATTATATTGACTTACATTACATTACGATCTGGTTCTATGTTTCACCACCTGGGTTCTGCTGCTTTCAAAGTATGTTGTCAAACTGTAGCTAACCAGATTGGAAAGCACAATTTGCCATATTTGCTACAAAGCTGTATAAAAAAGTATGAGACAAACTTAGCCAACTCTATATCCATTCCTCAGCTGACCCCCTCCTTTGACACAATCTGAACAGTACAAAGACTTGGCAAAATTCAGAGATATACCTCTTCTAGAAATGATGTATGTCTCTGTTGTCTACTACTGTGAAAACTTGACTGACCTGTCAGTGTGTTGTGGTTGTGAAAGCTTGTTTACCCTTAGATAATCAGCATGAGAAAAGCTGGCTTTAGCTTATATGGTGACATAGGGTTTTTTCTATATAATACTTGCTTATTTTAAAAAGTACTAGACTCTATTCTATTAAAATAGAAGTGCATAGCTGATAATTTTATCTTCAGTAACAGGTACTGACTACAGTACACGCTGAATAGTAATGCCAGGGTTATGATTATAGGTAGTTTTATTACTTTCTAACTTTCTTCATGTTTACTTTTTGTAATCTTGTAATAGTTCAACAAATGAAATTTGAATTTACTTCAACTTTTTCCTGCACTGTAAGGAATTTCAAATAATGATTTTGTAGCTAATTGTTCTAAAGAGTGATTAGAGCAGAAGCCTAGACTTGGACTAGATGACTAGTCTTTAGAGAGCTGATATTCAGAGGGAAGAATCCCACCTCAAATAAACAATATCTTCCATTTGCCAACAGTCCACTCAGTTCTACCTCATGAACATGAAAAGACATTTAGTTTAAAAAGTTGAATGCCTTATCCATTATGAATCATGGTCACGACAAACCTAAACAGCTCATTCAACTGCTTACAGAGGAGGTATTTAGAAAAATTTGAAGGCAATTAAAGATTTACTTCATATTTCTGTCTTGGAAAAGACTTTCCAAAGCCATTTGGTGAAATCCTATTCCCACTGATTTCACTGAATCAGTATTTGATGCATTAATGGACATGGTATTTTGGGACTGCTTTCAGTTCTTTTGGGTAAGAATTAATTGAGGTGTTTATCATTTAATGTTTCAAAATTTAAGTAAAATTGTCATAATTGACTATAAGATAACCTAGGTAGGCCCACAGAGTTTTTCAGATTTTCTTTACTTCCAACTCATTTTGTTAGAAACTTCCTTATTTTTAAAAATACTATCAAAATTAATTAGCAAGGAAATTCACAATTAAGGTAAAAAAATTTCAAAATTACCAATTTTCACTTTTATGAACAAAAATACTTTTACTTAATGTGTAATGTAAGTAATATCAGTAGAATTTAACTGAAGTAAGTACGATATAGTTACCATGGAATATTATATATAAGACAGAGAAAGTTGTTACTCCCGAACAGTTCATAATTACCATAAGGACTGCATTACTGAATAAAAGAAACTCCTGATTTCTCAGTGGTACTTCAATACCATGAGAAAATATGGGATCTTGGTCCATGGACAAACAAATTCAAATTAATATCTTAATCAGAGAAATAAAATTCCTCATTTGAAATATTTAATTTCAAATTGATTTTTATATTTTTGTAGCTTAGTGAACATTAAACTTAAAATGTGAAGGTGGACTTTGTTGAAAAACATCTACTGAAACAGTAGCCTAGATCAAAGAAAAATAAGGATAATTTTATTTCACTCTTTTAAAAATACTAAAAAACTAAACAATCCATAATAAAATTTAGGAATATTTTTTCTGAGGTATTATTTCTGAAAATAAAGACATTTTCAATTTCAAAGGCAATATGAATCTACACAAGACATAGGTGTTGGTGCAGTAATGAACCGTTTATCTTCCAAGGAGGTTTACAGTATTTTATAAACTTCATTGTAAGTTTTGTGAACTGCATTATGTAACATAATTTAAAAAATGATAGCTACAGGCTAAGGTTTGGCTAGTGAAAGATGAGTCAGTTTATGCATGGTGGATAGAAAGGAGAAATACTGTTTAATAAATTCAAACACTACTGCTATACTTTTCCATTTTTTAAAAGATATGATTCACATTACAGCTTAATGCGTGGATTAGAAATAGTTTCAAAGTGCTCTGTGCTCTAATGTTAATTACATGGAAATGAATGAAAGGTCCTAAACATCTTGTTCTGTTTTGTATGTTTAAGCAAATCAAATTTTTCAAAAAGCAGGATTTTTCAGCTGTAATTCTCTGGATGCAGCAGTGAGAAGCCTACATTTTACTGTACGCTCGCTTTGTGTTTTTTGACTCATCAAGTAATAATTTTAAGAGGAAGAAACATGAAACTATAGGAACCTGCCAGTGATGGCAGCAGTGTATAAGCATCATGGAGTTGTGCTAATCTTTCAGAATACAAGTAGTGTCTGCGGTGGTATCACTGAGAAACACACTATGTTGCCAAAACCTATTGTGAAAATACAGTAAATGACTAGGACATATTAAATACACCACCAGGTTGAATCTTTTCTTTAAAATGTGTATCTCCAGTAAAAAGAAGTGCTCTTGTTAAAACGTAATTTTTTGGACTCTATAAATGAATGAATTACTGAATGAAATTCTAAAGCCTATGGTAGCCAGGAGTTTACTTTCAGTGCATCCTATCAATCTCCTTCAGCATTAAATCTGTTATTTATGCATGACCTCTATGAATATGGGATCTTTCAGTTCTTATTAACTGATGCTATGATTTATTTAATAGAAGACAATACTCATTTAGCTTTTGACACAGGAATCAGTGTTCTGATCAGGGTAAAATAGTACAGGAATTTACCTGTAAGCCAATAGGGCCTGGAGGGCCAGGGAAGCCTCGAGGACCTTCATCACCTTTTTGCCCAAACATCCCTTGCTGACCTCTTGGGCCTGGCTCCCCATCACCTCCCTGTTCAGAAACAGCAAAAAACAAAAGTATCACAGGTCTGATAATAACAGCAAAAGCTCCATGGAAATGACTGGAAGAGGACTCCAAACATGTGTAATGTCTTTACAAATGCATGTACACTACCTTGACTGAATGAAATCTGTTATACAGACAGAATAACAGCATATGCCCTGGTTTAATGGTGGTCAAGTAATACTCACAAAATAATACAAATAATACCCACAATTTTTTTCACTGAATACCATTTCTCTTTCACATCTGCATAAGCATTCTAGCTGTCGAATACCTACATATTAGTAAATATGAGCAGCATACAGTTCTACCAATCTTCATGGCAGAAGAATTCAAAGCCTTCTAAATAAAAATCAAAATCAATCCCCCTGTATCAGGTAGGTTTTGAAAAGAGATACCCTCTTTTAAATGCATCTGGTACTGAGCTGATTTTACTACTGACTGTCATACATACCATCAAACAAGTTCACTGAAAGGATGGGCCCCATTCACTATTTACACTATCTCATTTTGAATAATTCCTTCAAATTATTGCCTGGCTGCAAATCTGCAATAAAATAACACCTATGCAGGCTTGTTTGCAATAAACAACTGCATGTAAGGGGACAATGACAGAACTGTTAATAGTGATTTGAAATACATTCCCGAGTAAGGGCATGCAGTTCAAAGAGCTTCTAGGTTTCAGATGAGTTATGGCAAGATTGGGGTTTGCTCTGAATAAGCTACTTACAGCTATACCAGGGGCACCAACAGGACCCTGGAGACCTGGTGGACCCGGAGGACCCTGCAACAAACAAACATCCAAAAGGAAAAGTCAGTGATTATGGCATCTGGAATAAAATTGAAAGCAAATATAGAGACAACCCCATTTGCATGATCAAGGTCTATTAAGAATTTCTACATTTCTCCATAGAGAATGTAGAATTATCACAAGTCTTTTCCATTCAGTACAAACAATCTGTATTTGTTTAGCTCCGAAAAACTCAAGATTTGCATATGTAAAATAGATTTAGTACCAGCATTTATTGAAAGCACATTTGTAATGTTTCAGGATATTTAAAATAGAAAACCACGCAAACTTGAATTAAAATGTAAAATATTTTTTTCACAATTTTTTCACAATTAAAAATACCAGACCTTTCAATGAGATTTGTGCAGAAAACCTCAACATTTAAAGCATCATCTAACAATCTATCTTTAAATGGAATGCTTATTATTTGCATATGAATTATTCAATACTTTTATGAAATTGGAAATGGTTTTTTTGCAACAGCACAAAGCTTATTTTGACCTCCAGCAGACATGAAAAAGTCTAAGCATCAGGAGTCACATTCTCTTTGATATTAAGTCTCTTTTCAACAGAATGGTAAAAAAATAAGTTTCTGAGAGGAACTCTGTAATTTCTTCGGTCTTCTTACAGAATAATAACCTTCTATTATATAAAAAATAAGTTATATTGCACATAATTTAGAAGTCAGTTATGCAGATGTGACGTGATGAAGATATCTAACCAAGTATGGGAATGCAAGATACTAGTTTATGATGAGGCTAAAGTTATGTGGTAGTTTGAGTCTGTTTTTTGCACCAGCTGGAGAGACTAGAATGATAAAGAGTGAAGCTAAGAAAGCATAAAATCATGTACCTGGCAATGCCTGAATTCTAGTATGCTATTCCAGATGGCAAGGAAGTTGTTTACAGTTTCTAGGCTGGGAATTCTGATGTAGTGCAGAATAATGCTTGGATTTAAAGACCTTGCTAGGGCTAAAATTAGATTATTCTGTCCTTTATAGGGAGATTAAGAAAAAAGACTTCTTAAGTCTCATAGCCTATTTTTTGGGTTCTATGTACATTTTAAGAGTATCTTATTTTCTAGGGAGTTTGAAGTGTCAATCTATGTATTTCTTTTCTTCTATAATTTTCTTTTCATCATATACCTGATGGCAATAGGTGAAGCAAAGCTTTTTAGCCTCTATGGTGACATACGTAAATGAAAGGACTCCTAGAAATGCTCCTATTGACTGGGGGAGGTTACCATGAGAAAGGGAATTAGCACGCATTAATTAAAACAAAAAATTACATTGGAACAGATTGCTTCTACACTCTGCAGGATGCTTCTACCTGCTCCTTCATTTTATAGGCCCAGAATGAGATCTACACATTTTTTATCTCACTTAAATTCTTATTTTGATATAAAGTATTGTTGGAAGGTACTTTGCAATTGATTAATGAGAAATTATTTGGACATATGGCTAGACTTTTTTCCATTACTCTGGAGGGCAAATGGAGAGAGACTGATCTGAATCATCAGGAGAGAATCTTCAGTTAATAAAGGCAGCTGTGGTAGCCATGGAGGTTTTGAAGACCAAGAAAGGATGTGCATCAACAATAAAATTGTACTGTCCCCAGCTAGGATATGGCAACATAGTATTTTTTGTTAGGCATAGTATAGTTAAACCCTGAAACATAAAACCTTGTTAGTTTCAACAGGAAATTGAAGATGTTTCCAGCTCTTCTTAAACAGGAAAGAGGGACCAATTCTTTGTTCAGGGTCCTTGCTGTGACTAGGCTCTAAATGCCCATCAAGGCTTTTGTGGGTGTCCAAGTATTGTGAGTATCTGTTCTTTATGTCCTGTGATTTCAAGAACTAGGCACTTACTTCCTTTTCAGAATCTTTCAGAGGTGACCAACAAGGTCTGTCATCCCTGCCCCAATATACATCTGTCAGCATGTTCAAAGGAAAGCAGATTTGAAACAAACACATTCTGAAATTGTCAGGGTTGAATGACTGCAATTGAGGGCAAATAGGATTCAATACATGTGACTTTAAATAGGATAACATTCAGCTAAGCAGGCCTGAACACTGAATCTTGTATTTCATGGAAAACATATTATATTCCCAAATGCCTTAAACCTTGAGACTGAGAGTACAGGATACATTTTCAAACGATTATGCTGCAGACACTATTTGTAAAGCGGGTCCGCTGGAACATGCCCAAATACATTAGTACTCACTATGGGGACTATGGTCACAGTCTAATGCTCAGCATAACTAGCTATGCCAGGATGATCTGAAATAGAAAGGTGCAGCATGTGTTTTTTCTGAATTTCTCTGATGCAGAAGCATCTCTAATGAAGAGGCATGTCAAAGGGGAAACAGAAGGATATGCGTATGATCTGCACGCAAAGCCTGAAGTGGAACTGGAGCATGACCTGCTTCATATGCTTTCTCTGCCCTTTCCTTTAAACACCAGATTTTTCTGTGTACACAGGGCCTGTACTGTTATGAACTTCTTTAGGTGGACAAAGAGGAGCTGCATATATTTCTGTCTGTCCCACAACTGGTTTACAACTACAACAGCAAATATATTAAGATTGACTTTCAGTTAACTGGGAACAAATCCATAGTTTTAAGACTGACTTAAAAATGTTTATATTTGTTAAATTAATTTTGCCAAGTTAACTAAAACATTCTCTCAGATTATGCAGGAATAATTTTAGTCTGAAGCAGAATTTCCCTAGAATTCGTTTATATGTGTGTTTCTTGGAAAACTGGGGTTTATAATAGAAGTGTTGTCTCATCCATATGCATAATATTACATTCCTTGTGTTAACAGGGCATTACAAATAGTTCATTATAGAACTTATGATTTGATCTAATAAGATTGTCAAAAATATGTCTGGAAATTGCAGAAGTCTTTCTTGCAGAAATAACTGAAAAGGACAAGCTAACCTTTAAAAACCAAAAAAAAAAAAAAAAAAAAGCTTGTCATTTTTTTGCACATTTTGTCACTACATTTTTTCTATGAAATTATCATAAAATTGTGATTTGCTTGGATTTGCATGTATTCTCCTAGAAAACCTAATTTGATTATGTATTAGCCATAAATTTTGTGTAATTTTTAGAAGCAATCTACCTTTATGATGCTTTATAAGTTCTTAATCACAATAAGCAGTGTTTTCAAGATAGTAAATATGTTTAGTTATGAATACTACTACGTTGAGTTCTCAGCTTTGTTAACTGTGACATTGATGAAATATAATAATTAAAAAAATCTTTCTGTAATTACTTCTTTATTGTTTCTTAAGGAAAATTATTCAAAAAAAGCACCAGTTTATCTTGAAATTTAACAGCAATTAAAACAAACCTTTTCTGAATTTTTGGGGAAGAAAGCAAAATCAAACAGAAAAACAGCTAGTTGTAGTCTTTCTAGCTTCAAATTTTATGGTGGAAAAAGCTTATTTTTATAGTTCTGGGCTCAATCAAAAGAGGAAGTGCTTGAACTTTAGAAATACTTTTGAAGACAAAAACATTTCAAATCAAATCAGTAGAAGCCTGATTAGTCTTAAATTCACGAATAGGCCTAGTGATATTTGAAAACTTGTACAAGCCATTTCATCTGAGATCTTCACTATTTTAAAATGCTGCAATCAGTTACACATGCTTTTCAGAATTAGACAGTCTTTAAAAAATTTAAAACTATATTAGTAGATTTCTCTTCTGAGTCTTCACATTGTTCACAATTGTGGCTAAGAAGCTAAAGCTGTGTATATTGACACAATCCAGTCAGTGAAGTTAAACACAGTAAGAGAATGTATGTATATCCTTAGTCTCTCCCAGCTCAAACACAGAAAGGATGAATTAAAATGGTATAAAAAGGGTGCTTAGGAATGTAGTTTGCCTATCTATTTTTTAACTATTCTGTAAGCTCAAGGAATATGAGAAATACTAAATATATGCATGGCTCTGTAAGTACAAACCTCTAGCGTTGCATTAAAAATGAACATTATTTTGAAGAAACATTTCTGAAGTGTGTCTTTGTTTCTGTTCATTGATGTAGCAAGGCTACATGCATACTTCATGCATGAATACTTTTTATTTATGAAGAACATAATGGACAAAGTATTTTGCTACTCACGTTTTCTCCCTTGTCACCTTTACTACCTTTCTGACCCGGTTCACCAATTTCACCCTGTAATTGAAAGTTGAAAGTTAAACTTCTTGTTTAAAATACTCTCCTTCACACTTAGCTGAAGTCAATATCACAGTATCTTTAAATGTTCCTTTTGATATGATTATTCTGTGTTTTCTGCTGCTGCTGCTTCAAGTGTGAAGGCCTAAAGGGGACAATTCTGCATCAATCAATGGTATGTCATATTCATCCAGATATCGATTGCTATACTGCAAAGGGCAACAAGACCTGGTTTTGAAGTATAGTGCAACTGAGCTCTAAATAAAGGAAACTGTGTTCCACACATCACCTTCAACATGAACTTACAAGGAAAGCACCCTGATTTACAGTCTTGTCTAACTGTATGTGACTGAATAAGTAGTTCTCACTGTAATGTACAATATTTCAAAACTTCAAAATTATGCAAATCACCAGGAAACCATGTCAGAAAAAAATGTTTTCTTTATACAATAATAAAAACCCAATTAAATTAAACCACAGAAAATACTCTCTGTGGGATGAATAACACTCATGAATATAAAAAGAGACCTCAAAGTCTTTACCTTTATGCTATGCTAACTAACAGAACAGTACTGGATCAAGAAAACATGCAAGATGAGCCTGAAAGGTGCCATGTCCTAAATTCAGTCAACAGAGTACCTCTGCTGCAAATGTATTATTCTGACACCCTCAACCTATTCACAGTGGTTCCAAATCACTGTACATTACTGAAAACATTTTATCTTACTCATTCAGCAAACCAAGTTTCTAAAATAGACAAAAAATCAAATTTGACATCATCTGCCTTGATCTATTCTGTCACACTTTCATCCTTGTTTCCTTGCCAGGATAAATATTGGTCTACTAGCTCTTGAACACAAATCCCAATGTCCCATCACATCTGTCCCTTAGATATCTGATTATAGAAGGGTTTTTTTTGCAGTGGGTGGAGGGAGTTTGGGGGAGGCAGGGGTAAGAGCTGCTTTGTCACTGTATTTATTGTGAGGAGAGCTACAACCAGAGAACTGTACTGACACATATTCTCACAGATGTACTAATAGCAATTATAACGATTCACCTTGTCACCATCTTCTCCGGGAGAACCACTAGGACCAGCAGGACCAGGAAGTCCTACAGGACCCTGTACTCCATCACGTCCAGCTGGACCTTGAGGACCTTTTTCACCCTGGTTTTGAAGAAAAGGAAGTTATCCACATTATCACAGGAGACTAATGATTATTTCAGTACAGGCAGTCACATTACCAATACAAAATTAAAAAAAAAATACCAACAGAAAGGAAATTATAAAGTGAAAAGAATGTATCAGAAAATTATACGAAGTAATAACAGAAGCTGATGACACTTGTACTCTAACGCAGTGGCTGGGTACAAAAGTTTTAATGAAAGACTGATTTGACAAACTTTTTTATTATATTCACTCCCTGCTGTGATAATAATGGGTTTAATCCTTCCTGGGTGTTAGAGGGTATGAAAAAAAAGTTTTTACTCTTTACTTAATTCTAAATACAAAAGAGTAGTCAGGTATTCTGAGGATATGTTTAATAGGCAAATACTAGAATGGAAAAAAGTAACATTCTGGGATGAAAAGTCTGTGCTGTGATAGTTTTATGTGACCCTGTGATTACTTACGGGAGCACCCTTCTCCCCTGCAGGGCCTGGAGGACCCTGAGGTCCAGGACGACCTGGTAGTCCAATTGGACCAGCAGTGCCTGCTGCTCCACGTTCCCCTGGTGAACCCTGAAAAGAAACAAAGGTGTATAAGAGATTTCTGATATAGCCCTAATAACTGTTGGTGGTTCTCATGACCCAGGTCAACAAAGAAGAATCCTGTTATTCAGTGAGATTCCATCTGGTGGAAGAGTACACATTCAACAGAAAAGAAAAAGGCTGAAAGAACAAGTTCATACTCAATAATTCATATTTAACACTAATTATTTTTTTTTCATAAATACCCCCTCCTGTATTTGTTCATCATAATAGAAGTGTGCTTCACCCTGTTTTCTAGAATAGTTTTACTCTGTGTTTCTAAAATAAATTAACATACTACTTTGATGAATGAATATTCACCATATTAAAACGCAGAACTAACCCACACCATAATCGAAATTTTTTGTCAAGTTTTGTGATGCACATTGCTGAGATGATCAGTATGTTTCTGCATTTCAAATCACCTGTGTAAAAATCCACTGAAGTATAATGACTAATCTGACATGTCATACAGAGGAGGCTTGGATGCACAGGTATCTTTAAAGAAGAACAGAAAAAGTTAAAAATCTAATATTGCAGATAAAAGGGGAAAAGACAGGTGCTCTATGTGGGAAAAATACTGGAATTGTGTATTCTGGGATATACTTCTACAGAGAATAATAGCAGAGAGGAATAATTTTTACTCTAACACCAATAACAGCCACTTTTAAATGAGTCATATCATTGTTATTACTATATTCTTTTAATTGTCTAAATAAGTTTTTTTCTATCTGAAACTACCCAAACATCCATAAGTGAAAATTTAGTTTCTACCTGCCATGTCATCTCTTTCTTTTGAAGCAGTGTAGGGCTTATAGCAATTCCACAAAAAGCCAACTTTTCTTTTAAATATGTCAGTCTGCCACAGAGCCAAGCTCTGTAACCTTTTATATTCTGAGCTGTGTCTTTATGGTTTCTGCTGGATTGAGCTAACTAGACAAAATGGACATAATGATTAGGTATGTAAAAATCTGCAGTGCTCTAAAAACAGAGGTACCTAGATTAATTTTTTCCACTCTTTTATTGCACTTTTAAAAAATACATATGGCATATACAGTAGAGCTGAAGGTGAAAAAGGAAAGGAAACAAGGTGTTCTGATACTAAAAATCCTTCCTAGGAAGTTATAAGGGAACAGAAGACAGTATAGATTAGAACTTGTACTCAAATAAATGGAATTTCAGAATAAAAATGTTAAATTTTGGTCTATTCATATTTGCCTATCGTTAAGTCAAAAAGCCACAATGTGGAGTACTGATTTTAAATCCTTTCTGCATGCTGGATTAATTTCCAAACAGTGATCTACAACCAAAGTTCTCTCTAACTCATAAGCAAAGAAATGGGCACCTGTTTGGAGGCACATCACAGCAAGAAAATGACAGGAAGCAAAAGACCTTTACACTCGAATTCCTGATATATCCTTGACCACACACACAGATTTTGAGCAAGTATTCTTGTGAATTGGATTCATGATAGCACAGGGGAAAATTTCCTGTTTCTTGATTCAGGTTAACTGGCACCTAAACTGCTTCTTCCTGTTCCTCGCAAGAGTCAGCATTTGTAGGGAAAAAGAAACATGATGCTCTCCTGGGTACAGGCAGAGCATGGAGAATGATGGAACTTCTTGTGCTTTTTTTGCACCATCACTGGCTGAGAACTCTTGACAGGAAATCCAGCTTTGCCAGTCCTGATACTTCCTGAGGATTCCAGATGCTGCACATCCTTCCTGTGTCCTGGAGACAAGGCAGCATGGGAACAAAGACAACAGAGTATTCTGATCCATTATATTCTACATATGAGCCAGTTTTGTGCTTACAAGTCTAATGAAAAAACTATTTCACTAATACCAGCACAGTTAGCCTTGAAATGTATGGACTCACTGGAAACTAAAAAGAAAAGAGAGCTCTCCTGTCCCTCTAAATTTATATATTTTTCACACTTTTGCAGCATCTTTTGTTTTCTGTCTGTTAAATAATATACACATTTTTTTTATGAAGAGAGCACTGTTAAAGATTTGTTTGTTGTACAGTAATATTTCCCCAGTTTTACAGCTTGACACCTACAAGACAGTTCCTAACACTTTAAAGTTATTGATAATTTCACTTTTCCAACTGATATACTGGAAGTGGGTGACATCATAGAATGGATAAGTAATAGATGTTGCAGCCTGAGGTTCTGAATAGCCAGGTTTTTTCCTATGTTTAAGCAAGATGAAATTTGCTGGCTTTGGAACCACTGGAGTTTTAAGATGCTTGCACCTATGAGGGCCCAATTTTTTTATTTTATTCATAACATACTTTACCTGGACTGACCCCATTAGCATAACTGGTACTAAATCCATAATAAGGTGCTTTTCCCTCCAGATGGCTATGACAGAGGAGAATACTGAATGGTTGTTCCAAATATTTTTACACATTATCTCATTAAGATCTAACTCTGCATGAGTGTTCAAAAAAAGTGTGCAGGAATCATAGGTGATTTTATCCTTCCAGGTGTTGGTTTTTGGTGTTTGGGGGGGGGGGGGGGGGGGTTTTGTGGTTGGTTTTTTTTTTTTTAAGTCTAGATGAATGCCTAGAATACTGTTATTTTAGTTCCTAAGACTTCAGTGAAATCAACAAGAAAAAATCAGTACCTTGCAGCCATACTACCATGGTCTCTGATCTTGTCAGCTCTCATAAGCTTAACAATTTTAGGTCATCTCATCGGTAGGATGCAAGAACACAGAGGAAAAAAAAATAATCCAACTAACTCATAGATCTTTCCTGTATCAGACAGCAGACACTAACAGTGGCTATAATTTCTAGTAGCTCTTTTTACTCAGCCAAATTTTCATATTTATCTTTGCATTATTTTTATGTTTTACATAAATTTCATATGAGTTATTAACAGCAAGTATACCTTCTGTTTTCAAGGATCCTCTCACTTCTTTGTAAGAATGGCCTCTGATCAAAGCACAACACATTAAATTATAGCCACAACTCAGAAAAGCATTTTAGGCAGCTTCTTAAGTCTGTTCTCTCTTTTTATGTTTATCACCTTTTTTTTTGTCACTATCTCACTGTGAAACAATCCCCTTTTGTTACTAAACTCCTTGTTAACCTGTGGTCTTGCAGTGGCACTCACATCCTGAAATCTTTTTATTAATTTGTGGGGGGGGTTTAAAAACTTTTCTACAGAATGGAAGTGTCATGCTTTGTCTTGTATTTCTCTTATACAGACTATAAACTCATTAGTAACCTTGTTTTTATTTCACTTCCTGTAAAGAGATATGTAATTATACTCATTGTATACATTACATAGTAGTAGCAATAGTTTTTACTGATGGTTAACAAAATGTTCAACAAGTGAAGATCCCCATGGCTGAAAAATGTTATCAGACAGAGGAACATTGCTCTAGATAGTGCAGTACTGAAAACTGTGTAGCTTACAGCTGGTTTACTCTGAGTCCAATTTGGGCATCCTATTCCTAAATGAGCTAATGAAAAATGACTGCTTGACATTCCAAAGAGCTTTCTCTCATCAGCATTCAGCATTCCACACAGTAGTATGAGAAAGGAAGAAAACAAACAAAAGACAAAGATAACAGATAAAAGAGAACTGTTAAAAAAAACACAAACAAAAACCCCACAACAAAAACCACCAGAAAAAAAATCCTTCTTCTGGAGTGCATTCATGCATCTCTTTTGTCCAAATCCCTCTAAGCACAGTAATTGGCATACACAGTATTTGGAGCAGTCATTTGTTTGGTATGCTTGCAGATGTATGTGCTAGCCAAATAAAGCTTACGATTCACTATATATGCTAGTTAGAAGCAATTGGTACTGGCAGGCAATTGAAGGAAAATCATCCAGTGGCATGAATTTGCTTCCTATTATAAATGGCAAGTGAAGACTCCATTATAATTACACTTCTGTGTGTACCCTCTGTTGGCTAAAAATAGATGGGAAAATATTTTAAGAATATTTGATGCTCATGGTCTGCTATGAGCTACCGTGAAAAAAAAAAAGCACTGAAAAACACTTTGAAGATAGCAAGTTGGTAATTAAAGATTAAATGGGAAAAAAATTCCAATTCTGGAATACTCTCAGGGCAGTGTGGTTGTGTTTGGGCCTCAAGTGGCCTGCTTGCACTACAGTGAATTCAAAGTATATTTGAAAAAAAAAAACAAAAAACCACACACCCTAAATAACTTTACCCTTCAAACTGTCTTTCCACTCTGCTCACAATTCCTGCTGCACTACATCTATTTTTCAAAGACTGGAAAAACAATATGCAAAAAATTTTGAGCTTCCTAAGTGATTCTTTCTATGACTGTTTACCTTAGCAGGGAGCGTGGCCCCAACAGGAATGGATTTATAAAGTGAAGAAGCAGTTGGTACTGTGCTCTTGACACCCATAATTTGTGTATTTCTGGAATAAACTTCATGATAATTCTTGTCCGGCACTGACTGAACTCCCATTAGCTGCTAGGTATTAGAAGCGGTCCTGGAATGTTTCTTCCAATTCAGTTTCTCAGGAAAGGAATACTGTTCATGAGCTCCAAGAGAGCTCCATGATTTCAGCCAATGGATGGTAAATGGGGGTGATTTAGACATTCACCTCAGAAAGACTCTGATGTTTTGAACCTACGCACTGACATATACATATCCTATAACAAATAGAAAAACATGGATCACCTAAATTTAAATTCAAACACATGTATTTCAGAACATGGACAACCATCACTAAACAAGATAAGGTTGTGAGGCAAAAGCACCTATGTGATGCATATTTATGAGAAGCTATGATAGTAGTGGCACAGCTACTGTGTGGGCACCCTGTCTGGGAAAGTGGTGTGTATTAAATGTCAGGTATGCTTGTGCTGTCTGGTTTGTACATGTTCAGAACAGTTCTGGTTCAAAGCACCTGAGTAGCTATCTACTTGTTAGTCCAGCCTTAGGGGCTCCTTTAACAAAAAATTAAGACACGACCTTTAGATTGAAAAGACTATTCTGATCTATCTATGCTTTCTTGATTTTGATTCATCTTTTCTTGTAACAGTTCAATTTCTTCACATGGGGTGGGATGTTATCCCTTTTGACTCCCCCTACTAGCTTCCATTCCACTCCACTCCATTCCGTTCCCAGCCACCTTGTTTTGATGTCTTTTTTGAATGTATACATACTGCGTGGTGTTAAGAAGAACTGTAAATCACAAATGCAAGTTCTTGATTTAAAGAATAGAAGCTTAAAGGCATTAAGAATTAAAAAAATAATTTTAAGAATGCAAGTACCATGTACTAAGAAATCAAGAACTAAAGCTTAAAAAGTGTGCTACAGCAGATCTTTTCCAGTAACGTAGAATTAATCCAAAAGCAAGAATCTTCATACTAATTTTCAGGTTTTTCATCCTTGTTTAATGCATTCTAATCACAGTATGAATTGCAGGGACATGAGAGAATTTTATTTTTGAAATAAAAAAAAAAAAAGCATTTCAGCTCCTCCATTACTTTTTTTGTGTAACAGGAATAGCTGTGCTGATTTTTTTTCTTACTTAGTTGCACTGAGTGAAAGAAGTAAGTTGACAAGATGACTGTCAAAACCTACACAACTCACATTTGGGAACAACTGTACCATGTTTTGAATACTAGTGCATCCTTGTAGAACTTGCTTGCATAACAAACAGCAATAGAGAATAGGTAACTTTAAGCATATCCTACTTCAAATACTTTTCAGTGGATAACTACCAGAAACCACAGTGAAAGAGGCAGCAGACATATAAATAGTAGAAATCCAAACATGAAACAAAATTCTAAATATAAACGAATGTTAAGCACAGGACCATCTAGAAAAAGCCTAGTCACACTACTCAAGGAATAATAATTTACTGCTTTTGAGGAATAAGTACTTATCACTGCTTTTCTATAATGATCATAAAGAAAAAAACAACTACAACACCACAAAAAATTGGTAAATACATTTTTATGCCTGTGTTGGGCTTAAAATATTGAGAAGGAATATTACTGCATGACATGATTTTACATAGCTGTTACTAGCTGAGCAAGCAGTTTTACTGATCCTGTCTACAGACACAGTCCATACAAGAAGTACAGTAAAGATAAAGTTTTTAAGGCAATGGTTGGTTTTGGTCATCTTATATTCTAAAATCCTTAAGTAATTGTATAACGCATCATTTCATATTCATAAAATGGTATCAGGAATAAGCATTCTTATATTCTTGCATTATCTATTTTCCCATGGAATTCAATGGGCAATTTCAAGATGCATGTTACTATTTTCCAAAATAAGGTATGTTTTTACAATGCTCATCATACTTTCTCAAAGTTCTTAAGCTGGCTCTACAATTTTTCCCTTTTCCTACAGAACCTAAACTTTCATTGAAAGATATTTTTTTCAATGTAGATACTGTAGTAAAAATAATGGTGTGGTGTGACTGCTGCTATATCATTCCCTGTACCAATTTCAAAGCACTTTAAAACAGGATTAAGATGTCTTCCCTTAAGTAAATTGAAGTCTCCAAACTGTGAGTGAAAAACTTCAATAGATTGAGACAACTGTCTTCAAACCTTTTTTTTAAGATAGCAAATAAATAAAAAAATATAAAATTGTGGTGGAAAGAAACAGACCATGTCACATTTCGTGACTATACTGAAATTACTGAAGTAGAATATTTATCTATGATTTATTTTTTTCTTTATATAGGAAAAATTATGCTATCCCAATCTAAACAAAACGAACATTTCACAATGAGTTAAAATGTACCAAAACTCACACATAGGCTGGTATATGTTTCAAAACATTAGATGAAATAATAAGGGTACAAAAGTAATAATGCCACATATTTAAATGCTAGCTTAGGCTACGCAGAGCAACAGCAGTATTTTTAACATTATGTGTGTCATCTGTATGAGTGAACTGCAGTTGTACAAAGGGAACACAGCTGTATTGGGTTTGCATGGCAAGGTTTTGGTTAACAAAATTACTCTGAAAGCAAGTTTTGTTAGTGAGGGAGCTGCAGGAGCGTCTTCTGTGAGAAGCTGCTAGAAGCTTCCCCTATGTCCAGCCAAGTCAATGCCAGTCGGCTCCAAGATGGTCCTGCTGCTGGCCAAAGCTGAGCACATCAGCAATGGTGATAGCGCCTCTGGGGTAACATATTTAAGAAGGGGGGAAAAACTGCTGCACAACAGCAGTTGGAAGAGAGGAGTAAGAAAGAATATGTGAGAGAAATAACTCTACAGACACCACGGTCAGTGAAGGAGGGGGAGGAGCAGCCTCCTCTGCAGCCCCTGGTGAGGACCATGGTGAGGCAGGCTGTGCCCCTGCAGCCCATGGTGGTTAACGGTGGAGCAGATATCCACCTGTGGCCCATGGAGGACCCCCACACCAGAGAAGATGGATGTGCGTGAAGTTGGCTGTGACCCATAGAGACTCCACAGTGGAGCAGGGTTCTGGCAGGACCTGTGGCTCCATGGAGTGAGAAAGCCTATGCTGGAGAAGGTTTTCCGGCAGGACCTATGACCTCATGGGGGACCCATGCTGGAGCATTCGGTTCCTGAAGGCCTGCACCATGTACAAAGGACCTATGCTGGAGCAGTCTGGAAAGAACTGCAGGCTATGGGAAACACCCATGCTGGAGAAGTTTGTGGAGGACTGTGGGTGGGTCCCCATACTGGAATAGAGGAAGAGTGTGAGGAGAAAGGAGTGACAGAGACATTGTGTGATGAACTGACTGCAACCTCCATTCCCCGCCCCCAGTACTGCTTGAGGGGAGGAGGTAAGAATTTGGGAGTTAAGTTGAGCCTGGGTAGAAGGGTGGGGTGGGGGGACAGTGTTTTAAGATTCGGGTTTTTATTTCTTATTATCCTACTCTTTGATTGGTAATAAATTAAATTAATTTCCTAAAGTTGAGTCTGTTTTGCTTGTAATGGTAATTGGCAAGTGACCTCCCTGTCCTTATCTTGACCCATGAGCTTTTCATCATATTTTTAATCCTCCTGCCCAGTTGAGCAGGGGGAGTGATAGCACAGCTTGGTGGCCACTGGTGCCCAGCCAAGGTCAACCCACCATAACAGCATGAATCCACTACCTATTATCAATAGATTTTCCAATATGGAAAACCTCTTTCATCTCAACAATACCTTGTGTAAGTGACAAGTAATTGTGTAGTTGGCAAGCAACAAGTGAATCTCTTTCCTACTGATAGCAGAAGGTTTCAGATATTCACAACCTTCACATTCCTTGAATGTTTATTAGTATGGATAATTAGTAGAACATAATTATTGGTCACACTGAATGACTGTCTGCTGTTTTACAGACTTCGTTGATGAAAACATTACAGCAGGTAAAGAAAAAAAATTACTAGAATATTGTTTATATTTCCATAGAATTATTATGTTTACTTACAACTGGGCCAGGTGGGCCTTGTGGGCCTTCCCCTCCTTTCAGACCAGCTGGACCCTAAAAAATGAAAATAATAATAATAAAAAAAGCTGATCTCTTTTTGGAAAGTTCAAGAGTTATTTTTCTAACACATGTAAAAAGAAGAATCTAAATATTGAAAGACAAAAAACTGAATAAATTCTTTTTGCTTATATAGCCAATGATATTTAAAATGTTGGATGTTTGAAGTCTGTTCTCCTATTTCATTCATTTTTAAGCACAGTAGAAGATCCCATGAAATACAACAGTTAATCCATTGTTTCTTGTATTTAGAAACACATGTCAATTGTTCTATATGCTTATATCATACCTGAGCACCAGGAAGGCCTCTCTCTCCAGGGAAACCACGAAGACCTGCTGGTCCATCTTTCCCAGGAATTCCTTGAGGGCCTGGGTCACCCTTGGAAATATATTACATTTTGATTAAAAAAAAATATGTTTAAAATGTTTATGTTAGTCATTAAATGAGTAATGAAAATTAAATACCAGATCCTAGTTATAGTAGTGACAAAAAAGACTAAGCCCCCACTTATTCACCCACTAACTCTTTTAAGATTTTCCATACAATAGTCTATCAGTATGGTTAAATTTATAACGAGCTTTGACAAAACACAGTATTAGTTACAGAACATAAAATATGTTTAAAGATACATTCATTAAAAATTTACAATGCCCACTGAAAATGGAAGATTGAATAGAATTACATAGTAACTAGAGAAGTAGTATTTCTCTTGTGCCCCAATGGCGGCCAAAAATAAGCACAGAGTTAAATTTGGTAAGTGCAATTTTGCTTTTTAGCCAGTATGACATATCCTACTTTAAATGCCAATGTATAATTTTCCACCATGGTGTGAACATGCCATTGCTATGTATTTCCATTGTGAATGTGTGGTGTATATAAAATATTTTTTAATTTGTTTTTGCAAAAATACTAACTATTGGCTCAAGAGAATTATCATTATTTCAGTGGAAGCAGACACATCTATAAAATTGGAATCTTCCAGTCTTCAAAATCCTTCTGGGTGAAACATGTCAATTCTGATTTTATATTGCATATTCTGATTTTATTCTGCATGTTCTGCAGGATGATCTGAAATGTGAAACTGCCAGCAATTTATCTGTACCTTCCAATTTGTTTCCCAAAGCCACATCATACCTTAGCACCTTCTTTTCCTGCAGCACCTGGGAGGCCTTGTTCACCTGGTGGACCAGGAGGACCTGGATGACCTCTTTCACCAATTGGGCCAGTCTCACCAGTGGGACCCTAAGCACAAAAGTAAAACTTCAGCCACCTCAATGTATTCAATGTCTTCGTGTCGGTGGAGGTGGGAGGAGGAGGAACAGATTCTTAATATCCAGCTGTTATGACTGTCTGTTACAAAACATTACCACTGGCTAGCATACATTCCTTAACTTCCCTCCAGGCAAAGCTGACTTACAAAATATCTTTGTCCTATAAAATAAGTCTTGCATTGCATTCTGCTTGCAGACATGTCTGTACAGCTTCCAGAGAAATCCTGACCTTGCTCCTTAAGCAGTGAAACTTTAAAACACAGTGCGTATCCACGTATGGGAGGAGGTTACAGAAAGGACATGGGAGGGAAATCCATGTACTATGCTTGTTCTGAAACACTGTACTGTTGTTGTTCTGAATAATATGAATTGGAAGGCAGGACAGTTGAAAGATATCTCTTCAGATTCACCAGCAGAAAATTTTCACTGAGGGTATTACCCAAAAAAGCTCATGCAATCCAAATGCTTGATTTTGTTGGGGGAAGTAAATAAAGAAAAAATAGAAGATTAGGTTGAATGAAATTTTGATAGTGAACCTCTCCACAATCTAAAAGTAACTCAGTTTTGGCCTCTGATGAGAAAGTCAAATGTTTATTGTTCATTCTGAACTATTTCATGGCAAAGACCTCTGCCTTCTTGACTTCCTAAACCACCAAATCCATAATCACATGAAGAAATCACAGAAAAAAAGAAGTGGAAAGGTAAGCCCAACATTTGCATATTTTGTGGAATCACTGATGATCACCATGTACACTTTTCTAAAGTTGTTATGCATAGTTTGTTACAAAAGTTAATATACCCATCAATAGGTCCTTTTAATAGAACAAAACAACCGCTTTAGCCATAAGATAACCACTAAACATTGGTTTTATGAATGTAACTATGAGATTAAATGAGGTACCTGAGGGCCAACAACACCACCAGGACCAGGAGGACCAGTTTTCCCTTGAAAACCCTGTGAAATAATTATAAAATACTATGTTACCCAGGACAAGATATAGAAAAGCAAAATTCATATCTGTGCTGAAGAGAAGAGAAATTCCATGTCACACATTCCTTCTATTTAGGAAATAAAACCGAGACACTCTTTTTTCCCTGTGTATACTTAGAAGTGAAATACTGATTGATCTTTCTTATCTCTATCAGTTCCAGACTCTCTGAGGTGGTACAGCAGTAAAAATTCCAGTCAATGTTACAGATCTCTCTAGGTGAACTTGATTAGGTGAGCCTGAATGCATAAGTGATTCAGCTAAAAACAGCAGGAAATACATTTATACATATATACATTACGAATCATAAAGCCAGACATACCAATGATTTTTAAAGAAAGACACAGATAGATTAAATTGGAGGGGCGTTAAAGATAAAGGGGAGGTTAGACAGAAAGAAAATAAAAAGAAATAGAGATCCAGTGAAGATGAAGGTTATATAGAGATGGTAAAAAAGGCAGCATGAGTGTCACAAAAAGAACAAAGTTAATGAGAAACTGATATGATGACAAAACCTGGGAAGCAGAGAACAAAAAGGAAATGTTTTGGGGGCACTTTTTCAGAACACTGGCAAATTTTACAGAATTTCAATTTTCAAATTAGTGGCCCCAGACTTCAGTCCAAAACTAGTCAATAAGCTGAGTGACAGCCTCACTTTATAGTAGCACTGTTTAATGTATCTTTGAAATGTGCTAAATTATTTCTTTCAAATATTGGAAGTGTGTTGCTGCGTAGTTAGGAGTACATTCACTGCTGTATCACATCTAGGGTTCCACATAGTATCCCCTGCCTAACGGCCTGAATCTGCCTTCTACCCTGCTCATCTGTGTAAAAACAAAGGTGTCATCTGGCCCATACTTCTTACAAATGTTGGGCCCTGCTGCTCAGCATTCCTCTGGGCACAGTCTCACTGACAGTTGCCCCATTCCATCAGATCCAGTTTAAGCTTTTTTTACCTTCCTCAATCTGATTATCTTCTTGCTGCCAGCCAGACGTTATCATGGTTCATTTTGGCCCATAACTGATTAGGCACTCTCTCTCAGACCTCTGAAATGATCCAGACTAAAAACAAATACAAAAGTACCCCTTTGCTCTAATGACTGAAAATCAGAACTGCTACAGAGGGAATCATTCATGTGTCCCTTCCTTTACACAAAGCTTCTTCTGAAGCCTATTGTAAGGAAAGACAAAGGAATGTTGAGTATTACCCATTTCCTGCAAGTACCTTGAGAAGACCTGCTATTCTCAAGTTTGCAGAATGCATTCATACTTTGCAGTATATTCAATGACTCTTGATGATAATAATGGTTTCATTATACTGCTTTCTCTCTTAGGTCACCAGCTTATCTATTCCTACAGATTTAGGATTGTAAAAGACTAGGCAAAAGAGATTTCAGCACCAAATACTCAAGATGACCTGAACATACCATAGGTTCATCTAAAATATTTAGTATTAAAATTTTTACACTAATGTCTCATTTGTGTATTTTTAAGTGCCTAATTAGCCTCGATTTTTTTTGTTATTTTCTGTGAAAGATAATTTAATAAATCTGAGTTTATTGTAGTAAGAAGGCCTTTGATTCCAATAAATGAAACTGCTAGTATATTTCTATTCTATCCTTTCACAGACATGAAACACTAAATTCTTGCATAACACCAGACAATCTAACAGTTCCTGCAGCTGATGCCTCCTGTCAATCTGAGATTGATATCACTGATATTGATAATCACTTCTAGGGAGGAACTAGCTTAATACTGATTTTCAGTATCAAGTTTATTCCTACATTTATATTCCAAATTATTTATCATGATACTACTGCTCCTATGTCTAGAATTTCAGCAAACAATGGCAGTTCTTCAAAGTGCATATGGCTTACTGGGGGAAAAAGCTGTAACTTTTTCTCCACTAACACTTACCTCAGTTGCTGTCAATATATGCTTATTATTCCATAAGCAAGCTGCAAAATGCAATCTGGGAATCTGACTAATTTATTAAGCTTGAGTATGTCTCTTAGCCTAATTCCCTAATTGCTGTAATGCCCACATGCACCACTGAACTTTAATGAGATATATGCCTAAATAAGAAACAGAGGTCTAAAGACCCTGATTTACCAGTGAATGCAATGAAAGTTTTGATTTATACATTAAAAAAATCTGAAATGGAAATAGTAATCAAAAAAAAAGTCAACAAGTCTACTTTTTGTTTTTTAAAAAATCTCTTCTTTCTACTAAAACATATACATGAGAGCCCATGGGAGAAAAATATTTTAAAACTAATTCTGGCCCAAGTATCAATATACACAGGGCAGAAAACAACCCTAATGAAAAGCTGCATTTGCTCCTAGTTACTCAAGTTATGTATCAGTCTAACCCCACTAAACTCAAAGGATCCAAAAGTAGAGAACCATAGTACTGATTGAACCCAGAAGGACCTGGCCCAAACATCACACAGTAGCAGAGCCCATAGTTTCATTGTATTTTGTATCTTTCCTTTCTAGTTGTAAGTGAAATAAAGAAATCATAGAATGGCTGAGGTTGGAAGAGACCTCAGGAGGTCATTTGGTGCAACTGCCCCGCTCAAGCTGGGCCACTGAGAACTGGTTGGCCAAGAATATGTCCAGATGGCTTTTAAATATCTCCAAGGATGGAGACTGAAAGCTCTCTGGGTAATCTGTTCCAGTGCTCAGTCACACTCAAAGTGTAAAAGTGTTTCCTGATGTTCAGGTAGAACCTCTCATGTTTCAGTTCATGCCCATTGTCCCTTGTCCTGTCACCAGGCACCACTTAGAAGAGCCAGGGCTCCACCTTCTTTACACCCTCCCTTCAGGTATTTATATACTTAGAGAAAATTTGATCTGGACCTTCTCTTCTCTAGTCTAAACAGTTCCAGCTCTATCAGCCTTTACTCACAGGAGAGATGGTTCAGTCCCTTAATCATCTTAGCGGCCCTTTGCTGGCCTCGCTCTCTCTCTAGTACTGAGGAGTCCAGAACTGGAAACAATACTCCTGGCCTCACCAGGGCTGAACAGAAGGGACAGATCACCCTACTGCAGCCCACGATACTATTGGCATTCTTTGTCGTAATGGCACATAACTGGCTCATGTTCAAATAAATAAGAATAAAGGGAAAATACTAACTGTGTTTTTTATTTTTATCAGACTAAAGAACAACGTTGAGCTTCCTGCATTCTAAACAATGATTAAAATTCAGTCTTACACAAGACTGGTCTTCATATGTTGCATTGTAAAGAAAAAGAACAAAGAAGTAGTCAATAATATTTCTGACACACACTAAAAAGCCACTATCTTTGCAAAGCATTATAATGCTACAGTACTAGCATAAGAAAATACAGTTTTTCAGAATTTACATTCTGTGCTCCTCCTTCCAGCAGTGGAAGTGAGTCAGCAGTCACTAACAGATTTCCATTGAACCTGGAACACAAAACGTATTTAACCGAATGTAGAGAAATGAGATGCTAAGAAATTTTTTCTCTAAATTCATTTGCGGCTTTCTGTAGCTCGGAAAAATCTGAATAAGAATTTTATTTTATTTCAGTGGGATAGGAGTAAAGTTTTGGCACTACAGAACTAGACCAGAATTTACTCATTGTGATTCTTAGGGGGATTACATAGGATACAATTTCAAAATTTAAGGTTTTTTTTCACAGATTGAATCATTTCTGATCCTACTTTCCAAAGGTGTTAGCTTATCAGTTTCCTATTTGCTTATCATTAGTAAATTTTTGTTATGTTATTACTTATGTTATATTGCATTCAGTGAGAAAAGAACAATTTAGTAATCGCCTGACAAATCTCTTCTAAAAATGAGATATGAATACGAATTTCTTTACTTCTATTGACTATTTAAGCTCATTGTGATGTTACTAATAGGGTATAGCAAAAAGAAACCTCACCCTTGTAGCATGGAAACAAAATAAAGCTTTCTCATGCCCAACATATCAACCATCAGAAAACTACAGTTATATAACCTCTCAGTCCCAGCCTCTTCCCCTTTTCTCTGTTGTCTCTGTTTCTTTAGTTTTGACCATATGATCATGACCTTTGGAGGTTTACAACACTAACATAGAGCACATTTACTTACAGTCTCACCCCGCTGTCCTGGGTGCCCAGGCAAGCCATCTTTTCCAGGTGGCCCCTGCAATTTTAAAATACATAAAACATTTCTTAGCCATCCTTAATTCTGAAAAACAGTGTGCAATTACCTCTGAGAACCTCTGATCTCTGTTTCTTTCTAGACTAGTCTTCAGTACAGTTTAACTGCTCCTCTATCAGCTAATTGTGATTTGAATAGTACACTTTCCTTGTGTTCTCCCTGCTGTGTGTTAGCAATTGCTTGGACAGTGAGTGTTAGTTTGTCAAATGCATGTTCAAATTGGATTTCTGTAAATTCAGAAATCATAGAAAATCCCTGTACCTCCCTTCCATTTTTCTTTGCTTAATGACTCAGTTAACACAAGACTAAGAATTGCAGGAGTATTTGATGAAATTTCACCTTTTGGCATTGGAAATAAAAATAACAAATGCATTGATAAAAAAAAATCAGGGGTGGTTTGATGCTTTTATACTTCACACGAGCAGAAACATACTGGAAAAGCAGTATAACTAGTTCAGGCTGCAGCTCAAATGTGCTATTACTTCTGTACATTTCTGTAGTAATGAATGTCTCCTTCCCCTTCATTTTTTCCTCAACGAATCAGTTGTTAAAAGAAAATACACACCAGCAAAGTAGTATTTTGCCTAAGCTCGGTCTGTCACCTGGACATTGGCATCAACATACTACAAGATTTTCTGTTTAGTTTATCATGCTGAATGCCATATGAGCTGCACCAATGATCATTTTGAATATATGAGTTCTTCTCTTAGCTTTAGAGCTCAATAAGCATATTTATAATTTGTACATAAACCATTCCTTAAATAAAGTCTTCAAATATTCACTTCAGAAACACTGTATGAAAAATAACATTCCTGTTTACATACTTGATTAAAAAAATACTTACTGGAGGTCCCTTTGGTCCGGGGAATCCAACCGGTCCCTGAGGCCCTTGTGGCCCCTAGTATAAACACAATCAAACAAGTAAAGTTTTACCCTAGCTGTCATGACACTGGATTGAAAAGTTTGCTTCAATTATACATTACATGAACTTCAAATATAAAATATATGAACTCTTCAGATAATGTCTGGTTTAAGTATAAAGCCTCAGCTCCACTACCATAAACATTGATAGCAACAATTCACATGCATAGATGTGGAGGGGATTTCCTGAAAGCAATACTGCCTGTGTAGGAATGCAATAAGAAAGACAAAAACCTATTCATATAAAGTATGTCGCCGTCTGACCCCCGAAACTGTGCATAATAAAGTGCTAATCAACTATGAGTAAGAAACATTTTTTTTTCTATGTAGCATAGAACATTGGAATTAATCAATAATTTGGTGGGTTTTAAAATTTCAGTCCAACATTAATCTTTGGCTGTTCTTACACTCTGACAATATTTCAAGCCAGTACAACAGTACAAACTTCCAAATAGAATAAGCTTTCCAGAATTACCAGTGACTAAATACAACATCCTTGCTATCATGAAGAATAGTTGAGATAGCTGGGAAAAAAAAAAGATGCACAAACATTTTGTTTATATAATTTTGTATATACAGATCTACATGGAGAGAGGAAATTTTCACGCAGCACGGTTTTACAGATTTCATTAGAGATGATCATGTTAGTGCATTGTGTGTGAATATATACATGTATATACATACACATGTGTACATACATGTATGTCTACATACATCTGGACACATATTTACACAAAGTACTAACTTACATGACTGTTTCTAAAGTTGTCACCAAACAAAATGGAGGCCAGCTTTTAAAATTTATTGCTGATATGCTGAAAGGGACTATGTCAGCTTATTAAAAGAATTTTTCCTGTTTAGTTTTTAATGTGCTAAGTCAAAGAGTAGCAACATGAAAACCTACATGGTCCCACAGCAGAACCATGTACCCCTGTCATATAGAGCAAGATTTTATCCTATTCTACTTGGTATATGTGCAGTTTTGTGAAGATATCAGCTATCAAAAATATGTTAGAGATATTGGTTTGATGCAAAAGACTTGAAGCAGGAGGCCACATCTCCCAAATTATGCTACTGTTTTGCTCCTCTGACAAAGCACCGTTTCTGAGTTCCATAAGCCTCCTTCATTAGAGCCCAGGCTCACTTCCAGAGCATGGCTGCCTCCTGCAGTAGGTGAAGCAGTGTGCAAATACAGCTATGGGAAAGGATCCCTTGTGCCCAACCTGGGAGAATTTGCTTTTAAGTGTATCTTATTCCAGGGTAGACCTTGATTATACTGTAATACGAAACCTGAGTCAACTAAGAAGAGTCAACTTTGCTAGGCAAAGGATCTTTGTGATCTCGTTGTACTATCTGTCATTTTTATTTTCTCTTGCAAAAGAGGTATAAGGTGGTTCCTGAAACCACCACAACACACAAATATGTTCCATATGAGGATTTAGGGTTTTTTTTTATTCTGCTGTCTCTGTGAACAAATGACCTTTCCTCATTTGCTTCTGGGTATAACATAAAGCATAAAGGTTCCAAAACAATGAAGGAGTTTAATAGAGGAAAACTATTAAAATTGACGCAGCTACTGGCCAAAATATATGAAAGAAAGTGGTCGCTCTTAGGAACTGGGTTATAAAAGCACAATTCAAACTTTTACCATTAATTCCACCTTCTTCCTCATAAATTCCCACTGTACTTTGATCTGCACATCTTGAGGGCTTTTAAGGAAAGATTTGCATAATTTTTTTTATTCACAATATGCTTTGCAGATTTCAAGCCACTGGACTGATGGATTATGTGAGAAAAAGCACTAGAATATTAACAGCATGTTATAAAAATTATATTTTTGGGTTTTGTCATTAAATTCCATTTTAACAGTAGCAAGACAGGACAGATTATTTAACGTTTATGTGTGTGGTACTTTAAATATTCTCAGCAGAGTAGAAATGACAGTTCTGGTTTTTGGCTGACATTCACCCCTATTGGGAAGCAAATAAGATACCTCACACATTACATAAATGATATGAGATGTGATGCTCTGCGA
The DNA here is from genome assembly GCF_015220075.1 of Falco rusticolus. Lineage (NCBI taxonomy): Eukaryota > Metazoa > Chordata > Aves > Falconiformes > Falconidae > Falco > Falco rusticolus. The sequence goes on from NC_051197.1 coordinate 22,398,731, forward strand.
TTCTTCAGCTATTTGCTCTGATCAGTTTCTCTCCAGGGGTGCATTCATCTTGGATTGATCTGCCATTGTTTTCAGTCCCCCAAGGCTTCTCTTCCTCATACCCTCTTGGAGCTGTCAGTAAACTCCTCCTTCACACCACTGCTATTCACATTCTGGTGGTCTGCCTCTGATGTTCCTCCTCAGCTTAAAAGAACTTAAAGTTCCTTCCTTGGATTGTGCCTAGTTCTCTGCATCCAACATCCCAGTTAAATCATTTGTCTCTTGAATCCCAGTTTTCTGCCCACATCTCTTACTTGCCACGTCATCCTTGTCTCACCCAAACTTTTCACTTATTCCTGCTGTTCATATTCCACTTGGTACATTGCCTTTCGCTTGATATAGAGGTACTTTCAACTTCCTGCAGCCTCCCTTGGAGTGTTGCCTTGCATATGTACTGGCTACGGTCTAGTCCTCAGTCCTCAACTTACCTACTGTTCTATTCTACTTACTCCTCTTACCGCAAGAACCACTGTCCTGCCCCACTAACCAGTCTCAGACAGTTAAGTAACATTCTGCTTCAGGAATAAAAGAGCTAAACTGATGAGTTTACTAACTTTTATTTCCAGTGCACTTGGTATTAATTTTTTTGGCTTTCAGTCAAAAGGGAAGGAATCCTTTTCTTAAGCAGAAAAATGTGACATTAGATATGCAGGCATGTGTGATCCTTTACATATGTATAGCAGATGTTTATTAATACTCTGCTTGCAACTGCTAAGGATAAGCCAAACAAAATTAACCTTAATTGCTTTCTGCAGACACAGAAACTGAAATTGAGATTTCTAGAACACACTCACATCATGCTCCTGTTATCATTAGTTTTATGGATGTCCTTATCTCCAGTAATCAACTCAATCAAACCATGTGGTCTGATCAAGTGGCCTTTTTCCTTTTCCAGTTTGCTTAGCTGTTCTAGCAAAATCAGTTTGCTGTTGTTCTGCCAGTATTGTTACACTAACTGAGCATGTATTCAACAAACAAATAGTGTAACAGAGTGACATTATGGAGCAGGGGAAAATGCACAAGGACCTCCCTCCAGGAGAGTAAGATCACTGGGACTTGGGAGTGGGTACTGGGAAAAGATTCATAGATTCTCTACCTGAAAAAGGTTAGTGGTTTAATGAAATATGACTACAAAAGAAAAGTTTCTTAGGCTTTGCAAAAACAGTCTGGCAGAGAGCATGTCCACTTAAACTGAGTTGGTTTTCAAGTGTTGCAATTACAAATCTGATTTATTAATATTGTTTTTCTATATACCACTGTGTAATGGGCCAACTGTATATTGAATTTGTGTATTGATTAGTAAGATAATAGCAAGCAGAAAATTTTATTTTAGCAAGCACATTAGGATTTCTCAAGCATGCAGAAAGTAGGTTGAAGGGAATTCTTAGCTAATCAGAACAAAAAAGTCAGCTGCTTCGACAAGCTTCTGGAGATGGCTTAAGTGATCTGAAAATCCAATAAACAAGCAGTAAGCTGCAGTAAATGGGGCATTCTTAAGAGCATAGGCTAGTAAGTACAACTGTAATTTGCAAGGGCATAATACAAAGTGCATGGATATAATATAAACTATGTATGTATTCTCTGTGTCCTGTATGTACAAAACTGAGCTACAGATGGAAGAAGTTTCAGTGAGCTTCAGCTACCCCATTCATAACTTTGTGAAAAGCACCATTGGAATTGAGGTTTTGTTAGCTCTGGTTACTCTGATCAAAGAAGGGAAAAGATGTGAGGGGGAGAACTACAAATAAAACAACCCTTCCACCCTCAAATCACACTGCTACCTAGTGGGGAAAACCAACATGTACATAAATAGCTTTCACATACCCTTTCACCTGGTGGGCCAGGAGGACCATCATTGCCTGCAGTACCCTAGAAAGGAAAGGCAGTATGTTAAAGGATTCAACCTCTATTTAATTTAAAAGAAACAGCCTGTAGCCAATCTACAGTGTACCTGACAATTACCTTTGGACCTGGTTTGCCAGTAGGACCTCTGGGACCTCTTGAGCCTCTTGGACCCTGTCAATTTAACACAGATGCACTTGATGATAATTATTGGATACTATCATTAAATCAAAATAATTCTTCACAATATAATGGAGGCAATTAATATACGAAAGCCTCTAAATTGCAAAGCAAAAGTACATACTGTTGGTCCTCGCTGTCCTCTGGGGCCTGGTTTGCCATGTAATCCCTGTAGAGAAAAAGTTCACAGAAATCATCTTAGCAGGCATTGTATTTGTGAGATATTTTTTTTTTTACTGAAGCGGAGCAAAATGCAACTCCCTTAGGTTTAAATGTTATTTTGTCTTTAAGTATCTACTTTACATTTCAATTTAAAGAATCATGGTCCTTGATAAAATTTATTGTCTTTCTGAGTTCACTGGGACTTGTAGCTAAATGTGCTAAATTTGCCTCAGAGTCAGATTCTGTCATAGGCATTAGAATTATAAACTGCGTTAAAATAGTAGTGAAGATGGCACAGAATAAGCAGAGTCTCTCTGCAGTAGTCTAAAGGACTCAGCATCATTTCCAATATAATAATAGCCTTGAAGACAAAAGCTCCCAGGTTCCCATGGACAGCTCCCCAGTTAACAGAAAAGAAAGGGCAAGCCTTTTTTTTTTTTTTTTTTTTGTAACAGAAATAAAGACCTACCAGGATTCTGCACACTTGCACAGAGACACAGAACTTGCCAGGATACTACTCCTTAATTTTTTGCTTCAATACATCTCCTAATCATACTCAATAGATTTCTTTTGTTAGACTCTGTATTACTATTGCTGTGCAATCTAACACAAAGAAGCTTAAAATTCAAAAGAGTATTCTTCAGATAGAAAAAGAAACCTGATGACTGGTACTTTCTAATTTGTGAGGTAATAAAACACAACCACAACAGAAAATCAGCATTGATATTTTAGCATAAAGCTTGCTTTTATCGGAAACCAATTAAATGCACACACCTGTTTTCTTGTGGTTTTTTTTAATATATATTGATTTTATTTCACTTATCAAAATAAAAACTACGTGTTGTTCTTAAAATGCAACACAGTTGTGAACTTCTCAGGGACAATGACTGTCTTTCCTAGTACCATTATGCATGGCAGCACAAACCACAACCATATGCCTTTAGCCAAAATTAATAATAATAATACCTGATTCCCATTAGAAAACCAGGAGTTATTGTCTCATTGATGGTCACCGTAACACATAAGTATACATGCATTTTGATGGTATTAAGAGGTTAGTACCCTAGCTGAATTAAAAGTTTTATGAAGGCCTGATAACGAATCAATATAATTAGATTTTCATAATTTTAAGTCTGTTATTTGATGTTATTATTTTGCTTGGTTGTTGGTTTTTTTTTTAAATCTGATATCTTTATTAGCAGTCATATCTCATTTTTCCCAACAAGGGTAAACTCAACATTGTTTTATTGCTTGTGTATATCCGTAACAACATATGTTTATCTTAGCTAAAATAATACAAAAACAATTTAAATCATACATAAACAATGCAAATGCAAGTGGATTTCACATAATTTAACTATAAATCATGAATTCCAGCTTGGTTTTGTGCTGCAAATTAAAACAGATTCTTAAGAACAATTATATACGTTAATTCAGTTTGACCTTAAGTTGCTACCATCTATGAATGGCGATTCATGCTCTTAATTTCATCTTTCTAACATGACCTGCTATGTTTAATTGAGCTTTAGAGACAACAGCACACTGTCCTTTCTAACCTATATTTCGTTGTTATAATTTGAAGAATATGTGTAAGAGATTTTCTCTCACCTGCTTCAAGTAAACAAAGAAGCAAAGCTGTCATTTTACATTTTGTAATATATGTAATAGTACATGTTCTTCATCTTGTCTGGTATATTTTGTATTTTCAATGCTCAGCCTATAAAAAAGCTCATGGCAAGTCAGAATACTTATGAAATACCAGTTGAATTTTCTTGAGGGTAAATTGCATGGTAGCAGGATAATTCATAGGATACAGGAACATAGTTCTTGCCAACTCACTCAGCTATCCTGTCAAAACATGCTTCAGCAAAGGTGTTTTCTCTTTTTCAGATATATAATTATAGTAGCATACACAGTGAGAAAGTGTCCAAGTTCCTGTATATTTAGATTAATACCTTTAAGAATGAGAATGAGTGTCTCAGTAGGTCCTATTTTACATAACTGTAGAGATTCATCTTAAGTGTGAAAAGCCTGTTTTTATAGTTCTTTAGACTGTAGCTTGTATCCTTAGGTTTCAGTGACTTCCCATAGCACTGAGTTCTAAAGTTAATTAAGTGTCATGCAAGTGTGAATTATCATACCCTTGCACCTTTCTCTCCATTGGCACCTGGAAATCCTGGGAAACCAGTTGAGCCCTGTGTAAGAAACCAATGCAAATATCAGAGGATATCAACAGCAAAACAGTAGTATAGCCAACATTTAATTTATATGTAAAGCACACTGCAAAGCCATGTACATTGTACATGTCAAACTTGCAAGTGTGACAGCTCTGATGAATAGCTGTAAATTGACTTACCATAATGTCTTCAGTCCAGCATGCATTAGAAAAATCAATGTATAGAATGGACATTATTTGTCATCTTATTAGACAATATTCATTAAATCTACACCATTTTTAAAAGTAGGAAAGAAACTATCAGTAACAGCGCACTAGAAATAACTGTATCATAATGAAGAGGAACAAACAAAGCCATGTTGCCTCACAGTATAATAATTCTTTTACAAAATAACTTCATTCAAAATAATTGTAAGGTGTTTCCACATGGTCCTCCATTCAGTTCACTGAGCTGTAAATCACTTCAGGTGCTTTATTCACTGTAAGCTGTCCACTGGCCAGTTTCATTTAACTGATACATGCAATTTGTAATGTGCTTATATGTTCATCTAATAAGCATAATTTATAAGATTATCTGGCTTGAAACTGCTTCCAGGCATTATTCCACCTTCTCTTTTTTTCTCCTCTTTCCTTCGGCTAACTGTCCAGTCTAATCTCAACAGTACTGCTTTCTTCTATGCTGGTCCAGTGGGACAGCAGACTTGTTACCTGCCAAGGTGTTAATTTGTCATAAGGGACCTGGGGTCAAACAGCTGATAGGCTTGATAAAATATACTTTTAAAGTGACTGGATATGAAAATCAAAGCAGTGTTTGGTTTGGTCAGCCACTAAAACTACTGGCCAGATTCCCTGCTGTGATAACGCATCTATATCTCTGCAGCTTGCTGTTAGTATTTTAGTGCTAAATAAAATATATATAACAAAACCATAAAATAGAATTTCTTGGTGCTCTTCTTTGAAATAATATTTTTTTCCTTTTTTCTCTTTTTCTTACTTATGTTTTCCCTTTAATGACCTTGTTTCATACAAACATTCCCATTATGCATTAATAACTTAGGGGCAGTACAACTTCACTGACACTGATTCTAATGAAACCCTGGCTGATATTCACTAGTGGGAGAAAAGTAAAGAGATTTTCCTCTCTTTTTTTTCCTTTCTTTTTCCTTCCTTTTTTAATTCTTCACCATTATAACAAAATGTGAATAAACCTGTGAAAATTCTACGCTCTGAAGCCCAAGCATGTTCTTTATAATTAAAAGGCCAGAGGAAAAAAAACCCCTTCCAATGACCGGGCATTAATAAGCATTATTTAGTTATAAATATCTTATACCTATGGTATTTTTTGCAATTGTGTTAATCAATAGGGGCTGGACAGGAGAAAAAACCTGAAAATTATCAGATAATGGCAGCACTCTAAGAACAATTGTCAGAAGAAAAATAATGAAAATCAAGTAAGTAACAACAAAAAGAACAAAAAGAACCTTCTTGACACACTGGAACAAGTGTTCTGATGCTTCTTTTTTTCTCTCTCCCTTATGTTAATTTGAACTGGACTGTGAATAAGTTTCACAACAAGTCTTTAGTGAGTTGATGTATTGTAGCTGTCATTAATCTTTCTTGGAAGTTTAAGCAACAAATGAGAAAAGCAAACAGTGAACGCAGCTTGAGAATTGTTTTCAGTTTTAATGTGATAAAAATTTAATGTAATGAAATTCTTGATCGTCTGCTGAAAAGAAAATCAATCGACTTTTATTTGAAGTGTTAGATCATTTTTGTTCTTAGAACTGAATAATGTAAATCCTCTTTTATCTTAGACTTCTCAAGACAGTTCTAACTGAGAATGAAAAAAAGAGACTGAAAATTCAGACATTGGAGTTCAGAAACAGAAGCAAAACCCCATGTTTCTCAAGGTGAATAGTTTTCATTAATATCTTTCATAGACCATTTTGATATTTTTCACTAACACAGAGTGTTCAATGAATACATTCTTCAGATAGTTCATTCACTTGACTGAAAAGGGCCAAAGTATAGGCCAGAGTCAGAAACACACTTTGCTTAGCCAGCCAGGAAGTTGAATTTCTTCCAAAAAATCATGATTTCAAATTTGAAAATAAAAACAGATCCCAATGTAGAGCAAAACTGAGGATTTTACTGCAGTTTGATTGTTCAGTTGTGTAGAAGGGATAAGGGAATATTTTACTTGTGATATTTCCTTAGATGAATCTTCTTTGAGACAGACTGGAGATGCAATGTCTCCTTGATGGCCTTCTCTACACTGGGAAATGTCTGTATAATTATGGTTTTATTCAATGTTTTCTTTCTTCCTAATCTCAGAAAACAGAGTTTGCCATTAATTTAGCATGGCCATTTCCTAAAGCTGTGTTAGGATGACCTTGTTAAAAATATGTTTCATAAAAATGTTTTAAAAATATGTCTTCACTTAAACTAGAAACCACCTATATGGTTTTCTATTGCAATCAAAAGATAAAAGATAGCTGAAGGATAGATGCAGGCACATAAATCAACTAATGGATGGGTTTTGTTACATTTGTCTTAACAGAAGCAAAAGGAAAACATGATGAGAATCCTTGTACCACATAGAAAATTCCCACCACCATCAGCATCCATTTGGTGGTCAATATAGTGCTCATTCTCTTTCAAGCATATCAGCAGTTCCTTTGTTTTCAAATTCTTTAATGCATGCTAGTCTGATGCTTGCACAAAAACACAACTCATGAAAGGATGGCAAAGGTTTAAAGGCAGTATTGTTAAGAGGAAAGATAGTCCTCCTTAAATAGCCTACCTTAGGGAATGCAACATTTGTAAAGGTTTTACTTCAGAGCACTATTGTCAAGAAAGGAAATGTGAAAAAATGACCCTTCCTTCGATGCCCACACCCTGCCTTCCCCAAACACACAAATAAAATAACTGCCATTGTGACTAATGTCAAAAGTCAAGATATACAGCTCATTTACAGCTCACCTTTGGACCTTGTCTTCCAGGATATCCTGGCAATCCGGGTACACCAAGCTTACCCTGCAATAAGGCGGTATTAAATTTTATTTTATCCTCCTTAGTGGTTCAGCAAACTTCTGTAGAGAATATTTTTTCCACAATAATACCTCATGAAATACATTAGAGTAAATCAATTTCTCATTTCTATTATTAATCACCAGTGGGCTTAGTTCTGCAAACTTAAATAAAAATCCTACTCCAATGAATGAGTTCAGCAAGGCCAATACCTCAGTGTCTTCCTTTTTTCCTCTATGAAGTGCTGTGCAGTGACGTGGGGCTGAAATCATTAAGCTATTAATATTCTCTAAGAAATCAAGGTGTTAATAGGTTTGTGAGAAGAAATCCTTTTTAATTTATACTGTGTGATGACTGCTTTGTTTTTCACAGATTTTTCATCAATAGGCATTTGAAGAATCCTACCTCACTGACTATTTGCTGATAATAGATTTGTCAACGAATCTTACCAACCTGCTGTGGTCAGAAAGGGCAACAGTATGAGCAGTCTGATCAACACTGACATTAACCATTCCTAGAAATGAAATACAATACCCTACCCCACTGAATTGGTCTCTTCAGATGCCTAGAAGATGAGTGATGGTTTGCCACTTTCAAAAGGAAGGGAAAACAGTTTCAGTCTTTGAAAGATGGGGATTCTGAGGGAGAATTTGCCTATTTGCCTATATTTCAGACTATTACATCTTGGTCTCAGTGGAAAAGATATGATTATACACCACAATAATGTACTCTGCAGTAATCTTAGATAATGAAAACCAGCAAGGAGACACCTGCATGGGAAAGGAAATTGGACAAAATCAACATGTTCATTTGTAAAAAATGCAGCATGAGAATAACGATGTGGTGTATTATCATATTCATGTAAGTGCATGTGTCTGGCTGAGACATCATTAAAGAAGAATTCTTTGATTTATGAAAATAATTATAGTGCTGCCAGTTATGTGTCATACTGACACAAGCTGCACAAATTACCATGATTGAAATGTTTTGCAGCATGACAGCACATAAAACTCTTGCCACATTAAGTGAAAGTTTTGTCCCTAATTTTATGATTAAAGCAAGTCCATTTGCCTGGGGTTTGAATGTGGATACGGATGGGGTTTTTTTATTATAAGCTCTTTTCTGATATGTTCCTCAATTTTTGGCACCATACTTGGCAAATCCAGAACAAGACCTTGGGAAAGAGTTTTCTTATCATGGGATCAGCTGAATGTAAAGAGTAAGAGACTACTCTGGCACTTTCATTACTATGAAAGAGGAGTACCTTTGCATTAAATAAGTCATAGGAATTATAAGAGCATTGATAACTGGTCGTACAGTAACACTTACTTCCCTAATAAAGTGGGTCACAAAGATTATTCCAGTCTTTACACTAAAGTAAGTATCACAGGACCAACATCATAGAACTCTTCTCTAACCCACTCTGTTCTGGCCAAGTATCCATAGAATAGTCAAAAAAGACGTTTGACATTCAATGGGCAAGAAAAGGTATAAATATTTGTAGAAAAGGGAAAATTAAAACTCCAAGCCCAGCTAACAGTGTTATCAACACCAATAATTTTTTCAAGTATCTTCTGATACTTAAGGTTTCAGATTCTAGACCTGTGGGACTGTAGGAGTCCCATATATCTAATAGTAGAGATGAAATGCTTGAGAACATGAACCTATATTCACATTGAGTAATTTGAATAAGAAGAACTAAAAATAACTCACATTCATATTTAAAAACTAACAACTATAAACCAATGTTTGGTTTGGTTCACTTTGCTTTTTTTACTTGGGTCATAAAGACTTGAGAAAGAGGGAATATATTGTAGATGTCCTCAGTCAATTAATTAATCTGCAGATATCATGACAATACAAATTTTTGTAAGATTCCCAATATTCTCAAATTTTTGTCGGGTCAGCAATACTGAAAACAACTACTGCCATGAAACATATAGCTCTTTCTGGAGAATATAAATACATTGTGGGTGAAGATAATATGATTCTTATTGTATCAGATTGTTTTGCTGATCTAGTTAAAACTGAGTACATTGGCTTTCTGGTGTGAACTCAGCTTGCATTCATGTAGGAGACTAGTTCTGAGTTTCTTATTTTATATGTTCTTTGAATCATGACTTAATGAATCAATTCAATGATGTAATAGCTGCTGAGGTATCTTGCAAAACTGTGAGGAACATTAATTCATAAATAATTCTCAATAGTTAAGTAAACCTGAGAATAAATCTTTGTTGAGGTCAAGATTCTACAGAGATTTGTATTTATCTTTGCACATGTTCTCTCCTGTACTTCATGTGACCATCTTTTTTTTTTTTTTTTTTTTTTTCAGTCCTCCCTTTTAACAGCCCCTTTTCACTTTTGCCAATCCTATTTTTGGATTTTTATTGGAGATATGTTTTCTGTTTAACACAATCTTCATGTCACAATTTTTCATAATATGACTGTGAATATTAATTCACTTTCCAGCAGCACCTTTATCTTCCTTTGTGCCCAGCTATTTTCTTTGCATCGTATTTTCCTTAGCTGGCATGCACTGTACATAATTTGGGATAAGAATTTAGCTGCCTTACATGCTGATGAAGTACTATAATGCCTTTTTGCATGCTTACAAAATCCTAGTATTATTCAAATGTGAACTCCAGTGGTCTGCTGCAGTAGAGTCTCATAAAAACTACTGTTAGGGAGCTAAAGATTTTGCAGGTATGGAGGCTCTGTTTTTTAGTAATGAAGATCATGGGCTCCATCTATCTTATGAGGCAATGACATGTTTATGTTGATATCTGGCTACTGACCTTCTCCCCAGCTGGACCAGCAGCACCTGGGTCCCCAGATGGACCTGCTCGGCCTTTCGGACCTTCTGGACCGTCTTCTCCTCGTGGACCTGGCTGACCAATTTCTCCCTAAAACACATCACCTTATAAATACAGAACAATTGCCTTTGTGCATGTATTACAACGACTACCCAAAATTACTTGAAAGTAAGTTCTCAGTAAATGTAAATAGAGATTAGAAACAGAGAATCATAGAATGGTCTGGGTTGGAAGGGACATTTAAAGGTCATCAAGCCCAACCTCCCTGCAATGCAACAGGAACATCTTCAACTAGATCAGGTTGCTCAAAGACACATCCAATTTCCAATCAGGGAAATACTACTGCTTATGTTCACTTATAAATGCAAATACATATAAATCAGGCACCCAATACTACAATCACATGTGTTAAGAGCCAGGTTGCCTTGCCTGAAGAGAGCTGCATTTGGAAACTGTATATTCTTATTTTTCCTTCCTTTAATTGTTTGAAGGCACTCTGACAGTTCATAGAAAGAAAAATGCCTGTATCTAAGTACTTATGTGGATACCATCTTCACAGTTATTTATTTATACAGACAACAGATACAGGCCAGGAGCCTTTTTAGAACCTCCACAACACTTCCTATGAAAGGAATTAAATGTCCATTGAAATAAATAACTAACTTTTTGGAAGAGGTTTGCAAGATGCTAGGTTGGAACGGAAACATCTTTATCCTGGATAGATTAATTTTCCTCAGGCAAATACTGGGGATCTTGGAATCTGGAAAAGGAGATTCCCTAGGAGGAAGCTTAATGAAAAGGATATCCAAGACTAGCATTCCCTTCCTCTTTATAACTGTGCTGTTTTTGATTCACAAGAACCAAAGCTCTAACTCAAATCTGTGCTTGCACAGGAAATAGAAATAATCTAAGATACTAGCTTTTAATTTATTTTTTGTTTAAATTTATTTGTTCACTTCAGTGATCATTTCAGAATAATACTTAAACATTTTAAGAACACATGGGCTGTGAATAAATGCTTACCCGGTCACCTTTAAGACCCATGTCACCTTTAAATCCTGGAAAACCATCTTCACCCTAAAAAAGGCAGACATGCACGTAACAAATTTTAGTAATAAAGAAGATTCTTTTTCTCTGCAGATAGCATAAAAAAATGCATTCACTACAGATTAAAATAATTTGCATAGATAAAGGGAGTGTTTCAGACACCAGAAAACCGAATATGGCTATTGCTATTTTAAAGTATCCATGCACTATAAAAAATTATTTTTTAGTTTGAAATTTCCTAATAACAGCTGTTTAAAGCTGTTTAAAATCTGTTTAAAAATAGAGAAAATAGAATTCTTGTTTTATTATGAATTATCTTGCAAAGTGCTTTCTTAACTCCTAAGCTTTTCTTGATTATCACTCCTCTTAACAAGGTCATCCATTCAATTCACTAAAAAATTGCCGGCAAATTATTCAGTGTTATTCTTTTTGTTAGCAGAGCCTCCTTTTAATTAATTTTTATTTTAAACCAGTGTCTTAAGAGTATCATGAAACGAATAAAGCAGTTAGCTGGTTGTGACATCTTAATAATAAGAGACATTTATTAATGCTCATAACCTAAAATAATTAGTAGTCATCCCTACACAGCAGTTCAATGTCTGGCACTATGGAGCCCTGCCTACTTTCGTTGGCTGATGTGACTGAGAGAAAGTAGAAAACCCAATGGACATTGAGACTGAATCCATATACAGTGGCAAAACAGGTGCACATTATTGTTATTCCTACTGAAAATTACTTATTTGCTGTCTAGTAAATTCTGATAGGGAATTTACTTCAAGCATTTTAAGAGATCTTCATGCTGAAGTACAAGCAGACAGTACTCAGACAAGTTTCATTTATGCCTGTATGAGTGAGATGAGATACAATCTCCAGAGTTGTTCAGTGGAGTCATTCATATTTTGCTCTAGCAGAACTGATCAGCTCTTGGTTCCCTTTTTCTTAGACTAACTCATCATACAACTACTGTTCCAATATCCAGACAACAGTGATTATTGACTGCATTTTTTATCTGATGCTTAGTTATATCCTGGGAACAAAGGTCATTGTGATGAATATGCACATAGTAAAATATTTTACTATGATGCTGTTAGGTTTTTACATGCTGCAGTAATATTGCTGACATAGAATCTGAGTAATATTTGAATTGTCAATAAAGGCAGGAAAAAGTGATATGGTACTCCACGTTAATAAAAATAAAAAAACCAACAAAACCCCAAAAACCACAAGAGAAGCTTTCTATTTCATCCTCACTTTGAAAAAAGAAACTTGCATTTTGTAATCATGGGGCCACAAAAGCTTCATCTTCTCCCTGATCAGCAACCGAGACACACTGCAAGGCTAAAGTCATTGTGACTGTTCAGAAGTAGTCATACATGCATGCAACAAATAACTTTAGAAAGAGTGATAGAAATAGATTTGCTAGTAGAGCAGCCCAAAATTGGTGAGGAGACATCAAAATTAAAAAATCAAACAAGCAAGCAAATATAGTTTCTCAGTAGTATGTGTTCATGTAACAAAAAGATGAGGTAACCCATCGTCATTCATTTAAAAAAACATTCTAAAAGCAGTTTTCCCATGCTTTCTAGATGCTGAAACAAAATTTTATATGGTCATCTTATGTTGCATAAAATGAAATTTCAAGGTGGTCTTTCTTAAAATTTAAAGAGAGGTTAAACAGGTAGAGTGCAGAATACATGAAAAAAGTTTTAGTTTTAAAAGTTGTGGCCATGGACAGTAGAAATTATATGAGAACACTTTGCAACGTATCTGCAAAGGCTGGCCAATTATTGACCAAATGGCTGCCATATGAACTGAAACCATTCTTCAGCTTTCCCAGTAAGGTTCCAGCTATTGAGATGATCAAGAGGTTGATTGTATTTCATGTAGGAGGAGAGAGCTAACTGCCCTATTTCCTCTTCTGGGGTTAACAAAAAATAAAATAGCTGAAGAGTTCTAGTCACATTTACTGGTCAGTACAGAGATGTACCTCCTCTGATATCCCTGGGACCGTTATAGAGACTTTCCCAATGATCAGTTCATTTGTTTCTGCCTTTACAGTGCTTTTTCCCATGTAATGACATCTGCATAGTTTCAGTAAAAAAGGCCTGTGTAAGAGACCTTAAAAGCACTGAAAAATCTGCGAAATACCTTTGTGTGACCTTCTGAGGTATTCATTAGAGTTCAGTGTCCTACTGCAACTGTGAGATCAATTTTTAGAAAAACAGAAATATTGTGGAGATTATGCTAATCAGTATTGATTGATACACATGCATATATAAACACATACATTACGCTTATTTATATGCGAGTCCTGTATTTTGTCTTAGCTGGGTATTAATTACTCAATAAGGCACAAGAAAAAAGCTGGGATTTTTTAACTGTCTAGTCTCCACAGGTATTATTTTGCAGCTTAGATTTAACGAGCAACTCTAAAACGAGTATGCAGATTAGGCAAACTGTGGTTTAGGAGAGTCTGAAAATGTACAGCAGCTCTTGGCATCTGAGCCAAAGAGACAGATCTCTAGTGCTGAAATAACAGCTTCTTGGCAAGACAGAGTCTTCTGCTTTAGAAATATCTATAAATATACACAGAGTAGCCACCAGGCTGAATTTGCCTGTGTGGTCAGGAGGTATGACTGATGGTGTTTGTTATCTGTCCCTCATTCTGAGTGCTGAGGACAGTGGGAATTTAAACCAATACTGACTGCAGTTTCAGCCACTGTGGATCATCAGAAGTTGGTACAGATCACAGTAGATGGTGTTTGCTCTAGTAAGAGCTCTATGTGCAGGTATCAGGGGGACATAAAAGCTTTCTTTATGTTCATATAAATGCATCTGACTGGGACTGTCCATCACTGGCAAAGCCAAAGATCTGGGACAAAAATGCCTGGAACTTAGGCAGCCATTGGAAGATGTACATAAAAATTACAAAATCTAGACTACAGCTGTATCAAAACATAAAATAACAGTATCATCACCACAAATCTCTCTGATGGACAAGCTTCTCAGTATCCACTACAGTTATTTATTAAGAAGAGAGGGGATGTCTCTCTATTTAAGAGCACCTTAGGGAGAAGTTACTTAAACTGGTGCAAAGATGACCCAAACCCATTCTAACGACTGAAGGTTTTCTATTCACTTTGTACCAGTATAAATACCCGTGGAGGTCACTGATTTATGAATTGGGCTTGGAATGTCCTTAGGGTAAGGCAGAAATAAACTCACTGCTGCAAGAGAAAACACACTGTGGTGAAGGAGACAGAAGATGTTCAGTGAAGGAGACAGAAGACATTGCAGTGAAAGAAGGGAAATGAATTAAATACAGACAGATTTACCTTTTCACCTTTGGATCCCTTGAGACCACGGACACCATCAGCTCCCTAAAGAAAGAATATAATTACCCACATGCCTATATTCAAAACGGGGTCGGGGGAAGAATCTAGTAATTAAATCTTACCTTTACACCACGAGGACCTGGATAGCCAATTGGACCCTGAGGACCTGGAGGCCCCTAAAATATATTGGAGTAAAGAACCTTTGTTTGTACAGTACTTGGTTAGCATGCAGTTCTCTTCTGAGTGCAATCCTTGTTCTTTCACTATAATGCAGCAGTCTTGTGCGAGACATCAAAATAATACTGGGCTGCCTGCCACTAAGAAAAGTCATGGTATCACAAAGCACCCTTCAATGTCGCTATAAAATTATTCATAGAATTATGAACTTGGTTCTACTTGTATATTTGGGAAACATTTATCCACAATACAAATTATCTGTAACAATGGTAATTGGAAAGTTAACAGACGAACAAACAAAAACAAACAAAAAGCTGCCAATTAGAAACCAGTGGTGTCTTAATGGAGAAAATTTATGTTGATTATGATATGACACAAGTCAAAAGAAGAGATCAAAATAATGATAATAATAAAAATCACGGTCTTTGAAAAAAGAGATTTCAAACCCAAAAACTAAAAGCCTTATGGTGCTAACAATACTGACTGGTGTCTGGATATTGTTGTTTACAGTTTGCTGAGCATTTCAAAGATGCTTAACTTTGATACTATGCAATCCGATGGCAGTGCTTAAAGAAACTGAGTTTTGTAAACAGTGGAAGCAAGGAAGCCTGGAAACATACCTATCTGTGTTTGAAAGTGAGCTGTTTTGTTGATTATCCGATGTCTGAGATGGACAGATAACAAAATCTTTCCCTAACGGGGCCATTGATAAAATCTTTTCCCCCTTTCCAACTGTGTCTTTTCACAAAACCTTTAGATTGTTAACATCTCTGAGAATTTTTTTTTACAAAATCTGGCTGAAATTGATCAATAAATTCAGAAGACATAAGGAACAAATGGTCACACACCTGTACTTTCAAAACATAAATGCTCTGTGCGAGTTTTATTTTCTTAAGAAGTCAGGATAAAATCTACAAGCCTTTAACAGGTAACAACACTCTGGACAAATAGTAATATGCCTGTGAAATCAGTACTGCAACTGAAAGTGATTTCAGGTGCTATAAAGGGTGCTATTCTGGATAAATAAGGGTCAATATTGAGCAAGCGGAACACTTTAAAGAGCCCCAAGACCCTTCAGTGCTTCATAAAGAAGTAAGAAATTCCTTTTCACTGCCACTGACTTGAAGGTGACGTAACACATGCAATTTATATGCATGCATTTGTAAATTTTAAGAAGTGGGGTTCTGAAGAACCCTAGTGGTACTCTATATAGCTGAATTATAAACTCAAACTATTTGTAAGTTATTTATATGAGTTGTATGCAACTTTTATTTACTGCACACAGATGCTTTGGATGTGTCATGCGTTTTCTATTACCTTCCTAAACAGTTCCTGGAGTGTAACAAATGTGTCACAAAGCTGAGAAACTCCCAAAGGTTTTCTGGAAAGCTATGTAAATAAATGAAAAAGTTTTAAAACTCACCAATGCACCTTTATCTCCAGATTGACCCTCTTTGCCAGGATGACCCTGATTTAAGAGAAATTTGTCTGATTTGGAAAATACTAATTTTTCAGTAGTGACATTTTATTATAAAGACACAATTACTTAAACACTTGAATTTCAGGTCACTAATCACCATTCTTCTGTATTAGAACATACACAAAATTTTGAGGAAAGATTTTCTTTTCAATACTGATTTAATTTACATAAAAAAGGAAAAGCTGGACAGTAGTTATATTAATGTTTTCAGGAATATCCTGATCACCCCTTCTGTTTAATTAATGCTTCAGCAGGAAGAGGTTTTTAATGCAAGACACTCTCAAATTTGATTTTGAAACAGCAGGGTGATTAATATTACAGCATGAAGACTTCCCTAAAATTATTTAAAAGATTATGAAATTAATTGCAGAAGCCACCAGAAAGCTCATGTAATTTTAACATTCTATGTCTTTGTTTTAAACTGTGATTAACTTTAAAAACAAAATATGTTTATGTCTTAGTCTTTGTTCTATATCACTGATGTTAATATTGCAGTGCTCAAAACATTAATTGTTTTTCTTGCTTATAAAATTTACACTAAAATGCTGCAAAATTTAAAGGTAATTTAATGAAACTAAAGGTTAACAGATTATTGTTTATGAGTCAGTCAAGAAACTTTTTCTGTTTACGTTCATCAATCTTATTACAGGAGCAGTAAATCTCTAGCTTTGCCAAGCATGTAGTCCCACACAACATGTAGCCTGTTACTAAATCCATTCATTTTTGGTGTCATTGACATCCCAAAATGTTTCCAGTGCATCAAATATGACATGACTTTGATGCAGCTGTTAATCTTAAATGACAAACCCCTGGTGCTTATATTCAGGTTTCTGGCCTTGGAAAACAGTTTAAAATATGTTCTTTATTAAAAGAATGGTTAAAATTAAAAGTATTTGATACTTGCTTAGCAGTTATTGTTAATTTTCTTTTAAAGAATTTGTCTTACTAATATTGAATATTTGTTATTTGTTTTTTAAAATGTAGCTATCTTAGCTGTTTAACCCTGAACTCCCAGAACATGCTTTCTTGTGCACAAAATTTTAAATCTCCATCCAATATCAGAGGTCTCTAGATCATTAAATGACTTTAAAAATGTTGCTATTAAAAAGCATGTTTGTATCCCTTTAGATTTGCATTAATTCCAGTATTATTAGCAATGTCTTGCCTTCGAAATAGAAGGACATAGGGAAATGAAATAGCTAGCAAGAATTTTCCTGATCTGAAAAAATGCTCTTGAGCTTCCCACCTGAACTTCACACAGATATCGCAGGAGCAGCTACAAAACTCACTGCAATTGGGATCGTACTGCTCATTGCCTTCAATCACTAGTGTAATTCTACGGCTGCAAATAGGTCATGTCAATTAGAATAGATTTAGTTTAACCTGCCTCTCCTGCCCTTCCTCTGAACAAACTTACCTGTGCATGGAGATAATTTTGGGTAGGTGTACTTGGTTTGGCTGGGATGGAGTTAATTTTCTTTATAGCAGCCCATATGGTGCTGTGTTCTGGATTTGTGAATAAAACTGTGTCAATAACACACCAGTGTTTTGGTTATGGCTGAACAGTGCTTGTACAACATGGAGGATTTCTCTTTATCCCATTCTAACCCCTCAGTGAGCTGGTGGAGGGTGAGCAAGAAGCTGGGAGGGGACATAGCTGGGAAAGCTGTCCCAAATTGACCAGAGGGATATTCTATACCATACAATGTCATACTTAGCAATAAAAGCTCAGAGAAAGGAGAGGACATTGATAGTTATGGTGCTTGTCTTCCCAAGTAACCCTTATGCGTGCCTGCATAAGCGTAAGCAATCTGCCTGCAGGTTGGAAGTAGCTTATGAATTCCTTATTTTGCTTTGCTTTGCTTGTGTGCGTAGCTTTGCTCCTCTTATTAAGCTGTTGTTACCACAACTGATGAGTTTTCTTGCTTTTGATCTTCTGATTCTCTCCCCCATCCTGCTGTGGGAGGAGTGAGAGAGTGACTGCACGGGTACTTAGCTGCTGACTGGGGTCAACCCCACCACAGTAGGCATGTGTATCAGGTACAGACCTGTGCCGACCCCCAATCATCTCCTACAGCATTTCCCGCCTGCTTTTAAGTTTAAGAAGATGCAGACTTTAAAACGATGCTTATGTTTGGAAACTAATATTGTTCCCAGCATGCAGAAAAGGATAAGGGGGAAAGTTCAAATGCTTAGACAATGATTCAAGATGCAGACTTCCAGCTGGACTATCACTTCATATTTAACATTCTCCATGAAAATAGTACTTTGGTGGGTAAAGGAGGTTGTGAGAGCCCTGGGTACAGTTCTATATACAGTTCCATATAATATAGGCATCTATGCAGTGAAACCCTTGCAGTCAGTTCTGTTGTTCTTATCCTTGCAAAACCATGCTGAAAGTCAGGTTTAAAAAATGCAGAGTTAATCTAAAAGATAAATGGTAAGGAAAAATGGCATGGGGAGGAGAGACATGGTCTGAGAAGCCACACTGACTGTCTAATGGCTCATGGTTGTATAAGATGATGGTTTTGGTGCAAGGAAACTAGTGTATATACATGTCATTATGAACAATCATTCCATTTAAGTTTAATTCCTGAACTGTAAGCAATGCTACTCAGGTGGTTACACTCTGTTCATGTGAGTGAATGCATCCTCAGAGCTAGGCTGAATTCCTTAGCGATCACAAGATTCTAAAGTTTGGCTTAGGTCTGTCCCAGTGCAGACAATGAAAGAAGAAGCCCAAACATGTAATATGCACCTTAGGTCAGGAAGCAAAGAAAGATCTAGTCTGTTATATATTTCCTGAGAGAACAAGTGGTGAGCATTTTTACAGATGATTTGCTTTGCCATACTGACATAGTAGGACTACAGTGAAAGAGTATCTGTCCCTTTGTGTGTCAGTTAGGTTATTTACACATCCCTGCAGATGTTTCAGATGCATTTCATCGTCTGGGAACACATTTTAAAAGCCCACAGCCATTTTTAGCAGCCGCTTCAAAATTGTAATTCTCTTAGTTTTAACAGCTCAAATGATACAGGGGTTTTAGACGGATTTTATAATGTTGCCGACTAGGACTACCAGTGCTTTTACTCTCCATTTTCTTTTTGCAACACAGATATCCAGAAATATTTATTACTTGGTAAAAGTATGTAAACATTCAAGGAATGAAATATTTGGTTACTTACAGGAGGCCCATCAGAACCAGGAAGGCCAGGAAGGCCAGGCTTGCCTTGGGGTCCCTAAATGCAGTAACAGAGATACATCTTAAGAACAATAGCAAACATTCTATCATTTTCTAGCATGATGGAGGATCATCCTTGCTGAGGACTGGTATGCCCTAAGCCAGAAAACCACCTTAAATCTTTTTAGTTTTTTAAAACAACTGGTGAACCCATCCCAGGTGCGGAGTAGCTATAAGAAAAATAATAATAATTAAAAAACAGGAAAGAAAAAGGAGAAAAACTGCCACCTATATCCCATACATTTGAGACTAAGAGCTAAGGATATAAAATACAGCTATACCTAAATCCCTTTATATGGATATCACAAAAATACAGCAAAACTAAATACAATCATACTAGATACTATCATACAATATATAGGCACAAAGCCAGTTCTTACAATCTTTAGCCAATACAAGTCACCCATATTTTTCACTGAGATGCTTGCCTGAGAACAAGCTTCAGGAATTTCCCTATGAACATGCACACACACACAAGGTAGGGAAGAATTCTCCAGTGTACAAAATTTAACTATTATTTAGAATTTCATGTGAAAGATACCAACAAGAACAAGAGGTAAAGAGTACATGTTACAGATCTCCAGTATTCATAGCTGAAATGCATGGTACATCTTTGTGAAAGCCTCTGGAATCCGTATACTGTGGCCCTAGCCCAATTTTTAGAGTAATATTTCTTATGCATACAGGCAGGTAAAACGCACGTATATTGTTTCCTAAAATCTCCTTCAATTTCTCCTAACGTATACACTAAACAGTGAAGAGGAGCGAAATCAAAGAAGAATCAATAAAGCAGGAGTTCAGCAAAAATTGGAGAAAAGTAAAGTTAGAGTAATTTCAATAGTGACATTTTTGAAATTAACAGAAGACATGGTTAAAGCCACAAGAACACATACAAACAGATCAGGAAAAAAACACCAAATGACACTACAGTAAGGCAACTACACTGCAGGGTTTTGTCAAAATACAGTCCTTGAAAAAAAGAGAACAGATTCAGACTTTAGGTAAAATTTTGTTGTAAGAAAAGAGATAAATAAAAATAATTTTCACAACTTGCTATGAAATTAATTAACATACAAGTACACAACGTTTAATATTGTAGATGGGATTCTGAAGCTCATAACAGAAAATCAATCCAAAATAAAGGGAGGAAATTATAATTGTGAAAAAGCATGTATGAGAGGAAAGCCAAGCCTCCACTGTTTTTTCATTTACTTGATGATTTCAGGAAGATCTGCTAATTTTTAGGTCTTAGGTTACCATTCTGTAAAACATAGCAAAGACCTTAAGTACATAAGCAAGGTGGTTGCACAGAACAGACTGTGAAATAACAAGAATACCACTGTAACTTACTTTTTCACCAGGAGGTCCAATAGGACCTTGTGGACCAGGAAGCCCCTATATTAAAAAGAAACCAGTGTGAGAAACCAGGGAGAACAATATACATACATTCACCCTACTAAAGGTCCCTCATTAATCTGTTTAAACACACTGGCAAATATAAGTGGCCTTTTTTTTCCCCCTTATGAGTAAGATCAGGAGTTTTGTGTGAGCCTTTTGCACAAGCCACTATTCTGGCAGTAGGTCTGTAACAAGATCCTATTCAGAACCCTCCTCCAGGTGTGGCCATTCCTGCTGCATTCCAGGAACGCTGAATAAGTCATTTTTCTCCTGAATGAAAAATCCCTCTGAAAGCTTACTTGAAAACTCTGCTCCCACTGCCCTCGGCACATTTGCAGCATTATTTATACAATCCTTGAAGCTTTATCAGTTTTGTACATGAAAAGCTAATGTTTTACTAATTTCCATTTATTAAACATTTGCTGCACATTACATCGTATTTCTTGAGAGCTATTTTACACTTACTTGTGGGCCTGGAATGCCTTGCTGACCAGGAGGTCCTGGTTCCCCTTGAGGACCCTGCCATACAAAAAAATACCAGGGCATTAGGTTTGCATTTCTGCAGTACAGATCTTCATTGTCAGGACTAAAAGGAATACAAACTCATCTTTGTTTGTCCCTCTTTAAAGTCTGCCACCGACTTCCTATCCAGTATGACATTTTTCCATGCTATTGAATATCATGGCCTTTTCTTTAATAGAGAATAACAGCCCACACATAGCACCCAATTACTGGAGTCCACGGTGCTAAAGGAGGCTTGAGAGAAAGCATGGTTTGGCCTTTTTGCTGAAGACTAACTAATAGAAGGCTTCTCTTTTCTATGTAAAATCATCATGAGTCTGATTATATTGACAGAAAAGTTTAATTAAATGGAAGGGATGGCATAGTAGAAGGGACAAGAAAATGCAGAAAGGATTCTTAGAATCCACTCCCTTTTCAATTCCCAGCTTACTTACTCACCATGTTTCCTTTTGGGCCTGAAGGTCCATCAACACCTGCAATGCCCTACAGCAAACAATATAAACATGAGCAACTTTCAAGGGACTTCCATTTTTCTTCTGGAAATTGCAAATACAAACCAGTTCATACGTACAGGTTGGCCAGGGGGACCAGGTGTACCTCTGGGGCCCAGTAATCCCCGTGGACCCTGTAAGAAAAGAAACACTTATCAACATCTGCATGACTTTTTCTGAACAGGGAAGCCCAGGAGAAGGACTGGGCAAGGAGTAGGAAGGATGAGGGGAAGGCAGCATGGGGGTCGAGGGAGAAAGAAAGGAAGAAAGGATAGATCCTCCTGAGGGCCACCATATGTTTGAACAGGATGCCAGTGGAAGGCCGAGCTTTGATTTAGCTGCTGTACGGTCATTTCAGAGAGAGGCAATAACTATTTATGTTTCCTGGTGCAGAACACTGGCACAGCATCTTCCACTAAAGCTTCAGCTGTGTCTTGGCCTAAAGCTCTGACCTGAATAGTAGCATACATGTTTGTATTCCTGTCTTTAGAAAACACGGTGGTCTGTCATACTCTATCCTATTATTCTAAGTGTGTAACAGTGCTTTTATCTTTAGTAAAAATCCAATAAATAATTAAAAATTACTAATATTTTTATTATAATACATGCAAGGCATTCTGGAAACCAAAATCAGAATTGTTCTTCTCATCCCTAAAAAATTCCGCAAAAGACCAAGGGCTATTCTCCTAAATAAGGTGAGCAAGATTTGGTCTATAACATGATCTTTTGGATTACACTATGTAAATGAACATCAGCTTTCATCATTTGTGTCATCATTCATGTCATGCTGCTAAAGTAGGCAGGGATGAGTCTCCAGCCTCCTCGTGTATGATATAGCCACAAATCACTAACACTGACTCTGTAGTGACTTCTTCCTACTTTGAGAGTAGGCAGCAGTATATCATACATTTTAGGTAAAATTCCTCTTTCTGAGGCTTGATTTCTTGCCTGCAATGCAGAACTCTGCTCTGCAGTGACAGCACTTGCAGAATTCCAACTGACAGCAGTGGAAATTCTGTATGTGAAACAAGTGTAAAAATACACAATGAAGCACAGTAGTGTGAAAAAAAGAGAAGAAGCCAGGCCTCATTTTCTAATAAATAGATCTTTGGAAAGCATTTTCATAGCAACAGAGACTTGGTTATATTCTCATGTATCAAGGACTGCAGTGATTGATTTTATACAATAGGATAAGAAATACCCTTTGTGATTATGCAATTTGTGTATACTTGGCTGGATATATCCCTGACAATGTTAATCCTGTAAGTAATGTTTTACCCCTAACAAAACTGTTCATTTTTTTTACTTTTCAGCCAGAATCAGTATTCGATATATACACACACAGTGTAATTTTTATACCTGTAATTCAGAACAGTTCAGTAAAAAGGAAAAAATCTGAGAGTGATTTTTGTTTGTAACAGAAACAGAGTAAGAAAGCATTG